>NW_027131390.1:86396250-87764375 GCF_026122565.2 Emydura macquarii macquarii
AAACTCACAACCTCAATAATTCATATTCAAAAGGCTTGAGTGACAGCCAACCCCTGGCTTTGTTTCAGTGGCCTCTCCGGCCCACTCCCCTCTAGCTGTCTGTAGTATCAATCTTGGTTTATCTAATGGGGGTACTGCCAGTGAAGGGCCAGGTTCTGATACACTTACTCACCTTATTCCATTAATAGTCCCTCTGAAGTCAAGTAAGGGCCTCAGAATCTGGCCTCAGAGAACAGTGAATGCTGTGCAAATGTGTAAAGGTGAAGGTCTGTTATGGCACTGCAGGTGTGCCCCACCTTAATTTCTCCAAGTAGAGCAGCAGTAGATTCAGTCCAGGGCAAGAAGAAGCCAACACACATTAATCAGACACCATATTCTCTTCTAATAAATATTTCATCAGTACTCAGATTCAGGTTCTCCAAACTTACACTCCTTACCGAAGTCTCTGAGTCAGGTTAAGCTTGTCCCCTGAGAAAGGAACTGCCACCAACTGCAGGTTGTCTGGCTTCTACTCCTCTCCCCTCCCTACTCTGCTTCCCATTCTTATTTATATAATTCAGCCCCAGGGCAGGGCAGGACCTTCTTGATGACCCCCAGGCTATAGACTCCAGCCTGTCCCTTAAAGAGATACTTTCCTTTTCCCCATACACACATGTAGTGCAAAAGGTGGAATTCTGGTGGCCATCTTTAGAAGGATTACAAGAGACTTTGTGGTAAACAATCTGTAAGATCAAATACACAAAGGATTTGGACATAAAACACTGAATGTATGACATGATTGCTTGTTAATAGCTGAATATACACATTCCTAAATAAAACAAGTAACTTTGCTTGGAGTAGAATTATAAATACAGCTTGGCAAACTATTGATGCAATTTTCAAATTCTTTCTTTCAAGCTATTTAGAAAGCTGTGGTTATATGCAATTGTGAGCAAAGTAACCACAAGGTGTTTCAGTTGTGCTGAAAAAGTTGCTGTATCTCTTGTTCAAAAGGAGGCAGCAAATTAAGCTAGATATTAATATTTCCATTAAAGAGGGAGGAATATATATCCTAACATTATCACTCACCTCATCTTATAGTATTTGTATCTTGTAATGTACTGAAAAATTAAGCTGTAATTAGCAGCATGTTGCCTATATAGCAGGGTTCCATTTATTCCTGATGTTGAAGAAAATATAGATTTTTACAGGGTAGAAAGAGAACAAACAGGTTCAGTTGTATTCAGTTCAGTATTAAATGCTGACATTTAAATATCTCTTCTCCTTCCCCTCGTCAGCTGCAATACAAAGCTGAGTATGTTCATCACAGAGGTCACTATGTAGGTGTTCCAAGTATGAGAGAAGATCCCAAGTTGGTGTGGTTTGAGCATGCAGGCAAGATTCAGAATGACAGATTGTACAAATCAGCTTATCACAAATCGAAATCCAATATTAACATTCCTGCGGATATGATATCAGTCTTGGCGGCCAAGGAATGCCAGACATTGGTCAGTGATATTGATTATCGGCAGTACCTGCATGAATGGACATGTCACCCTGACCAGAATGATTGCATCCAGGCAAGGAAGGCCTATGATCTACAGAGTGATGTAAGTGATTATATATTTATATTACATGATTTTGATTCTTTGAGTGTTTTATGTACATGGCCACATGAGCTTAAAAAACCAGAAATATTTCACTTTGGCTTAATCCAGACTTTTGTCTGTTTAATTTGTTTTCATGTTTTCAGAATATCTACAAATCTGATCTGGAATGGATTCGGGGTTGTGGGTGGATTCCTTTGGATTCAGTGGAACATAACAGAGTTAAGAATGCCCAAGAGTTAATAAATAAGGTGAGTGAAAGTTCTCACAAGTACAAATTTACCTCCTATTTCCAGTGCACAGTGTTTAAGAATATTTTGTTATGCCTCCTTGCAGAGAGCCTATATGAAAGCAGCCCTTGATAACTATTCCCAATTCACAAGTGTGGTTGATACTCCGGACGTTGTTTTGGCGAAGATCAACTCTATCAATCAGAGTGATGTAAGCATTATTTTTTTGAAAGTATAACAACGTATTAGCAAAATTATTAGATGGCTTGATTATTACTACTAGTATGTGGTCTATGGTTAACGCTATACTGATATTATTAATGCTGGAATTTTGTTTGGTAAATGTGTTAAATAAGTGAACAACACAGTATTACTGTACCATTACATTTTGCATTTTTAAAGACAATTTAAGATTTCCAATAATCAGAGTCTCTATATATTTTGCTTACATTATTAAAATATAATTCTGTTCTGGGTGAAGCCAGTACAGTATGTTTTATGATAGTGGCTGTATTTATAGAACACCTGCTAAAATATTTCTGCAGAGTAAGAATTTTCATATCCTTAGAGTAATATATGAAATTTTTGATGTACCATTATGATGATACTTGCCTTGTCCCAGAGTGATTGGTATATACTAGATAATATAATTCAGATAAGGTAGTGCAAATGGCAGTAAACACCTGCTTCTCACAAGCAGACCAATCAACTAATTTATTTCCCATAAGTCATTAACCGTCTTTATTTTCTTCTTTAGCTGAAATACAAAGAAACATTTAACCTTGATAGAGGCCACTTCATTGGTTCTGATGATACTCCAGTGTTGAATCACACCAAAGAGATGTCTAAACTCTACAGCGATGTAAGATTTGGTAAACAGTATATCTAACAGCTGACTAAACTTAATTTTATTATATATTAATGTTAATTGTCACTGCCCAGTGTATAGAGCACTGGACTAAGAAGACCTGAGTTCTATTCCTGACTGTGCTATTGCCTCCTGAGTTACCGTGGGCGAGTAACTTCCTTTCTGTGCTCCATCTATAAAATAGGGATAACGGTACTTACCTTCCTCTGTAGAGTGCTTTGAGATCTACTGATGAAAAGTGCTCTGCATGGGTTATGTGTATTATTATTATAAATATTTTGCATGTAGAAAAATGTTTTATATTTTGTGAAACATCTGGGTATAATACTGATGAAACTTAGTTTTATTTACCACTTCAAGGCCAAATTGTGAACCCTTTACTCACATTGCTGAGCAGTTACTCATGTGAGTAGCCCCCTTTAATGGGTGAGTAACTGCTCATCAATATGAGTAAGGGTTTTCTAGCCCTAAATTATGTTTATAGTATTTAAGATATGCTAAGCATCTGTCTGGAAAACACCCGCCACATAGTGGGGACTACCATAAATAAATACTAATAATAGGACTTGGAAGGTTTGCATGTTTGTGAGGTGTACATCTAGATATACATCTTTACCTATTCCAGCTAGTACTTTTCTACCAGGCTTAATGTTTAAATTATGAAAAGGGTTGTTTCTCCATGGATATAAACATTAGAGGCCAAAGCCCCAATGCAGGAAAGCACTGGGATTCAAGCACGTACTCAAATTTAAGTTCATGCTCAAGTGCTTTGCTGTATTTGCGTGGAGATTCTGATCCCATTATTCACACTGAGAAACACCTTAGTTGGTGAGTGATCCCACTGACTTCATTGGGGCTATTTGTGGAGTAAGGTACTACTCAGCATAGAAGAAGCTGACTCTACATATATTGATAATGTGGATATCTTTACTGGAAAATGTACTGTATATTTAATCAAAACATATATTTTTTTTTCTTTGTCTAGAAACTATATAAACATTCATGGGAAACTGGTAAGGCCATAGGCTATACTTTGCCTCCAGAGTACATCCCTATTGTTGGAGCTAAGCATGCTGATTATATTAACAGTGAGGTTAGTATGAATCTCCTTATAATTGTTTCTCTTCTTTGTGGCATTGCTTATTTTAATGATCTCAACAATTTCCATGTGAATGTTTTGCAGCTTAAATACAAAGAAGTCTATGAGAAGCAGAAGGGCCATTACCTGGCTGGGAAGCATATCTCTGAATTCCCCAGCGTCGTTCATTCTCTAGCTTTCCAAAAACTAAGGAGTGCGGTAAGGGCTTTTTTCTTGTAATATTTTCTCTTTTCCATATTTAATGTGTGCTAGACTCTGATCCTACAGTCCTCCCATCCACGTTAGGGAGTTGCACATGGAAAGCCTTTAAGATTTAACATCTGTC
This sequence comes from Emydura macquarii macquarii, assembly GCF_026122565.2. NCBI lineage: Eukaryota > Metazoa > Chordata > Testudines > Chelidae > Emydura > Emydura macquarii. Next base: position 86,400,359 of record NW_027131390.1, read on the forward strand.
TAATGCTATTGTATTGATGAAATCATAACATTATTTTGTATTGGTATATCTTTTCTGACCCATGACTATTTAACTAGGGATAAACAATTATATCTGAAGCTAGGAAACTAAGAGATTAGTAATAAAAGTTTAGATATATTAGAATAGGGGGAGACATACCCTTTGACTGTTCACCAGTGTATTAAATCTGAGCAAACGGAGGTACCATATTGCTCAGGCTACCAGAGCGTAATAGAGGATTCTGATTAGAGTTGAGTGTTAGCTAGCAGCATTTGTATGTCCCTAGTGTAGCAGCAGGCCTGTTAACATTATCAGGGTTTTAGTTAGAAAGTGTTATACACTGGTCAAACTGTTACCATCACAACCTCTCCACTTCACGTTTTTAATCTCCCAAATAGGGTGACTAATATTGTTCATGCAGTTAGACAGGGAGACCTACCTAGCCATATGTTAATAAAAGATCTAATGAAGAACAAAAAGAGTATTAGTAACCACAAGTAATGTTGTTTCCCCAGCCTCATAGATTAAAAGTCTTATGCATTTTCTAACCAGCTGTGTGAATCTAATGGGACAATGGTCATTCTCTTCTTGTAGCACTCCAATAGAATTAATTTTAAAAATAATGTTAATTTAATAATTAAGTATTTCTTTAGCATTATAGACTTGGTCCTGATCCCACTGAAGTCAATGGGAATTTTGCCACTAAGTTGAAAAGGTGCTGGATTGGTCCTGTGTTATAACCAGTAGTCTGTGGTAGTCAGATATGTGCCTGAGAAATACACATTTTTACTCTCTCTCCTTTACTTCCTTTCCAGCTGGCCTACAGAAAGAATTATGAAGACACCAAGGCAGACATCCATATTCCAAGTGACATGTTGAATCACCTGTTGGCTAAAAAGTGCCAATATATTCTCAGTGATCTTGAGTACCGAACCTACCTCCACCACTGGAATTGTTCACCTGAAGAAAATGATGTTATTGTGGCCAAGAAAGCTCAGGAGATTTTGAGTGATGTATGTACACTGTTTGGTCATTCCAAGTTCTGATAATTCACAAGCCTTCTGGCCAAGTGATTTTTTTTAAAGTAATTATCTGTGAAATTAATAACTATGCTTCCAAATTGCTTAATAACATCATTTAATTGAATTTACCATAACATTCAGATGGGCTTTAAACAATTTCTCAAAGGATTTTTCATGAGCTTGTTATTTATTATTTGGTCTGAAAATTGGAAAAAAGTAAAGATTTATGAGCCTAATCTCAATCTACTGGAGTCCACATTAGTTTTTTTCTCATTGCTTTCAGTGAGCTTTGGTAAGACCCTACAGAAACACACAAACCTGCTGGCAACCCTCTGGGAGCCTGGGCTGTCAGCTCCCCACACTGCTTCTATTATGCAAACGTGCCAGTAGCTCCTAATGACCCGTGTTGGCGCAGGGAGCATGTTTGGAGTACAAGGTGTGGTCAGAGCACTGCTGCACTACAGTGATCCTCAGGCACCAGAATGCTCCCTTTGGACTGCTCTAACTCACACTGGGGCCAAAAAAGCCCCCAGAAATGCCTGGATTCAGAGGAGTGCAAAAGTGGCTTACTTGTGGCCTGCCACCCTGGAGTGCTGCACCATGGATAGGGATCAAGGATCAGTAAAGTGGTACAGCTGACCTAAAAGGTTGGAAAGCACTGATTTAGCTGACCATATAATTATACTCTTAAATCAATATGAAGTGGTCTTTTTTACCCAAGAAGGTCTGGTTACATTTTAATAACCTGACTTTATATACTGTGGATTGTCACTTTGTTTTACTTCTCTCATAAATTCCTGTAGAAAAAGCTGAAAATGACACAGACTAACTGTGATATTGAACACTTTTCTTCATTCTCAGATATAAACTTTCAAAACTGATTTTAATCAGTGAACAACACTGGGTCACAGCCAATAGAAAAATTCTACCTTGCTATGTAGGAGACACTGGTTTCATATGGGGAAGATGCAATTACCACATTTCAGGTAGGGTACACATTTCCTGGGAACTGATTTAGTTTTTCTTTTCTTCAGGTTGTGTACAAAGATGACTTAACTTGGCTGAAAGGAATTGGATGCTATGTTTGGGACACTCCACAAATCCTGCATGCTAAGAAATCATATGATCTCCAAAGCCAAGTAAGCAAATCTTCCTCAGATAAGAAGAGACTTGTGGACCACATTTTTATTTCATTTACATTTCCTTGGGGTTTACACCAGCATAAGTGGGAGCAGGCTTTGATGCTGTATAGTATACTTTAGATCCGCAAAATAAAAATATGTAATCTAGTGTTTCAGGCTTATCTCACAGAGATGTCATTATTTCCTCTTGTTATTGAGAAAAGCAGAGAACCAAGGAGAAATGGAAAGGGTAGCAGTTTTCCAGAATCTGAACAAGCAAGTTTGTTTTAGTCTGAAGATCACAAGCTTAGTCTGCTTAGATGTGGACTTTCCACTGCTGAAAGTTCTTCATATGGAATGACCAGCTCCCAATATATGGAGACCTATTTTTACAAAGGGAATAGATGGCTGATGGGGCCAGGAAAACATGATTGAAGTTCCTAGGGAAGCAAGTCTAGTTATTCTCAGAACACTTTTTGTCTGTGTTTTTTTAGCTGAAATACACAGCTGCAGGAAAAGAGAATTTGCAGAACTACAGTTCCGTTACTGATACACCGCTTTATGTGACTGCGGTCCAGAGCGGCATCCAAGCTAGTGAGGTGAGTCATTCCCTTTGTTCCATCCAGAAGCTTTTCTCCATTCCCACACATAGTTAAATTACAGTGAATTAATCACTCAATCTTTCTTAAAGGTGAAATATAAAGAAAATTATCATCAAATTAAGGACAAATATACAACGGTGGTAGAAACAGTGGATCACGAAAGAACCCAAAATCTGAAACATCTTTTTAGCAATGTGAGTGTTTTTAACTCTTTTGTTTCTTTCAAGGAGCTAGTGTGCTGAGGTTTATTTAGATTTTGCAAACTTCTTGGTTCCAGATGCTAAGCAAAATACAGTGTGTTGGTAAGTTGATTCCCTGTATCAAAGCACACATAAATCCGGGTGCAAAGCTTGCAAGAGACTGGGCTCCAATGGACGAACAGCTGGCTTTTATCATCCCTGGAATGAGCTTTTGGGTCTGGTAGGCGATTATTTTGAACCAACATACAGTCTCTGGGGCTTGAGTATGAGTTCAGAGTCTGCAGGGGTTTAAGTTCAGATACAAATGATTTTGATTGCTTTTCTACACTGTGTGTTATGTAAGAGTTTTGAAAAACATATTTGGAGATCTTTGTATCCCTACTCAGAACCTGTACAAGGAAGCCTGGGATAAAGTGAAAGCCACTGGTTACAAAATGGTATCTGATGCCGTATCTCTGTCTCGTGCCAAAGAACTGAAGCATAATGCTAGTAATGTAAGTGAACTAAATATTTAAGCTTCTCTATCTTTGCAGATCATTAACGCTATCAATACAGCTCTTTTCTGCTTTGCATTTACATAGTACATCTATAAAAATATTTTAATATTACTATTTATTTTTATTTCAAATGTGTATCTACGAGTAGGTACGCAGTCAATCATGCAAGTAATTACTTCTCCCACAGCAGCCTTATTATCAATTGACCGCAACTTGATCCTTGCTCTAAACAAGACCCCCCCCCCCCCCGCCTCAATTTCTACCAAATAATTCAATGAACAACTGGCTTCTTATATCCTTAGCTAAAGTTTGCTTTCAGCAACTTCTAAGCTTTTTATGTTTCCAATTTTTACGTATAAGGCAACAGGATCTAAACCCCTGGTTAGATTTGAATTTGAGATACTGTTACATTTGGTGAGTTTAACCACACAGGATCAACTAAAGACCTATTTCTTTGATTAATCTTTTCATGAGCAAAATTCACGTTTTACGGTACTGTTGGAAAGCTTTTCCTGACAATCACTATATAAGACACATGCTAGATGGGCCTGATTCTGCAATCCGTCCTATGCAGCAAAGCACTTCAACATGTGTTTGAAGTTACAAATGTGCTTCAGTGCTTTGCTGAGTATGGATGGATTTATGCGCGTGCTTAGATGCTTTGCTGAACTGAGACCCATAACAGATAATTCCCTAGCTAAACATTTTTACATCTACCTCTATAAATATAAAGAGCTGGAACCATTTTCCTACAACAAATGAATCAGTTTGTTAATTCCTGCTATTATGCAAAATTCACCTGGAAGTTATCATTTCTATATGGCATCATAGGTGCAGATAAAACAGAAGACAAGTCCCTGCCCTGAACTGCTTTCAGTCTCCACTGATCTCATTGAAGTTGTGCCCACTTCAATCACTGATGAATTTGGCTTTACAGATGTAGTTGTCTTACTGGAGAAAATTATTTTAGCTCCTTTTCTTGTCTCTGCTTAGGTCAAGTATCGGGAGGAATATGATAAGTTTAAAGCACTTTACACTCTACCCAGAAGTGTTGAGGATGATCCCAACACAGCAAGATGCCTTAGAGTTGGCAAGTTTAACATTGATGTAAGTATTTTCTTTTAAATTTAAATTCTCCTGATAGTTATAGCATCCACATACATTAATCAAGATTTCATATTTAAATATGTGTGGCAACTATTGATATTACTAAACTTTCTCCAATACGCATAGAAATATGTTTGTGTTTGTTCTACTAAATTGTCTTTTTGTGACTAAGCCCTTGGTAATGTGTCTGTAGAACAAGGTCCCATCTACCCTACAAAATTTACGATGTTAAGGACGCATTTATAACATGAGAGTGTTTGTTCTAACTTCTATTGCATAAGAAAATCAGCAATTTAGTATAATGTGCCAGACTATTTTCTCACATTATCAACATATTATTTTAACTTCACAGCGTCTGTACAAAGAAGTCTATGAAAAGAACAAGGCCAAAATCCACATTCTTCCAGACATGGTAGACATAGTAGCTGCTAAGGCCACACAGAAGAAAGTCAGTGAAATTGATTATCGCCTACATCTCCATGAGTGGACCTGCCTACCAGACCTTCAGATCAATGCTCATGTTCGAAAAGTCACTGACCAGCTCAGTGAAGTAAGCCTACAAACTATATTAGGTCACTGTTCAGCTTTCAAAAAGTTTTCTCCTGTTGGACTCTGTCCGTGTTCAGTGAAATGGTGTTGCAAAAAAATGTTGGAATGTCTTGAGATTGCAATATTTGTGCCTTGTTTAATGTCTGCACATGACAGCTGCCCAAGACTTTTTTACAAACATTGATTATACCACAGGTCTTTAGCTTAGGTCAGGCTGAACAGGTACAGTGTGGTCTGTCGCCATTATAGACATAAGACCACTGCATTGCAACTCTACCAGTTCAGCCAATTCTCCAAACTCCATCCTATGCTATGTCTGTAAATTACCCAAAGTAATTAATCAATAGTGCTGGGAATGCTATTGGAAACTTGGATGCTGTGGGGGGGGGGTTGACTCAAGGCAAAAGGCCCTCCATGATTGCTCTGCATAAGTAGACCAGAGGAAGGGCCATGGCATCTGTGTTTCTGCAAATCCAGTGGCCCCAGTAGAATATGCAAGTATCGTTTGTGAGCAGTAGCCACTACTCCATCAACTACTGGGGTGCAGCCCAGTTACTCATTCTATATGCAGGTAAAGTGAATTTCATCCACAGCATAGATACACACACCAAAAAAGTTCAGAATTGCGGTCACTTATCAGTGCTATTTGTTTTCATCAATATATTTCATACTAATAAGTATAGTTGCTGGAAATAGGGACTGTGGGAATTCCATGCATTAGCACAGGTTTATGATCTTGCTCAAGATTTTTTGTGTTTTCTGCTTAGTTTCAGAAAATACAAATTTCCACACAGTTGCTTAGGTTTTTTTTTTTTTTTTAAAGTATGTTTTGATTGTATTTGCTTTAAAAAAAATCACCTAGCTTTTGAAGAAAAAAATGCCCACGATCTGAGAGAGACAAATTATTTGAATTTGGCAAAATTCCCCAGATTTTGTAATGCCCTATGTATAACTCATTTCAGCAACGGTGCATCATTATGTAAAATACAGGTTAGCTGGAAACCTTCCTGTCTAAAATTTTCTTCTAATTGTGCAGGCTCCCTCACCCCGCACTCTCTGTTCAGTAATTAAAAGTTAAAAGAACGAATAGTGCTTGTTGTACCAAGATCCAGGCATATTAGTTTCAAAATATTGGAAAAAGTATTTGCTGTTGAAAGCTGCCATCTAGGATTAATGTGTAGATAAGGGATTAAGTAGTACTGAAATTCTCAAACACTTCCTTGTTTTCTACAATACTCTAGGTTGTGTACAAGGATGACCTGAACTGGCTGAAAGGCATTGGCTGCTTTGTTTGGGATACTCCTGAAATTCTCCATGCTAAACACGCATATGATCTTCGCAATGATGTAAGTCTGAACTGTCTCGAGTTAGGTTCTGCTTTTCAGTTTCCTTCATGTCTAGTCTCACTCTTTAACTTAATGCTGTATACCATGGGGACGAGGACTGGAATGTACATGTTTAAGTGCTCTCCCTGAATGGGAATGCTTTACTGAATCAGGGCCATTGTGCTGTATATACTGTACAGCAGCACTGAATGAAAATTCATACACTCTAGAAATAAGAGTAATATGTCATTGATTTTGATGAGTCAATTTTTTTGCATGCAACATCTTCTTACTGATTATTAGTTGAGGATTCAGCAGTTGAAATAGTTGTGGATAATGGTTTTGATTACAAGGAATACATCTCAAGAGTTTTTAATTAGAATGTTTTGGGGCTCATAGTTTTATACGATACATACATACATACATACATATTTATTTATTTATTTATTGATTTATTTAATGACTGGATCGTTTGTATTACTGAAGTATTCTAATGTTTCTTGAGTGCAGTGCTATGACTGCTTTTATCTGATCAAATGTATAATTTGAGTACTTTTTTCTTTTCTTTTTGCTTAAATACCATTTACTTTACTGAATTACTAAGACTGTGCATAAGCAAGTTGTTTTAATTACACAACAATCAGACTTAAAAAGATCAAGTTGTTTTATTTCTCTCTGCAGATTAAGTATAAATCTAAGGCAGAGAAAATGAAGAATGATTACACCATGATCACTGACACTCCCTACTATGTCCAGAATGTCCAGAGTGGCAAGAATCTGAGTGATGTAAGTATTTATACTACATTCCATCCCTGTATTATATGTATCATATCTCAGTAATTCCAATAATATGACATTTAATGATGTATTTGAATCATTTCATGCTAGTCCTCTACCACCCTTTGCTGTACCATCAGTAGAATGTTAGATGACAGCTGGTACATTCAGCAGCATGGCAAACATGTTCTACATGGACATATCCTGAATGTGCAAATTTTCCTTCCATATATTTCAAAAGATGGTCCTGAATAAGTCTGCAAACACTAATCGACTCTCAATAAGTTAGACAAACACATACCACGAAATGGCATCAATTGCTTTTTTCCCCGTATTTCCTAGGCTGTCTATCGCCATGCATATGTGCATAATATTAGAGGCAAAATGACCCCCACGGATAAAACAGTGGATTTGGTGCGGGCAAGGCATGCTCATAAGATACAGAGTGAAGTAAGTATCAAGTTTTCTCTTCTAATAGGAGACTAAAGAATAATGGCCAACTTCTGCTGTTGAGTGTCACACTTGTACATGTCAGTTCAACTCTGTTGGGAGCTGTGAGTGTATATTTCCAGTTTACAAAACTCCAGGGAATTCTCCCCACTGGGTTACATCTCTTATGATTGTGCTCGGTGAAGAATGCAGACCTTTCAGAGCCAGCAAGCCAGTCTGTGAAGCCAGCATTCTCTTTGTTGCATTCCAAGACTGCAGATCCAGAATACAGTCTGTTCACAGCCAACTGGTTTTTTGAAAGCCATATATCAAAGACCCAACCAACATTTCTTTGTTGCATTCTGGGCTTAGAGATCGAGAGTTCATTTCTCCAAGCCTCTTCCTTATATCCAAAACCCAGTGACGATTTCAGCTTTTTCTCTGGACCCACACTGTATTACTCTATAATTACATTTAAAAAAACTCAGTGAATGTACAAGGATACCTAAGCTATATAGAAATGTATCCCTGATGTATCTCTATTATACACATATCTCAGATGACCTCAGTGGAGTTAAATCAGGGGAGAATTTGGTCCATTGCAAAGAAGATACTTGCTGTACAACATCAATTAACTCCCTAACATATTTTATGTAATTGTAACTCTTTTTCTTTTTCCTGCAGAATCTATACCGGGGGGCTGGCTTACACGCCCTCCCCACTGGATACAAACTCCCACTAGATACTCCAGGCTTTAAGCTTGCTAAACATGTCCAATACATTGGCAGTGATGTAAGTAACATACTAAGTTCTTTTAAGATATGATTTGCAAGAGAATATGCGGTGATCTCTAGGCATTCTGTGTGAACATACAAAATTGCTATATGAAAGTTGCTACTCAGCTATGCAGCCAATTATGTTTGCCCTGAGTGTCTATAAAAGCTGATGAAGTGTACAGTGATCTTTGCTTTCATAACATACATTTCCCTCTGATATTTTTACCTTATCAACTACATGAGAAGTGAAACAAAATAACTAATCTCAAGAGAAATACCCCACTTTCCTCCCGGTTTGTTTCTGCTACATCATTTCTAGCCACAGAATACAAATGTGTCATGAAATATCTCAAAGTTACCATCATATATATCCATTAAAGATGTGTGGCTTATTTTCCATATTTCAGGACTCACAAGGGTCTTGTTTGGGCTTGATTTAACTCTATGTCAGTGAGAGTCACCTTGCCCCAGCAAAAATTAACCCCCAGGGAAGGTATGGGTAATCAGGATGGTCTAGTGGGAGAGTTTTTGGAGAGGGCTTTGATTTGTGCCAGAGTGCCCTTTATGGAGATAGCTGAATCTGAATATCCCTTGGGACCCTGAATAAATCACCTTCCAATCCAGATTTTTAAAAGTATTTAGGTGCCTACAGACGCAGATACATGCCTAGTTGGGTTTTCAAAAGGGCCCAGGCACTTAACTCTCATCTAAATACCTTTAAAAATCTGGTCCTTTGTGTTGCCCATGGTACTTTCAGGGTAGACTTCCTGTCAGCAGAAACTGCCAAACCCATACCCTGAATGTCGATTTTATTTATATTGGCTCTAAATAGCAGCTGGAGACCCGGTATTTGTTACAGACGCAGTCACAAGCCAACATCCCATATGATTGTTCTTATACCCTTTTATTTTAAACCTCCTTTTTCATTTTACAGCTTAAATACAAAGAAGCCTATGAGCACATCAAGGCTAAGGGCTACACTCTTGGACCCAAAGCTGTTGGCTTTGAGCATATAAAGAACGTAAATAAAGTGCTTAACGAGGTACTGTAAATGTTAATTTGTGCATGTTTGTATCACTGCATCATTATTTACTATAATAAAATAAATGACAACATACTTTCAAAAAGCAATCTAGCTGCTATTTAAGAAAAGCTGTTGAGAAATTAATAAGTCTCTATGCTAGTGTGATCCATATTTTCAACATCTTGTGGCCCAAAGCCTGCAAAAATACACACACATTCTTAACCATTGATTTTAACAGGACTATTCATGTAGTTAAAGTTAAGTATATGCATAAGTGTTTGCATGATCCGAACCTTAGATTCTCTGTAATATATTTCCAAGATGTTAATAAACTAGTTGTGAAATTACTTCACTATATAAGAACCAAACCTGGATCCATTTTCTCTTGTCCTTCTGTACTATCTAGTGCAGAGAAGTAGAATGAAACCTGGGGCTAACAGAGCAATAGCTATTTATTTTTGGCTAACTTGGATGCTGTATGGCATTGTTTTAAGAGTTCTGTTTTTAACATATGTAATGCTCTCTCCTTTGATGCAGAGGCTCTATAGAGAGATATACCACAAAAATAAGGACAAGATTCATACCACCCCTGACACACCAGAAATCCGTCAAGTCAAAGCCACACAGGAAGCTATCAGTGATGTATGTCCTATTTTCCCATTTTTAAAAAAGGGAGATGCTTGGCATATTCAGCATGATCAATAATGTGTAATTTTTTCCCCTTTATCTTTCAGCTTATCTACAAGGCAGATTTCTTTAAGATGCAGGGGCACCTGATTTCCTTGCCGTACACCCCTCAAGTGGTGCATTGCCGCTACGTTGGAGATATCACAAGTGATGTATGCAAAGATATCTTGCATTTGAATGTGATGGGCCAAACTCTGTTCCCATTCACACCTGTGCAGATGTCAATGGGAGAAGAATTTGACTTGGCATTTAAATTGTATAAAAGCTAAAAGATTGTACATTTGTGATTGTCTGAATATTCACTTTTTTCCTCAAAGGATCAACTTTTAATTTTCTGTTGTTATGATTGCTTCACAGAATAAATACAAACAGGATCTACAGTGGTTGAGGGGCCTGGGTTGCTTCTTATATGATACTCCTGATATGGTCCGTTCTCGACACTTGCGTGAGCTTTGGGTATGTTCTTTTTTCTGACACATAATTTAATGTTGATTCATTATTTGTTGAGGCACAGTTGTCAAGATGATCTATGGTAAGTGGTGCATCAATTGTGATAAGTGCTTCATCAAAATGATTAAGAACCTCAGTGTTGAGTTTTATGCCTTGCTGCTAGACAGCTGATTCAAAGTATTAGGAATAGAGTGTGGTAGCAGTTACCTGTATTGGGCTCCACTGTACATTTTCTATACATTGCTGAGAATAATGCAGCTTCCATATGTGTCGTTTATTACTTTTTTAGTCTAATTACGTATACACCAATACGGCAAAGAAGATGCGGGATAAATACAGTGTGGTTCTGGACACTCCCGAATACAGGAAAGTTCAGGAGCTGAAGACACATTTGAGTGAAGTAAGTGTTGCCTTATTTTATTTGTTTATGGGGTTGGCAATGATCAAATGAAGCTCAGATCTTCTCACTGGCTTTCCTGATGTATTTTAGACCTTATCCTTTCCCAGCTTTTGGTTAACTAAATGCTAATTGGACATTTGTAACAAAGGAAATAACTGCCAGGCTTTGTCTCCTTGTAGGTGGTTTACAGAGCTGCAGGCAAGAAGCAAAAGACGAAATTCACTTCAATCCTTGAAACACCAGATTTCTTAAGAGCCAAGGAAGGACAGAAAATACAGAGTCAGGTGAAAATCCCCCATTAATAGAAAAGAGGCTGAGAGTCTGTCTTGATTGTTGAATCCATCTTACTACATTGCTCCATCCACCCCTTCTCAAGTCAACCTAGAAATCTTAGGGATGACTTGTAATAATGGTTAATACACATTTTCAAATGGCAATATGATTCTCAAGCTTATGGTGTCCCTTTAACAAACATGTCTAGTTCTGTTCATCTGAAATAGCGAAGATCTTTGTTAGACCCCAATACAATTCCATTCAAATTCTCTTAAGACCCAACCCAGGTAGCCAAATAAATCTTTCTTTATTAATGGGATCATTAGTCAGGTAAAATAATGACATCTTTTAATTGATGTGCAGTCTGCCAAGTGATGTGAGAAACCTGCATGTACAGTTTAGACAAACATGTAGGGCTAGTGTGTGTGTGTGTGTGTGTGTGTGTGTGTGTGTGTGTGTGTGTGTGTGAGAGAGAGAGAGAGAGAGAGAGAGAGAGAGAGAGCATAGGCTAGATCAGGGAGAGGGTACAAAGAGTTCCTTCTCCCTAGTGCATAGGGTCAGCAGAATAGGACTCCTTGCATTCACAGTGTGTAAAAGTTAGCTATTGTGGTTGCAGCATTCAGCACCTCAAAATGGGCCAAAACCATAACCCCTCCTGCAACTGCTAGCACTCACAGGCTAGCAAAAGGTGGACTTTCCTCTGCACTTCTTTAAAAGTATAATTCCCACATATGAACAACCTCCCCTCAGTGCCCCTATGAGATGCTGCCTGCCTTTACCCTCCACAGGGAGAATGTGTGTGTCTACACCTGGATGCTACATTTCCTCTTGTCCCCAGTGCTGCATGTGATTCTGAAAGCCAGAAATGTGCCTTTTAATTATTGCATCTGCCACAGGTGTTATTAATTTACACCTGGGTATGTTCCCTGTAGCTTTTCAATTACTTTTTCTTTCCTTGTCACAGTACTTGTACGTAGAGCTAGCCACCAAAGAGAGACCCCATCACCATGCTGGTGATCGTACCCCAGCCCTGACGCTTGCAAAGCATGTGAAGGACATGGTCAGTGAGGTAAGATGCCTACTCTCATGTTCATCACAGTTCTACTATGTGAAGGTTCCAATTCTAACATTCATGGGGGGAGGGGTGCAGAGGCAACTAAGTACACCTTTATTTTAAGTAAGCTGATTTTTAAGTGTTACATTTCTTTTTATGATCCCTCGGTAGTTTTTCATTTAATATATAATTCTGACACATAGAAATGTTTTATGAAATAGAAAAATTATCTGCTTCTAAATGCATCTCTGTAATATTCAGACATAAATCCACTGGTGTAGGCTTTAGCGCCCTCCCCCTAAATAAAGTAAAATAAACCCTTTAAGGGATAAATTAATAAATAAAGGAAACACTGAGTTTGGAACAGCAGCTGGTTTATCTGTTTATTAAAAGTGGATAATTGTTGTCATGGTACAAAACTACTCATTAAAGCGGCGTTTGACAGCTGTTATTTTTAGCTGTAGCCCTCCTTCCAAAATAAAGAAGTTGTCCACCCCTCTGCAAAGCATCATGCAGAACAGATTGATTAGGACCTGACTCGGCAAAGTGTTTGAGCAGCTTTTGGGAACTGCCGAGCAACCTCAACTCCCATTGACTTCAGTGGAAGTTGAATGCACTTAGCACCTTGTGGTAATGACTGCTCAACGAAATATACTGAATGTAGCTTCCATGGGTGTTCTCACAATATCAGCTGGGCAAATATCCTTGACAGTAATTATATTTTTGTTCTTTTCCCTCCTGCCATCTGATCTTAGAAAAAGTACAAAACCCAATATGAGAAGATGAAGGACAAGTACACAACTGTCCCTGACACTCCAATCCTCATCAGGGCTAAGAAGGCTTACTGGAACGCTAGTGATGTATGTATCACGTAAACACCATCACTGACAGTTTCTCTCATCTTTCTATAAAGCAGAAAAGGAGCTAGGGCACCATATATCTCTTTATGTTTGGTTTTTTATGTTTGTTTTTTTTCCAGCCAGTCTTGTGTTCAAATGTACAAGTCAAAAAAAAAAAAAAAGAGAGGGAGAGAGAAATAAATTGGTTCCAAATAAATTGCTTCCCCACGTGACATTTTCAAATGATATAGATTAGATTAAAAGTATTGATGCTGGAAGCAAGCACAGAAATGCTTTTATCCCACTTCTTCATCTCCCTACTGTTTGAGGAATAAATCTTGACCCTCACTGAGAGTTCATTCACTTTTACTTAGAATGCAGATTTGGAAAAATCAATTTCTGTTGGAGCTGACCTGGGTAAGGATTTGAGGATGAAATCAGTTTTTGTTTCAAGTGTGGAATATTCATTTAATTGCTTCAAGATCAGGAGTGGAAGTGTTCTGCTGTATAATGAGATCTGTGGGTGTACATTTCAGATTATAAATTGTCTCCTTTGCCATTAAAAGCCTGAAAGGCCATATTTATTGGGCTGCACATCAGGTCAAATTATTCAGTTACACATGTCCAAAGTAGAAAGGCAGAAGACCCCAGCTTTGCATTAGTGATTTAGAGCTTTCATGCTGTAAAACTCATGCAACAAAACTCCCCATGCTAGATCTGGGTTTCTTCCCTGTACAGGCTGGGCAGTTACCATAAACCTAGAAATGGAATGACCTTCATGCTTTCATTGTTGCATGGGAAAAAGAATGGATGTTTTTATAGCAAACCTAGCACTCACTGCTGTTATGTAGAGTACTTCTGTGGTGTAAGGTGCCTTTCTTCTTCATCTTCACTCTAAGAGTGAGTGGGGAAAACCTCTGCTTTGATGGGCCTAATCTTTTCCTCTCTGACTGAGTTCCAGTTTGGATCTCAGTTAGGCAGTTAATTTTGGACAACAAAACTTCTTAAAATGTACTAGGCTTGACATTAACATGATGGGAGATGATACTCCTCCTGTGTCATTCTCATGAGCCCAGTTTCCATAATGAAGTGTGGGACTTCACATATGGCAATGTATGACTAAACTTATAGAAAAGAAGTCTTTTTGAGAGACCACAGAAGTTCAAAACCAAGTTTCTGTGGGCAAGCAGCTATGGAGGCAATTCTGGACTTAAGAGAGGCCTACACATTTAGCTGCAACAGTTGCTTATGGACTATATAACTTGTTCATATTTTTCTTCTTATCAGCTGCGCTACAAAGAGACCTTTGAGCAGGCAAAGGGCAAATATCACACAGTGAAAGATGCCTTGGATATTGTCTATCATCGCAAGGTCACTGATGACATCAGCAGTGTACGTATACAGCATTTCTGTTCCTGACTAATGTTGGTCATTAAATGTATGAAGCTAGAACTTATATATTTAATTCCCTCCCATTGAAAGATCCTGAGCCTAATTCTCATTTACACTGAGGCCACTTTACATTGCTAGTATGGTGTAAAAGGTTAGTGTAAATGAGAATCAGACCCCACATTTTAAGAACATCTTTGTGGGGAGTCACTAATGAGAGGTAGAAATGTCATAAAATTGGGTGACTGATGTGTTTAGGTTTGCAAACTATTTTACATCATTTTCAATTTTCTTTTCAACTCCTTTTGTAGGTGAAATATAAGGAAAACTATGTTAGCCAGTTGGGAATCTGGAGATCTATCCCAGACCGGCCCGAGCACTATCATTATCGTGCAGTCACAGATGCTATCAGTGATGTGAGTTTGAATGGTTATTGTATATTAGACATTGTATTTTTAAAGCAGGTGTCCAAAATGGAAGGCTCTGCAGTGTCACTTAATTCCTCTCAGGCATCTTCTGCTGAAATGAAAGAATGATCAGTTTTGCAGTTGCCTGGCATGTTTTCTGAATCAACAATCAAGTGAATAAGGCCACTTCCTATTGAAAGCAGTCACAAAATGCCCATGGACTTCAGTGGAAGTTGAATTGGGCCCTATTTCTGTTGCCTGAACTTGTTTGTTACTTTCGTAATAAAAATATGTCATGTGAAAAGCCCCTAAGAGCTCTTTAGCAGTGTTTCTGGCTTATTACAACATGTGAAAGACACTGGTGCTTTTAATGATCTCAGTGGTGAGTTTTTTGTGAGCATGTTATTAAGACATAAAAACAGTGCTTGATTTTTTTCATGGCTTATATTTAATATGTGAAATCCTGGCTCCACGGCAGTCACTGGCAACCCTCCACTGGAGTCAGGATTTCACCCAATGACCCTGGCCTGAGCTGTGCTCTCAGTGACACCTGTGTAAGCCCTTTGATTTAACTGGGGGTACAAGCTGGTCCCTTAATTGTATAAAAACAAATGTAATTAGCAAAGTAGTTGATGCCGGACTTCACATAGCTATTACAGTCATGTGTTCAACTTACATCTGGATGGTATTTCAGCATTAATAGGATGCCATTTTTTGGTGCCATCTGAACTTTTTTAAAATTTATCTTCTTACTTTCTTTCTACAGGTTAAATACAAAGAAGACTTATCATGGCTCAGAGGCTTTGGTTGTTATGCATGGGATACTCCTGATCTTGCTCTGGCTGAAAAGAACAAAGTCCTCTACAGTGGGGTATGTAAATCTCTTTATGACATTTGGAAGAATTTTTTCAAAATTTGGTTGTATGATGATTATCTTGTAACTGAAGGATCAAATTCTGCCCTCAGATATGGATATGGATATCTCAGGGCAGAATTTGGTGCAACACATTTTAAGTAATCCAAGTTACAGTATCATACAGATCAGAGTAAAGGGACCTCTTAGTTCATCTATTTTATTCACTGCCAATGCAGTTGTTCTCTACAGCACATGTCCGAGTGTTTCCAAGTCTAGTTTCTAATGTCTGAAGGTTTGATGTTTCCATTGCCTTTCTTGGAGGATTATTACAAACATTTGCATTTATATATATTCAATAATTCCACTATTCCTTTGATGTAGAAATTTTTCAGCTTAAATTTTTTGTTGTCTCTCTTTTAATTTTACTCTGGAATGACTAGTTTCTTTATGTTTTCGCCAGTGTAAGTACAAGGAGTCTTTTGAAAAGATGAAGTCTCAGTTCGAGTATGTAGCGGACTGTCCCATTAATAGGCATTTTAAACATGCAACTCAGTTAATGAATGAGGTAAGTACAATAACAGACCTTTATGTCATCTCATAACGAAGTGGCATCTCAAGGGCCTTTGTGATAACATTAAGTTAAAAATTAATCTGTCTTGCAAAGTGGAAAATAAATTAAAATTAACTAAAAACTACTGAAAACAAATATGTCTCAAGGTTATACTTAAAGGAAGAAAGGCAGAGATGTTCTTGACATCTATATTGATGAGTAGTGCAAAGCAGGTTTATAATAACTAAAACAGAGTATCCTGTCGACCCACATTTCAGCAGTGAAAATGTAAAGAGTTCCCTCAGCTGCTGACCAGTAATGAGTCACTAACTCGGAAAGGCATCAGTTTCCTTTTTAGCAACAGGATTTTATATCCGTAAAACTTGATTTGTGATTGGTATGTGAAAATGGTAAAGAATCACAGTTGTGTTCTTTAGACACTGAATAAAGAACTTCATTAGCATTAGGAAAACAATATTGCCAGCAAAGCTGTTCTGTCCATCTCTCTGTGTTTCACCATAGAGCTTCAGGCTAGAATTCCCCAGCTCCTGCTGAAGATTTAAAGAAACAATGCACACAACATCACAATAGTAACCAGTACAACTGGGCCAAGATGAAAGTCATCTGATAATGTAGCCACTGTGACTCCTAGAGCAGATGCTGTGTTTTATAAATGATGGATTAAGCCCTTTTAAACTCTGTTCTAAACAGAGTTTTCATCAGTCTAAAGCTAACATACAGATGTCCAGAATATAACCAAACTCAACCTCTGGCACTTTTTAAATGAAGGTTGATATTTAGAATATAGCATCTTCATATTTTATTCTATTCAGCTGACATCTTCTCACAGTGGTCACTATTAAAATGTCAACATTTATCAGCAGATGTAGCATTTCTTTTTCTAGATATAGGAAAAAACCTACTTATCTCCAATGCCACTATGTGGTAGCTGTTCACAATTGCAGATATTTTAATGGTGACCACTGTAGTTGTTATTCTTTTACACTTTGACTGATAAAAAACCAGAGTATGGTATAAGGGGCCTCTTATGTTATAGAGTTATCTTTGTTACACAGAACAAACAAGCTATTTTAAAAAGTCAGGCATAGAGATGGAAGATATCTTTTTAATGCATGAAGTGTCATGTGTTTAAATAAGCTTGTCAAAAATGTATTTTAAAATATATGATGTATAGTGATACATTCCAATAATATTTATGGAAATACTGATGATATAACACTGTAATGAGTGGTGTATATTTGTGCAGTAAGGATTTAATTTTCAGCGTATTGACCATATAGGTCTGATTCTGAAGTTCTTTTGAATACAGAATGGGTGTTTCAATACAGCTCATGAGAGGGCTGCAGAAAGGGGCTGTAGTCTTTCATAAGTTTTAAATTGTACCCTTAAATATAAATTTGGAAAATTGTTTATAAATTATCCACATTTGCTCTGTTTTTTCCTTTATTTTTCTATTTTGGGTGAGGTCCTGAATTGCTTCCTTTAAATATTATGCACAATAAGATTTCAATGGTTTGAGGTTTGTGTTTCTTTGTGTCCTCACCTTTTTACTTTGCTACAATTTAACATGCTATTCTGAGCAGAAATTATACAAATGTGAGTATGAGAGGAGAAAAGATAAGTACAGCTTTGTTGTGGATGAGCCTAGAATTCTACTGGTCAAATGGGGAGGTGAACTGAGCAGTCAGTTACTGTAGCAATGCTGGCCAGTGCAAGCAAAATGTGGCTGGATCACACACAGTTCACATCTTTCTCTACTTGAAACGTCTATGGCCAGTGATGTCATAGGCTTCACCTCTGATATTACAGCGTTCTAGTTCAGTATCAGACACTATCTGTTTTGCCACCCAAAGACCACAGCTGCTTTTTGAGTGAGCTAGTCTATGGCTTTTCTCTATGTACTCTCATATATTGTGTGGCAATTGATATTTAAATGCTATCTTTCTCATAGAGACAAGGTGGGTGAGGTAATATCTTTTATTGGACCAGGTTCTGTTGGTCAGAGAGACACGCTTTTGAGCAACACAGAGGAAGTTGGTCCAATAAAAAATATTTACCTCACTTACTTTGTCTCTCTAATATTCTGGAACTACATCAACACTGTACACATCTTGCTCACATACAGTCTAATCTAGTGTCCATTCAAATCAGTGGAAAGAGTCTGAGTGACGTCAATGGATTTTGGATCTTGCACTTATTTTTCACTATGTTTCTTTTTTTAAGTGATTTTTACAATTATTATTTCCATCTAATTTCCCATTATAAGGCAAGAGGGGCTTGTTTGATTGGTAAAATGCTCTTTTGGTCTAAGATCTATTCTTATTTTCCAAAAGGTGTTTTCATCACTCACTTCAGGGGGACACTATGGAAGCCACTTCTGTATATACTGTTGCCATTCTCAGTGTTCTGATTGTTTTAATGAATTGGTAAATCATTCTAGACCCTACAAATTGGCACCATTCATTAAAAATATGTGTTTAAAATTATATGGATGTATACTGTGCATGCATGTAATTATGTGAGTACGTATAGTATGCTTGCCTAAATCTGATCACTCTGAACGTAACTATTGTTCATTGGCTTCACAAGTATCTTTTCTGCTTCACTGCTCTTTTCATGGACAGAAAAAATATAAGTCTAGCGCCAAGTTGTTCCTGCAGCATGGATGTAATGAGCTTCTGAGACCAGATATGCTGACAGCACTCTACAACACAAACTTGTGGAGCCAGGTAATGTGAATGGCTGCTGTTGCAGGAAGGTCTTATACACACAGTTTAGCTGCTTGGACTTTTAACATCTTAATATTTATGAATTCTCTGACTTTCTACTGATATCAAGCTCTAACATTTCCCCATGCATTTGGTACTCAGAATGAAGCAGTGAAAGTGGCATTGTACCCATCCATCGCCCACATAACCCAGGACCCACTTCTGCCACCCTTTCTCATACTGAGCATTACTTTGCCCTGTGCATAGTCCCATTGACAGAATTGGCTCCTGAGTGTAGCTTAAACCTAAGGAAGTATCTATTTTAGGACTAGAATATGGCATTTATCTGCAGCTCTACACTGAAAATGGTGTGGATTCTCACCATCCCAGTTGGAGCATAGCGTCTCCAGGAGATCCATGCTTCCCAGAGCTATACAGAGGTGCAAAGAGGAGTGCAGAGTACTCTTGCCAGTGTGTGTGTGTGTGATGAGGGACTTTGGGCTCTACCTACTCCATGGCACACCCTTTCTTTTCATCCAGTTTAGTTTCCAGGCAGTCCTTCCACAGGCATGCAACTGGGAGAAGCTTTTTACTCTTTTCCAATGCACTCTGCCCATATTGTGAAGGAGGGGGCACAAGTTAGCCATTTCGTTATTACTAAAAAAAACCAAAAACATACACTTTTAAAATGTCTGATTATGAAGAAAGGTAAATTTCTCAACACCCCCAATGATTCTAATATTTAGTCTTTAGAACTAGTTCTCCATACTCATCAAATCTGGACTCCTGCATAGTTTCTGGATGTTCCAGGGGGATGATAATGCAACTCATTCAAGAGCTGTTACATATTTTTACCTGCCTGTGAGTCAGCTGCACTGGTTAGTGTTTAAATTTTGTAAATTCCACTCCGCGTCCTCATTGCATACACGCTTGTTACCCATGTCATTGACAAAAACCAACGTAACAACAACCCACCCACAACACCTTTTTCTAATAAGCCAGCTGATACCGTTCCTTTTCAGCTACACGTTGAAAATGTAATGTTGCAAAGTAATTACATGGGAGCTAGTGAATTGAGACTCAGCACCAATTCACCCAACATTAATAAAATCCCACATCACTAAAATGGCAACGGTATTTGTTAGACAATTTCTGTTGAATTCAGCAATGGAGTTCTATTTATTTTCTCATTTAAAGTGTTACCAAGTAAACCCTGGTATTTTTGAAGTATGGAAAATAAGCACTCAGCTTGACCTGCATGTTCACATGAGACAAGTCTGTTTTGTTTATGTTGTTTATACACTTTAGTCTTTATTTTGTGTGCCTTGATGTTCTTGTTTCCAGTGCTTGCATTATTTTCTCATTTGCAATCAAGATATTCTCAGTTTTGATGGTTCAAGGAATAAAGTGAAAATTAAGGTTTTGGTTTTTTTTTTTTTTAAATCTGGGTTTCCTCCACCTGTCTTTAGCCCATCGGTAAGAAATTTACATTCATGCTGCCCAGTTCCACTGTCATCGTATTCGGTGAGAACAGAATTAGGCCCCGAGCTTAACAAAATGATCCTTAAAGAAAGTACACATGTATTTTCAAGCATCATTATGCCATCAGTGCCCCTTATATCGTTTGGCACTCAGTGAAATATTTAGTGGATTTGCTTGTTCTAGTCTGTCCTGTTTATATTTTCCCAGACCTTAATTAAAGTCTTTCAGCCTATTTAAAAAGGGAATCTTGTCCAGGTGTGATTAAAAACAAAAGTGACACTTTCACTGACTCTTACAGAACTGCTTAGAATCCTTTTTAAACTCAGAGGTCTAGTTTACACCTTCAAGAAGATGTAGATGTAGTGCCAGACTGTGGAGCTCTTGTTCACATTGAAATCAGCATGGGCTACAGGCCCATAGACTTCAATGTGTATTAGTGTTTCATGCAGGCTGGCTCATAGTGTCACATTCTGTCTATGTATGCACGCCCAGCTTCCACTGACTTCAGTGGGAGATGTAGGGTGACCAAATAGCAAGTGTGAAAAATCAGGACAGGGGGCAGGGGATAATAGGCGCCTATATAAGACAAAGCCCTGTCTTATAAAGGGACTGTTCCTATAAAATCAGGACTTCCAGTTACTCTAGGAGATGGGCCCGTACATTGCAATACACTACTTTAACCTGATTGTGTCTCTTCTTGAAGGTGTTTTTTTATTGTTTCATGTAGTTAACATCCTCTTCTTTCCCACCATCAGTTCAAATACAAAAGGCAGTATGAAATGCAGAAGGATAAGTATACTTCAATCGTGGACACCCCAGAACATCTGAGAACTGCAAAAGTCAACAAGCAAATCAGCGATGTAAGTATAAATACCATAATATCATAACGTTAAATATATGTTAAGCGCATCTTCTTACTCTGAATTGTGACTTTTTTGAAGTATGCTAACTAAAAAATTGAGTCCTCCTCAGCCACAATAAAATATTTCTCAACTTGACCTTTTAAAAAAAAACACATAAACTGTGCTTGATTATCTCAGGATAATACAATCCAACCATTTTTACTCTCAGATTATTTACAAGATGGAATTTGAGAAGGCCAAGTCTAAGGGGTACACCACAATCCATGACACCCCGATCTTGCTACTTATGCGCAAGGTCAAAGACAGAATAAGTGATGTAAGTAACCTATGCCTGGCACGTGATATCAGTACGATGCGCAACTAACCTTTATTTGACTGTTTATTTCTACCTTGTAGATAGTGCTGCCATAATAATGAGCCTCTTATAGAATATAGCAATATTATTTTAACTCAAAATTCCTCCTGTTGTATCTAATGTATTCACAGGGAATATAACAATGTCTAAAAAACCCTGACAAGTATAATCATGTAACTTTTCAGGGTAATTCATGGGATAATGATGGGTGGGACGGAACAGCCCTTACCTGTAATAAAAACTGTGAGTTAGGGTGTTGTCTTTTTAGAGCACAAGTCTGGGCATCTGGTTTCTTGGGTTCTCTCCCTGGATTGGCCAGTAGCTTTTGTGTTGCCTTGGTTTAGTCACTTTATCTGTCACACCATTTGCCCATCCATACTGTGGGGATAATAAATTTCCATTGGCAGAGTTCTGAGGCTAAATCAGATGACTGGGGCTATAGAAGAGGAAGGTTTAAAGTATAGGAGAGTAATGTTGGTCCAATGGTTATAACGCTACCCTAGGAATCGAGAGCTCTGGCTGAAGCTCCCTGCTCTGCTACAGACTTCCCGTGTGACCTTGGGCAAATTGCTTAGTCTTTTTGTGCCTCAAATCCTTATGTGTAAAATCAGGCTAATAGGATTTCCCTACCTCACAGGAGTGTTATGAGGATAAATATATTAAAAGATTGTGAGGCACTTAGATGCTACAATAATGAGGGCCGTATAGATTAGAAGTAAAAAGTATTAATATTATCTAGTTGCCCATACACGATCCTGACTGACAAAGATTTTCAAAAGTGACCAGTGATTTGGGGTATCTACGCCCAATATCACACATGTTAACAAGGCCTGATTTTCAGAAAGTGCTGAGCACTCGCCCTCTGAGAATCAGCCCCCTTTAACGTATCATGTATTGGGCACCCAACAATGAAGGCACCCAGAATAATTAGTCACTTGAAAATCTTGGCCAAAAGCCTCCATTACAGTGTGGACTATATATTTCATGTTGAATTAGACTGATGTGTCTTTATGTTTCCATGTAAATGGAATTCCAACTGAAGACAATGCATCTCTTGTGTGTGGAATGGCTGAAACAAAGATCTAGGGAACTGCCTAAAAGTAGATTTCCATGTGCTGTTATTATTTAACTTTTGTTAAGTTGTGTTAAATAAATAGAGACTCAGGATAAGTTTCTTTCACCAGCTGAAATACAAAGAAGTTTATGAGAAGAATAAGTCTCACTGCAATGTTGTACCAGATGCTGTTCATATTAAAGCTGCCAAAGCTGCCTACAAAGTAAACAGCAATGTGAGTTCAGTATTACTAACGCTTTTCACTGTTATTGTCAATGGCTGGTATTTCAAAGGACCCTCTGGGAATTAGGCACTCACCTTCTGCTGAAATTCATTGGATTGAGGCTCCTTTATGTTCTTTTGAAAATCACAACCAGTACATATAAAATGTTATGGATAAAATTCAGAGCATCTCTGTTAAATCTGGATTTTGCTGAGACCCCCATTCTAGTCTTTTGTGCTCTTTTGCTTATCAGGTAATTTTGATGCACCTTGAAGAATGTGTGTGTCTTTTTAGCACATGTTAAAATGAAATGCTGCTTTTATAAAGGATCATTCCTTCATACACAGTTTCCAGCATGTAGCACAAACACCAATTGTTCTTCAAGCACCTCCTAGTTCCTCAGGCGTGGAGGCATATGTGTTCTTAGTATTTTCTTAGGCTAATTTATTTATTCTTGTAGCTAGCATAAATTCTACCTGGGAAGTGCTGAAGTGCTTTGCACCATTGGGTGGGTCCAGCATGCACTGAGATGGTTAGTGAAATAACACATCCACTTTCTTCAAGGTCATGCCAACTTTTCAGTCCTGCATATTCCCCTCTCCACCGGCAGTAGAAAAATCAGCACAAATAGACTTCCTCTGCATTTGTCCGTGACTCAGAAGAGAAGCACATCTCAAAAGTGCTGCTATCATGGACATACACTTTTCCAAGCATGACTTCCTTCCCTTCCTCCAATACTTACGCAGTTGTTCAGGCAAGGGGAGGATAAAGCTCTGCATTTATTGATTTTATGAATGATACGATTTCTATTAATGTTCCTTTTAAAACAGCGGGATTACAAGAAGCAATACGAAGCAACCAAGGCTCGTTGGGAATGGACTGTTGACAGACCTGACTTTCTCCAAGCCGCCAAGGCATCCTTACAACAGAGTGATGTGAGGAAACTAGAAAATATTACATTAGCTTATACTCCCTTTCTCCCTACATCCTGCTTTCATAGCAAAGGTTTGGGGTATTTTTTGTCAGCTTTTCTTTTCTTTTCTGACAGTATGACTACAAGCTAGACCGAGAGTTCCTTAGGGGATGCAAACTATCTGTCACAGATGACAAAAATACAGTGTTGGCTTTGAAGAATGCCATCCTGGCAAGTGATGTGAGTATTTGAACTTCCACCTTGGTTTTTTTTTTTTTTTTTTCCCTGTGCTAACACTTTACAGGCTGTTTAAGGAACCTCAAACCTATGTTTTGTGTCCAATTGTTTTTGTAAATATACCATCAAAATTGAAACTCTGGAGTTTGTGAACGTTGTTCTGTAGAAATTAGTTGCAGATAATATCATCTGGCAAAGTTTTCAGTTGGTTCTTAAATGGGAGCTGGGGATGCTTAACATCTCTGAAAAACAGGCCATGTCTATTCAGGCATCTAAATAAGGAATTAGGGAATCAAACTTTAGGAACCCAGGTTTGAAAATTTTGCCCAGAATTTTATATTTCATTATTTAGGTTTCTTTCTTTGTTTTATTGGCAAAACCTGGAGTGGTTTTGGCCTTGCAAACCTCATTGGTCTGACTGATTGATTTGCAAACATAAACTACAGGCAATTCATATATGTGATCCATTTTATCCAAATACCCAACTTTTATGGTAAACGATTCCAGTTTCGACAGATTTAAACTCCATACATTGAAATGCATGTATTATGCATACGTACTTAAAACTAAAGCTGCTGCTGTCATTTGTGTATTGCACAATGTCTGTAGAATAAATGTTGGCAATACAATAACAAGATCTGAGCTTAAGCTCCAGTGAGACGTGTAGGAATATATAAGCTGAAGCGTATTAAAGTTGACAAGCAAATCAAACTATAGGCCTATCTTGGAAACACGTCAGTGGTGTTTCAAAGGTTCTGCCATATACCAATCAGATGAGTATATTTGCTACCTATTTAAAAAGTCAGCATAAGACATAAATTGCGTAAAGTAACATCTTTTCTCTCCTCCAGATAAAATACAAAGAGAAGCATAACAGGGCTAGGGGAACATGCCTTGTAGTCCCAGACACACCTCAGATCCTTCTGTCCAAGTGTGTCAGCTCTCTTGTATCTGAGGTAACACACATAATATTGTCTGTCTTCATAAATAGCTTCTTCTTATACCCTATTTTTCTTTCAACTGTTTTTTCTTTATGCACTCAGAACAAATACAAAGAGCAAAGTAAGAAGCAGCTTCCACATGGTTCTTATACAACCCTGCCTCAGACACGGGATACTGTTCATGTCAAAGAGGTGACCAAGAATGTCAGTGAGGTGCGTGACTGGTATAGTGCAACATTTATTGCTCATGTCAAATTTTGTTATTGCTACATCCACAGTATTTATTTGATCCTATGAAGCATTTTTTGTAGATTGCCTCATGCATTTTCTAATTTCTGTCTAGTGAGCCATTTGAAATCAATAGGACTGCTCACGTCCTTAAAGTTAAGCACATGCTTAAATGCTTTGCTGCATCAGGGCCCAAAACATCACAACTCATAGTTATTAACACTCATCAAGGATGCCCTCAGAAATGCTTTAGGTAATCTCTCATGCTGTAAATTGCTCCCATAACATATTATGCATTAGCAAGGACTCTGGATCCTTTCTCTCTCTAAGTGGTTTAAGATTTTGGTCGTGGACATAAACAATTTCCCTTTGGTTGGGGTAATAGCCTTTAAATTATTTCAAGAGACCTCTTCATACTGTCAGTCTTATTTCCGTTTCCAGCTCGAACACCCTATCTTCATGCTGGATTGGAGAATTGCTGTTGCGACTGTAATCTCTAAAGGACAGGCTATGGCCTGTTTCAGGTGCACACTCACTGGCACCCCTTAACTTCCTACCATTCCCATGAAAGGATGGAGTTTTGAGAGACTCTACCATGCAAGGCTTTGAAAATGAAGGATTAGATTAGATTAGAAAGGAAGGATTGGAACCATTTCAGGGCATTTCCAGTCACCCCTTCAGTTTCCTAGAGGCTGGACAGGAATATTTGGTGATCAGAGGTATCAAATGCTGCAGAGGGGTTCTGCAGAATGTATATGGATATATTCCGTTTGCTATGAATGGGGAAGCGGTCATCCACCAGGCCAGCAAGGGCTGCCTCAGTACCAATCCCTGGTTTCACAGCAGACTGATTCAGGAGGTTGGCAGTTAATGGATGGTCATAGAGACCATAAGGAAAATTTTTTTACTGACTTCTCAATCAGTTTGCTTAGAAAAAGATTGTTACACACTGCGCAGCAATTTGAGGACCCTAGCATCAAGGAATGATTTTTTTAGTGGTGGTTGGAATGAATGGCATATTCCAGTAATCAAAATGCCCACCCTGGTAATCCGCAAATATTAGTTTCCTGACATAGATGGACTTTAATCAAAGGCCAAACAACACCTTGGGAATACATTAAACTGACTGCTTAAAGCAGACAGGCAGGCTGGGTATTGGAGGTGATCCTGAATCAAGATTTAGTGTGTGTGTGTGGGGGGAGGAGGGGGCGGGGCGGGAGGAGAGCGAGAGCGATCACTCGATAGATCATAGTTTAAATACCAGGCTTCAACTCAGGGCGGCAGGTTACTTGTAGGCAGAGAGCGGATTGTTCCAAACACTGAAGGGAGCCATGTGTCCTTGTCTCTGCATGCTTAGAAGAAGTAAATCAAATCTCTGGTTATTTCTGTTGGCTGCTGTGGGGGGTTATTGTGAGTATCAGTAGGACACAGTTCTTTGTGGGCATAATGAGTGACATATAATATAAACTCTCTTTGCGCTACACAGACAAACTATAAGAAGAAGTTTGTGAAGGAGAAAGGCAAGTCCAACTATTCCATCATGCTGGAGCCTCCTGAGGTGAAACACGCCATGGAAGTCGCTAAGAAACAGAGCATTGTAAGTTTGTCCTGCATTTACATCATGTAAACAGCCCATATGACCATTTTCAATCAGAGTCATTCTCAAATCACAAAATCACATGGGTTGGATTTTCAGCTGGATGTCTCCCCAGCTTCCATTTTGCAAGGAAAATATGGATTATATGTAGGCAGAAAATTTAACCTACAGAAATAAAGGGCATCTCTGGAAAATGTGATTGGGAGTTAAAATAGTTTGCTTGCAAATAACAGGGACTCCACAATAATGTTTTCTTTCATTTCTTCAAATGCAGTTAAAACTGCATGGTATTTATTACTTCATTTGAAAATGACTTACAAATATCTGCTTCTAGTGAAATCACTGGCAAAACTCCAAATGACTTTCACCACAGCGATACTGGGTCCTCAGTGGCTATCTTTCTAATTAATAAACACTACAGTAATTAACTTTCCTCTATGTATGTTTTCATTGATTAGGTTGAATACAAAAAAGATGCCAAGTCACAGCTCCATTACACATCTATAGCAGATCGACCAGATATTAAGAAAGCAACCCAAGTTGCCAAGTTAGTCAGTGAAGTGAGTATTTTGTAAATCTCCTGTGTAACTCCTTAGCAGTATTTTTCCTATGGCGAAATGCATCAATATAAATTATTACAACAGCATACGAAGGTGTTTGCATTTTATCATTAATAGCTAAACATTTTATATACTGATGATTTTCTTCAATAGATTCAATACAAAGCCAAGGCTCGAGGAGAGGCTGGCCTTGGTGTGAGCATGCTCGGACGTCCAGATATTGAACTTGCTAAAGAGGTGTCCAAGCTGACTAGCCAGGTAATGATAAATGCTTCCAAATTTTGGAGTGATGTGAATAAGGGCATGAGTTCAGATTCTGCTGGGACAGACGTCAATAGACTTTTAAAACCACATTACAACTGAAGATGGAAATAGTTCTAGATAATTTTAAAGGGAGTACGGTAACTTAATTTAAAAAATAATTCATTGTGTGCTTTATTAGAGAAGCAGCAAATGTTTGTCTAAGGGGTGTTTTGTGTATAATGAGACTGATACTGCTTTCAGGGGTGGAAGTGGGTCTTAAGTCACCATTGTCTTGCATTGTAGTCATTCACATCTGTGCAAAATGAGCATACAAGAGTTTTGCAAGATGGTGGAGAATCATGTCTAAAGCTCAGCTGACTTTAGTGGGAGCAGAACTGAGACCTGGAGAGAGACCTTTTGGGAGATGGGAGGTTGGGCCTTGCTTCTTTTGTGGTTTCTTTGTCTGTCCTCTTTTCTGTCACTTTCTTGTCGTAAACTTCTTATGTCTCCATCTTATTAATATGTTACTCATAGTCTCTCTGAAATGTTCGGCATAAAGAACTTTACACAATAGAAAGTATATCATCAGGGAAACCTAACATATAGGAATAACTGACAAACATCTGGGTTGCTCTGTTGGTATTAGAATTTGGAAAATAATCCCCAAATGCTCAGGACAAATCTAAAATTGGGCACCTAAAACTTGAGTCACCCAAAATTAGAGGTCATTTTTGAAAACTCTCTTTGCGCTTCACTTCATTCATGCCATCTGTAAAATGGGGACGATAATGCTGCTTAGCCACCTTTGTGAAGCATTTTGTAATGGACTATATAGACAAATGCAAACTATTATTACATTAGAAATTTTTAATATCCTATCCATTTGACTATTCAAGATAAGAAATTTTTTAAAATATATATCTTTCAAATCATTCATTACCTTTTATTTTTAAATAAATAAATCATGTTAGTATAAACTTCCTTTCTCTTGTAAAATAACTTGGAACATCATCTAGTATGGATCTTACTCTTGTTCTTTCCTATGGGAATTTTTTCAACCAGGACCTCACCACCAGTTGGTTCTTTCTCACAGCTTTATGCTTTATCCCTGTGATAGTCTGCTGTTCTGATCTTGCTATCTTGCTACGCATTATAGGTGGAATACCTCAAAGGACACATGAGAGGGCATGGAGCTGCATCTTATGATACACCAATGATGAGACACGTTAAGAAAGCTAATGTCCTAAGTAGTCATGTAAGATGGATTTAAGTGACACAAAAGGGAATGTCACTTTTCTGTTTCTTCCTCTATTTTGTATATGATCTTTGTCATTCCTAGCACAAGAAAATGGGCCTGAACTGTAAATGAGTTTATAATGCACCAGTTGCACTGTTTTTTCTGCAGACTGTGTTAAAAGTGTGGAATGCACCAAAAATTTGTGAAGCTGACTGTCTAGCTAATACCTCTTTTTTTTTCCAATGCAAAGACTGTGCATGGGAACTCTGTGGGAGGGGAATTTGACTAAACCAATTAACAGTGTATAACCTGAAGCCAAATTCTATCCTTGCTCTTTGTGCAGCTTCTAGTGATTTTAATAGATGTCACCAGCACACACAGCCAAGGCAGGAATTCTGCTGTTAAGATTTAATTTGAAAAATGCAGCTACATAAGCTGAATTTGGTGGAGACTTGCTCTCGTGGAGAAATGGGAAAATATGTGCCTTTAGGTAACAGTGCTTAAACTGAAAGATAAAAAGTTGGAATTACGGATTTGATCCTGAACTGCAAAAGCAAAGATGTCTTAATCCCTCTGGCATTTAGATTTTGCAACATGTATTTGTGTATTGTGTTACCTCAGCAGTTTGTACACACTGTTCTCCTAGACCTAATGGGCAATGGAAACTGTGTGGAGTCTATTATCCTAATGGGAATGTTTAAAAACCAAAAAAGCAATAGGAAACCCTGAGACCTACTCCCATGTGTTCTGACTCAGTCAATGAGATCCTCTGCCATGTTACAGATCATTCATTGAGGTCAGGTTTTCTCCTTCTGCCCTGATCTAATCAGAAAAGTGTGAATTCCTGTAATGTGCTCCTGTTGTTATTTCATTGAAAGACAAGAGAGAGATTATTCAGTTGCTGGCCCCAGTATCTATACCCCAGAGCTGTTGTCGGCCAGACCTGAGGATCAATGTCAGAGGAAGTCAATGGAATTATGCCCATTTTATACCAGCCAAAAATTTGTCTTGTTGTCGGGAATGTGATGATGATGTATGTCATTTTCAACGTACATAAATTATATAATACACTGTGGGTGAGATTCACCCATTCACTTAGCTAGTTTGTGCCATGACTGCTTCATGGTGTCAGAGTGGTACAATGCAGCCAGTGTGTATCAATGAATCTGGCCGCAAATCTCTGGCAAAATAAATTCTGATTGCAATTATTTCAGGGCACATACTTTCTAATATTCCTTCCCACCTCAGAAATCTTGTGGAACAATTATGGCTATGCCACAGTGTGTGAAATGGTAGTGCACAGATTCCACATCCTATTTTGCTCAGGTGTTTCCAAAGGAAAAAAGAGGTGTTACATTTTTCCATGTCTACATGTGATTACTGCATGCAAATGCAGCATGTCTTAACATCACCTACGATATTTGTCAGATAACAAGAATCCTTCCTTTTAGAGCTGGGTGCCTATTAAGCCCACCCTTGTTTCATAAAAGCAGGAAAAGAAGAAAAGCAGCATAACTCATCAGTAATGAGCAGAGCTCCTTATGATGTGTTTTAGCTTCCAGTTCTGTTTTTAATTATAGCCAGACTTCCCCTCAGTCTTTGAATAACTTTTTAGCTGGCTTGATTTTCATCTTGAAAGAAATGGAGTTCATTTAGTCTAGAGATTGATGTGGCATGTTGCTATTGTTCTCTTCTTTGTCATGTTTCCTTTTCTGGGCATATCCTTTTAGAGAAGCATCTTATCCTATCTGTACAAGTCATTTTGTTCTCTAACCATTCACCCTTTTTTTGTTTTCTCTCTGTGTCTGCCGTGACTGTTTTTAATTTTATTTTCCTCCTTCTGTGGTCATTTCTTTTCTTATGAGTTCAGCAAAAGTGAACTACTCCTCTTTGACACATGGGTCTGAGTCTGATCTCACACTAGTATTACACCAGTATGTCTCCGTGGACATTAGTGCATTTACATCTGATTTACACGATTGTGATATCAGAATCAGACACTAAGTGTTGCTCTTGAATGGCAAAAAATGTTTATGTTCTTCGTTTTCTTACAGCAAGTATGGAACTGGTATAGAGCATGGGACTGTATGGATAAAATATGCTAATGAGTTTAAAAGACAAGAATAAGTGGAATGTGAATTATCTTTGCACTGAAGCATCTTTAAGGTTTACTAATATGAAACTGTATGCTAATATTTCTGTAAATACATGTAAAGCATAAGTATCGTTCCCAGCATGATCCATTCCTTTCATCAGTTATGTCCGTCAGTTCTTCTATAGATGACTTGTTTCATTTGATTATTTGTGTAAATAGTACTTGTGGATTTATTCTTACTGGAGAATCATTGATGGCTAGGCTGGAAAGGGCCTCCTGCCCCTTCCTCATCTGCCACAATCTCTTACCCATGCACTCCAACTGCACAGGAGGTGTGTATGTGGGTGAAGAGAAGGAGGTGTGTGTCATTGCCTCATCCCTTTTCCACACCCACCTGTGAATCAGCAAGGGGAGCACCATAACCAGAATGTCTGGTGACTGCAGTTCAGTTGGAATGGCCAGAAACTCACAGGATCACACCCACCCACGCCTACAATGTGAGCGTTAGTTGTAAAAGCCAGAATGTAACCCTAAATTCTTGAGAGCTAACTTCTTGGAGTTTTGACTTCAGGGGGCTCAGAATTTGGTCCTAGTTGCGAGATCTCATGTACACTTTAAGATCTCTGCTGAAAGTACCTCAACAACCCCCCATGGCAATTTTTTCTTGTCAAAGTGCCTTTCCTATTCAAAATGTGTCCCTAATAGGAGGGGAGGAATCCCTGCACTGTATGTTTACAGGCATTGGGAACAATGGTTATCCCCTGTAGGTCGACAGGAAATAGAGTGACCTGCATCTTAAACCTACAGCCAGTGAGAGAGGGCAGATTACCATGGATGAAGTTTTGGCTCCATTAAAGTCAGTGGCAAAATTCCCACTGATTTCAGCAGGGACAGGATTTCACCTTATATCTGCTGAACTTTCAAGGACTTGCACTGATGTTCATGAATACCCGAGCCTCCACCCTAATTCTGAGTGGCTCTGGGGGTCTTGCTTAACCTGGTGCACAATCCAATTAGTTTAAATTTACCCTCTCTCAAGATGTGATTACTCTCCCTTTTTGTGCCTCTCACCTCTTTTTGGTTAAGATAAATTGTAGTATCTTCATTTTACACCTGAAAATATTTCTGCTGCCTCTTTTATGCTATTACCTCTTGAGTATTTAGGTGCTTCTCATATCTCCCTCTTCTCTAAGATATACCTACTAGGCTTCTCTAAACACTCTTTGTGCAACTGCCAATTCATCCCTTTCAGTCCGATTCGGCAGTCATGCATTCCTGCACAACTCCCACTGATAGGCACATGTTCCTATCTTATTTGGCTATTTTTGTCACCTTTTAAAAAATTATTTTCAATTTACCAGCCTTATTTTCATAGTGAGGAGCTGAAACCTGTGCATTGAATGAAAGCTATGAATGGTGTCTTGTAAAAACAGAATGTGAATTTTCTTTCCCATGTCCAGTGATCTCTAAAATATCTTTTATTCCAAGGATGTCTTAAAATTAGTGCATTTTTTGATCTTCTGTTTGCCACCAGACTTTTTTGCCAATGTGAATGTGGACTTCTTCAGTCTCTGGCACAAGATAGGCTAATGTTCAGGAGTAACTGAAATTCTTTGTTGTTTTTAATTAGTTGAAGTACAAAGAAAATTTTGACAAGGAGAAGGGTAAGAAACCGAAGTATGACTTGAAGGAGGCCAAGATCTACAAGACCATGAAAGATGCTCACAACATCGCTAGTGAGGTATGTCTAGTCTTTTGCATTTTCCAGGGGGATTTTAAAATTTTGCCTCTGACTAGCAGAGTCCTACTTTGTGTTATTAATATATTATATATTAAAAGCTTGATTTGCAGCCTTCTTTGCTGATGTTGTTTGATATTTAATTCCTGTAGGTTAAATATAAGGCAGATCTAAAGAAACTTCACAAGCCCGTGACAGATATGTCAGAATCGCTGATCATGAACCATGTCCTGAGTACAAGCCAGCTCTCCAGTGCTGTAAGCTCATTAACTAACCCCAGATTTATTTCATTTTCCATTCCCATTCTGTATTGATCTCTGCTAACAGTTTGTATAACAGCTCCCTCCTTTACTGTTCCGAGGACATCACCTGGTAGTGATCTCTTCCTCTCTTACCTAATGATCATTTCCTAGCCAACTAGCAACATTAATACATCCATCCTTTGAACAGTGAAATCTTTACCTGTAGAGCTGCTAATATTTTAGAACCTCTAACCGTTTTTTAACTGTAACCATTTTTTACATTTTCAACTGATCATATCTCACTAACAAATACCAGGTGTTTTTTTCCCCCTATTTTCTCCTTTTTTGTTTTGCAGTTCTTTCCTATTTATTATTGTTTGTGACTTTCTTTCTTTTTTACTGTTTTTAGTGGGATTTTTGTGATTAACATCACCATGCTGTAGTAGCACAGAATGATGGCCATGTCTAATATAGCAATTCAGAACGATAAAAGATCAGAGTCATTATTGCTTGACATAACCCTATCATGTTTTCACTATATTTCTTTTATTTTCCTGGTGTAAAATAAAATCATGGTCCTTTCTGAGATGATCAGAAAGGACAAATGTCGACCCAAATCTTTAGAAAACTGTTGTGGGGTTGCTTCTCCCCGCTCGCCCGCCCCCATTGTTAGATTTCTAATTGCTATTTGATGTGCCATTGAAGTGTTTGCATTAGTTGGGCCTAGGAAGTAGACCTGATCAGGTTTTTATTGAGGTGGTACTTGATGCCTTCCCTTCAGTACCAGTACAAGAAGCAATATGAGAAGAGTAAGGGTCACTACCATGTGGTGCCAGATAATCTTGAACAGCTTCATCTAAAGGAGGCCTCAGAACTACAGAGTCAAGTAAGTTGGTTAAGTGTTTCTTCATTCATCCATTTACTTTCAGTGTCAAACACTCAGTCACTACATTTACCCTTCGAGGGCTCTCTGGTACAGAATGAGCCATATGCCAACCTGCTGTATGTAAATTATACAGTCAGGAACACAGTGGTCAGTTAGAAACATTTGCTCATCTATTCCTATTGAACGCACATGATGAGTATGCATATGTTTTTGACATAATACCAAGTCCATCCCTTTAATGTCTTTGACATGTGATGGCGGCAGCTATAAGCCCTGTGCATTTCAGTGAGAGAGCTCGAGGCTGCAGTTTATCTACTGGAAGTCTGTTGACTGAATGAAACAGACACACATTGCTCCAGTATACCAGCTGCTTCTCTGGTAATTAGGAGAGTAACTTGTGTCTCCTGTTGTCAGGTGAAATACAAAGAGAGGTATGAAAAAGAAAAAGGAAAACCCATGCTGGACTTTGAAACTCCAACATACATCACTGCCAAGGAAGCTCAGCACATGCAGAGTGAGGTAAGATGCTTCATCAGTGAACTCAATAGGGTTAGATTTAGGAAACCTCTGTTTACAGCTGGTTCATGGTTATGTTTTTACAGTGAACTGAAAATGGTTGTGGGCAAACCTTGTATGCTGAGTATGCTGTTGTGCCTTGAAAACTACAGTTACATTGTAGTTTTTGTTCCATTATACTTGCATTAGCAATAGAATCATACTTCATTAATTCAAGGGATTTCAGTGTGTAACTATAAAGGAGGCACCTCTGTCACTCTATCTCTGTCACTAAACTGTAGCAAGTTATCCTCATACTTGACCAATAGCTTTAAGTCTCTGGGAGAAATACAGTCTGGGATCACCATTTCACTAAAGGTCTTGCAGCAGACATCAGTTATCACAGTCTATGGGAAGACTTTTCAAGCTGTAGGTGCAAGTGTTCTGGATATCGTTTTCATTGGAGATCTGTATTTTTCAGCAGCTCTATTTAATCGCTGTTTGTCTTTGATGTCACAGTATTTTTCAATGGCCTGTCATGCTGTTCCTTCAAGCCGTTATTTCTTATCAGCTTGAAGTTTTGATCTTGTTTTGTCACGGTGAGAAATGTATACATGTTGAAACACACTTGTATAAGGTGGTCAGTCATGCTGTTTGGGTTAGTCTATGAATTGTTTCAACTTCTTTCCATGCACAGACCATCAGAAACACTTCTGACATACGGTCAGCTCCAGCTTCCATTGAAGCCAATGAGAACTAGTTCATAGACTTCAATGGATCAGGATTATGCCCACAGTTAGCTACCTGGGGATAGTGACACTGTATAATCAATGTATGGTAGATAATTAGAAATGGCTTTTTTGTCCTGCTGCATTTATTTTTGAGCAATATGAAAAAAATATATATATTTACTTTACTAGCTCTTTTTCCCTTCTTCCTACTCATATTAGAAAGAATATAAGAAGGACTATGAAGAGTCCATTAAAGGCAGAAACCTTACTGGGCTGGAGATTACACCATCTTTGTTACATGTCAAATATGCAACCAAAATAGCAAGCGAGGTAGCAGCTACTCTACATTTACTTCCTCTATTGAGCCAAATAATTCCACTAATGAATCTCACCAGTATATTCCCTTCACCACTTGCCTCACTGCCTACCGTTCTATGTTAAGCACGTTTTCATGTCTTTGTACCATGATCTAATTTGTTATGTATGTTAATTCCACTAATTGTTAACTGTATTCATAATTATTATCTTCCTTTATATCATCTTAATTGTTCCTGTGTGTGTGCATCCATAAGAATTTATAATGAATTCCTATCCATGTCTTTAGAGAGTATATAACTCCAAACAATATTCCATGTTACTTAAAAAGCAAACAAAAAAACCCATTGGATCTCATTTTCATTCTTTATCTCAGAGTAGCGGAACTACCACTAGTCTCTTTTTTACATTTTCTCCTTCTTTTTTCCTTCTTATAGAAAGAATACAGAAGGGACCTAGAGGAAGGTGTCAGAGGTAAAGGTATGACAATGTTGGAGGAGACTCCAGACATGTTAAGAGCAAAGAATGCAACTCAGATTCTAAATGAGGTAAGTCAAATAGCTAGCTGGAATACGACCTGACTGGAACACATCATTAATGCACAAGGCAATGATAACACAGAATGACAAATATTTTTAGACATGGCCTTTGAGGAAGGGAAGAGTGTTAGCTAGTGGTTGAGCTGGAGAATGGGAGCCAGCACTTGTTGGGCACTATTCTTGATTCTGCAACTGACTTTCTGTATGAACTGTGTGTATCACTTTAGCTACACTGCATATCTGTAATAGAGGTATTTCACAGTAACCTTTCTCACAGGAATAGCTAAGTTAACGCGTGTTTCTAAGGACTTCACCACCCTTCCAAATGGAGGGACTTCCAAATGCAAATTATGATGATATGTCAATGCAATACTTCAAATCATATATACTGGATGATTGGCAAAGGGGATATTTGAATTTGTAATATTGATGTTACAGCAAATTTGTGCAGTTAGATTATGGTAATAAAATATACTTTATATTACAACTGATAATGGGCCAAACGTAGCAAAGTTTCTGGTGTAAATTACACTGACTTGTTACACCAAATAATTCCCTTGAACTGCAGGGAAGATTCACCCTTTGGAGGGCAAGCAGTGTTTCTGCTACTGTGCTTCACAGAGTTACCATCAGAAGGAAGCATTAATTCCAGAGGTTCTGAGGCCACTATCACACAGTTTTCAAACAGCATTTGCACCTAATTGCCCTGGTCCCAGCACAAGTGGTTGGTTACTGGTTTGTGCCTTCACAACCTGGTCTCTGAAGGGAATTTCTGCCCTGAAACCTTGCTCCAAGGTTTATGATGCCACAGTCAGCACAACCTTGAAATAAATCTGACTCATGATATTTGTCCACTTACTGCTGTATTGTGTTGTCTATGTTGTCTGAGCATTTAAGTGTTTTTTATTAAAAATAAATTGTAATGAGCTAATATATTTCTATTTAATTTTGTGGTTTTGTGTGTATGATTGTCATATGCCATTTCTAGGATGATGCAGCTATTGTAATGAGAAGCTGTTTAGAGTTGCCAGCGCCATTCCATTCCTCATTTTCCCCCCCAAAATTATTTTCTTCACCCATAGAAAGAGTACAAGAAAGCATTGGAGCTAGAAATCAAAGGAAGAGGTCTAACAGACCAGGCTTTGGAAACACCAGACTATATGAGGGCAAAGAATGCCACTGATATTGCCAGTCAGGTCAGTGTGAATAGCCCAGATATAAAATCTAATGACTTTTTAAAAAGAAACCTTATTCAGAGTATTTTCTGAGTAAATAAGAGAAGATGGTTGTCATAGATATGATTAAGCACACCTAACTGAAATTTTTCCCAACAGATTAAATATAAGCATTTGGCAGAAATGGATAAAGCCAATTACACCTCTGTTGTCGATACTCCAGAGATCATTCATGCACAGCAGGTCAAGAACCTTTCAAGCCAGGTAATGAGATTTAAAGAGACGTGGTCATTGTTCATTCTCAGTGAGTATCTCTCTTACTTGATCATTAACAGATGCTAATTCAGAGCAGACTTTGTCGTAAAGTGAATTAAACTAACAGGTGGTAACAAAATTCAGGAGAGAGCGATGGACACATGCTGTCCAAGAACTGTCAAACTGGTATCTCTGACCAACATTAACTTCACTCAACATTTAAAAAAAAATCCTGCATAAAGATTATCTTGTATGTCTGTATCGGCGACTGAAGTGCTCACTACTGTTTAAACTTGCATTAATCAGCAATAAATAATGCTGTACAATTTTTCATTAATACTTAACAGAAAAATGTCTTTTTTACATTGATTTAACAGAAAAAATATAAGGAAGATGCAGAAAGGACCATGTCATACTACCTGCCTGTTCTAGACACACCAGAAATGCAGAGAGTCCGCGAGAACCAAAAGAACTTTAGCACTGTACGTATACGTAGCAAGCCATTGTCTATTGTCACACAACAGATAATGTCCATTCCCCATCCAATTAGCTTATTCCTGTTTAAGACCTTTATCCTGCATTGTGTGCCCACAGGCAGACTGCTGCTTTGTTCTCTCAGAGACCTGATGGGCTACATGAGTGCTCAGCAGACCACTAGCATGCCACCTACATGGCATTATAACAGTGGTTCTTAACCTTTCCAAACTACTGTACCCCTGAAGCCTGAGTCCCACCCCCACGGGGCTGAGGCATGTAACTTAGTTTCATGGCGCCCCTGTGGCTCCAGGCAATTGCCTTTCTTGCCACCCCCAATACCAGCTCTGCACTTGCGACCCCTCTAAACCCCCAGGTTGAGAAACACTGCATTATAATTTTACTGGAAAAGTTTGCTTTGACCATTTGTCCTAGTTCCACAGCTTTGGAACAGTCTCTAGGAGGAACCCATTCAGTATGCCAGACACATTAGGGGTCTCACTCTTCCTCCAGGGTAATCCACGTAGCTTCACTGCCTTCTTAGGTTGGATCTGTGGGCCTTCAGCACTCTAGCTTCAAATCGTGCGCTCTGTTCAGCTAATCCAACTGAAAGAGACTCTTGATGGAGACTTGTACACTTTTCAGCGATTAATGCACCTCACCATGCATTCACAGTGACACTTGAACAGCGCTGTCAAAACAGTCTAAGTTTATTAGTCAACTGGAACACTTCATAGGCATAGAGAAATGAAGGTTAAAACATAGTCCATTCTGGTTAGCCCAGAACCCAGCCAAGCTGTAGTGAACCCTCTGGTTCAAGCTCTGTCTGTCTCGCCATCTGACCTTCTTTGTCTCTCACCCTCCCCTGTGCTAAGGGGACAGAGGGTACCAGAGAAGTGACTTCAATCTGTGAAGACTTCAGGTATCTTCTCCCATATGTACAGAGATCCCCCAGATCTCTCTTAGCTCTGGGAACTGGCTCTTTTGATCTTTTAACCACACTAGACACCTGCCGCCAGAGTAGTGACAAACTAAATAGTCATGCAGATTACTAATATTATTTTCCCTAAGACATGCTCCTGTTTAACCCAACTGTGCCTCCATGATGATGTGAGGAAGGCCAAACCCTCCCCCCCTCACCAGACTTCTTCCAGTTTGGCCCAAGAAGGAAAAGTTCTTTCCTGACCCCCCAAACTAGGGGATTGGTCACACCCACAGCATCCTGAAAAACACAGATCCTATGCTAAAAAATACAAGGAAGGAGGGTGGGGCAGCTTAAATGGAGCAAGAGGGTCTCAGGGCGTGTCTACATTGCTGCTGGAAGCAAGCCTCCCAGCTCAGGTAGACAGACTCGCGCTAGCAGGGCTCGATCTAGTGTGCTAAAAATAGCAGTATGGATGCTGTTTGGGCAGCGGCGTGGGCTCTCAAGCCCATCCGCGTCTGAGCTCAGGTGGCTAGCCCAAGTCTCTGCCAGAGCCATAATGGTCACACTGCTGTTTTTAGTGCACTAGTTTGAGTCCTGCTAGAGTAAGCCTGCTAGCTCAGGGGCTCATCCCAACTGCAGTGTAGCCATAACCCAGTGGTTCTCAGCCTGCTTATCATTGTGGGCTGCATGTGCAGCGCTCTGTGTGTTAAGTAGGCCGCAATTAAGCAATGTATATATACGACCTGTATGGCCTTGAGGATGTCACATGGGCTGCAGCCGTGTGCTGATTGGGCTGCAAGCGGCCTGCAGGCTGAGAACCACTGCCATATTTTAAAGAGCTGTGCAAAAACGTAAATGTAAAAGGGGGCAAGGAGCAAAGAGCCAATTAACTCCCAGCTGCCTGTGATTGGCCAATAGCAGGAAGAAAAACCCTCCGCCTCCACCCAGAAGAAGGACCATCCCTGCGTTCCCCTAGCATTCACTCCCTCCTCTTCCTTAGGGCTGTCCACCTCACTGCTGGTACTCTCAAGTTTCCCACCCATTGAGCCCGATGGATCTCTTCTTTTTTCAATGGTGTGACTTTTTCCTAGATAGCATTTCTAGATTTTTTAATTTTATTTTAAGAATCCATTACTAATTTTATTCTGATTAGCTGCAACCCATGGAGTGTCTTTTCCATTCATGGATTGTAAAAATACCACCACACACGATGAAGTTTAAGTGTCTTCTCAGAATATATCTCTGACAATCTTTTGTTTTGTATCTTTAAAAAAAGAAAGCTTTTAAAATGACAAGAGTGAACTCTTAGAGTTGGTATCCTAACCACATTTTTCTTTTGTGTTTTAATAGCTTCAGTACCAGTGGGATGTAAAGAACAGTCAAGGAAAAATTACAGTGGTACAAGATACACCAGAAATACTACGTGTTAAAGAAAACCAAAAGAATTTCAGCTCGGTATATTTATTTTACACATTTTTAATACTAATTGAAATAATTCCATTTGAATATTTTAAAAATACTTTTTAGATCTTTTTCTTGCAAACAGTTATGGCCACGTGTAGCCTCATTGACTTCTGTGGAGCTACTCATGCTTCAAATTAAGCATGTGCATGAGAATTTGCAGCATCAGGTCTTTAGTGTTTCAGATTTATTTTACACTTATTATATTTAGCTGACTTTTACTACCTCTCGTATCTGCTGCTGCTTGCCCGAACTCTCACTCACTTTCAGAGTTTTGATACATCCTATGTACATTATTATTTGTGTTCACCCTTATTTTGTCCTGTGGCCATCTAGTGCTGTGAGCTTGTAGTATAATGACTTTGATGTGATGCAAATGTCATCTTTTAAATGAACTGTGTGTCCTGATTTGTTTCACATTTCACATGTTTTATCTTAAAGAGTTTAATATTTTTCTTGTGGCATGTTTGCATTCGTCACATAGCACAGTTAACATTAGAAGTCTGTCCAAACTCTGGAGAGTGATACGTTTCAGTCTTAAAGTAAATGCTGCAAAATGCAATACTATTGTCCATAAAATATGCTACTGCAAATAAAAATGATCCAAATCCTTTGTTTCCATGAGGGTCACTGCTTGTAGTAGGAAAGACTCTTCAAGACAGGCAAAGTAAACTTTACTGACCTTATTTTGCAGCAGTTACAGATAAAGCTCAGAATTGACTCTGAGCCTGTACCTTTGTTATATTAGTTTGGCCCACCCACTTTCAGACGTTTTGTAGTCACTCTCGCAGGGACAATATTGTGTTTTCTGTGCTTAACTTTGTTGTCTTGGTTCTGAATATTAAGATTTTATATAAAGAAGATATTGGAACAGGAACAGCTATTGAAAAGACACCTGAGATGCAGAGAATTAAACGAACCCAGGATGCAATTAGCACGGTACAAAACAATGGATTTCTAACACTACCTGTGCTAATACAACTCAAATAATTTCCTCTTCCTCACTCGTTTCCTTTTATGGTGCTAACAGCAGTTTTGGAGTTATCTATGAAATTAAGGGTTACCTTAGAGTCTTTGCCTATTACGATTTATCAAAAAATAGTTTCCTAACAAGTTTTAAAAGTTTTATTTTCTTAAATAAAATATTTGTGATAGCTCTTAGTAGGAAAACCTTCCTAATGATTAACAGTCGTTTTGCTAATTATAATCCTTTTCTAAAACATGGAACTCTCATTCTAATTATAATCTCTCCCCAAACATGTAATTTAACACATTTTTATAGCAAGTTTACTTTAGATAAAAGTTTTAATATTCCAAAATATGAATAAGGATTTATTTATGCATGTTGGCAAATGCAGTTTTAAGTATTTAGCCTTCGTATAGTTTATGCTTTGAATGCTGATGTCATATTAGGGCAGGGGATACTAAAGCTTGTCTCTTTATTCAAATGTTTGCTTGATGATGGTGGGAGAAATTTGTTCTTGGAGAATGTCTTTTTTTTTTTCTTTTTTCTTTTTTTGCATCTTGTAAAAAAAAAAAAAGAAGAGAAAATTGATTTTTTTTAATTGACTCTTGTATGCAGCCTCACTCATGTTGGTTAGGATATGATTCATAAATCCAAAACTTGAACACCTACATTGATATAGAAAGCAAATATCAAGGTTTACAGTTCTGTTTAAGGGTATTTAGATTTATGTTAAAAATTAATTTCAGTCCACGGTATTATAAAACTGAACTATTAGTGGCAGAATCTTAGCTACAGTATAAGCTACCAGCTTACAGCTTTACCGTGAAAAGGAGTGGAATGCTTTAAAGGCAGAGATTTGTTTTTAAATTGGATTGCTCCATAGGACAAAGGTGCAAAGACACCTGTGCTCCTATTGAAGTGAATGGGATATGCAGGTTCTCAGACTCTTTGGAAATCAGGCTAATTCTGCTTGAGTAGCTAAATATGAATTTAGGTGCCTACCTTTAGGCTCTTAAGCTAAGATTATAAAGTGACTAGCAATTTTGACTGCCTTCATTTTTTTTTTTGTGATTATCTGATCCATCTCAAATTAGGCCTAATTTTTAAAAGTCATGTGATCAGCACTTTCAAAATACCATACCCTCTTGAGGTGTCTTAGGATTGGTCTCAGGGCTCAATGTTCGGCTTAGCTTTGAAAATTTTACTCTAGGAAGCTAAGATTGTCTGTCTCTTTACTCTGGATTCAATTTATTGGTTGATTGGTTTTTGGTGCTGTGGCAACTCTGGCTTTTTCTTAAGCCTTGAGAGCCAAAATATTCATCCTCTCTGCCCTTGAGAAAGCCTCTGCTGCTGTCCATTCCATTAGAATTTATGAAATCTGGGTCTCAGAAGGAGATGGCTCCCTAAGAAGAGAAGATAAGATTGCTTTATGGAAAACTGAACTTTACTGAATACACTTGTTTAAAGATGACCAAGGTCATTTCACTTATGGCCAAAGCAGGTCCCCAGAAGTGAAGAATGGTTATCTGAACCCACTGCATCTCCTAGTCCTTTCTCTAATTTATATTATAATGTGTATAATGATTATTTGCAGCCTAATGTCTCTGGATGATCATCAGTGAAGCTATAAGTAGTTAATATCATACATAATAACTTGTTTATCTTGAAAAGATCAAACCATTCAAATACATTTTGAAAGTGTATCTGCTGTTATATGGTTAAGGGGGACGCATGCTAGTCATAGTTATTTTTAATCACAATGAACCGGGAGAAATTCCGGCAATAGGCTTCAATTCCCATTGCATTGTATGCAACCAGTTTACTTTAATACACACCGAGATGGCTCAAGGTAGCTAGATAATGTAGATCAGTTTTGATTGAATCTTTCTTGAAGACTGTCCTTCCACATGGGTGTACGTAATGCTTTAAGTTTCAATGAGTTATAAATGATCTCTGTTTCTTTGTTCTATCGTGTAATTGGGTACCAAATGCATATATGTTTAATGTGCTTTAAAGTAAATATTGTTATTTTTTAAATATATGTAACTTTGCAGATTAAATATAAGGAAAGTATTGGAAAAGGAATTCCAATTTCTGACCTTCCGGAAGTGAAACGTGTCAAGGAGACACAGAAGCACATCAGCTCGGTAGTGGCTGATATTTTTTGCACTCATCTGTGTGATTTGCACTGTAGTAACACTATGCTTGCATACTAAACAGTCCTCCTTTCCTTTCTAACGAATGCTATCATTTCCAGCTAGGACTTTCAGGGAGGTATTCTCTTTGCAGAGCTCAAGCTTTAGCCTTCTTTAGCATTAATGGCTGTTGCCTATTGAAAAGAGACTGTACCTCTCGATCTTTATGCTGAGCAGGGAACTAGAATCCAATTTTCTCCACGACACAGGCTTGGAGCTTGATAAACTCAACCACTTTGCTGATTTAATTCTAAATATGTGGTAAGAACAAAAAAAAAGTCAGATAGTTTCTTAAACAATTCTGCAGTGTTGTGAATGGTTGTAGGGAAATCTCACTAGAAGTATTTGGAGCCAAGTTAATTGTCACAAAATCCAGTCACCTTTCTGAGTATAAACAGCATGTAATCCAGCAGTTCCCACACTGTTGGTCATGACCACAAGTGGAGTTGCTTCATTAGCAGATGGGATCATGGCAATCCCAAGCGTGCAGAGGACACCATTTTACAAAAAAGCCTTCTCCGCACATCGTGACCTCACATGCACCATATGCACGAGATCACATCACAAGGCGGATGCTATTTTGCTCCACAAAATGGCACCCTCTATGCAGCATGACCTCGCATGAACCATATGTGTGTGAGATCATGCAGTCCAGAGGATGTCAGTTTGTAAAGCAAAATGGCATCCTCCTTGCGGTGTGACCTTGTCTGTACAGTGCATGTGAGATCACACTGCAGGGAGGACATCATTTTTAAACGGAAACTTCCATGCTGTCTGGCGTAGTGGGAAACAACACATCTGAAAATGGGGTCATGCAGGGAAAATGTTTGGGAACCGTTGATCTAGGCCTTCTGTTACTAGTT
This sequence comes from Emydura macquarii macquarii, assembly GCF_026122565.2. Classification (NCBI taxonomy): domain Eukaryota; kingdom Metazoa; phylum Chordata; order Testudines; family Chelidae; genus Emydura; species Emydura macquarii. The sequence goes on from NW_027131390.1 coordinate 86,444,711, forward strand.
TAGTGGAACAGTTTAAAGAGCCACTGATTTTTAGGTGACATTCCTGTTAACTTCAGTGGGAGCACTGCATCGGAACTCATGGGCAGGTGTGGTCCTTTCCTTACTGGTACCTCAGATGTTCACTATATAAGACTTACCATGAGTGATGGTAATATCCTTATGAGTGAGTGTAACTAATAACTTTTCTTTTCCTGCCCTCTGTCACACCTTTTTTCTCTCTGAGCTCTTTCTGATACTAATGGTTTTTACAGTTCAGTTTTGGGTAATCTAGTTATATTTTCAAACTACACTGGCTTTTGCTAACCTTGGATTTACCTCATTTGCTTTCTCATGCTTTGAATGCCTTATTTATCATATATTTATTTTAGCCATTTTCTGGTGTTGGTGGCATACTGAAGGCATGAAATGCAGTATATACATACATTTTATTGATTTACAAGTTGAATCACTAACTTAATCGTAGTTCTTGGTTCTATATGATCAGACTTTGGACTAACTGTGGCATTTTATATGCAATTTCCTTTCATAATCAAATAATTACAAAGCAAGACGAATCTAACTGTGTGAGAGCTGAAATTCAGATGAGCTTTCTCTTCAGAAAACTAAAATAAAACAGAGGCAGTTTAGTATTATTAATACTTAGGTACAAAGATGGGGTAAATCTTGAAAGGGGACTGTACAATTTCCATCCATGTGAAGTGGAGCTCCATTGCTAAGTCTCCATACAGAGCTTTCAAAATGTACTTCACAGACCTCTGTAAGAATTTTAGCCATATGTTGACACTATAACATAAAATATCTGTATCTCTGAAAACATTAATTACAGGAAAAGTAGCACATTGGAATTTTCAAAACCAAATCAATGGTGTTTTTTTTTAAAAAACTGCAACAGTTTTAGACCCCAAATCAGAAATGTGTGTAACTTTAAGTGAGCAATCTCATTTACTTCAGTGTGTTCATATATTTAAAATTAGATGCCTGTCCAACTATCTTGTTGAATCAGGGCCTTAAAAACACAGACCTATAGCAAAAAGAAAATGCGCACGTTTACATGTGATCCAAATTAATTACAGATCCAGCTCCCTATGCTGCAGTTAGGTTTTTGTGAAAAGGGAGCAATCTTCTCATCATCTCTCTGGGTGCTTATGTTCTGCAGGTGTTGTACAAAGAGGACCTTGGGACAGGAATCCCAATAGCTCTCACTCCAGAGATAGAGAGAGTCAAACGCAATCAAGAACACATTAGCACGGTATGTCTCAAAGAAATAAAACAGCTCATCCTTTCACAATAACATCCTAACAACCATTCTTTGTTTCTTCAATGATTCAGAAGAAAACTACCAACATGCAATATTTAACTCATCTCCTTCCACTCCCATTGTATTTTTAACCTTTTGGGTGATTTACAGTTTTAAATGCATTAAAAAACAAAACAAAAAACCCTGAGGTCAACAGTGAAATTAACATGGAATTTTCTCTCTGCATATTTGTTTAATTTTAAACTCAGCATCTTCTGCATCATTTTTATTCATGTATTTACAGAATAATCAACTACCATCCACATGCCTTTAGTATTCACTTCTAGAAAAAGAGTGGAATATTTGAAGTCAATAATACTATTAAACACTACTCACCATGTAGCCAGACATTTTTGTGCTTTTTTGGATACTTTCTTGTACCTCACAGGTGTTGTACAAGGAGGGCTTGGGGACTGGGATCCCAACGCCTGTCACTCCAGAGATGGAGAGAGTCAAACGCAATCAAGAGATCGTTAGCTCGGTATTTCCAAAAGAAAACAACAATCCCGTTAACTTCTCCATTTTAAATTTCTCCATTTAATCCTTCAAAGGGTTTTGAATCACAGCCCTTTTTTTTTTTACTGAACCACTAAATCTGTCACCATCCTAGTACAGTATTTTAATTTTCCATCCCAGTCTAACTTAGTTGTCAATAGTTCCTTCTGTGCAATTTTAACCATGTTTGCCCTACCACATTCCCTCTCACTGAAAAATGTGATGTTCAGAGTGGATTCCCCTCCTCTTCCTAATAACACAGTAGATGTTTCTAACAGCCTTTGGCATCACAATGTTGGTGCAGTGAAAGTGTAAAATAAAACCTAACCTTTCTTGAAAGCAACAGAATGTAATTAGAACATGACATGTCTTTCTTTTGTTGTTGCCTTGTTGGATGCTCTTCTTATATCCTGCAGGTCTTTGTAAACTGACCCTGGGGAGCATTCCTATAGTCCCAGAGATGAAGAGAGTTACATACCTAATGAAGATTTATTATAGTATTCACAATCCCTGGAAGAAATTCTTCTGGTCCTAATACATTCTATTTGAATTGCCATTTACAATTCATAAGTTTTATATTATGGTGCCTTATTAATTATTATTATTAACTTTTTTGTGTCCCTGTTTGTATGAGGAAAGGTTTGAATTCATTTTGCCTCATTTTGAACCTACTCAAACATCATAGGTTTGAAATTCTGACCTCACTTTACGTTGTTATGCTGTTTAGGAGAATACAATCTAGTTACGCTTTTTGATACACATACTTACCATGACCTACTCTGATTTCATTTAAACTGATACAAATCTGGAGACATCCATTAAAATTAAAGGACTCACTCCAGATTTAAAATGAAGCAAATAAAATCAGAATCTGGCCCACTTGTGCCTTCATATTCCCCCAGGCAGCTCTAATTGATGGGAATTGTGGATGCATAGCTGAGATCACAAATTTATAATAATCAATATTAGCTAATTTTTCCTCTAATTTTTCCTATTTTGGGGGTCAGGATTGATATAGATAAATTGGATTCTTCAAGCTTGACATATACATGAAGTTAAGTGGAGTTTTATTGACTTGCTTATTCTTTTTCGCCACTTCCTTGTTGCCACATATGTATTGTACAAGGAAGGCTTGGGAACTGGGACCCCTACACCTGTCACTCCAGAGATAGAGAGAGTCAAACACAATCAAGAAAACTTTAGCTGGTATTTTTTTAAAAGAAAAAACCTCCCTTTAATTCCATTTCAGATGAGCTTTTAAACATTAATTAAAGTTCCACCCTTTCCCTTTCCTGAAATCAACTTATAAAAATAAGAACATCCTCTCCACTCTTTCCAATTTTCAGTGACTGTTACTTACCTCTTTTTTTGTACTTTTTTATGATTTATATAATTCTGAGGAACTCCTAACCACCATTTCCACTCTTCTATTTTCCAAATCTCTGTTTTATTTTTAAAAAACTAAACTATTTTGAATTTTTTAAAATAGCACTAGGTTTTTGATTAGCCTCAATCCTTTTTTTCCTGCTGTGTAGTGCCTGTAAGAAATAAGACACAGTATTTCTGCAAGTCTAAAGAATTTCAATTGTCTATTTCATCTGTCATTGATCTGAGCTGGCTTATTCATTAACATTGCCTGCCTTTTTGGTGCAGGATGGATTGGTAGACATAAAAATTGTATTCCTTATGGTCAACACTTACCCCCATTCCAAGCGGAATATAATTGACTTTTAAAAAAAAAATTTAACACATCGTTGTTACCCCACAGGTGTTATACAAAGAAAACTTGGGGACAGGAACTCCAACACCTGTCACTCCAGAGATTGAGAGAGTCAAACGCAATCAAGAAAACTTTAGCTCGGTATTTTTCTAAAAGAAAAAAGTTTCCCTAACTCATTTTCAATTTTTTTTTAACTTTTACTCAAAAAATTACACCCCTATCCTTTCCCTGTAATCAACTTATACAAATATAACCATCCTTTTTTTTTTTTTTTTTTTGGCTATTACCATTTATATTAATTTTGATATTTTTTCTTATCACCTCAATCCTTGATTTCCCCCCCCCCAGGTTTAGTGCACATAACAATTAAGACATGTTTAACCAGAATGTCAGCTGATATAACTTTGTATAATTAATTTCAATGTGACTACACCAATTTAGACATGCTGAGAGACAGCCTCAGTATTTCTGCAAGAGCTAAAGAAGCATTTAGTTAGCATTTAGGAGAGGGCTGCTTCTTTTCTGTCATGTCAGATGTCTTTTGTCCCATCTTTACCTAACTTTCATTATGTAAAGACTCTGGGCTGAATCCTCATCTGTGTAAACTGGCATAGCTTCATTTGAAGGTCCTATAGGTCAAAATCACTAGCATAGTGGTATTTCTCAGAAAGAGAAATTTCATATGCAGTCAGACAGCAATGTTAAATAAGCATTTCTTGAGCACCAGTCCCAGATGCACTCCTTTCAATGTAATCCCTGTGCCCTTTTCAGAATGAGACAGTAGGATTCCTTAATCTTAACTCTGGGCACCATTTACCATTTTATTGAATTTTTTTGTGAGTGAATGAATCCTCATCATTGCACAAATGTTATATAAAGAGAATGTAGGGAAGGAACATCAGTGTCTATCCCTCAGGAAACACAGGGTCAAATACAATGAAAAAAACTGTTGTTTCATTATTTATGGGAAAAAAATCTCTTCTTTACATTTTAAGCAACATTTTTAAACTCTGAAATAGCCTTCAACTCTAGATATTTCATGTGATACATTTAAATAAAAAACCCTCTTTCCATCAAAATTAATCACAATATTGTGTACAACACTGATTCCACAGCTTTTTTTTTTTTCTTCTTTTCATTAATTTATGTTGCTTTTAGTTCAGGGTGCCTGTTAAAAAATTGTATTTCTTATGCTTAGCCCTTTTCCCCAGCACACGGGATGTTATTGACTCTTGCCTTTTTTTTCTCCCCCTTTCTTCTTTTGCTATTTCCATGTTACCCCACAGGTGTTGTACAAAGAGAACCTGGGGACAGGAACCCCAACACCTGTCACTCCAGAGATTGAGAGAGTCAAACGCAATCAAGAAAACTTTAGCTTGGTATTTTTGAAAAGACAAAAGTTCCCTTTAACTCCATTTAAACTACACTTTTTAACCTTTATAAAGAAAACAAAACCCCCAAATCCTATCCCTTTCATGTAATTAACTTATACCAATAAGACCATCCTCTTTCCATCATTTTACTGCAGTTTTACCGTGACTGTTACTTACTTATTCTTCCTGATTTTACTATTTGTATAATCCTCAACATTGTTAACCATTTTACTTCTTGTTCCAACCTCTTCTTTATCTTTTATAATGTTGGATATTTTTAAAAAAATCTCTATTGTATCTGTTACTTATCATGCAAGGAACATGGGTCTGAATATCCAATAGGACAGAGTGAGAGGTAGTCATAAAACTTTCTTGTGTAATCAGATAAAGTTTTTGCTCAGTGTTTGCCTAGAAAACCATTCTCTGGTGGATTCAATGAATATTTCAGAATGAGACATTGGAAGTACTTGGTCCTGAACCCATACGCCTTGCACAGCCAAAACTCTCATGGTATCAGCCGTGGTTTTGGGTGCATAAAAAAGCAGAATCAGACCCAGCAGACTTAATATGTGGCATAATGTGGTGCTTTATTAATTGTTGTTTTTCTGATTTTTTTTTTTGGGATGTTTCATTACCACACAGGTGTTGTACAAAGAGAACTTGGGGACTGGCACCCCCATACCTGTCACTCCAGAGATTGAGAGGGTCAAACGCAATCAAGAAAACTTTAGCTCGGTATAAGAGAAAAGTTCCCTTTAGCTCTGTTTCAAAATGAACTCTAACAAATGACATTGACATCCCACTGCAGTTTACATGGACTATTTTGACCTAACCTATTTTTGTTTCAATGTTCTTCCTTTATAAAATATTTTAATGCCCCATTTCTAATCTTGAGAACTTTTAACCACTTGCCCTTCCTTACTTTCCAATCTTTATTGTTTCTCTGAAACTTGTACATTAATTTTTTTTAACGCTACCCATTTTTGTAACTGCTTTTTTGTGGTCTCATTAAAACACAGTATTTGTTCAAATAACTATTTTGTAGTTAAAAAGCACCGTTAGATCCCTATTTCTCCAGAAAAATATCCTGATGCATTCTTTTACAAAAGTCTTAAGAACATGAAAATATAGAACATGACATAGGGCTTCCCACTTGTCAACAAATGGAGTTTTATTTATTGCTGCTCTCTTTGGCTACTTTCTTATGTCTCACAGGTGTTGTACAAAGAAAATATAGGGAAAGCTACCCCAACACCAGTGACTCCAGAGATGGAGAGAGTCAAACGCAATCAAGAAACCATTAGCTCGGTATTTTTAACAGGAAAAACGCTCTTTAAGATCTGAATTGTTTAACATAACACTAGAGATTTTAACAATCAATGCTTTCTAACTGGATGTGAATTCACCTCTTGGCATAAAATTCCTATCTTTTACTCTGATAAATAATCTGCAGTCTCATCTTTAACCCTTTGGTGTACTAGGGTTTTATTAGCACAAGGAGTTGATTAACTTTCTTTTTTCAATTTTCAATGTTGTTGGTTTGTTTTTTTTTAACCCTTCCAGAATCCTTATTCTACTAGGTTATTTTGCTTTTATGCGATGCTATTTCCATAATGGATCCATTCCCGCAGCCAATTAGATCAACCGCAAAGCACTTATTGATTTTACTGGAATCAGGAATGGGTCCCAAAAGTAACCCTTTCTAAATATGATCATTCAGCAGCTTTCTTGTTTTTGATTGTCATTGCCTTGGTATGATTTTTGGATACTTCTTTGTATCATGTAGGTTTTGTACAAAGAACTCGTGGGGAAAGCGACCCCAACACCAGTCACTCCAGAGATGGAGAGAGTCAAACGCAATCAAGAACACATTAGCTCGGTACCTATAAAATAAACAGTTTTTCCCCCTTGCTCCTATTTTTTAATAAAATAACATTCTAACAAATTACAGAAAGGCTTCTTTAGTGTTAAACATTAGCTATGGCTCTGTTTGCATAATAATTACTTTTGCTCCGAAAAATAAACCCAGCTGTAGTGTTAACAGTCTGCTCCGGGAATTTTAAGGTTGTTTTATAACCTAGCTCCGGGACTGTGGGGCTCTATCCAGATATTAACGGTCTCTGTGGCTGCTGGCCTATAGGCGCTCAGCAGCACGTCCTCCCTATTGTTCCGCTGAAGCCATATAGGAACGGTCTTGGTGACGTACTCAGTGCCCCCATTCTCATTGACTTCTCTGGGAGTTGGAAGCAGTTGACAGTATCTGGGAAACACTTAGAATCACATACATAGGCTGAGGGCGTAGGGCAGAGGTCCCCAAACTATGGCTCTTGGGCCTTATCCGGCCTGTCGACACATTCTGACCATCTGCTCCCCCCTCCTGGCCCCGCCCCTTCTCCCCTGCCCCTCTCCCACATGACGTGGGCCCAGCGCCCTGACCAGGGCTGCTCCTAGCCCCGAGCAGTGCCGCACAGAAGCTGCTCCGCCCTGCCAGCCTTGCCCAGTCCCTTCCCCGCATCCCTCTCCCACATGCTCCAGCCCACCGTAAGAGCATAGACTGAATGATGTGGCCCTGGCAGCTGAAAGTTTGGGGACCCCTGGTGTAGGGCCTGATCCAGCTCCCATTAGCATCAGCGGGAGCCTTTCCATTGACAGAGATCCTAAAAGCCTTAACTGGAAATTGCACAACTGTACAACCTGCCCCTTTGAAGAGATGAAATCTCAGATTGCCACAGAGAGCAGTTGGGGTCATGGGAGTGATACCGTGAGATTTACAGAGCATCTTCCCCTGGAGTCAGTTTTTAAATTGACTGATCTAGTGTCAACCAGCCAGGAAAATAAATCTCTAGTTGACAGCTTCACAGTAGAGCCAAGGAGAAGAATTCTTTCCAAATGGAGATTTTGGAGAGAGAGTAAGGGGAAGGGATGGCTCCACTGGGGAAGCCCCACACCACCCACAGTTATCAGACCCTCTGGCAGCTGTGGGAAGGCTCACGCAGTGTTGTCTTATTTGTGCTGGGGTTCAGATCACAACCATTTCAGGCGACTGAGAGCAGACATACCAGCTGCCCCTCCTACAGCAATTCCACCCAGCCCCAATCTCAAGGTTTGCATCATAGATGGAGGCAGGGACTTGTGTTGCATGGGAGTCAGGGACTTTATTTTTTTCAAGTTTCCTAAAGCAACAAACCACTGTAAACTGGACCAACCTCTGTCTTCAGTAGGTCTGCCCAGAGGTCTGCACTAGGGAGCTTCCCAGAGCTTGTGCATCACACACTACCATACATATTTGCAGCTGGATAGAGCCCTTCTATTTTAATATGAAATCTTCATTTTTAATAATCTTTTATAGTGTTTTTTTCTCTTCCTCTTACACATCCTTGTCCCTTTTGATGTTTGGCATTCATGTAGTGAGTGCTGTGTACAATAACACGTTGTGATTTTTGAAATTTGATAAATGAGTAACTTGGTTTTTTTTAATTTTTTTTTTTTTGGATACGTCTTTCGTATCCCATAGGTGTTGTACAAAGAAAACTTGGGGCGAGCAACCCCAACACCTGTAACTCCAGAGATGGAGAGAGTCAAACGCAATCAAGAAAACATTAGCTCGGTATTGTCTTGAGAAAATAAAATGTGAAGTGATAGTGCATTTTTTAAAAATACCTTTCATCTGACCAGTAGTGTTTTTCTCCTAATTTTTTTTTTCGCCCCCATATTTTTAAATGTTATTTTTATTGGCTTTTTAACATTACAAGCATTGATTTTATTTTTTGCTATTAACTTTTAAAATATTTTTTCCTGAGGGATTTTTTTCCGATTAACACAATGAAAATTATTATACAAAAGTAACCATTTAAAAAAATTCACTTGTACATTTTTTGTGATTTTTGGATACTTCTATGTAATCTGTAGGTTATGTACAAAGAAAACTTAGGGAAAGCAACTCCGACACCTGTAACTCCAGAGATGGAGCGAGTCAAACGGAATCAAGAAAACATTAGCTTGGTATTGAAAGAAACAAACATATTAAAAATATATAACAAGCCTGAAAAACTTTGTTCTGCTTTTAATTTTACCCCAGTTTTCACAACTTGCCTTTTTTTTTTCTTTTGAAAGAATGATTTTTTTGCTTTATCAGATAACTTTTTAACTGCTTTACTTCCTGAGATCCTTATATCCATGCAGTGGATATATTAAACAGCGTGATTAAACAGTAACACCAATTACATGATGATTCATCAACAACTGTCTTGTCTTTGACTTCTGGACACTTTTTTTGTATGCTATAGGTGTTGTACAAAGAGCACATGGGAAAAGGAACTCCGACACCTATCACTCCAGAGATGGAGAGAGCTAAGCGCAATCAAGAAAACATTAGCTCGGTATTTGCTAGGACAATTAATAAATAAGCTACAAAATAACATTTTAACACTATAAATCTTTTAGTCTTTTCATCATTCAACCTAAAAACATAATCTAAATATTAACTTCCCTACCTAGTTTTGACATTTTAAAATGATACTAAAATATAACTCTTTAATTCCTAGAGTTTTCCACTCCTTGTTTTAACTGGGTCTCTATTTTCATCTGATTCCTTGTTTTAAGATGTTTAAATAACGATTTGACTTCAAATAACAAATTTAACCATCTAAATTCCTGATAATGTCCTCTGTGTTTAAAGCACTTATATAGAATTAGATGCATAATGAGCATTCTTCATCAGTATGTTTATTGTCTCATAGTAGCTTATCTTCTACATAAAATGTATTCATTTCCCTAGGTTGTTACTTCAGATGACGGAGATTTTCCTACCCTCTCCTGCAACTGCTTATGCATGAACATAGTTTCACTGAAATCAGTTACTATATCTATATGGGTCTCATCACCACAGGATTTGAGCACCTAATATAAGGAATACTTAAATGAGTAAGGGTTTGCAGGATTAGGCCACAGGTATAATTAAGTAATGAGTTTAAGGCTCTTGGAGAAAGGTAGGAATCCCCCCCCCCACACACACACACAAAATCTCAAAATATAATTTAATATTAGAAGGATAAGATGGGCCTCATTATGTTCTCCACTACACACTAATAACTCCATGAAAGTCAATGAGTTGCATGTCAATAAATGAGAACAGAATATGGCCCAAAATATTGTATTTAAGGATCAGCTCTGGCCTTTTCTTACCAAGACAGAACACTTTTACATACTCATCTAACACAAGCTTTCACCACTACTTTTACTCTGATCTCAAAAGTCTTTTAAAGGCAAAGATCTTTTACTTAGTGAAAAGAAAGTTTGAGGCATGTTCCCATACCACGCCTGTCACCAGTCAGTGCTATCCACTTCTTAATAACTAAACATCTAACTTGGGGCCTAGAGAGTCTCTCTCTAGCATTTCCTCATTCTTCTCATCTGTTGTCACTCCTCTGCAAAATGTCTTTGAGAATCCAGAGGCAGAAGTATTGACCCATGTTCACGTCCTGTTTCTCATTTGTTAGGTCCTCTATTCAGATAGTTTCCGGAAACAAGTACAAGGCAAAGCAGCCTATGTATTGGATACCCCCGAAATGAGGCGTGTACGAGAGACCCAGCGACACATCTCCACAGTAAGGATTCATTGTTTTAAAGAAGACTGGCAAGTGATGTAATAAAATTTTACCTCTGAGTTCTTGAGCGAGGACAGAGTTGCCACATCATGGATAATGTGTCTATGGCAATTCCGATTACCATACTTAAATGTCAAAAGCAGAACTGAGTTTATCCCTTATAGAATCCACAGAGAATACATATTTGGGATTTCCCTCTCTTGGATTTCAGAAGTCCAGAAATGCCAATGCACAGCTCTACTAGATAATAACTAAAGATAAGCAGAAATACCAATATTAGCTACTCTACTAAGGAATGGTCACTTCTTTTTTTTTAACTGTAGGTGAAATACCATGAAGATTTTGAGAAACACAAAGGTAGTTTCACGCCTGTGGTTACTGACCCCATTACAGAGCGTGTGAAAAAGAACATGCAAGACTTCAGTGATATCAACTACAGGGGCATGCAGAGAAGGGTTGTAGAAATGGAGCGAAAACGAGTGGACCAGGATCAAGAGACCCTCACAGGTATTCAGGTCTCACATTGCATAACAGTATGTTTCCTGTGCCCAATGTGAAACTCAAACAGGCCTTGCAAAATTGTCATGAAACTGTACCATCCCAAGCACTTTTCACAGATTCCAAGACCAGAAAGGACACGTGTGATCATCTAGACCAGTGGTTCTCAACCAGGGGTACACATAACTCTGGGGTATGCAGAGGTCTTCCAGGGGGTACATCAACTTATCTAGAAATTTGCCTAGTTTTACAACAAGCTACATAAAAAGCACTAGCGGAGTCAGTACAAACTAACATTTTATACAGATGACTTGTTTATAGTGCTCTATATACTATGCACTGAAATTTAAGTGCACTATTTATATTCTAATTGATTTATTATAATAATTATATGGTAAAAACGAGAAAGTAAGCAATTTTTCAGTACTGTAATAGTATGCTGTGATACTTTTGTATTTTTGTCTGATTCTGTAAACAAGTAGTTTTTAAGTGAGGTGAAACTTGGGGGGTACGCGAGACAAATCAGACTGGTAATACAATAGTCTGGAGAGACTGAGAGCCAGTGATCTAGACTGATCTCCTGTATAACACAGGCCACAGAACTTCCCCCCAAAAAATCATAGAGCATATCTTTAAGAAAAAAACTTCCCAATCTTGATTTAAAAGTGGTCAATGATGGAAACTCCACCACAACCCATGGTTAATTACTCTCACTAATAAAAATATCCACCTGATGTCTAGTCTGAATTTCTCTAGCTTTAACTTACAGCCATTGGATCACGTTATACCAGTTTGATTCATTAGTCAATGTTATTTTGATGAGCTATTTTAGTCACCCTTAAACAAATTAAATGTTGCAAAGCTTTTTTAAACGGGCAATATTAGCTACACGTCATGCAATTTAGAACCTCACTGTTTGATCCGTTCTTTCTAAATTGAACATAGGAAGATGATAAAACAATCATTAAAATCAATATAAATTATTAATTTCTCTCTAGCATAGATGGACACATCCTTGCAGATCCTGGAGACGTGCTTGGCAAATACATTATTCTGCTATGACATCACTTCATAGAGTAATAAGGAAATGGACCTTGCACAATTATCTTGAAGATGTTAAGGCCAGATTTGAGAAGTATGGTTTTGGTTTAAAGTTCTAATTAAACTTCTTTCAGGATCTTCAAATGTGTTCAGCTACATGAGACAAAATTACTGCCTATGGTCTCTAGACTCCTTTGTGTTCCTATTCTTTGCCTATTAAAGATATGTGATTTTGGGATAGTTGGTTAAAAATGTACATTTCTCTTTCAGGTCTTCGTGTGTGGCGTACTAATCCTGGATCAGTCTTTGACTATGACCCAGCAGAGGACAACATTCAGTCTAGAAGCTTACACATGATTTCTGGTGTGTTTCACAATATCTTCCATTGATGGGAACTAGGTGTTCTATTCAACACAGTGTGTTGTCAAATGTGGTGCTTCATGAAATGTATGTTTTTAGGTACACAAGGAATGGTCAGCTCTCTACCTACTATCCAATGAGGACTGACTTCCAGTAGCAGGTTAAGAAATAAAACAGAACAGCTTTCCATGTTAATTTCTGGAAGCCCTTTATTAAATAGGGCTAGGATTTTCAAACCTACCTAGGGACCAAGCTCCCACTGAAAGGCAATGGGAATTACTTTTGAAAATCCTACATAGCTATGTTTAAGCTAATTACTAGTACACATAGGTAACTGGATATTTGATATTGCTAATCTTCAGAAAACACATATTATTTCAACCACGTGTATATACTTGTGTATATTGTATCTTTAACACAGAGCTTCATTGGATTGTTTTGTCTACTGCTAGCTTAAATCACTGTATTATAGTTTGCCTATCAAATGTGCTTCTTTCATTGCTTACCCAAAAACAGCATGTGGTGCTTAGTCGTCTTTTTCTCCCTCTCCTTTCCATTTGCTTCTCTTATTTTTAGAGAAAATGTCTGTACCACAAACACCAATAAGAAAAATGTGCAGTGACTTGGACACAGATTTGTGTTACTTGTGTAAGGGTGGTGGTTGGTTTATGAATATATATTGCATTCTCTATGTTTTGAAAAATTCCAATCTAACAAGAGTGACAACGAAAAGGGAGATGTGTCCAGCTTCAAGTTTCATTAATGCTTCTAGATTGCCCTACTAGTTCTTATTTATCATGTTAATAAGTTAACTAGGAACAAGTGCTTTTAAAATACCACTTTTACTTAGTGATAGTTTAAACGCTGCCAGATACAGGAACATGAAGAGAAACAGAGCAGCTGCCCTGTAAATAGAGGGAGAAAAGTAGGTGCAGCAGGCGAGAATGTTGGAAAACAAAAATAAAAATATTGCTCGTTGTATTAAAAATATTAGGGCCACCACAATTGTGCCTATTAGGCTATAATTCTATCATGAAATCGCCAGTGCCCCTTTCAGTAGCAATGCAGCTGCATGCGTAGTTGAGAGTCCCTAAATCTGTGGTTTCTCCATTAGCTTTATAAACAACAGTAATATTTAGAATGTAAGTAGCTTTTGCTTAGCTACCTACCATGCTACATTCTCTCCAGCTTACTGTAGCCAACATAACTGTACTGACATCAATAGTAATGTGCTGTTACAGAAACATATAGTCCTTAGTCATACAGAGTACCATCAAGGTAGGGCTATACCCAGCACAATGAGGTGCTGGCACTCAATCTGGTTTCTGCTTGTTCTCCTCCAGTCCAAGCCCAGCGCCGCAGCCGGGAGCAATCCCGCTCTGCCAGTGCATTAAGCCTCAATGCCGGGGATCAGAAATCTGAGCATTCAGAGGGCGCTGAGCACCACTTGTCCTATTACAGCAATGGAGGCTTCTTTGCCACGACTACAACAGGTAGGAAGGGAACAAAATCTTGGCAGACCTGAGGACGAAAAAGACTTGGGTTGCCCAGTCTCTTTCCCTTTCCATTTTGTAGCTCCCTACCTCATTCCCACTTGTGCTTTATCTGAGCTGCAAGTAAATGTCAATAGAGCTACGGATGGTGCTAACCATTAGGACATTACCTAATTCTGAGGTGTTACCAACATAGGGACAGGCCAGTTCTTAAGGACTAAGGAAGCACCAAAGTGAGATGACAGGGGACTTGCTTGGAGAAAAAGGCACATTTTCTAGTTGGGCCATATTGGGACACTTGCCTGCAGTGAGTCCTAGTGTCTTTAACTCACATATACCAGGAACCCTTTGTCCCTAATCCTGTACTTCTAACATGTCATGTCTCATGCTCTTGTTGCTCTTCCTCAGGCCAGGAAGCAGCAGGGGAGGAGATGGCACATGGTGACTAGCTGGAGTGGGGGAGGGAGAAGCTGAGACCTAGTTCACAAGATGAAAACATGGGATCAGTGACTGAGATAAAGTCTCTCTCCATCTTAGGGTTTTGGGGGGTTTCTTCCAGCATTCTGTAGGAAGGGAATGGCTGGGGAAAAGGGGAGGACTTACATGAGTGGGCAGGAATGTTAAACTCCTACTGGGGAATTTTTGGATATCATCCCTCAGGGAAAAGATATTACGGCAGGCCACTACAGTACTTTAGAGGTGGTTAAAGCAATGGTACTAAGAGCCAGGACTCCTGGGTTTTATTCCCAGCTCTGCAACAGACTGTGTGTGACATATGGCAGACACATGAAACAACTTGTCCAACGTTTAAAATGGCTGTCATATCTACCTCACGGGTTTATGAGATTTAGATATCTGACCAGCCTTTGAAAGGTTTGATTAAAAAAAAAAACCTAACAATACATTTTTAGCTATTACAAAAACATACATACTCAATCTTGAGACAGTGGTTGGACCTCAGGTTAAGTATGTTGGCATTGGTTTCAGTGAAATGAAACTGATTTCCATCAGCTGATGATCTGACCTAGTAGCTTTATTCATGTTAAAAATAATATTTGTATGCAACGTACCTAGCTCTGGAAAACGGGGGGGGGGAAGGGGGAGGGAAAGAGGAGAAAGAAGTAATCCTCCAACTCATTTACCATTTAAACAATCTTTTCCAGTGGGTTACAAACAAGCTAAAACTGTAGAACTGCCACAACAAAGATCTTCTTCTGTTGCCACCCAGCTGACAGCAGTGTCTTCTGTTCCCTCTCACCCATCTACCACTGGTGTAAGTAAAATTGATTGCATTGTTTGTGAACAGTCAGGCCCAAGCTGTTTCTGTTTCACTAGAGCCAGTATAATTAATGATTGCAGGATTTTCTTCAGCCACTTTCACTTTTCCCCCACAGGCTGGCAGACTGTTTAGAGCTAATGCCACTTTAAGGCATTCTATTAACTGCATCTGAAATCTGTGATTTTAGATAACAGGCGTGGCTTCCTCACATTTAATTAGTTTGCTCAGATATCACGTTGGAATAATTGAAGGACATGCAAGGCACACAAACCGACTTGATGTACCGACATGCCACACTGATAGTGGAAGATCTGGGCAAAATGATGCACCTTACATTAGCAGAAATGGCATGAGCTCCAGCCCTGACCTGAAAATTACATATTAGACTTCTCACCCCCTACTGGCTGCTTTTTAAACCTAAAGCCAGGGACCATATTCATCATTAGTTCAGGTGTGCAAGTTAAATGACATGTTCCATCTGTGCACTTGGGGAGGGTAGGGGAGAGGAGGGGCGCTAGATCAGGGGGAATGCAAGATTGCAGGGAAGGGAAGCTTAACTTGGTGGCTGAAGCACCATATGCACCATGCCATTTGAAGATGCTCAACTGATACACTAAAGGAGAGCATCCCTTTTTTGGGCTCCAGCATCAATGAAGTGGACATTACAGACTATGCAGTGTGACCACGAAGCTAACCTCTTCTCCTACCCCACAGTGTGGAGGCTTGGAGTACATTGCTGGAAATTGGAGATGACGTGTACCCTACAGTTTATTTAGGGGAAATCTGGGTAAATGTTTATTCCCTTCATGCCTGTAAAACATGAATCTGCATCCTTGGGTGATACACTGCTGCCTTACAATCTGTTGAACAATTTGTGTCAACTTATGGCTCTTTAACTTTTATGACTTTTTTTTTTTTTTTTTAAATAGAAGACCTACCGTGCCATGTATGACTACATGGCAGCCGATGCTGATGAAGTTTCCTTCAAAGATGGGGATGCAATTGTAAATGTCCAAGCTATTGATGAAGGCTGGATGTACGGGACTGTACAGAGGACTGGCAAGACTGGTATGCTTCCAGCCAACTACGTGGAAGCTCTCTAAATGAAAATTAGGTCTTCCATAAAAGCATATCTACGTGGTCAAAATACATAGGCACTTTCTTGTTATTTATCGCAACTAAGACTGGCCCCTATAAATTAAACTGATGCTGAAGTGCCTTATTTTCCCCAGCTGATGGTGTCTTATAAATTGCCATTCTGAAAAAAAAGCTATAGAGAATAAAATGTTTTAAAAACATTTACAATTCATTTAATAGCGACTGTTTGCTAACATACTAGTAGTGCTTATAGAATGGTGTTCTTCCAAACTATCTTATTAGGACTGGACTTGCTCACAAAAACAATGCCATCTTCCCTGAATTATTTTTTACACAATTTTGACACATCAGTGGGTTCTGAGTATCTTTTGGGTTGGAAGCCAGCTGAATTTCACAGCATTCAGATACAGGCTTTTTAAAAAGCCTGTAACTTTGTTGGTTTTATTGGTTTTCCTACCATGCCCCATAGGATTTTTCTGTGCTGTTCTAAACCTGTTTGAATATATTTATTTTTCCAAATAAGCAACACGTAAACGTAACATCTCAAACCAGTCAAAAGCAACCTGGAAAAAGCCTCTCCTCTCTTCTGCTTGCTGAGCGCTGATGCATGTGTTTTTTCTCTGAGTGTGGTGGAGTCAGAAAGCTGTTTCCCTGTAAATTAGTGACTAATAAGTTCACATTTCTGCAGTATGATTGATGCATTAACTTTGGCTCAAGAGCAGTGAAACAATCTGCATATTAAACAACCTGCTACAAACAATCTGTCGTCTGAAAATCCTTCATTATACATAGTCAAAGATTTTTATTCCATTATTACAAGATTTTAAGCAGAATTCAGAAAAGAAAGGGGGATGTATTCATATTTACATTAGTAAGATTTATTTTTTAAACCCATAAGTTTGAATGGCATGCAAACACAGTCTGAGGGGCTTGGAAAGAAATTAGGGGCAAATTACTCCTTAACTGCCTTCTTAGTGTTTTTCACATGTTCTGAAGCATCTAGTGTTGGCCCATCAGACAGAATACTGCAGTAGCAGTACCACCAGTCTAATGATGCAATGCAAAAATTTCTGTTTATCAGCAGGTTAAATTTTACAGCAAAGTAGACCAAGCAGCCTGACTAATGTCTCTAAAGCCTCTCCTCTGACTATGTTACCTGTATATTTTCAGCACAAACTCACTCATGTTCTGAGGACCAGGGGCTTTCAGTTGGCACACCATGACTTCATGGTCCCAGAAAACAGAAACTTATCCCTAATTTCCTTTCTGTTAACAGATTCTCACAATTCTTGATGTCTGTCTGGACTGTTCTCTCTCTGCAGCTCATGGAGGCAGATCAGAGTTTTGGAGGTGCACAGTCTAGCTATGCCCCCACAGCCCACTCCTAGATGAGTGTTTCCTGATTTGTAAAAGTTGCATAACATTATTAACAAGTATTCCAGAGCTAATGTACACTGGACCAAAGATTAAGTGGAATTGTTACCCTATGATTCTTGATATCAGACCTTTGACTCATGAGCCATCCAGGGTATGTCGAATTGTGGGAGATTCTAGCAGAAGAAAATTAGAAATTTTCTATTCTGCAGTCCGGCATCTCCCACAGTTCTTGAAGTCTGTGAAGTAACGAGCCGTGAACAGATGTACGATGGGTTATAGAAAATGGTATCCTTCCCCCTCTGTCTTATTTGCTCAAAGGTCAAAATCATTTCCAGGCCACTGCCTGCAGCATCAACTTGCTAAAAGATGCCTGTGCAGAACACAGGAAGGTCCACCTTTTAGTGCTCGATAAACATGGTATTATTTGACCAGGTGGGCTGTCCTAGAGGTTTCTGCTGTGAATACTCAGCCCACAACGTCACCATGAATCACATGGAGTGGGCCCTGATCCCTTCTGGAACTGGAATCTCCAATGCCTTCTACGATTCCACAGTGAATAATCTAATCCACCTAGCATTAGAGGACTTGGAAGCACTGAGTCCTTGCCATTTTGGATGGAAGGAAACAAACAAGACCCCTCTTCTCCTGCTGGACTCTGCATATTGAGAAATTTTCAGAGCCCTTCTGATATTTAACATGTGCCAGTTGTCCTACATGGGATGTGTCCTTGGACAGAATGAAGATATACCCCCTCCCCCCGCTTGGAAAGTGTGGAAAGAAGAGTTCACTTTTGAGATAAATTATTCAAGAATTCTGAGCTCCACCTTGTCCTCATGTACCATGCAGTAAGGTTTCTGCATAGAAAGCAGCACCAGCTCTGACAGTTGCCTGGCAGATGTGATGGCTATCAGAAAGCAAGTTTTCATTGACAAATAAAATGGTGACACTAACACCCATGGTTCACAGGAGCGTTGTCAGGGCTTTCAGTATAAATAGCCCGTCCCACTTGCGTGGGGGGGGGGGGGGAGGGAGGAAGGTCTAGTTACCCCCTTGGCTAACCAGACTGCCCTATGGACTCTGCCTACCTGCAAACATCATGCTGCTAAGGGCAGACACCTGATGTTCAATGGGACTGGGTTGGAACCTTTACCAAAGACTTCTTGAAGAAAATTTAAGATAGAAACTCGGGAATTTCAACTAGAATTTGCTTTGGGTTTCTGACAAGCCACAAAAATTTGGTCCAGATCGAGGCGTATGCTTTTAAGGCTGATACTCTTCTAAAAGAAAAGGAATGTTCTGATGACTTTGAAGAACAGACCTAATGATACTAGCACTTCCCTTTCAGTAACCAGGCTGTTAGATGGTGCCTGTTTGGGTGTGCCTGAAGCAGAGGACTTTTGTGAGATATCTCGTCTCTTCGGGAGTTGCAGTGTTGATCCCACTTTCAGCTCTACCAGGTCCAAAAACAGGTTTTTGAACAGTGCAGAATTACCAATATTACTGTCAGTTTTCATTTCATTTTCTGGACCACCTTCCCTAATAATGGGAAGGGTGGAAATGCATATAGGAGGTCATGTGGCATCTGGCTGCATGCATCTGTGGTCCACTTGCATGGTCACGTACTTTGGTCTCTTCAAGTTTATGTGGTTTCACAAATAGATCAGTTGAGGGCAGGCAAAACAACTAGACAATTAACTTGAAGACTTCCTGTTTCAGGCACAACTTACAGTTGTTCACCCTATACTTGCTAAGCCAGTTTGCCTTCTGGTTCAGACCTCCTTTTACGTGAACTGCCCTGAGGGAGAGGAGAGAATGCTCTGCCCACTGCATGATTTCCATTGCTTTGGCATGTAAATGCTGTCTTGTTCTCCCTTAGTTGTTCACGTATACAACCATGGCCCTGTTGCCTGAATCAAGACATGGTTCCCTTTTACATGGAACTGGAACCTTCACAGCACTAGCTGGACCATTCTAAAAGGTTTATGCTGTAGATCCTTTCCTCCATGTTCCAGATGCTTTCAGCTGTTTGGGACCCCACGTGTGTTTCCCAGTTCTCCAGGCAAACATCAGTTTTGAGGATCAGGGGATGTGGAAGGTATACAGGTACACCCTTGCAAATATGCCCTGTGCTGACCACCATTTTAAAAAGCTGATCGATCACCTGTGCTGGAACCCTCACTTGACCTTTCATGAATTCCAGGGAGTGGTTCCATACCTTTAAGGTCCCTGATGTGTGATTGCACCCATGGAGTGATTCCTATGTATGATACAAGAAGGCCTACCAGTTGAGACATCAGTACAATAGTGTCCTGCAGTTCCAAAACAATGTGAGGTCTTGAATCTTCTGGACCCTCTCTAGAGATGAATCGTCCTTGCTATCGAGGAGTCTGTGTGCACTCACGTGAGTTAGATGGGAGGACGGATCCAAGGAGCTTTTCTTAATATTGATGATAAAGCCATGGGCCTGAAGGAGATTCAAGGTCAGGGATGTAGTTGTGTGTACCACTGCTAGGGATGGAGCTGATTAAGATGTCATCCAGAAAGGGGTACCGATGGATTCCTTGTGTCCTGGTCTGACTATGATTAGCACCACCATCTTTGTAAAGACCCCGGGGGGGGGGGGGGGGGGGGGGCAAGGACAAACCGAATGGGAGCATCAGATATCAATACTGCTTATTAGGCAAACCACAGGACTCTGCAATGGCACGGTCTTATTGGGAAGTGGAGCCGTGCATCTACCAGATCCACTGAAGTCAGAAAATCAGCCTGGGACCGGGAGGACACTGTAGAAGTTAGGACTTAATCTAAAGCTTTGTTTTCTCCAGCTACTTGTTAAACTATCTGAGATCTAGAATGGCTTGGATTTCTTATATACCCTTCTGAATGATAAAGAAGATGGAGAAGAACTCTGAGAATCTTTCTAAGTGAATGCTCTCTTTCTCCCATATCCAGGATGTGAGAAATCTCATTCTGGATTAGAATGTGTTTTATGGGGTTTTTCAAGATGTGGGACTGGATGAAAAAAATGACAGACTGGAGTCTAACTCGACAGAGAATCCCCATCTCCCTGCCCCACTGGGCTGTGGATGAAGCAATCCATTCCTCTAGGAAATGGGAATTTCTGCCCCCAAGCTTCAAACTCTGGGCAGAGACTTCTGCAGTCTGTCATGAAGAGATTTTGGGAGCTGCAATGTTCCCTTGGGGCTTTTTTTCCCCAAGCCATGGTTCCACAGCTTCCCTCTGGAGAACCTGTTGCCTCTTCCCTGGTATTCTTGCAAGGATGAAGCTTGAAAGGAATGCATTTGTCTGAAGGCTAGTCCATACTCTCAAAGATCTCTTAGATTTTGCAGCGTTGTCTAGCTTTGCTCTGAAATGCAGGGCTCCCATGAATTTGGCTATCCACCTTCCAGGGATGGAGCCACAGGTCACCATGTCTTTGGCTGAGGAAACTCATCACATCCATTAAGGCTTCAGCAACTAACCTGTTGCCAGGGAAACTTTCTTTAAAATCAAGCCAAACTCAGGGTGGTCTATTCTTTGAGGGCTTTTTGATTTCCAGCCAGGAGATGCCTTTCCAAAGTAATGCCTCCTCAGCCTCCCTAAGGCCAGCAGCTAAAGTCTTTTTTTAGAGTGGCCTCCATTTTTCCATTTATGAGGAGCCATCAGGGATGCACTGCAGCTGAGGCTCTGAGGGGTTCCAACACCTAGATAAAAAACTAGCCCAGAAAAAGGAGGGACTGTGAGAGAGATCAATGCTCACCACTACCTCAAAGTTTGACAAAAAAAGCCACTTATACATAAAAGGCAGAAGCTGTAAAAACCGCCATCTGCATGGTGCCATGGAGTCAGAGGAACTGGAAGCAAAGAGCTGAGGGGGCATGTCCAGATCATGCAGCTCCAAAACTCTAATACATGTCCAGATGTCAAGAACTGTGGAAGACGCAAGGCAGCAGAAACACATTGATAGTAGCAAGGTTCTGAAAACTGGTTACAAGGCTTTAAATCCCTATTGATGAGGAATTGTCTGTAGGATCTTCAGGGAAGATATCCCTTTTTTGCCCAGATAATCACGTCCTTTGCTAGGGATAAGGAAGTGTGTCTACTTTGGGGAGCAGAAAAGAGGGAAACCTAGGGCTCCAAGACTCTCATTTTATGGCTTGCAGAGTTAACCTGTTCCTTTCATCAGGATTCACCCAGTTATTCCACAACTTCCTCCAAATGCTCAATAAAGGAGGCTTGTAAATTCCATTCTGATTTTGGAAGCTGTGATGTAGAATGCTCCTTTTCCAGCTGGATATCTATGGTTGGCTTGGATCCCTATGATCTCAAACCACAATGTCTGAAGAGAACCATTTTTGGACTACAGTAACTGAGCCAGAAAGTCTTCCCTTCTGGGGAGGAGTTGGAGCTCACAGAAGCAGCAGCAGCCCTAGAGAGCATGAAAAAAAGGCATTCTGGCCTTTTAGATTTTTGCTCACCTTCTGAAGCTCCCAAGTAAGTCACCTTGAAGATGGAGCACTTTCTTAGTTTTTGCTTGCTTCATTTGACTGGCTTTCTATGTTGAAGGAAACTGAGACAGAAGCTTAGCAAGTGAATCCCATTTCAGAAAACATTTTTAAACAAGTTCTTCTAATGTTGCCCTTGGAGAAGGAAGGATTGGGATGAGGTGGGGAAGGCTGTTCACTGCTGCTCAAAATTGGCTCTAAAATCTGGGAAATGAAAAAGAACACATGAAGAATTGATCTACTGCTGAGTTTAGCTGCCTGGAAGCAAAGAACCTAGAGGCCGAAGTACCCCCAAGCTCCGGCATCCTCAAAGAAAATGACGGCAAAGAGGCACAACCCAAAAGGCTGATTAGGGAATAGGACGCAATTCAGAAACGAACAAAGGAAAATCCCTTACCATGTCCCCACTAATCTCATCAAAGTGACAGCTGAAAGGAAAGTCCTTTTGAAAGACAGGAGATCTAAAGGGAGAAAGTTCTTATTATAGTGCTAATAGCCTATTAAGGCTAAGGAGATGCTCCAGGCAGCATTTGCCAGGAGAACTCTGAGCACTGCCTGAGATATATTTTCAGACGCACCACACTTCTTATTCAGCATAAACTAAAAAAAATGCAATAAGAATTTCCATTCACAAGGAAGATTGCATTAATCGTTAGGGAACTATTCGTTGTTTTATTTGTACATACAGACGTTCTAAAAACAGCTGCAGCAATCACATTATGTGACTGTCCATTTTGGAAGCTACAGTTTCGTTATATACAAATTAGATTTCCAAAGTAAAACCCAGAACTCTCACTAAACAAGGTCTGTGAGAAGCAGCAGTGCATTCCATGCAATCAAAATTAAAAATCATAAATTATAACCAACATCTGCAACCATAAGCCTATACATAATATACAAAATTGTGCATGTCAAATCTACTTATGTCCCATAGGAAAAATCTTACATTGAACACTGCTGCATATAAAAAGGGCACATGAAAGGAGCCTGAGAAATTCTGCAGCAAAACCTTCTGAACTATATTACCATCTTTACCTTTTGAGGTCTATAAAAATGCATGCAAAAATAGACATTAACCCAGGTGCTTGACAACTGGACCTTACTGAGATGTGAGAGATACTACTGTAAGGAATTAGTCAAGCATAGCACATCTCAATATGAAATAGGATCTAAACCAGAGGCAACTCCTCTTAAATTGTTGATATTTTCAGAGAAATTCACAGGGGCACTGGGTAAAACTAAGGAACACTTTCTGGTTTCAATTCATTAGAGTTGTGAAATATATAACCTTTTACATTTAATAAGGCTTCACAAGAATAAAATCTTTACATTTAAGATACTATTTAGGTTAGGTTTCACAGTCTTTGCTATTGCATATTCTTAACAAGTTTACTTTTAAAGTACTTCAAAGACTATGCACAGCTGTAAAACAAATACTTTTAACATGGAAATAATGATCCCACAAATTAAAAAAATTAAGCAATACACCATGATATATTGTCTCCCTCAGTGTTAAAAAGTTTGCCACTGCATGAATGTTCAGTTTTTTATGGAATACTTCATATTACCAGTCAGAAATAAAAGTGGTTTTAAAAAATTGCTGTATATCAAAACCTCCTGCTTAAAAAGTGTTTCAAGCACTAATAACTAAGCAGAGCTTTCATGAGGTGGTGACTTCCAACGGGACTGCAGATTTTTCATAATACAGTTTGTCATGCTACCAAGTTTCTCTTGCATTTCAAAAAGTTGGCTCCCTGAATAACTGTGGAGATCTTCAGAGGTTAGCTGAGCAGCAAGTGCACTGAGTTGGCTCAAGAGATCTGTTGCGGGCTGTCCATCTGAGCTCAAGGCAACTAATTCACTCAAATCTAAAAAAGAAACCAAAGCGATTAACATACACTTGTAAATGTATCTTGGCTTTAATTTAAGTGAAATTCATTGGTATGGCATTGTTATGAGTTTCTGCTATGCAAAATAATGTGTTTAAGCAGTCTACATCACATTTATCCAACCAACATAATTCAGTTGCTGAATGGGGAAATTTAAAAATATTCCACTTTGATATGAATTTGTTAGTATGTTTATTATAAAATCTTCTATTCATGTTCTAATTAGTACTGATTAAATGTAGCGATCACCCCCCACAACCAACACAATTCAATTACACAGCAGTTTTAAGAAACTACCACCACACAAGTGTATTAATTTGTTTAACTCAATTTGTCACACTACTCAAACTAAGAAAGCTCTAAGTTACACTTATATTATGACAAAGACAAGAGAGCAAGTGATAACCCAAATCTGAAGTAAAAAAAAGAATGTAATATTTACCTGTTGCAAGTCTTTCTTCATCTGTAGAAAAAGGTTTCTCATCTATGACATTTTCTGGCTTCTCTCTGTCTTCAAGGGCTTCAATTTCATCAAATCCACGAGCCTTCACCTACAGATTTAATTATGAAAAAAGATGAGAAATGAAAGTAATTTTTCCAAAAAGGAAGCAGTTTGAAATCAGAGGGTGGGCAGAACTTCTCATAATAAATTTTAATTGTAATTTCACAATTCTTAAACCCAACTGCCATTCGACCATATTACTTAAGCTCATTACCTAGGTAAAAAGGTGACCTGTGTGAAATTGGCAGCATGCAAACGCTATACAAAACTGTAAACTAGTTTCCACCACACTTGAATATTGTTTTGATAGAATGTTAAAACATCATTTTAAGTATAAGTAAGGCTGTAAGTCTGTCACAGAGGTCGCGGAAGTCACGGATTCCATGACTTCCAGAGACCTCCATGAAATTACCTTCTTTGGCTTCTGCCCCATGCCTTGGGGCAGCTGTCTGCTTCTGGGGGTTGCAGGGACATTTAAGCTCTCAGCCATCACAGGTGACAAGGGTCCTAGAGCTCTCATTGGCGGGGTGAAAAGGGGCTGGGAGGGGATGACGGATGCGCAGCTACGGGTGAGGGGACTCTGCAGCTCCCAGCCACCTGTGGTGAGTGAAGGGAGCCCCGGGTTCTGAGCCCTGACAGGTGGGAGCACCACGCAACCATCAGCCGCCATGGGCAACAGGGCAATCCCAGAGTCACCAGCCACCATGGGCAGTGAGGGACCCACAGCCCTCAGTCACTACGGGCAGCCAGGATCCCAGAGCACCTGGGGGAGTGCAAGGGGAGCCCACAGCCTCCAGATGTGGTGGGTGGCCCTGCAAACTCTAGCTGTGGGCAGGAGTGGATCCCAGAGTCCTGAGCCACCAAGGGGGAGCTTGGAACCCCAGCACTGGGGGAACTGGGCTGGTGGCAATTGCTGGACCCTCCCCCTCTGGCTTCAGTAATGCCCTCAGCCCTCTTTCCCTCCATTATTTTTTAGTAAAAGTCACAGACAGGTCACGGGCTTCCATGAATTTTTGTTCTTTGCCTGTGACTTTCATTAAATATAACTGTGACCAAATTTTAGCCTTATCTATAAGACTGGGAACTCCCATATTATTTGCATCACAATTTACTTTTTTAATCCAACCAATAACTGCCAGCACTGTGCTCAAAAACTAATTGCGTTTCAAATGTTAAGACCTCATTTTATCAACATTCAGAAATCCTTCTCACCATATGAGATTTATATTTTTGCTCTGCCAAGAAGCCTGACTTCTCATAATGAAATATTACCATCACCAAAACCAAAAAATGACAGATGCAAGGCTTGACAATTATAGACTAGCAATGTTGTTACACTGTTATTCAGCTTCAAAATTTAAAATTAAGTTTCCTGTTGGCTTTAATATTGTATTTTAGCCTTTTTTCGTGAAAAAATGTGATATACTGTTTTATATTTAAAAAACAGGCAGTTTAATAAATTCCTGCATTGCTAACTTTCTTCACAGGAGATCTATTTCATTACAGTACTAAAATAGGTTTACCTGTTGCTCATGATATCCTCTAAGAGCCTTTTTAACATTAGAAACTTTAGGAGAACGAATAGGAAGTGTTTTGATTTCCGCTGCTGTCAGAGTACTCAGGTCACCCACTGTCTTAATATTCTTTGCCCGAATGAGTTGCCCCAAACCTCTTGCCCTGATGGGGGAAGAAAAAAAAAAAAAAAAAAGATTCTGTATATTTATTCCTTCTAAGACATGAAGAGGTGTTGGTGGGATCCTGTTTCTTTCACAGGCTGAGATGGAGAAAAAGAGACGAGAAATTTGCAGGAATGCATATCTTTGAATTCATATAAATGAAGGAAAAAAAAGTCAAGGCAGATCACATCTTTCTGCAGAAAAGAAATATTGGACTCACCCCAGTTTTTGTTGAATTATCTATCAAATGAATGGCTTTTAAATCTAATTAATTAACATAGTTGGAACAAAGGAGTAACTGAAAAATAGGTCATGCTGAACAAGTCCTGTGGTAATTCTAGAAAAACCTGCCTTTTGGCATATTCAGATTCACACATAAAGGAAGCCAAGTTAGCTGAGTATAGTAAAATCTTAAACACTGATCCAATTGTTGTAAATCTGAGGTAATGCTTTTTCATCTCTTGAAATGCTTACTTTTGCCTCACTATACATAGAAGCATTTGCAAAGATAGTGTCTGACAATTTTTGATAAAATATGCAGATGGGTCAGATAGACATCAAGAGCACATTAATATCAGCTCTGTTGAAAGAGCCGACATTCAGAATACAATATATAGCAAAAGCTAAAAGAAAGGTCACTTAAATACCCCTGCAGAATAATAAGTTTTGTAATAAAACATTCTTTAAACAGAGACTGTGGAACATGTTCTTGTTCTAGAACACTAAAAATGTATTAAATAAATATGAAATTAATAGGGAGGCTAGAAAAACTAAGTTCATCCATCTTCCATATCTGAGTACAGACAGCTAATGCAGTGATAAAAACGCAAGTAGCTGAACCACAATAGTGCCTTCCTTGCTGCTTTTACAGCTAGGGATGCCCCTGGCCCTGTGCATTCTTGAAAGAATTTGCCATGGCCTTTTTGCATTCTTAGGACAAGAATGAAAGAGTTGAGTTGAGCACTTCTGCTAGATGCAAAAGGAGACTCTAAATTTGACAGTAGAATGAAGTGCTTCCGTTTACTTTTTTGCAGGAAGGGCCTTCAATGGATGCTAAAATTAGAGGCTGATACATATCCTAACAGAAAAGTTTATAAAATCCATTGAGGTGTACTAAGAATCTCTAGTCTTCAAAGGAATAACCACTTACCAAATGTTCGATGTAATCTGAGGTAAAATTATGTCAACTGGAGCTTTACAGCCCACTAATGCAGGATACACACACTCTGTAGGACACGGCAGCGATTCCTTGGCCATTTCAGTGATCTTGAATATTACAGAAAAATTATTAAGTGTCACATAAAGAATACAGGAGAAAAGAGAGAAGAGATATATGAACTGAAACACTTCTTACTAAACACTTCTTTGAGCTCTTAAATTTAGGGCTACGAGATCCTGGGGACAGAAGTCCTTTGGTTGGAGTGGTAATATGCTGGATAGAAAAGAGGAAAAAAGATCTCTCAGGATTGTAGATATTAAAAATTAATCATAGGATTTTAGTTAACATAAAGCTCTTAAGTTCACAGAAGGTAAAATTAGAATCAGACTACAAAAATATTTCTTTCATTTACTAATTCTAAAGCCTGTTCTATTTATTGGCCAGTCTTGGAACTTGTTTACCCTTAAATATAAGTTTACACTGAAGTAAGACTAGCTCTGCCAAGATAGGCATACAGTTATGATAAAAAAGTTACGATATACAGATTGTACTATTATCTAGAAGGAGCTATTCTGAAGAAAAGTTAAAAAAACAAACAGTTTACCTTGGCTTGGGTATTAGATAAAGTTTTAAAACTTTTCAAAGATGGTGAACTATTTGAAGAAGAATGAGACCTAACAACAGGACTTCTCCTATCGATGTCATCTGCCAGTCCTTCTTGGTAAATTGGGTTTGCAAAAGAGACTCGACGAATCTGTTTTTAGAGATTTAAGTGATTTTTATAATTAAACGAATAGAATTTATACTGTTATAACTAATATTGGCAAATTAATTTCATACCGGATAGATCTAAAGTCTGAGATTTCAAATTGTTGCATTCATTAGATCTCCTGATTCACACAGCTATGTTCACTAAATAACAGTTAACACCATAATAGTTTGGGAGGAGGGCACGGTTACTGCTACAAACTTACACAGTTGCCTGAAAGAACAGAGTGGGAGCGAAAAGGCAGCAGTAAAATGATGAGAGGAATGACGCAGTGGTTGAACCAATGAGACAATGAAGTGCTATTTGGTAATCCACATTTTCATCGTCCAGTATGTTCACTGACCTTACTGGTCAGTTTAGACAGATTCTTGATTTTTTTATTTATTTGGGGGGGGGGGGGGGGGGAAGGGAGGGGGGAAGGAGACGACAAACTGTATAAATATATACCCAACGTAGTTCCTTGAATCTTTGGCAAATAAACATTTACCCTCATCCTTTCCAATATCCTGGAAGAAACATTGATTGAGATCACTGATTTTCATATTCATATGCTGGGTATAGGAGTCATACCAATAGAATTACTCTGAAACACTGAAATAGCTGATAATTGTGGGGAAGAATGAAAGCTATTTAAATCTTGGACACGCAACACTAAATACAAACTTAAACTAATGTCCAATTTGCCTCATGTTCCACAAAAATTCCACCATAGCATAGGATAAGTAGCCTGTTAGCAGGTGTTAAAAATCAAATGTATAACGCAAAGAAAGCATCAGATGAAAACATTGTACACACTATCTTTCCATTAAAAAGGAGAACATTCAACAACTTTTAAAAAATTAAACATCTATATTGCAAGTGGCATACAACTGCCAACCAGGTCAGGGCTCCATAGTGGGAGTTCTGTATAAACAGAGAAAAATGAGTTTCTTGCCCCAGAGCACTTATATTTCAGAGCAAGTGACAAATACTCAGCATAACCAATATTAAACGTGACCTGCAAAGGGGAAAAAAGCTGGGTTTATCTCCCCCTTTCCATCCTGCTTGTTTATGGATTTCATAAGGCTTATTTTTAAATGGAAATTTAGGACCTGTTTAGTTCAGAAGACTAAGATTACATGAGGAAGAGGACATATCACAAGAGCTGAGTGAAAGTTGAGCAACTGACAAGGGAAGAGATTTTTAGTCAGACAACAAAACATCAATACAGTTTTATTTAACATCTGTTTAACTTCACTGACCACTATCTTGGAGAACAGAAGCTTTCATAAAGGATTCAAAGTCCCCCCCTTTCAATTAACTTAATCCTTAAGTGTGCATCCTGATCATCCTGCTCCTCCAAGCAAATCCCCCAGCAAAACCAGAGAAGATCAGGAGTGGACACTTGATATTTCCAAGGTAAAAACAAGCAGAAAAATTCCTTTCAAGATAAAACTTGTCAGCACTTACACAGAGAAAAAGGGGCACAACCTAATTTAAAAACAAAATCTTTGCAGGTCATCATTATTAGCACTTCTACAAGTTCACGTGGTAATGGCATATATGATATCCAGTGTACTCAGTATACACTCTATGTACGCTTACAACGTTCAGTAGCACCGAAGATGGAATTACATCACAATACCTTGTTAGCAGGTGACGGGGAATCATCCTCTTGATGTCTTTTTATTCCCCTCTTTAAAATACTGGTTGATGGAGAAGCAGAGGGGGACCACATGCAGCGTGTCTGCACTCCATTAGGGCTTTCATTAATTTTCACCAAAGCTACAGAATCAAGCTCCTTCAACTTCTGAGGAGAATCCACATTGTTACTTTCTCCTGCACCCTTTTGGTCTGAGGCTACATTTTCAGGCACTGCAGCTACAACTACAATTTCAGTTAATATTAAACCTTCCTCCTTCATCTCATCTTGAGGACTGTGTGTTTCTATAGGAGTGTTCTCAGTCTTTTCTGCATCATTCTGATCATTTTTTGGCTCATTTATCTTTGTTTCCTCAGGTTTGTTAACAGTGTCTCTATTAGATATCTCCTCCATTTGCCCATTTTGACTCATTTCCTCCTTTTCTGTAGCTGCTGGCTCTGTATAGTTTTCCAAAAGAAGACAACTTTCTATGGACTCTTTTGAAACACAGTCAGTTAAACACTGTTCAATACTGTCAACTAGACTGGTGGGCTCCGGCTCCGGCTCCTTAATGACAGGGTCACAAGTTTTACTTTTGATACATGCCAGTTTCTCAAGATCTTCCTCCATTGGAATACAGTTTCCTTCCATATTATTCTCAGATTTTATTCCTCTTTCTGAATCCTTAACAAAACTAGATTTCTTAGTGTGAAGCAATGGTGTACTCATTGCACAAGGTTCCACAGAAGGCCCTCCTTCAAAATGAGAATCATTAGAAGAAGTTTCTAATGCAGTCATATTTATCTGAATAAATGAGTTTTTATGCTCACTTAGTTCATGGTTATCTGCATTTTTTAATTCAGTGAACGACTTTTCTTGTTGTTGAGAATTTTCACCACAGCAATTGTAGCTCTTTGATCTTCTCATCCTCTTGCTTCTTTTGTGCTGGCACTCAAGGATCTGCAAAGGTTTTTCAGAGGAAAGAACAGCATCAGAAGTGGTAGTTATTGCTGCAAATTCAGACTGAATGATTGTACTATGGTCTTCTACACTTCTTTGCTTATCAGGTGATTTGTTTGTAGGTCTTGTTTTCAAAACAGGCTCAGATATGCATGGGCTTATGAAGGGTTCTGCCAAAATACTGGTTTTATTTAGTTCTACATTTGTGTTCTGCCCACCAACTGAAGTCTTTGCCATGTCTATAATTCCTGTAGATTCGTTAATAGCTGTATAGATGTTTTTGTTTTTCACTTCATATGCTTGAGAGATCAATACAGTATCTATGTCCACTTCAGAACTTGTTTCACCTTTATTTTTTGCATCAGACAGATTCCTAGTTTCGGTTACCATTTCTTGTGAAGACAGCTCCCGACTTTGGCTCTCTTTTTCTTCTTTCACTTTGCTTTGAAGAGAATCACTTTTATTTTTCCATTTTACAGATCTTTTCCTTTTGGTACTTTCTTCTCTTGTCTCAGAGCTATCAGACTCAGAATTTTCTATACTAGAAAGCAATCCTTGTGATGCTCTTCTTGTTTGATATCGGGTACGCCCCCTTGTCTTTTTCTGACCTGTTATATCTGAACCAGAATCTTGAACATCATCTATTTCAGATTTAAAGTTATCACTTTCAGATTTCTTGGCACTTTTGTTCATTTCCTCTTCAAGACCCCTTGAAGTGTGTGACTTCTTCGGACCAATATCTTCTGCAGTAGTCTGCTCAAGCAAGTTGCATTCTTTTTTATTTGCATTTTCTTTTGCCTCTACAACTTTTTCAGAAACAGATTTCTGCTTTTGGGATGCATCCTCTTTAATTTGTGGCACCCTCTTCTGGAGAGACTTTTCATCATCTTTACGTTTGTCCTTTTTTTGGTGACTGTTTTCTTTATCTTGATTGTCTGCTGTACTTTCTGCAGTTTCTGACCGTCGTCTTGAAGAGCGCCTTAATGTTTTCTGATTAGGTGACATCTGTGGAACCTGAATGTCGTCATTAGATAACTGGTCAGTTGATATAGCAACCAGTGGAGGTGTATTTTCTTTAGAATCCAAATTGGCTCCTATACATTTTTCTTCTTCTTCTACCCCATCCACAATTTGTTTATTCTCTATTGTTGTACACTCTATCTCTGCAGAACTGGTAGCCTGTGTTTGAGTATCTAGAATGCATTCTGTCTCTTCTATTTGACTAGGTGCGTCAGATTTATTTTCCAGATGGGTGGCAACAACAGATTCCTGTATACTTTTCTCCTGTTCTACTTTTGCTAACAACGTGGATTGCTTAATTTCACCACGCTCCGTTTTATTTTGCCTCCGACTCCACCTTTTTATCCCAGTAACTGTTCCTTCAAATTCAGATTTTGAAGAACTTTTATTCTCTAATTTAGGTTTTTCTATTTTGGAGGAAGTCTTTCGTGTAGCTTTGTTTTCTTGTTTATCTAGGACAGCAGCAGTCCGAGATGCTCCTGATAGTCTACTCAATGCAGAAGGGCTAAAGGGTCTGCTCTCTGAACTATCAAACTTTTCCAAAGTAATAAAGGACTGTCTTCGGCTTGCAGGTTGTGGTGTTCCAGAAATGACTTCACTAGAAGATGAACTGCTGCTGACATCTGAAGTGTTTTCATTTCCAACTGAAGGCTCCTTTGCAACTCTTTCAGTTGCATACTTTTTTGAATTCACTCCTACTGCAGACTCCTTTGTAGCCATTTCAGTTGTACATTTTTTTAAATCCTCACAATTTGAATCTGAACTCTGTTGAACATGAGTGATGGATTTGTCTTCAATACTGACAGAATTCTCAAGAGGTTCACTTGACTTGCAGTTCCCAGTGATTTCATGTACACTACTGTGTACATCACTCTCTGTTCTCTGCAAAGGACGAATTAAGTGAAATTACAATAATTTTGCTACTTACACCATACACACAAAAAATGCAGTCCCATTTGGATTTGAAAACACTGCTCTACCTAAATAATGAGAAAATCATCCACCTACTCAAAACACTATGAACTGTCCTTAGTCACAGTTTAAACACCTCTGCCAGTGTAACTGACATGCATTATACTACAACATTTATTTTATTTGTTTAGTCCAAAGAAAGGGGAGCAGTAGAAAGACCTTGTAAAAG
This sequence comes from Emydura macquarii macquarii, assembly GCF_026122565.2. Lineage (NCBI taxonomy): Eukaryota > Metazoa > Chordata > Testudines > Chelidae > Emydura > Emydura macquarii. The sequence continues at coordinate 86,477,590 of NW_027131390.1, forward strand.
TCTGTAGTTGAAGATCACTAGTAAACTTGCTATCTATTGGCTTTTGTTTCAAAAGTTATTAAATAGTACTTCATATACTATTTACATTGGTTTTCTTTGTATGGATGTAAATTTTTTTAAGCATAATGTAAATTAGTACTCTCTGAAGGCCATTGGGAATTGTAATTAATATCTAAATTTAAGATTCTGGATACAATGGCCCTAAAGTTTGACTGAGTGATGCTTTCTGAAGAGTCCTAAAGAAACAGAACACTGGTCTTAAAGCGTTAAACTAGGGAGCAGGAAAAGGGAATGTAATAGGTGTGCATAATATAATCACATCCTATGTTACACTAATTTTCCTGTGTCCTTAATTCTATTCCCATTTAAATGTTCAGTGTTAACTCTGTGTCCTGGTCAGCCTGTACAGCTTCATCTAGAGTCACTGTTTATACTACAAAAAAAGCCAAAAAGAGAATCTTATGTAAATTACATAATTTAGTATAAAAGCTACAGCCATAAGTGAAAATATCTCTATAGCTTCAAGAATGACCTTACTATCTAAAAACTACTTTGAAAAACCATGCACACTAAATGATATCTAAAAGGCTAGATAGTTTCCAAGATGTTTAGCATCCTAATGAAGTTTTAGGACCAAACTTACAAGCGGGCGATAAAAAAAATTTAAAATTTAAAATAAACAGTAAAGGAGAATGTGATATGGAAATCATAGAAAATAAATTCTTGGAAAAAAAGAAGATGGGCATGTGAAATATGTTCATGTTTCAATTTGGGAAATATCTAAATTCATGCACTGAATAATTTCTCAGAACAATTCTATAGTATTTTTAGTAAGTTACTATAAGAGTTGTGTATCAATTTTCTGATTTATCTATGAGTGTATACAAGTAAATCGTTTAAGTGGTTCTTCTTGCTACACCTGGTAGTTACAGGGATAACAGCACTACTTATAGTTACTTGCATACCTAAATGCTGAATCATATAATTATATGATTGAGTTTAGTTAATCAGGCAAGGACCCTCCAATTTAGTATAATTAGGGTGACTGGATAGCAAGTGGGGGGATAATAGCTGCCCATGTAAGAAAAAACCCTGAACATCAGGACTGTCCCTATAAAATTGGGACATCTGGTCACCCTAAATATGATTATGTTCAATATAGTGAACAGCGTATACAATCTTGTATACGTTCTTTTCCTATCACCCCAAACCCTGGGGACTTTCTACTGTAAATCACAAACCAGTCAAACAAGTTATGGTTCTCTGTTATATTTGGAATTCATCTCAGATGGGGTAATTTGAATCAATAAAGGCTATTTTTTAAAACAACATTAGGCATAAGATTATCAGTATGTTTTACGCATTCATATGATTTCTGTGGTTGAAGTTAATCTAAGACACTGAGGAAACTGAATAAAAAAAAAATCTTGCAATGTAATTTAATTTAACACAAACAAGAATAGCAAATGTTCTCAAAACTCTAAACTTTTAAAACGTCTCTCTTTTAGTTTTTATTCCTGGACCCATATAAACAGAGCCTTACCAGATAGTCTATAAAATGGAAACTTGAGTCCTATAACCTAAAAAAATTAGAGGTGCTCTTTGTTTTAGAGGATTTATCAAACTTACCTCTTCCCAACCCCCAGAACACACCTCAACCTTAGTTTGATCAGAGTTCATTGTCACCTTATCAGAATTGTTGCTCAAACAGATTATAAATAGTCATGTCAGAATTTGATTTTTTTAAAATAATTTCAATGGATGTCACTGTTTACTCTTGAACTTTTTTTAATTTTTATTGATTTAAATTTTCAGTTGGGGAAGATGGGGGGGGGGGGGGAACAGACAATTTAATTAAAGTAGGCAATAAAAAAATTAAAGCTTAATAACTGTTAAAATGCAAACTGTCAACATCACATGTCAAAATTTATTAAATAATTATCCTTAAATTCTAGTAAGTTCTCAAGCTGCATTTTTCTACTTTGCCTATTTATAAATTTTGATTGTTGATGGAAATATTTTGTTGGTTTATGTGAGTACAGTGAAATCAATTTTTACCAACATTTGCTGATAAAAATCTAATCCTTTCTAGCCAATAATAAAGCATTAAGTTAGTTGTAATTCTAGCATCTCCAATACTATTAAACATGGTGAAAATACCTGAGGTTTCTTTTTAACATCTTCTTTTGGATCTTCTATTAAAGCTGGTTTTTCTCTAAAAACAAAATCACCCAAATCAGAGCTGTTTCCACAGAAGTTGGGAAAACATCTTATACCAACTAGGCTTGTGGTGAGATCATACTTACAAAGAATCTTCCTGGCTCTGAGTATATTGAGAAAATAAGGCAGTATCTTGGGAAGCATCCAGATTATTATACATAGCAGGAATATCAATTCTGGAACCAAAAATATCATTTCTAGTGAGAGACCATATGTAATTTAAATACCACACAGCCCCAACACTGAAAATTCTCATTAAAGACACTCTACACAGACTGCACTTCCACATCCTCACAATATTATTTACACTTCTAGATCTTGTTTCAGCCACTGAGAATGAGAGACCACTTGCAGTGAAAGTGTGTTTCATACTCTCTATGAAGGAATTGATATTTACATACGGGCATAAAGTTCTTTTTTGATGTTTTGATTCCTCTCTTCAGACCATACTGCCAGCTAACGACTTTCTTTATTTCAATTACTGAAAAATGCCATTTTACTATTTTTAGCCCAAAAGTAAACATGAATCATTGAATGAAGTTTTTTAGCTTGTGTCATGCAGGTCAAACTAGACAATTACAGTTACTTCTGGACCTAAAAACTATCAGTGAATTAAGTATAAATCAGAGATTGGTCCTGGTCCTTTAAGATACTGTTTCTTCCAAACAACTCTGATGGAGTTTTTTCTGTCAGCTTTAAGCTCTGGAATTTGCATGGATAATTAATATCCTATTCAAGTTTGAGATGGAGTACATTAAACAAATTAAATTTGAAGTTTATCGTAATCAATTAATAATACAACCACCCTTGTCAGTGGTATGGATTACAAACCTCTTTGTCCTAAGGACTTCTTTTTGGTGTTCAGTCAATACTCTCTCTTTTGTTTCCAGAGGAATAACCACAAAATCAATAGATTTCTCTTCTTCCAAAAGTATCTCACTTTGTTTTGTCTTTGAAGATGAAAATTCTAGTTTCAGCTATGGAAAGGAAAAAAGTGATTTAACAACAAGATAAAGGAACTACTGTTAATGATGCTTCTGTATCTCAGGTATACCATCCCAAAATAGAACAATTACTTACCTACAGTAACTGTGGCTCTTAGAGATGTTGTAGTCAGTGTTGATCCTTCTATACGTGCATGTGCACCTCAAGCATGAGAGATTAGATTTCCTCCCCCCCCCATAGCAGTGTCAGGGACATGCACACGCCCTATGCCTCTTCATGCTTGCATGTGAGAGTACAAAAAGTGGCGTGGCCATGACCCTCCTCCAGGTCCTTCATAATTAAAAGCCCATGTTAGCTAAGGACTCAAAAAAAAAAAAAAAAAAAAAAAGGGGGATGGAGGGCAGGTCATGACAGCATTGTGTTTGACAAAAGTCAGTGGGTTACTCCATACTGCTGCCTTACAGGTTCGATATGAACGTATTTCAGAAGCAGGCAGAGGATGCCTGCTGGAGTGAGCTTTGATGTTCAGTAGGAGAGGTACATCAACCAGCTAGTAACACAGTGAGATATTTTGTTATCCATTTTTATATTCGCTGTGAAGAGATGGCCTGACCAGAAGAACATCTGGCTATGGCTATAAACAGATGGGACATCAGTATGAATGGTGTGTTCATTTCTATAAAGCAGAGTCCTAGATACGTCTAAGGTGTGTGATTTCTTCTCTTAGCATAGTGTGAGGTTTTGAGAAGAAAGGCTGGCTGATTGACTGGTTTAGAAAAAAATCAGAGACCACTTTATGAATGATCTTCAGGTGAAGCCTTAGAATTGCCTTGTCCCTATGAAATGTAATAAAGTGGGGTTCAGCCATAAGTGATTGAAGCTCACTCACTCCTCCTGGCTGAAGTGATAACCACTAAGATTTACCTCAGAATGAGGTCGTGAAGGAAGCATTCTGACAGAGGCTAAAATAGAGGTGCCATGAGCCTCAAGAAGATTATACTGAAGTGCCAGGTTGAAGTAGGTTATCTGACTAGCAGGTAAAAACATAAAAGCCTCTTGAGAAACTTTGATACTGGGCATGTCTCCTTGAGTATCACGATCATTTCCATGATGGGTACACTGGCTGTCTGCTCTGAAAGCAGGGTGAACTTGCTGTTTCTTTTGGAGCAGGTATCTGTAGGGATTCCTGCAGGGGGCTGATGTACAAATCCTCAGCAACCTCACAGTGGCCCTCAAGTCCTTCAAGGAGTCCTTCCTTGTTCTTTTGGTGAGGAGCTCCTTGAATGGGAAGTGTCTCCGTATTCTCCCTCAGTATTCTGGGTGCTAACTGCTAGGAGAGCTGCGGCCATGTCATAGGAGTCCATGGCTGCCTGTAAGGCTGTTCTGGCAGCTGTTTGGTCTTCCCTTATAATCTGCTTTAAATCCTCCCTAGTATCTTGTGACACTCTCTCCCATATCAGGAAATTATATTTAGTGAATGATGCCTTGCCTTGGTAGCTTGCCACCAAGAACAGTGAGGTGAATGAATAGGCCTTGAGCCCAAACAGAGCCAGTTTTTTTGGGGTTATCCTTGGGCATGCCTTTTGTCAATTGCAACTTGTCCTGCATTTCTACAACTACCAGTGCTCCTGGATCTGGTGAGAGTAAAAGTCTTCAAAGCTTTCTGGAGACACCTGACAGAGCTTCTCCATCTGTTTAGGTACAGGTTGGATGATAGCCAGAGTGTGTCAGAGCCCTTTAGCTAGCTCCTATGTGCCCTCCTTTATGGGAAGAGCAATTTTGCCCAGAGCAAATGTGGTTAAGATGTGTAAGTTTGTGTTACTTCTCTTGCATGACCATCTTTTCGATATCCAGGTCTATGCTATGAGCATCATGAAATGCTTTAAAAATGACCACTGGGGCAGGGGCTAGTTGGACCACTTCATCAGGTGACTACAATAACTTCTTTGGTGGAGATTGGCTGGCTGGCTGGCTGCTGTTTCTCCGTTGCTCCCACTTCTTCGGTGCTGACTACTGGCTCCAGTGTTGATCCAGATAATGATGCCGCCAAAGAGCATGATCTCTTCTTTCTGGACCTGTGGCAGGACATCAGAAATGATGACTCCCGGTACCCCAGGGTGGCATGGCACATGGGTACTGGGCTAGTTGCAACAGGTTGGCCCAATGCCACTCATGTCTTCGTGTCAGTGCTCAAAGAGTGACCCTAGAGCTGGTACTTTCTCAGAACGTTACGGAGCATCCCTGCTTATGCTGAGATGAAAGAGTAATCTGGCAACGAAGACTAGTTCTTTGAATTGCAGCGATGTAGTGTCATGTCTCCATTTTGACACCTGCTGCTGCACCAGCACCAATGATGTTCCCTGGAGGGAATCTCAACAGTTCTCTGAAGGTGTACCTTAGTCCTGCAATAGGTGCAGTGGTTGGCACATATGTCTGTCAGTTCAGATCCTGGCAGTGCCAGATTACTTAAGGCCAACTCCCTTGGAGGAGGATTTAGACCCCCTATCCTTGGAGGTCTGATGTCTCTTTTCTCTATAGGGAAGTGCCATGGACTCATTCTTCATACATGGTGTCTAGTCTAGTCTTGGCCCTTCCTTTTAGCCTTGCACTTGTTGTTGTGGTGCTGATGCCAATGATGATGTTATCAGTGCCAGATAAGCAAAGTCTGCCAGTACTGGTGCCAAAGCATCACCGGGTACTGAAGGGCCTCGATGTTGTGGTGATGAGCACCAATGTAACCAGTTTATATTTCCAAGGGGTTTTCTTCCCTGCCCTTCTTTTGCTGCTTGGCTAGGGTGTGTGCTCAGAGGAGCACTCACTGAGGGTGACCCTTTAGATTTTTTGGAGGTGGCTATCTCCTCCAGGTCTGAAACGATGCACACTGGACTTTGTGTGTGTGTGGGTGGTTTCAGCCATGCATCCTTCACCTTGCAAAATCGACGAGAAGGATTTACACATTGAAAACTTAGAGGATGTGCCTCTCCCCCAGACAGAAAAAGCATCCGCTATGCCCATTAACCAGGAGACAGTCTACTGCAAGTCGGGCAGGGCTCATACCTTGAAGGTTTAGAGTCTGCCATGGTGGTTGGCATGAGGCATCTCACCCTCGGTGGAGTGTTTATTTTTTAGGAATGACCACATTACAGTATAAAATGAAGATAAGAAGGGCAAAGAAGAATTTCTTCACAAAACTACTCTAGAAGATGAGTCTGAAGGTGAAAGTAGTGAGTAGGGCACTTAACAGGTTCCATCTGGCTACCCAGGCAGTAAGAGGGAACTGAGGGAAGGTTCTGGCTGCTCTGCCATTTATAACCTCATAGGAGCACAAGGAGGCATAGGGTGCACACATGGCCCTCATGGACACTGTTATTCAAAGCAATTCCATCTCACATGCATGAGATGCATGTGCACCTACAGTAGGATCCACTCACACACTCAAAGAACTAATACTTTGCCATGATTCACAGCCAAAACCAACTCATTAGATCCTAACAGTCAGCATCCTGCTGCTCTCCCCATTCCTCATGAAGCATACCTTGATTAAACTTCCATGCCTCATAAAACCTACCTTACCTTAAGGTTCTACAGCAATAAAAAAACAAAAACAAACAAAAAAAAAAAAACAAAGATAAAACCCCAAAATACTAGAAAATCTGAACAGGGAAAAACCTAACCAGCCAACTATGATTAGGCTGGCTTGCTTCAGACTGGTGGACCTGAGATACAAAAATACTATTATGTATGATCTTACAAGATGCTTTGGCCCTAGTTAAAGTTGTACAAAATTTTAGCTAACAGCATACCAGATATGCTGACTTCCTTCAACGAGACTAAAGTGGTGTTTAATTTTAGTGCATCCATTTGTATGCATCTTACCTTAGCTGTTGATACATGAGTAGTGGTAATCTTGTCTTTCAAATCACTGGCCTGTGCCAGCAAGGAATCCCGTTTTCCACCTGATTTCACCTCTATTCCACTTATCTTTGCATCCCACTGGGAATTTTCTGTCTTTTTAAAGAGAAATAAAAATTGTGTTTACTGTACGTAGCTAAAGTAGGTAAGATATTTTAGTGAAATTTTGCATAAAAGATTCTGTTTCACTCATGACTTTGAAAAATGTTTGCTTACCTTCCCCTGAAGTTTCATCTATAATATACAGACTTTTGCATATATGCTGCATAAGAACAGGCCAATAGTTCAGGTACTTTAAATTCTGGTTGTTATTTACCAAATGCCATCTCAGTTTAGGCCCATTGGCCTCTGGTTATTCTAATTCAGGATACAGCTATTACTTCAAACAGGAATCATTATAGTAAAATCTTCATTAGTGTAACTCCATAGGACATTGTTACTACCTACAGCACAATTCCAGAATAGTACAGACTAAACCACCCATAAGAAATAACATAATAGATACTTACAGCATCAGAAAATGGACCACTGGATTCTTCCACTACCTCAACACTTTCAAAACCAGGTAATAAAAGCAGAATTTTCTTTTTGACTTGGCTTAATACGTATCTGTTTAGGGAAAAAAAATTAAGATTAATGGGAAAAGGGCATAAGATCATTAAGTTCACTACAACTCATAATAAACAGTTCACATACAATGAAGCAAAATGAGACTCACTGCCTCTACACATACTTGTGTTTGAACAAGTATTTTTAGATCTGAACATTTCTACGAGCAAAGAACCCATTTGTGAGGGCTTCCAAACTATTCTGATTAATCTGTGAACACTCTTTCCTTCACTTCCTAGAATGAATTCCCTTTCCTAAAGTTCCTAGAATGAAACTGCACATTTAAATCCTCATTCCTTACAAATTTACTCCTATACTATGGATACTTCCATGACTTAAAAAAATAATAAGACCACAAGTTGTGTGTTATCTAGATGTACTTCACCAAGACTAAATACTGAATTTAGGAACAGTTTTCCCTAATTAAAGTCTTATTAATACTAAGTTATGATTTTCTGATGCTTATATTCAATACCAAATTAAAAAGCTTATGCTATCTTGGCTTGATTTCTAAATACTCTGTGATTATGTAGCAAAAACACACACAACAAATACAAAACAACATCTTACTTTAATTCTTCAGGGTATGTTAACACTGTAGCTTTAGCAAATGTTGCATTCCAGAACTGAGCACTTTGGTTGCGTATCTGTTTACTCTTATGCAGAAAGATTATGCACAACAATGGAGAGAGCTGCTCTAATAGGTCACTGTCATAAAACCCAGTATAGTGGGATTGTAAACATACAATGATCTCTCCCAAAAGTTTTTCTAACTGGAAAAAAGAAAAAGGTGTAAATAATCTTTGAACCAAATACATATTCTAAAAATAATAATTTAAATAGTGAACTAAACAAGATTTTTTATAGTGGCAGTTTATAACAAATGTATGGCCTAAGAATAGGTCTGGACTCAGTTCCACAGAAATACTAAGCCTCCATATATCAAGGAGGCCTTAATACTTAATTCAACACAGATTTGTACTTCACCCTAGCCAATTTTCAGTGTAAGTTTGTAGTACCTTTAAGGAAGATGCTTATTAGCCTGCCTTAATATGAATACAATTTTGTTTTTAAAGCACAAGTTATACTGCAAAATTCCTAGATTTAACAGTCTTTCCTAGACTTTTTCTGCTAAAATTTACCTTGTTGCTGAGACTACTGTACACTTTAGATACATCAGCAAGCCTATAAAAGAAAGAACATAGAACAGATGAAGTGTTAATGAAATATTTTTTAATCCTGTTTGTTCTCAGCAAGAGTTTCCAACAACGTTGATAGGATACTAGAATAGATGCAATAGTTCACTCTCAAGGTCTCCCACAAGCATATGAAATTGCATATATTTTGTATATCATTTTAATAATAGTTTACAACGCTTCTTCATTTCCTCTTAATGGCCATAAGCCAACTTCTTAAGGTAATGAGGATGACAATTAAAAATTAGTCCTAATAATCCCCACATAGTAATTTATAGATCCATAACTAACTGTTTTCTAATAGAGTAATTTCTCTTCTGCGATCTTCTTTCTGCTCTTCTTGGTCTGAGCTACACCAACTCTGCAAGCAAACTTCCCTAACTAACTTCAGAAAGATTTTTGGATCCATAACTGCAGCAGCACTTAGAGTTTAATATGGTACCCAATAGGCTTAACTGTAACCACCTTGTATCGTGAAAATTAAACAGCTTAGTAGTTTGGATCTCCAAAAATAATCTTTTTAAAGTAAAGTCTTTGGAAAACACAATGGAATGCATAGCATTGCACAAATATGTCAAAAATTTTATACAAAGTTTCCCACAGCTTAAACACTCTAGGTTTTTACTTAAGTTCAAAACATATGCAACTATAAACTTAGTTTCCTTATTCTTGTGACAAAACCCACCCATTTTCTGCCAATCTATGAAAAGACTGTTCTGAGTACATCTTAATATTACTTAACCCATGCAACCGTATACTGATTAAAGTAAAAGGAAGATACCTTTGGTTTATATTTGTTTTTCTTTATATATTCTAGATATACAGTTTTAAAGTGGATTATTTAAGATAAAGAAATTCCAATAGGAATATACTATAAGAAAAACAGAACCTGAAAATGGCTCTTCTGTTGGTAAGACTAGATAACCAAGTTTGTGTTAATTTGCACAATATTAAAAAAGATTGGGGTTTATAAATATTTTATGCAGAATCTTATATCTTGGATAAGTGTTTTAACATTAAAGATAGCCATGATAAACACAAAACGCTTTAAAGGAGTGAAGTTTTCAATGTGAGGATTAAATGACAAAATAGGATAGGGATCCTGAGGTTGACAGTATGTTCATTCTGGGAGTGCGACACTGTTATACAATACAGACAACATGACTTTGGGAAGCTGTGCTTGCTTCTAACATGGGACTGCTTCTATTTAGCATTGTTTTTAAAGACAACCTTAAAAGTAAGCTGTTATTAGCAAGTCCTTATTTGGACTCTCAGGGAAACCTCAATGTCCAACAGTTTATGCTCAACAACTACAGAGCAAGAATAAAGCAGTTTTGAAGAAGGGAGCCTTCAAAAAATAGGTTACCATTATTCTAGTAGTTGTCAAGTTAGAATTAGTAAAAGTTGACACACATCTGCTATTCACGCTGAATCCTATAAGGTACAGGGTGCCCACAAATACCACTGAATTCAGCAGAAGTTGTGGACGCCTACCACCTAAAGATAGAAACTTTGGGTAGCCTGATTTATAGGGTATATTTTAATATAGCGTTCTACAGATGCCACAGCTTCACCAATATGCAGCAATATTACAATGTATATTTATCTAGAAGTCCTCCCATAATTTCTGAAATACTCACTTTGTTTTTTCATAAAATATTGCAAGTGGTTTTGATAGAGTTGCAAACATAGTTCTCATCACAGAAGGCAAAGAAACGTGGCTGATGATGTTGTGAAGAATAGCAATAACTGAAGTGCCAACCGAAATCAATGTTTCTGACTGGGTATCTTTGGAACTGAGCACATGGAAAGAGTTTATCAACTTCACTAGAAGTTTAAATAGGGAGGCCAGCGTCCCAAGGGGTTCCTTTTTCTTCTTAGACCAATCTGTAGGTGTTTGTGGGGCTAAGGTAAAAAATAAATCTGTTAAAGACAATGACTTTAAACTATCCCTTCTGCTTTATATAAAATTCAAATCAATACTGTCTGACATACAAAATTAGAATGAAATAGCTCAGGATTAGAATGAAATAGTCAACAGCATGTTTGGACTCACAGGCCAGGTCTACACTTACCTGGAAATTCAATGGCAGTCGACAGGAGTTATGCAAGCTGCACAGAGTAGCTTGTGTAACTCCCAGTGACTTCCTAACTCTTCTTCTATGTGGCATCTTCACTGAGTTGCACTGATGGAAATGTGTTCCCACCGATGCAGTGCTATGCCACTTGAGGGGGTGATTTTAATGCGTCAACTTCCGGATCGATTGAGCAGGTCTTCAAAGACCGCTTAATCTGGATAGATGGAGCTGACGGCGGCGAATTTGCCGCTCTCAATGAAGACATACCCCTAAGGTAGCTCATCAGTATAAATACAATTAATCAAAGCCAATATAACCAACAAAAATAAAAATTCTAATTTAGTGCAATCAGTGTGGATTTGATTCCGATTTTACCTACTCTTAAGCAGCAGGAGCAATGATACTGGGTGATCTTACATACTCTTAAATTCTACTTGTAAAAATAAATTCTGATAAATTTATTCATGTGGACGAGTACTCAAAGCTGGATAAAAAAAACTGGAAAAAAGTTTAAATTAAAAATTTACATCAAATTATTTCAAGGGGAAAATCATTTCTGTTCAGCTCTAAGTAGTATCTCCACTCCTTGAGTAGTCCTCCCAGGTGGTTGGGTGCATTAGGGGAGTAAGATACTAAATGTGTGCAAATATGGCAGATGTGACAGTGAATTAACTCATTTTTCATTTTAAGTTCCAACCTTAAAGTGATGTTCTACAATGTTTACTTCAATTTTAATGGCTATTAACAGGACAGAACAAAAAAACCAGTAACGTGTGTCCAACAGCTTCTGTATTTATATATAATCAATAGCTCAAATGAAATGTAGAAAACAATTCCACTAACATAGGACTCTGGGTCAGCAATATGGGACACAAAGCTAATAGAATGAAATAACTCCCATTTCAAGTGCAGCACTGCTAAGTATTATGAAAACTAACCACATGTGCAGTAACTTTTCTATTTTAAAGTTAATTGCTTAATGTATAAATTCTTCAAGGCAGATTATAGGTTATAAACTAACACTGGAAACTGTAGAGTAATAATGAAGTGCTGCTTTTTTTATGCTATGTTTCAGCAAAGAGGTATCAGAAACATGAGTTTTTGAACTATTACTAAAATAAAAAGCCTTACTAGACTGGACTTTAAAAAATGAAACTATAATTGAATCTACAACTAAATTTTCCAAATTGAAACACTGTTTAATATTTTCAATAATCCACTGAACAGGAAAAAAATTAGCTATTGTCATAGTATACCAACCTATACCCTGATATTCCACGTGCTGAGCCCCAAGGAGTTTTTTTTACCAAGTTTACATGGGAGCTGCTAAACACTCAAGTCTGATTTTTCAAAAATATTAAGTGCTTAAGTATGGATTAGGATAGAATGACCAGGCTGCAAGTGTGGAATATTGGGACAGTGGGTGGAGGGTAATACACGCCTAAATAAGTCAAAGCTCCAAATATCTGGACTGCCCCTATAAAATCAGGACATCTGGTCACCCTAATCTAGGAACTTAATTTTAGTTTCTTACTTTTGAAAATCTTGGTCTTAATTCTTGTTTAAGAAAGAAAAATACCTCAAAGGTGGACTGTTAAGAGTGTACAATACCTAATTTCATACTTGCAATAATTCTAGCTTTCAACCAGTTACTCTTTGAAATCACAGAACAAATCCAATTATTGGAAATTTTTCTTACATCTGTTTTTTGGCTGGTATTTAATACCATACGGTGCAAAGTTGATGCAGTCAACCATAACTGATACAATATGGGTGAGACCATCCACCATTGACAGGTTCTGAGGGAGGAGAAAAAGCAAAAATATCATTAGCAAAGCCAAAGTCATGGGGGGAGAGAAAAACATGTGAAACAGTATTTAAAAGAAATCTAGTAGTGACTGTGGGTAGCAATTTGGATGAGAGATTGCCATGTATTATGACTGCAAGACGACCAATGCAATTTTGAGCTGCAAAGAAGAAATAATCAGGGCCAGCAACAGCAACAAACATGACACAAGGTTTAGAAAACCTGACCAATAAGGAAAGGTTAAAAAAATTGGACATGTTTAATCTTGAAAAAGAAATGACTAAGTAGGGGACCGGATAATAGTCAACTATGTTACAGGCTGCTATAAGGAGAACAGTGATGGATTGTTTGCCATGTCCAGTCTGAAGATAGGACAAGAAATAATCGGCTTAATCTGCAGTAATGGAGATTTATCTTAAATATTAGGAAGAACTTTGTAACTATACAGAACAGTTAAGCACTAGAATAGATTATGAAGGAAGATTGTGTAATCCCTGTCATGGAAAGTTTACGAACAGGTTAGACTAACACCTGTCAGGGATGTTCTATGTATACTTCATCCTGCCTAAGAGTAGGCAGATGGACTAAGTTCTCTCTCACAGCCCTACATGTCTATCATTCTATGAAGCACTGCATTGATTCCCTTTTGCCTTCTTTCCACCAACCTACAAAAATATATTTCTAAAATGAGAAAGAGCTAATCTTGAAACTAATAGCCAATGGATTTAGACTACTAAATAGCTGATCTCATTGCATTTCTCTCTAATAGGCTTATGGCAAGTTCAATGTCTTACTGTACTTCACTACTTAAGGTCCAAACCCAAAATGTCCTCCAGTTGCAATTTTACAGATAAGAGCATAATCACACAATATTTGTATAGTCAACCAAAATCGCCTCAAAATCTCCTATGCAGCTTTCATTTTGTATAAAGTTCTATGCATCTGTTTGATGGGATGGGAGGCATAGAATGAATCACAGAGACATTACTTTGCTAATTTAGGGCATGTCTACGTTTAAAAAAAAACACACTAGATCAAAGCGTATGTGTGAACCGCTAATGCACATCAATAGGTTCTATTGGCTAGGGAGAGGTAGATTCACATCCCAGCTTGCTACAAACTAAATGTTTGTGTAGACAAGCTCTTAGAACTTCCTATATTGATTATAAAATTATATTTTTGTTCAGCTGGAACAGCGCTCATTTTATGATTTCAAGTTTACTGAGCTGTGTATTTATCAACAGTATTAGGCAGCAGCAGTGCCTTCAATTCATGAAAAAAACAATCTCCAATTAGCCAATGTAAATTCCATTCATAATCTCTAAATGGATTAAAACAAAACGCTTGTTAATTGTATTGCTACTGGTGGTGAGTCATGTTAAAGGCTAGACATTTGCTAAAGACTTGATATTTTGATAAATGCTTTATAAAAATTGTTTCTATAATCTAGTCACATGCACAAACTGTTTCTGAATCAACTTCTAATTTCTGTAGGAAAAGGATTAAGTATTTTTCACTTGGTTTGTAGTGTAGTGTAGTATTTGCTGTAGTTTATGATTAGTTCTATACTGTTAAAGCAGCAGCTAACCTGGGCTGAAACCCATGGTGCCACATTTACACTACTGTTACATGTGTTAGCTACATTAAAATTAGCACACACTTATGCCTACCTGTGCTACAGTCACACCTTCACCTGCAGTTTACACATACCCTTATAACCCAATTCCTGATTTTTAAGTTTGACTAGGCTTATAACAAAAGGATGAAAGTTAAAAACAAACAAAAAAAAGTGATGTGACATCTACATTTATCTGAGTAAATGCAACACTAAAGTTAAAATGGGAGTGTTTTTCTGTCTGCAGACTGCACCACCAGCAACTTTGTATAATTTAATACTGTGGTTTATACTTACTACTAGGGCGTCATCTTCTAGTCCAGATATTTTGGCACACAGTTCTTCACAGCATAAGTTTTCTTCTGCCGTTGCCACTAATGCAGCACAGCGGGCAAATGTTCTATACAGCTCTGACCAAGTGCGCAGCAAGGACTTCATAGTGGGCTTTAACAACCAAAACAGAAGTTATACATATAAAAATCAAAATAGTGGATTTCCTTCTGTCTGTATGTCAGAAGTCAAGGTGGGCAAGCTATTGGATTTTCTTCCTCAATCTGGGCATGAGGTCCACCAAGTCTAACTGATCTGTAAATTTTAGGAATCTTGATTTTGTCTTTTTGTATTCCTTTCCTCTATCTGTCAATAAGACAATGCCAAGTAACTGAAGCCTTGCCTACATTTTTCTAAGAGGGAAAGTTTTTTCACATTTGTTAACAAAACCGCACTGCTTTGAGATAAGAAATCCTGTGCTTACAAGTTTTGCTCTTCTGTCGTCAAAAGACTAAAATGCCAAGACATTAACCTTAGGAGTACACCACACAAACACAGAACACAAGTTTATTTTTAAGAACATAAAAATGCCCATCCCGGGTGAGACCAATGGTCCATCTAACCCAGTATTCTGTCTTCTGACAGTGACCAATGCCAGATACTTTGGACAGAATGAACAGAAGATGACAATTATCAAGTAATCCATCCCGCCTTGCAGTCCCAGCAATCAGAGGGTTAGAGATACTCAGGGCATGGGGTTGCATCCCTGACCACCTTGGCTAATAGCCATTGACGGACCTAACCTCCACAAACATGTTTAATTCTTTTCTGAACCCAGTTATACTTTTGGTCTTCAAAACATCCCCGGCAACAAGTTCCACAGATTGTCTGTGTGTTGTGTGAAGTACTTCCTTACGTTTGTTTTAAACCTGCTGCCTATTAATTTAATTGGCTGATCTCTGGTTCGTGTGTTACATGAACTGGCTAGAGCACAGGGCTCAACAAGTAGTGATCAATGGCTCCATATCTAGCTGGCAGCCGGTCACAAGCGGAGTGCCCCAGGGGGTGATGCTGGGGCCGATTTTGCTCAACATCTCCATTAGTGATCTAGAGGATGGGGTAGATTGCACCCTTAGCAAGTTTGCAGATGACACTAAGCTAGGGGGAATGGTAGATACGCTGGAAGGTAGGAATAGGATACAGTAGGACCTAAACAAACTGGAGGATTGGGCCAAAAGAAATCTGATGAGGTTCAACAAGGACAAGTGCAGAGTACTGCACTTAGGAAGGAAGAATCCGATGCACAGCTACAGACTGGGGACCTGCTACCTAGCTCATCGCTCTGCAAAAAAGGACCTGGGGGTTACAGTGGATAAGAAGCTGGATATGAGTCAGCAGTATGCCCTGGCTGCCAAGAAGGCTAATAGCATATTGGGCTGCATTAGTAGAGGCATTGCCAGCACATCGCGGGAAGTGATTATTCCCCTCTATTCGGCATTGGTGAGGCCACATTTGGAGTACTGTGTCCAGTTTTGGGCCCCCCACTACAAAAAGGATGTGGACAAGTTGGAGAGAGTCCAGCAGAGGGCAACAAAAATGATTAGGGGGCTGGAGCACAGGACTTATGAGGAGAGGCTGAGGGAACTAGGCTTGTTTAGTCGGCAGAAGAGAAGAATGAGGTGGGATTTGATAGCAGCCTTTAACTACCTGAAAAGGGGGTTCCAAGGAGGATGGAGCTAGGCTGTTCTCAGTGGCAGCAGATGACAGAACAAGGAGCAACGGTCTCAAATTGCAGTGGGGGAGATCTAGGTTGGATATTAGGAAAAAGTTTTTCACTAGGAGGGTGGTGAAGCACTGGAATGGGTTACCTAGAGAGGTGGTGGAATCTCCATCTTTAGAGGTTTTTAAGCTGCAGCTTGACAAAACCCTGGCTGGGATTATTTAGCGGAGGTTAGTCCTGCTTTGAGAAGGGGGTTGGACTAGATGACCTCCTGAGGTCCCTTCCAACTTTATGATTCTATGAATGGGTAAACAACACTCTCTCATTCACTTTCTCCATACCATTCATGATTCTATAGACCTCTATCATATGCCTCCTTGCCTCTTTTTAAACTTTTGAAATGAGCACTATGCTATATATAAGACTTTCAGGCATGTAGAAAAACTAAAAAAATTAGTAACTTATGTTCAGTTTAAAAGTTTCTATGAAGAGAAAGATTGAAGAATAGACAGAAGTGAGTGGATGTGGAGCCAGCTTATTTTGCATAAATAAGATTCAGTGTGTTAGATCCAAAGGAAGAAGACTAACCAACCAATGTTTAATGTTTACTAGAAAAACTGCATTTTTACAGAAAAAAGATTCGTTTTCATTTCTTACCTGTGGAAATTCTTGAACAGGGAAAATGTGGCTTATGGGTAACAACAGTGCACTGTAAACAGCATTAAAGTTGTGTTCCAATGCATCTCCCTGATTTACTTCACTACTCTAAATAAATCACAAAACAATAACTTATTAGATGAGCAACCTACAAGGAGCAAAGGATACCCAGATTAAACTTTGTTTCACATTTTTTAAATAAAGCTTTTACAAATTAAGACTGCAGTGATTCCATTTTTTTTAATGTGAATTAAATCTAGTTACTAGCCTACAGCGTTTGCTACTTTGCTTGAGAATCTAAAAATAGGCTAACAAAAAAGCAAAATTTTTCACTGTCCGAGAGAAAAATGCAATCTAATCTACATAATAAGATTCCAGAAAGCAAAAGAAACAGGTACAAGCATGGCTGAGAGCTCTTTTTTGTTTACACTATCACCAGGTTGAATCATTCACTGGGATCTACAGTCTGTTATAGTCCAATTTTTAAATTCGCAGCCATTTTTTACTCCCCCCACCCCCAAGCTAAACAATTTACACCCATGTAATAGCATGGGCTTTCAGCTACTAGTGAAAATCAAAATTTGTGAAAAAATAAATTTTAAAGTTCATTTTAACTGCAATAACTGGTGATTTTATTGGTAATTTAGGTGACTAAAAACTTTAAAGGCTATTCATAGTTTTAACGCCAGGAGGGACCCTTATGATGATCTACTTGGACCTCCTGCATAACACAGACAAGAGAATTTCATAGTAATTCCCATATCAAGCCTGTAATTTCTGGTTAAGATACAGCATATATTTTAGAAAGACATGCAATTTTGATTTGAAGTCTTCAAGTGATAGATTCTCCATCAAATCTCTAGGTCAGTTGTTCCAATGGTTAATTACCTTCACTGTGAAGAATTTGCACTTTCTGTCTAGCACAAGTTTATCTAGCTTCAGATTCCAGCTGTTGACCCGTGTTATATCCTTACCTCGTAAATTAAAGCAGCACTATCAGAAGTTTCTCTATGTAGGTACTTATAATGTAGGTACTTACATTCTTTATATAGGTACTGATCAAGTCACCTTTAACCTTCTTTTGACTAAAAATAAGTAGCTTGAATGACTTGCTATAAAGCAGGATTTTAAAACCTAGCATCATTCCTGTACTAGCTCTTTTTGAAAAAAACTTTCCACTTTGTCAGCACCCTTTTTGAAATACGGAAACTAGAACTGGATACTGCATTATAGTCTCACTAATGTCATCTAAAAGGTAACTGTCTCGCTCTACTTCTTGACATTCCCCTGCTTTTCCAAACAAGATTACACCAGCTGTCTTAGCCACAGCCTTGCACTGGGAGATCATTTTCAGTGGCTTATTCTCAAAGATCGAATTCTTTTCAGAGTCACTTATCTAGGATGTAATCCCTCTTCTTACAACTATGACCTGCATCTTGGTGCCCAGATCCATGACCTTGCATTTGGCAGGATTAAAATACATGTTATGCAAAGGAACCCAGTTCAAACAATCCAGGTCACTTTATAGAACTGACCTGTCATTTACTACCCTTCCAATTTGCATAATCTACAAACTGCCAGCAATTATTTTATTATTATTAATTTGACTGGTCCCTTTAAGACTTTGAAGAGTATAAAACATTACACATCAATTATTAAAAGTTATTTATTATTCCATCCTCTTCCATCTACTTCATGTGCAATTTTACTCTAAAAAGTGACTAAATAATGACATTGTGGGGTTGCATATTCATTGTATTTCAATGACCCTACCTAAAAAAATTGAGTTTACTAAAGGTTGGTTTATGTAACAAAGCATCAATCTGGACTCTTCTTCTCAATCATCACTAGCCATAAAAATTTTGCAGGGCAAGTTATGTTCTTCATGACACCTATGTAACTGCACTGAAGCTAATGAAAACACTTACTTATGAACTAGGTTTATCTGATATCTGATAAATAGGAAATTCCAGCAATGTCATATTGACTAACTTTTCAGACTAGAACCATACTTTAAAATCTACTTTGGAGAGCCTTCCACTATTGATCAACTATTTATTCTCTCTCTCTCTCCCTTCATTTGTTAAAAAAAAATAAAAAAATACTTGCACTGTCTCAGTCTAACTGAGGGTATAAGTTCTTTGGGCAGATGACTGGTGACCCTATTTTTTGTTGCTGTGTATTTTTTTGTTTTTTGTTTTGTTTTTTTAAAATCCATGAATTTACCAAAGTGTCAAAATATTCTATTTCTTGCTTTTACATTATCATATATTCTCATTGCTATAAGGCAATCACACAATAAAATATTTAGGAATATTTGGTATACTACTATACCTGGTTAATCCATTCAATCAACGGGTTAACTACAATACTCCACATTCTCCAAAGATGTTCCTTATTTTCCACCTGCTCTGCACACTGATTAATAATGCAGAACACAGATTCGCTGAAAGCCAGAGGAGACGTAGGGCCAGACAAAACACAATCCACAAGGATTTCCAAGTTTAGGAAGAACCTAAAAATAAAAGTTTAAAAGTTAGATTGGCAATTAAAGTGATAATAGGCAACAGGCAAAAGTTAGAAAAGCAATTATGGGGGGAAATAATATTTAAAATTCACAAGAGAAACTTTTAAATTCAGTATACTGAGTTAGAGCAGAACAGGAAAGGTTTGGTAACAAAACTAAACAAACATCTCAAATAGATCCTATTCTGGAACACCTACTTCTCATCTGTTACACACGATTCCATCAGATTATTACGGAAAGGAAGTTGAATTAAAAACAAAGCTGGAGTTCCCTGCAAGAAAAAGATATTTAATCAGCATTTTGAACTGTATTTTCAATCATCAAGTGTTTATTTCAAAGTCAGAATAGTGTAAAGTATTTTTTTTTCAATTACTGATCAAGGAATTCAATGTATAGGACCTATATCAATTTAATTCCATTGGCCAGGAATGTATTCAGAGTCAACTAAAATTCTGAACTTGAATTGTGTACCAAAAAACGTGGTCACTTAATTATAACATCTAGAGACTGAAGTTTGACTCAGATTTCTTTTCTTTCCACCTACAAATTATTCAAACAAACAAATACCCTTACCAAGGGCAGAAGGCCTCCATAAACTGCTAAACTCCTATATGAATTCAGATTTTGCATTTCCCAAATTATTGTCAAAAACATTTAGTATTTGACAATTATTAAAAAACTAATCAAGCCCTTTAACACCAACTAATCCTTGAAAACAGATGAAGAATCATCTTTTTAAAATTAGAATGGTAGAATAATTATAGACAGAGGCAGATTCCTCTCCTTCACCTAAATACATTTTTCTCTGATTACTTTTGAAAATTGTGCGCTCTTCTAGCATGCCTCCATGCGGTGTTAAAGAAGTTTGCCGGTAGCCATTGCTACTGAGGCATCTAACCAGATAATGACTCATTATAACTTTAGTCCATTGTAACTTATGCCCCACCTTAGGCTCATATCCATGTTTTCTAATAAACATGAACTAACCACATAATTGAAACCCTGGGTCTACTGCTATAGCAATAGTACTACTGATTCACTGAGGACACTTATTCAAAGCAGCACTACGTAAGAGTGCAAATCCTCCCAGTAGCTAGCCTATTATTGACTTCTGAGAGATCTTCTGGTGTAAGGATTGTCACCTTTAGATATCTCACTTTCTGGCCATGGAAGGAAGAACATCATTCCTGGCAGTGCCCTTGTCTTTATGGAGATTGGAAGACAACTGAAAAGCTATAACCAAGATGCTGGATGGAGGAGATAGTGATGAACTGATGGATGGATGGAGTACTGTACTGACGGATGGAGGACTTACTTCTAAGATGTTTGGGAGCCCTAAGATGTTTGGGAGCCCATTACAGATAGTTAACCTGTGCTTGAAGGTGATCACTAAACAAAGTTACTTGGGGATCTCAAAGAATGGCAAAGAAGATGTCCCCATGCTTCCTCATCAAGATTGGGCAGAAATACCTGGCTGCTCCACGCAGTCCTTTTGAGGCTTGAGCAGAAATGTATTCTTGGGGATCCATAGAAGCCAGTGAGAGACTAAAGAGAACGTAGCATGTGTTGGACATGAGTGAGTGAAGGGACTGTACACACTTACAACATGTATTTATTCAAAATGAAGTGGATTTCCTTGCTTCTACTAAAGTTTGTCTTCTCTTGATACTGCTGAACCATGTCACTGATGACTTATCTTTGGCTCACAAAGTAATTTAGAAGGTTAAATGTTTGTGCCTTTGAAATACAGTGTCAAAAAAATCTCTCAAGAGGGAAGTGTATTGTGTATCTTGTGCCAAATTGCCAATTACTAACATGGCCTTCAGCAGTGCGCCAATGATGGGATTTGGCCCCAGGCAAGATTTAGTGAGTTCCACTGGTTAGTCAACATGCGTTATATGTATTCTATACACCACATTAATATGTATGAAGCACACAGTACGAATACTGTATATGACTGTTGGGCAGTTATGCCAACTGAATTGCACTGTTTTGATCAAAATGCTGTTCACTCTTATTCACTGGTATATCCCACAATACCTTGCAAGAGGACTACTCAGCATTTCGCATAAGAGGCTAGTAAACTGTCAAAGGCAAAATACATTAATGTCCTGCCCATACTACAGGCTGGTGAGATATCTTCCCAGAGCAGTACTGGCAATGCGAGTATCTAAAACAAGGATAAGGAAGTTAAGGAACTGCCAGCTTGAATCTTAGACAACTCTGAAGTGCTTTCTAACTTGTATTTATAGGACAATTGCTTACAAGTGATTTGGGGGACTATTTTGGGAGCAAACCTTCTGTGTAAGGTGAACTGAACAGTGCTGTGAGAATCTGCTTCCCAGAAGGACTGATGTATTAAATCTTTTCTCCCTGTAGTGTACTGTTATTGATTTTAAACAATAAATAACTAAACTTATCTTATATTGTCTCTTGAAATTTTTCATGATACACCACATGTCGACTATACTATTAATCAACACACTGCTCCATTTATAACATGTAACAAAGACTGTACAAAAAGATCATGTAGTAGTCTTCTTGGGTACTGTCTGTGACCCTTGCAATAAATAGTGTGCTCAGCAACAAAGTTCGTTTTCATAAATATAAATCTTTTCAGGAGTATCTTTCAGAAACGAGGAATTGCAAACCCCATTTCAACTCATTTTAATCTCATTTATTGACACAGTTAAACTGTGTGTGACAAGTGTATGCTAAACGTGTTCCATACATTCTAAAACAAAGTACCAGTGAGAATGGTATTATTTCACCAAGATACAGATCTTGTGGCTTACACAGCATACCATGAATATGAAGTATACTCCAACTCCTTTCTCTTAAGTATAAATACTAATACAATTTTAAAAACTAAAGTTTTACTTACATTTAAAAGATCCATGTCAGCAACCTGATATGCTGGTGACCCCAATACTTTTGGAGGCAATTCTTTAACTGTAATTTCTATAAGGGACTGATGTAGGGAAGAAAACAGGAAAGTAATAAAAAATAGAATCCTTCAGACCAGAATATGTATAAATGTCTACTTCTGTGCAAGAGCCAATACTAGCAAGTAAATGAGAAACCAGATGTTAACAGCTGGTTTGAAGTTTTGTGTAGTGGCAGAAAGTAAGCAGCCTTACAAGCAACTGCTCTCTGAAGTAACGATAACTTGGGAAGAAAAGGGATACAAATGACTCGCACTATGGGACTAATGTGGACATTTGACAAAAATTCCTTAAGGGTTTTAGAAAAGCGACCTATGTAGTTTGGCCAAAATAACTCAGTAATTTTATAAACGACAATTTAAAAAAATTGTCAGCTCTTTAGAACCAAAAGTTTTGGTGCAGCCATTGCAAGAAACTGATATCACAATCTAGAAGGTTTCAATTTCCTACTTAACAGCAAAGCAGAAAATATAGGTTTAATAAAAATAACTTACCAATGTTTTCTGCACAGAAAGCGTGCTTGAGGTAACTATGTTTTTTAAGGCCTGTAATAATATGGTTAACATTTCTGAACCTTGCCTCTCTTTCTTATTGCCTTTAAAAAAAGAAACAAAAACACACATGTTCAAGCCAGAGATAAAGACATAATCTGCAGAACAAAGCACTGATTAGTTTGATCATCATTTAAAAATTATTTTTACTGCAACTAAATGCCTGCAACTGCAAGGACATTTTCTGAAAAAAATCAATACATAATGCAAACCATAGCATCTTGTGTCAATTTTCAGTTCCACTCTGTTTCTACAATAAATACATGCAATGAACTGCCCACAGAAACAGATACTTTATAAAGTAAGTCTTTTTGTATGCTAGGTACTTTACTAAAAAAGAGAAAGACAAAGTCTCTGCCCTGAAGAGCAGAGTGGATTAAAATTATTTTTAATTTAAATCGGATTTACAAATTCTTTACTTTCTTCCCATTTTGAAGTCTTAAATTGCTAATGTGGATGTTTTGTACTGGTCTTTTGGTTTCCTTTTAGAATTTCAGATTTTACAGAAGGATTTTCTCTACTTAAAAATTTACACTTAAATGCTCATGTATGTTTGGGGGGGGGAGGGGGGGAAAGAGAAGAAAAGACACAGCCAAGGCCTTCTCTTTACTGTGGGCGCCCCAGAAAGTCAAACAAAATATTGATAAGCAAATAATAGCCTGTTATACTTGCAACCACTATCACTTTCTGACAACTGAACCTCTACAAGTAAAGAAAGCTGAAATTCTTTGTCCAGGCTATAACCCTTCCATCAGCATTTGCAGTGTGAAGACAATGCAATTTATGCTCCTAAATCGCTTAGTTACTTTTGAAAAATCCCATCAGAAATTGCCTAAATATGGGTTTATGAGCCTCAGTTTAGGATTTTTTTTTTAATTTAGGCCTGTGTATATATTAAAAGAGTTCATAACCATGTTAATGTACTGAAATCTAAACTTCTCATTGTTAACATTGAAGCAATTTTCTTTTGAAATGGCAGATTTCATGCCACTAAGAAAAATATACCTTAAAAATACAATTTTAGCACCTAATGCTGCAAACATATAGACACAATGCTTACCTTTAAGCATGAAAAGTCCTATCATTTCAATGGGGATTACTTGTGTAAGTAAGTTACATCCATGCTTAAATGTTTGCAGGATCAAGGACTTAATTTTTTCAGTATTTTGGTTTTTGCCTAACAGTTTTGTAAAATTCAGATAAGATACCCTACCAGAATTCCTACCATCATCAAATTCTAAAGAGACAGCATTTACAGTTTAGTTCATTATAAATTTTAATTGAAAGTTGTAATAGCCTAAGTTTTAAAATTAGTTTTGCAGAGCCCCACGTGACTCAAATAATGCTTTTTTTCCCCTAAATCAAGTCTAAATCATTTAAATCACAACCCTGTTTATGAGAAATGTTATCCAAGACGTGATCTAAAAAGTAAGTGGAATGAAGTGGAAAATGGACTGAGGCATACATAAAACATACAGCAATAAGACCACATGGAGATGATTCTGGTATGCTCACATTTTGAGGTTTTCAATTTTTAAATATATGTAACCTTTCTGATGCATACATGATTACAGGGCTAGCTTGCACAACCCTTGCTCATGATGGTGAAGATTTCACTGCAAAAGTGGCACAGTTTAACCTCATTTGCGTACATATTATATATGCATATATTCTACAAAATTGGATTGCTTCTTGTAGGTGTCATAGAAATAGTGGGTTTTTAGGAAGTATTTTACTGAATAGCCAAAGCAAAAGGACCATGTCTTAAAAAAATAAATAAAAAAAACACCCTCATGTTTTTGTCACCAATAATAGATATGACAACCATTATTACCTGATTCAATAGCTGCTTTCACAAAACCAATCATATCCTTCCATATAGTATTTAGCATGGCATCTGCAGAACAAACAGTGAAATTTAGAGAAGCCAGTGAAGAATATTGAGCAGGAGAAATAGCAATGCAAATTTAAAAAAAAAAAACAAAAAAAACAAAAAAAAAAAACCAGTTAAGTTATGGACTTTGAAAAGAATTTTAAATGTAATGCTACAAAGCATACAGGGAAAGGTCTCAAATACAAAACTGGATATGTTGATAAGAAAAATGCTGTTTTAATAATTTCATTACTACCCTATTAAAAAGCTTCTTTTCCCCTACTTTTAAAATTTTATTTCCCTTCTTCTCAAAATTACTACACAAAATAAAAAAAACTTATTTCACCATGAAATTCTTACCTGGAACCTCTTTTCCAATTGCAATGAAACCTTCCTGAACAGCATTTATGAGTGTGCTGGCATGCTTACAAAAAAAAGAAGGGCCACTGATCAATGGATATTGGAGAGGCTCTAAGAGAAAACAGAAAACATGTTCTATAAATCTGCATTTTGTGTGTGTGTGTGCGCGCACGCGCGCGCACATATATATTTTTAACAGTCAGTTTTAGCCTAAAAGACAAATCAAGTACAGCCTGTGCTTTAAATATTCTATATTACCATATGATAAAGATAGCTCCTAATATTAAGCAAAAGATTAGGATCTGTAATTAATTATCTTATTATGTAGGTCTTTAGGTTTAGCAAAATAATTTGGAAAATACAAAGTGCTTTGAAAAATGTAATGCAAATACCTAGACTAAGTACAAGTTTGTTTTGCTTAGAAAAAGCCAAAACTTCTGGCCCCATCAGGAAGTGAAGCAGCATTTCAATTCCCAAGAGTTGAATTGAGGGGATCACTACAATTCCTGCGACACTAGAATTCAGGTTTATCCTTGGTGTTACTGGACTTCCAAATGGGTAAGAACCTAAGAAGAAGAACAGTTCTTATGATTATATCACAACCATATTCAAATGAACCATTTTTATGTGAAAAGAAAAAGATCCAAACAATATATAAAAATTAAGTCACAATTTTTCAAATGGGGAAGAGAGAACGATTTCAAACTTACCACTGTGGCAGAGCCAGGAATACAACCCATATCTCCAGACTCCCAGCTTTGTGTTTTAACCACAAAACAATCTCTTCCTCACCAAAAATTCCCATTATAGTAAGTACGTACTAGCAATGCTTTACTCAAGAAACTATCAGTTTCCATTAGAATCCTTTATTTTGAGTTTATACATTGTAACTATAGAAGTTTTCTTCAGGACTGCTTACCATTAAAAAAAAAAATTAACTCTTGTTCAGTTATTTTAGCCAATTAAAGAACAAACTGCCTTTTGACAGATTTATCAATATGTATTTTTGTCGGTCTTGTTTTCCAGGTCTGTGATGAGAACTTGCTCTCTTCCTATGCCTCATACTTCATTTCACTTCCCTTCCATATGATCCCACCGTACCGACCAGCATTGAGTTTGCTGGTAAAAATCATATACGCCATTTAACAATGTTGAAGGGTAAAGTCTGCCTACAGTGGATAGGTAAATATATTTCCCATTATAGAAGACTCAAGATTGTCAATATTCAGACCTCCACGTTTCCAAGTTAGAGTTCCCTTACCACTAATAGGCAGACTTTAGGCTAATATTGATAGTTGTGATATCACCAACCAAATGCATACTGGGTAAAGGAGAAGTTTCCCATGCAAAGAAATGGTTATTAGGGCACTGAGGTAAAGGAGAGAGATGAAAGGGAAAAAAGTTCTGCTCTTAGATGATCTGGAAAAGAGAAAAAACAGAGTGGTGCTTTGATGCTATAATTTGAAGTATTCATCATCTAATATTTAAGCATGCTCGTTTAAGTCTGCAGATCACTTAACTATACATCTCAGAACAATTTTAGGTCACGTTTTATCCTCTGCTCTATTTCAACTAAAACCATTTTGCATCTAACTTGTTTTAAAAAAAAGCCTCAACTGAGATACATAGATTTATACAACTTAGAGCGACTAAAACTATAACCTTAAAATTACATGTTAAGGTTATACAAATGGCTTAATTAGACTTAAAAGTGAAAGTAATTGAGAACTGTTTTCTCCATTATGACCACATTGCATACCATCATTGGCAACCGTCGATCCAAACTGGATCATGGTATATGCAAAAAAGAGATCCAATCAGGTGCCTGAAGAATCCGCTTATGGTTGCACAGAGTATGCAAATTAACATCAAATATACATATATTAATGTTTACAGACCCAGAACAAATAATATTACCTGCAATACCTAGGCACAATGCAGTGCACCAAGGAATTCTTTCCAGCATTCTCTGATTTGAATGGTTTTGTAGGCTTAAAATAGACAAGCTTTTCATGGTTTAACTAGCTACAAAATTACTCTAAACAGACCAGTAGACTGGTATGAATGTGCAATATCAATATAGTGTTTGCTATTGCTTGTCTCTAGTGATATACGATTAACACTTACAATACTAATGATGAGACCAAGTTTAAAATAAACGTATATGGAAGCAGGGCTTATTTTGTACCTGATTTTTGTGCAGGTGTGGCTGTGGCTAAACTCTGATTAGCTGCTGCACGGGAGGGAGTTCCTTGAAGTACAACGGAAGAATCTAGATTTAAAGTGCTTTGGATTAACGGAACACAAACCTGCAAAGACACCAAACCTCAGTGATAGTGCGTATGACACACATGAAGAGGAATTAAAGAATGCAGATTTGAGACTAAATGTATTTTATTGGTATCTCTGGAGAAAGTGGAGTCATACAAAGACTAGACTGCTCTGTAAGCAACTTGTTTAAAAGTTAAAATGAAACTGCTATATCTCAGAAATAATGACAACCAAACCAGTAAAATTTTCAATAATGTCATCAAATGAAAGTTAAATAATTTCAAGTGAGATATTACTGAGGAGACAGTGAAGTTTGCAATTGCTCCATAGGTTTCCTAATCCTTTCTATATTAAAAAGCTACAGCATAAGAATGCCTCAGAAAGATTTTCAGTTACTTAATCATATCCTGGAGTATAATTTGATAGAATTATGAAACCCAGTGCTAGCAGTCTGTTTCATGTGTTCAGTCCAACTTTACTATTTCAGTAGTTTTCCAATTATACATACCAAAGCCTTTAGGTGCATTACTAGAGTTAGTCAAAACATGTCAAAAAGGTGTTAAAATTAACCTAACTGAGAAGCCATCTTAATTCCAAAACAAGCCTCAGCCCATCACTACCTCTAAGGGCTAGTCTACACTACAGAGTTTTGACGACAAAAGTCAGCTTTTGTCAACAAAACAGTGGTGGTATACATATTACAATGCTCCCCCTGCCAACAAAACTCCCCTGCTTTGGCAACAAAATAAAAACACCTTGATGAGTGGCATAAAGCTTTTTGCAGCAAAGTTAGAGCGACAAGTATCCGTGTAGATGCAGTGTGCTGTAACTGAGCTCCTGGAGCTATCTCACAATGCCCACCCTGACTGCTCTGTTTACTGTTTTGAACTCTGCTGCATTGCTCTGCATTCCAGCTACACAGGCATGCACCCCTACCCCTTCCAAAGCCCCAGGAAGTTTTGAAATTGCTCAGCATGGAGAGATCACACAGCTACTGCCCAGCTGAGCATGCCCGCTCCCCAGCAGCAAACAGGCTCCTGCCTGGACTACAGGGGAGAGGGTGAATCATTCTCCTGGGTCTGTGGGGAGACAAAGCAGTGGGCAAACTCTGAAGGAAGCAATCCTGCTCACCTATGACAAGCATGCAGGCAGCTGGGGGGAAGAGTTCTGATGTGCTGTGCAGAGCCAGAGAAGGCAGCAGGGGCTGATGTCAGGGTGTCCCCCCTCCTCCTGCCAGAGTACAGGTCTCTGCTGAGCTGGAGTGGGCGGGGAAAGGAGATACCAGCTGTCTGTGCACCAGCTTCTGTCTCAGGATTGGTTGTTTCCGGCTGCTGTCTGAACTTAGAGACAGCGTGCAGACACACTCACTGTCCCCCAACACAGTCTCTGTTTCTCTCTCTCACACACACACATCCCCATCCCGTCACACACTCTCCCCCTCCCTGCCCCTCACTTCTGTGGGCTTCTTGTGTTTGTATTCAGCAATGTCAGTTTGGCTAATAGGGCAGTTGAAAAGCAACTGACAATCTAGTAGGATGCTCATGGAACAATGAGATTCAGAAACCTTTATCATGTGATGCTGTGCCTGCCCCATAAGGCATTGCAAACCCTTCCCAAAGCACCCTGCCAGCAATTGCACCGTGGGATAGCTACCCAGAATGCACTGATCCGTGTGTCAATGCAAGAGCTGGTAGTGTGAATACACGCCACTGACATAAGGAACAGTGAGGCCATGCAACAGTGGTTTAATTACAAGGGTGGCTGTATGCCAGTGTAACTTGTGTCAACAAACTCTGTAGTGTAAACAAGGCCTAAATCAACCCTTCCCAAACAACTCTGGGAAAACATGCATGTTTTGCAGGTCACCAAGTCCATGCTCAACTGGGCATGGAAAGTGAACCCCTCAAAAAGAATATATCACTCCTATCCCTTTAACTAGGGGACTGTTATCTTGGACTCCATATGATCACAACTACTGCAGTATCACTTGAGACTGTCTCTCCATGTAGCTAAAGCCCAAGTCATTTAGGGTGAAAACGAAGACATTAAAACACCAACTTCTCAGTTCTTAACATAAAAGTGTTTACCTACTGTTACAAACTCCTGCATTACTGTACAGTAATTAAGAGATTTTAAAAAGATGGTCTTTATGTTATGCACATGACACTATTTCCCCTCTAGTTAGTTTCATTTGTTTGTATGAATCTATAGAAAAATAGGCAGATATGACTATAAACCCATAAAAATTGACTGGAAAACTCAAGAGCAGAGATAATACACAAAACTACTATTTACTTTAAATCTATTTGAATTTTAAAAATTGAGTGTCTTTTTAAACTTTAAAAAAAAAAAAAAAGAAGTAGTGGATAAGTTCATGGAGGATAGGTCCATCAATGGCTATTAACCAAGATGATCAGGGATGCAACCCCTGCTCAGGGCTACCCTAAACGTCTGACTACCAGCAGCTGGGAAAGGAAGATTGAGGTGGATTGCTCCATAACTACCCTGTTCTGTACACTCCTCACGCTCTGGTATGGGGCACTATTGGAGACAAGACACTGGGCAATCAGACCACGACTGACTCAGTATGGCAGCTTTTATGTTCACACAGATGTCTACTAAGACTGAATGCATATCAGGGTAACTACTGCTCTCTGCTAAAAATACTACTTTATAAACAGGCTGCCACATACTAGATGTATATTCTATTTGTCCATTGTCTATTTGGTTAAATGCCTATTTTTTAAACTTCATTTACATCCCTAACTTCAATGTGTATGAATAGTAAAAGTTATTCTTTTCTGTTGATCTACCAGCTTACATTTTTGGAAGCACGTCAAGTTTGGTGCCTACAAGAGTGACAGTGTCCTTTCAGTAATTGTTTTAAGGCCAATGATTACAGAGAATCCAAATAAACAGCTACAGGGGAAAAAAGATACCATAAAACAAGTTTTAGTTTTACATGAACAGAACAAAGGCTCAACTATTATGCTAAAATTACTTTTATTTGTTACCTGTTCAAAGTTGGCAGGCAGCTGAGGTCCAAGCCTCACCAGTAAATACCACCAGACCTCCAGTTTCGTCAGTGCCAAAGCTTCTGTTCTCACATGGATAGAGCTCAGTGGCTGCATTAGCAATTTCAGCCTTTTTGCACTGCACAATATATCTTAAGAAACAAAAACACAGTTTAAAAGATGCAATAAAAGTTCTAAATTATTTTGCAGCACAGTAAAAAAGGGGAAATTCTAAACTATTTGGTTCTTTTCTTACAATTAACACATTCAGTAATTCAGCAACAGTCAGTTTTCTCTGTCACCAGTTTCTAGGTACTTAGCCCTAACTTAGTTGGCAGGAAAAACTCGTTTCCATTTTCAACCAGGAGCCTGCCAGAACAAGTACTTCTGAAACTGTTTAACAGTTAAAACCGAAAAAAGTTATTTCATTTAAAAAAATACATAAAAAGAATAAAAGGAAGGGAAGGGGAGAAAAGAACCCAAGCCTAGAAAAGCTAGTTTTGATAAATGATCCAAATCAGCAGATGTTAAATGGTAGAAAAGAAATTAACTGACAGGGAATCCCCCTCTTATTTGAATCACAGATTTGGCAAGCCTGGGATACAGCAATGAAAAAAATCAAGGAGAGTGGAAAAGGAAAATGATGGTATCTGAAGAAAGCCTGAAATACTAGGATTTGACTAATAGGGATAATTAATGCAATAAATGCTATGGGGAGTTGTGTCCTGAAGAAATGAGAAAAATAAAATCTAATTTATGATGCCTAGTGAAGGTGTGAATCAGGGCCTAAGTTACAACTTTGCACATTTCTTCTGCTGTAAACAAAGCATTCAGCTCACACTAAAAGGTCAACATTGAGCTGGGTTGCCAATATTGGTATATGTTTTCCTGATGTATTATCCAAGTCATATGGATTTATTGGATTGAAGCTATTTGGCCTCTGTAATTTGGATGAAAAAGAGCACGGTCTGCAAATCTCTGGTACAGCTAATCTAAATTCTCTAATCTAAGGCTCTTCAGACATACAGTTCGCACTCTAGTTGCTCCTTGTATTTTGGATACAGATAGAAGAAGAGAAAGAAACCTGAATTATTCAACACTGCATTCAGTAACAAAGCATGTAAAAATGTTCAGGACTGCTGGACTTCTCCCCCTGGAATACATCCTCAACTTGTATGTGAGACAATGTGAAAAGGTCCATTTGTGGACACCTGAATTTGAGAGAGATGATGTTGAAACTTTGGAAGTGAGGTTCTATTCGGATGATCATATAGCAGATTAGTGCTCCACTTCCTGCACTGGCTCATTGTTGAAGGCAGTATCTACTTCAAGGTCTCTGTCCTGATATTTAAAGCCTTCTATGGAAACAGCCCTAGCAACCTGAGAGAATGGCTCTCTCTGTACTTGGCAGATATGATGGCTACATTCTACTGAAACAATTAAACTGCTGTTCAATAGGGGAATCTCTTAAGCAAGTTAGGCGATTTCCAAAAGGAGCTGGACTCACATTATGGAACTCGTTAACCGAAAAAGTGAGAATGACTGCTAACCTTATTCTAACTCTACTGCTCACTTCCTTGTTGCTGTCTCCCAACCCTATCATCTTTTCGCTATTTGGGAATTAAACTCTAAAACCAAGAGATTCATATGTATTTTGGGTGCCATACGAAATAGTGATTGCTATCTAACATCAACAGGATGTAGTTGAGGGAAGTTAGGAAAACTTGAAGCCTGAATTTGTAGCCATGTGTATGTGTCTAAGAACCACAGACAATACGAGAGTCAAAGTGTGCTCCCACCTAAATGGCAGGCATTAGTTATCTGTGTTATGAGTAGAAGCGATATTTGTTCTCTCAGTGCTTAAATAACAGAAGGTAACGCTGATCTTGCTCACAAAACTAGATAGTGCCCAATATTTTAATAAAATCTTTAGTTACCTCAGAGGAACATTTCTATACATATTGTGCCATTAAGGCTGAGGAGTAGGATGGGAGATCTCTAGACTACTTCTAGACTATACAGACTGATTATAGTGCAAGCATAATAGTTCCATGATCTCCACACAGGGAAAAAAAGCCCAACAATTTCTGTATACAAAAAAAAAAAAGTTTGGTAGAAGGAAGAACATGAAGGAACAGAGATTCTTGAACATATATGTCTGTCGCAGACATGTCCCTTGGATGAGAGAAGATATATTTTAAGATACTCCTGCAGTAGTAATTGGTTACGGAGGAAGATGGGCAGTCATCTGTCTGAGTATGCCTCTGTTTAGGTTCCATAATTTATTTCTGTTTAACCGGAACATCATTTCAGAATATTTTCAGGATACAAATGTGTTCCAAGGGGCTCACAAGGTTTGCTCCATCTTCATCTACATTTAGCCAGTGGGAAAATTTACCAGTTGTCTATGGAATCTGCCATTATTTTCTTGTGTTTTTAATCTAAACAGGGATCTTATTTCAAGTTTTCCATGAGGCAGAACTGCATGACTGCTTGTCTACTTTCCAAGGTAAGAGCCATATATACACCATCTATCTGTGGTGTTGGAGTTCATAAAGCAAGAGGCGAACATGGAGGAGTCTCTGGAAGCAGAGATGATCTTGAATATGAACATAAAATTATCCTCTAGCACTCATATAATGTTAATAACTACCCCCTCAAGGCTATAGCGATTGAAAGCCAGAGCCCAAGTTCCTCCTATGGGTGCCTCTTTTAGAAAAAATCAGCTAGGATTACTATCATTTGCCAAAGAGGCTACTGCAACATCCACCTTGAAAAAACAATTATGCAGCCCTCAAAATGTTGGATTTTATTATCTGGTGGTAAGGATTTATAAACCCTTACACTGGAAAACTGCATTATTTTATCACCAGATTTGCCAAGCTAATGTCTTTTGGTCTATTATTTTACTAGCTCAGATTTGGCAACAGATTCAAGTTGCAGTATAACTAGCACCTGTTTTCAACTGTTTGTTAAAGGAATTGTTTTAGAGAGAGCCACGTCCTTCAACTCTGGCATCCAATGGAGGAGGGATAGGGGACAGAACTGCGATTCACTCCTTAGCTTGAATGCCATGTTCGGCACGCGGACACAGGACAAAAAAGACTTGCCAGTGAAAGTAAAACAGCATCAGGGTTCAGGGCTGACCAGGCTCAGAAATACAGAATCTGCCAAATACAGCATTAGCAACACTGGGAGGAGTGCTGTGCAGAGAGCACCTCACTGTATTTGGTGTGGGCCTTCCTGGGCTGCTTCACCATCAATCCACCACCATTCAGCTAAGATGAGGACAATGTGGAGCCCTCCCTATGATGTCGGTAAACAACAATAAGGCAAGGGAGTGCTTCAGAATTTCCAAATATTAAAGTGAAAAATCACTGCAACTCCTTAGATTGCTGGCTAATAGGTAAAGGTTATTTTGAAGAAGAGTGCTTAGCAGACTACTACTGCATTGTTAGCGGTTCTACAAAGGCCTTGTCTACACTTCAAAAATAAGTCAATCTAATGTAGGTTGACTTTCAGCCACCACTGGTCATAGCGATGAAATTGACAAGAATGACACTCCACAGCTGATGTAAGGGGATGCAGTGCCTACATTGACACTGTGTCACCCTAACTACCCCAACAAATGCCCTACAACTCCCATTGAGGTGGTTTTATTTTGTTGAAAAGACAGGGCAGTGTGTACACCAGTTTTGTCGACCAAAGCTGACTTTGTTCAACAAAAAACTCTCTAGTGTAGACCATGCCAAAACACAGCTTTCTAATGAGCTCCTGGAAATGGCAGGTGTGTCCCCACAAACCAGTACTAAAAAACTAACTATCTTAACTCCAGTAGATGCATGTTGGGAGAAGATATTCTCTTATTGAATGTGGTTAAAAAAAAAAAAAAAAAAAAAAAAAAAAAAAGATGTATTTAGTCTCTTCACTAGTATGGGATAAATGCTGTATGCTACAGAACCACAGAATGCTAGGACTTTGACTTAGATTCCTTATTTGTACTGGAAACTTTTAGCCACATTACCACCAATAATCCTCTCCATTTTTTTTAGCAGAACTGAAGCATTGTTGGAAGGATTAGATTTTTATTGGTAAATGTCAATTTTACCATACACACATAAATCAATCAACAAAAAATATTTCTGTCACAATCATCAAAACATACAGATGGGCAAAATAAGAAAAAAATGCTGCTTCAGAACTTAGGAGTTTGATTTAAGGATATTTACTTTGTATATTTTGATATGTGATGTTGACAGTTTGTGTTTTAACTGTTAAAGTTTTAACGTTTTGAATCTTAATGTCTTCTATAATTAAATAATTGTCTGACTCCCCAGCACATTGTCAGATCCCTCATAATCTCCTGCAACTATGAAAATTTAAATCAATAAAAATAAATGCTTAAAAACAATCAATATTATCCATAGAAATTATTTAAAAAATTGAATTTGGCCAAATCTAATTATATGGGTGGGGAACACACACTTCAGTAAGGATTTAAATGAAAATTTTTTTAATTTAAGAAACTTCCACTTTTATCTCATTTTCCTTTGGAATAAGTACCATTGACAGTAAGGTCTAACCTTGCAAAAGGGTCTTTTATAAAGCAGTCAGGATGCATGCTGAACTTTAAGTATTGATTATATCTTAGAAGTCATTTCTCAGTCTCCAGATTCCTAACCATGACTCCTGCTAATCAATCCATGTAGCACAAAATGAAGAACTGCAGTGTAACTTTGTGTGTCCTATTTCGTTGCTATCTGGGCTTGGCCCAATTAAATTATGAAACGAATGTTAAACTTAGTAACTCTACCTTGCAGCAAGACTGAGCTAAGAAAGAACCATCAATCAGTTGAAATGTGCATTTTTAAAGAAATAATACTTAACCTGTACATAACTGAGCACTACTAGATTAAGAGGGGTAAAGCAAGTCTCTCTTTCTTTCTTTCTCCTGGTTAGCTTGACATTAAACTTAAGTTGTTTAATATATTTTTATCTACCTGGATTCAAAGCAAAATTATCTATCAGACTCTTCCATGCAATGAAGGCTATTTTCTTTACCACTGGTGATCCACTACGGAATCCAAGTTCTTCCAGTTGCAACAATGAGTTGATAAAACTGCCACTACGATGAAGTGTCTAAAGGTAAAATAATACTGTTTTTATACAATGAAGCATTTATACTGTCAGTATCTATGGTCATGAAACCTTAAAAAGTAAAGTTATTGCTCTTCTGCTTACCTTTCCAAGTAGCTTGACAAACAACGGCCACAATTTCAACACATAGGTCTCATTTTTTGCAGAGAATAACTTTTGGAGTTCTGAAATTACTTTCTGAAGACAAATAAAAGGTTGTTACATTTTAATTGTGCAGTGAAATATGTAAAATGAGCTACAAGTTTTTGTATTTAGCTTAAAAATCTTCAATACAAGCTCTAAAATACAGATGCACTGAATTGACAAGAATTAGAAGGAAGGGACCACAGTGTGGGCTCTAACTGTGCTACTTCTACAAAACCTGTTAAAGGTGCAGCACAAAACTTGCAGCCCACCAAGGTTGTGGGAGGGAGTACAGCAGCTTTGAGCTTTGCTTCTTAGTCATGCTGGGCTATTATGGGGCTGAAAGAGTCCTTGCAGCAATTTAGGCCCATAGACCCTCAAAATTACAGCAGCCAACCAGGCCAGTGCTGCCCAGAATCTCTGCAACATGGTATGCTATGGCTCCACACCAGCACACTCCTCATGCCCAAGCATCACCTGGTAAGCATACTAACTCACACTGGTCAAGTATAATTTTGCCAGGTTGGCAAAGGTGACTGGCAATACTATAAGAGCCATATACAGAGGCATATGTTGATCATAGCCAGAACAGGATGCCACCATTTAACTACCGAGTCAGGAAAAGTTAGTTGATGGTTTCAGTTCTAAATACTCTTTTTGGTATTCTCAGCAGACAAATCAAAAAATGAAAGTGTATGGAGACAGTCACCTCCAAAACTGAATGGAAACAAAGTGGGATACTAAGAAAGCTTACACTTCTACTTACTGCCAAGCTGAATATGGCTTCACTTCTATCATAGTTAACTCTCCATGAGAAATTCACATTAAGAGATGCTTTGAAAAAATCATAGTATGAAATGGCCTTCCAGTCAAGGTTCAAGAGTCAAGTATTTTAGGGTAATTCAGAAAGTTAAATGATATTTTAAAAGCATAAAATAAACCATTGCTAGGAGATGTCTGACAATTTCTCTAAAATACTGAGAAAAAGGTTTAAAAGCACTTTCCACTTACAGTAGTCATAAGATGTTCAGTGATGACTGCCACTTCCTGCTGTTTCTTAAGTAACAATGGCATTCCCATCTCCAGTGCAGTGGCACCTCGTAGCTGCACCTTATGAGCAGAATGGACGACCATAGGAATGATTAACTTTGCCCACCTCACAGCCTCTTCTCCCATTTGGGTTGGAGTCTGTTCCATTAGACTGTGTTCAACAAAGAAGTACACGTATATTAATTATATATGGAACTACTATACTTACTGCAGGTCTTAACAAAAAATAGCCTTTGCTACTGTAATCAAAATATACATTTAAAATTCAGATGTATTATGTACTAACAAAATGCTATTCAACACTTTTAATAAATTTGAATTACACTTTGAAAAATCTAACTTAGTGAAACTCTGCATGTATCAGTATATCACCTAAGTACCAATTCAGATACTTCCCTCAAAGTCTGATGAAGTGATATTTTAAATTTATTTTTCTTTTCCCTTCCTTTTTTTTTTTTTTTTTGGCAATATTAAACAGATTTAGCACCATAACTGAAAATTAAAGGGAAATTTATTCTGAACAACTTCCTCTGTACTTGTTTTGTTCGAGTTAAGATTTCAGTTCTTAATGATGTAACCCAAGCACCAGATGATACTATAAAAGTTATAATTCTCCATTAAGTTACAAGGAAAACAAAGGTAGCCTTACGGACCTCTGACAGGAATCCTTGTTAAAAGATCATCAACTTCTAGTCAATTTTTTTAAGTTATATTTAATTCGGGGTACTACACATGCCACCTTTGAGGATATCTGCCAATTTTACAATCACATTCTCCTATTTTTAAAAGATGTTTCTGTTCTCTCTGTTGCTGGGTGAAAGACACACAAACACCAAAAGGAAAAATGGAATTATGCAGAACGAAATTAACAATGCCCACAGTATTGCCAAATACACAATATAAAACACAAATAGAGAGAAAAACCCTAACTTTTCAGTAATCTTAGGTGTTACTTGTAATAATAGGTAAATATTCAGAAATTATTGAGTCAAATGTTTCTCTTTAATATGTACATAACGCTCCCCACTAAAACAGGAAAATCCATACACCAGGAAAATGTAGCAAGTGGACAGCAGTAACTATTATTCTCTACTTTATAAGATTTATTTTGGAAGGGCCAAACATCGGGACTTAAGTGAACTAGCCAGTTTGCTTTAGAGCAGCATTTCTCAATGACCAGTCCATGGACCGGTGCCAGTCCCTGAGATCTCCCGCACACAAGTTTAGAAACTGTTTATCTCAACCTTTTTGATTCCAAGGACCAACTTGTTGACTTCAAAAACTGTGTCAGGGAGATCTCAGGGACTGGTGCTTATCTACAGACTGGGTCGTTGAGAAACACTGTTCCAGAAAACTTAAATCAAACTGGTTAGGTCTTAAGTAAAATAAAGACTACGATGAGACTGAACTTATTTGTGCACACACACCACTACACAGTTTGGTGCAACTGTGTAATTTGTTTCTGTTCAATACAGGACCCTGACTGGGACATCAGCATTGCAGTCCATTAGTAGAGATAAGCATATTTTGCAAGGAGCCGAACATGCCTGCTTCAAGCCAATGACCTTAATTCTTCACTCTCATGAATACTAAATTCACTCAGTGTTGATGATAAAACCTACTATTTTTATTATTTCCAACAATGCCAATGGGAGGAACCCAATTTCAATAAGTTTTAATCCTAAAATGTAGGCATTTTAAAAAAAACTTAAAAAATTCTTTACAGTATTTATTTAGAACAAGTTTTTAGGATGTAAGCATTCCCATGCAATGCTGGAAACATCCCAATGAACCTAGCTTAATTTTCCAAGGTGTAAACCAAGTATCAAATGTGTAAACTTAAAAAAAAAAAAAAAAAAAAAAAAAAAAACACACAAAACAAAGTTTCAGCTTAGTAACTGAAGATGTGAAAAATGATTTTTTTTTTAAAAATCTGAGAGTGTCCCTCTCCACATTAAAATCAGCTATGACATTATAGGTCTGGAAAGACATTTTGCAAACTAAATGGCCCAGTGGTCTCCAGGAAAAGCATAAGCAGTTATGATAAAGTCAGGTTCTGTATGTACTCTATCATACAGATTTTTTTAAATATACACAGGCAATCTTCAGAACATTCCTCAGCATGTCTAACATTTTAAAATTAGGTCAAATATTGTCCTTAAACTATTAAGTGCATCCAAAGATTCTTTAAGATTCATTAAGATTCTTTTTTCAAATGGGCTTTTCCAAAACTCAGTCTCTGTTCTAAACATTTAACATTACAGTTCACATACCGTATGACAACATTTAATGCTTCATATTCAACAGCCATGGAATATACGTCTCCTTTAGTAAGTATGGTTTCTAGTGTAGAAATTATACTGGGTACCTGAAGAAACAACGGGAGGATTACCTAAATTATCTCTTTAAATTACGCCGAAGGGGAGAGATAAGGGGGAAAAAAAAAAATTTTTTTTAAACTCACCTCCTTCCCAACAATTTCAGGAGGAAAGGTCTGCTTAGCGATTACCCAAAGGGCTCGAGTGCGTGTGTTTTTGTCTGAAGCTTTTACAGCAATACTGTTCACTGTTGAAAGTAACTCTTGTATTTCAGTTGCTAAAAAAGCAAAACAGAACATATGGCCTTCAAATTCTGTTTTCACAAATTCTATTAATTTTTTTACCAAGCTTTTAGGTCACACAAAAAACTTTAGCTCGGGCATATCAAACATTAATTCCAAAACCCACAAAAATGTAATTGCTAACATTTTAACTATATTAAATATATATAAAATAAACTTTCCAGGAAAGAGTGGCTAAAATAGACTACCATTAGGCAAAAAAAGGTGTAGAATATTACATACATATGCTGCCATCTACATTAGCACTATAGAAAATTGAAACACCATAAACTTGAAAGTCACATTTGTATTTGAAAAATGTGTTACAAGAAACACCAAAGACTATACAAACATTTCTCTAATTTGTCAACAACAAACAACAACAACAACAAAAATTAAAACCACTGTGCAATTGGCTTTAACCAGAATCAATTTCACTATTTTGTTGATGGTGTACACCAATCCAAGATTCTACATGAGGGTTTTAACCATTAACAGCAGCAAAGCTGTAAGTGAAGAGGCTGTTTGTACAGCACTGTGGAAGAAAGGTAATGTTCAGTATTATTAATGTGATGACATGAAATAGTATAAAGTTTGTTTGAGTGTGTGTGGGAGCAATGAATTAATTATGTTGTTTACACCAGGAGGCAAGCTGTTCCAATTGCCTGTAACCAACTCCACAATAAATCCTAACATTTCACCTGCAAATTCATCTGCCTCATTACTTGAAAATTCCTAATTTCAATCTAGAACAAATAGGTTAGTGCACATTTCAAAAATCAAGATAACAAGGAGTTCTAGTAATATTTTTACCAGATAATTCAGAGGTAATCTTTGAGTTAAAGACACAAAATCCTAAAGCTTGTAGTGCTGCACTGCTCAGCTCTGAGTTTTTACTAGAAATGTGTGCCTGCAAAAAAACAAAACAAAAACAAAAAAAACATTAAAACTCCAAGTCACATCACTAATTACAAAGTGTGATTATGTATTGTGTAGCTGCTCAGCTGAGTTATGGTTAAGTCAATGAAATGGAATTCAGAACAATAAAAAAAATCCTATGCTTGATTAAATCTTATACCTAAATGCAAATTGAAAAGCATGCCTAGTTTCTACAGCACAAAGTCACACCAAAAACTACAAAACATGGTTGGGGTTTTCAAGACACTTTGTCATCTGTAAATCTGGATGCTTGTTACTGAATTAAATTCTAAAACATCTAAGTATCTGACTGAATTGATTTTCAAATAAATGGGAGGGGTAACTATCACCCATTTCTTTTATTACTGTATTTTGAATAAAATGAATATTACATGCTTAAAATAGAGATGAACTAATCATCACGAGAGGAATAAGAACTTTATATTAGTAATCATCATCATTAGCAATATCATCTTGATGATCCCCACTACTATGCTACAGAGGTATTCACTACTTAGAAAGATACAGTATCTTAAAATTCTTAATTCATTCCATCCATTATGCATTACACACTGGCACCCCAAATTACATCTTTGTTTTTATGATTACTAGTGCCAGCCTACTGTGGGATGCATCAGAGAAGTGACATGGATTGTGGGAGTTGATTTTTACTTGAAAAATATTCTTTTAAACTATTGATTGTAAGAGTCATAACAGACCGTGATCTTTTACTGGGAAAACTGGACTTGACAGAACTGTAAGACATTCATGCCTCCCAAACAGACCTTAGCATCCAAGAAATGTTGTTGCGAGCTAGTTTTATAGTAAAAAGATTGACCTAGCTAAACTAATCTCTCTGTAGGAAAAGAAGATACAATCTCCACAACATAAAGAAAAAGCCAGAAGAGTACAATTTGCCAATATACTAGATATCTTAATTCACAAGGTCAAACTTAGGCTAGTTCCTTACCCAGTTTGACTGGAAATTAAATGAGCTCAGTATTAAACCAGACTCACACTGAACCCAGATCTTGAATATACGAACAAAGCTTTGATTCTTTTATTTACGGAGCCTTGTATAGCAAAGTCAACTTTAGCAAACAAAATACATACCTTAAATACTTTACAAAGCCGAGGAAAGTGTTTTCCAACATCTGCAGTGAATTCTTTTCCTTCCTCACCAGTCAGGCGACTCCAAGAAACAGAGAGAAAAAAATAAGTCATATTTACAAATTATAAAACATTTTATTCCTATGGTAAGGTTTATATTAAAACACTGTCAAATTATTTAAGTAAAAGTAACAGTTTCATCTACATCTTTTAAAAAGATAGCAGAAACATAGCACTTAAGTGTTGAGGGAGGAAGGAGAAAAAAGAAAATCATACCTTTAAGCATTTACAAGTCTATACTTAAGCCTGTGCCCATAAAATCCAAACAGAATATGACTAATATCTCATCAGTGTACTGAGTACAGAATATTTTTGTATTTTATATTTTGCTACTCTTGCCACTAAAGAACTAAAAAACCACACATCAAAAGTTAAAAAAAGGGTTAAAGAAAAATTAGGCTTTGTTTTTTTTAAATGCTAATATCAAACTTTGAATTTGGGCTCCAAGTATTAGAAAGAATATGCATACTCAATAGCTAGTGATGCCCACCACATATCTGAATGGAAGAGCGGACTGTAAATGTAAAAGGTACCACATAACTGAACGCGCAAATGTTAATAGTCACAATTTGAATTGTGTGAGGAGTTTCTAAAAAGAGAAATAGCTTTTTTCTTAAATTGGATTGCCAGAGGCAACTCTGAGAAAAAACTTAACTCGTGGCAAGAAAAGCTAACAGCATTCCAATTTTCTCTCTATCCATTATGGCCCCAATCCTGCAAATACTGACACATGGAAGCAGTCCAAATAAAGCCAATGTGCGAAAAATTAAGCCTAAGTATAGGTGTCTGCAGGATTAAGGCCTATCTGATTTTCCCCAAAAGTAACATCTGCAAATAAGAAGTGTTTTCCTCCTTGCATTGTCATTTCTCAAGCATTTGTCCACAAATATCACTAATGGCCAAATATTTCTACATTTTGCAGTGCTTTCCCTCCACCTCCAACTAAAATAACTGCTTGCATTCGTCAGTGTGTAAGTGTGCCTTTGTTTGTGCTGCCAGTCACATCGCTGAGTGTCTGTGCAGTCAGTACACGCTTTGCCTTCAATCGTGTGCACAAGATATTCCCGACCCACACACGATGCACCATGCCCTTAGCTCAACGCGTGTGGAAGGCGCTCACACACACACACACACGCTTCCAGTCATGCCTCTACCGGCTGTCTCTGCAACA
Organism: Emydura macquarii macquarii; assembly: GCF_026122565.2. Lineage (NCBI taxonomy): Eukaryota > Metazoa > Chordata > Testudines > Chelidae > Emydura > Emydura macquarii. The sequence goes on from NW_027131390.1 coordinate 86,520,348, forward strand.
AAGTAACGCCCACAAGCTCACACCTGTTACACACCCTCCCCCCCAGCTAACCTTCACTAGGAGCATCCCCCCGCACACACGCACGCACACCCCCGCTCGCTCTCACAACTGTTGCACACGCCCGCACGCTCTCCCATGGGGGCGCTCCCCTCCTGCCCATCGCTTCGCGGCCCTGACAGGCAGCCCTGCGGGAGCCACCCGCCCCCGGCCCATCGCCCCAGCCCGGCGGCCGCACTCACTTGACGATGGTGAGGTGAGCGTCGGTGAGGTCCCCTGGGGGGGCGGCCGGATCCTCCAGGGTCTCCAGCAGGGGCGGCAAGCGGGGACCGGCGGCCGCGCTCATGGTCTTGGGGAGGGGGGGAGGACAGACAGGCACAAGCTAATGAGCGGAGAATCCTCTGGGCCAGGTACCCCTCACCCCCGCGAGCCGCCCGTTCCCCGAGTCCCCTCACTCACTCACTCACCCCTTCGCTTTCTCCCGGGCTAAGATGGCGGCACGCGGGACTCGCCCAGCCAATCAGCGCCGCGACAGGCGGCGCCTACGGCCGAACGCCGAGACAGCGCGCGGCGGCGACGTCTCTCCTACCGCGCGCTTTTCCCCCGCGCAGCCGTGCCTGCCCCGGAGCGCCAAGTCATCGATTGGATCCCTCCTTCTCCCCTCAGGGATTGTGGCCCTGGCCCCTCCCTGCCTGTCTGCAGGTCTTGGAGGGGCTAGCTGGAGGCAGTGGAGTGCTACACTCAGATTGGTTCCAATCCTGAAAAGTAACCAGCCAATCTCACAAGGTGTGATGCAGAGAATAGTAAATGCACTAAAGGCAGGAGGTTTGCTGTGTGACTTTGGATATGTGCAACCAGATGTTCTAGAGTAGTGGTTCCCAACCTTTTTGAGTGAAAGCCCGGCTAGTTAACACTAGGTAAAATACACGCCTCCCCTGCCCCCTGACTCTCCCATCACCAGCCATAAACACATATAATCCCTATAAACACGTATAATGATAATAACAACACTAAAATACATAAATAATCATAATAAGTTACTCTTACCTAAGTAAGAAGGTAAGCCTTCCCTTGCACAGCTGCCACTGCATGCACGCCCTATGTGTAGCCCTACCGCTTCCCGTCCCTAATAGACTGAGGATAATGAAGGCGAACCCTGAGGGGTTGCCCAGGGCTGCTCCTCTCAGGCTGGGCACCAGCCTGGCAGTTGGGGGGCTGCTCCTCTGCTCCAGCCAGAGTGGAGGTTAGCACTGCGGCTCCCTCAGGGGGGGGCTGCTTCTTTGCTCCAGCCAGCATGGAGCTTGGGAGCTAAATGACCTCAATATTACTGAAGCCTCGTGGACCCCCTGTAATCTTTGGTGCCCCCCCCAAAGGGGTCCTGCACCCCAGGTTGGGAACCAGTGCTCAAAGTCTAGACCCACCCACTAAGCTTGAGTCTGATCAACTCAGCATAGGCTTGCTGCACACCAAATAAAGGAACCTGAGTGACAAAATCTGGAGTCAAACTGGTGACCAGCGAAGTGGATGAAGTGTTCTCCCAGAACTGAACAAGGTTTTCTGGATAAGCCAAGTGAAAAAGGTCTCAGAGGGAATCCCAATACCTCCTGTCTGAACGGAATCTGTTTGAGACATGTCACCTCCTGTTTACTTGCTTTAGGGACGTAATTTTCAATATAGACACATAACTCCTTCAATATTATCGGTACATATTTTTGCAATGATTACGATTACCAGAGGGCTACTGGCTCTCATTAGAGATCTCACATGACTCCCTTTAGTGAATTATTATGCATATATCTGACTCAGGGGATCTCAATAAAACTCTATGAACTCCCTGTGCTCTCTTCCAGTTGGCACCAAGAGATCCCTGATTCACACTGATCATTAAAAAGAAATAGGAAAGTTACTTATAGTAACTGCAGTTTGAGCTGTGTGGTCACTTTGGGTATTCACTGTGAGTTGTGCATGTGCTCTGTGTGACCATAACTGGAAATTCTTCAAGAGACGCTCATTAGTAGCGACATATTGGTGGCCTTTTGCTAGATTGCTCCTAAATGGCTGCTGCTGTTATGGGGGGAAAGGGGATGTAGACAATTCTCAACAGGGAAAGTGTTCCCAGGGAAAGTGTTGCTTGTAAGCAGTGATTGCTTTTACAAGGTGTTGCTGCAAACAAGCGTCTACTGTAGCAGTGTCTGTTGAACTGTACCTGCACACTATGCCTCCTCATGCTGCAAACTGAGAGTAAGTGGTTTGCAGACTCTAAATCCTACTCTACCATGAATCATGTGAGGATCCAAAGCAGAGGAGGATGACAGGTTGTAAATATCCATAGGGATCATACATCTCTAAGAACTCCAGTTACTATTGGATAAGTGGGTTCCAGCCCACGAAAGCTTATGCCTGCAGAAATTAAATTTGTTAGTCTTTAAGGTGCTACAGGACTCTCGTTGTTTTAACTTTCCTTTCTTCTTTTAAATGCCGATGTGTATTCCCTATGTGTTTTTCCCAAACAGTGCTTACTTAGGAGGAGAGTGCAAAGAAGTACTTGGCAGCACAGTATGCAGGATTGCTGAACCAAAGGATGCATCACCTGCCAAGGCTTAAGTCAAAGCATAAAGCCTGGTGAATGTAATCTCCTGTCCTCTCTAGTGTTGTGGGCCTTTGGGTGGCATCATAAGAGCTGGATGATGGACTCTATTATGTGCAGTGGCCCCCTGGACTGCAAACAAATTGGTGAGGGAAAATAACTATTTTGTCCCTTTGGGAGGGGTGACAAAATATCTCTTTTTGGCTCTTTTTGGGGTATGCGCACAGTTGGCTAGGGCCTGCCAAATGTCCTTAGCTGGGTCCAAAATGGCTTCATTCATAGGTAAGGTTACTTTGGCAGTAGCCCATTGAGTGGAAAATGTCTAATACAATTGTTTGTTGGGTCCTGCACTTTTTCCAATGGAATTTGGAGGGTGTGTCAGCTAGCCTCCAGAACAGCTCTTGTATTGCTTGTAATCGTCAGGAGAAGAGGGCAATATGACCCCATCTGAGCATGAGAATGAAGCCATAGATGGTCCCGGCCATGCTGGTTGCTCCACATGTGCCTCTTGATATTCTGCTGGAGCTTCCTCTCTAAATGTTGGAGGGCAAGGTTGGTATCTGGAGTATTGTGGTTCTGGAGCCTGGTGGTAAGGATCCCATGTGCCTGAATGTGGCCACATAGGGTCATAAGGGTACGAAGGTGGACTGTACAGTGGGTGTCAGTGCTCTCTCAGTGGCTAATGTGGGTCCTGGCTATGGAAGGGTCTCCATTAAGTCCTGGAGGTCCATTCAGAGCTCAGCTGTCATGGGGAGGTCCTTGTCAGAACTAGTGGTGTCATTTCCTGTTCCTCCTCTGAGTAGGATTCCTCTGACTCAAGTTGGAGCCAACAGTGTTGCCTGCGTGAGGGTGGCACAGCTGGAGATGGGTCAGAGAGAGGATCTTGATGTCATAGCTCTGTTGGAGCTGGGGATCAGGGACTGGTGAGTGGATGGTATTTCAGTGTCCCGTACTAACACTGGTTCCATCAGGATCAGGGACCTCAGGTCCATATAGATGGGTGTATCTCAGTTTCTCCGGAGGAGAGCTGGCTGGAGTCTTCGGTGTTGGAACTGATGGTGCAGGCTTAGGCACAAGGTGTGATATTGCTGCTGTAGAGAGCATGCATTCCTTACTATCTTTGCACTGCTTAGAGGATGGTTTCAGAGCAGCAGCAGCTCCTGGTATTGTCAGTGCCTACCAGATCTCACCATGAGCTTAGAGCTTGTTTAGAGCGCAGAGTCCCCCTTGAGCCTGAGTTAAGGGTGAAGCCACACCCTTCTTTGAGGACTTATGAGCAGACTTCTCTGCCCTCTTATTCTTCTCCTTACCCTCCTTGTACTTCCCCTTAATGGAGTCTTTCAGTTTGGAAGGGTGTCCTTCTGGTGCTGATGGAGCACTATCTGGCAGTTCCAGATGATGAGCTGGAAAATGGGAGGGCCATGGATCTGATCTAGGTATCATGGCTAGCTCCATATGATGTCAGCTGAGCTGGAACTCCTGACCCAGCCTGGTTCAAGGGAAAAATAAATGGCAAATCCCACACTTAGATGGGATGTGTGACTCCCCTAAACAGTAGAAGCAGGTGTTGTGAGTATTACCTGACCAACTGGGATCTGATATTGGTGCATTCAGGAATTGACATAACACTCTTTCGATAATGATAGAAAGGCTTTAATTACTACACTTATAAAATGAGCCTCCAAACCAAAGGTCCTGTATATATTAGCTGCAAAATCAATTTTCCTCACTGATGCAGGCACGAGGCAATGGTTTCAATTCTGGACAGCTTCTCTGAGAGCTTGGATATGTAGTCCCAGAAGAAAGCTAGGTGAAATGACAGTTCTATGTCATCAACAACAGGAGACAGACCTACATGTTTCTAATCAGTTCAAGTTTACTCAGGTATTAGCCGCCTGGATTTTGTTTAGTCAACAAACCAGCACTTGTTTGTCACAAAGTTCCATCCTTTCCTAATATAAGGGGGTTGGGATTTTCTGAAATGAAAATTGAATGCCATAGTCAGATATGATGGGTTTGCCTGGATTCCCTTATGTGTATTTTGGGAAGCAAGTTTGTGGGGTGGGTTCATGGGGCATGAAGTTGTTGAGTTTTTCTTGGAGTTGCTTGGAGAAGGAGTTGATGGTATCCTTAAATCCCTGTGTTAGTTGTGGTGTGGGGTCTTCTTTGAGATCTTTACAGTAGGTGGTAGTGGAGAATTCTCGGCCTTGTTGATGTAGTCATCATGATAAGGACTATGATGGTGCCCTCTTTTGCCTGCTGATTTGATCACTATCTGGTGGTTGGATTTCAGGGACCGTAGAGCTGTCCTCTCAGTGGTGGAGAGATTGTGGTGGGTGTAAAGTTTGTTGACGATTTCACAGTCAATATTTTCCTGAAGCAATTGATATATTAATCCAGTGTGTGGTTTCATCTGCTGGGCAGTATTCAGTCAGATGATTCTTTTTTCGTGGTGGGGATGTGGTAGTTGTGGGTGGTGTCATCTTTGTTGTGAAAGAATTTCTTGAGGAAGAATCAGAAGAAGAATTCTTCTAGTTCTCCACATGTTAGTGAGGTATCAGGTTCTGCGGGGGTTCAGTCCCTTGATGTACAGAGATACTTTAGATCCAGTTAGGGGTAGTCTTGATAGGCTGATGATGTTGTGGTGTAGCGTACTGTCTATGTAGTAGGTCTTGGTGTCACGGTTTCTCTCGGTCATGGTGTTCTGTTGGTTATGGAGTTGTTGTAGTTGATTCCACTTTTTGTTTTTTGTTGGATGACTGTCATCAGGTTTTTTGATAGTTGTTTTGGGTTTCCTGCATGATATGCATACAGGATGCCTGATTATTTTCTTCCAATGTGTGGAAGCATGTGATGATTTCTTGTTTGAGGTGGTCCCGTCTAGTGGATGGAAGACGCAGTAGGTGGCTCCTCAGTTTTTTTAATGTCTTTCTGCAGAGCAGTTCAGCATATGTGGAACTGTATGTAGAGCTCTCCTTGGAGTGCCCACAAATTTGCAGAGATTGATGGTCTGGGTCCTCCAACCATATGGCCAATATGCGGCAGGTTACCTGGATGACTAGGTTATCTATAGTGGGGACTGAGAGGTCCATATAAACCAAGTAGTTGCAATCTTCCGGTCTGTAGAAGAAGGATTGAAGGCTAGCTGAGCTAAGTGCAAAATAGGAAGGATGAACCCACCTATTTGGGTATGCATTGGGGCAGGGCCAGATCAAAATGGATACAGCCCATAAGGAGTGGAGAAGGCAGTCTTTTCATGGGAATCTGACATAAAAGGGCTTTGCTAATCCCTTTGTGAAGTCTAGAGTATTAATGTATTTGGTCTCATCCAACTGATCATATACTCTGGGCATGGGATATACATCACTTTCAGAGATGGTATTGACTTTTCTAAAATTGAGGCAGAACCAAGTGGTGCTGTCTGCTTTGGGTACCAGTTCGATAGGGCTTCTTCACTAGCTATTGGATTCTTCAGTGGCTCCAAGTTCCAGTGTTGCTTAGAGTTCCTGCTTCACAACTGCACACATTTTCCTGGGAAGTTTGCAAGCCGCTTCCTTGACCCATTGCCCTGCTTCTGTCTCAGTACTGTGGTAGTTTTAAATAGTTTTGCCTGGGCAGTGGTGAAAACACTCTGGAGAAGGAAGTCACAAGTTGCTACACCTGGGCTTTCTGCTCTGAGAGCAGGTTCTCACATACTTGCCCTGAGAGGGGGGGCACCTGAGGTCCCAACTCTGGCTCAGACAGATAAGGGGCTATGAACAAGCTCCATTAGGCATTCCAAGGTTTCAAGAGGTTATATCATAAACAAACTAGGGAAATACAACTTAGATGGAGCTATTATAAAGTGGGTGCATAAATGGCTGAAAAACTGTTTCCAGAGAGTAGTTATCAGTGGTTTACTGTCAAATTGGAAGTGCAGAGATTGGTTTTGGATCCGGTTCTGTTCAATATCTTCATTAATGATTTAGATAATGGCACAGAGAGTACACATATAAAGTTTGCAGATGATATTAAGCTGGGAGGGGTTGCAAGTGTTTTGGAGAATAGGATTAAAATTCAAAATGATCTGGACAAACTGGAGAAATGGTCTGAAGTAAATAGGATGAAATTTAATAAGGACAAATGCAAAGTACTCCACTTAGGAAGAAACAATCAATTTCACGAGTACAAAATGGGAAATGACTGCCTAGAAAGGAGACCTACAAACAGAGATCTGGAAATTATAGTGGCTCACAAGGTAAATATGAGTCAACTGATGTACTGTTGCAACAAAACAATCATTCTGGTATGTATTAGCAAGAATGTTGTAAGCAAAATATGAGAAGTAATTCTTCTGCTCTACTCTGCATTGATAAGGCCTCAGCTGGAGTATTGTGTCCAGTGCTGGGCGCCACATTTTAGGAAAGATGTGGAAAATTGGAGAAAGTTCAGAGGAAAGCAACAAAAATGAGTAAACGTCTAGAAAAAATGACCTATGAGGAAAGATTGAAAACACTGTTTGTTTAGTCTGGAGAAGGGAAGACTGAATGGGGACATGAAAACAGTTTTCAAGTACATAAAACTTTGTTACAAGAAGAAAGACAAAAAATTGTTCTCATTAACCTCTCAGGATAGGACAAGAAGCAACGGGCTTAAATTGCAGCAAGGGATGTTTAGGTTGGACATTAGGAAAAACTTCCTAATGGCCAGGGGAGTTAAGGAACAAATTGTCTAGGGAGGTTGTGGAATCTCCGTCACTGGAGGTTTTAAGAAAAGGTAAGACAAACACCTGTCAGGAATGGTCTACGTGGGCGACGGGTATCACAGGCCAGGGAGGCTAAGCCTCCCCAAACAGCCAGGCATGGCCCCACCCATGCTCCGCCCTGAGGCCCTGCCCCCTCCTGCTGCATCCCACCCTTCCCCTGTGGCCCCAGCACAGCCAAGGGGTCTTCCCGCACATGCTCAGTCAACTCCTCCCCCAAATCTTGTTCCTGCATCTGCTGGGCATTAAGGAGATTCTGCTTCCTGAAAATGCCCAGGGCCTTGAGCCTCTTCCACTGTTTGAGTACATACTATACTATGTTCTCTGCATGGCACCCTGTTCCTCCCATATCTCCTGTACTAAGATATCCTGGGGCTTCCTCCCATCTAGAATTCAAAGGGGAAGAAGCCAGTGGACAATAGGGGAACTTCCCATACTGCAAATAGAAGGGCTGGGAGAAGAAGATCAGTGGCAAGTATCTGTGGCAATTAATTTCTTGTGCATTCTTTTTAAAGTCTGACTAAAGTGCTCCAAAAGACCGTATTTTGTAGTGTGGTACATAGAGGTCCAGTTGGTCTTAATTTTTAACAGGCTACACACTTCCCACATCAACTGTTACATGAAATTGGTCCCCTTTCCAGCTAAGATCTCCTGGAGCACCACTACCCCGTCAAAGACCTTTATCAGCTCAATAGCAATGGCTTTAGCATTAATAGAATGTGAAGGGATTGCTTCAGGGTATCTTGTGGCATAATGTAGTGTCAACATAATTTACTGATAATCTGTTGCACTTTTCTTCAGAGGACCAACCAGGTCCATCCCTATTCTTTCAAAAGAGGTTTCTACCAAAGGGAGAGGGACCAAAGTAACTTTTGTAACACTTTTAGGAGCCATTGGCTGACACTCTGGTCAATAGGCATGGAAATCACTGATTTCTCTATGAATTCTAGGTCAGAAGAAGCAGGCCAAGACTCTGGCTTGTGTTTTCTCATTGCATAGGTACCCTACAATATAAGCCATAGTTATAGGCAGTGATAGGACTTCCCAATGATAAAGCCATGGAACCAGGAGTTGCAAACGTATTTTACCCCATCTGGCTGTTCTCTAGGCAGTAAAGTTCAAACCACAGAAATTGATCAGCTTGATGGAGGTCTATTATTTCCCAGTTCACCACACTTACGTGAGCATAGGCTTAGCTTGGGGTCTCATCACCATATCGTTCTCCCACAAAGTTGGATAACCTCGTTAGAATATCTGACTCTTGTGGAGAGCTGCCGCCGGCTTCTCATTTGGTAGGGAAACCCAGGGGGGTACCTTTTGGCTATAACTCCTTTCTGCCAGCCTCACCTACCCCTACTAGTTTCATAGGATCAATGACAGTCTATCATCTGGGCAGGCTAAATGAGAATAAGAGGGTTCTGTTCTGCAGATCCTCCAGATCTCCTCAGTACCTTTTCAAAATATTGCCAGTGCCGATCCAAAATAACTACGTAGGCAAGGGTTCAGGCCAGATCTACTATTAAGGACCCTGTGTTTTCCACTATGGTCAGTTGGACCTGCATACTTGAGGAGACCGTAATATCACCAGAAATGCATTAAAGATAAATGGTCTTCCCGGGGAGGGAACAGGAGGGGGAGCTGTGGAGTCTATTCAAGTGGTCCTGGACAAGGGTTTGACCACACTCTGAGGTTATGTCTACATTGCAATAAAATACTCACAGCTGGCCCACGTCAGCTGACTTAGACTTGTGGAGCTTAGGGAACAGAGCTATAAAATTGTAGTGAGACCCCATGATGGGGGTGGGGTTCCAGAGCCAAGGCTCCATTCTGAGCCCAAAGATTTACACCACAATTTTATAGTCCCACAACCCAAGCCCTGTGAACCCCAGTCAGATGATACAGGCCAGCTGCAGGTGTTTTATTGCAGTGTAGACATATATTGAGTTAACCAGGCCTATCACCTCATTCTCATTTACTTGGATGGGGATGGTCAGCTTGGCTGGGCTCAACTTGTGTGCCTGGCTTTTTGCTGCCCAAGCCTGCCCCTAGCTGCACTCCCTTGCCTCAGGCAGATTCCCCCTAGAGAATCCTAGAGACAGCCATCACTTCAAGACCCTGCTATGCAGCCTATGCCGCCCCTGTCAAATAAGCAGCGAACAGGATAGTCTATTGCACAGTCAGCCACTGTGCCACCACAGCCATCAGTTTGAAAGACTCTAGAAAGGCCTCCCAATCATCCGCTGGGCCCTTCTTTGTGAACCTCACTGGCATAGTTGGTATCACCATGGCTGGCCCGTGGGCCTCACACACTAACCCCCAGTCACCTTGGAAAGTACAAGAGAATAAAAATTTCTTGTGCTAGATATTGCTGCTGCTCCTGAATCAGTTGCTGCTATTGTCGCTCAGTCATCACTTTAATGTTCATTCTAGATCCACATTGCCACAGAACAGCCACCTCACTCCCCAAGCCTTGATATGGTTGCAGAGCAAGGTTATTCTGGCTTCTCCCTTCTATAGGGGTTAGATCTTTGCCTGCATTCTCCATCCACAGGTGACAGGATTGCTCCTGGGCAGCCTCTGCTGAGTTCCCACTCAGGTGTACAAGGCAAAAGTTTTCATTTAGCTGCCCCCTTCAGGCAGGGTCCCTGCAGCAGTCCTTCCCGACAATAAGGCACTGCTAGCAAATTGAAACAATAGTCCCATATCAAGACCACCTTCTCTCAGTTGCTGACCCTAGCCAGGCTTTTCTGACAGACTGAGAGCTGAAGGTCTGCTCTCCCTCCCAGCTAGCATCCAAATGAGTTTCTAAGCCCTTCTTGTTAAGCCTGCCTATTGCAGGTTTTGCAGGACACAACAGTTCATTAATCCTTTCCTGTCCAGTGTGGGGTTTGCATACTCCATTGAAGGACAGTAATGCTAATTTTTTGTATAAAAGCTGTTGACCTTGCTAGTGAATATCAGAAAGTTTTCCCATTTATCTGCAATGGACTTACTTAGCTCTGTGTTTGCCATTGCAGACTTTAGAACCACCTGTTGGACAGAGCTTGCAGCAGTTGCTCCATGGCTTTTCCTACAAATATAGTGTTTAGGTCAGTGATACTCAGACTGCAGCTCATGAGCTGCAAGTGGCTCTTTAATGTGTCTCCTGATGCTCTTTGCAGCAGGATATTAAAGCACTGTGTGATTAAATTATTAATCAGTCTAAGTTATTAACCAATCAGGATGCTTTTATTATGTTATTAATCAATGAAGTTAATCAAATTGCACTAAGTAATTAACTTATTTGCTATGAAAATAATATATATATTATATTATTATAATATATATATATAAACTAAATATTTATCCTGTCATACTGTTTAAATATGAATAGTACTTTAGTAAATGAAACAATGAATTCACACTACGGTGGCTCCTTTGGGTAATGTTAATTGCTAAGTTAGCTCCTGAACCACTGAGGTCTGAGTATCACAGATTTACATGCTTCTTAGGAATCCCAGGCCCTACAATGCTTCTAAACTCTTCAGAAACAGACTTTGATCTTACAAGGTCAATTGGGGCCCCAGTCTTTGCAATGCTTGTAAGTTTCACATGGATAAGCACAGATATTAGTAGCACTGTAACTCTTATATCTCCATGACTGAAGCACCTGCAGAGCTATGTTGTGGCCTCTGACGTACTATGATAGAATTCTCAAGAGTAACAAATTCTGGAAAGTACTTCTTAGAATGATATCACTGCAGTGACAGCAGTTTGTCTGGGATTGTTTTGTTAGCCTTGGATACTTTCAGAAGATATTTTGATACTGGCACACCTCAATCTAAGACTTCAAACTTGTCAGTTAGATAAACAAATTAATATTTTATGCTAAATAAAATGCTGAGAAAACAATTTAACACTTTTAACTTGTGATTAACAAAATACTGCTGAATTTAGAAAAATAAAGAACATGTAATTTTAGGAACGTGTGTGACCTCATGCAGTCCACCAGATGGCAGGATTTTAGAAATACTGTTTAGCTAAATTTGATGCAGTTCTTAATAAGTGCATCTTGATTCAATTAAGTATAGTAATATGAAACATATTTTCTGCCAGTACTATTGTGATGCTCACAGTAAAGTCATTTAGAATGAGAGAGAGGCTGAGATAGTTGTACTATAGCCCAACAGAGTTGTGAAATGTATTTTATGTGAATTATGATTTTATGTGTATTATTCTGTTCTCTTTAGGGGATTTCAGATGTCATATATTCTGGGTTACTTCATTTTTGTGTCATTCCCACTGCTACTGATGTGTATCAGAATTGTTCAAAATATCAGGAACTCTTCTGATAACAGGACTCATATTTCATCCTAGTCCATTTTTGTGCATTTTGAGGTATTTTAGAAACATATAGGTGCATGTCTGAGAATGACAAAGGAATGATGTGGGATGTAGAGATGAAGGAACCTACAGTAAATAAGAATCAGAAACTTACATAACTTTTGAGGAGTGATGGTTATGGGAAAAGGCCACTTGGATTTAATATATCTTATCTTAATTACACAGTTAATACCACTATACATACTTTGGAGAGTCCAGATTCCCAAAGGAAAGGAGCTACTCGTGTTATAGACATTTCAGCAGCTGGAAAGGGAACATTTTTGGATCGCAAAACTAAAGGATAACTGGATTTTGTAATGGCTGCCAACATACAGTGGTTTTGGAATAGTTAAGAAACAGAGCTGTCACATGTTGGAAATGAAAGTGGTCCTTTCTGGTGAATCCCACTGCATGCTGTCGCTACTCTTCTTTATCTATAGTATGTTTTTAGTTTCTATATTAAAGTTAAAACCAATGAAATCCCCAAACTTAAGTACATTGAAAGTACCAGAAATTGTTAATGCTATAGTGTTGAAAATTGTTTGGCGAGAGAATTGTTTAAACCTAAAGCTCTCCCATTCTTGCTGGGAACGTTTCCAAGGAACAAAATACTTTTCCAATAGAAAGACTCTAGATGACTTCAATGGGCACTGGATCGGACAAATTTCTGATTTCACACACACACACACACACACACACACACACACACACACACACACACACACACACACACACACACACACACACACACACACACACACACACACACACACACACACACACACACACACCCCCCCAATGACTCAGATGTTCCACATTATTAACACAAAAGTCAATAAAAAATACCTAAAAAGTATTAGAAAAAATAAACAGCACAGATTGGAAACTGTGAACATGATTAAAACAGAGGTAGATTTAATGATATCTTGGGATCAGGGGCTTAACAGACAGATATAAACAGATATCAAGAATGGATAAACAGATATCAAGAGTGGACATCAGTTCAGCAAAATGCAGTCTTCTTAAAAGTAGTGTGAACAAGATGAAGCCTGTTGACAGGTTGAAAAAGGGTTTGTTGATGGACAGTTTCTTTTGGTGCTTCAGTTTCCCAGTTTTCCCATTATCAGATAATCTGGCATCTTTTTGTCTTTTAATAAGTGTGGTTTGAGAATAGAAAAGGCCTGAATAGCTCTGCACTGGGTAAGGAGGACATGAACTCCGTACAAATCTGTTAAATAATTTATGATTCAGAACACAATAAAATCAAAAGGACAATACAGTATTTCTCATGCTGCTTCAGTACCTTCTGGTTCTTGAAGCCCATATGGGTTTGTCAGGGATATATCACAGGCCAGCTCTCAAGATGAATTTGCACTTTGAAGTAACCTATCATGAGGCAAGACTTACTCTAAAGGCTTTGCAAGCTAGTTTAAAAATAGAGAAAGAGAACAGCAAGGCAGGAAGCACGAATAGGGAAAGGAGAATTTCGATATCAGTAAACATATAGGAATGAAGGAAAGTGAGGGAAGGAGGATTGAAATATCAGGCCCCCAAAATTTCAGATGAAATGGTGCAAGAGGTGAGAAAAAAGAGTGGATTGTGTAGCAAAACGATTAGCTGGGAAGTATATGGTAACAGTGAATCCTTCAGTTTAGTTCAGATAAGTTCATGGAGGATAGGTCCATCAATGACTATTAGCCAAGATGATCAGTGATGCAACCCCATACTCCAGGTGTCCCTAAACCTCTTGCCAGAAGCTGGGAATGGATGGCAGGGGGTAGATCACTTGATGATTGCCTGTTCTGTTCATTCTGCTAAAGCACCTGGGATTGGCCACTGTTGGAAGACAGGATACTCAGTTAGATGGACCATTGGTCTCACCCAGTATATCCGTTTTTATGTTCTTACTACCTCCTTGTGATCTAGAAAATAATTGTCTATCATTTAAGTACAGTTTTCTAATTTACTTCCCAATATTCTTTATTCAGATAAGTTACATAAAGCAGACATTTAAAAAGTCAGAAGGATAAGGTGAAAAGTGACTGTGGCTGCTGCTATATCAAGTATAGTATAGTAGCTATAACTTATTGGACAAAACAGGTGTTCTGAAGTGGAATTTGTATTTAATAACTGTACATTCCAACTGCATTTTCTCTGATGTTGATCTGTTTGTTCACATAATGCCAAATTTTCCAGGCAAGAAGTTTGTGTTTCCTTGGGAAGTTGCATTCTTTTCATCATTATGTTTTGAAGGTGGATCTATTGCAATGTATTTAATTTGAAAACCACCTGCTGTCACTGAGGCATCTGACAAAAACTTCAGAGTCATGAGATTTCCTAGGACAAGAGGGGAAAAGTTACTTCTTTGCTATTGAATGAAACATGCTGTTTGGAATGTTTCTCTTCACTCCCTCCTCCCCAAGAGCTACTGAAATATTCTCCCCCCAAATCTTAAATCCTAAAATCCTCATTTCACTTCTTATTCAGACAACATTGAAATCGATATTTGTGTATCTCATTGAAAACTAAGTAAGGAGCTCAAGATTCACCCACCAATATCAATAAGAGTTTTGCTTAAGTAAATACTGAGTAAGATCTTTAGGAGTTGGATCAGCATTGCTTACTTTGGGCAGAGCTAGTTTAATGTAAGCAAGGGGCACCCTTCAATTAGATATGATAAATAGGCACCTTGATGGGAATTAGGTACCTAAATATCTTTGAGGATCTGGGCTAATGCTTCCGGAAACTCTGGGGAGCAGAGGAGGGGTGAAGTTGCTGAACTACCCTTCCATCTGTGTCACTCTGCCTGACCAATGTGGAGGGGGCAGAGACATGATAGTGCAGCCTTCCTTCTCCTTTTCCAGTGGTTAGTACTGATAGTGACACTAGACCTGTGGACTCTTAGCACACCCTAAATGCAAGGATTTGCATTATGCCCAGCTCCTGCTCAGGTGTGCAAAGCAGAGAGAGAGGCAAGGCTCAGTCAGACCTAAACCCAGATCCAAGATTACACAGACAAAATGGATTAGAGCTAGAAAGAACTTCTAGGTCTCTTCTCCCTTTGTCTTGTGCCTTAATCACAAGAGCACAGTAAATATTTTTCAGATACTAAGGTCCAGATTTTGCCATGTTTGCTCATATCAAGCAGTTCCACTGAAATCTTTAGAACTATGTGTGGAGTAAGGTAGTACTCAACATGAACAAGGGAGGGACAATCTGGCCCGGCTCAGGCATTGTGTTGTCTCTTATTCTCTCTCTCAAATTCTGTTTCTCTGGCTGCTTTTTAATTTCTCCTCTGGTTCTTATTCATTCCATGTTCTTTTTCTATTTGCTCATGCTACTGAATTTCTGTCTCTTGTAATTTGTTTCTCCAAGTATCTTTCTCATCCATTTAAGAAGGGGAAAAACTACATTATTGTTCAATTGTATTCACCTAAAGATCTGTGACATACTATTTTATTCATAAAGGAGATTAATAGTGGCTATTTATAAACTCATAAACAAATGACTTTACTCAGTTTTCAAACAGTCAATTTGAAAATTAATACCCAAAGATACAATGTGTTACCCAATACCAGAGGCTCCTTTTCAGACATATTCTCTCTAATATGAGTCTAGGGCCTGATCTTGCAATCCTTTCTCCTGACTAATGGGAATACTTGCTGACTACATTTCACATATGTGGGGAGGGCTTGTAGGAGTAGGCCACTGATTACAGACATGCTATGAAACTCCCAAATCAGTGAAGTCACTTTGATGTAAATGGGAGTTTTGCCTGAGTAAGCAAACTACAGGATTGGTCCCCAATTTCTTTGTCTAACTAGACTTTTCCAGAATGTCTCTTCCTTTACACTTATTTTTAAGCAAACGTATTGACTAAAGTATATGCTAGAAGCTTTGCGTTGTGGCTTATGACATATTAGCCAGTTTCAAATATCTGGTCCCCTGGCCTAGTAGCTTGATATTTTTTTCCATGAACAGTATATCTAATATTACCTGTGCTAATGATATCCTCTGGTAGTTCATCTCCACAGTACCTGAAAAAAGATTGTAATGCTTCATGACTAAATGTCAATGAACAAACATGCATTAACATACATGACACATTGATATCTTAACAGATAAGGATGGATATTAGGTTTCAGATTCCCCCTTTGTGCTATAACTCATTGTTCTAAGTTGTTCTTTGGGGTCTATTCTAAAATACAATAAGGTCATTGGTTTAAGTACTTTTATTTACACTATTTCATAAATGAGAGTAGGGAAGAAGGAAGAAAGAGGTTGCAGGAAGCAAAATTTGCAATAATTGAAGAAAGTAAATGAAATAAAAGAAGGCAAAGAGCTATTCATTTTCATAAGGAACAATGACTGAAGCTGTAGGAGGACAAACTTAGGCTAGACATCAGGAAAATTATTAAAGGGGACCTGTCAAGGGGAGAAAAAAAGAGATAGTGTCTTCTCTTTGTTTGTGGATGATGTACAAAGGAGCATGAAAAGCAGTGAGAATTTTGAGGGGGATTATTTTTTCTCTGTTTTTTTTTTACATTAGAAATTCAGATGTTCTAATCTGGAAAATTGTGGTTGCTGGAGAACCAGTGAAATTATGACATCACTAGAGTAAAGAGAGTAAAAAATTGAGCAAGTAAGCAGGAAAGCAATTTTTAGTCAGATTGTTTAAAACTCCTTGGGTTATTGGGTCATTTTTGTTTTGTTATTGTTAATATTTATTTCACTTCAATAAAGAATAATATTTTGGGTTAAGTGTATCTTTGCTAATGACTCACTAATTGTGCTCTGAGATTTCCAAGAGCGCTTTTATCAAAGCTCTGGATGGATGACCATACTTGTATTTTGAAGGTAACAATCCAAAGGTGTTGAGAAAATCTTACTGGCTTTCTTTATATCAGATAAGGAAGCAATAAAGAGCAAAACCCTAATTTTTAAAAAATCTTTGCATGTTGTCTTTATTAGTAACGAAGAAGATTGCCAGAGGAGATGGTTTAGGCAACATCATCGCATATATTCAAGAACATATGAGATGCAGGAGTGATGTGGGGAGCATCCTTGTAGATGCAATGTGGTAAATGTGGTCTTTTTCTGAGTGTGCTGTCAATGAAATATTATAACTTGAACATTTTAACTATATTGCTTTAAATATATGTAAAAATATGTGGAAATTATTTTTACCTGCCCACAAAGCCAGTGACATCATCATAGCTATCATAGACTTCTAAGAAATCAGCCATGCAAGCAGTGTCATCTTCAACATCAAAATCCAGGAACTGTAGGTGAATCCGTTGTCCATACTTCAGTCTAATGTGCCAATAGCATATTTGTTCATTTTCATACTCGTTTGGGTAGCCTGGTGATTTAAAGGTGTGCTTTGCATCTGTGAAGATTCCACCACATTCTTTTGCTAAGAGAAAAATAAAAATAGACTTCAAATGTGTTTCAGGCCTTTTTGTCTGTTAGTTCTTCTTACTGAATATAGTACAGAATCAACCCAGTATAACAGCAGTAAGACTCTTGAGTGCTGTTCATATATTCTATAACCCCATCATTCTGAACTAGTACCCATGGTTGCACACCTATGGAATATATAGTATATAGGGAGTTGATATGTTGGCAACTAGGGGTCTAATCCAAAACCCACTGAAGTCAATGGAACTGCTCTTATTGACTTCAGTTGGCTTTGGATCAGATACTAGGAGCTCTGTATAAAGAAAATTGGGATTTCAAGCTAAGTCCATCTATAGGCCTCACGAATGTGCTTATAAATCACCCTATTTCCAACTTGGTCTCTCTCTTCCTTCAAGTCCCTCCTTAAAATGCTCCCCAGCCAAAAATGTCTATAAACTCTAGCCCTCATTCAGTTAGACTGCTTTTTTGTTGTTGTGTTCTATTCCCCCTTCCTTTGGCCTTTAACATTCAAGATGCTGAGCACACATACCCATTAGCTTCAGTGGGAGTTGAGGACTCTCAACATCTCAGAAGGTTTAGTGTTGTCTCCTCAGTATGCTGCCCTTTCCCCCTGAAGACAGGCAACTTTTCTCAAATCTGAACAATATTCTCCATCAAGTATTAAGAAATTTATTCACAATGGGATGGAACAAATCAACCTCTGAGAGTAAACAGCTTTGGTTAATTATGCTGTCCACCGCCCAAATAATGCATTTGGAAAACATCTAACTGGCATTGAGAGAGCTGACAAATGAGAAAGAAAGGCTGACAGTTTAAATGTAGTGAGTGTCGTAGTCTCTCACACTCCCTTTATGTGTTGAACATCTTAAGTGTCTCCCATCCCAACAATTTGGTTGATGACTGCTGAGCTAACATAAACAAACTAGAATCACAGTGTATACAAATAAAATATGCACAGCTGTATATACATCTCTGTTAACCCAAAATGCTGGCTAAGTAACACAAGATAGGCCATTTGGAGTGGTATGAAAGAGAAAAAGAACACAATTTTCCTTGTTGGTGCCTACTTTTTGTCTCTTCCCTCTACTTTCCTTCCTGCTTCATTATACTGTTGGTACCAGGGCAAGCCTTGGGAGTCATTTCTGGGTAGTTTCTTCATGTGCTGAACATCCAACTGGCATTATTACTCATTTAATCATGTGGATTTATATAGTAACTATTGTTGGATAGGTCAAATATTTCAATCCCAGACTTAGCACTTACTTGGTTTTATATGTTTCTGCTCCCATTAATTGGAACAGGAATAAGTTCTACATTTTCTATCTGTAAAATATCTGGAAAATGTTTGCATTTAATGATGTTTCATCTCTTTGTATGTTTCTCTGTGTAGATATTTGAGAACTGATAAGCAGGAAAAAAGCAGTTGCAGTCAGAGACATATTTTCCTCCAAGACATATTTTCCTCCTTAGTCTATAACAAAAGACTAAGATCACCAAACAGAAACTCCCTAGTTTCGACTTCAAACCCAATTCTATGATTTGTGTTAATTAGGAGGTCAGACACTAGATGATCAGAAGGGTCCCTCCTGGCCTTAAAATCCTTGGGCCAGAAACTCAGCTGGTGTAAATCAGGTCCACTGAAGTTAACCTTTTGTTTGCTAGGGAACAGATATTGTCCCTGCACCTTGTCACAGTACTGCTGGGCATCCATTCATATGTTAATCATATATACACATTCTTAAAATCTTTACACGTAAATCAAATTGCACATCCTTATTTTTCGTCTGCTTTAAATTATAGCTAAGCTTCCTTCCAAGTGTCAGATGATTAAAGGGGATGCCTATTAAAGGAATAATCACAACTCAAATTTGGGCCAAATTGTAGAAGAAACAAGCTTTTACAAAGAGAAAACAAATAGAAATTTTTCTCTGGATTTTTTTTTTTTTTAGTACTCCCCTGGAAATTGTTGTTTTACAACAAATAAATATTCTGCTGCAGTGTGTGCAACCCAAATACTGAGAACCACAAAATGAAACTGATTGAATTGATCTTAGTTTGTAGAAGCTGAGAGAAATGTAAAAGGAAAACAGGATAATTAATTAATTATAATTGAGATTTTTAACATTAAAAGA
The DNA here is from genome assembly GCF_026122565.2 of Emydura macquarii macquarii. Taxonomy (NCBI): domain Eukaryota; kingdom Metazoa; phylum Chordata; order Testudines; family Chelidae; genus Emydura; species Emydura macquarii. Next base: position 86,539,588 of record NW_027131390.1, read on the forward strand.
ATGTTAAATGATCTGTTACCTAGTAAGATAGACAAAATGTTGGTTCACAACATATGATTTTTAATTTTCCCTTTAACATTAACCCTTTAACATTTTCCCTTTAACATAAACACACAGACCAAAATATTCAAATTTAGGTGCCTAACGTTGGGCACCTAAATAAAAGTAGCTGCTAAACACCAATGGCCTCATCATAAATTTAGGCACGTAAATGTACACGCCCAAGTTGGAAAATTTTGACCACCTTGCATTAGAAACATTAGCCGCATTACTGATTCACTACCTAGCATTCAGTCTGTTATTAACCTTAAAAATCTATTTTAATTAGTAAAAAAAAAGGCATTTAATTAAGCAATATTGGATTCTTTTTAGACATACCATGAGGGTTGTAGCAATAGGCATCCCATCTCTCACTTCTGTTGAGGCGAATTCCATAATCAACAATGCCAATCTTTCCGAAACCACAGCTGGATCCAGCTTTCACTATGGGATAACCAACTCTGCCCTTAGCCATCCAGCCAGCAGCACACACATGGAAACCTGTGACACAAAGAAAGGATTATGGCTGTTCTATAAATTCACTCTAAGCAAGAAACATTATAAAAATTATTGCCTCATTCAGACTAACAACATTTTTTTCTCATTGCCAAAATCTAGTTTATGCATAATTAGATTAATGCAAATCACATCATGGTACTGAGGCAATTGCTGTATTCTGCATGGAGAATTTTGAATGCAGAGTATAAAACCACTTCTTGTCCTCTAAAATAAATTTTTTTCTCAATGAAAAATAAAAATCAGCTGCAGATGGACTGTAAAGCTCACAGCCTTAGAGAGATTAAATACAGTACCAACCTTTGCATTCAAATTAGATGTCAGATTAATCATGTAATATAGTACATTAATTTCTTTGTTTCCTTTTTAGTGCCTAATCCTACAACCTCATTCAGTCACTACTTATGTGAATAAGGGTGAATCAGGATTGGGCTCTTTAGGGTGGATAAAAAAATGTATATATAGGATAAGCTAAGAAAACAGAAATGCTTATTGAATTAAAAACAATCTGTTAATACAACATTATGGCTGAGAGTTTAAAACCAGTAATAAAAAATTCAAAGTTATTCACTGCTTTGTACAAAACAGCTCTTTAATAAGCTGACCATATTTTCAAAGTAAAAAACCGGAACACTTCTTTTGTGATGGTTTTCAGGTGTTGAAATAGTCAGAAACAACAAAATACACACTATTATTAATGTTTGCTGGTGTTACTGCCAACTTTTGATTCAGCAGTGATGCTTGCATAGTCCTCAGAATGGAGGCTTTTCCCCCACAACTTAACATTCTCAATGAGTTGATCATGACACACTGAACAAATGTTTTAACATGCACTTGGAGCAAGATAGCAGCTTCGATAGGGTCTGCGCTCCTACAACTCTTCATTCCAAATGCTTGTCATCTCATTGAACACTCTCTCTCTGCTGGACAGTTTGCTCTCAGTACACATGGAGCAAATTTAGCAACATGTCTTGGATACACACTTTAAAAAACAAGTGTTTCAATTGATTCAATCAAAATTTGGGACATTCCAGAAGAAGTTCCTGGGGCACTGGTCTAAGAAAATGCAGTGAAGAGCAATGCCTAAGCGCCTCTGTCCAATAGCACCCCCTTCATATTATGTGATGTTGAGGAGATTGGGGGTGAGACTGCTGCTGCCAAGCTCAAAGAATGGCCTGCTCCATTGTGCTGTACTCACTGTAGGGCTCTGTTCTCCCACTTACAGCACAGAGAGTCAATCTAGCACTGCAAGCAGCTGCTACAACTATCTGCAGTACAAGTCGCATAGCAGCGTCTAGCAATCAACGGGGGAAACTGCATACAAGCAAAAATCCTGAGCTGCCTTTGTTTTCTCACAGGATTGCAAGAGCCACCCGAAATTCATGACACTTGCAATAACACAAGTGTTGACAACATTGACAAATGACTACACATTCAAATGCACATTTTTTTCATACCTATTTTTCTTGCTGCCTCCAGCTGCTGGTATGTGGCTAGTTGTCCTCCTTCATATTCACACACTGCTTTAGCTTCGGCATAGGTGAGCTGATATTTTCCAGCCCTTGCCTCCCTGTGGTACACTCCAGCTGCTCGCTCTGTGGGATCAAAGCAATTAAGATTTTCCATATTTCTTAGGAGTGCAGAATATAGGATCCCAACTGGCCTTCCCTACTGTATGATATCAGATCTCATTGCTGCCAACAGTTTATTGGGAACTGCAGCTTGGGCTGTTGCCCAGGTGAAAACATAAACTGGAACTTTATGTTATTTAGAAAGCTTCAGGAAAATGTGTGTCCTCCCAACACTGGCGTATTTTAGAGTCCTGCAGGAGGGGGAATTTTTGAACGACAGTGAGTCAACATACTTTTGAAATGATTCCTAGAACTACTACTTAGAAAGCAGCAGTTCCAGCAATGATGAACTCTTGTCAGAAACAATGAGTCTGGGATATCCCATTCAAGCAGTCTAGAGAAGGTCTAGAGAAATGATATCAGAGTATTTGAATAGGGAAGGTGCAGAAAATTAAAGGGAATAGTGATGTGACACACATATTTGAGCTTGTATCACACACTAGCCACAGAACCGGATCAGCTGTTAGCTAATGTTTTTGTTATATACAGATTTGCTTACATCTGTTTTATAACAACACTGCAATATTTCTACCATTACTGCTGTTGAGAGGTCCAATTATGCAGCCGATCTGCATGCAGAACTCCTATGGATTTCAATGGGAAACTTTACCCTACTTGAAATCTGACAGAAACTACTGTACATCATGCTACATGGCCACCACTAGTCAACATAACCCCAAAATTGGCAAATATAAAGTCATTTTACACAATAGTAACACAGCACCACAGGAAAAATAACCCCTCTTTTGAAAGAGTACTTAGATTCAGTGGCTTTGTCTACATTAGGGAAATTTTTGAAAGTTTTCCTCCCATTGATCTGTGCTTCACAGTGGTGTAGACAGCCTGATGGCTGCCAATACAGTTTTTGGACTCATGTTAAATAGACTTGCTTCCAACAGTGTTAGAATACATGTTGCTGAAAACAGCCTCAGCAGACGGTGGGCTGCTTATACAAATGTACTCAAAATTCTTCCTGGTGTAGACACGGCTAGTATATATTTTATGGAGTTGGGGTGCTTCCAATGCTAAAACCTAATAGATCATAACATATGCTAGCTAAGCAGCTATTACAGTATAGCATGTATTCTCCATTTAAAATATATTCACCAATCTCTTTTTCAGTCAAGATCCTTTTTGTAGGAAATAGTTTTTGAGACCTGACATAAATGCCATCCATCATATTTTAACCTATATATCCAGGCACTTTCTTTCACCAGTCATTAAGTGCATTTAATATAGTTATGTATGGATTGAAAATCTGATTGATACAGTAAAGAGATGCATAATTTAACATTATAGTACTTTCATGTGACAATCTGGGAAATGGGGTAATCAGTCACCATGTCTCACAAGGAAGCTCACAAATGAATCTAAAAATCACAGGCTTCAATCTTTGTGTCTCATGAGCTGTGCTCAGAGCAGGACCCAAGTTTGGGATGTTGGGAAAAAGGTGACTGATTTCTAAATCCTTCAGTTAGCACAAGATGACCAGTCCCCAGTCTACATTAGAGCAGCCTCAGGGCTATTCTAATTTATGTATGCTGATAACGTATAACAAAAAGACGATAATAGCACTGTGAGGCTCTGGTCAGTAACCCTAGAATCCTTGAGGTACAAGGGTGACATGAAGTCCCAGTGTGTGCTACAGGACTGGAGCAGCTCAAAATCAGGGCCTTGGTGTTTCAGATTTATCATTTGAGTTTTGCAGAACCCCTCGCTACACATATTCCCTCTAATGCCAAAACTTACCAGTTCACTTGGCCTTCATAATTTATTCTGTTTGTCAGTTTCACAAATTTACCTAATGTCTAATCTCCATAGTTTTCAGCCTACTGATCCTTGCCCTAGGAATTTATTTTAATTGCACTCTTTAAATCATTTGTAAACAATTTCTGCTGGGCTGAGTGACTCACCATTACTAAAAAATATGTTCTCTATTTACACATTTCCTTGTAAACATAACAAGCAAAAGGATCAACTACCTTAGTGCTTGCTGAGATTTAGTATTTACTTGTTCCTTTTTTCCTTGGGTTGAATCAACTTGCTCATGATGAACTTACTTTAAAATGAAATAAATATACTTCTCTAGTTTATTTTCTGCTCCCATTATCTCAAGGTGATTAGAAGAAAGTATTTTCCCCCTGTTCAAAATTCAGCACTGTATAACACAATAAAATGTTTGTGCCTAGTTACTCTGATATTTTTATTAGTTTTACAACAACAGCTTTTGGAACATGCCAGAATGTGCAGTGGAACTCCAGTCAAATAAATAAAATGTTAGTATAAAGTGAATATATTCAGCTGACTAAGTATCCATATTTAGTGAATCTGAACACAATACATTGGGTAGCATAGAAATAAGATGAACGGAATGTCTATTTCTAGTCTGTCCTGAAATCAAGACCTGATAGTTCTGTGTCATTGCTATAATGCATTATTTTGCTGGAAAAAAAGTTCTCATTCTGTTTTGGATAGTGCTTTGCCAGAAGAGGGGAAGCAAAAGAAAGTTCAAGTGTGACTATGCCCTGTTTTAGAGATGCTTCAATTTATCCCAGTAGGATTGGTTTCTTTCTTTCCTGTATATGTTATGGCCTCATTAAATTATCACTGTGTTGTTTCAATACACTCAATATGTGCCGGGAATATGATTACTTATGGTCCACATTACAGTTGAAACATATTTTTATGATGATTGTACACAAATGTGTGTTGTAACTTTGCCAAATTTCTCTTCGTTTGTAATTCAGTTCACTGCATTACGTTTTGGTTACCAATAGCAATATTTTTGTTGCAATAATTAGACTTTAGGGAAAAGGTGGAAACCCTCAGTTCAGTGCTGTGTTCTGGAAGTGTGAAATCAGCCCATCAGGGAAAAATATTTGAAAGTTATAGTGTGAGGCATTCCATGGATTTTCCTTTTTTGGTAAATGAATGATTCATTGACTTTCATTCATCTTCACTTTCATTATAAATCCTTTTATTGCAAGTGATGCTGACACCAGTACGTTGGTTTAATAATGGGAAGAGTAGTAATCCATGTTGCCATTATTCAGTCCAGTTAACACTCTGCTTCTTTCTTTTAAAGAGAGGTGAAGCAAAAGTAGGACATTTTTTACAGGTGAATAGAGCACACTATTTCCACTCAATCCATACTAAATACGGCTGCTGAGATGATTATTATCATTACTTAACATTTATATTGTGAAAGCATGTAAAGATCACAACAAAGTTGGGCCCCATTGTGCTAGATGCTGTACAAACATATGATAAATGACAGACCCTGACCCAAAGAGTCTCCTTGCCTATTGCTCTTACCACATCATTTGTCTATTAGATCCACCCTATCAAATCCAAGCTTTTTGTCCTCACCCTCAAGTCCCTTCACAGCTCTCTGAGGCCTGGTCTATACTGGCAACGTAGGTCGACGTAAAGTCACTTATGTCGACCTACGTATACCTTCATCTACACTGGCACCACTGTTAATTCGAATTAAGTTGCCTCGAAAATCGACTTAATAAGACCACCTCTGCAAGTGGCGTAGTGCCTAAGTCAAATTTGTTAATTTGTTTTAGTGTCAGTGTAGACACAACTTCACTTAAATCAAATTTATTGGCCTCTGGGAGGTATCCCACAATGCCCTGTTTTGACTGCTCTGGACAGTTGTGCTGTGCTGCTCTGTGGTCACACTACCAGGAAATGTCCCGTCCCCTCAGGATTTGAATTTTCATTTCCTGTGCAGCCAGTGTGGAGAGAGCTTTGTCACTGTACTCCGCATGGCTACTGCAAAGCCCAAACAAGCTCCAGCATGGAATCGACTAGAGGTCTTAAATCTCATCAGGCTGTGGGGTGAGGAGTCCATTCTGGCTCAACTCAGAACCAGCAAAAGGAATCTGGACATTTATGGGAAGATATCCCAGAACACGCTGGAGAAGGGACACAAGAGGGATGCTCAGCAGTTCCGCATGAAGATCAAGGAGCTGCATCAGTCATATCAGAAAGCCAGGGAAGCTAACAGCCATTCTGGTTCCTTGCCCAAAACATGCCGCTTCTATGATGAGGTGCATGCAATTCTCGGTGGTGATCCCACCACAGTACCGCCCCGCAGCATCGATACCTCCGCTAGATCACAGTCCATGATGATGAGGACTCCGTGGATGAGGAGGAGGAGGAGGCTGAGGAGAGCAGGGTACATGACAGCGTGCTGTCTGTTCTCCCTGAAAGTCAGGACATATTCCTGACCCCAGAGCAGTCCTGCAGCATAGGACAGCACTAATGATTCCGTGGAAGGCACATCTGGTGAGTATTTTTTCTTCTTAGTAGTTCTGTCCTTTTACATTGCATGTGGGGGCATGAAGGGGATTTCAGGCATTTTGGTGACTGTACTGGGCGGTTACCCAGGGAACAGTTTATTTATATGATGAGAAATGCTACGCTTGTCATTAGTTGATATCTCATGGAAACTTTCATGTATGTAATCTGTTATCCTTCGCAAAAGTTTTCAGGGGAGGGCTGCCTTGTTCCTCCCTCCACGGTAGGATATTTTGCTGCAATCAAGGGAGCCTGCATCATGGCGGAACACTGCTGGTACCCCACTGCATCCAGAAAAACTTTGTTTTAAGCAGAGACTTCCCCCACACCCATGCTCTCCACAGTTCCTCTCTGTAAGGGTTTAAAATACCAGCAGAGACTCCCCACCACCACGCTGTCCTCAGATCCTCTCAGTAAGGGCACAGCGAACAGACCCTTCTGGGATGTCTGGAATGAAATGAGGCTCTGTGTTTGCCCTGTGCACTGCATGGGGATTATTGTCTACATTGTTGTAGTTGTTTCATTTTCTTCACTATGCTAACAGTGGCTACCTTGTTGGGTTTTTTTTCATTCTGTAGACACCTCAGCCTCGGCCCCACCCTCAAGAAATGCTGCGGAAAGACTATCACAGATTAGAAAGAGGAAAAAAAAAACCCAAGAGATGACATGTTTTGCGAGCTCATGAACGCCTCAGCGGCCACAGAGACAGAGCAAAGAGCATGGAGCTCACCTTGTCCCAGAATATGGACATGGACAGGGAGACTTGCAGAGAAATGATGGAGCATGATCGCACTACCACGCAGGAGATGCTGCGAATCATGTGGGACTAGGCAGACATGCTGGGGAGGCTTGTGGAGCTTCAGGAGGAGCGGAGGAAGGACAAAGTCACGCTGCAGCCCCTCCATAATGCTCCTGGACCAAGGGCTTTGATGCCCGCTCCTCACCCACTCCCAGCTGGTGTCTGAGGAGACTAGCCAGGCTGAAGTATGTGCTCGCCTCCACCCTGGTGGGGCCACCCCAGCTGAGGCGAGTAGAAAGCAGCGGCGGCCACGCTGATAGCTGGCCCGTAAGCTATCACCCTATCCCTTGAGACAGTGAATGAACACTCCCCCCTTTCTCCCATAACTTGAATGTTCATAAATAAAGTTAAGCATCATTTCAACACATTTCTTTATTATAACATATCTTGTTCTGGAAGGATTTGGAGGGTACAGATATTGATTTTGTGGGGGGATGTTTAGCAAAGGCAAACAACATACAGGAACAGAAATCAGTCCTGTATCTCATTGCAGAACCTGGTTTTCAATGCTTCCCTAATGCAAAGTGCCCCACAGTTAGCTCTCAGCGTATTGCTGGCATCTGGCTGCTCATAATTGGTGGCAAGTCTTTCTGCCTCCACAGCCCAACCCTGGGGGAACCTCTCACCCTTCGCTTCACACACATTATGAAAAACACAGCACACAGATATCACAGAAGGGAGATTCTTCTCAGTCATGTCCAGCCTAGTGAGCAGACTCCTCCATCTACCCTTTAAACACCCAAAGGCACATTCTAAAATCATTTTGCAACTGCTTAACCTCTTATTAAAACACTCCTTGTCACTGTCAAGGTGACCGGTGTACGGCTTCATTAGCCAAGGGAGCAAGGGGTAAGCAGGATCCCCCAGGATCACTATGGGCATTTCCACACCCCTAATTTGAATTGTTTGGTCTGGGAAAAAAGTGCCCGCCTGCATGTTAGAGAACAGCCCCGAATTATGAAATATGCGCGCGTCATACACCTTCCCAGATCAGCCCACATAGATGTTGGTGAAATGACCCCTGTGATCCACAAGCCCCTGCAGGACCATGGAAAAGTACCCCTTGCAGTTTATGTACGCGGGTGCTAGGTGGGCAGGCGCTAAGATAGGGATGTGCGTCCCATCAATGGCCCCTCCCCACAGTTTCGGAACCCTGTCGTGGCAAACCCCTCCACGATGTCCTGCACATTTCCCAAAGTCACTATCCTTCGTAGAAGAAGTCTGTTGATGGCCCTGCATACTTGAATCACGGCGGTGACCACTGTAGATTTACCGACTCCAGATTAATTTCCAACTGAGCGGTAACAGTCTGGGGTTGCCAGCTTCCACGGAGCGATGGCGACTCTCTTGTCCATCGTCAGAGCTTGTCTCGAGTATTCACGTGCTTCGGGGAAGGGGCCCGCTCTGAGCACAGTTCGAGGAAAGTTGCCTTTCGCATACGAAAGTTTTGCAGCCACTGATCATCATCCCACAGCTGCATAACGATGCGGTCCCACCAGTCTGTGCTTGTTTCCCTGCACCAGAACCGGCGCTCCACGGAATGCAGATGAAATGTTGCAGCCTGCAGCAATCGGGAATTGTTCTGCTCGATGGCTTGTAGCAGAGCAGCCTTGGTGGCATCGCTGTTGTGTGTGCTTCAGCTTCTTGCTCTACTTCGAAAATACTCGATGGTAAGCCGCGATGTATTTGTAACGCTCACAATAATAGTGCAGAGTTGAGCCATGTCTCTGCAGCAATGGCGAGCATGGGGAGTAAAAAAACGGCGCAAAAATACTTTTCCTGTTTGTTTGTGGGGGGAAGAAGGGAGGGGGAAGCAGCGTTGCATCATGGGACAATGACACTCATCCCAACAGCCACCGCAGCTAGTTGCACTGTGGGATAGCTACCTATATTGCACTGCTTTGCAATTCGAATTAAGAGTGCTCAGTGTAAACGCAGGAGACCTGCACAAACAGTGTAGTATATACACGCTGCTGAGACGTCTAAAAATCAGCTGCTGAAAGTCGACTTAAAGTAAGTCAATTTCACTCGGCAGTGTAGACCCTGGCATCTAATCATGTCACCTCCTCACTACTAGGTCCACCAGCAAGGCCAGCCTTGACTACTTCTCACACACGTTTTCTCTGTTGCCCCTTGGGCATAGTATACCCTCCTTGGAGGGGATCCGTAAAGACACAACCCTCTCCTCCACTATAGTCCTCCTCCACTGTGATTTCTCAAATACATCTAAGAAAGCGTGGCTATGCTCAGGACTTGGTGAAGAGGGTAAGTAGTTAAAAAAGTGTACTTGTATAGAAAACATTAAAGAGAGACGTTTCCCTTCACCCACCCATACTTCAGACATCACTTCTCATTTAATTTGTAAGCTTTTTTAGGACGCAGATTAGATTTGTGTTTGAATGGCACCGAATGCAAAGTGGCTCAGGTCTTGAATCTGGCACTATGCAATCACTAATAATAACAGGAATTAAAATAGCTAGAAATATTTTAACAGATGCATAATGTATGGTAGAAGAGAAAATACTGTATAACTATTACTCCATATATCAGCCATCTCAGGCACACATTTGCTTCGATGTTCTTTATGTTAATGTGTTTTGTATTACTGTTCTTTCCACTGTATTTGAAAATGTATAATTTTAAAAAGCCCTTTGACCCACATACAAAATAAGAGACTGCTGTCACAATATTTTCACATGCTTCATTCTTTCACAATTATTCCTCAGCTGCTTAATGATGCTAGCAAACCATAACAAAAACAGTATACACTTTCCAAAAATTTTTACTGGAAATTTAGGAAGTATTATATTTGTGGAGAGAGTTATTACTCTGGCATCCATTAGTTTCACATGTAGGCTACCATGTGTTTGTGTTATGTTCATGCAAAAGCTAGTGGGCTCCTTTTATACTTCTCATATTTTTCCTTCATTAAAAGAATTGTCATTTAACACAAATAGTTTTTACTTCAGCACATGCTTTCAGATTCAACTTTACATAATTCATACATACACACATTCATTCTTACATAATTATTATATTCCTGGATAGATTTTAGTTAGCAAATAAATGTGAAAACATTAAGAAAATTAGGCAAAAATGTAGTCATTATGCCGGTAAAATTCCTATTGATTTCAATGCAAGATTTCCCCCCTATTGATGTATGGTACATTTTTATATCTTTTTAAAGAGCTGTGGTTATTTCCACAGCCCAGTGTTCATGAATGAATTTTTTTCTTACCTAACCAAATAGAGTTATGCAGTACTCCATTCTTGAATCCCCAACTTTGAGTCTCGTCCCACAGCAAGGCACAGAAGAAAATTAACACAATCATCTTTTCTGTCTGAGCTATGAGATTGTAAATGCTCTCTGTTAAAGTGCTCAGGGTAACCTCTGCTAGCAGCTGCCTAAATGCTCTTGAAACATCTGGTAACCTGATCTTAAATAGTGCTTTTCCCAGTGAGGTCAGCAAGCCTGCTCCAATTGAACTTTCTGTAGTATTGTTACAGAATTAAATGTGATATCTGAGTTGGTTGGTCTGACTCACTTTATGGCTCTCTTGCTTATGTGTCCAGCCCCCAGTCTAGCCAGCACTACCAAAGCACATGTGAAAAATTTTATGTGCCAAAATTTGTTCTGTTCTTTAGCCGCCACTGTCTTCAAATATGTTCCTGTGCTAAAACTATGTAGCAAATCTACCAGTGGATGATGATTCTACTCACACAGTTTACAGGATTAAAGAGAGTCAGTTACACTACAATACAATGAATAGTGTCATTTAAACATTCTGAAGGTCTTGTTTAGTGGAATTTCTCATGGACCTGATTGGTAAAAAGCAGTACAGCTAATGCTTTGCCTTAAATATTTGGACTAAATAATCCCACATAATATGTCTAATTCAGAATCAACCAAGAGCTCCCTCAGATAAATAAAACTAGAAGTGTCAAAATAGTGATGCTCTTGGTTCTGACAGTGGAGAATGAAGCTCTCCTAACCACACCTTAGAATCTGATTCATGGCGTAACATCTGGCTGCCTGTCTTCCTTTCTGGCTGCAGAGTGAGTGTTGCATAAGCAGCTGCTCCTTGTGGGCAGGACTATGTTGGAATCAAAAGGGAAAAAAATGATATAGTGTGGAAAAATCTCTGCTAGACTACCTCTTTCTCTTGAAGACCCTAAGGTGGAGTCCAGTCTCTTTTGGTGGCACAAGAGACTTGTGCGTATTGTTTTGATAACACCCTTGAGCCTGGAGTCAGAAGTTACAGCTAAAGATGTGTTCATTTGCCATGACCTCAGAAGTTAAAGTAAATGAAAACCAGAAATGAAAAGGGTTGAGAGCTAACTTCACACTCAGACTGGTTTTTTTATATAAATCTTTGCTGCATCAAGGGGAGAAAAGATTCTTAAATATTACTGAATCCCCATCACTTGGAATTAATACACATCTCATGTTACAAACACATATGCATGAAGCTATTCACCATGGTCCCCCCACACAAACACACACACCCCTGCCAAGCAGGAGGGGAAGTGTTAGGGGAGCAAGAAAGAGTGGGGAGATCTCCCTTCTCTTTTAGCAGAGGAGGTAGAGATGCACATTCCCACCCATGTTAACTCCTGGATCTATTCGTATTTATTATATTCAGAGGCAAAACATTACAGTAAAGTAGAGTTAAGGTTACTGAGTGGTATGTTGTCCCCTTCCAGAATGCTGAATTGAGCAAAACTCAAATGTCTGAAACCCAGGAAATTCATGGGCAACCTTAACTCTGGCCCTTTTCAGCAATGCCCTAGTTATACCCGGTTAACACATACACCTTTACACTGCCAACCCCGGAGTTCCTGAAACATAGAACACTCTCCCCTTATATAAGTCACTGTTTTAGATGAAGCTTACCTTTGAGGATGAGTACTGAAAGATCAGAATACAGTGGAAAAAAACCCACAATAATTGCACACCTCTAGTTGTCACCTATCACCCCACACTGGAACCCATACAAGCTATCATCAAACAGTTATAACTCATATTTGATGGAGACCACATATGAAAGCAATCTTTCCTGCACCTCCTCTTCTGGCCTTAAAAAAACACAACAAAACCAACATCAGCAAATTCATCATCAGAAGCAAGCTCTCCCTAGACCAGGACACACCAATTCAAAGTGTCACCAAACCCTACCAAAACAAATGCAAAATCTGCAGCCATAGCTCCACTGCTATGATGATCTATACCCCGTACAACAGACCTTTCAAGATTCATGGCTCCTACACATGCTTATCATAACATGCGGTATATCTCATCCAATGCATCAAAGGCCCCAATAACTATGTGGGTGAAACTAGACAATCACTAGGTTCTCGAATAAACTCACACCGAAAAAATAAGACAAAAACATGGTATCACCCAGAGGTGAAAACTTTTCACAAAGTGATTGCTCCATATCTGATCTTTCAGTACCTGACCTCCAGTGAAACTTGCACTGCACCTTCAAAAGATGAACCTGGGAACTTAAATTCGTAACTCTGCTAGACATCAAAAACCATGGACTCAAGAGAGACATGGGTTTATGGCTCATTACAACCACATTGCCTGCTATCCATCACAAATATTTCTCTACAAAATAAGGTTGCTCTATCGTTTTCCAAGCATCAGTATTTGAGAGTCACATGTCAGGTTGCCTGGGACATTGTGGAGGTGATATTCTAAACTTCATATGATAGTGGGGGGAATGGAGAAAACAGCATTGAGTAAATTACTCCAGAGCACCTCTTATTGGCTAAAGGAGACTGAAATTCTTGCTTGTTTGGTTTGGGCTGTGATGTATTGGTTGCATGTGGGGTGGAGACCTAGAAACAACACTGGGGAGTGGAAGGAGGAACCATAGGAAGGTGCAAATTCAACAACAATATCTATAATGTATGTGTGTGACAGGATCCCTGGGGTAAAACCTGGAACTGTGGGACCACTGGGCCCCCTTAACTCTCCAGCCTGGTCTGTCTCTCACAATGCTCTGCCAGTGACAAGCAGCAAACCTCCCCCCAGAGGCTATCATTACTCAGCCACCAGATATAGAAGAGGCACACCCAGCTAAATTGTGGGAATACTCTCCAAGCCACTCATGGAAACACAGGGAAACTCCAGCAAATTTCCCAAGCCCCAGCCTTACACCCCCAGAAATATACCATCTTACATTGCTCAAGACCTTCTCTTGAACAGTGCAAGCTTCTTAATTAGTTTGCCACTTTGTCAAACAAAAGTGGACATGCACCAGCTTTCGTAACCTGAGAAGATTTCCCAAGAACTTTAGAAAAACTCACTGGTAAGGATAAAACATGAAAATAAGTGTATTATCTACAGAAAGATAGATTTTAAGTGATTATATGTGGTAAGTATAATGGTCACAGATAGTTACCTTAAGAAAATAAAAAGTAAACATGCATTCTAAATCCTAAACTTTTAGACTAAGCAAGAGTTGAATCAAACAGCTTTTCTCACCCCACTGGATATTGCAAGTAGGTTACAGTTCTTAATGCACAAGCTGAATTTCCTTCTCAGCCTGGCACCAGTCTCCTCAGTTCATGTCTTTGTCTTCCCAGTGTTCTTGTCACCTTCAGCACAGGTGGGGGAGGACAGAGGTGGTCTCATGATGCCACTGTTCCTTATTTCTTACTCTTTATCCATGTTCCTGGAAAGATATTGGCCAAGGCATGTCCTGGTGGGCCTTGCTGAGACACAGAGTTGAACAATCCCCATGATGTGATGCTTGCACAACTGAGTCACAGAGTTGAGCAATTCTCATTGTTTGGTGCTTACACAACCATCTCTTACTGACTTGTAAATCCCTTTCTGGTCAATGGTTGTTTAACGCCCACCTGGATATGGGTCACTTCCTTTGTTGAGAACTAGCAATGGGCGACTCCCAAACTCACAATTTCAGTAACAACCACATAGAAAAATATCATAACTTCATGCACACTAATGATATGTATACAGAGCAATGAGTTTCAGCAGATCATGACCTTTCATATGGTATCTTAAATGGCATGCTTTGTATGAAATATCACAACCATATACCAATGATGAATATGGGAGTTACAGGGTGCTATTTTGAGGAACAGCATGTCACAATGTGGACCAACTTTATATAAGTCATTGCTTTAGACACAGTTTGAATCCTTAGCAAACACTGTTGGTTAGATGGGCCTGTGGGTGCCTTGATTTCTTTCTCTGATAAAAGAAAAAAATCACTATATTTTGGGTACGGTATGAGCAACGGTTGAGCCCTGCCATCCCATATAGACTCCTCAGTTTGCCCTACTAGCCCTATTGTAGTAGATGAACTTGGGCAATAAAATATTTAACATATTGACAAAGGCTGAAAGATGACTTAATTGATGGCTCAAGAGTTTTACATAAGAACCAGACATTCTAAAGTACTGTCCTACCTGCTCTTAACCACCTGTGCCTGATGCCACAGGAACTGTGGAGCACAAAAAACTTAGTAGAATTGGTAGCTATGGCAACAAAACCATAAACACTGAAGGCTAGGCATGCACACAGCAAAATTCTTCTTTGCAAGAAGCCTAAGAATCACCCGAAGCAAAGGTGTCTGCCTCTCAAATGCATCAGACATTAAAGTTGGGATTTTCTTGGGCCTACTGGCTGTATTGGAAGGTATCAGTTTGTGCAAAATTTTGTGATGTGGATAAAAGCCCACAAAGCTCTTTTTTTTACATATAACTTTAGCTAGTTTGATCCTATTTCTCTAGAGGCTAAAAGGTAACTATACTTTACCAATAACAAGTTTTGGTAATTTATAGCATATTTTAAAAAATATATTCAAAACCGATAGTTGGATTAAATTCTGAACAAGTTTCATAATTGTTTTCAATCCTGTATATGTTTCTGATAACACAATTTTATGAGTGAGGATTAAAATTATAATTTATTTTTCCATTGTTTATTGTACTTGTGTCTAATTTATCCTTCACAGAGCATATTGCTGGTCTTTTAAGTTTTCATTTTAAAAGTTACCCTCTTTTGTTTTCTGACCCTAACCCAACTCCCAGCGAAGTCAATAGCAGTTTTATCAGTGACTTCAAGATTAGAATCAGCCCTTCTATGTATAATGGTGCTTTAGTTTAAAAGCAACTTGTTATGAAAACCAGAATAAAGCATTTGGGATAATGAAGAACAGATGTTAGGAGAGGATAATGAATTCATTGACTAAAAAACTGAACAATTGCCAATGTAAGATATTTGTTAACAGGCAATTCTAAAATATAGTAATTACAAATAAAATAAATGGACGTATTCCAGGAGGACCTTTTTAATGCAGGCATACAGTTCAGCAAGTATCTCAGGGACATATTCCTCCATTTACATTCTATGAAATAAACACATTTCCAAAATAATACAAATAGTATTTACAATATAATCCAGAGGAATGGGTAGAAATAAACATGTACTCCAAAACAAATAAATCCTGAAGGCTAATAGCAAATTTCTCAAAGCGAAAAACCTGAGAGGAGCCATGACAAGGCAAAAGTGAACTGGAAGAAACATATCATTGTGTCCACTTACACAGCCAGTTGCAAAGTTAACTTATACAATAGAATTGATATATTTTGGGCCACAGTCTGAGCACATTTACATTCAGATAAGTTCACAGTTACTCATTCCAATTGCTCAGTTATCTCCATTGGAGTTACTGTGAATTTATATAATTGTAAATAAATTAGAGCAGAATCTGACCTTTTATTTGCTTTGCCATATATTCCATACATATAAGTAAAACCCTGGCTTAGTGGTCACTTTTTATAAACACACACATGCTTTAAAATAAATTACTGTAATACCTTTTATTTACTGTATATAGTCCCTTGCTTCCCAAAGTGTTTTACAAACTTAATCAGATGTACAAACTATACACAGGGATTGTGAAATGCACCACCTTTGGGATGGAACAGCACACAACAACACTACACAAAAATTAATATGGATAGGAAGAGACGAATTCAGTGTAGCCAAACGAATCTGTAGGGACAAGTTAGGAGACGGTGTAATTACCTGAGATGGAAGTTGGTTGGGTATCAGGGCTAACAATCCGACTCTTGCAAAATGCGGAGGACTTCCCTATCTGCTCAGTAAATCATTGTTAATTTCCATTTATAGACAAGGTGAGTTCTCTCTTTAAACAGTCACTCAAATGGCATGGAAGCAATTTCCTTTCCCTATAAAAGAATGTATTTCTTTGTCAAAGAAATCAAGAGAAGGATACAGCTTACAAAAAATGTATTAAACATTTTCCAAAGTCTTCTGTGCTGTCAAAGTTTAAACTGGACATCTGTACTAAATTGTACTCTGGGAGCTGAACACTTAAAAAGGACAGAGAGAAGACGCAGCACATTCTAATTTTGATGTTATAGAAGAATGTTAAAAATTAGCTGGATAACCAAAACTACAAATGAAGAAGTGATGAGAAGGATGAGTTTAAAAAGAGCACAGTTATGTGAGAAACTAGGTAAAAGAATATCATCTTTTTGTGGCTACATAGCTTGCCAATCACAGAGCAACTCGCTTCCAGCACTCATGCTGTCAGGCAAAATCTCAGGTACACCAGGAAAAGGAAGAAAGAGAGCCAGTTACCTCAGAAATATCATCAAATGGACTGGTATCCTTTTTACAGTTCTGTCATGATTGTGAAGGGTGGAAGGTGACGGTTGAGAACCTCTGCACCTAAGATTTCACTTAAAGAAGAAGATGTCATCTGATATATCAGCTAAGCTATTATACAACAGTGGTGCCCAGTGCTTCATTTGTAATGAAAGAGGTCCTGGGGTTCAAGCAATTTTTTTACATTTGTATTGGATGCAGCAAGCCCATAGGTGCCAGGTCTATGAACTGCCAAGTCTAGACATGCTAGGGCTCAGCCCTGGCACAAATTAAGCACTGGTCATGCCCTTTCAGATGTAAAACATACTCTTCCTGTGTGTACGTGGTTAGCTATTATCAATACTTCCGTAGTTTAAAGGGGTTGAAAAAACGTAGCTCTAAATGTACCAAATTGCATTATATTCCTGCAGCTGATAAGACTTAAGTCATGTCCTACTTCACAGGCAAATTGTTTGGATCCCAGAACAGAACATGCCAACCAAAATGCTAAGTCTTCTCCATCCATCTAGACATTTATACTATGCTTACTACCCTGCAGGGTGGATACAAATAAATGATTTAAAAAAAAAATCAGATTTTTTTTATTTAAATCGGATTTTTTTTTAAAATCATCAATAAAATATTAAATATCTCTCTCGTTTAAACAATAACAGTTGCAATTAAATCTCATCACAAACATGCTAAACCTACACTTACAGTCTTATAAAAATGAATTAATGACTGTAGTCTGTTCAGCCTAATTATCAGCTCTTGCTTCTTGAAAGTTCTGGACTATCAGTTTCTGAGCAGACTAAAGTCACACATGTTCAAAGAAAGACACAGGCTGGATAGGATTGTTGTTATTCTGTGCTCATGTGGTGGTGGAGCTGGGCCAAGCAAGGCAGAGGAGTTAGTTAAGACACTGTCTTAAAGACAGAGAGACAAAGGATGGAGGCAGAGTAGAAAGGAACAGTGGAATGGACTGGAAAGAAAAAGGGAAGACATTATTCAGTACACACACAGCTTCATATATTCCCCGACACTTTTGCCACAGAAAAACTGTCATGGCTTCTGGGTGTGAGAGAGACCCTATCTAGGAATATTTTGAAGAAATTCCTTCCCTGGGTAAAAACGGAAAATGTGGCAAGTGTAAGCAATGCAAAAAGGAGATGCAGGGCCTAGTTGCAAAAATAAAACATCATAATGAAAACTGCTTGTTGGGAGAAAATGATGTGGATATGTCTGAAGAACAATGTGGATCAACTGGTTAGTAACTTAAATAATTTACTTTGCAATGCAGCATTCTTCATGACTCTCTCTATGTCTTTTAGTATAAGTGTGATTTAACAAGTAAATTACCAAACAATTTGCTATGTTGGATGTTGTTAGAAAAAAAAAATTTAGCTTAGCTAATCCTTATGGCTAGTTTAATTAGGTAACTAGGTTTAGAATCTATCACCCAAGTATACGGTACAGAAAGCTGCAATAAGAGAAATCTAGAGTTGCCAGTTGCCATGTGTGTCATTTTCTTATTTTATATTACATAATAAATGCCCCTTATTTTGGAACATCATGGCCACAGACCATAATGGTGATGCCATAAATGTATTCCCTATTTTACTTCAGCATAACTCAGCTTTCCCAAGGCTGTTATCTAGAAAAAACCTATAATGGCAACAAACTACTACTGAACAAAATAATATTACTTTGGTTTTAAAGCTGGTATGTCGGCTTGATTCACCATACGAAGACACAATTATAGACTGTCTGTCGGGTCTTATGCAGCATCTCATTTAAAATGGTAGTTGGTCTCAGAATTCTTCAGCCTGTAAATGCACATCTAATGGTATTAACCACTGGGCCAAACCAGAGTTTCATCAAATTAACACAGCCTGTGGCGTTTCAAAAGTCTGCAAATGATCATTTCTGTCACATTTATGCAACAAAACTTTTAAAATTATATTACTCAGAGGGTTAGAAGAATCCACATGATGCTTTGTAGTAAACGTGTCCAAAAGAGCACATAGCTTGGCAAACTTACATGAAATACTTGGTACTTACATGAGAATAGTTTATATTATTCACTTGTGATCCTAATAAAATATCCTTTTACATATATCATATTAAAAGGAGTACATCTGCGTTTTATTAACTTAGTATAATGCTATGAAAGAAAGAGCAGTAATGCAGAACATTTCCCAAATTTCACTCCCTATCTGCAGAGCTATGTTACTCACTGAATTTTCACTTTTGTTGCTAACTCAATTTAATGAAATTCAAGGACGAATTGCAAGTTTTCAACCCTAAACTGATGTTTTCTCCTAAAATTTCAGGGTTTAGGTTCAGAATCAATTACGCAGCAATAACTTGACTGATATGGGGCTAAATTCCATGCAACTCTTTGAAATTGTGCAGAAGTTACTGGATAAAATAAGTCTGTGTGGGAGTAGGGAAGAATGCAGATTACCTAATGACATAAAAGGCCAGATCCTCCTGTGGGAAATATTGACATATTTGTACTGAAGTGAAGGGACCTGTGCGGACAGACGCCAGGTGAGGATCTGGCACAGAATTTTCTCTGGATTCTGAGGAACATTCATCCTATTGCAAAGTCTGTTGAAGTTCTTGTTCATTTATTCTGTATCTTAAATTGTGCCATGGAAAACCGAAAGATTTGTTACACGTTGAAATAAATGGCAGTTTGATTTAACTCACAAAGATTTTTATTTTTATGTTTCAGTTCACAGATTAAATACATTTTCAGTTAAAATAGCAACTTAATACATAATGAGGTGAAATCTTGCACTACTCTGTCAAAACTGAAGCTCTTGTTGGAGTGCTACACCCTCATCAGTTGGGCTGGGTGCTCCTTTGCCATAGCTGAGAACATGGCCCAAAGTATTTCCAAACAAATCTAAGAACAGCACATTCACTGCTTTAAGGCTAAATGCTACTCTCAGATACACAGCTACAATTCTATTGGCATGTACATATCCAAGGGTAAGATCTTTTCTGGGTATGTGCAGAAGTTCAGAGATTGATAGGTCAGATACTGACGTCACTTACATCAGCGTAAATCACTTCAGTGATATTGCACCAGTGCAAAACTGGGGCAAAGGATATCAAAGCTAGCCTAGGCTACAGTGATCATTCAGCAATATGTACTCAACTTTTGGGAAAAATGATCTGTAATATAAGTGCACTTAATTACAATATTATGAGAAACCAAGATTGCTACAAAAATCACACCAGATTATAATAGGTTTATAAAAACGTGCAACTGTCAGGAATATATGCTTCCTTCTATGTATGAAGCTTTCATGCGAGTTATCCATGCTCACAAAGGGCAGAATATACTCCTGAGTGAGTAATTACTGATGCAGAAATGTAGTAATTTGTTCCCTTTCCCATAGTTTACATCCCTACACCAATTATTTGACTATTCAGTTTCTAAGCACCATAAACGAGAATGACACCTCCAGTGCCAAGTGTTAAAACGGAACAAACTAAAACAAAAATGTCTCTTTCCCCACACCCAAACAGAAAATAGAAAATAGAAAAAAAAATACTTGAAAATCACAATACATTTTCACTTAAATGTTGCACAATTTTATAACAATAGTGACATAATATAAACCATAATGGTATATATTTGTGTCTCTCTTTTTGTTTTTTAAAATTATAGTATGCTTTTAAAACTATAATAACTGGGCCTTCACAACAGCTTGTTTTAATCTTCTATGTTTTTGCCATTTCATAAGTTATCTGATTTAATATAATATTGTAAGCTCTTTGAGACAGGGATTCTCTGTTGTGTCTTTGTAGAGCACTAAACACATTAGGCTGCTGGTCTATAACTAGGACTCCTAAGCACTATGATAAT
This sequence comes from Emydura macquarii macquarii, assembly GCF_026122565.2. Classification (NCBI taxonomy): domain Eukaryota; kingdom Metazoa; phylum Chordata; order Testudines; family Chelidae; genus Emydura; species Emydura macquarii. The sequence goes on from NW_027131390.1 coordinate 86,560,416, forward strand.
ACAAATAATAAATAATAATAATAAATCTAGGTTATATTTGCAGAGACAGTAGATGCTATATAAGGAACTGATCCAACAACGCTTGAAGTCAATAGACGGACTCCCATTGACTTCAGTGGACATTGGATCAGGTCCTAAGTAATTATATTCATTAAAGCTTGGGGTGAGACCATTAAACTCACATTTTGCTGGTGTAGGTCCCTAACTTGAAGCCAGAGCTCCAGAGGTGTACAAGGAATGAACTGATACAATGCAGCATAAAATCCCTGAATTACTTCTGTGTGTGTGTGTGTTTTATGCTTCTATTTGTCAGTTCCAACATTTTGTTTGCCTATCTGATTACAGATACAAATGATCCTAAGGGCCAATTTTTAAAGGTGTTTCTCAACCTAAAGATACAGATGGGCACCTACTGGGATTTTCAAAAGTGCCATCTGCAATTTTAGGTTCTTAAATACTTTTAAAAATCTAGTATTTTCATGGTTGTGTCTTCCTGTGGACTGTGCCTATTTACTATACACATCCTGCATTCTTGAGCTCTGTTTTATAATCCCAAATATATCTTAACATAAAAATAATGAGACATTGCTTTTGCTTTTTCTTACTCTCTCTCTGTTTTGTAACTAATCTATTTCTGCTCCCATCTTATATGATTCACCTCATTTTGTTTTGTCTCAAAGACTGTCTCCCCCACTGATAGGATCTTCCAGTTACAAACTAAAAAAGAGACTGTGCTTTCCCAATTGCTGCTTTCCCTGCTTTGAATCAAACTTTCACAGTACTGTTACAATCTGCCTTTGGTTTCCCAATCACTTATTTTATTAGTTAATGACAGTGCCTCCCATTCCATAAACACTAATCATAGGTATTAGTCTTCCTTGTAGTGGTAACCCAAATTCCTTTCTGAAGCCAAAAAAGATGAATACATGGATAACATGTCCAGTGGAACAGACACAGCAGAATTTGCTTAAGATCTCCCTATTAGCCTGAAACACTCATTTCATTTTCCACCACATATTCATTTCCTTTTCAACCCTCCTGCTGTCTGTTTTAACTCCCACCTAGAGAGATTTCTGAGACATTATTTAAGTATATAACAACTCGATATCTTTATCAGCTTTATGTGTGAGTGAGAGAGCATGTGCACATAACTGCTGGAACTAAGGGTGCTATCGCACCCCCTGGCTTGAAGTGGTTTCCATCAAATACAGGATTTACAGTTTGGCTTCAGCACCCTCACTATAAAAATTGTTCCAGCACCAGTGTGTGTGTGAATATGTGTGCTTTGTGATTTTATTCCACTCAGTGTCAGACACTGATGTCAGATTTATTGCTTGCTCATTCTCTGCCTCCACTTTACTTTCTTTCTTAAAGTGTTATGTTAGCTAATAAACAGTTCTTTGTCTTTCAGAAATACTTTTTTTTTTTTTGGGACTAGAAATGTCCTCTGCTGTCCCTTTCCAAAGCATGAATCTCTCGTCTTTCAGTTTTATCTGTCCTAAGTTTTTTTGGTTCACACAAAACATGTTTTTGTGTGACTACTAAAGCCCTTGCTTTGTTTCTTTCCATCCATGCAAGCACTGTTTCCATTTTCTGGCATTTTATCTAGTTTTCCTAGTTAACACTGGAAAAGAGAAAGCAGTTATTTTACTGCTATATTCTGGTCCTGTATTAAGCTCTCACTATTTTCCCTTTCTGACTTGATTGCTGTCTAGATCTCATCCTATTTTTGCGTTTTAAGGGAACTTTGCTTGGCGTTGTTGAGATCATTGGCAGACTGTGTCTTTTCAAATAATATTTTTATACTTATATCTTATTTTTCCATATTTTTAATTTTTGTCCATAAAAGCTACTTGCCTCTCTTAATTCCAGCTTTATACAGTATTTGTCAACAAACTGCCTACATTCCTCCCATCCTACTGTGCTCTCTTTGCCAGCTCCCAACTTTGTGCCTTCTTTTATTTCACCCATTATACTTCAACAGCCTATTAATAAACAATTACTATATGCAAAAATATCACCTTCAAAAAGATTCTGAAGACCTACTTGGTACAAGAAGCATACAAGCAATGATTATCTAGGGTGCCCTATAAATTAAAAAAGAAGCATCTTATATAATGCATGTATAACCTCAGAATGCATGTCACTGAATTCCTGTAACACATTTTAGTGATTCTGATATTACTACAGCTATTGCCTTTATATCTTTGTGACAGAATGCACCTTTGTATTCACATCCTACACACTATTGCAATAATCTTTGTACAAAATATGCCTTGTAAGATATTATTTGAAAACTAATAACTTGCTGGTCAATAATATCATGGTAGAATGTAGGTAGCAACATTAAATGTAAAGTTATGAATTCCCCCTGAATGATGTTGGTGGCACATGTTCAAACCCACATAGCCCAGATTAGGCAGAACTGGTCAAGCAGGTTTTAAACAAAGAAAGGCGTGCTTACCTCAATTTATGTATTAATTGTAAACAGGATCCTTAGACAGCGTGAGGGGGAAGACAGGTGACAAGAAAAATATGCATTTCAGCAAACAGGGGAAAAGAAACAGCATGGAACCTCTTTCACTATTAGTCACTGTGTTGCCTTCCTTGAAGTTTGAATAAACTTTGCTTTGAGGGGTAATCTTTAGGAGAATGCATCTCGAAAGGTGCCTGAACTATAAAAGTGAAGGGCAAAATCACCAGTTTATCTTTCCCTACCCATCTCTCTCTTTTCACCTAAGACGACAAAAGACAGTTATTGGACTTTGGGAGCTGATCCTCTTTTGAGAGTTTGGTCAGATATGTACTAGAACATGTGGTAAAGTACTTCACTTTGAATCAAGTCTAGTTTGTTACGTTTAGAAAATGTTTTATCTTTATTTTTCTTGTAACTATCTCTGATTTTAGTATCTTGTACTCACTTAAAATCTTTCTCTTTGTAGTTAAATTTGTTTTATTCTTTAATTGAAACTATTCCAGTGTTGTAACTGTGTGGGTAACTCCATTTGAGGTGGCAAACTGGCATATATTGAACCCCTTAAGGAGGAAAAGGACCTATTATATCTGGTTTGTCCAGGAGAGGGCTGGACAGTGCAGAACACACAATTTCTGGGAGTCACCCTGCAAGTGGTAATCAAGGCATCTGGAAGCCAGTGTGTGGCTGTTGTTTGTTGACAGGCTGTTGGGGTCAGAGCTGCCACACTGGGGACGTGGCCATACAAAGACACTCAGGGATGCTGTTTGTGAGGAGCCAACGTTGGGAGCTACAGCAGCAAAGCATCATCAAGCACCCCAGGTGACAGGGCAAGTGGTGACACAGCTGCCATAATCCTCTGTCTGCATTACTGCATGCTATTTTATATATCACTGATTTATATTTATCTGATTTCATATCTCCCAAAGAGCAAGCTGCTTCCTTTGAAGGTTACTAAATACCACTGACAACCTCCAGGGGAAACATGAAAATTTGAGCTTTAATGCAGTTCACTGCAAGGTGGGAGGGTCCCAGAGCTCGGGCTGCACCTGAGCCTGAATGTCTACACCGCAATTAAACAGCCCTGCGTGCCTGAGCCCCACAAGCCCAAGGTAGGCGCAGGGGTCTAATTGCAGTGTAGGCAGGCTTCCTGACAAAAGGACCAGAGGGAAAAGGGATAAACTAGAGAGAAGGGATGACCTGTGATGCCTCGTTAGAGACCAGAATCTGGGTTCTGTGACTTGTGGTCTGTCAAAACGGTCAAGGAAAAAAAGAAACTGGAGACAGGAATTGTGCTTTCTAGAAATGCAAGCTCTCACTTTTGCATTGTAACTGGCCCAAAAGGATACCTGTGTAGACTGTGGACTTCAGAGTCTACAGTTGTGGAGTTTAAGACTACGTAAGTTATGCATATCAGTTTTTAAATCTTATTTTCTCTTTTCTTGCTAAACCTTGTTTTTAATTAAACCAAATGAGTTTTAAATGGTTTTTAGGGTAAAATGGACTGGTTTACATTTCTGAAGGGAAAATGGCTTCCTAACTTCTTGTGAGAGGCAATTTGGAGAAAACAGAACTTATCCTGGAGCACTTGGTTGAGACAATATCCTAAAAAGTGCTGCCTGGAAAATGGATACAGTCATCAGGGGTACAGGGAAATCTTGCTGACTGTAAGGTTTGGCAGACACAGGAGACCAAAAGCAAACATTTTTATAATGATAGTTTTTGAATCCTATAATTCAGGATTCAAACTAGTTCCACATACATTGCAGAATTCTATAATATGTCCAGTGACTGCTGTATCCCTGTAACTTCAGGCTGGGGACAAAGCAGTTCAGCTGTAGGTTTTTTCCGATGAATTCAAACATCAAGCAAATTCTCTCCATCTGGCAAGAAAGACAAAAGCACAAGCAAATGCTATGGGTGGGGACACATTTTTTAAAAATTATGCATATTTATATGAACATTAGATGTAACTCTTGAGCTCACAGCAATTTGCAAATGCAGCCCCCAGCGTGTATTTTAGTGCCCCTGCTAAAATTTGTTCTTCCATCTAGAAACTAAATAACTAATACTAAGGAATTACAGAAGCTTTCTGTGCCAAAGAACCAGAATATAATTCAGACATAATATTCCATCTCTTACTCCTACCTTCTTTATTTTCTTCATTGTTTTCTTTCTAGTGGCTGTGCTGGGACTGTTGGACTAACCCACAGCAGTTCCACACAGTAATGGTCTGGGGCCTTAGTCCAATGACAGCTGAAACATTGCAAAAACTGTTAGGACACATTTCAGAAGGTTTCCTGTAAATAATGCAAATCATTGTTGAATGTTTAATTCATAACCATTCTAACCCTAATTCATTGTATTATAGGAGAGAGATATCTGGCATCAAAATACAGCTAGATTCTCCCACTCAGCTACATTTCTGCCTCTAGTCTGTCAAGAATTCAAGTGAATGAGGATGAATTGAAGATGAATATCAGAAAACTTTGCTTCTGCAAAACTTCCCTGTATTAATCTTGAATTACTGTTATCCAGAACCTGAGCTGTGGTAAACTGTACTGGACACAGCTCAGTGGCAGGGGTGGGAGCAGAGTGCAAAGCTCCATTTAAGCCACCTTTGAACCCCTCATCCCTGATCCTGGGGCTGTCCAGAAATGGGAAGAGCCAAGGCTCATCTGAAATATCTAATATATCTTTTCCACTGCTAATTTCTATATATATCAAGAGGGTTTATCAAACTGAAGAACCAATTCAGCATCAATACAGGCTTGCCAGGGAAATTTTCAGATTTGTATAGGTCCCTGTATCTAAGCTACATTTTATCATCTCCTCACTCTTTCCTTTATCTAGATAAGTGTTTTCCCGTCACACATAAGTTATATTTTTTCAAAGTAGTGAATTGACTATGCACTAGGGTTAAATCCACTCACTGTGCACAGGCCCAGGTAAATCATCTTTCTGCAAGGAACTACACAGGACTTGGAGGGAGGAATCTGCCCCCGCCTCTGGGTCGGGTAGCCATGCCGCCCCTCCACAGCCACATTCTCTGGCCTGGAATAGTTGCTGCAACCTTTACAGGCCGCTTTGCCTTGAATGGTCTTTTACAATATGTAACTACTTATGCTCAACTAGCTAGTCCACCTTGCATTTAACTGGGAGTACCTTTCCTAGCCCTGAAGAAGAGCTTTGTGTGGCTCAAAAGCTTATCTGTCTCTCACACACACCAACAGAAGCTGGTCAATAAAAGGTATTACCTCACCCACCTTGTCTCTCTAATATCCTGGGACCCACATGGCTACAATTACACTGCAGCCATCCTTCCCCTGGGGCAATTAGCTCTGCATCGCGAGAGACCTGCTAGTGCATTGCTCCATCCCAGCCGACTCCCCATCCGCAATATGCTTTGGAAAGGGAGCTGGCATCCCGCTGGAGGAGGTGCTACAAAAGGGACTACACCAAGGGCAGCAGCACCAAGGCGTCTTGAGCGCTGTGTCCCTGGCGGTCCTGGGAACCCCCATCTTCTCTGCTAACAGGCAGGAGCGCTAAGGCCGATAAGGTGGGAGACGGGTGCGTGCCAGTAAATGCGCCAGAGCCAGTGTGGCTAGGAAAAGGGGCACAACCCAGCCCATTTGGTGCGGCTTCTCCCAGCACGATGCCAGTCCGTGCCCTGCCCTGCCCTGCCGGGTAAAATGCGGACGCTTGTAGCTGGCGGACGGGCGAGGACTAGAGCAAGGACCGGCCCCAGCAGCTCGCTGAGGGGAAGCCGCTGCCAAAGGGCGGGGGCGCTGAGCCCGGCCCGCTGCCGAGCTCAGGGAGGGAGGGAGTCGAGCCGCCTTCCACTGGAAACCCGCCCCCGCCACGTGATTGCCTGCCAGGCCGCGGGAGTGGAGCTGGGACCGCTGCTACCGCTTGTCCTGCCCGCCGGCGACTCAGAGGCCCGGGGGCTGCAGCGCGCCGGAGGAGCCGACCCACACCCGCAGAGCGCGCCTGCCTCGCCGCCTCCCACCCGTGTAAGTGCAGCCTGCCCAGCTCTTCCTTGCCGGGTGGGCGCGCTGCTCCGCGCCGCAGCCGCCCCTCCCGGCCTCCGCTCCGCAAGCGAAACTGAAAGGGACTCCCAGCGGGATGTGGCGGCAGGAGGGGTCGGCTCTGCCGGGGGCGGTGCCTGGCAGATCGGCCGAGGGCCTCCCTTGAAGCGCCCTCACCCCTCGGACCCCCGCTTTGGTTCGGGTTTCCTTAAAGAGCTGGGGCTTTGTAGGCCAGCGTCTAGTGCCATGGGAGGATGCGAGCTGTGAGATGTAAGCTGGCTTCCTGAGGACGGAGGGCGGGGCGCACACCCAGGTTTGAGTGTGACGCTGCCGCTCTGAAAACACACCTCCGGGTTATCTACCGAGATACACAGAACACCCAGGATGGTAAATAATGACAGTCAGTCGCCAAGGTTTTCACAAGTAACATACCTTATTGGCCTTGGGATAAATGGCCATTTCATCAGTTTTGGTTTGGTATAAAGAGATGCTGTTATGGTTTGTAAAATGCAAATAAAAAGAAAATAATACCCATTTTCTTCATGATAAAGTACTCTTGACGGTGTGCTTTATAATTATATGGTATGTTACAAATATCAGATTTTTTCATATGAATATTATTAATCATTTATATTTGGTGGCATTTGTAGTGTTCTAGGTGCTTTTCAAGGGAAGCGGTGCTGCTAACTCTTCTGATTTTATTGGAAGGTTTGCAAAAGTTGATGGTTTATTTTAAGCCCCATCTCCGAGAGACAAGTGAATGTGTGAGAATCTCAGCTTTCATTAAAAGAAAACCAGAAAAAAAGGAGTGCAACTTTCTAGCCCTCATGGTTGCAGAAAGAAGCTTAAAAATGTAACCCAAGTATGCTTGCAAGTTGGAAATCACATAAAACTATCCTCTTTTAGGGGGAAATAAATGGATGCATTTTAAGCTGCCTCATGATTTTGGGACATCTGGGGTGGGCAACACTGAGAAGGGAAGGTGTTGTCCTGACACAACAAGATAAACACATTAGTAAATGTTTGCCCTACAGGCAGAAATTAACAACGCCCTGAACTTGCTAATACTTATGCACTACTCACATGTATAAAATTAAGATGTGCGTAAGTGTTTGAAAGATCAGGGGGCAACTCTGAAACACTGTTTGTAGCCAGCCTGCCCTGTCCTGACATCACATATGCACAGGTGGATCCTTGCTCATGTTTGAAGCTTCACTACCTCCGGTTTCCAGTGTGTTAGTTACTATGTTTATAAACATCCTAATATTAATGTAATATATTAAATATAATAGAACAACACTGGCCTTAACTCAGAGTGAAGAGAAGGTATGTTGTTCTTTTTATCTTTGTTTCTATTTTATGAAATAATAAACACTCTTTACATGGAAAAAATCTAACTGGGTATTTATCTAGGATGCTATTCTGGTAAAATAATTATTTTTAAAATTACTTTATCATGCTGTATGTGTTTATATAGTGAAATAACCAACAGATGGTTTTATTCATTGTCTCAGTTTCCTCATCTCTAACATGGACATAAGTACTTTACTTACCTCATAAGACTGTTGTGGTTGGTTAGTATTATTGTGACATCAAGTCCTGCCGTGATGATAACAAAATGTTTTCTCTACATTGATTCTCTGACAAGATATTACTGTACCGTGATATGACATCAGCATAAGTGCCTGCATTTAATGTAGTGACAAATATTATGTGGAATCCCGATCCCAACGGGGACATCTAGGTGCTACTGTAATGCAAATTATATATTAAAAAAGGAAAGACCACGTTCCATTTTTGTGCAAAAATTCCAGCTGACACTAATACTAATTCTATGCATGGAGCAAATTTCCATTATGGGCCTCAGTTAAGTTAGTTTGCAGTTTTATAACATTAATATTAATTTCCTCAAGAAGACAATCAAATTTCAGTGTAAGAATGGGATGTGCAGATTATTTCAGTAAATCCTAGTCCTGCAAAGATTTATGCACATACTTAACTTTATGTACACTGCATAAAGCATTAAGCACATGCTTAAGTGTTTGCAGTATCAAAGCCTTAAGTTGTTCACTGTAGAAATCTTAGCATGTCTTGCTCTCAGGTTATTATATTATCCTATTATACTATGTTCTTCATGTTGTGAAAGTGGTGTATTCTATTTCCTCAGGGTTTAATGGATTTAACAAATGAACCATGTTCCTTAAAAGATGATTTTACTGTAAGTATTTTCTATTGTAAGAATCCTGTAAGAATCTGTCTTTGAAAAGGAGATCTCTGAATGAAGATTTTTAGCTGGTGCTCTAAGACACTTTTCAGGAATAAATAGGCATCTTTTCTTTTTGAAGAGTTTTCAGTTATAGCCTGTATCTCCTTTCTCTCTATCTTTCTTTCACTTAAAAAATTCCTAAGTTACATGTAGATGTGGATTTTCTCATTGCCTATGACATTTAAAACTAGATTGGACAAAGCACTGGAAAATATTTTGTAGAAAATATTTTGTGGAATATCCATTTTGGCAGGGGAATTGACTGGATTATCTAATAGGTAGTTTTCATGCCTATGATTCATATTCCAATTTTAAGATTACGTAGGTGAAACGAGGGGTTTTTCTGCAGGTTTCTCTGGAATTTTTCTCTCAGGATATTTCAACCATAGAAATAAAATGAAGCAAGGAGCTAGGCCCAGCTACAAGTTTCCTCTATGTGAACCTCTGCATTCTGATATTTTATTCTGAAATACTTTTTGATCCTATTTTCCGCTCCTTTATTATTCTTGGCAATCTAAACATCTATGGCCCATAACTAGGTTGGGAAGGATTAGAATTTTGTTCGTAAATGTCGATTTCACTGTTCACACATAAACTGACCAAAAAAAAATTTCCATCAATAATAATTGAAATTTACAAATAGGCAATGTAATTAAATGTTGCCCAAGAGAACTTATCAGAGTAAAAATATAATGAAATCGACTTTTGTAATAGGCTTGTTACAAATGGACTAGCGAAAGAATAGCAAAAACAGGTGTGATTTGTTGGTTGAAGGATATTTACTTTGTATTTATGACATGATGCTGATAGTTTGTATTTTAACAGTTATAAAATATTCACTTTTTGAATCTCAACATCTGCTGTCTTACTCCCCCATAATTTTCCACACCTATGAAAATTTAAATTGATGAAAATTGAAAAAAAGCTTAAATATAAACATTAATATTATCCATTGAAATTATATTGAAAAAATCAAATTCTGCCAAGCCTATGTATAACTTTATACACTGTGCATAAACTCATTGATCTCAATTGATCCCATTGATCTTAGTTTCTTTTCAAAGAGCATGGAGGCAGTTTGCTTCTGAAGTATGTCAGAGCTTTTAGCCTTAGTTTGCAGTTGGATAATAGTTTCCAATTAGGCCCCCATGTTTAATGACCAAAATCCATTTTCTGATTTTTTTTTTAAAGTTTCTCTAGCCACAGAAGTGGTTCAGTGATTTCTGTCTAAATGTCAAGACTTATTGAAGTAAAAGAGTAAAAATGAGAAACTTGTTATTATAGTGCATCTGTTATCCTCTTGCATGAAAATACTGGGAATATCTAATTCAAGAACTCATGGCTCTATCAGATTTGTCTAATCATCACTTCTCCCCATCATTTGTCTGGACTGGCATTGCAGAGAAGCAGCAAAAGGCTCTCAGTCAAGAACTGGGCTGTCATTTACGCTGATAAACTGAGAACTACAGTGGTGAAATATTTCAAATTAGTGCAAAGTGTTATTCTTTTCAGTTTATTAGTATAGTTTGAACTGTTGGTATGATTTGTACAGATAGTGATTTAACAAGAGAATTTAGTCTCTCTAACATGACGTACCTGGTGATATTCTAGAGTGAAAAAAAATAGTACTGGACATTTTCTTGTCTTTCTAGAATATGAAAGGTACTGACCATTCTGGCACACAGATTGATGAGGTTGACAGCCTTAAAGAAGAACTAGAAAAATGGAAGGTAAGTACTGCACAGTTCATACGCAAGTTTCCACCGAAGTCAGCAGAAGCAGCAGCATACATGTGTCCAAGAGAAAAAATTTGCACAAAGAGTGCTTTTAAACCAGCTTTACAATGTTTTGTTTGTTCTAGTGAAAATATACTAAAGTACTTGTTGCTTTCAATATTAAGGAAAGGCTTGAAAAAGCTGAAAAAAAAAAAGATGAGCTCCTCCTTTTGAAGCTAAGTGCTGATGAAAAGAGAAAGGAGGCAGAAGATGAACTGAAAAGGCTAATCGATTTGGAAACAGAGCAAAATAAGGAAAACATTATAATAAATGAAAAGAAGGAGGTAATGAAAGAATTTACCCATAGCTATCAATATTTGGAGAAGAGAAGTAGAAATGTTCCTTGTATGTTGGAGTACTTTCCGCTTTCAATCCAAACAGCTCCATCAGAGCTACATTTTTAGCACATCATTTTATAAAAAAAAACTTCAGAAGTTACATAATAAAAAATCTTTCAGTAATTTTTTTAAAGAATGAAGGCAAAGCTAAGACTTTCTACATTACAGGCAGGAAGTGACAGCTAACAGAAATAACCTTCACCTGGTCCAGCGTGCCTACTGACAGCACAGTCTTACAATTTGCTATGGTCCACATTGTGTTGGGTTGGGTAATTCAACTGCTCTATCAAATTACATCAAGAACATTTTAAAACTTCCTAACATTTCTCATAAAAGCTTACAGCATTCAGGAGAATTAGTAATTTCTACAAAACTGTAGAGAGCTGAGAGAGTTTGCTGCTAACATAGCTGCATAAAGACATAGCAGTCCACTTACCAGGAATAAATATCCTCTGCTTCCTTGTAGAACTAGTTGGTAACTGTCCTTGGGGTATGTAATTTAGGTATTGGGAATATGAGTGGTAGGAAGATAACTCTTCCTAAACTGCAGGGGCTGCTGGCTGTGGCTTATCTGGGACCTATCTCTTTGGGAGATAGATATTTGCAATAACTTTAGATTTGATCTATGAGCTGGAAGTCAGAAGCTGTTACCTCACTATCCCAAGGTATTTTTAAAGTGATTTACAAGAAGATTTTGTTCAAGCCAGTAAATGGATGGATTTAATTTGTTTTGCTAGTATGTTGTTAATTTACAAGGATAACTTCAAACATAGTAGAACTTAATTAGCTGAACACATGAAATTAAGTTCCTTTTCATGTTCACAGTTCTACACAGTTTTGCCCCTTTCTACATCTGTTGTTACTTCCCCCTTAATGCCTTCTTACTCCTTGTGTTCCTCCCAGTCCTCTCACTTTCCTATGCCCTCTGTCTTTTTTCTACTCTCAGTTTTGTGCTTCTAACTTGTTGCTACATGTGGAACACCCTGTCCTCATCCTACAGGTGCTGCCCCCTCCTCTTTCACATCCCTCCTTAAAACCCACAATTTCAAGCAATCCTTTCTCTTGTCAATAATCTATACTGTCTTGTGTATTATCTTACTTGGAGCCCAATCCTGAAAACATTTTATATGTGGGAATAACTTTACACATGTACGTACTCCCAGTGAAAGTCAGTGGGATTACTCATGTGTAAAGTCACTCAGATGCATTTGCAGAATCAGGCTCTTAAACCCAAATCCTCTGCTGTACTCATTCTGCCCTTTGGGATGTTCTCAGAAAGCTACCATGGCTCTCTGCTCATGGATTCATAGATTTTATGGTCAGAAGAGACCATTATCTTCTAGTCTGCCCTGCACAACACAGGGCAGAGACCCGTATCCTGCAATTTCTACACCAAGCCCATAACTTCCGTTTTCAGCATCCACAGTAGAGTTTTGAGCAGCCTGGGAACTGATCTAAATGCCACGAGCTGATAAGGACTCTAAAGAAGCCACCTACTAGTTCAGGATCTCATCACTTCTGTCATGTCCTCTTTCTAATTCTGATGTTCTGCCTATATCAGGGACTGCAGGACAATTAGCATAGGAGTTGGTCACATTGGCTATATACCCACTCAGGATTCCCCTACATTGAGGAAATCCCCAGCTGTGGAAATGCAGCTGGTTTCTGCTCCCTTTCCACCTCTTGAGTGGCATAAAGGGAGTGGAGTGGGAGGGGGGCCAGGAGTTGGCCCTCAGTTTGTAAACTTACAAGTGCAGTGTAAGTTTATGGTGTTATGTAAACGTTTCTGAAATCTCACTTTTCTTATTTATGTTGAATAGAGCTATTCCTTGGATAGCAAACTTAACTAGTGGATAGTAATTTGTACCATTGCTTTAATTTATCTCATAATTGTTTTTGCCATTGGTGGTTGGTTGTTTTTAGCAAAAGATTAAAAATGGAAATTCTTTTTCCAATTTCTAGTGCCTACAACTTTTTACAGATGTCCAGAGTTTGACTCTTCTACATGCAGGGCCCAAGCATAATTTTTTTGGGCCTAGTACAAACTTGTAACACAGGCCCCCTCCCACACACACACCACAATCCCTCATCCCATACATACAATCTCATGAGCCATGAATAATTTTTTCCTCATGGTAATGGGGGTTGCAGCCTGGGCCAGCCCACCCCAGGGCCTCCGGGCCCTGGTAAAGTATACCCTTCCCCCCCCATGTGGGGGCCCTGTCTGTGTTTTGTTACATGTTTGACTCTTCTACATGTTATGCATTTTATGCATATTATATTTTTTTTTGTAACCTGCAGAGAAATCTTAATGTAGTAAAGCAACAAAATATTGAGCTGCAGAGGGAGATTCAGAAGCTCAAAGAATGCCTTGCAGCAAAGAGTTCAAAGCTGTCACAAGATTTCGGGTAATCTCTATTTGAAGTATTTTACAATGCAACTTTCAAATGGACATATTTTACATCTGCCTTCCTAAACTCTGTAGGCCAGATCATCAGCTTTTGTAAATCCGTGTAGCTCCATTGACTTCAGTATGAAATTCATCTGATGCTTTACTTCTCATTCTCTATCTGGCAAAATTAATAAATGGATTTGACAGTGAGGGGAAAAAATGGAAATAAAGGGAAATGTGAAATTGGGAGATACAAGAAAGAAAGAAATATCAGGACATGTTTAAATGGAAAAAATTGGAATAAAAAGAAAAAATACATAAAATTTTCATGAGTTCATATTTTATATCTCTGTCAGAAAGTAGAGCTGAAGGAAAGGGGATTTGTCCATTACAGAAACAACCATGGTTGTATCTACTATAACTTTAGTTTTTCCCAAATTGCAAGCAGCCTAATTATGATCTCACCAGTGCAAATCAGAAATAACTTCATTTGAAGTCAGTGGAATTATATTGGTATAGTATGGGTGACAACTCAGAATCAGAACTCTCTTTTGGCTACATTGCTGAAAATGTTATGAAGCACTATAACATTCATGTTTATTTTACTGAGTTAGTAACATGCAAACAATTATAGCAGGACTCCTATTACCAAAGAGCTACAGTCAGTGCAGCACAAACACTAACCCTAAATTGCTTTTGAAATAATCTGCTCATGCACCATGTTTTGTACTTCCTTTGGTGTTAAAAGTTCTATACATCAAAGTTCTGATTCTACAGATAGAAGCCCTGTGTACTGAAACTGGAGTTTTGTTACGTAAGGACAAGTTTGGGCTCAAAATTTATTGGGGAGGAAAAGTAAAAGTTTATGGATTAAATTCCTTAGGGACGTAGGCTCCCAAGGGAAGTTGTGGAATCCCCATTGTTGGAAGTTTTTAAGTACAGATTGGACCTGAGAGACCTGTCAGGCATGGTCTAGGTTTACTTGGTCCTTTCTCAGTGCAGGGGGCTGGACTTGATTTCTTGATATCTCTTCCCGCTCTACATTTCTATGATTCTATAACAGATAGAACTATACTGAAGTCAGTAGAATTGCACCAGTTACATCCGTGGTGAATTCTGCCCAACTATACATTAGCTTTAAAAACAATATTTTTAAAAAAATGTTTAGCTTAAAAAAAAAACCCTGCAAAGTGAGACATGACACATGCTGAACATTTTTCTAGTTACTTAATTATTTAAACATTGTCATTTCCTGTCTTGGTTCTACAATATTAGATTAAAAGAGAGATACCTAAAAAGAAAATGAAGTTCACTGGGATGGAAAAGACTGAGAATGATGACACATTTTTGAATACTTGCTGCTTTATTCATGTAGATGCAAAAATTCCATTCAGATTGCAGCGAAGACAAGCTCTTCTCACTTTTGAAGAGGAGGATGGTATGATCCGTATTTTAAATACAAACATTAATGTATTTCTCTTTAACAGTGAAGGATATGAGGTTAAACAACAATTTCTTTAATAACCAGGAGGGTTTATTAGTCTGTGTTTTCAGGGCTGGAGGGAGAACCTGTTTACAGTGAGCAAGAGCTCTCACCCTAAACGCACATTTTCATGGTATCACAAATAAAGTTGAAGGCAATATTTAAACGATCCGCTAATAACGCCCATTTTCTCTACATACAAGGCCCAATCCTGCACTCACTCAGACGGGTGTACAGAGATAGAGTAAATTTTGAGAGTAGAATTTTGCCAACAATGGCAATACCAGCTCTCATCCAATTAAACTCAGCCAACAGGTGTTCACAGAATACCGACAGTCTTCCCTCCGTTACATAGATCCTACCTCACGGAGGGTTGAAGCCAGATCTAACGCCCATAGAGATCAGTGCAATGTTTTTCTGCAGACTTCAGTGGGCTTTGGATCAGACCTATAGACAATGTTTTCTTTCATAACATTAACATACAGACTTATAGTCAATATTAGTAAATCCCTGCCAACTGATATAGGGCAATTTCCCCCTACATCAACTTCCTCCCTAGCCAGGAGCCTTCAGTGGAGTTGGAGCTTGGAATTTAGTTGATCCAATTTTACTATTTAAATTAAACAGAACAGTTCACAAACTAGTGAATATAATTTCACATATGGCAAGAGTCTGCCTCATTTGTCAATTTACTCTCAGCTGGAATCAAAATGTTCCTTATTGGTAGTGATTAACCCATAATATTAATATTTTATATAGGGATAGTATCTTTCATCCTGACAGTCCTAAAATATTTTACTAGTGATGCATATTGCATACAAGAATACTTTTCATTAGTGTAAGGCTATCTGAAAAACTTCTTAATTTCCCTTGCAGTTGCCCAGAAACTGATAAGAAGAGGTAAGCATACTGTGAGCCTGGATAATGAAAAGATAGATTTGAAAGCAATGCCAATTACACTGGAAACAGGAGTCAAATTTGAGGTAATTGACAAGTCAATATGAAAACTTTTGAGATACTTCAAAAGTATGTACATTTTTGTTTTCAATAATTATATCTGAAACAGGTACTGTAGCACATAAAGCAAATAAAATCTATTTTTTCTTAGCTCCATGTAACGATTTCTGGAGAGAAGATGAATGTTTCTGAAATACCAGATCTACCAATACCTGACGAGTGGATAAGAGACAAATTAGAACTGAATTTCTACAAATCCAAACATGGAGGAGGAGAAATAAAAGATGTGACATATGACAGAAGGTCTGGAACAGCCATTATTACATTCCTCAGACCTGGAGGTATTTTATGCAACATCTTGTTAGCTAAAGTTACAGAGCCTGATTCTCCATTCATCTGTATTGTTTTTACATTGGTGGAACTGCATGGACTTCAGCTGAATTATTCCTTATTTATTCCACTGTAAATGAGAAGAGACTCAGGCCTATAGTTCTTTAAATAGAGCTGTTTTTAATCACATTCCTTTTGGATCAAATATGAATTCATACACAGCTTGTAAGCTTTGACATTTGCTCCCGCATGTTATCGTATTCAAAATTTATTCTTCCTTTGCATTACTGAACTTCAGTTTACTGGAAAGAGAAAAGTGGGGAAATCTATACTTGTCATGCCGTTGAAAGTTGGCCAGCTGATGTCATTGAGTGAAACTCCCCTGAAATCAGTGGATCGGCATTCATTTATATCAGCTGTAGGTTTGGTCTTTAATCTTTAGTGGACATTTAATTAACATCTTTTCTGTCATAAATGTCAAGTCCAATTTCCAAATAGTAAACTTTTAAAAATTGTATAAAGAAATCTACAAGTGGACCTTCATGTGTTATCGTCTAATGTATACTAAAAGAATTGGTCTTGTTTCTGATATGCTTACAAAATACACCTTAGATTATATTAATTTAAATTCCCACTTTCAAATTTTTGGTTCTAGTTGCTGACAGCGCTGTGAGACAAACAACGTATCCTTTCTGCATAAATGAAAAGCGCTTCATGCTTTCTGTTTCCCCAAGCATAGAAAAGCACTTGGAAAAATTTCAGGTAAATAAACCTTATTGAAGCTACATCCTAAATCAGAGTAAATAACCTGTGCTCTGGGTGGGTGAATTGTGAACAGAATCTTTCCCTCAGATCACAGAGAGGCAGGAAAACTGCTTCTGTTTCTCCTTCATTTTAGGGTGTGTGCATACACATGCTAGTGAATTCATATTGCTGCACATGTGAATTCCTGACCCAATGCTTCCCTTCTGCTCTGGGGAACAAGAGTCGTGTGCTTTGCAGGTCGTGTGGGTGTGTGTGTGTCCAGTCCAAGCAGAGAGTTCCCCATAGCCTGCTCCTGTGTTGATGATCTTATGACCTATAGTATGAGGGTTGTAATTCACTCAGAAATTATATGCAAATGCTTTTTTGATCATATCATGTCATAGCAGTAATTATGTGCAACATGTTACAGTAATCATGTCTGTGCTACAGTCAAGGCAGAGATAAGATTCCATCCGGTGATTTATGTCTTCATTGTTGTCATTTAAATTACACACAATTGGTGAACCAGTGTCCAGCTCATAAAAGCACCACGAAATCCACCACTAATTTAACCCCTTGTTGCCTGTGCTGTACCTGTGCTGTGGCTAATGGGTATATTATACCAATATTCCCAAACAAACTAAAAGCACTCAAAGATTTGACAAGCAATAAATCTTCTCCTTGCAAAACCATACAGTTTAAATATAACAGTGGTATATCCTAAATTCTCATGCTGAGAGAATTCTCATGAGCTAAAGAGGCCAGATCCTGCTCCTTCTGAAGTCAGTAGCCTGACTGTAGAATTCAATCCTCCCACTGAATTCAGTGGTAAATCTACACCATAGTACAAATCATCAAATGAAAGGCAAGCTTGTAGTGATATCTTCATGCTGACATTTTAACTGTGCAACCTACCAATTCCTTAAACTGAACATACAATATCTGACATGTAATGCATTTTTCTCTCCTTACAAGATATTTTCTGGGATTTCCAAGAGGACCATACTACTGTCAGGAATCCAAGAGGTTGAGGAGGATGTGGAGACTATTCAGGACATGATTGAAATTCATTTTCAGAAGCCTAGCAATGACGGTGGGGAAATCGAGAACATCAAATATGTAGCAACAGGAACCAAATTAGCCTATTTTGAGGAAGAGATTGAGAATGAGGCCTGAAGTGTTACAGCTGGAGCTTTCACTTTGCCCAGTGTGACATAATATAATGGGAAAATGTTGCAAATTTTTAGCTTTTTTATTATCTCTGCTTTTTAATCTTCAAAATTTACACTTGAAAAGAGGAGCTGCCTTTCCTTCCTTTTGTTTGCATGATGACAAGACACTTAGGGTATGTCTATACAGCAGCTAAACACCTGCGGCTGGCTTGGGTCAGCTGACTCAAGCTCGTGGGGCTTGGGCTATGGGGCTGTAAAATTGTGGTGTAGATGTTCCGGCTGAGGCTGGAGCTCAGACTCTGGGACCCTGTGAGATGGGAGGATCCCAGAGCCTGAACATCTATGGTGAAATTTTACAGCCCCACAGCATGAGTCAGCTGACCCAACCTAGCCCCGGGTATGTAACTACTGCGTACATAACCTTATGGTCTCGAGCTGTGTGAAACACACTGGTGCTGGGTTGTAGAGGTTCCTTGTAGAGTTCAACAAATTTCAGACAAAGCCAAGATCTCTGTGCAAAACTAGCCTGGAACATTAGATTTTGCCTAATTTACTTGGGTTCACCAAATCCATAAATCCTCACCAACACCTGAAACTTAACCACAGTTGCTTTCTGCAAATCAGATCCAACTTTCAGATTGGTAACAAAACCCAAAATTCGATAGATTTCTCCTGGTTGAGGTTTTTGTTAGGAAAGCTTTACACAACTGCTCAAAAGTGACTTCAGTGTATATGCTTTTTTAAAGTGGCTCTTCTTCATATAGCGTACAGCCCAGTTGGACTCCAGTCTTGCCTTGGGTGCTACCACAATACAAGCAACTGATAATACAATCTTATGAAATTACAGAATAATGATCAAATTAGCTACAAAATGCAAATAATGAAGGAAGTTATATAAAGTGTTTCAAATGTGCTTATGAACAGAAGGGGCATGTGCAAAAATGGCAGCAGTTTACTCAACAGATTGGCATCCATTGAGCTAAATGGTGCTTTTAAGGAACAGCTTATACCTGGTAGTGAATGGCATGGAGGTAATCTGCACTGCTGTTGCCTCTGTTGGTATGTTGATACATCCTTCCTAGAGAGAGACTGATATTAACTCATTAAGAGTTCCATAGATGTTGGATCAGGCCCCAGAAGAGGTATTATTTATAACAGGTCTTTTTCTTGACTATTTGTATTGACAGTTACCCCGTTCCTCAGTTATACCCATTATTTAGCCTAATTTAAAAACATACAGATCCTAGGTAAGAACTCAGGTGGCTCTTAAAATGATGTAAGACACAGACAATTTTGTAACTGTACCAGAGCAACCCTCTGGTTACAAACACCTTGTCTGAGGATTTTATTTTGTGACACTGCGGCCATGCTGCTGCCCTCAGAAGGAGGGTTTTATGGACGGAGATGGTCAGTTGGAAAGGGGCATATGGAGGGCAGTGCAGGTTTCATTCACAGCCTTGAACCAAGGACAAAAGGCAGAATTTATTGTCTTCATTCATATCTTAAATTATATTAAAAATTCTTTGAACTGAATTGAACTTGCAAAAGGAGGGAGTATCCTTTCTTCCCAAGGGGGGCTTTCTTGCCTCTCTGCCTTCTCCACCCTTGCGGGGCTGGAATCATTTGGCAGTCCCTCACATGGCAGCAGAAATCCTCTAATGTCATTTAACACAGGGCAAGAGGTTCATGTGAATGTCATTTATTTTCATTTTGTAAAAGACCTTACTGTACAGAAGGGATTTTGTATTATACCTTACCTAGGAAGACATTGAAAAATATACATCAGACATCGATTGTACCTATTATATATAAAAAGTCAGATTTAGACTACACAACCTTAACAAATGAACAACAAAATATATGGTTGTATATAGAATACAAAAAGTCAGGTACTGCCACATTTGGTTTTGAAGCTGTTTTCCTTCTGCTTAGGACAAAGAAAAGATATGGATGTGGTTACAGCCCCTCTAACTGTTTGGTGCATGGAAAAAGCTTACATTGATTACATTAAACGGACATGAAGTGAATAATAAATAAAGGCGTGTGAAACTATGGAATGATTGGGAGAATTGTGTACTTTGCAATTAGCTTTAAAAATGTCTTCAAATTTAGAGCAGACGCTCTAAACTGCAAAGAAAAGAAGTGCATGAAGATCAACAACGTAACCTATCTCCTCAAAAAGCACTGAGAGGTTAAACCTGAAGAATGAAGGTTTAAATAGAAATTCTGACAAAAGTTTAACAATAGCAGGGCTAGTGAAAAGGTGCAGATAAGAGTAACTCAAAGTAAAATCAAGAAGAGCTTTTAAATAATACATCTTAACAACCAGGTAGTATTTGTGAATTTTCCAATTTTTTGTTTCATCTATTGGTTATCCAGTGCAAATGTTAAGCTATAAAGTAGTGATTTTGTATGAAGACAACTGGAGATCAGTTTCAAACAAAAAGCAATACTTTTTTCAGAAACAGTGGATTTTGATATTTCTTTCAGTTGGGTACAGTTACCACCATAATATTAAATTATGGATAGATAATAAATTAATAGAATCTTAGAAAACATCTCAGTAATAAATCTTTGTTCCTAAATGTCCCTGTTATAGGTCAGAATATTTAAGATAAAGAAGAAGAGTTAGAAGCTCTCGTCTGTAGGCAGAAATTCACTAGACAGGCCCCAACAAACAAAATTCCTCCTGGGAAACACATGCTAGAGTGGTAGTTCCTCACCTGAGGCAAGTATGTTGCATGCACTTCACAGGCCTGAACCACTGACTAGTTTTGGATCAGGCCCCAGGGCCTGTTCTCATCCTACCCTTTTCAAGCAACTAGGGCTTTAGCAGGAAGCAAAGCCTGCATTCCTCAACTATCATGTGATTGACCCTGCACTAGGGCCCAATGGGAAGGCTCCTAACACTTTTGACCTCTTGCTCCCCATAAAGCAGCCAGACATGGTTCAGCTTCTAGGAAGCTAATGCAGCAGGAATAAACTAACAGGTTTCTTCTGTGCCATTGATACTAATTGGAGAAATTGGAGAACATTTTAATGTAAAGTGTTTCCCATCAATCCTACAGTGGTATCTAGTAATATGTTGTAGATAGTTCTAGTTCAGGCCTTATTAGCAGTAAATATTGTAATCCCATTGACAAGGAGCATTCCTGATTATAAGATTTCTTTTCTGAGCTATTCAGGAAAGGTGGTGTCATCAGTGAGAGGGTGAGGAGTGCAACATATGTTCTCTTTATGGAGAAAATCTAAATGGGGACTAAGTATAAGTGATGGACATCATATAAATGTATGTAATAATAATTGGATAAGATCAGGTAGCCACAGAAAGGCTTTGCATTCTTCCTATCTACTTATGATCTCATGAAATTGTTATTCTCCAGTAGATGTTTGTTTGGCTTTTTATAAACTATGAGGCTAGGATGCAGCTGGCACCATGATCTAAACTTCAGCTTTGAAATTTCAAGACTCCCTATTACCAGAAGTTCATATCCCAATCTCCAACAATATTAATGCAGATATGACAGGGCAGTTTCTTCAGTTTGCCCGCCCTCCCTCTCTCTCTGGGTGGGTGGGTGGGTTTTGGATGATACTGTGATGCTAGGGCTTGGGTTAAACCATGTTGAAGATGGTGGGTGTAACCATAAAGATAAAGATAAGGAACACTAAAGCTCCTTTATGAAATATGTTGCCTTTCAAAACACAGGTCATGCTATGCAGGACCAGTCAGAAAAATGACCTACTGGGTGTAGGGTTTCGATGGGTATTGCTTGCTCAACTTGAGTTGTGTGTATGTGAAGAAACATTACAGCCGACCAGGAAGGCAGCAAAGAACCACCAGACACAGCCAGAGAAGCACTGTGATCTTGACCCTGAGAAAAAGCTCAGAAAGAGCTTGGGCTAAGTGCTGGATGGAAAGGGGTTTGGAACTGCGAGGAAAGAAACTGGCTCCTGCTGTTTGATTCCTGCTGTGTTCAGGGAATCAAGACTTTGTGCATTCTTTGTAAATAAACAGGATTATATCAAAGAAATGCCTGACTCCATTATCCGTTTCTCTTAATGGGAACAACCCACGACGCCCAAAATTGTCTAAGTGCTCTGGTCAAAAGGAGTAACAATACCTTAAAATCTTGGTCCCACTGGCTGTACATGAACACTAAGGATCCCATGGCACTTTTCAGATTTGCCACAATCCTCAAATATGCTGTTTGCTAGTAGATTGCCAATTGTCCATTCTGAGGTGACTGCCTTTCAGTGGTGTTCTATGTATGTGTGTGTGTGTATATACATGACGATATGTATATAAGCTCTGTAAAATGTTATGGAACTAAAGATGCTATAGTGTAAAAAATCTAACACTATTGCTTGTTACCCTTTTTATTTTACAACAGCAAAACTGAGAAAACTGAAGTTTTCTGTGACATCCATTCCATAAAAACAGGACCGTACATATACTATTTTCCTTTCATGTAATTTAAAAAAAATAAATAAATCACAGCAGAACTAGATAATTGATATCACAAATGAAAAATAAGTATAAATGAGGATAATTATTTCTCTCTTCCATTGTAAGGGGCTTTGAGATCTATGGATGAAAATCATTATATAAGAGCTATGAAGTATTCTTATTATTCCTTTAAAAAAGTTGTTTTGTCATTTTGCACCGGAAAGGAGCTGGGAGGAGGAATCACCTACAAGAAATCTGATGTGATTGCCAAAGGTTCTGCCAATTTGGAAGCACTTAATATCTCTCCACGTGAGGCTTTGCCATAGCACCCATCACTACAGTGTCTAAAGACTTGCCTACATAGGGAAGCTATGGCAAAATAAGCTAGGATGCGAATTTAAAGTGCAAATAAATGGATTAAGCTAAACTGTGCAAAGGCATTCTTAGTGTAGAATAAAAGTGTCCACGCAGGGAGCTCATGCGGAATAGTTGTTGAGCAATAGCTGTTCTGGGCTATTTCCGCATGTAGACAAGCCCTGAGCGCTGAAGTTTCCATTCTAAGAAGTTGCAGCAAACATGCCAAGGAAGAAGGAAAGATGTGGGAATGCAATAACTCACCTCAGAGTCTTCATTTTAATTTTCTTCAAGTTCATACTTTGAGGCAGGGGAGGGGACACAATTTTAAATCAAGTCTTGAAGATTCTTTGCTACTTGCATAATTTAAGGCCAGTAATAATACTACAGAGCCCAGACAAGGCGAGGGACAAAACTGCCTGAAAACCACATCCTAGCCTAGCTCTAAGATAGCACTGACAACACTCACTGGGGACTGAAGGAGCCTGATTCACTACTTTCTTTTTCTTGCACCTATAAAAGCCGCAGCACAATGTTATTGCATGCCCACCTATCAGACATCAGAGTACTTTTGGCTTCCTGCACTCCCCTGTGATAGATGAACGATACCCACAGTCTGTATCTTCCTTGCTATTGCATTCAGTTCAGGCTCATTTGATTTATAAATTATTTTATGCCCAATTGGTTTAACATGGCTGCCTTGCCTCTTCCTGTCACCTGCATTCATCCTCTCATCTTTACTCCTTCACTCCTCTTCTGTGCCCATCCTCACCCTACACCACCCCCTCCTTATGGTCTACTTAGCATCCTGAATTTAGTTTCTTAGGTGGGTGACCAGATGTTCCAATTTCATAGGGACAATCCCGATATTCCGAGCTTTGTCTTATATAGGCGCCTATTACCCTCCACCCCGTCCTGATTTTTCATTCTTGCTATCTGGTCACCCTAAAAGATCTAGCTAAGCAAAAGTGCTTGTATGACAGTCTGCCCTGGAGTGTCATATTTTCACACCTCTGTGCACATTAGATGGCTGCATGATGTGCAACATGCAAGGCAGGGGCTGTGTCAGTTATATGATGCATGTGTATCACTACCTGCTAGGACACCTATCCCTTATCAGTATCTGATTATATGGTTCCTCTTTTTAGTTATAAACAAACCATATCAATGAAAATAAAAACCGGGCACAGACGCTAGAGTTAAAATCTAACTCCTGGATAGCAGATCTCCTTGCTCCGGATCCACTTTGCTGCTCCTTAGAATGAAAGGTCGAATTCACCCACGCCGTGTAAATCCACCGATACACGCCGGCGTCGCTCTGCAGGGCCCGGCCCGGGGAGGTTGGGCACGGCACTCTGGGACTTGTAGTTGGCGCGGGCTCCCTGCACAGCGCCCTGCTCTCCCCGCACGCGGGCCAGCGGGAACTGCAGTTCCCAGCCAGCATCGCGCTGAGACCAGCTGATGAACTGCGAGGCTGCCCAGGGAAACCGAACTGAGACGTGAAAGGAAACATTCCGCGTCGTTGCCTTTGCAAGCCGCCGCCGCCGCGCGATCATGGCAAGTGACGTGTTGTGTGTCTGTTTGATCGTTTAGGAGAGGGGCTTCGGAGTCGCTTCGCAGTAGTTCAGGCTCTAACGTAGGGTATCGCTGGAGGGGCCTTTGGACGGGGAGTCTGTTGGGTGCACTGCATGGTGCATTTTTTACCGAGTGCAGCCCTGCGTTTGCAATGAGCTGACCCTGGAAAATGGCACCTGGCCGCTTAGTTCTGGGCGCAAACACTCTGCTATCGTTTTAGAAGGTCAAATCTGTAGCCTGTGTATGTCAGTGGTCACAATCGGCTCATCCTGCAGTAGGATCAAGAGGATTCACGCCTGGTGATTCCCCGCCCCACGCCGTGCCAGAGCAGCAGGAGGATTTGCCGCTCATGGCCCTTCCGCAAAATCTTGCTGTTGGTGGGGGAGCTGCAGGAGGTCAAGGCCATCCATGCAAAAGCCTTGTGGGCTGTCTGCACTGGCTCTGGGTCTCCCCCCCTCTCCTCCTACAGCTGGTGGGCAATACTTAGGTGCAGTAGGGCCTCAATGCCAGGGATGCGTCCCCTGGATGCAGCTGCCCTGTGGGCTTGGAGAAGGACAGGAGTGTATTATCTTTCCTGGCTAATTCCCCTTCTCTTCTCCCTCCCAGCACAGGGCCAATATGCATCTGTTTTAAATGCTGAAACGTTGTGTGGTTTGAACTGAGAGCAGCAAGTGGAATTGCTGCAGGCCAGTTAACTTGCTAGAGAATGACTCTTATTTATGTGTAATATATGAAAACACATTGGACTTAAACATTAATCAATCAGACATTCCCCAGTGGAGTGTGTATAGCCAACCAAAGTGCTGGGTGGCTCTTATTCCTCAGCCAGAGTAAACTGTTGTTATGGGTTGCATTAACTTATCAAAGTTGGTGCGTGTAAGAGCCCTCCCCTCTTTCATTCAGACTGAATGTAAAGAAGCCATTAAGTTTCTCTGTGTAACCAGGCAGCTAAAATAACAGGAGCATCACACAACACACAGGCACCTGGCAAAGCTTGAATAAAAGCTGAACTGTGTGGCCCAAGGGGTTTCCCTGGGGATGGGTATAGCAAACACTTGTGTCAGGGGCTAGGCCATTGATTGGTAGAACTGTATGGTGGGGGCATATATAATGAGGGAAACAGGAGAAAGACCAGAGAAGGCAGAATAGGACCAGCCACAGCAGCACTGGTAGCACAGTCCCTAGAAAAAGCCGAGACAATGCTTTTGGGCCAAGTCCTGGCTGAAAGAGGGTTGGGGCTATGAGGAAAGAAATTGTCTCTTGCTGCTTGATTCCTGCTCTATTCTGGGAAACAGGATTTGCACATGTCTTTGAAAGCAAACAGAATTGCATTAAAGATACCTGAATCCATCATCAATTTCTCCTTTTAAAAGAAACAATCTTCAGGGCTCCCAACTTTGGGTAACCACTTGGGTCAACAACAGGTAACCCTCCATGTACTTCAGCCAGTCGGAAAGCAGCTAGTTCATACTATCACTGTGTCCTTTTAAAGAAATGTTTCTCTTGGTAAGCTGCTCTGTGATTGTCTTGAGAACAGACCTGTTTTTGTCAATCAGAGTGCAATAATCTACAATAAACAAACAACTATTATTTTACTGTGCTAATATTCATCACCTAAATGACTACAGACTAATGGAATCCATTTGGAGGAATCCATGCATGTGTGTGCAGCCCCACTGATTTAAATGGGATCCACTAGAACATAGGAGTCTGCACCTGCAGATCCAGTTGAAAGATCAAGGCCTAAATCTGTGTCATTCAGGTTGTTTGTTGAGGTAAAGCCATTGCTATAGAAGAGTATCAGAGGATCAACTGTTTCAGCCTTGCAAATGCAAGTCTCAGCTTTCTCGACATTCAGGGCCAAATTCTCTGCGTGTATAAATTGGCACAACTGCAATGGAACTGCACTAATTTATGCCAGCAGTGAATCTGGACCTTTATTTTCCATTCATTCTTCTGCTATATTTTGACATGTATGTATAACCAGGAGATTAGAATTTTGTGACAATATTCTTTTCTATTCACACAGTCAGACAGCATTCTTTCTATGTACTATTCCTACGTGTGTTACACAAAATGGGAGCATCTTTGTCTTGGATACTTTGTCAAAAAAACACAAATGCATTAAAAGATGTAGCATCTATAACTGAAATGGCTTCTTACTTAAATAGTCTTTTGAAATTAATTCCTTAATTGAAAAAAATATTGAAGTATAATTATTCTCTCTGGTATTTCATTGTTATTCACTTATCTCACTTCTTCAGTTTATGATACAATGGGGTCAACAATTTTTTCCAGTGAAAGTAACATTTTAAAATTGTGTATAATAAAGAAATAAACTAATAGGAAGCATGTTTATGCCCCAGTGTCAAAATTAAACATCAACTTAATCTTTGTATTCCCCTTGGCAGCAATATACCATTATGGAGGTGCAAACTCAAAATCTATTAATGGTGTTGCTTGGATGGAAGAAAAATAACACTGTCATTTAATTCTTATATATTATTTTATCAGATCCATTCATCCTCATAGCTTCTTGTGAGGTAGATGATTCGGTATTGTTAGCTGCATGGTACAAATGGGGGATCAGAGGCATAGGTGTTAAGGACCCAATGGCACAGAAGAGGTCAGTGTTAGACCTGGAACTTGGTCGTTATTTCCTCCCATTCTTACGGTCATATCACAACATCACACTGTTCTTTTTGTGCGACCACGTCTGTTCGTTTGTTAACCTGTGGTGACCGGGTTCTTTAACAGACTCTTTAGTGTAGAGAGAGTTAGTTATGACTCCTTGATCCTCTTTTAGCTCCAGCACTGGGCACAGGTTAGAGCAACCTCAGGACTGCTTCAGTGTGCCAGCTGGCAAGGCCTCCTAGGAGACTGTCTGCCAGCTGAGTGTTCTAGCCATGCCTCCTTCCCTTCCTCCCATCCCCTGTGCCACAGGCTGTGTGGAAGGGGCCAGTTCTGGTAGCTGTTTGCTTTCTGGGGACTCCCTCTAGCTGGGGAGTTGCCTGGCTCTATTCCCATTGTGTTGTCAGAGTGGGGTAAAAATCTGCCTCACTATGATGAACAAAAAACAAAATGACTTCTTCTGAAGAAAAAAATTATTTCATAAGTAAAACTTCTATCTGTTTAAATGTGAAGCCTGATCAAAACAGTGCTCATGTCTTCTCTTTATAAAATGCTTGTAGAGTGCACTGCAATGTTGTCTCATTGAATCTGTCTTCTCACTCCTTTTGGAAATAGAAGATTGGTGGTCCACATAGCTCTGAATATGTCAGTAAAAAAATCATCATCCTATGGCATGATTTGCACGCTTTATAATTGCTAAGCTGGCCCCGGCTCTACCTTCTGCAGTATAGTTCCAGCCGAGAGTTTCTAAGAGTAGTGTAAAGAATGTCATGAAAAACTGAGCTGGTTTACAGCCACTCAGAAATTACTGATACTTCATTCCCACAGCTGACTTTATGATGAAACACTAAATTATTTACTTTCTTCTTCTTAAAGTCAATGAACTGTTACAAAATTCACTCCATGTACTAACAGTTTACATGAATTTTGTTACAGTATTCCCAGTGAAACACTACTGTTTATTTCTTTATAATCTGCATGGCAGAAGAATATACTTTTCATAACAGGACTTTCATCAGTGTCCCATCTGTGATAAGTTTTATGTTCAAAGAAAAAGGGAGGCTGAGTTCTAATGAAAATCTTGTGTGTGCTTAGTTATTTTGCATGTTGCAAATCTCATGTGACTGTAGTTGTGGTTTTCCACTGTAATCCTGTATCCCACCTCTCCTGAACTTTGGAGAAATTTGAATCTGAGTCTTAAAACTGCAGTCAAACCTAATTACTGACCAATATACAGAAGTACTTTCCAACTCCATTCAAACTCAATGTTGGAATCAGAAAATAGAACAAAAGTATTATTAATATTATACCAACTACTGCGCATTTTAGAAGACTTAAGTCTAAAAATCTGCTTTTCACTTGCACTGCTCTGGCACTTGAAGGGAGTGTAAATTACATTCAGATCCACTTTACACCACTGCAGTAGTGAAAAGTGGCCTCAGAGGCCTTAGGCCTAGTCTGCATATAAAATTAGATCGACCTTACTACATCTCTCGACTGTGAAAAAATTCATGCCCTTTGCAACACAGTGAGGTTGACCTACCCCCAACTGTTGATGCAGCTAGGCCAATGGAAGAATTCTTCCATCAATCTATCTATCACCTCTCAGAGAGATGGATTATGTACATTGTCAGAAAATTCCCTTCCTTTGATGTAGAAAGCGTCTACACTACAGCGTTACAGTGGCACAGCTGCAGCATTGCAGAGGTGCTGCTGTAGTGTAGACATACCCTTAGTATAAATGAGAATTAAACCTGGAGTTCTTTGATGAAAAGATCTGTGATGAGTTCTGTGGAGAGAATTAAAAGTTGATTCAACAGTCTTCCTTCTGCAGGAACTGGAAGAGGTGTGTTGTGGATCATTGCACAGGAGGGATGGTGTGAGAGTGAATATCAGAGAGGTACTGGGAAATATCTTATAGAAAGGGAACAGTGAATGAAATAAGTCAGTGAAAGTATAATTTGTATTTACAATGTGACATGTCTCTGTATGCAGGCCACTGGACAAGCTGCCAAGTCAGAGAAAACAATTGTGGTCTCTAGTATTCCAGATGGCATTGTGAAAGATGATGTCATGGCTGACATACTGATGATTCATTTCCAAAAGATGAAGAATCGGGGTGGAGATGTGGAAGATGTAGTTTATCCAACAACAATAAAAGGAGTTGCATATATCATCTTTGAAGATCAAGAAGGTATTTATATTAATAAATAACGTAATTATACCCATGAAATAAGAGGATGGAATAACAGAATATTACATTTAAAACACAACATATGTTCAGTTATTGCCAATATTGGGGTTTAAGGACCTCATTTAAATTCCAAATATTAGAATTTCGTCCTATTCATTAAGGGCACGAATGTGAACAAACTTCAGGCAAAGTATTTGTGACTTTAAGACTAGTAAAAGAATAAATCTATAACCTGCATTGAAGATGAGATTTTTGTAGTCAAGCCTTGGGGAATAAATCTCTGCCAATTGATGTTCTAAGGAGACCGACTGCTCTCTCTCTCCTCTGAACAATTTTGAGTAATGCATAAAATATCAGGCAAGAATATTGAACAGTGGGGAAATCGCTAGGGGAAACCATCAAGAGAAAAACACCTATGAAATATTCCACTCATCAGATAGGAAATTGAACATTACCACACTCTTGCAAAAGAAAGTGAGTCTGAATTTTCCTCTCAGTTGCAGAGAATGTTCTCAAGAAAGATGAACACAGACTAGAGGACAAGAGGCTGGGCAGATATTTTCCTCTGAAAATCTCTCTCTATAGTGAACACGTAAGTTCTTCCATGATAACGTCCTAATGGTACATTCACTGCTGTGCTGCACTTATTAATTGCTTTTATTTTACATATATAGGTCTTCACCTGTGTCTCATCTGTCCTCGATTTGTCCCTTTTTGGGGATAAATACATTTTGGAAGATCTAGTGCAGGAGCTTCAGAAGAATATCAAGGCCTTGAGCTTCAGTCCTCTGCAATCCAATGGGCAAATTTCTGTTCAAGGGTCATTCCCAGCAATCAAGTCACTAAAAGACAATCTGTTATTAAAAGCAAATTCCCTTTCAGGGAAAGACAAGAGGGCAGAGAGTAAGCCAGATCAGAGGCCTAACAGCAGGACTCAGAAGCGTGTACCATCTATGGGGCCAAATAATACTGTTGTCCATAATGTAAACAGGGAAGAACAAGTGATTGTCCTTGACACAGATATATACTACTACATGAAACAATTTTTATACAAGGAAGGTCTGGCAAAATACAGTGTTGTAAGTCGTGAAGTCACAGACGGTGATGTCACCACGATATATCTAAAAAATACCAAAGCTAGTTCTGATCCTAGAGAATTAGAAAGAGCCAAAGAGAGAATTGAAGATTTGTCTGCAAAACTTCATTGTAGATTACGTAAAGAAAGATTTTCTTTTGATGGCAACACCAAATCTGAACAGCATAAATATAAACAGGCATGTGAGATCGTAAAATCCAGATTCCCCAAAGTTCTGGTTATTCCTTATGATACTCACATCGATGTGATAGGAAGTTCCTCTGACACTTATGAGTTTACCCAAGAAGTGAATAGAACGGTAAAAGCCCATTTCCAAAATAGATTAAGGAGATAGGAGTCTTTTAGCTGCTGTAGGTGAAGCATGCAAACTAGGACTCCCTAAGAGTGACATCTCTTAGACCAAAGTACAGTCTCCCAAGGGAGGTGGTGGAAACCCCATTACTTGGGACTGTTGAAAAGGATGTTTTGTAATTCTGTAACTTCCATCCAAAGATTTCAAAGCACTTTGCAAACATCAATTAATCAGGGCCCAATCCTGCTCCCATTAGAGTTTTGCCATTGACTTCAATGGGAGCAGTTCCTTACACCACACAACACCCTAATAGTATCAGTAGCTTCATTTTACATGTTGTGGAGGGTTTTTCTATCATTAAAGGAAAATGTAGGCCCCTCTACATCACTGCAGAACCACTCCTACCACATGTGCACAGGCATTGTCACAGTACAGGAAACCTGGACACCAAGACAAGAGCCGTAAATGCTAATTTAAATTTCAGACAGGTAGCAAATGACCTCTGTGTATCTGGTGAAATTAAAGTATGTAGAAGTTAGTTTTCATGGTTAATGGACCATCCCTATCCTATGGTTTCTATGCATTACAAATGAGTGCTTCTTGTGGCTACATTAACATACCCTCTGTTTATGCAAGTTTTGCTTAATAAATCATTTAGTTTTAAATGTAAAATGTGTTTTGATAAACTTTTTTCTTTCTATACTATACACAGCAAATTTAAGGTAGTTTCATTTAACAAACAAAAAAAGTAAATGCTGTTTTTATGCATTTTTAATTGAATTCTGATTTCCATCAAATACATTTTGACACAAATTAGGAGTAAAATTTAAGCATAATCTAGTAAATTAAAAAGTACCAATCACCATTTTGTAACAAAAAGTTGTACAAATTAGGAATCTGAATAAATGTATGTTAAACTACATAGACTTATTGACTCACAGACTTTAAGGCCAGAAGAGACCATCATGATCATCAAAAAAGCATCTTGGGATACTTCCTAGGTCATAAAATTCTTGGAGCAGTAACAGCCTCTCTGTGTGCATTTGTTCATTCCCAGCAAAAGAGGATCTGATTCTGATAGTTATCAGTACATATAATTAACAAGAATTACAATGTATGTATTGTGCTTATAATGTAAAAAAAACATGTGTAAGTGCTGTCCATTTCCATTGTTCCACGATGCCTGTCACCTTGTATGTGAGGCTAAGTATGAGCCTGAGGTTAAAACTGTGTTAGAGCCATTACTAAACCCCTCTTTTGGGGCTTCATCATAAAAATTAATGGACTTTGTCACTTAATGCGATTTAATGATCTTTTACAAATTTGGTTCTCTCTGTATCCATGGTAGGGGATAACCAAGGGAGAGTAAGTAGGTTTTTAAATGGTTTTATACCATGTAATGTAGGAATGTACATAATGCTTTGTCAAAACACTACAAAAAACTACCCACTAGTTTCTCTCTCTTATCTTATTTTGGGGAAGTATCTATCTGTAGATACTCTTAAATTATAAGAGACAGTAACTGAACACTTTTTTAATGGAAAATAAAATATTTAAAGTCCTGTGGGCTTTTCCCTTTAAAAGAAACAAAAACAAACAAAACTAACTTTGTGCTTTTGGCATTTTCTTGTCATGACAAACTATCAGCCTTAATTATGAAAATGGAAAGTCAAGTTGTTATTTTTTATTAAACCAGTGCCACTGTTGTGTATGAAAATTTACAGTCAAGGAAGACAAAGTTAAGAATGAGCTTCAGTACTTCGCTACATCACAGCCTCAGTAGGGATAGGAAATTATAGAATTTTTTGAAAAGAAAAATCTTTTATATTTGTACTCATTTCCACTATTGGACTTGTTTTTTTCTTTGTACATAATTTGTAATAAATTTCTTTTTTCTCTACCATAATTTATATAGAAAATCTATATTAAAGTTTCAGGTTTTTCCTCTTTCTGGCATTGCTGTTTCTTATTTCAGTCCATTGTTTGTGTACAGGTATTGTGCTGTTTTCACTGTATAAAAATAATTTAAATTCTTTGAAAAGAATAAAGAGGTTAATAAAAATTGTTACTTCAAATAATTGTGGATCAAATCCAAACAATATCAGTGATTTTGGCTCCCGTACAAATCAGATGTCATTTGAAATATGATTTATAAACAGTTGCATAGTCCCTTCTGCTGTCTTTATGGTCTCTCTGGTTAGATAGCATATAATTATTGCAATTGCATATAATAGGGTAATCTTTTTCTCTCTGTAGATTTTAAAATATTAATTGAAACTTTCAACCTGATAGTAAGAGGGATGCAATCAGCTGAGACAAAGAAACTAAAACAGTGGGAATGAAATTGACTCAGATAGTAAGGGCCAGAGAAAGCCCCCAATACAGCTGGGATAGGGTGGGGTGATTCCATTACACAGGGGGCGAGTTGATATAAGAATATGAGAATGGCTATTGCTAGGTCTCACCAATGGTCTGGCTAGCCCAGTATCCTGTCTTCTGACAGTGGCCAATGCCAGATGCCTCAGAAGGAATGAGCAAAGCAGGGCAATTTAACAAGTGATCCATCCCCCTGTCATCCAGTCCCAAGCTCCTGGCACTCAGAAGCTTAGGGAGACCCAGATCATGGGGTTACATCTCTGACCATCTTGGCTGATAGCCATTGATAGAGCTATTCATTAACTTACCTGATTCTTTTTTGAATCCAGCTATAGTTTTGGCCTTCATAACATCCCCTGGCAATGAGTTCCACAGGTTGACTCGTTGGTAAGCAGTTGGATTCTGCAAACCTTGTATAATAGTAATAGCCACATCATTATTCACCTTTAAATCCCTTCTTGAAACTCTCCTTTGCTGAGATTCCTACAGAAAATTTGACAGTGGTTAAGCAGTTACTGTGCTGTGACCACTGCTTATCAGACTGACCAGGATTGTCTCATTGTTTCCTTGTATTCCCCCATCAACCTGTTTGTATCAATCTGTTGTCTTATTTTAGATTGTGAGCTCTTTGGGGAAGGGACTATCATTTTGTTCGGTGTTTGTATAATACCTCGCACAGTGGGGCCCTGATCTCTGATTAATTAATAATTATAAATAGTAATTATTATTGTAGGTTTCAGATTTTTACACATTGTCTTTATAGCAACTCTGTGAAAACAGCCATGAGGGAGGGGGACTAGGTGGAGGGACAAAGCCTTGAGGTCGATGACTATATAGACCAAGTGGCACTGATTCAGATGTAGACGGTGTGTTGTGAGCAGGACATACATCTCCTATTTCAGCTCAGGAACTGGAATAGTGGCTGTGGAAAGGCTATGGAGATGGTTTGTGGCTTGGAGAGTGAATACCTTCCCACTCAAACCCCTTATAGGCCTTGTTCCTACACAGATAGAATCTTATGCTTGCAGTAGAAAATGGAGAGTGTGGTCTTTGTTGTGATTCACTATGATACAGTACTATTTGCTATAAGAGAGTACAAAATAGCACTCCAGCTGGAGATGGCGTTACTAAGAGAGGCAACAGTGAAACCAAACAACATTTCAGTCCTGTATTATCTACATTCGCCGTGCAGGTCCCATTTCAATGCATGTGAAACAATGATAAAGGTTTAGCAAAAAAAAGGTTTAATGGATTCCGAAGCCAGAAGGAACTATTGTAATTATCTAATCTGATCTCCTGTATAAAACAGGTCATAGAATTTCCCCAAAATAATTCCTAGATCATATCTTTTAGAAAAACATCTAATCTTGATTTAAAAATAGTCAGCGATAGAGACTCCACCATGACCCTTGGTTAGTTACTCTCACCATTAAAAATTTACATCTTATTTCCAGGCTGGATTTGTATAGCTTCAATTTCCAGCTGTTGGATTGTGTGATACCTCTCTCTGCAAGACTGAAGAGCCCATTATTACATAGTTGTTCCCCATGTAGACACTTATAGACTAATCAAGTCACCCCTTAACCTTCTTTATTAAGCTAACTAGACTGAGCTCAGCTGCAAAACTGTCAGATCATGTGATCAATCTTGCAGAGAGAGGTAAGAGCTGATTATCCACCATGACCCCCAAATCTTTTACCTTGATAAATGCAACACAAGAAAAACAAATCAGGGCAGGTTTGTTGGCTGTTGCCAGCTCTCATTTCTGATCAGTAAATAATGACAACCAAAGCACTGTTAAACTCCACTTGACAAGAGATAAATATTTAATGTTTGTGGATGTTGAGGAAAGTGCTTTAGTTGTTGTTTCTAAACCCCTTAATCTGTTGTCTGAGTGTCATATTTGTAATACAATGCACTTGTTCACTAGGATAGAGGTTTGCCTCTGAGTTCTTGACCAAATATTTTCCCTCACCTTACTGTATATGCACTTGTCACCTACTGCCCTCCACCCCAGAAGGGGATGCATTACAGTTCATGCTGTATGTAAACAAATTCCAGTTCTTTAGGTCCCATCAAATCACTATCAGTATTATAGAACTGGTCATAGACTCTGGCCCAGTATTTATAAAATCATTTCAGATCCTGTTGAATGAAAATCGCTACATAATTATACAATATTGCTAATAGTAAGAGATGTGTGGACGGTAGAAAGTCATGTTAAAAGATTCTCTTGATGCAGGTTTAACTGTCTCATCCTCAGCAATACCGGCACAATATTTTGGTGTTTTGTTGCTAATTTCTTTGTGCTTGGGTAACACACACAACATTGAGAAACAAACCCCCTAATCTGTCCCCTGAAAACCTAGATAGGATTATGGTATTGCAGATTTAACACCCCCCCCCCCCGACACACACACCCCTTCCCAAATACTTCTGCTAGTCCTTCAGACCTGTCTCCATCTGTGTGTTTTGCTTTTTTAAAACTTCTTCATATATGCAAAAATATTGATGGAGTATCAGAAAGAAATCATTCTTGGGAAAGAAACAATAACAATGAGATTTATATTCTCATCTGGACACATGAGAGATTTAGAAGCATAAAACCACCAAGCAGCAAAACGAAAGCATACCCAAAATATGCAACAGCTAAAAGTCAGCTGTGCCCCTGTTGAATGGTGATGCTACACCTGCAGCATCACTTGAATATGCACTGTCTGCTCTTTGCAAAACATGAGAGAGGCAGGTGAAGTTAGCACATCTGAGTTTGAGTGTCATAAAAATAGGAAGCACAAGAGGGAGCCAGATGCCATACAGCTGAATTTCTAGTTTCTGGCCTAACATATATATTACACATAAGCCTCTCTATCTGGATTCCAATATACTTGGAAAATTGTCCTTGCGTCAGCACTGACAAATTTAATTCTGCATACCATGGAAGAAGAAATAAATGTGTAAGCAATGAGGACATGCCCTATTGCATAGTTGATATAAAGAGGGTTGGATACATTTTTTATTTAGATTACACTTGTTTTGAATAAAAGTCCAACATAGATTTCCTCTGAAACCTTCTTTGCTTCTCCTTAAGCTGGGAATTAGTCCAAAGAACATGTTTATTCAGCAGTGAAGTTCTCATTCAATGACTTACGCCACAAGAAAACCCTTTCACAATCCTCACCTAAGATGTGTGAGATGCCCATCTGAAAAAAGAACAAATCCCGTGGCTTTCACACATCAAATATTTAGCCAAGAAAAGCTCCTTCAGGATTTCTGTCAGGCCATGGCTTCAAAATGTCCTGTCCTGTCCACTCCAAGCTAGCATTCCAAAAAAATAAATGCTACCCAATTAGATGCCTGTAAAGCATTGGAAAAAAGAAGGCTAATAAATACACTTACTGGTATAACATTTAAAATATGGAATGTAAAGAGGGCATTTGGAACTCAGGGGTGATACTCCATATTTTATTGTTCTTAATCCAGTGTTATCACAGGGCTTGATCGTGCTCAACGCAGATACAGAGTATTGCACGTGCAACACAAGGCAAAAAGTGACGCAAGGCAAAAAGGGGGTGCAAGGCACACAATGCTGCACTAAGGTAGGTGCTACTACATGATCACCAGCTTTCTTCTGCTTAGAAGCAGGAGAGAGGTTAAGATGGAAATGCATAGCTAAGCATTTAACATCTAAGAAGTTTATGCTCAAACCCATATCCTCAGATATGCCCATCTCTGTCCATTTTTACCCTGTACACCTGTTAGTCAGGGAGCAAGTGTGTCAGGGCTGGCGATTTCCTGCTGCTCCAGTGCTCAGGACCATGCTA
Organism: Emydura macquarii macquarii; assembly: GCF_026122565.2. NCBI lineage: Eukaryota > Metazoa > Chordata > Testudines > Chelidae > Emydura > Emydura macquarii. The sequence continues at coordinate 86,597,160 of NW_027131390.1, forward strand.
AGCATTAAACCTGTTTGTGCTAACTCACACCCTGCTCTTCTGCTAACTATCCTCCACTCAGACTTGCTCTGAAGCACAGCAGCCTTGTTCATTGTGCTGAGCACTTCACAGGGACTTTCAGAAGCAAGACCCCCATCTGAATAATCATGCAGCATGTCTAGGAACTTAACTAGTCTTAGTTTCTACTGGTGGTTTAACCTGTCAGAGCCAGCTCCTCAGCTGGTGTAAGATGGTGCAGCTCCACCAAAGGAAATTGGCGTTCCTCCACTGACATCAGCTGCAGCTCTGACTGTAGTTCAAAGTACAGTTTAAAAGAAAAGAAAAAAAAAAAGATTAGATCCATTTGGATAAAAAACACTGAGATGTCTGAAAGAATGCAAGACCTCCATTCCAACTAAGCCCACTACTTTTCCCATCCTCCTCATCCCCTCCTCTCCCTATTCATGTATGTACGACTTCTTCTATTTTACAACTGTAACCCCTACTCTAATCTGTTATGTTTTTGTAATATTGTCTGGTTTTGTATTGCCTGTTCTTGTAGCTTTGACAAGTTGTAAAACTGCATCATTCTACTGCAGATCCTATGAAGCATGCAGTATTTGGAAACATGCAAGATGTAAGTCATTTACCTTTTGGTACTTTTCATTGTTGGTGTCTTTATTAAGAAAAAAAAAAAAAAGAAACGCTTGTCTTCCAGCACTTCTACCTGAAGTATGGATTTTGATGTTCCCTAAATACTTCAGTCTTCCTGATGCTATTGTGAAGGCAACAACATTCTGTGGTGTTGCAACTAGAAATACATGACTGCTGAAAAGCATGTTAGGCCTCACTAGATAAAATACTGTGCAATCCAGACTAATTTTTGCAGCTATGGTTTGGCATAGATCCTCATTTGATAGGGCAGTGGTTCTCAACCAAGGGTACATGTACCTCTGGAGGTCTTCCAGGGAGTTATCTAGATATTTGCCTAGTTTTACAACAGGCTATATAAAAAGCTCTAGCAAAATCAGTACAAACTAAAATTTCATACAGACAATAACTTGTGTATACTGCTCTATATGCTATATCAGTGTTTCTCAACCTGAGGGTTATAATTTATTTTATAATTATATGATAAAAATGAGAAAGTAAGCATGTACATGGCCAAACCAAATGAAAGAAGAAATGATTTTATGGCCTCATTTTTGTGTAGTGTTGACAGGCCTGTAGGGTTGTGTTGTTATTTACATACAGAGTAGACAGGCCTTAGGAGAGTGAAATTATTTACATACAGAGGAGACATGCCTTTAGGGGTGTGGTCTTGTTTATATGCAAAAGCTACAGGGGCATCAGGGTGTGGCCTCATGTACATACAATTCCCTCTGTATTCCCAAGAACACATTTGCCATTTTTATGCTTCCCCTCAACACTAAATTCTACTCCTGCTAACAGGAGATGTAATTTCTTCACTCGGAATAAGAGTAACTGTTTAAGAAGTTGAGCCATATTGTATGTTTTCAAAGCAGGAAAAAACAATCCTGTATAGTTCCAATTTAGGCAACAAGGAACAAAGAATTAAAAAAAAAAAATCACCTAATTCCCTTTTTTTCACATGATGAATTTATTTTAAACATCTGACTTAGCACAAGAGTTTTCAAGTTGTATCCACTTCAATTGGGACATTCAATTTTGCACAAAAATATTTACTTGTCCAGTAGTTTACTGTCTCCAAATTGTAAATCTGGGTAAAATAAAACTGGGTAAACAAATATTGATGTTAAATACCTGTTTCAGTATTTTTTCCACCTCTTAACCAGGTCTTTAAAATTTGGTGACATCTAAAAACAAGTAGGTAAAATTAACACTACAGCCTCATCCATGTCACTGAAACCATGTTAGCTGGTTGATGATAGGATTATAGTGGTAAACAGTGAGGTGACAAAATTAGCAGACAATACAAAACTACTGAAGACAGTTAAGTGCAAAGCAGACTGCAAAGAGTTACAAAGCCATCGCACAAAACTGGGTGACTGGGCAACAAAATGGGAGATGAATTCAATGTTGATAAATGCAAAATAATGCACATTGGAAACATGATCTCAACTATATATAAATAAAAGGATGAGGTCTAAATGAGCTGTTACTACTCAAAAAAGATCTTGAGGTCACTGCGGATAGGTCTCTAAAACATCCACTCAGTGTGCAGTGGCAGTCAAAAAAGCTAACAATGTTAGGAACCATTAGGAAAGGGATAGATAAAGACAGAAAATATAATGCCACTATATAAATCCATGGTATGCCCACACCTTGAATACTGCAGGCAGTTCTGGTCACCGCATCCCAAAAAAGGTATTAGAAATGGAAAAGAAAGAAGGACAACAAAAATGATTAAGGGTGAAGAACAGCTTCCATATGAGGAGAGATTAAAAAACTGACTTTTCATCTTGGAAAGAGATGATTAAGAGTTGATATGACAGATCTATAAAATTATGACTGGTGTAGAGAAAGTGAATAAGGAAGTGTTATTTACTCCTTCACATAAGGCAAGAATCAGGGGTCACCCAATAAAATTAGACATCAGGTTTAAAAAAAAAAAAAAAAAAAAAAGTCAACCTGTGGAACTCAAGTGCCAGGGGAAGTTGAGAAGGCCAAAACTATATTGGGACTCAAAAAAGAATTAGATAAATTCATGGAGGATAGTCCATCAACGGCTATTAGTCAAGATGATGAGCGACCTCAGGATATGGTTATACTAGCTTCTAATTGTCAGAGGCTGAGAGTTGAAAACAGTGGGTGGATCACTCAGTAATTGCATCTGGCATCAGCCACTGTCAGAAGACAGGATATTGGACTAGATGGACCATTGGTCTGACCCAGTATGGACATTCTTATGTTTTTATTTTTATGATTGCCGCTGAAACATTTAAACAGGGTTTTTCTGTCCATGCATGGCATTAGACTGAGCCTAGAACATAAAACACTGCCTTCTCACCTTGGTATAGCTGTGTTGAAAGCCAGTTTTCAGCAGCAAAATTACCAAAAAAAAAAATCATACTACCTGACTCAAGATAAAATTTTTCAAAGTTGGTTAACTTCTTTGCCCACTTGTACAAAGTAATATTTTGTGTCTGATAAGTAAAATATTTTGCCCTAGTATCTGGTATTTTTCAAGGCTGGGCTAAGCCTATCCTGAGGAGCCTCTACAGGCCATTTATTCCCCTCTCTATTCAAATAACCCAAGTTGCTATGACCTTCCCTCTGGCCAAGGTGGCCTGGATATGTTCTACTGAGCCAATCACTGCTGTTTACAAAGGCTACAGTGTTACATAGTAATCTCTTCTCTTCTGGGCAGGGTGGGCTGCCTTTTAGTGCAGACATCTACAGTTTATGTAAGTATCAGTCACAACCACTGTTGCTGTGCTCATGGGAGCCAGTAAGGCTGCTACCCAACTCCTTCCCCAGGGCTTCATGGCACCCCAAGTTGGGCAGGTGAGTCAAATGTCATAGCTCCATGCTCCCTATATTTTGGCTGCCTGCCTGCCATGGAACAAGATGCACTGCATAAAATGAGATTGTAGTGGACACACTGAAATCCTGGCCTCACTGAAGTTAATTGGAGTTTTGCCATTGACGTCAAAGGAACGGGGGTGTTGAGCACCACCTGTGCATGCCTGGGAGCTTCAGCAGACATTCTGAGGCAGGATGCCTCTGAGGACTTCCCCTGAGTTTTGATGGCCCCACACTGCCCCTAACACAGGGCCATGTCTTTCATGCACAACTGAGGCCTTTGCCTCTTGAAAATGTGTTAAAACGTAATACATGAAAATTATCATTGATTTTCACAGAAGCCACTTACTACAAAGTGTTATTTCCTTTATTGTTTGTTAAACCTGTTACATAATAAAGAATTTGGCTATACATGAAAAGCTAATGTCATTCTATAATTTATACACCAAGTTCAAATAAAATAAATCTGATTAACTGGAGATTAGAGAAGTGCACGGAAAAAAACAAATAGGTCAGAACACATCTAATAATGGCCATGCAAGATTCTTTACTGTTTGCTCTTTCCAGTACTCAAAAGCATTGTGTGTTGCGGGGGAGGGGGGCTCAGGGAATAACACAAATAATCCATGAGTAGGATGCGGGGTGGAGGGGAAGAGACACGGAATGATTTAGAATATTGGCAACGTGTGGAATGTATCACCCTTCGGGTCCTGCTCTAATACAGCTCCGGTTAGTAGGTGCTGAAAGTTATTACTATTTAATGTATGTTCAGTGTCCTGTGAGACTAGAGATTTATCGAGTAAGTGTCCAGGCTACAGTCACCCACTTCACTGAACACTATGTGTGAGTCTCAGTAGAAAGGCCAAGACTGAGTGTGATGATTGAAATCCATCTATCACAGCATGAGCTCTTCCACCCCAGAGTTGCTTATATGCAAACAAAACAGATTAAAGGGCCAATTTTCCACAAAATGCTATAACTCCATTGTTTTTAAAGATGTTAACAACAATTTGCGCTAGAGAGTAAGGGAGGGGAGAATCAGGATCTAAGCAGCATAGATTCAACAATCCAACAGAAACTTTTCAGTCTTCCAAGATTTATTCAAAAGTTTAAAATAAGAGTCCATGTCCCTTTTGGGACTCAAAAGAAAAGCACAACATCCCTTCCACCCTCAAGTGTGGTCTACCCCCGTCAGACTACTCCTTCCTTCTCTTTTTATACCTAGCAACTGGACTTGATAGATTAGTGAGGCCAGTTGCACCACACCCTTCAGCAGCTGCTTTTAGACCCAGGCAAGTATGTTGCTGGCTATATGGAGGCAAGACTCCACCATGCAGGGGTCTCGGAATCCTGATAGGTCACCCTTACTGGTGGCCCTTCAAGGAGAGTGTTGAGGCATATTGACAGAGCCCCGGAAGTGGGGAGGTTTGCACTGCCGCTGTGAGAGACATTTTCTTTAGATAGAGGACTTCAGTCTCCTGTGCCAATAGCCTGGCAGAGTTCATAAGAATTCAGTAAGAGGGAAAACAATTACTTATATATCTATTATAAAGTCATGTATGTAAGTGTGGTTGTGACATGTGAGGCTTAAGCAGTTTTCAATGGATGAAGCTTTAAAAGTATCTATGTTTGTGTGTTCATTTGGGCCTATGTTATAATATGCTTTGGTCTTCCTTTGACCGATGGAACTGAATCATGCTTTAATCATGTTATGGAAATGTGTTATGGGCCAGCACTGTGACATTTGGTCCTGTCTATCATCAACATGGTTTTGAGGCTATCATGTCATAGCAGGTTCCCCAATAATCCTATGTGCCTTTGGAGATAGGTTCCATGATTGATGAACATGTTAAATTAAATTTGGGTTTACTTCACACGTCTTGGGAACTTGGCATTTGGGTAATGAGATATTTATATAAATATGTACTAAGTATGGGTATGAATGCTGTGGGGATTAATTGATGTTTGTACAATGAATTAATCGTCACAGCATCCCCATTTTATGCTTATTTTATAGACTGGGAATTTGAGGCGAAGAGGTCAACAACTGAGCCTGATTCACACACCATACTTCCAGCCCCAAGCATTCAAAAATCACGATTCAGGTCTCCAAAATATGAGAATGGATTAAAAATCATGAGATTTTAAAAAATTAATTAGCAGTTCTTTTAATTTGCCTTCCAGGTGCATACTTTCAATCTTTTCTCTACAACCATGGTTCTCATGTATTCTTAAAGAATAACACCAAATGTCAGCAACACTCATGTTTTACACTGGTTAAGTCCACTGAGTCAAACTGAGGTAACACCAGTGTGAATCTGTTCCACTGCCTCAGGTTTTGGGATCCAAATACACTCAATAGCCGATCAAAACAATGGGGAACTTCCAGCCATGCACACATACGAGTTTATATCTCCATCACTTTGCACCCAAACACAAGTCATGACCCTGTAAACTCTGACTCACCTAAGTATTCCTTACTCATTCTGGTAGCTCTTACTCTGCCCATAACCATCAGTGACAGTACACTAACAAAGATAAAGGCTACTCATCAGAATACGGGTTTTGTATAACTAGGCCCATGGTTTTCACAACAAACTTTAGGAATGGGAAACTTCAAGCAACCTTTGTGATAACACAGCCCCATTCCCTTCACTGTGATAATAATTTTCCTTTGATATTTATCTATAACTATAATTATCTACCCCATTCACTGCCTTCATTAATTTTCTATTGCTGGCCCCACTGTTTTTGAATTTTCTTGCTCTGTTGCTACCCAAGACCCTTGCAGCACTATACAAGCTTTCAACGAACTACACTACACCAGCCTCACAAATATCAATTGCCCAGCTGGTGTAATAGAATGACAGTTAAAATGTGAACAATTTTCTTCTTAATGATTCGCAGTGAAAATTCTCTGTGATTGCAAACCAATCACTTCTGATTAATGGACTAAAGTGCAAGTTTATTAATAGCTAGATAGTAGTTTTTATCCCTGTATAAATCAGGCATGGTGATGTTTTGGTGCAGGGTTTGCACGGTAGAACAGTTAGATGGAATTAGAATGAGGGTTTCAAAGTTATAAAGCTAACATTGAAAACTGATCAATACCTCCATTTCATACGAGAACCAGGGCTCATTCAAGGGAATTAATGGCTAGTAAATTTAAAATAAATACAATGAAAAATTTCTTCTTATCAGTTTCTTCCAAATCTGCAGCCCAGAACCTTGCTCAAGTAGCTGTAGTGGGAGCTAAGCAGATTTACAGAGTGGAAGCTCATGCAGAGCAGGGGACCATGTAGATAGGATGCAATACATCCCCTGTGAGGCCATTTTATACCCAGCACCACCTTGAACTTCCTTATCTGTGGACAAAAGGGCTGGATTTGCACCATATTGAATAGTCAGCCTGTGGAATTCACTGTGACAGGGAATATTAAAGTTTTAGGCTGAGATTTTCAAAACTGACTAGGGGATTTAGACATCCAGTCCCCGTTAAAGTTAATGGGGATTGGTAATCCAAATTGCCAGGTGACTTTGGAAACCTCTGCCCTAAGTCACTAATTGCTATAACAGTTTTTGTTTAAAAAAGTTGTGGCAATTTTTAAAGCCTGTTTTCCTACAATTGGGTCAGATTTTCAAAAGCAGCCTCTAAATCTGCATATCCATGTTCAGACTAGCCTCAAAATTCATCCATCTCAAAACTCAGATTTGTTCCTGCAGATGGTACTGGTGTGTTCAGCATGGACTTTGGGGAATTCAGAAACCCAGACACCCAAAATTGTTCACCCAGGTTGTGCAAATTGAGAAGCTGCAACCATGATACCATTTTGAAAATGTTTGCTGCTAAGCAAATTTGGCATAATTTTAAGAAACAGTATTTTGAATGCTGAGAAAGTGCCAGTGAATGAAACTTCTCAGCAATATGTCTTTCAGTATACCAGTGATGTCCGACTCATTCTTTTGGAAATTTGCTATTATTCAGCACATTGTGTGTCTTGTTTTTATAACTTGCTTGTTTTGTAGCCATACCACAACAGCCTTACTCTGCAGGTTACTCTGTGTAATAAACCATCTTGTTGTCTTAGTCATATAAAAGGGAATTAACATAAGGAAAACAAGGAAATTAAATGTAAAACATAAAAGTGTGAAAACTTATGGGCATGGAATTATAAATATAATAATTATAAGTTTAAATTACTATGCACTGTTGCATAAGTTGGACTATACTTTACACATATACACCATCTAAATGATCTCTCCAACTATAGGCATTTCTACCTAGCACTGTGATAGATAATTATGTGAATCATTTATGTTAGTGAATAGGAGAGACTTGTTAACCTTTAAAAAGATACCCAACTCCTATTGGGTAACTCAGGGAAATGGTGATGGGATAGGTTGGCTTTTCATTGCTAGATTAATGGTTTAAACTCAGCTCAGCCCAATAGAGACCGCACTGTTACCAGATATAACTGAAACCTGGGATCTGAAAATACCCCAAAATGTCTGCCTAATCAGGTTTATCTATGCTCTTAGACTGTACCCCTCACTGAGGTATCTTTGGACACCTCTGTACAAGGCTATATTTTCTTTCTGTGGGGCAAAATTGCACCTCTTGCTTTCTGTAGACACTGGCCTCAATGACCCTCTCTTTCAGGAGAAGGCTGAGGAAATGTCTGTAAGGTTCTTGCAGATCATTGCATTGAGGTGTGCTGCCCCCCACAACAGGATACACCTTAGAGACTCTTAACCCAAACATGGTGGATCCCAAGAGCGTACAATGGGCCTAGCCCAATCATGTGAAAAAGGTACCTCTTGGAGGTACAAGGCCACAGTATGGAAGTGGGGTCCCCTGCTGCTAGAACTGACTCTCTTGGCCACTTGGCATCACCCCTCTAAGTGGGGTCACAGTGTGAGGTAAGTCTGTAGCCATAAGGGGTCTGTAGGCTGGTGGCATGGTCCAGCCAGGGGCGTTGTGACCCTTCCTCAGGCCCAAGCTCCAAGGAAGACCACAGCGCCTTTGTCTAAAGGAATAAGCTCCCAGCTTATGAGTCTGTAGCCCCAGCCCCCAGGTGGGGTGGGCTTCCCTGGCAGTCTGTAGCCCCCTGGCCCTCACGTAAGGCATGGCTGGTATGGTGTCCACGACCCGCACCTTCCAACAGGTGGGGTGGGCAAGCAGTCCATTACCCCCAGCCTTCAGGCAGGGCAGGGCAGGCAAGTAGTCTTTAGCCCCCAGCTCTCAAGCGGGGCTGGCAAGTACCCACAGTCTATAGCCCGCAGTCCTCAAGCTGGACCAGGCTGCTATGCAGTTTGTTGCCCTTGGCCTGCAAGCAGGTGGGGCAGGTAAACAATCTAGAGCCCCTGGCCTTCCAATAGGCAGAGATAGCATGCAGTCTGGTGCCTCCAGCCCTCAGGCAGGGCAGGACAGGCGGAGAAGTGTATAGACCCCAGCCTTCCAATAGGCAGGGCAAGCAAAGTAGTCTACAGGTCCCAGCCCTGAAGCCAGGCAGGGCTGGTGAAATAATCAAGAGCCCCCTCCCCTCAAGCGGGCAGGGCAGGTACAGTGGTCTGTAGCCCCCTGGCCTTACAGTCAGGCAGGGCTAGCAAAGCTGAGTCTCCTCTGGCCAGCAAGTTCAGAGGAAACCAAGCACTCCTGGGGTGGTTAGGGAAGGGGGGATGTGGACACAGGCCCACCCGACTCCACTGCATCCTAGCCCAGGGCCCTATTAGTGGCAAAGTGTTTTGCCACTGAGTCTGCAGGGATCCAGCTGCAACACACTGGCTGGTTTGGCCACAGACTCAGCCACTCTCTAGTCAGCTGTCCCTGGGCTACTTCCTCCCACCCAGTCCCCAGGTACCTGCATCCAATCAGCTTCCTCTGGGTTGCTGGGGTAGGCAGTGAGCAGGCATCCTGCAAGTCCCTCACCATCGACCAGTGGCAGATCCAGAAACTCCTCTGGGTCATCTGCAGAGGGCAGCTCCTCCAACTCCCAGGGTTTCCTCCGGTATACAAAGAACCATCCGCTCCTGTGAGCCTCCAACATCCAGCAGCTCCTCCAGATGTGGGTCAGCCTCAGGGGGTTTCTACCACTCAGCAGTCTCAGGTACCCTCTCCCAGCTACCAGGGCTCAGCAGCCCTCTCCAGTCACTAGGGTCTGGCAGCCCAGGCAGGTTTTGGAGGACCCAGTCAGTTGGGCATTTGTCCCAAACAGCCACAGGGCCTGGGTCAAGCCTAGGCCACAGCCTCTAGAAAGACACATCTGCCTCCAGCAGTTACTTCCCCCTGACTGAGCTGCTGGGCTGGCCTTTTATAATTCTCTCCCAAGTCCTGGCTCCGCCCCTCTGCTTCCGAGTGGCTTGGCCTGCAGGGCCTGGTTCTGTCCATTAGGGGCATCATGACCCTTCCTCGGGCCCAGGCTCCGAGGAAGGCCACAGCACCTTTCTACACGGTCCTACGTCACAGTGTGCCTAGGGCCCCAGATTGCATTAATCTGACCCTGGTATCACCCCAGTGTTGGGGGGGAATCTAGAGGCTGAATTGGTTTAATAGCTCTTATGGCATTTTTCCTCCCTGTTGTCAGCGCAGGTGTCAGCGGGTGGAAAAGGGCATCGCTGGGGCCTCCCTCATCCCTGACAATTCCCTGCTGTTACAATGGACCCTTAGAGCCACTGGCTCAGGAACTGGGGGAGCACAAAGCAGTTTAAAGGGACCTCTGTGCCCATCCCCCCAAGTTACTAGATGCTTCTCAGTGAGCATTAGGCATTTTGGAGAATTAGGGTTGTATGTGGCATGCATAGCGTAAAATGGAAGGTTGTAGGCAGTGGAGAATTAGGGCCATATATAGCATATACAGTGTAAAATGGATTTATGTGTTGTATTTTCACTTGTAATATCAATTAATCTGAATCAGGAGCATAGTGCCTTCAGCACTGGAGAGAGGCTTGAGCCAGACTTCAAGATCCAAACCTTCATACCTTTGGCGAGGGTCAAGACCACTTCAGTGCTCTGTGGCTTCTGCCCATATCTACGCCTATCCATCGGAGGAAAAAATGTTCATAAGGTGACATGAGACGGGTGAACACTAAAGAAGGAATGTATTGATCAAAAGCCTGTTTTAAAATTGCCAATTCTCTGCCATTAGATAGGGAAATAAGGAAACTGCATTGTCTATCACATTCGTGAAAGTGTGAGATTTTTTTGACTGGCGACTGGAATTTGGTTCAGATACAAAAATCTGACACATTTTTTTCCAAGCAAGTCAGACTGTTATTTTGTACGTATGTGCAGGTAACAAGATGAGTCAGTTATCTGAACACCTTGTTATCTGGGTAAATTCTACATAAAATTAGATAAGATTGCAAGATATGCACAATAAAGACAAGAATATCTTTCTACGAGTTATTTCATCCTATGGTATGGTATGACCCTTTACAGCAGGCTTTGGAACAGTGGGTGATCTTATACACCATATGTGCAGCAATATAATACAAAGGGGTGAATGAACTGTAATTGCTTTGTTTTTATTATCGCTCAACTTTATTGTTATTTTGAGAGGAATTATTTTTATAATACATTTGGACTATTTTCTGTGGTGCTTGCTTTCAGCCTTGAGGCTGTTAACTGAGGCCATATAGTTGGCAGCAGTGTAGCATTTTGAACTCAAATGAAGTCCATTAATCTGCACCCAGAGATTATTACCTCCTCAATGAACTACAAAACACATATGCTTAGGTAAATAAGGTCACTAATGGGGTTAGAACCAGGATTTTCCAGAGAACGCCACAAAGCAGCAACTCTGTTGGCTAATGTCAGAAATATCTCTGGAAAGCAGGAGCCAGGCTATTTGACAAGTCAAGTTATCTGAATTAGTATTTTTTATTATTAGTTTTCAATCTATAATACAGTGTCATCATCTGTCAGATTACTAGGATGAGCCTGGCTGAATGTCTCGTGAGTTGATATGTGATATAACGTTACCCCACCAAATCTGTATTTAAAAGAAGTGCATTGTTCAGCTCAGTGTTCTGGCATATTACAGGGCAAGGAGTCCTTTCTTTAGTTTATATGGATTAAATTGCACTGATTGTTATTTATATTACAGTAATGCACAAAGTCTCCAAGTAGGATCAAAGCCATTGTTTCACTTGCTCCACAAACACATAAGTTGCTGGGGGTTCCTGCCCTGAGGAGGTTACGGCTTAATTTGAAAGAAAACCTACACGTTAAATATTGCTGGGTTAGGGAGGGTCTTTCTCCCACTACAGCCTAAATAAAGTGGTGAGTGGTGCTTATGTCAGGGTGGGAAGGCAAGAATCCTCTGTGCGGCTGCTCCCTCTTTTACCTCTTGCCTTTTACTTTAATTCTTAGCTATAAAACATTCCTGAATCCCAGACATATTGCCTAGGGTGAGTGCCAGCAGAGCTTGTGCACATTTGTAGTCTTTGCCATTTTATTTATTCAAACCTTGCACTGAATGGTGACTGTTCCTAGGCATATGTGTGACCTCCTGTCAGTCTCTCATCTAGCACTATTCTGGGAATCAGCTTGTAAAATTTCCTGAAGCCAGTTGCCAGAATAGCACTTCCCTCTTTCAGAGACCACATAACAGTGCCTCTGCAGTGTGCCTGAGTTACAGTGGCCTGGATAAAGTCCTGGAAATCCTGCATAGCAACAGAGGTGATTGTTATCAAGCTATCAGGTTGGCTTAAAAGTCACATGTAATTGTTATTAATCATTATTCTTAAAATGAAAGAAATATAGGACTGGAAGGGACCTCAGTACGTGATCTAATCCACTCCCCTGCAGTGAAGCAGGACTAAATATTATCTAGACCATACTTGAGAAGTGTTTGTCTAAACTGTTCTTAAAAACCTCTAGTGATGGGAATTTACAACCTTCCTAGGTAATTTGTTCCAGTGCTTAACAACCCTTATAGTTAGGAAGTTTTTCTGAATGTCTACTTAAATCTCCCTTGCTGCAGTTTTAACCCATTTCTTCTTGTCCTGTCCTCAATTGTCAAGGAGAACAATTTATCACCCTCCTTTTTATAACAACCTTTTACATACTTGAAGACAGTTATCATTTCCTCCCCTTAGTCTTCTCTTCTCCAGACTAAACAAGCCCGGTATTTTCCTATTATTCTAAGATGCCAAATGATTTAGGAACCCAAATTCATTCTGTGTGACCTGCACATGTGTGTGTGTGTGGGTTTTTTAAGACTCACTGCTGCAAAAGGCGATTTAGCCTCTACAGCATTTTGCTGGCACATGAAACCATGGCAACACTGTGTTCGGAGCATTTGTAAGTAATTTAATTTGGCCTCCACATTTTAGAGGCATTGCACTGCCAGATTTTTTTATGCTTACTTTTTATATTTCAATACGTATAAGTAATATTTTATTGACCTCCACCCACATCCTCCAACTGCCCAAAAAGGAATCCCTTGGAGCTTTATCATGCATCGTTTGATATTCCTTCTTAAAGAGCTTGCAGGTAGAAAATAGCTTACAATTTACCAGGGATTCAGAACACTTGCATTGCACTGCATTTTGTTTAACCTTTGAAATCAGGCTAAAAGAACTCTAGCTAAGACAGGGACAGGGACAGGGACAGGAGCCCAAGCTAATTTTTGTAGCAAAAGGGCCTGATCCTCGATTTCAATGGGAGTTTGCAGGCTCAGGTCCTTAATCATAATGCAAATTGCTCAATTCCTTTTAAATGTGGTGCAGTGATGGTAGTTAAATGTCACTATTCAAGGAGGAAGAAAAAAGTGCAGACAGGTAAACCGGCAGCTCTTTGCTGACTTTTGCGGGGGCGATTCTCTTTATTTTTTAAAGCATTACCTTAAAGAGCCAAGAGAGCCCATTTAATTTCTAGTTTAATGACTTTCCACTGGATATAATTTTACCTTTTCCAAGTACATTAGTTGAATGATATCCAAATTGCTAGAAGAGTGTCGTCAGGTAACAGACTGAATGTCAGATGTAAAAGCTTAATAAGTAACATGCTTTACATTTTTGGTGCAATCAGAAGTTAAAAGCTTCCACTCAGTTAAAATTACTAGAGGTAATTTCAACACATCTGTCAAGCCTTTTCCTAGAAATGGAAGTTTTCCTTAATGCAATTTTCTTCAGATTCAGGTGGAGCCATTTCTGATTTAATTTTCTTCAAGTGTGTGGGCAGGAGTGAGAGGAAGAAAATCCTGACATTTTTGCTGATGTCCCATATTTTCCAGGCCAATATTTTCGCTTTCAGTGCCTAAAGATAACTGCCATATTCAAGCTTTAAGCACGTAAATAAAAGTGACCTGATTTTTAGGTGCTAAGCACCTTCATCTATCTATGACTTCTGTGGGAGCTCAGCCGCTCGGAAAACTCAGTCACTTTTATTTATATGCCTAATTCTTATTTCAGGCGCTTAACTTTAGACAACCATTTGGAGAACATCAGCCAAGGAATTTTTCAAAGTTTAAACTTCCCTCTGTCTAGGAGGACCAAGACACCAAAATCACCCATCCATCAGAGAGACAGGTGCTCCTTCTCTCCTTGGAGCAGGATTCACTATTGTTGATACATAGCTGATACCAATAGATCTTCACTCTCCCACCGCTAGAAATTCCTTCACCCTTCTCAGGCTAAACAGTTAATAGGATTCTCTTGGCTCTGCCTTGTTTCTCTTTCTGTTGATGCAGGGGAATGAAGAGGGACTTCCTCCCACTGTCTCTGGAAGCCCCAGTCTGGGGCCTCCAAACAAGACTAGGTGCAAACACTGGGCCTTAGGACACACTACTATTGGATTGACCCAGACATTTTCTATCACTTAGGCTTGAGCCTGAGTTCAAAACCTGGGCTTATATTGCAGTGTAGACATACCCTATCTCCCCTTCCATCTACACACAAATTGCACTAACTCCCAGGACTTAGACACAGGGTCCCAGGACCCCATGGGGGGTGAAGGGTCCAAGCCTGAGTCAAACTGAGACCCACAATTCAAGCTCTATTGCTTTGCAGTGTAGACACAACCCAATTGGACTTGTTCTCTGGGAGTCTGCTGAAAATATCCCACAATTCGGCAGGCCTACTTTCTTTGTCCTCTGGACAGTCAAGTTTTCCCACAATACACCACAAACAAAGTGTTAGAGCAGCCAAGTTTTGGGAATGCACAAAGAAGTCTGGAATATGGGTGGTTGGGCTCAAGCCTGCATAATGAAGTGTGGACGCTGAAGCCCCAGATAGGGACTGAGGGTTCAACGATTCTTAACCTGGGGATACAAATGAGTGTAGACCCACCCAGGGTCTGCTAACTTGGGTTCCACTAGCCCTAGACTTACATTGCAATGTAGACATACCCTTACATTACATCTCTCCTGGGGTAGGCCTATTCCTGCCTCTCTCAGTGGAGATCACAATGCCATTCTTTGCTTCATCTTGATATAGTCCTGCCTTTCACAGTATTCCTTGTATCCAGAGATGAACCTGACTTCCTTGGATCAAGATACAAATCTATTTGCCTCATCTTGATATAGTCCTGCCTTTCCCTGCATTCCTTGTATCAAGAAACAAACCTCTAGCTTCTCTTAAAGGACTCAAGCACTGGTATATCTCCTTTATACGGATTTCAGGTTTATGATGGAGCAGTATGGAGAACTGTCTGAACCCATTTTCATCTACAGATACAGAGGAAAATCAGTTTACAGTACTTCCAGAATCTTGTTGTGTAAATACACAGATATAACTATATTTTTATTAGTGCTCAGATTGGTGTATCTGGAGAAATAAATCCTATCAGACACGTTATTGAAGGTGTAATTCTGTCTGAAATGCTCACCATAACCCTAGCAAGCCCATATTTAATGTTAAGTACATGCTTAAATTCTTTGCTGGATAAGAGCCTAATCAGTACTGGCTTTTTAAACTAAATGATGTGACTGATATGAAAGCCATTTTCAGTGGCCATTATTCCTTCCAAAAAGATCTTCTGTTCCCTGAAGCTCCAGATGAAGTCTTTGTTTCAGAAATATGTCATTTGATCAAAGCTTCAGGATTCATTGTTTATCTTCAGGATGGAATGTAGCAGCCAATGAGCTTGATTCTTTATTGTCCTGCACCTTGTATGGTCAGCTCCCTTACTCTCGCATTTGTTATTTTGTCTTTCCATTAAATGTATAATTTCTTCCTCAGCCAACTGCGATGGGCAGGCTCCAGTCTCTCTTTGTTAGCCTTTGTCATCAGCCATGTCTGTGCTCTGTACAGTAGCGTGCGTACTACAATCGCATGGTATGATCTGACCTTTAGTTTGGTTTGGAAATGTATGTTTGACCAGATGTTGTTCATCCTTCCAAAAGTGGAGTTTGTTTTTCCTAATCTCATATGAATATCTTTATCTTAGGGCTTGTCTTCACTTACCTCCGAGATTCGGTGGCAGTCGACCGGAGTTATGCAAGCTACACAAAAAACTTGTGTAACTCCCATCGACTTCTCTGCTTCTGTTCTGCACACCGTCTTCACTGCGCCGACAGGACACAACGCCACTTGAGAAGGTGGTCTTATTACATCGATTGCTGGATCGACTGAGCAGGTCTTCACTGACCGCTCAGTTGATCCAGAGAAATCGATCTGACAGCGGTGAATTTGTTGCCGTCAGTGAAGACATAGCCATAGTCACCTTCAAATGTCATCACATTCCCCAGATGGCAGAACTCTTCTACCTGTTCAATTTCTTTTCCATCCATGTACACCTTTGCATCTGTTGTCCAGTTTCCTACATTCATAATCTTTGTTTTCTCTGCATTTACTTTCAATGCAACTTTTATTGCTTCCTGTTCTACCTCTAATATAAGGACAATCAGTCCATTCTACATCATACATGGTAAAGCAATGTCATCGGCAACTCAAGGTCATGTAACTCATCTCCACTAACTCATTTTATACCATCCACAATGCCTTTTTTCCTGCTTCATCACCCACTCTATTGTTAATGCAGAGGCCTGGTGATAAACACACTCTTGTCTAATTCCAGTCACAGAATCGAATTAATAGTTACATAATGCTGATCTTACACCTATGCTGGGTGAAACCTTATTAGGCTTGGAAGTAATCGAGCTGCAGAGGTCAAGACTTGGGGCTCTGCAGATATAGCATGGATCAGTAGAGTTAGGGGGCTCAACCACCTGCCTATTTTGAGTGTGTGTAAAGGTTGTCAGGCCCCACAGGTCTCAAACCTGGATCTGTGGGACTCATCACACTCCAGTCCCTCACCCCACAGTGAGTGGGTGACCAGGGTCTATGAAGCCCAACTGAGGCACAAGCCTCGCCCCTGCACTCTGATTGGGAGAACTCCAAGGCTTCTGATTGGGCAGCAGCCCCTCTTTAAACTAGAGGAGGAAACAAGATGTCTGTAGAACTGAGCTTCACCCTACTATGGACTGCTGGTCTGGTATTTATTTGTTCCTGCCTTCTGATCCTGGAATCCTGACTTGGCCTGACTCTTGGTAACTGCCTCCTGGTTCCTGTCCCGTGGTTCTATTGCCTGAACCTGACCTCCTGTTATTCTGGCTGAGTCTGACTTTTGGTAATCAACTCTTGATACCTGCCCTCCTTTTTGTTTCCTGATTCTGACCTCCTGGGTATTCCAACTCACCCTGATTTCTGGTAATTGGCTCCTGGACCCCCAGCCCACGCCCAGTGCTAACCCCTAGGCCAGGCTGCCCAGGCCCTGGCCTTGACAGAGAGATGACAAAACATGTTGTCTGATGGAATGATGTACAGGGACTCATGGCATTTTCTATTGCATATGTGAATGTTTCTTGTTCAGGGCATGAGGTGGCCCACAGAGTTCTATTGTAGCGAAACTGTGACATAGACATATTGCTGTAATCAATATAATATTTACTCATGATTCAATGTACTCATCTGTGCACCTACTAATTCCTCCCTAAGCTCTCCTTCCTAAGCACTAGTACTCCAGCATTTTTACAATAAGCAACCCCTTTGTTACCCCCAATTTGTCAAAGAACCCAAACAACCTCTATAATCATATCTTTAATCAGACTACATCTTATTCCCCCTGACTTAAAAAGCCAATAGAGGGGAGAATGAATTCTTTTTAACAGCATTCAAATGGGCAGGTCAGAGAAGACCAGTGGTCCCCACACTTTTTACATTGTGCACCCTCCTTATCCCTGGCTGTCCTCTCCCCTCCCCGGGAGCTGGGGCCAGAAGCGGGCCATGGTCAGGGCAGGGGCCGGACTGGAGTTGCAGCTGGGGCCGCAGTCAGGGCCAGGGGCCAAGGCTCGGGCCAGAGCCGTGGCTGGGCCAAGAGCCAGTGCCGCAGCTGGGGATGAGTCTGGAGGGCTGGGAGTGTGGTCAGGGGCCACCGCTGGGAGTGGGGCTGGGAGCAGAGCTGGGGCTGGGAGCAGGGCTGGAGTAGAGCTGGGTGCACTCTCCCTCTGCCTTCCCCCACCCCCTATGGGGGCTGGCTCAGGCCCTGCTGCGCCATGACCCCTGAATGTTCTTGTGCACTTCCCTAGAGGGGTGCACCCCACAGTTTGGGGACTTCTGGAGTAGACAGATGCAAACATCTTATTGTATCATTGAACCAATCCTCCTGCCAAGCCAAGATGTAATTCTCAAATAGTGGATCTATCAGATATTAAATCCCCGACCTTAGCCAATGTCTTGAGGGAGTTCTCTCCCCCTCCTTCTGTCCCTCCCCCCAAATTGTCTGTGTTCAGTACCCCATACCTAATCCGTGTTCAACTGAGCCAGATTCCACTTGGAGCTACCTATAAAATTCTCTCCTCTTCTATAACAGACCCATTATATGCTTGAGGCTGAAAAACTCTGCATGCACTGCTGGGGCTTTTATTTTTAATTGGGTGCCAGAGTCCACCATCAATGGCCAGGATGAAATCATTTTTTATTTTTTTTATTTCATCGTTGCAAACTCATAATGAGCCTTCACAGTAAACGGACCCTTCACATCAGTAACTTTTTTTCTGAATAGTTGTATACATTAACCTAATAAACATTAAAAAATGAGAGCAAATGGTGTGAAAATATACAAATCCAAGCCATTTCCCACACTCTAAGGAAACCTCTTAGCCAACCATTTTACATTATTCCCTTTATGAGACCCCTGAAGAAAAAGGTTGAAACAAAATCCAGCCTAAATGTAAAATGTTTATAAACCACTGGGAGCTACAAAGTAAAAATCTATGTTCCACCTACAATGCAGGGGCAGAGAGAAGAAAGGAGAAAAAAGCCATCATCATAAACAGCATTGTCCATTATAATTTATGCAAAGAATAAGTAACTATATCCAGGAGTGCTAGCAATGCCTTTTTTTGTAAATATCTGTTAGGTCTGTGCCCTCTCATGGCTCCCTTGTGCCTCCCAGAAAACAGCCCCAGGAGAAGCTCTGGATTCATTGTAACTGAGGCAAACATGGGCCCTGTGGTATTCCAGCAGCCACAAGGGAAGCACATCCCATAATGTATCCTGTGTTTTCTTTTATGTTTGGCTGGTGTGGAAGGGAAAGACTGTGGTAACAGGCCCTCCACACTCACTTTGGAGACCGAAAAGCTGACAGTGGCACAACCTCATGCAATCTTGTCTTCAGGGCAGCACTAGGGGAACCACTGTGCTTGGCCCCCATGGGGTGCCTAGGGAAAAGAAGGCTTCTTTTGTATTCTCCAGGCTATTGTGCATAAGGCCAAGCATAATATTTTCCTCAGTTTGCAGAGGCCTCAGGAACAAGTCAAATTAAGTGAGGTGAAGAGGGGGGCTTTTGGGTGAAAAACATGTGACAGCTCTAACTAAAATAAAGCCAGCTATGGTTTGAAAGAGGCTCCACTCTACAACAATTGGCCATAGTTTAGTCAGAGCCGCAGCATGTTTTTCACTTGAGTTATGTATGGGCTACAGGACTGATCCTGCTCTAATTTAAGCCAATGGGAAAAAGACTTGTATGAAAAACAAAACAAAACAAAACTCTCAGTTTGTAGCACCGGTCCCAGGAATAACCAGAGACTACTGGTGGTGTGGCCTGGCTACCAATGTCATTTGAGAGGCATGGGGATACTAGTGTAGAGCGGTTATGCTGGCTTCAGACCACCTGGAGATTCTCTTTATGTACAGGAAATTCTCAGCTGGCTAGATCCACCAATTCTAGAACCCCTTTGTGCCTGCAAAGCCATACAACATGGCTACAGAAGACCCAAGAATTGGGTCTGGAATGTATATTTTACTATAACTTTGCTAATAAATAAAATCCATCTAACACTAAAATGAAGAGGAAAAATGCATCCATTTAATAGTGCCCCCGTAGACCTCGTCTTTGCTCAGGCCAGCACACAAACTGCCAAGTGATGCTGGATACATTGTAATTCAACTTCACGACATTTTAACAAAAGCTAGTGTGCTTTGCAGTACTGTGAACACAGCTAATAAAATGCAAACAGTGCAAGAAAGTAAAACACCAATGGGAACTGGATGGCTGGGTGATGGAACCCAAAATTGGTTTAAATCCAGAGTTGTTACAATCAAAATGCTGTAATGTGCTTTATGTGAATTGCATTTATGATCTCAGTCAGAACCTAGGATATATGGTTGCAATTCCACATCACAAAAATTGCCATCCAACAGGCTTACCTCTTAGCTACAGACTGATCTGGTATAGAAAACAAAGTGTTCCTTTCAGATCAGGTTTGAAACACCTTGGTGGGATAGTGGAGGGAGCCTGCATTGCCACTTCTTAGTCTGTGGATGAGCACAGAACTTCTTCAATCTCCCATGCTGTCATTGCCTGAGCTCTACATGCACTTCAGAGAAAGACAGAGAAAAGTTAGCACAATATTTCAAGGTCCACTTTTTCCTACCAAAGTTAATAGAATAGAGGTTAATAGTTGAAAATCAGTCTTCATGCTATTTTAGACAACTAGAAACATCCCCAGTGAAAATGTTCAAATTAAAGAGTAGTACAAAGTACTCAGTTCCTTGAAGATTCATCTGCAGCAGCTTCTAACAATAGCAGTAAATATAATCCTCTAGTTTCCAGTAGCTACATTCTTTCTATAGGCGTAAACTATCTAACTGTGTGTTAAACATAATATTCACCATCTCATCAATTTCTGGGTTTTTGGGCAAATCTTGTTAAACTAAATTATTTGCAGTAAGAAGCTTAATCTCTTGTCCAGCCTGTTTGATTCTATACAGTAGTCCCACAGATTGGTCCAATACCATATCAATCAAGTTTGTCTGTATGGTGTGAAATTTCTAAGTAGGGGCCAGATCACTGTCTTCCCATGGAAAACTCCTCAGCATGGGCCTAATGGATGAGTGAAGCGTCTGTGAGATTTGCTTTGATGAGATTTTCCTGTTCAAGGTGATCAGCAGGAAACGGACTCCCCCTTTCAGTGGAGGGAAGAGCTGTCCTGCAGGGAAAGTGTCTGTTCTACTAGCCCCTTTTCCCTGGGAGTTTCGTCATTGTCTGGGACCTCTGTTATTCCTGAGGGGATCCAGAAGGACATGATATAGCTACAAGATATATTATCTCGTGCCTGGAAATACAGGTGCACAGCAGGGGAGGATGCTGTGGAGAGCAGTGCCTTCCCTGATCCATATTCTTTCACCCCTGAGGGACATCCTGTGAAGACCAGGGTGGGAGCATGAAGCTATTGAAGGGATGCTCCTCCTTCCACATGGAAAGGAAGAGATCCATGTGTGGAGATCCCCTTCCAAGCCTGGATCTCCAGGAGATGATCTGGGTCTAGATTAGGTATGTTTAGATGAAACATACCAGAGAGTAGGTTGGCTGGGGATTCAACCCATTACACTCTGTTTATTTCCTTTCATACTGTTCCTACACTAGAAACAGTTTTGTTTAGTGTGGTTTATAAAGTGCAATTGGAAAAATAATTACATTTGCTGAGGACATAAAAATTGGACGGAGACTCCTGTTTCATGGATAGAATCTTCCCTTGGGCTTTCATAATGAAGACTGTCAGATGCACAAGTTACTGACAAGTAGCCTGAGTTCATTTAAGACCATTCCATGCTTATCTGATCTAAGGTCAAAATTTCCCTGTCTCTTCAGGTGGTTTTACAATATAGCTACTACAGATAAATCTTGAGGGTAAATCTTGCACTGCAGTCCTCTCATACCTTTGCATCCTTTCCATTTTTCATTGCTCCTCCTGACTTATAGCATACAGCAAGAAAACACATAAAAATTGCAGAAGATCAGGGTGTATCTAGCACATTTTCTTTTTGCTGGCTCCATTTTTAGACAACTCTATTTGCTTTCAGCATAACATGGGTCTCATTTCAATAGCAATAACATAGTAAGTGTCCATTTGCATTCAGAACTTCCTTCATGGATTTGCTCTATAAAAGTCAATACATGAAATTCAAGTTATGAGAGCCATTGAGAATAAAATCTGCCAAAGACTAACATTGTAGAAAAGAAGAAAAATCATAAGAGAAGCTTGCTTGTTTAACTCCATACTTAAAACATGTATCTGACTGGCAGTAGTAAAAAAAGACAGAAAGTCTTGAAGTATTTGGGTTTGGAATATGTCTGCTGAAGTTATAGCACTATATACAACACAAAAAAACCTCATTTGGATTATGCAATGATGTGCAGTATAAGTTAGGAGGGACATTGCAAAGAGAGGAAAGATGCGGCAGAAGGCATAATGATCAATCCACTGTGGTCAGAGTTATAGGAGTGACTAATCAAATCTGGACTCATAAAGCTCACTAAAAAGGAGACAGGCTTATTATTAAAATATTAATAAGTAACACTTCAAATCTTCAAAGTCCTGAACAAAACTGCTTAATTATTAAGATCACTGAATGAATTAGTTCCCTCTTACACCCCTACTAGGTCAATAAATAAATTATAATCTTATTATATGGAGAGGAAAATTTAGGTGAAGTTGGGTGAAGGGCCTGATCCAAAGCCCACCGAAATGAATGGGAAGACTTCTATTGACTTGAATGGGCTTTGGATAAGGCTGCATGTGACTTATTCTAGGGAATCCACTCAGTGAATCAGTGGTAGAGATTAGATTAGAATTTAGGAGTTCAGGATTCTAGTCCATTAAACCTCATTAAAGTATTCTAAGATCCTAAAGTGGAAAAATAATAGATTTGGGAAACAAGCCATTTGGGGTAATAAGAAGTCACTTAACAATAGTGGGGAGGCAGAGATTGAAACCTATCAGAACCTAGAGTCAGAATTTTAGTTTACAAAGTATGGTTACACCATGGAGCAAACTGGACACAATATTACTGGGGTGGGTACCAGAATGTGAGATATATACAGAGTTTTATATTGTTGTATCTGAATTCTGATATCACTGGACACTTGTACAAAACACAAGGTCTAGGCCCTGAAGATTTTATGATCTAAATAAGCCACCACTGGGAAAGGATCCACCTGAGGCTGAAATATGCTTAGTGCTGGAGAGAAGAGAGGTTAGACAGGACTCCTTGTTTCTCCCGTTGCCTTAATTCTTGTCTCTGATGTAAGGTAGAGTCTAGGGGCTGTTGGCTATGGTCCCCAAGGGATAATATATCAGTTTAGAACTGCCATAGGAGAACAGGGCTCCATTCTGCCTCTCTTTGCTCTTTTCTCTATCACTCCCCTTTCTCCTACAATGCACCCCTTCTATGCAACAACAATTATAAAAGAGAGCATGAATGGAAAGCACACAATACAGATGGATGTTTTAAATTAAAACAAAATAATTATGGAATATACTCAGTATAGACAAATGGACAAAAGCTTCCTATAGAAACTAATTTTAATAATTACAATAGGTGCACCTTGCTGTCTCTGTTTTCATGGAAAAATATTTGTTTTAATTTAAATAAATTGATCAGGATATGTCAGGATAAACTGATATGCCAAACAAAAGCTTATGATCTGTAGATGCCAAAAATTTCTTTTGTTTTTCAAATCTTTTGTTTTCAACTGGTGGCCTCCTACTGTGACCAGCATTTCATGCAGATATTTTACTGTTTTACTTTGTGCAACTCACCTGCACACATTTCCTTGCTGAAGTCAGAGAAGATATCTAGGTGGTATGTAAGAAGTGGAGGTTTTCATTGATTCCCTCATTCCATTTTCTTTCAGTACAAAGAGATATAATTGCATTTTCTTGAAATGACTATGAGCCAAGAATAACAATTCTCAAAAATCACAGCCAAGGAGGTGGAAATTTGTAGAACAAAAACATGCAAAACTCTGATCAGTCTGGGCACTAAAATAACAGAAATATGATGACAAGCAGAATAAACACACTGGCATATAACCTATTGACTAATGCCTGTCGGATGATGGTTTCTTAGCTACTAAATAACACAATAGCAATAACCTTTCACATCTGAGGTCTGGAATTTATGTTGCTTAGTTTATTTTGCTTTTAGCTCTTGGAACTGCAGGAATACAAATTGCAAAGATGAATGACTCGTATTGTATTCTCCTGAAATGCTGATGTAATTTTTTAGTATATATTCCCTTTCATGAGTTAATTAAATGAATTTACATTGAAAGCTAGTGTGTATCAAAGAAAAGCTGCTTAGCTTCAGTAAAAGAGACACTATATGCCAAATCCTGCCCTTGCTAATAACTGAGTAACCCCACTAGCAATAATGATTTGGTTCTTTCTTTCTCGGTTTGTGACGTGAGTGTTCGGTCACTTACATCACTACTATAAAGCAGAACGATACATTTTCGTAATGTATTATTATACTTCCATAATGCAGGTGTTAGCAGCTTTAAAATTTCTCTGTCTCTTTAAAAAAAGGAATGTACATGTGGCAAGAGAGTAGGAAGGACAGATGAGAACTAAAGACTTCTCTTGTTCCAGCACTCTTTGTAGTTAATGGTAAAAACCTTAAGTGGCTGCAGGATCAAGGCCCATGTATGCAAGGCATTGTAGTTTTTGTCTGTTTTTTCCACTGTACTTGCAAAAGAACAAAGGAAAGATTTCTTCACATTCCTCAAGATTGCCATCAGTACATCTTTCCTCAGTTAGGGCTTGATCCAGTGTGGTCCTGAATACTTGCTGTTAGGTACTGATCCCTCTTTATTGGCTATTGTCTTCATTTGGAGTTGAGAGTGCTCAGCACTCTTAGCTCAACACTTTGCAAGATTTAGGGCTTTAAGCAGTTACTCCCAGGCAAACTATAACCTTACAATGGCTTTCATTTCCTCTAGGCACTGTTCACCTAACCTTTCACTAACCCAAGTGTATTCAATGGAGCATGTAATTATTGCACCATATGTAGATAGTGTGGATAAAAATGCAAAAAGCATATGCTTAATCTTTAACTGCATGTCAGCCAAAATGGGTCCCAGGGGTGTTCAATTTATTCTTAATGGCTCCATTGTCTTTATTTAAAAGAAAATTTTAAGCATTCTCCTTTCTTGTATAAAAGGACTACGAAGGTACAAATGTTATGTTCAGGGGATAAGATTCTAGAAAATTGAAAGTGTTCATTCTGGAAAAAAAATAGGAAAGAAATAAAAAGAATTCCAGGATTTTGTTCCAATATTGCAAGGTTCTGAATAATGGAACTTGGGAAGACAGCATCTCCAAAATACCTGCCATCTTTCTCATCTCACAGAGAGAAAGCAATACATAGATCCCAAACCTCCTAATATATTGAGATAAAAGCTTGAGGGAGTATTACTGGGATTTCAATTCTGAGCTCCCAGACAATCCTGCTGGATTGAGTCTAATAATGTAGGAACAAGAAACCAGTGTCTCTGTGATGGAAAGATATTGCTAATCTTTAATATTTTATATATAACTTCAGTATAACTGTTTCCACCTGGCCGCCCATAGATTAATCCTATAGTGGCCAGCAGAAGCATGCAAATGACAAGCCAGTTTTAATACAAATACTTATAGAAAAAAGCAATCTAAGAAGTGATTTAGCATTGGCCCTAGGTTATAATATTCACTAATGAATCACAAATGTTTAAAGCCCCATCCATATATCTCAGCCTGCCAAGGCTCAAACGTAGGATGTTCCAAAGACCCCAAATGAGGGACTCAAAACCCATTTAAAACAGGAAGCATACAAAGCTGTGGCATTTGTTCCCTCACTGTCAATGACTCTTCCCATAAGCTCAGTCTCATGGCTCTTCCATTCCGATGCAAATAATTTTCACCAATAAAAATGAGGTGCCACTGTGTGAAATGTAGGCATATTTGAAGCTAAAAGAAGTGATGTCCCTGGCAGACCGAATCAGGTGAAAAACTGAATGTTCAGTTCGCTGTCAGTTAAAAATAAAAAAAATAAAAAAAACTTTGTGTTGAACTGAATCTGAAAATTTGATGTTGGAAAGTTCTGGTTTCCTTCCCCTGTGTGAGGAGCAGTGAAGGGAAGGGGAACCATAGATCCCTCTCACTTGGCCTGGGGGAGCAGCCATGGGGAGGAATTGTGGGGGATGGAGGGTATTTGTAGGGGAGGGAGAGAGGGAGGGTACAGATGGCTCCACTTCCTTTGCCCCCACAGTATATCACTTAGGGAAGGTTCCCCATTTCCTTTCCTCCTCCCCTCCCTCCATGGTTCTACTCTGTCAGTTCCTCTGAGCTCCTAAAGAGCGAAGGTTCCTTGCATTAATTGTGGCAGAGCATAGTTCTGAGTGGTGAAGGCTGGCAAAAGGGCAGATACCCCCAACCCTGCACTCTCCCAATTCCCCCCTGCACGGCTGCAACATCCCTCACATTCCCTCCTGTCCCCACTGCTCTGACCCCCTTTCCCTATATTCCCTGCTTCTGCATCAAAAAAGATGTAAGAATCTGAAAACAGCACGAGCAGTTCATATTAGAGGAGCTGTGTATCAGGAAACACTTGACCAAATGACCCAGTGACTTTCTTTTCTGTGATCATGCTCCGTTCCATTGTTCAGAAAACCTGTGAAGAATAGGGGTCATGATTACATTAACTCCTTACTAGAGAATTTCATCTTCCTTCTATTTAATTAATGCTAATTTCCTTTATAATACGTCTACAGTAAAATCAGAGTCTGCGTGTGGGTTTATAGAGCACTTTAATATATCACTCTTCAACCAAAAATTTTAGTCTCATGGCAAAACATCCAAAAGGAGCTTTGCAGAATGTAGGCAGAGAATTAGGTACATGCACAAAACATATTATCTGAAAACTGCCAGGAGGAGGATTCAAACTCAGTACATGGGTGTAGAAAATGTTGTGTGAGTTGTATAGCAGCATCATGAACCATCTGTATCTTGCAAACCAGTTGGCTTCAACAAAGCTCTAGTCTTGCCACACGTGCATTTCACTCTTTAGCTTGTCAGTTAGGCTCAAGGAAACCTGCAGTTGTAAACTTTACCCTCAATATCTTTTCAATATTTCTTCCCCAAAGAGGAAAATGCTGAGCAACTGAGTTCCATTTGGGTAAGATTAGACCCATATTTTGAGCACAAAATAATGTCATAGGTACCCGGTAATTTTGCAAACATGATTTTGTAGGGAAGCTATATTTTGGTAACCCCATGCACAAATTTGGACCACTGCACCCTACCCCACAACTCCATGAGGCACAGCAAATTTCAAGACAACCTGAGTCAGCATGTGGATTTTAGAACAGTTAGAATAGTCATCTTTAAATGGTCAGTGACTACAGAAGAGCACTCTGCTATAATGCCAGGCCAATGTGAATGAAAGGACATTTTATTTTATGGGCTCAACCAAAATCTTTCTGTTTAGGTACTCACTTAGAAGCTATGGTGATGTGTACAATTAAAAAACCCAGATAGATCACACGTGTGACAAATGCACCAGGGGATTTAAGACATTCTTCTGACATTTATTTCTCTACCTCTTGTGTGCCTAGAAAATTCCTACTGTAATGCATTGGTTTTCTCTTACAGCCATGAACTTTCCACTATAAGGTTTTAGTGTCCAATTGTAGGTCTAGCTTTCTTTCTGTGGCACTCATAGCCTCAGCCCTGCGAAGTCTCCGCTTTGCATCACTCTGGGATTGTAAAGCAAACAAAATCAGCTTAGGTGGTCAGGTGATTTCCCTGGCACAGGGACACTAACCAGTTACTTCCAAGTCTTTGAGGTAGACCATGGCTCAGGAAAAGGGTTAAGGCTGAAGTTCCCCAGCTCTCTGGTGATTACCAGCTGCCAGAACACCTCCTTAGGGGCCAGTGCAACAGGCACAACTTAGAACCATCTTGAAGCAGCTCTAAATTGCACCTTTCAGCTGAACTGGTGGTGACCCCTAAGCTATGCAGGAGCAAATGGCTGGTCCTGAGGATTTAGCCATTAGTATTCACCAATGGCACCACATTTCAAATCCTGACTCTTTCCTCATCTTGCTGCCTTCCAGGTCCACATTTCACAGTCAAGTATAGCAATAGGACAAATCGATGTTTATAATGGTCCCAACGTGTGTACTAAGTGACTCATCTCATTGCTCCTAGGCATATATTACTTTCCTTAAGCATTTTGGCACCAGCCTTTCTCACTTTTTTTCTTCAGAAACAGCAGGATAATGGCATTCTTGTCATATTTTCTCTGTGTTTGAAGAGGCCTCTCATCTTTATGGCAAATAGGTTTGCAAGCACAGTTTTGATTCAGAAGT
Organism: Emydura macquarii macquarii; assembly: GCF_026122565.2. Classification (NCBI taxonomy): domain Eukaryota; kingdom Metazoa; phylum Chordata; order Testudines; family Chelidae; genus Emydura; species Emydura macquarii. The sequence goes on from NW_027131390.1 coordinate 86,625,283, forward strand.
TGCATTTGGACTTGGCTCAAACTTCCAAAATATTCCAGCAAAATGAAGAAACCCAGCACTGTTTTACTGCATGAAAAATATGAACTGGAAGCTTCTACACTCTTCTTTGCCATAGGCATTTTACTGCTTCTGGGGAAAGAACTAACACCCACAATGCGAATGGTCTAAACTGAATTATGAAATGGAATTTTTCCAGGTATAATTAAAACACCCATTTGTGCAAAAAGTAGAATGATAAAGAATGGTAATCCGCTGAAATATTGGAAAATTTATATTAAATTTATTGTAAGAGAAAATATAGACCGAAAGGAACAATCCTGTACAGGTAGTGGGAGGATAAAGATGTATTAATAGGCCTTTGCCACCTCTAGGTTCTATTATATCATTAAAAATGTTTATATCCTGGATCTGGTTGAATTAATTATTAACACAATGCCCTATAGATTTTGATTTTGATAATTCTGAGGTTAAACTGATGATATTTTATGCACCTATTACAAATTTACTCACCTTGGGCCATCTATGCCAAATTCTGAGCTGGTGTAAATCAGCACAGCTCCACTGAAGTTGATGGAGGTATACCAGCTAGAAGCTAAGTCTCTGCGTATATTGAGAGATAGAAGCCTCATTTGCTCTACAGAATTTTGGCTAGGCAAGCACAGTTGCAAGCCTCTGTTATGCTTATAATACACCTCACATCAACACACAGTTTTGTGTGATGGTGGACATACACTGTCAGCACCATGCAAATGTGCTCTCTGCACTTCTCTGAGAGAAGACTCACCACACTCTGCCCAAGTCCCTGGCATAAGTGGCATGCTGGGGCTTGGAGGAGATCATCCCCCTTCTGACAGAATGATCCCTATGGACCTCTTTCTGTCAGTGTTATTTAGGAGAGCTCTCAGTTTGCTCTGAAGTACACTGGGGGCCTAGTTACTGCCCAGCTGGCCCCAGGATTGGGAGAACTTCTCATCCCTCTTCCCCACAGGCTCTGTGCAGGAATAGATAAAGGCAACGGCTCCTGCAGTCATGTAATTGTGCCAGAATCTCAGCTTTCAGTTAAAAGATAAAAGTAAGTGTCTAATCCCCATAGGTAAAAGCTTGAAAACATGACCTGAATGTAACCGCAACACAAACACCTCCCTGAAACAACAGCTCCGGTGTGTGTGTGTGTGTGTATGTGAACTGCCCTCATACATCTCAATAGACCCATCACTTCCATGGGCATGCCAATGTCAACACAACAGAGGACTCTGTAGCTGATTGTCAGGGATGGTGGGTTTTGCCACTACTCCCAAGGGAGTGTTGCCACCCCTACCTCTCCAAAATGGGAGAGAGACCCCTGTGTCTGCTATGGGGGACTCCTTGTTATGCTATACTTTGGACCCTGGATTGCCTTAATCTGATTTTGGTCCTGGTTGAGTATAATTTGGCTGGAATTAAGGATTTGACCCATCATGTCTCTGTACCATTTTCCACCATAGGCTCCCTTGCCCTGAAAAATGTAGAAGTGGGAGAGGGAGAGAATACTGTCGTTTATGTTGGTACAAAGGTTTGGAAACTGACCCTGTTTTCCTGGCATAATCAAAACTCCCACTCAAACCAGTAGGAAGTTTGGTTGCGCTAGCATGGAGGAGTAGGCTCTTCAGTGGTGTGAGTTTGGCATAGACACACTATTCACAAGTGGCCAAGCCACAAGTACATATAGATGCAAGTACATATAGATGCAAGCCACAAGTACATATAGATGCTACATATAGATGCTCTTATGATATTACCCTTTGATTCCCCCCCCCCCCCATATATTATAAATATAAGATGTTTGAAATAGCAATCAATTCATCTCTCAGAACATGTAAGTAACACCAGATATAAAGTCATCATCCTGAAGAGCTAAGCCTGTTAGAAAAATAACAGGTGTTTTCAGCAGATTTACTGACAATACTGAGTGGATATTTATCAATTTATGAATGGTAGCAGAACTCCACATTGTATTATGAGTATGGAACTGAAACCCAAAGTGTGTAATAGATCATTAGAATCCCTTTGCCATTGTGAAGATCTTTACTTTGCAAGGAGCTGTTGGATAGCTATTAGAAAATAGGAGCTAAAAATCAGGGTGATTCAGGAATTTAACAGACAACTTTACGTAGCATAAGATAAGAAGTGTGTGAGGCTTAGGAGTGGGATTAATGTGTGTATACCAGATACTGTAGGAGGACATCAATTACCGGAAAATTACATTTTCCAGGAAACTATGATACTCATTTTAACCCATATTGCAAATGTTATCACTGTAATTTGAAATATTAGGATTGTTACAAAAAGGTGCATTTTAATAGTGAAGAAAATACAATATCAAAAGAGTTTGAGGTCTCAGCCAAACCATCATTACCTTAATGCTGTAAATAGCTTTATTGTAAGCCCAATAAATGTAAACTGAAATAAAGGTAAGGAAGTAATTTTTTTCCTTCGTGTTCTTTGCTTTTCTTGTGGAGTGATGAATTTGGCTTAAGTAATTTGAATGCCATTATATTAGTTTAATTGTAAATGATTACAGGGACAAAGTTCATGAGGAGGAATATGCAAGGCATTAAATGGCTTTTGTGAATAAACATCAGAGTGAAACTGAAGCATATGATTGCTAGAAGAGCAATTTACTGCAACTATATTTCTCACTATGAACATTAAGAGGAGAAGAAAGGTTCCGGTTATATGACAAGTTACACTATATGACAAGAAGAAAGATTAAACAAGCCACTGTATAAAAACGTTAAATCATGTCTTTCTTGCTGTTGGAGGTTTGAAAGATGTGTACAGGTAGGAAAGTTATCTGTGCATTGATGCCTTTTTTGCAGGGTAGGATTTGAGTGGAAAGAGCAAGTATAAATGGTTTTAGTGAAAGTTAAAAAGGATGATTCTTTGGGATACACCCCAAATTTAACAGAATAATTTTAAATAAAAAAGTATGTGGCTGTGGGGATATTAATCCATCTCCCAGTTTCCTGATGCATAAATGAAGACCATTCACTTCATCTTTCAATTCAGGTGATTGGTTTACATGAGTTTATGTTTCCAAGGATCTCTTCACAAGGAAAAGGGCCACAACGTTAGTTTGTAAATAATGAAAGCTGAAATTCTCCTGTAAATGTTTACTTCTGCCATAACAGAGCAGGGGTGCTGGAACAATTTGTACAGTGGGAGTGCTGAGAGCCATTGAATCAAAGTGTAAACCCTGTATATGATGGGAACCACTTCAAGCCAGGATGTGTAGCAGCACGCACAGCACCTATGTATCAGAGGGCCCCACAGCCATGGGGTCCCCAGAACCTACAGACTAGTTCTAACTTCATCTTTCATTACTGAACAGCAAACACTTTAAAAGTGGAAAAGGATTAATTCAACCAGAGACATATCATCAGAGAGCCTTTGTGTGAGGCATTGTACAAACATATGCTACGAGACAGTCCCTTCCCCAGAAAGCTTACAATCTAAATAAACAAGACAGACAAAGTATGGAAAGAAAGAAGTTTATCTACCACTCATTTGACAGTGGGGATCTGAAGCAGAGAGATTAAGTTATTCAAAGTTCTACAGGAGGTCTGAAGCAGAACCAGAAACTGAACCCAACTCTTCAAAGTTCCAATCCAATACTTTAGCCACAAGACCATAAGGACAAAACTTTCAAAGGGGATTCAGTTCAACCTCCAATTTTACAGGAAGTTTTGCGGGTGCATATATTAGTCTTTCTATGGTGGGGATTCAGCTGTGGAATCAACTCCTCAGGAAATCAGAGTAATCCAGAATCTGACCACTTTTACAGCATGCTGGAAGACCCACCTTTTGGACAAGGCATTTTCACTATAATCGACATGGTATGATTTTAAAAAGGTATTGCTCCACAATCAGAAGTAGGAGAGAAGAGAAAAACATTTCCTGAAGTCCAGTAGGGACCTCACCATGCAGATTTGATTTATCTGGAAGCACAACAGTGAGGGGCACTATAGAAAGCCCTAAGATAAAGAGGGAAATATACATGCAACCTGACTGTTATGATAAATAGCTTCCCAAAAGGCGGCACTATAGTATGGTACCATGTTTATACATAGGGTAAAGTCTAGGAACTAAGAAAAGTGCTTGATGAGAGAGGACAGTATACGCGGAGGAAGGAATAAAGCCTGAATGTTGCACTGACTTGGCTTTCCCTCTTATTATGCTTGAACACTGAACATAGTGTCAGAAGTGCAAAAAACCTAGCTGCCTTCAAAACTGAGCTTGATAAATTTATGGAGGGGATGGTATGATGGAACAGCCAATTTTGACTACCGGTGGCCTGTGAAGGGATGTTAGATGCGGTGGATTCTGAGTTATTACAGATAATTCTTTCTTGGGTGTCTGGCTGGTGAGTCTTGCTCACATGCTCAGGGTTTAACTGATCGCCATATTTGGGATGTGAAGGAATTTTCCCCCAGGGCAGATTGGCAAAGGCTCTGGGGTCTTTTCGCCTTCCTCTGTAGCATGGGGCATGGCTCACTTGCTGGTGGATTCTCTGTACCTTAAAGTCTTTAAACCATGATTTGAGGATTTTAATAACTCAGTCATAGGTTAGAGGTTTATTACCGTAGTGGATGGGTGAGGTTCTGTGGCCTGCATTGTGCAGGAGGTCAGACTAGATGATCATATTGGTCCCTTCTGACCTTAGAGTCTATGAGTAAGTGAGGCAGCTCCTGTAGATACGTGAAATAAGAAAAGAATATTGGGGAAAAAAAATACACATGCATCAAGAGAAAACAATAATCATGGCAACATACCAGATTTTGGTCCCTGAGCAGGTGGACCTGAAAGAGAACATTTTTAGCAATTGGACATACTTTATTTTACACTTGGGAAATAACAAAACTTTAATGGGGCCAGAGAAAAAGAAAATAGTGTAGCTGCTTTTACTTTGGTTATCTGTAATGGGCTCATACCATATACTCCAACAGCACCTGGGTATGTCAGCAGTAGACTGGAAAGGCCCATGTGAAATCCTAGATATTATCCAAAAGTATTTTCAACCCATCAAAAATGTTATATATGAAAGGTACCTTTTCAACAACCGTAATCAAGAATTGAAGAAACAAGAGATCAGTGTTTTGCCAAACTATACAAAATGGCTGACTCATATGATTATCAAATCTTAAAAGATGAACTAATCTGTGATAGATTAGTGAGAGGGACAAAAGGAACTAAAAATGCAGGAACTAAAAATGAGAATGTTCAAAGAGCCCCCACTAACTCTACAAAGAGCCATAGGAACGTGCAAAGCCAAACAAGCTCATGCTCTGCATTTGGATATAAGTGGAGCAGACAGAGATAATTCACTCAAGAAACACAGGGAAAGCATGAAAATAAAAGGAAAATACACCAAAATGTGTACAAAAGCAAATGCACAAATGCAAAGCAGAGTAGGTAAACAACATGCAAAGAAAGATGACTGGGTACTGTGGAGAAAAACATAATGGAAAATTCTCTGCATCTGGGATCACATGCAATTATTGGGGAAAGAGAAATAATTAAGCCAAATTTGCAGACAAGAAAAAATAAAGGGGTGGAGGGAACCACCATATACAGAAAAGCAAGCAGGAGATTTTGCATGTATATGACATTAATGCAGTGCAAAACAGCAAAATAAACTGTTTGTGACACTCTGACTGATGCCAGATGCAAAGACAAGGCACCAGCACACCAGCAAACAGAAAATTCAATGCCAAATAGAGTGGGGCATTAGTGAATGTGCTACACTACAAGGCTTCCTTAGCATTTTGCCAGAGAATGAAGAAAAAATTACTAAGGATGAGTACAAAAGAATAGCACAAATATTGGGAGCAATATCAGAAAGCTTAAGGCACGAAATAAGTTATACCTAGCAAGGGACATAAAAGGTATTAGAAGAGGTTCTTTAAATGCATTTGGAGCAAGGGAAAGATGAAAGAAAGTGTAGGTCCTCTACTTACTGGAAAGAAGAGCTAATAATTGATGACATCAAAAAGGCTGAGGTGTTTAATGCCTATTTTAGTTCAATCTTCACTAAAAAGGTTAATGGTGGCCAACTACTTAGCACAATATTAACAGCAAGGGGGAAGGAATGCAAGCCAAAATAGGAAAAGAGCAGGTCAAAGAATATTTAGATAAGTTGGATATGTTCAGTTTGGAATGGTCTGATGAAGTTCATCCTAGAGTACTTAAGGAACTAGGTGAAGCCATCTTGGAACCATTAGCAATTATTGTTGAGAACTTATGTAGGATGGGTGAGGATTGGAGGATCCAGAGGATTGGAGAAGGGCAATCATAGTACCTATCTTTAAAAAGGGGAACAAAAAGGACCTGGGGAATTATAGATCAGTCAGCCTTTCAGTACTTGGAAATCTACTGGAACAAATTATTAAACAACCAATTTCTAAGTGCCTACAGGATAATAGGTTTATAAGGAATAGACAGGGTGGATCTGTCAAGAACAAATCATGCCAAATCAACCTAATTTCCTTCTTTGACATTAGTGGCTAGTAGGGAAGGAGCAGATGTGATATATCTTAAGTTTAGTAAGGCTTTTGAAACAGTCCCACATGACATTCTCATAAGCAAACTAGGGAAATGGGGCCTTGATGAAATCACTATAACAGTGAACAACTGGTTGAAAAGAGGAGTTGTGAATGTGTAGCTGTCAAAATGGGAGGGTGTATCTAGTAGAGTCCCGCAGGCAGCAGTCCTGTGTCCAGCACTATTCAATATTTTCATTAATGACTTGGATAATTGAGTGTTGAGTATGTTCATAAAATTGATGGATAAGACCAAGCTGGGAAGGGTTGCAAGCACTTTAGAGGACAGACTTAGAATTCAAAATAACTTTGACAAACTATGGAACTAGCCTGAATCAACAAGATGAAATTCAATAAAGACAAGTGCAAAGTGTGGGGGGAGAGGGGGAATCAAATACACAACTACAAAATGGGGACTAACTGGCTAGCTGGTAGTACTGTTGAAAAGGATCTTGGAGTTATAGTGGATCACAAACTGAGTCAACAATGTGATGCAGTTGCAAAAAAGGCTAATAAAGTGGATCCTCGCTATAAAGCACTTTGCAATAGCGAACCTTGGGCTATAGCAAACATGGTGCCTAGATCCCACTTCCAGCCCCACTCACGGTGGTGGGGGGTGGGACTGAGAGGTCCTCCAGCCCTGGGGCTGTGGCAGGGGCTGACAAGTACTGTAGCCCAGGTCACAGCTGGGGCACAATGCTCCTCTAAATCGGTTGGGGTTACAGTTCCTCTTGGTAGGGGACTTGGGGCTAGGGTTATGGTTCCTATGGGTAGGGGATGTGGGGCTAGGGTTAGGGTTTCTATGGGTAGGGGTCCTCACCCTATGGTTAGGGTTCCTATAGGCAGGGGTCCCTGCTCTAGGGTTAGGGTTCCTATGGATAGGAGAGTTGGGGATAGGGTTAGGGTTCCTAGGGTAGGGGTTCCCACCCTAGGATTAGGATTCCCATGGGTAGGGGACTTGGGGATAGGGTTAGGGTTCCTATGGGTAGGGGTCCCCTCCCTAGGGTTAAGGTTCCTATGGGTATGGGTCCCCGCCTTAGGCTTTGGGTTCCTATGGTTAGAAGACTTGGAGCTAGGGTTAGGGTTCCTATGGGTAGGGGTCCCCCCCTAGGCTTAGGGTTCCTATGGGTAGGGGACTTCCAGCTAGAGTTTTGGTTCCTATGGATAGGGGACTTGGATCTAGGGTTAGGGTTCCTAAGTGTAGGGGACTTGCAGCTAGGTTTAGGGTTTAGGTTTAGGGTTCCTCCTGAGGGCCGGAGAAGCGCCGTAAGCTGCTGCTATTGACCAAAGGCCGCAGAAACTGTCCTGCCATCTTGCTATAATGAACCCATGGCTATACCAAATAAATGGCTTGGATCCTTAGGGGTTCATTATAGCGAGGGTGTACTCTACCATTCTGGGGTGTATTAACTGGAGTGTTGTATGTAAGTGTTGTATATATTCTCCTGCTTTACTTGACACTAGTGAGGCCTCAGATGGAGTACGGTCCAATTCTGGGGACCACACTTTAGGAAAGATGTGGGTAAATTGGAGACAGTCCAGAGGACAGCAACAAAAATGATAAAAGATTTAGAATATCTGACTTATGAGGAAAGGTTAAGAAAAAACAGGCACGTTTAGTCTTTAGAAAAGAAGACTGAGCAGGAACCTGATAAAAGTCTTCAAATATGTGAAGGGCTGTTATAAAGAGGATGGAGATTGATTGTTCTCCACGTCCACTGAAGGTAGGACAAAAAGCAATGGGCTTAATCTGTGGCAAGAGATATTTAGGTTAGATATCAGGAAAAACTTTCTAATTATAAGGGTGGTTAAATTCTGGAATAGGCTACCAAGGGAGCTATGGAATCCCAATTGTTGGAGATTTTTAAGAACAGGTTGGACAAACACCTGTCAGGGATGGTCTAGGTTTATTTGGTCATGCCTCAGCACTAGGGGCTTGCCTTGATGACCTCTTGAGGTCCCTTCCAGTGCTACACTTCTATGATTCTATGAAAATCAAATAAAAAATTAGACAATGGCATGATCATAATACCATTAGGACAACAGGCAGAATACAAAGGAAAAGTATGCAGGCTGAAATTTCAGGTCGTAAACAAAATAGGAGCCCCTGCTTTTAGCTAAAACAAGTGAATTCATGAACTTTATGACACGAAACCTGCCACAAAAGATTCAGACAATAGCGACATAAGCAAAATGAAAACCTCTAGAGCATACACTGCATTGTGGCATCCTCGCAGTAACGTGCTAAAAGATTACCATGACGTTTTTGACCAACTGAAATATCCTCCAGGCATGTTACACCTGGATATAGATAAAATGATTCAGCCAGTACAGCACCTATCTCAGTGAACCCACTGCCTTAAGAGAAACAATAATAGGAGCAATAAAGTAAATGGAAAAAGGCATCATTGCAAAAATCCAAAATGTGGTCTACTTGGGGAAATATAGGCCAAACGCCAAAGAGAGACAGTGAAACGACAGCATCCCCAACAGACTTTGGAGCAAAGGAGCAATGGACCTTTTCACTAGAAACCACACCAACCACTCATTGTAGACTGTGATTCAGACTTCTGGGAACAAGATGAACTGTCAGACACTATTGTAGGGACCATCATAGACAAAGGAATCCAGCATTTCAGCAGGTACAGCACTCCAAATTGTGTAGCTGCAGACAATGGACCAGCAGTAAGTTTGTGCAATTTATCTGGGAACAAAAGGTCAATCACATCACATCATCACCATATCATAGCCTGTTAAATGGCAAAGCTGAATTGTCAGTTAAAATTGCTACTAAAGAAAGCTGCAAAAAGCAAAGAAAACATATGCCAGACATTCTTGAAAGGAGAAACATTCCCACAGAAGGCCTTACTAGTAGCCCAGGTCAGCACTTGACATCAGGATGCATTCTTGGTGCCCCAAGCATTACAACAGCTGGAAATGGTGGCAGGAGTAATAGAAAAAAGGAAAGGCGAAAACCTACTGTGACTAACTAGCTAAAGATCTCCCAGAACGACAATCCAGAGACCATGACAGATCAAATTATTTCCTGAGGACAAATGATGCACTTGAAAACAAACAAGGTGTTGAACAGATAAATCTATGTTAATATAATATAGTGGCGAATGGGTATGTATTTCACTGAAACTGCAAATACATTATGAACACAAAACATAAACACGCACATGGAGGACAGTGCAAAACATATTCTACTGAGACTTGATCAGCAGGACATGGAAAGGACTGGCAAACAACCGATAGATTGGAAAAGACTGTCAGAACACGACAGCACCAGAAGTACCAATTGCAAGGCAGTCTCTTGTCATCACAAGAAAGACTTGCACTTGCTCCAACATCAAACTGCCTGCAAGGTATACACAAAACCTGGTGCAATACTAAGGTGTGAAAGAACAGCTCTCCCAAATCCAGAGGTAAATAACTTAGCTCCCAAGCAAGTTAAGAGTGAGTTTAAAAAAAAGTAGCTGGTAAATTATATATATGGTGATATTGATTTTACGGTAGTGTAATAAATGTTAAATAGGTAAGCAGGTTATGTTATGGTAGATTGCATCCCAATAAGGAGCGCTATTGTTTATGCATAGATTAATGTCTAGGAACTTAGAGAACTCTGTGTTCAGGAGGTACTTGGTGAAAGAGGAAAGTATACGTGGAGGAAAGAATAAAATGTGAATATTGAATTGTCTTGGCTCTCTCACTTATTATGCTTGAACACTGACTGTGTAAGCAAATCAGGCAGCTACAGATCTAAGTACCAGGCATTTCTACTCACAAGCCAGAGGATTTTCTTAAAAAAAAAAAAAATCTAGCCTGGTGTTAAGAATTCTAGTGCAGTTTGCAAGAGGCTAACTCTTGACATTTCTAGGATGTGATTGGCTGGAATTCTGAAATCCTTCTCATGTTGTACAGTTCCTGTGAATGTTTCTATTGCTTATTCTGCACAAATGCCATATATGTGGCCTGCTGGGAATTTCCTGTCTTTTGAAACAGTTTCTTTTGCAAGCTTTGCTGTGTATAAACATGCCATTCTTAAAAACAGCTTTGAGAGCTAGCATGTGAACTGTTGCAATTTATTGCTGCTCTCTGAAGACTACTTCTGACATGTTTTCTAGGAGATCTTGGCCCTATTCTGCAAATTCCAGTAGTTGTGTGTGGTAGTGGAACTCAAGGATGGATGATCGTTAGTCTCCTGGACGTTTTATAATCATGTATTCCTTTAGAGTGTCACTGCCAGCATCCTTGCTGAGTTAGTCCTCTATGGGTATCACATGCTATGCATTTCATTGTCTTCATCTTAACTTCCAACAATAAAATCAGAACGAGACCGTTTGAAAAGCAGGATTCAATGTGCTGCCAAAGGGGAGAGGCATTGACTAAGGACCAGATTCTTTTCTAAGGCTAGGTCCACATTGCGTACCATTGGTGGTGGCATATACCTGTAGAAAACGTACCGGTGAAAAGCAGTCTGTGTCCACACTATGGTGTGCAGCCACACGTGTCAGTGAAAGGCCCTGGCAGGAGGGAGGCAACAAGGAAAGGCTCGTTAGTGGGGAGCTGCCAGAGCCTTTCCCCATTGCCAGAGCCTGTCACTACGGTGGAGAAAGGCTTGGGCAACTCCCTCCAGGGTGAATCTTTCCCTGTAGCTTCCTACCTCCTGTGTCTTTCCCTGCTGTAGGAGCCTTTTCCTGTGGTAGGGAAAGACTCCAGCAGCCGAGAGGCAGCAGGACACTACACTGCTAAAAATAGCAGTGTTGAGGATGGGGAAGCATTGCTGGGGGAACTAGGGTCTATACCCACCAGGTTCAGGCATGTCCTTACTCTACTTGCTTAAGCAGTGCCTCGCTGACTACACTGCTGTTTATACCCATGCTAAGAGGGCATGTAGTATATGTATGTACTGTATGCATGAATGTAGTCTACACGCTGCCTTAAAAGAGTGTGCTGTGTAGACATAACTTAAATGGGGAAAATCTAGTTAGAGAGCAGGAAACACTATGAGCTGAAATGCCATAGAGTTTCCTCCTAATTGTTCTGCAGAGACGAAAGATGTTTGCTGCCCTTGTGGAACTGGCTGGTAATTTGGCCTCTGAAATCAGCAGCTGTTCTGAAAATGGAAGTTACTATCTTCATCATAACAGGACGGAAATGCAGTGCTTCTAGCTGGGGCACAAAGAATTGAAAATTCCTACAAACTCCATTATGTCTTTCCAAAAGCTTGAGTTCAATCTCAGGTTATTAACCATCACTTTGGCACACTTCATCCAACTAGTTAGGGACAGTGAGTGCTTGGGCCTCACCCTAAGAATGAATAGCAAAATTGTACAAGAGTTGGCTAGAGCTAAGTGGACTTGGATGACGCTCTGTGAGATGCATGTGTGGAGGGGAAATAAAGGGCCAGTTTCTGTCTTCAGTAATATGGCTATAACCACAATGGACTTAAACTGATATAAAGAAGTACAAAATTTGACCCAGTTCTTTTTCATTTCTGAAAAAAACCCCTAAATATTGAACTCTTTGTAGCTGGTGTATGAACATGTTGGAGTTCCATATGGAAAGAGATTATATTAGCAAGAAGAATTACAGCTGTTTGCAATATTTTTAGGTAACAATTGATTTTCATGAGGAAGAGCATTGCCTTAGGCACACAGTACTTGACTTTGACACATATTTGCACTTTTTTTCTTATAGTGAACATTATATAGGGAGTTAGAAGATACACTCTCTGCATTGTATGTCAAGCTAATTTAATATGAAGATTCGTGGAAAGACTTTGCAAAAGATAGTTTATTGATTTCCATATGTACTGGGATTGCCTTTGTGTGACACAGGTAAGCATACAAGGGCCAAGTTCCACTCTCATTTACACCAGTGCAATTTCACTGAAGAGCTAGGTGTCCCATGCTTTGCTTGTGTAATCCACTATTCTGCGTGTGCTACATGTCCTTTTCTGCACCCACTCCACTGAGGATATGAGTCTGTTACGTAACCTGGCTTGTTAGCACCAGCTGTAGAAAGTCATGCTTTCAGCTCTGGAAGTCCCTGGTCGATTGGCCAAGATAGCAGCCCCACATAAGTGGGGCTCATCTGGGATTTGAGCTGCTGTGGGCCTCAGGATGAGCCTTCTCTCTCTGTTCATATATCCCACAAGTCAATGTATGTTATGTGTTCCCCTTTGTGCCTGATTGACAAAGGAAGTGAGCCTGTTATTGCTACCACCATTAGAGGCTGGCTCTTTATGTCAAGCTGTAAAGACTCATACTAAAGAGCATTAGTTCAGTTCCTGCTTCCTGCCAGGATAGCAGCCATTACACTTGTACTTATCTCCAGAGCTAGGCTGATGCTGGTGCTAAATTAAAGGGAACCATCTCAATTTACAAGTCTTTAGGGTTACTTATGCTACTGTACACGGCTGCTTTAGTTTAGTTTCTAAGTCCTCTGAGGAAGAGGCACCTAAACAAGTTTTAAAAAACCTAACCGGTACTTTCATAGCAGACTTGGGGCACTTTCAAGACTACCACTACCAAACTGTTGAAAGAACAATACCTGAGAAAGAAGTACTTTTGCTCACAAAGTGCCCTGAGTGTTTACACTCTTGGGAAGACTTTTAAATACACATTTTATACAACTTTTTGATATTACCAAAATTAACATCTTTTTCCTTATAGTGAATTTCTATTCATGTAGTGAATTTCTATGGGTATAGCATTCATTCTCATTTTAAAATATACACTTCAATCTACATTCAAATTTAGCTTAGTGGTAAGGTTTTCCTGCAGATGAAGTTTTCTTGTGCCTTGATCAGGGCCACCCATAAATAATTAACAAACACCTGTGTTTGTTCTTTTGATCAAATTTTTCATTTGATCAGGCAGTAATTACCTGGTAGCAATACCTGTATCTGTCTATATGAAGCATTTTAAACATCTGATTTAGCAAAGTTCCTGCATATTTCTGATCATTACATTTATGTAAAAAATAACCAACTCATAACCTGGATTGTTGTCTGTGAGTTAGAAATAATCACATAGGTACTTTGTAAGTGCTTGGTATTTTCTTTGTAACTGAGCAAGTAGTGAACAGTTACAACGTGAGCAAAAAGTAGTATTTTTCCTTCCACAGTCATAGCCCTCCACTTGGCGTTTCCCAACTCCTGGAACTTTGCTACCAGAGCCATCTGACTTTATTTCCCAGTTGCTTGGAGTTAGAGGTAGGTAGAGAATGGATAGGAAATTCTGCTGAGGCCAATGAGGAGGGTTCTGCATGGGGTAATCTGGACTATCAGTTCACTAAACCAGTAATGAGCCAGGGCTCATCTCAGCCCCTCAGTGGAAGGGGACAGCCTGACTCAGAGACAAAAAGACTTGTGTAGTTTTGAGCTTGGGTGGGAGCAGAGAGAGATGTGGAAAACTCAAGGAGTCTCTGATTAACGCTGACTCCTCATTGGAATTGCTGTGGGATCAGGCAGTTCAGCCCTTCATAGGCCAGCCTCCAAAGTTGCCTAGATCTGACTCAGTGCTGGCTGCTAGGAGTCAACCAAGACCTCCACAGGTCTCCAGCTCAAAGATCCAGGAGAAGACCTTGCACCACACAGGGGTGAAGATGTTGTCTGAGGACCCTTTTTTGTTTAAGCTGGCCAGTGTTTACAGGCTGGCAACTCTCATCTCTGGACTCATCCTCAGCATGTCATCTGCCTGCGAATGTGCCAGGGAGGAAGCTGCAGATTGGGAAGAGTCCTGAGGTGGGAAATTTGTTGATGTTTTAGTACAGATTAGTTAATCCTAACCCTTTCCTTCCCCAGGTCCTATTTTCCTGTTCCTAAAGTCCCCATTTCTTCTATTATTTTTGGATGTGTCATTTCTCTGTTGGGATTTGTGTGGCTATATTTTATCGTTTCTGGTGCACTGGGTTTTATATTCCTTTCCAGCAATGGTCAGATTATTCAGATTCCCAACAAACAGCACCTCTCGGGTCTCAGGCAACAGGCATCTCACAAAAGAACTCAAGACCCATGGGAGGAAAAGGGAAGAGCCACTCCAAGTAGCAGGGGAGGACATGGAAGCCACATCTCAGGGAAGGTCTGCACAGTATTTGTGCTTTGCGATGTAAATCACAAAGCAGATTCTGTCCAATGCTCTGCCATATAGGGGGTGCTAATGTGCCATGAAGGAATTCTCCTGGTGCAGGCACAGCATAGGCCTGCTAGCCCTAGGAGAGGGGGTGTACCAGGAGCAAAGCAAAGGGTCAGTGGAAGCTTGTAGGGGGTGCTACAGAGATTCTAGACTGAAGGGTAGCCCATAGGTAGCCCTCAGGAAGCTGCTGTAAATTAAAGTTGTGGTGAACTGTTTATTTATTAGAGCTGATCTAATTTACATTGGGTGTGTGTGTGTGTGCGTGGGGGTGCTGTTTCAGCCTTTGCAGCAGCCTAGAATATTGAGGGAAGAAAAGTGGGTTAATACCACGTTTGTGGTCCCCTTTGGACTTTCTGTGCTGCATCTGTTGGAGCCAGAGCACGTAATTTCAAACTGAATGTAAAATGCTCTAGTTACTACAGAGCATGGGATGGATTCTGCTTGTTGTTTCTACTGGTGTAAAGTCAGAACAGTTGCACCTCTCCTCAGCTTGTGTCAACTTTACACTGTGTAAGACAATAACAGTGGAAAGACTTCAGTGGGAGCTGGATTGGGCAATGAGAACAAAATGTGGCCCCATGAATTTATGGTGAAAAACTGAGATGAACAAAAGAAAAAAACCTGAAGGCAGTAGAATACTGCATGGAAAGACAGCTTGTAATAGGGACTAGGCCTTGAAAAATATGTATTAACTGAACAAACATTCCCTGCAGCAATTTCTATAGCGTTATCTATAGCATAGGAAAGGCTTTTTATCTTAACTCCTTGGCAAAGAAATAAACCTGCGAAAATAGTATTTGTTCAATATCATTGATGTGGATAGAAGTGCATTTTGGCAAGCACAGAGTGTTAAAGTACATTAAAATATTTCAAAATAAATAGAATTAATGACTTTTAAAGTTTTTCCCCAATCCCATATTCATAGTACCATTAAATAAAAATTTCTTTGAGTTTTTTTATTAATATTGTAATTAAATGAACATAAAGCACAAGAAGAAAATAGAGAATTAATGGAAAAGGTAGAATTGCACAAGGAAAAATACAATCATGGATAACAGAAATCAAATCAGGAGAATGTCACATCTAATCTGTCCAGCTGTCACTGCATGATTTTTCTTTACAGTACATTTTCTCATACAGTTCTACATGTTCCTTGGAGAGAAATGTTGATCTCTGTTAGCCAATGCACCTAAAGCTGTCTTTCCTATAGTAATCATCAGGTTGTGAATGTGGTTTAATGGATAACCCTGTGAACAAAGGCTCTAGAATCTGGCCCATAAGCATTTAGTTGAAAGCAAACTGATGATGGTTCCATGCAATGAACAGGCTGGAATAATAAACTTTGTGATCACTTGTCCATTGGCACCTAAGACATATTTGGTTGTCTGGCAAGCAAATGGGGTTGTCTCACCACATGAGCTGGGACCTCATTCTCGCAGGAAAATTAAAATGAAATCTTGTTGCTGCTGTAATATTTCTGAAGGGCATTTCTCTGCACTATGCTTAGTTTTGCTATGCTTGACTCTTGTTTTGTTCAGTTGCAGTAATAGAAATGAAAATGCTACAACCACCCCCCCTTGGAGATAAACAACAATTTATTTTACATTAGAATTTTTATTCAAATGCCTAGAGGATATGGGAGGGATTTTTCAAAGGCATAAATTGAAGTTAGGTGCCAAATTCCCATTGCTTTTCTACAGAAGCGGGGTTCCTAACTGCCCTTTGTGCCTTTGAAAATCTCCCCCATTATGGGTCACGTTTAGCTCATTTGAAATCTGGACCGAATCATACAGAAAAAAACTAGTCCAGTCCTCCTCTTGTGCTGCCTGCTGTTGCTGTTGACTGCTCAATGTGACTCCCTCCACAACTGCATTTCCCCACTCCAAGTGAGAGAAAGCATTTGGGCCATTCGCTTGAATTTGCATCCCATCCTGAATTATACATTGCTGCATATATGAATGCATGGGCTTGTTCTGTTTGTGGAAAACATGCATTTTGTCACTGCCGTGGTATAGGACAATGAGAAGAGCGTTTCCACCAAGATCACTATGTGCAGAAAGGCAGGTGGTTAAAAGCCCTCTTAAACATGCTGTCATTTGTATTGGCATCAATGGCATAGAAGTGTTATTTTAGACTGATGTAAGGGACCAGTAGATGTGGGTATGGAGGGAAGAGTGTCATTTTGTATGCTGCCATAACAGGCCAATTCTTTCTATTACCAGGCCACTGTGCAAAGTCAAAGCATGCAACCCATGTGAATAGAGGTTGCTGTGGCCTGGTGAATCCATATGTTCAATGACAGCTTTAAATATATAGGGTTCATTTTATGAGTAGCTTTACATACCTATGCAGGGGAGTAAAGGGGGCATAAATACTCTGCTTATTCCCCTGCCTACAGTCACCTACATCACTGGTCTGTGTGTGGGTGCAGAGCTGCCACTACAGGGCCCCTGATCCCACAGTTTGTGTGTCTTGGGCAAGGCCAGCACAGCTGCTCTGCGCTAGAGAAGGAAGCAGTCTTTGTCAGACATAGGGCTAACCTAACTTACTTCCCCCTTGGAACAAGTAGGAAGCAGGGACCAAACTGTCACTCTGAATCACAACTGGGTCCCTGGCCTGCTTTTGACAGCCCCATTATGCACTGGCCCTCTTGCAGGACTTATGGTAACTCCATAATCAGACTTTTCTGCCACTTTGCCTGTAAAGACAGGGAAACGTTTATACCTAAAGGGATGGCAGCTTTCAAGGGCATAAGGGATGGCAGTGAGTTTGCCCAGTATGTTAGGCCCAAACATCTCCACTGGGCCATCAACATGGTACTCTGTTACCTGCAAAGATAACTGGGAGGTGGCCCCGTTGCTCAGGTTCACCTCCTCCTCTCTGTCTCCCCTCCATTTTAAAAGAGTGAAATAAAGAACTAATATGCCAGTGAGAGTAAGGTTACTTATGTGAGTAAGGGTTTGTAGAGTTCAGGCCCTAATTACAATCTGTATAATTTTTCAGTTTTTTAAATTTGCACTCACCTCAACTGTTATCAGTGTAAGTCAATCTCTTTCTTTTGGGCTTTACCTGTAACAAACACATTATTAAAAAAGCCTTTCTGGGAAAGCAGACTTTATGAAAAAGCCACTCTGAATTGTTCATGCAGTTTGTGACGTGTAGAACATCTAGTGCGGAACAATTGCTCTTTGATTTTAAATGGCTTGTTAATGTACACGTGTGGGTAATCTGAATGGAGATTCAAAATTGCCAGATTCCTATTTCAAAGAAATCAGGACGACCCATGCTCAAGAGCAGCTCAAAGTACTCTTGGAAAGTTCACATGTCGCTATTACCGCCTAATTTACAACAATTTTTGAAAGTTGTCCACCAGAACTGAAGGTGAGCTTCTGAAATAAGAGGACTCAGATTCAGCAGGATGTTAAAAAGTATTGAAACATCACAGCTAAGGAAAAGAGGTCGAGATTTGGTCAGGAACTGCTAACGCTTGCTAGATAATTTGACATAGCTATACATTTTCCGCTAGTGTGGATGTAGACCTTTTACTTCAATTTTGCTGATTGAGGTCAATCCCAGTGGAAAGCCTAGAATTGACTTCAGCCAGCCAAAAATCGAGATAACAGATTTGAACCGACATCTACACTTGGGAAAAGGTTGTGGTTAGGTTGGGGTTACTTTCCCTAATCTAGACAACTCCTATAAGAAAACAAGGGAAAACATGAAAGGTAGTTTTGCACTATCGTAAGAAATTGATTATTTTCCAGTCACCAAATTCATATGCTACCTTTTGCTTGATTTAATATAATCAGATCAATGTACAGAATAATAAGTTTAGGATATTTTAACTAGTAATTAATGATTGCAGGATATGTTCTCATCAGTCTTAGTTTCCTGCTTTTATCACACTGGTAAATAAATCTAGAATTATTGTTGTAATTTGTCTGGAGAAAGTGTCATTCATTTTTATTAAAGCCCTTGAAGACGCTGACTGATTTTTTGGGGCCAATCTCAAACATGTTAATATGCATTTGTTCATTTTTTTCTCACCATGTTAATTAAAACATAATTCAGGCCCCTATCCTGCAAACACTTAAGCACATGTATAATCTGACTCTCATGAATAGTCTCATTGACTTCAGTGAAAACAACGGAGCTATGCTGACTTACATGAGGGTCTGGCCTTCTATGTCCAAAACAAAGAGAGAGATAAAAGAAAAAGAATCCCTGTCAGATTACTACATTTTTGGTGCAATTAGGGTTACTCGATGAGCGATAGGTGTATTTAAAAAAAAAAAAAAAAAAAACCAAAGTAAAGTAAGTCCTGTGCACTCTTACCTATACGGTATATATCATGGGCTCTATTTTACACATGCTTGTTTTGAAAAGTGTGTGTGAGAGAATAGATGACTTTGTGCTTTACACATTTGGCATACAGTATTTTTTCCCTTATCCTCTGACTTATTCAACCCACTGAGTGTTTCTGTGAAGGACCAACTCTTTTGTATTTAGATAAAAAGTGCTTTTATAAGAAGTTACACAGCAGATGTGACTGTTAGTAATAAGAAATCCTAGCTTTCTTTGCAAACATATGGAGAGACCAGTCTTTGTCAGCAGAGGGAGATACTGTAGAAACAGAAAAAGGAAGAAAGGGGTTGTGCTAATTAAATATATGATCATAGGAAAGAAAATTTTGGATTAAAAAAGGTCAAGAAGAGATCAGGCAAGTCATTCATTTGAAGCCAGATTCTGATCTCTTTTGCTCTGGTGTAATTTGTAATTAATACACTGAAGCCAGTTAGCATGTAACCCAGATGAGATCTGAAATCAGACCCTTCACTAGAGAAGAGAAAGAATAGAAGGAAAGCAGAAGGAGGACATAGAATTAAGAAGGCTAATAAGACCAAAAAAAGTGAAAAGATGAAAGCAAATAAAGGTAATAATGAAAGAATACAAATAATTGATTCTAAACTGACTTTATTACAAAGGCCTGATCTTGCTCTGACACTGACTTCAGTGAAGCCAGGATTTTAACCTGAGGGTCAGATTTCCGGTTTGCTTAGGCACCTGCATCTGGGACCAGATTTTCAAAACAGTTCATCTCCCATTTAAGCAACCAAATAAATGACAAAACTCCCATTGACTTCCAATGGTGTAGAATAAGGGCTTAAGAGAGTTTAACTGGTTTTATGCATGGTAGTCATAGGTAATTTCAAGATTTATATTTTGCACTCCAGGAATGCCTCCCAACGCTAAATGAAGCATCAATGTAAGAGGCTACGAAAGTATATTCATGTATGTCTATTTATTTTACACACACACACACACACACACACACCCTTTTGCAAAGCAGATCAGTATTGTTGATCCTTTGTAAAAGTTAGCCAGCTCTAATGCTGCATGAAGTAATTTGATGCAACATTAAAATATTTTAATTTGCCTCATTTTGTGTTTGTTGGACTTCCCTAATATACAAGTTTTTCAGTGAAAATTTTCACATGACCAACATTGTTTTAGGAGCTAACAAAATGTGAAATACTGTCTCAGTCACATGTGTTTACAGCATTGAACCCTACAGTAGCCCATCTCAATCTTCATGTTAATTTGTCCTTAGGAAAGAATAAGAAATTCCATCATACATAGAAAGTTACAGAATTATAGATCTTTATCAGCAACTAGGACTCAGTTTAGAGCTCATGAAAGATGAATGCACAAATGGCAAAGTCATATTGCCAACAGTGGGTTTGCACAGGGGTAACTAGTTGGCCCTATTATTGGAACTTAGTAAGCAATTGTGTTGGTGATGCACAAAGAATAGAATGCAACTCTCTCTTCCATAGTTGTATTAGCTCTGATGAACTCACAGGAATAGAAAGAAGCAATAGCATATTTTAGTCAGCAACACACTGGAGAGCAGATCTATCCCTCACCCTGAAAATTATTCCTCTGTTCATACTTCATGCTATGCTCCTGAGGGAATAAGTGGCTAAGAAACAAGGAGAGAAGACAGTACAGAGTGGCTATGAAAAAGGTATATAAAAAATTAATGGAATAGAGAGAGTCAATCTGACCATCAGAGTATGCTGTAAAGCCTTCTGTTTTCCAGGCATTTGAGGAAGGTGAAGGCAGAGTGAGAGTCAAACTTTGAGGTATTTTGTAATCTGCCTCCTTGATTATCTGGATAACTTTATAATATGGATTTGGGCAGTCTAGATGGAACTGGTTTTTGTATTATCTTTATTTAAACTTTTTGCATAGCTGTGATATTTTAAATGTCAGAGGGCCTATATCTGATAGGGGTTTTTTTGTAATTAAATAATCAAAATAATTAAATAAACTCAATGCTCCTATCTACTTTTTGTCATCATACAGAAGACTAGGAGGACCTAAAATGAAGCTGGGAAGGCAACACATTCAAAAAGGGGAAGAAAAAATATATAAGCTCTAGAATGAGCTGGCCTTGTTCCCTGTGAACTGGGGGACATTAATTAGGAGCACCTGAGGCCAATTAAGACCCAGCCAGGGACCTAATAAAACCCCCCTGTTCCAACTTGGCACCTGGTGAGAGAGTTAGAGGACTGTGGTGACTGATGAGGAATAGAAGAGAACCAGTAATTGGATGGGTCTCAGTTGCAGATGGCTTGATCCAGAGGTAGATAGGTGCTGAAAGCTGAACAGGCTTCCAGACAAAATGGATTCCAGGCTTTGGCTTATATACCCTCTGGTCCTTCCCAAGCTGCTTGTGGAATTTCACAGGAACCCAACTGGAGTCCAGAATCACATGAGCAAGTCCTGATGACTCATCAGGTATATCCCTGGCTTCTCCCACTGGGCCCCTTGCATCTGTGGATGTCTCAATGGGCCATTAAGCAGGCTATTGTCCTGCCGCCACCCTGTCTAGGGTATGTCTCAGACAGCACAATTTGAAATACAGATATATCATATACATCCATAACTTCCATGACACATATAAGACATGAACATAACCATTATCCTCTTACTTAGCATGTCATAGCCTTTCTAACAGTACCTGACCTGGCATATCTTACATGAATTATTATGATTTTGACATACTGATGTCCATAATATAATAAATGCTCCCCCTCCCCCCAATATAGCCAGCATGACAGCCAGGCAGGCCTCCAGCTGCACCAGTCGCCTGGGTCCTGGAGCGCAAGGGGTACGTCATCAGCGTATGCCGAGAGGACCAGCCTCAGCTCTGGCTCACGGAGCACCAATTCCATCAACCTCCGATGGTGAAGGAGAACACTGGGAGGGAGGCTTGTCTGCCGAATCCTAGAAGCTGACAGGATAGGGGTGGAAAGTAGCTCAGGGGGAAAGTAGCAGCTGGAAGCAACTGGTGGCAGTACATAGCCACTAATATTAAGGCCCCTGGGCTGGGACCTGGAGAAGTAGGTGGGCCCAAGTCCCTTCTCCCTCCCCTCTTGTCTTATAGGGCATTACTGGGCTGGCCAATGCCTGGCAATAGGGGCCATGCCTGACCCTTCCTGAAAAAGAAAAGTACAGGACCTACAGTAGCTGAACTGTTAATTTGTCACATAATGTTATTACATTATTGCCCATTACTGGAAATTTACACTTGTCTCTGAAGCATGAAACAGCCTACCAAGTTCCAAACTAGATGGTGTATTGGTTTGAATGGATAACAGATAAGGTAGTTCCTATCTAAGATATTGTGCAGCCGTTGTGTGAGGAAAATGTTACTGATCCTGAGGGCTGGAATAATACTCTGTTCTACCATCATGTGGGGATGAGGAAAAATCCCTAAAAGCATTTATTGCTTAGCATTTAAAATAAGTCCCAATTTTGAACCAGACACACTGCCAGTAATTTCATGTACAATATTTCAGAGTGAGCCTGTTTTTCCAAATATATTACAAAAATGCATTTCAGGACTCCCACAGCATACATATCCACACTAACAATGTCATCTTTTGTTTTTTGGTTTCACTTAGGCCTATGCAAATGTCGATCAGATAAAACTTACTCTTTTACCACTTCCAGTGATTGACTGACTGATTTTGGTTTGTGTGTTTTGGGGTTTTTTTGGATTCAGAGTTTATCACCTAATGAAGTAGAAACAAAGGTCAGAGCCGAACAGAGTAGAGCAACCAAGTAATATTCTTCCTCCTTTTTATTGCTTTTTTCCCACTGCAGGAAGCATTGTAATTTCCAGGTGAGCCACATGCATTAGGGATGGCTTCCATTTTTTGCAACCAAATTATTTTCATTAAATCCAGGCTCTACATATGTTGATTTTTATAAGAACATTTTTGCTCACAGCAGATCCAACAACCTCCGTGTGCTCTTGTTCCCTCTGTTTGTGTTAAATAATTATCCATTTATGTAGGAAACATTTCCAGACATAGAACAGAAAAATTGATTTTTGTGTAGCATGTCTCTAAAATGTAATTTAGCTGCCAATATATCATGTGACTAAAAATTTAGGACCATTTCATTGTTCAAGAGGGAAAACCAGAGCTAGGAAATGGCAAATCTTAACTCATAGACTTTCCTACAGAGTTGTATCAGGGATATGTGCAGAGGATTTATGCTTCTTCCATGGAGCAGGCAGGACCAAGACCCACTTAACCCATAGATGTCCCAATACAATATCTAGAAGGAAACCTTGAGAATATAAGCACACATATGGATGTTATGATGGCCTAGTGATACTCCATGACACCCCAGGCCTTCAACTGCTCTTGAGGAACTATAGTTACATGTCTCCGTTCACTTTGCAGATGTTTCTCTCTCAAGTAGTGCTTCAATTTGTATACAGAAGTCCCTCCAGGTATATTTTTTGGGGGGATAGGACAGGGTCCATCCCCCTAATCTCAGACACTCCCTTCTAACTCATGGAGCTTTGAAGTGCCAGGGTTTCTTGAGATTGAAGCATGTAGCAGATCTGATGCTACCTTTTCTTTTACTCACTGACTGCTTTTGATCAGGTGTTGCTCCTCTGCCTGCATGTTAAAGGAGAAGAGACTATGGGCCCTAGAAATGAAGAAATAACTTCTTTTCCAAGAGCCAACTGTACAAACAGTATTAAGTTTTTGATCTATTGATTTTCCTATTGCTTTACTATAGCTCTGCATAGTATAAAAGGATGGGGAATCATAGAACAGCTCATTGGTGCAGGATTTTAAATAGCTTAATTATCATAGGACAGAAATAGCTTTGTGAAATCAATATAACAATGTGAAATGAACTATTATAAAACTCTTCAGATATCAATAGCTCCTTCCTATACTCTGTCTCTATATTCACTGTCTTTTGGTGCATGTATATCAGAGACTTGGGACCAGATTGTGATATTGATACCTTTACTCACACTGAGTAATACCTTACTACATATGTAGTCTCATTGATTTCAGTAGAACTACTCCTGCAGTATGATACTACATTTGGTGTGACAGACAATATTCTGGACAAACCTCCTGGAATCAAGATAAAGTTTAAACTTCATTGAATTAGGTTTAAGACCTTTGGAATCAAGATAAAGTTTAAACTTCATTGAATTAGGTTTAAGACCTTTGTATTAAAAATGCAATTGCCTATGTATCATTGTATATAACTTCTAGTAGGATGGGGTGATAATGTAAATTCTCTGGTTATCAGCTGTTAAAACCACACCCCTACAGAAGTTCACATATCTCCAGGGACAAACCAACAAAGACAGGATATTGGAATAAATAGGCTAGTTTTAAACTGGCTCTTGGCCTATTTCCTGATCCAGCAAACAGACGGGACCCCTGGTCCATGAAAGGACCCATTCCCCAGGAAGGGTCGGAAGCACTGGGCCTACTGAGGCCTCATAAAACTGAGAGCTTGTTCGGAGCTAAAGCTCAGATGAACTTGAACCCACAAGGAAACCTCTTGGGTGGGCTTTGGAAGGATTGCTCCTGACAGAGCCAGTGTTAGGGTTGGGTGATCTCTGGTAAGTTAATTAGCACTTGTGTATATTCTTTTATTGTTTTTAATGTTTCCTCTGTAATGCTTTTCACCTTAAGAATAAAATAGGACTGTTTAGAAAGAGCTGTGTGGGAAGTTACAAAAGTGGGCAGTCACTCTGTTAACTGTCCCTGAAAAGAAAGCAAACCTGTGTGCATGGGAAGCCTGTCTTTCCTGGGCATAACACAGTGAAGGCAGGGAACTGGTCAGCCTGGAAATACCCCAGTTAAAAGGGAGTGAGATGTGGGTTTCCACCCAAGAAAGGCAACTGCTGGGGAGCTGGAAGCCTGATAGTGGTGCCTTTGTTGGTCCATGGGTTGGAATTGCCCTGAAATGTGACATCTTACTACATATGCCGTCTGACTGAATTCAGTGGAGCTACTTCCGGAGTATGATACCCTTACTCATACCAAGTGTATTATCTCTGTCTGGCCTTCTCATGCCCTATTGTGCTTCACCAAAGTTTATTTCACAGCCAAACTCTGCCTTTACTTACACCTCTTGTATTTCAGTGATTTCAGGATTGTTGCAGTGTGTGCACGTTCTGGTAGAATTTGTTCTTTACTGTGGGTCTCATTCAGCTGACATTTAAACTAACAGATAAAAGCATGATCTGCAGTGCAGCATTGGTGTGACATGTTTCCAGTACATCATGTGGGAAGAACTCACACACAAAAAATATTCTAACTCATGTAATGCAATGCTAAAAAGGAACACGCTTCAAAGGAGACACTTTCTTCAGAGCTGAGATAGCAGTTGACCTTGGCGCAAATGGGAGGTGCTTCTACTTTGTTGAAATGCATCTGAATCATTCTTTTGATGAAAGTGGGCTAATGCACAGTATTAATAAGTGTAGTGAACTCTCATTCTTCACTAGGCCACACTATTACACTGTGTCCTTCTCTTGTCTCCTGAAGTTTTGTTTTAAATACTAGCTTTCCTCAGCAATCTCATCTGACTAATCTCTTCATGCCTCAGTAGCCTTAACACCAATTTCCTAACTGTGCTGTTTATTGACGTGCAGCACCTGCAGTACAGCACCAATAACTGAGAACTATTTAGCTTGTCAGGATTCCTAGAGCTTTATGGGGAATATTTTGCCGCTCTGATGACTGCAGAGGCTTGGCTAATGTTCTGTATTATACATGTAAATGGTGTCATCTTTATTACACTGCCTATCTGTTCAATTCATAAGACCCTTGGGAACTTTCA
Source organism: Emydura macquarii macquarii (assembly GCF_026122565.2). Lineage (NCBI taxonomy): Eukaryota > Metazoa > Chordata > Testudines > Chelidae > Emydura > Emydura macquarii. The sequence continues at coordinate 86,651,189 of NW_027131390.1, forward strand.
GAAATGCACATTAGAAAACAGTAGCATTATTTTGTTGCTATGGTAAAAATAATATAAAAATAAAAAGCACTGCAAGAAACCTAAGATTCCTCAGCAATATTATTTCAATTAACAGGCCTATGGAGTCAGGGTTGCGTTTCTATAATGTACCATGGAAAAAAAAATCAAGTAATGTGGCTCATTTTCTTGCTCATGAATATATCAGCAAACATGTGTCCTAATCCTGCAAATCAGGAGTTCCCTTATCTTCCATGGTACTCAGCACTTTGCAAAATTGATTCCATAAAGACGTATCATAATAGGGCATCTTAATTTATTATTTGTATTATAGTAGCACCCAGTGGCCCCAACTGAGATCAAAGCCCTATTGTACTTGGCATTGTATAGTCACATAGTAAGAAACTATCCCTGCCCTGATAAACTTATAGTCTGAATAGACAGGAGTGACAAAGATGGAATGGGAAACAGGCACAGAAAAGTGAAGTGACTTGCCCAAGGTCAGTGACAGAGCTGGGAGCGAGAACCCAGTTCTCACAAATTCTAATCAAGCTCTTCACCCACTGCCCCTTCCTGCCTTCAAAAGAACTGAAGATATAAACCAGACTTGATCAAGTAAAATAACCATATTAGCCATTGCAAAAAAAGAAAACAGAGCATGTCTGATGTATTACAGGTAACATTTGACAAGGTAAACAGAATTTTGAAGAGTCTGTATGTATTTTTAGTTTCCTTACAGAATGAACTAGAAATAGATCACATTCAGGATTTTTGTTAAAATAAATGTGGAAGGTCACAAATCAGAGTTTTCCAGGAATTATATGTTTCTGATGTGGGTAACTCAAGTTTCTTAATGCTTGAAAATCTTTAGACATGATTTTTCTTCTACTCTTTCATTTTTTGAAATCTTGCAAGCAATAAGCATTCAGAACAAGTATGATAGCCATAGCTCCTGGCTCTTGGCTGACCCACATACATAGGCAATTTTTAAGGCCCTGTACAGCTGGGCTGACCACAATCTTTAGAATATTGTGGACTGGTTATTATCCCACAAAAATCTATGTGCTAAAGACAGAATTTCCCTTTGAAGAGGCTCAACATTTATTGAAAAAAAATAATTATGGTGTCAATGTGGATCTGCTGATAGATCGGGTGACATGCAGTGTCATTGTTTAATCATTTCTGCCTGCTGATCTTTGTGTTTTCTTCTTCTAGCACAGTAAAATAGAGATAGCTTTATGCAGTCACAGAGCAGTCACAGTGCACATCTCATTATAATAGGAAAGCACAAATTAAATATCAGATAAAACTGAGTACTGTTTTTAGCCTGTTAGGTTACACATGTAAGAAATTCTGTGTCTCTTTATGGAGGACATTACTCATGTAGGTAGTTCAAAGTGAACAAGGTGGCATAAGGGTGAGGTGGGGTTATGGATGGGTAACAGGATATTCATAGAATATAAGGCCAGAAGGAACCATTGTGATCATCTGATCTAACCTGACCTGTATAACACAAGCCATAGGGCATCTCTGAATTAATTCCTGTTGGAACTAGAGCATATTTCTTTTAAATGAAGATTGGATGTTTTTCTAAGTTTCCAGGGATGGCAAATCCACCACAATCCTCGGTAAATTGTTCCAATGGCTAATTACCATCACTGTTAAAAATGGGCCTGTGATGCAACCGGGCTAATACAAGCAAACTTGTAAAACAAATAAGATCATTATTCTACTCTTCTCAGCAATCATTAGGCCTCTCTTGAAATAATGCTTTCAGTTATTTAAACTACAATTTATGGAAAAATGTCAGAGTTCAGAAGAGAGCATAAGGTATGATAACAGGCTTGGAAACTAAGCCATGTGAGGAAAGGTGTAGAAAACTGAGGATATTCAACCTGGTGAAATAAGACTGAAAAGAGATACTACCATTATCTACAAATTAGTTCTGGGACTGAATCAAAACAGTGGATCTAAACACTCCCGAATTTTGGTAAGTTTTAGATCCAGATCCAAACATCATAGCTGACCCTTGTTTCGATAATAAGCCAAACCAGAATCCTGCATTCAAACACCCTTGAATTTAAGAAGAATTCCAAGATAAAATCCAGACCCTACTGAAAGCAAAGCTTCCATTGATTCTAGTGGGACTAGGATTTCACCCCAGATCCTTATTCAGAACTAGATCCAAATTTCGGATCTCTAATCTGTTTCTGATAGAAATAGGTAAGAGAGATGTTATAATGAGGACAAGGACAAATTGTTCATATTAGGCAATGAGAGAGCAAGAAATACAGGAAAGGGTAAAATAATGGTTCGGTATTGGGCAGAGAGTCAAGCAAAGGTGAAATCTAGGTGTAAAACTAGAATTGACATACCTCTGTCAGAGTGAACTACTCCTATTACAATTCAGTGGGTCAGTCAATGACCACAAGAGGTCACAGCCATCTCAAATAGTTCCATGCTTCCATGGTTTACTGGGCAGGGAGCAGATATTTCCACTGCTGCTTGGGAACAACTATTTTGACCACTGACTTTCAAAGCCATTTATATTTTACTGAGGTGATTTGGTTTCTTTGCATTGAGTTTAGTATTTGAGTTTGGTACAGTTTCTTTGGAAAGCAGATGTAGAGGGAGATATTCACTGCTGACAGTTCTTAGGAGAAAATGTAATTCCAATAGCTCACTAAGTAAAACATAGCTTCTAAATACGTCCTTCCAACAGTATTCAGTTTTGGAATGCACAGCCTGTGTAACAACAACCAAGGTATGGGTGTTCAGTTCATGCAGTTTTTCAATGGAACATAGCTTTAGTGTTAACTCTCAGCAACACAGACAATGCCAACTGTAGATTATTTCCAACAATCAGCTTGCAATTTCCAAACCTGCAACAGCTAAGGAATTTTATTACTAATAAAAGATGATGGTTTTTTTTCCAATTTCTGTTATATTTGTGAAAATAATACATCTCAGATCATGAGCCTTTGCAATGGAGAGATGCTGATTTTGAAATTAGCTGAGGGAAATATTCTATGAGCTCTGATGTGCTGGCTGCATTCTAAGTGTCAGCAATATAATTTTATACAATTGCAGGTTTGTGCATTGTTGTCATAGAGCCTCTGTAATTACAGTTGTCTAAAGAAGCATATAATGTATATTGTGTTAGGAACATTACACAGAATTGCTTGAGTTCATCTGAGAGAAAATTTGAAAGCTCTAAAGTCACTTGCAATTTTAGCTGCAGATGGCATTATTACAAACAAAAATAACTCAAAAATAAAGGAAGTCACATTAATATGAAGCAAATTATCACTCAAAAGTGGTTTGATTAATATTATGAAACAAAATGAATTTAGATTACATTGACAGCTAAACGTTTTCGATTTCTAAGTCTGAGGTCCAGATCCTCAGTTAGTGTAAAACAGCTTCACTGTAGTTATGTTGATGTACACCAGCTGAGGACCTGACATTCAAGTCATTTATACTGTCTGAGAAGATAAGTTTTACATCCAATCCAACTTGAGAATCATAGAAAAAAGAAAATGTGTTGATGAATAATAGCATACGTCATTTTTGCAATGTGTTTTTCCCTTCACTCTACCTTTGTATTTAGCATCCAAGTAGATTGGCCTAAAATTAGTTTTTCTAAGTAAGGAATTGCTGCTAGTTTTATATATATACCCTGGACACTGTCACCAACTGCATACTTTATAGTCTCACTTAGGGCCAAATAATACTTGACACTGAATTTCTAAATATATAGACCTGTTTTTAATGGACACAAAGTTGATTCCATTTATAGTTTCCCCAAATAAAGTTTCAAGTGTAAAGGATATTATGAGCATGCTGGTCTATAAAACTATTTGCATGGATGCTACATAAAATACAAGCCAATTATTTGTACAGTCAAACAATACAGAACAGTGGACATTGTTAACATATATTACAGAAAACAATGGTGAAAACACATTGGGCTAAATGCTGTCCTCAGATCCTGTAGTTGAGATGGTTGTGAATCGTAACACTGGATCTGAACCGTTAGGAACTTTGTGGAATTTTATATCTAAATTTGTATCCTAATGTCACAACTTGGGCCCATTTCTACAATGGGGCTGAATGGTAGCTTCAAATTTGAATACTCCAGTGTCTAGGACTCATCTCTATTATATACACACGCATATCTGCTGCCATGCCTGACACCAGGAGTTGGCTCATTGTGTAGTGAATAAATTAAAACATTAAGTCACTAGGCTAATAACAGAGGAAGAAAGAAATTAAAAGGCATAAACAAGGCACAAAAGGAGATGGTGAGGCAGATAGTAACAAAGACTCTTTTCCAGATGGCAAGAGCTGCAAAGGAGAGAGCACAATGGGAATGGTAATTACACCCATGTTAAAAAACCTATCATTCAGCAGCATGGAGGAGCATCAAGTTCAGCAGACACAGCTGTACCACGAACAGAGGAGCAATAATTGAGCTGCTGACCCTTGAGAGAAAGCTCAATCTCCAGCAGGAATCTACAGAGAAAGAAAAAGACAAAATGGGGCTCTCACATTTACCTGGCAGTGTGCAGAGCTCTGCCCTCTGCAACACGCTTGAGAGCCTCCATGCCTTTGCTGGTAGGTGTATAAGAGAATAATGAATGGGGGGGAAGGGTTGTGTGGGTGCCATTAACTTGATTGGCTGAGATTTCTTGACAGTAAATCAATGATTCTGTTTGACATGACTCCTCAAATGACAGAAAAAAGAAAATGTAATGGAATACTGAGTTAGTTGAATATTGAGACTGATTGCAATAATGTAAACCTTATGATAGTGGCTGACTGGACTGAAATCTTACTCAGATAGGGAGAAAGTGAGCTTAATTCAGTCCAGGTTAATATTCTGGCTTTCCACATATAGGGTTCCTGAGATGGACAGACAGTCCACAGAACTAGGGGGAGGTTGAGGTTATAGAAATGGGGGGCCATTTTACTTTTTGCAGAAGGGACTGGAGGAATGTAGCCTAGCCTAAAAATGGGATGCACTGAAGAGGAAAGAAGGTTGACCAGGACATCCAGAAAAAGAATGATTCATCGATCACCTCAGCAGCCTCCAAGGATGAACTCCTACAGAGATTCAATCATATATTAATGATGCTGGCCTACCCCACCTCCCCAGCATAAAACTTTAAAGTGGGCAGTGGCAGCAGCATTTTCTCCTGTGTTGTGAATCCCCTGGGGCCATGCAGGCACAGGTGGGTGTAATTTACACATATCTATTCTCTACCACCCAGCAGGAAGCGAGGACTTTTTTGGAGGACCAAAATACCTAAAGGTCAAAAACATATGTGCTTTGTATTAATGGCCTCTTCTGCAGGATTAATAGGCCAGTTTTGACACAGAGAGAGGTATATATTGGGTTCTTGGAGGAAGTGGGTAGAGAAAAAGAGCAGAGGTTGATGAAAGGCTGGAGATAAAAATGTAGTTTGAACACAAGAACCTAAGAATTTCAATAATGGGTCTCGCCCAATATCCTGTCTTCTGGCCTGAGCCAGATACTTCAGAGGGCATGAATGGAACAGGCAATTTACCTAATAATCCACGCCATGTTGTCCACCCCATGTTGTCCAGTCCAGTTGTCCAGTCCATGTTGTCCAGTCTAGCAGTCAGAGGTTAGGGACACCCAGAGCATAGAGTTGCATCCCTGATCATCTTGGCTAATAAGTTCATGGAGATCATCACTGTCTGTCTAATTCTGTTTTGAACCCAGTTATATTTTTGGCCTCCACAAATTGACTGTGTTGTGTGAGGAAATATTTCCTTATGTTTGTTTTAAACATACTGTCTTTTAATTTCATTGGGTGACCCGTGGTTCGTGTGTTATATGAAGGGGTAAACATGCAGATGAGTCAAGGTGGAGAGGGAGATAAGTAATTACAGAAATATACACTTCATAAAATAAACCAATTACATTCTCTACATCTGAAGCGGAAGCACATCTAAAAAGGAAGATCTTTGCTTATTCACAGAGACTTGGGATAGTTCCCTTACATATAGATTTTTCTTTTCTTTTTAGCCCTCCTTTTCTTTTCATTCAACAGAATTTTAATTAAATGTAGTAATTACTACGTGAGAAGAGGTATTATTATTTTGTGAGCTTTGCCAACCTAATCTGCTGTTTTCTTTGAGCATTTAGGTCACAATTTTTACAGTGTGCACTGACTAATATCAGTGTGTCTAGTCTGGAGTCCAATCTTCCCTCTAGGTTTTTTGCTATTGATTTCAGTGACAGCAGGATCAGGTTCTTGTTACCTGCATTCTCAAGGGTGTATAGCAAGTGGTGTTCTCATTGTGCTCCTAACACAGTACACGGTGATTCGGTATTGTCCAGACATATTCCCTCTCCTTTATTGTTAACTCATACGAGAATAAACCTCAGCCGGAGCTTCCTCCTGATCTGGTTGGTCCTAGGATTTCTCTTCAAGAACTCACTATACTCTAATTGCTTCTTGCCTCAGGGAGACTTTCAACCTTATACTCTCCTGGTTTGAAACTATTAGCTACCAGAGTGAGTCACCAGAGTAGTTACATATCTTTATGCAGGGTCCTAAAACCAGACATCAGGGTGAGTGAGCAGAATAGCCCTGCATCTCCACATAGGGTACGCGAACATGATGGGCATCAGAACATGGTTGCATCAGTTAAATGAAAGAATAATGTGGCCCACTGTTTATAGTGATTAAAATGAGATAAATAATTATATGCTTTTTTAAAAAAAGACAGAAAATAAATTATATTAAAATGCATATCATATCTCAAGCATAATTTTTACCCCTAAAAGGAAGAAGCGCTAGAGACTCCATGAAATCCACTAATGCCTTCCTATTGCTATACTTTACATGGAAAAGGTTCAGATTCTATGGTAATTGGAGGCAGTATAAAACCCTAAGATAGATTTAATGTTTCTTATCTCAGTATAAATTAGAACCTCTAATTAAGAGCATAATTTGTTATGTGCTTTTAAAGCAAATTTCCTCTTCTCAGTAATGCAGAAGTAATTTAAATCACATTCAAAATTAAAATAGCATTGAATAATAGTTATTAAATAGTTAATAGAAATATCTTTCCCTACCCAAATAAATACTTGTAACATGGTGATTTGATAGCCCAAGCTGAGATGGATTTAACAATTTTATATTCCTAATGGTCAATGTTCTAGTAAGCTGTTTCAAAGTCTTTGTAAACTGCAATACATAATATTTATATTGTACATGTTGCTACAGCATGTTATATCACAATTTATAATAATTTATTAGGGGAAAAGCTATTTCTATTAATAATTGATGCATTATAAATAATGCATTAAGAAATGTTGCTTTAATTTAAAACCTGTTTGATTAATGTATGTTAAATACTAATATGGTTGATGGCAGTGAATTTGAGGAAAACCCAGACATTTAAGGACATTCATAAAATAAAAATCCTATCTGTCCAGACCCAAACAGATCTGTGATTATGACTGTGTGATAGATAAAGAACCTCCAATGCATTTCCAGATTCAAAGATAAATGAATCACTTTTAATCCTTGTTCTCTTCTGTGTCCTTCACACTCCCTGCATGCTTCCGCCTTGCTTATTAGAATGTTCTGTTAGATAAATCAATGTCTCTTCATACCACAGACCTGTAACACCTTGGAAAAACTTTGAGTTGAAGATGGTATTCCTCCTCCTCCTCTTTGTTTTTGGTGCATTCCATGACAACCAGATCGTTTTATCCTATTCTTGACTTCGGATCATAAATTTGGTTCTGACAGTATGTAGAGTAATCTGTAACTCTAATCCCTCTGGGTCTGTATGAATGTCAGCTGTCCCATTTTGTACAGGGGAGAGCTTGTCTGATCTCTTATCCTGCAGCAGCCTTTCTGCACAGGTACTGCCCATATGGCAGATAAAGAATATAAACCAAATTATGTGTTCCTTTGCTATTGACTTCCACCCATTCAGAAAGATGTCAATTTGTAAAAGCCCTTTTCATAAACTTTTCATTGACAGGGGCTCTGATTTAACATAATAAGATACAAGACCTTAACAGACATAGAAATAAAATAAAAAAATCCATCCCTCTAGGATTAGATGAGCCAACTCTGATTTTAATGCCCTCAACCTGAAATAGGATGCTGAAAGTGTAACACTAATCATTCTGAAACTTTTTAAAAGGTAACTACTAAGAGCAAACACCTTGGAAAAAACAACTCCCAAATTGCTTATACTTGGGACTGATTTTGCTTTCATTGATAAAACTCCCCTTCAGCTTAAATGGAAGCAACTTCAAAACCCTTAAACATAGTCATTTCACTTTAGGAATAAATAGCTATAAATAGATATGTGTAAATTCCTAAACTTATCAATGAGATGCTGTTCAGAGAGTTAATAGGGACTGCTCACTGTCCATGTGGTAACATTAGAAACCAAGTCTCAATTTCTGAAGGACCTCATAAACCAAAAGATACACATATTAACACATCACTTTGCAGAAACAACCATCTCTGTGTGAGCTGAAAAAATGAGAGCAACTTCATGCACATTTAAATAATCTAACCCCTGTGCATATGTTAGCGAGGGAGTTTGTACCCACAAAAAACTTTGGGGTATTAGTACATGAACAGGGGTTAATTATTTAAAGAGCACATGCAGGCCTTAGTAAAGTTGCACTTTGCACATGCAAATACCTGTGAACAAATTGAAAGTTATGTGCATGTGCAATTTTGTTGATGCTACTCTGGAGGCCCAGAAAAGGCTTGACAGAAAATGTCCATCTTTATGTGCTTTTCAAGAAAAACACAAAGTGAATACAGGCAGTTCTAGAATTTGTCCAACAAGCTTTTGCAAAACAAAAACAAAACCCATTTTAGCTCATCTGCATTTGAAATGGAAATGGGTCACAGCAATAACTATTCATCAGTATGCTCCTGAACTTTGGGGTTTGGGTAAATTGGGCCCCTATGACCCTCAGATGAACCACTTCCTTTTCTTATTCTGAAATCTCAGAACTCAACTAACAAGATTTTTCAGAATTCAAATCCAGCCCAATTTCCATAATTTTCCAATCTTGAATGGTAGTGTTGTAGTTTTCCAGTGTTGCTTGCATATGCATTATATAGATAGTGCAGAAATATATTGGAGAATCTGATAAAGTGTTACACTTTTCCAGATGCTCACTGAAAGCAGGTTCCCCGTAAAAGCTGATACTTTCAACACTGCAGATCTCTAGGTATGTCAAAAAATATTGACAGAACTTTGTCAGCAGAGATTATGATGAGTCATCTTTGGTCTTGAATTTACAATGAATCTTTTCATTCATTTATTAAAAAAATAAAAATTTCAAGTTACAGTATAAAGCACAGTCTCATTGCAAGACGGAAGAGCAGATGGAGTAATTTAATTCCTTTAAACTATTGGATTGGTGACATGTATTATGTAGCATCAGAGCAGAAAGTTCCATCTGGTGTGCAGATTGGCTGCTACAATGATACTTAGCATGGTAAAATGATGTCAAAACAGATGCAATAGCCTAGGCATGAAATTAGAGAATACAGAAAAATACTTTTTTTCTGCATACTTTCATGGAAAGAGGGTCTTATTCTTTACCCACTGGAATCATAATGAGAATTTTATCAGGCCTTTAAAGTGCAAAGACCTGAGTTGCATAGCAATAAAGGGAGTATTTTGTGCATGAGATCAGTTCTGCCTCAGTGGGCATCATGAAGTTTGGTATGAGGAGATCTGGAAGTGTGGTTTTTCTTCTGCTTGTTTTTTAACCTAAATATATCAAGCATGTCATGTTTAATCTTCCCTGATTTTCTCTAAAAGACCTCTTGGACATCTCTCAAATGTGTATTGTCAGCTCTAACACAATAACTGAAGGGACTGGAGTGTCAAACTTTTTACTAACACAAACTTTCTCTCAGTGTTTAATAGGCATTGGAGTTTAATTAAATAGAGTTTTAAACCATTTGACTAAAATCCCTTCCTCTCTCAGCTGTCTCAACTGTGATGTCATAATTTCCACTAGTTCTCCAGTTGCTACAGTCTCCAAGGGTAGATAAGACCTACATTTCTAATGTAAAATCAAGGAGAAAGCCTTGGTGGTTGTTAGGTTCTGTTCCTGCTGTTCCCCCCCTCCCATTCTGTCATACCTTCTTTACACATCATAAAGAAAAGAAAAAAAAAAAGGACAAAAGTGCGTTTTTGCCTTTCCAAGGCATTTTAATATAATAGAAGGGAACATTTCTATCTCAGTTAATGCTACCTCCATTGCAGCTAGTGGTGTTATGAAAGAAACTGAGTCCATAGCTAAACCAAAGCAATTTGCAAATGCCATTTTGGAATTCATTGGGTTTTTATAAGAATGGCCATACTGGGTCAGAGCAATGGTCCATCTAGCCCAGTATTCTGTTTTCTGACAGTGGCCAATGTCAGGTGCTTCAGAGGGAATGACTAGAACAGGTAATCATCAAGTTATCCATCCCATTGGCCATTCCCAGTCTATGGAAAACAGCAATCCCTGCCTATCCTGGCTAATAGCCATCGATGGACCTATCTTCCATGAACTTACCTAGTTCTTTTTTGAACCCTGTTATAGTCTTGGCCTTCACAACATCCTCTGGCAAAGAGTTCCACAGGTTGATGGTGTGTTCTGTAAAGAAATACTTCCTTTTGTTTGTTTTAAACCTGCTGCCTATTAATTTCATTTGGTGACCTCCTAGTTCTTGTGTTATGAGAAGGAGTAAATAACACTTCCTTATTTACTTTCTCCATACCAGTCATGATTTTATAGACCTCTATCGTATCCCCCCTCCCCTTAGTCGTCTCTTTTCCTAACTGAAAATTCCCAGTCTTATTAATCTCTTCTCATATGGAAGTTTTTCCATACTCCTAATCATTTTAGTTGCTCTTTTTTGTACCTTTTTAATGAAAAAATATCTTTTTTGAGATGGGGCAACCAGATCTGCATGCCGTATTCAAGATGTGGGCATACCATGGATCTATACAGAGGCAATACGATATTTCTGTTGTCTTATCTATCCCTTTCCTAATGATTCCCAACATTCTGTTAGCTTTATTGACTGCTGCTGCACATTGAGTAGATGTTTTCAGAGAACTATCCACAATGACTCCAAAATCTCTTGCTTGAGTGGTAACAGCTAATTTAGACCCTATCATTTTATATGTATAGTTGAGATTATGTTTTCTAATGTGCACTACTTTGCATTTAGCAACACTGAATTTCATCTGCCATTTTGTTTCCCAGTCACCAAGTTTTGTGAGATCCCTTTGTCATTCTTTCAGACTGCTTTGGACTTAACTATCTTGAGTAGTTTTGTATTATCTGCAAATTTTGCCACTTCACCATTTACCCTTTTTCCAGATCATTTATGAATATATTGAACAGTACAGACCCCTGGGGGACACAACTATTTACCTCTCTACATTTTGAAAACTGAACATTTATTCCTACCCTTTGTTTCCTATCTTTTAACAAGTTACTGATCCAGGAGAAGATCTTCCCTCTTATCCCATGATCGCTTACTTTGCTTAAGAGCCTTTGGTGAGGGACCTTGTCAAAGGCTTTCTGAAAATCTAAGGACACTATATCCACCTGATCATCCTTGTCCAAATGCTTCTTGACCCCCTCAAAGAATTCAAGTGGATTGGTGAAGCATGATTTCCCATTACAAAAACCATGTTGACTCTTCCCCAACAAATCGTATTAATCTATGTATCTGATAATTCTGTTCTTTACAATAGTTTCCACCAATTTGCCTGGTACTGAAGTTAGGCTTACCGGCCTGTAATTGCCCACATTGCCTCTGAAGCCTTTTTTAAAAATTGGTGTCACATTAGCTATCCTTCAGTCATCTGGTACAGAAGCTGGATTAAATGATAAATTACATACCACAGTTAGTAGTTCTGCAATTTCACATTTGAGTTCCTTCAGAACTCTTGGGTGGATACCATCTGGTCCTGGTGACTTATTACTGTTAAATTTATCAATTTGTTCCAAAACCTCCTCTAATGAGAACACAGTCTGGGACAGTTCCTCAGATTTGTCACCTAAAAAGAATGGCTTAGGTTTGGGAATCTTCCTCACATCTTCAGCCATGAAGATCTATGTAAAGAATTCATTTAGTGTCTTTGCAACAGCCTTATCTTCCTTGAGTGCTCCTTTAGCATCTCAATTGTCCAGTGGCTGCATTTGTTGTTTAGCAGGCTTCCTGCTTCTCATGTACTTTAACATCTTTTTGTTGTTAATTTTTGAGTCTTTGGTTAGCTGTTTTCAAATTTGTTTTTCAATATCCTCATTTAATACGAGGCACTCAAGTACACCCATCTTAGTATTTAAACTTCTAGCATTTGAATATAAGATTTTGTTTATTAAAAAAACTGTTACTTTTTAGCTGTCTGCCATTATGTGAAGGAATTGAATGGGACTCTTTTTCATTTGACTGTTTCTCATCAGATCCTACCCATATTTTATCCTCTTCCATCTTCTCCTTCTTACTAGGATATAGAGGATTTCCATTAATAGATCCTCCCCTAAGGGATGTCTCTGTCCAAACCACATGCTCCTCTGCACCTGTTTGCTGTGAATGGCTCTCTATTTCAGGGCTGCTTGCTCATAACTTAGCAAAATGACACAATTTTCATTGGCAGGTGATTTCACCTTTGCTTCAAGGATTATTTACATTTTATTTTAGCAAGATGAAGGAATTTTCATTCCCATGACTTATGCTTTCAGGTATGGGCTCTTAAAAACTTAAGACAAGGGCTTTCCAGCAGACGAACGTTACTGTGCCCTTCCTTTTCAAGCCAGTGAAATCTAATTTTTTGTCCTTATTTGGATAAAGTAATTAAACAAAACCTGTTGTTTCATTGCATTATTGTGTCTTACAGCCTTGAATATTGGAAGTCAGCATTTTCAGATCTGAACTCAGAGACACCAGACTCAGCAAATCTTTATTGTACGGGAGACTATAATTTATTAGGGCCTGACAAAGGCTACTTTTTAAAGAGACTTCATAATAGACACAAAGTTAGTAATAAATAATAAAACACTTCTACTAATATTTAGCACTTAGAGTTTTTTATCAGCAAGTATCAAAATGCTTTAAGGTGGAGGATGGGGCTTATTGTTTTAATTTTACAATGGGAAACTGAAGCATGGGCAGGCAAAATTCAGCTAAGAAAGAATGTTTTTCTTTTTAGGAGTTAAGTTGCTAATCGTGGGTTATAAGGGCAGTATGTAGCAATTAGTACATTTACTACCATTCTGCAAAATTCTGCTTGGAGGCTCGCTTGTGTTTTCTCTCCTGTAAAGAAATTTGGCATGCTAGTCAGGGCCACCCTCTTAGCCAAACCTGTTAAAGCAAAGACAACTCCTATTGGGATATCATGCTAACTCAATTAGCCTTCAGTGACAACTACTCTTGCAGGATCATTGATTTAGCTGGTAAAATGCAGTGTCTGTTACTGTTATGTTGTTCTGCCAAGATGCTGGAATTGGCTGTCTTAAGGATCAATTAATACTGGATGAAGAAAAAATATGAAAAGGTTTAGAAAAACTAAAACTTAGACTATTACCCCATTTGGTGTTTTCACAGACAAGTAAGATACAGGAGTCTGACTTTCCTCCTGTCTTCTGAAATATATTGAGAGGTCTGCAAATAAATGGGCTAGTAATACTGATAACCTCTTTGTTGCAGTTGCAGTTCCATACGAACCTGTTCTATACAGTATAATAAGCGCTTGGTTTAAGTACCAGAGGGCAAATGCATGAGTAAAAAGTGTCTTAAATATGGGGACAAACAGAAGGCACGAGCACCTCCAGCACAGAGTGGGGGATGTAACATCACCACAGTATTATTTGCAGCCCATTAGTCTAAGGATGGAATCTTAATTAAAGATCTCTGTAATTTAGAGTCTATAGCAAAATGAAAAGGTAAGCTCAGGAACTAAAGGTTCTTAGCTATCATATGTAGCAAACTAATGTGTCTTTCTTCCATTATGTATAAGGAAAAATTGACTTTGAATTATTGTCTAAGCTAATTACTCAGAGGCATCATTTTTAGGGCTGATTGAATATTTTTCCTTCAAAACTTTTTTTGCTGGAAAATTGGGTTTTCGATCCAACAAAAATGTTTTTGGAAAGTGTCTGCTTTCCTAAAAAATGTTGATTTTTCATCAGAAAGCTAACAATTTTTTGGTTGTTAACTGAACAATTTTCAATTTTGTAATAGTTTTCAGCTGAAAATTTTCATTTTTCGAATGTTGAAAACCAAAAGAAATGAATTTTCCTTTTTTTTTCAATAAAAAATTGAAATGTGTGGGAAAATTTCAGATAATCTTTAATAATTTTCACCTTTCTACCTGGATTTATCCAGGTTCACAATCTTATTGTTTCTCTAGATGAAAATCAGCATCCAGAGATCTTTACTTCCCTTAGCAAAAAGATGATGCTCTCAGAAAGGTGAGGCACCAGGACGGATGCCTAGGAAGATTAGATGTACTTCTTTTTCTTGTAAGGCATATAGATCTTTATCTATGGACCTATTTGCAATTCAAATTTGAATGTAAATTTCCAAGTTTAATTTTACTTGTTAACTATAGTGGAGTTACATCAGATACGGGTCAGGCCCATTGTGTTTTAGAGGGTGCTTGGGATTTGTTTTGTGTATCTGTCCAGTACAGAATTCTTTATCATCATTTATATAATGGTAGGGGAATTCAAATTTTTGGCATGTAGGATTCTTTGGCCCTCAACTTATGACTCTAAAAGACAGTGGTGAATAACTATAATGCCATGTTTACCTTAGATAGGGCCCTGATCCAACTCTCACTGAAGGCAATGGGGCTTTTCTCTTCATTTCTTTGGAAGTTGGATCAGGGTTTGTAAATAAAATGACCCATTCTTAAAATCTAAAATGATTTGTTTTTTATTTCATTTCATGCTGGAAGCTGACTCACCAGGGCTAGTAGCCTTTCAATCATCTTATTATATCGGGAATATGGGGCTAAATCCTGTGCCCATTATAATTTTTGCTGTTGATTTCAATAGGAACAGGATTTGGCCCACTGTCTGTTAGCCATCAGCTTTAGAAATTATGGTTCTATGAATTGAATGGTTTTGGGATGCTAGAGGTTTTGTTGAAGGTCTGCACTCAATATATAGACCAACAGACAAAATAAAACTCATTGCTGCTTCAGGTTGAAACAAAAAAACCGAAAACCCCCCAGAGGTTTATACACGCTTACCCTCCCTAAAACCCCTTTCCACCATAGGGAGTTAGAAACTGCAGAGTAGAACTTATAAGTAAGAAGCTTTTTAAAGGGAAAGTTTTAAAATGCTATAGCACACAATCATTCTCAATACAGGTACCTCTATAAATAATTAGACATATAATATTTCCACAGCTGTGCACTACCAGATGGTTCTGCTTTTTTAAGCTTAAAGTAACTTCCTTCCTTTGCAGTGAGAAAAGCCAACTCTGTCAAGATCTATAAATTCATCTTTTAAGGAGTAGATAAGTTCTGAGAGACCTGGATTTGAACTTAGAAACTCAAAGAATCTTCAGATATGGGAGTTACAACAAAGCAAGTCACTAGCTAGATTCAGGTAATTCTGTTTAAAATGACTGAGATACCTAACTTCTCAATTGGGTTGTTTGTGCACAATGATGACACTAGTATAAGAGAATATAACTAGTCAAGCTGCCAAGAGTGGAGCCTGATCCTGACTGGGGCCTTGAGGAGCTACCACAACACAAATAGTAAATACAGTAGTAACAATAATAGTAATGAGGATGCAAACAGGGAAAAGGACTACATTTGCCATAAAAATGTTCTTAATAATTGTTAACACAACTGTACTCAAGATATTTGAAATAATTTGTACTCATATACAATGAAACTACTCAAAACCTAGGCAACTCAGGTCTGACCCAGAAAAGTATTTAAGAACATGCTCAATTTTAAGCATGTGCATAATCCCATTGAAATCTTTCTTCTATTTCCCTTAGTCCTACTGCTTTGCTGGAATGGGGCCAAAGACACTATGGTGTTGGACACCAATATAAAAATCTAGTTGGATAAGTATAATTTTATGGCATCATATGAAGCAATACAATTATATGATAGGATTTTTGGGGAAGGTTAAGGGTATATTCCCAAAGATGGGAAGGGAGATGTATGTGGAAAGGGGCTTTTCTATTGCTTTGATTTACTGTCTGGGTAGGGTCATTTGTTACCATTGATGATTGTGAAAAGCTGCTGCTGGGCTTAGTTTTCAATTGAGGTTGAATGATCATTATTATGTTGTAAGACTATTTAGGCTAAAGGAGTTAGGCACTCAAATCTCATTGCATTTCTGTGATGTTTGGATACCTAACTCCCATATGGGTGGGCTTTTTTTACTATTGATTAAATCTAAGTAAATAAACATTTTCAGTTTCCAAGCTGATCTATTTAATGTTCCTCAAACCTCCCACCGGTATTTGCATGAGTATACTTTTCATTTCCAGAGATGTAAGAGTGCGGTTGGGTAGCTGTATAAATGACATCTACCAAAGTGAATGGAAGGTGACTTCCTCTTCATGCTCTCTCTGGATAAAATTCAAGCCTGTGCCTAGGTCCCACACAAAGCCCTATGCACCACTTCAGCTCTGTACTAAGAGCATAGGTGGAACTTAATGTGAACTGCTGCCTCTGCACTGAGGTAAATTACGTCCTGAAGGCACAATAGCTGCAGCAGAATTATTGTGCCACAGAGTCTTTTCAATAATGTCTTACACACTTGTAGATAGAATTTCAGTCTCTATTGAATGTTCAGGTACAGATTTCTAAAGGAGGCTTTTTTTTTTTTTCAGTGTATCTATCCTAGCACAACAAGTTTGGCCTTGGATCAGATGCAGCAGTCATAGCAACAGCCACATTAAGCAAGTGTGTGCATTAGATACATCAGTCGGACTCATGCCCTTGAATTATCCTGTTTTCAGGGTTTACATGATCTAAATTTTACAGAAGAGACAGCTAAAAACGGACCAAACTATTCTGATCAACTTTATATGCGTTAGAGCCTATCGTGTCCAAATAAGGCGAGTGACTACTTGTTGTTCAGTGCTGCCAAGAAAAGTCATATGGGATATGATACAGAGCTCACTGAGGTTAATGAGAATTTTTCCTTGACTTCAGTGAGCTTTGGATCACGACCATAGTTTGTCCTTTGAGGGCATAGCAAAAGGGAGATACTTCATGCGCTAGTAACTCCTGATGAAAAAATATGATTAGTCTCATAGCACTGGTGAACTGTTTTAGCAGCATTGAGTATTTTTCCATCTCTCATCAGGAACACACTGTAGAATTACTGGATTTGCATGCCTAATAAGCATATATTTCCACATTTAAATAAAAGATGCTCTTTGACTGGTATTTCAGGCTGCAGCTTTGGATTCTTAGGGGAAATCAAGAAGGTATCTCTGCTATAGCGCAATGTGTTAAAATCCTATTTAAATAAAGCTAAATGTATTGTCCAGGCAATATATATTTTTTTAAAAAAACCCACAAGAGGTCTTGAGCATAGTATATAAGTTATTTATAGGAAATCTGAGAGTGCAATACCTAGTTTACAGAGCATTCTAAAAGAGATAAGAAGCAAGAATTCTGAGGGCTTTGAATACTCGGGAGATTTTAGCATTGGACACAGTGTATTTCAGTGAGGGTGACATATTAGGGAAAACTCATACCTGTTATGGGATATGAAATCCCACTTGCTGTGTGGTGTAGTGGTTTAAATTTGATTTTTTAACCTATAATATACATTAGAAATGTACAAAAACTGATACAAGATCTAATCGAGAGTTTTTCTCATGTTGCCAGGTATATTCTGTATATCTGAATTTGCACTACCATATTTAAAATGAGTTAAAATAGGCTTCTCTTGATACTAAGAACATACCCAAAAATGATTTAAACATTGGCATAAAAGCTTACTTAAGTTGTGCAATGCTAGCATGTCAAATGTAGACATGATTGCGAGAAGTTACATAATGGTTCTCTGTACTTATGTGACCATATATGTCAGTATTTTATTTACCAGTATTCTAGAGATATTTTAACAGGTACATACCTAAAAAGCTAAAGGTCAGATTATGCTATCACATACATGCAACTCCCTCTGCAATCAATGAAAGTTTCATCTGCTTTTGTGAGCAAGAATGTACCCCCATACAGTTTATTAAAACAAGCCTGTGAGATGGCCCAACAATGATATGAATATGTTTCATCAGAGGTAAATTACCCTGCATTCTAAGAGGTATCTTAACTTCATCACCACATCTGAGGACAGATTGATGTTCTCCAGTTTCCAAACAAAAATCTCATCTATAAGACGATAATGTCCTTTGCTAAGCTTTTGAGAGATGAGCACTTTTTGTGCACCACTATAAAAAAGCTATATACGGTGGTCCAGTTTCTTCCCTCTGATAGAGCTCTGAAGATCTGAGGCATAAACTTCAGAGAGAGAAAGAGAGGGATTTTACAACCCTTCCACTTGTTGAATAGTGCTAACTCATGGAGTCAGTGGGACTACTCATGTCAGTAACCACTAATCACTGTAAATGAGGGGTGCAGAATCTGGCACAAAGTGAATCAGAGGTTTAAGGTAAAATAGAGGAAAATCTTTATTCTAGTTAGAAACATTAACAGAGAAAATTCCAAAACTTAGGTCCATGGGATAGGGGTGAGTAATTTATGGCCTCAAAGAACTTGCTGCTCATAGTGCTAGCATGGTCCTTCAGAATATCCATAATCCCCCAGGTAATAAATTGCCCTCTGGCTCCTCCTACTGGGTTATTACTAGAGCTGATTTTCATGTTTTTATATTTTGACAAACACTTGAATATTTTTTGATAAAATCAGAACTTTTTCTATGAAAATTTCCTGGTAGTCAATAACCATTTTCCTATAAAGAAGTTTTCATTGAAATTTTTAACCAACTCTAGTTATTACAGTATACAACTTCCACTGAAATCAGTGGCAGTTTTGTGTGTGTATCTGAGGGCAGTCTGGTTTACCTGCTATATCTTAGCTAGTATTTATGATGTGCAAGAACTTATGTGTATATCAGATACTAGCAACTGGGTGGCATTTTTACAATTAAATATTCAGTAACAAACTTTATTTCCAATGAACTGCAGCCTCTTGCTTCTGCTAACACTTTGGCAAGGTCTTTTTCCTTTGCAGGTCTCTGCAGATTTGAAAGAGTGGTTTTGAGATGTACACCCTTTTTTTATTAATATTCCCAATTTACTATCAGTATTATGGATAGCTGCCAAGAAATTAGAGATGAGCAAACTAAAGCCATGGGAGAAATTTGGTATAATGTAACACTTTACTCCACATTATATTTGATACCTCTTTTGAACAGTAACACATTTACTCTGAAGGGTCTTATGCATGAAAACACAATTAGACTTTAATGACAACATTGCATCACAGTTTAAATCTCCCTAATGGTCTGAATCTGAGCACCAATCTGAACACAACTGGGAAGTTCAGATGTCAAATGGAATTTGAACCTCCAAGTCTGGATATTGTGGTTCTGACACCTTTGGAACTTATTGGTCTGATTATCTCTCACACTGATGTGAATCAGGAGGAATTGCTTTGAAGTCAATAACACAACACTGGTGTAAAACCAGGGTGAGAAGAAAATCAGGTCCGATATGTCTGCATCAAGAGTTTAGAGCCAGGTTTTTGGTCTTAGCCCATCTCTTGAATAAATCTGTTAAATGTTGAATTTTGCTACACAAAATAAATTATTTTGCCTGTATAAAAATGTGAATGGTGGTTTGATTTTCTAAACTAAGACATAATGTGGTTTGAACTGAAGACAATTGAGCCAGATAACTAGCATTGGCTACTCCTAAATATACTACTTGCAAACAGGTGTTTTGGTGTTAGATAGAAGGAGAAGGAATTAATTTTTAATATAATTTCCATAATATGGCTTCCCAGAGGATTACTTACTGGAAGATACTTAAATTAGCATTGTTCAATGTGACACTTGGGGGGTGGGGAGCAACATTTCCAGGAATAGTAGCATCCATATTAACACTTCCCACTGATTTTGAGGCAGGAGAAGTAAGCAAATTGCTTGACCAGCCTGCAAGTGCTTGAACATTCTCAACTTCCCCACTTAGTTTATATCACAATCTGAACATCTCCAAGTCCTTATCAAGCCATGCATTGAGCCTTTTCAGTGAATTTGTCCCATCACCTTGTTTTGGAAGCTATGTCCGTTCCTTAGATTTTAATGCACACTTTTAAAATGAATGACTGCTTCCTGTCACAGCTGCATAATTAGATGTAATTCCCAGGTAACCTGCTTCCAATTGAAGAAATTAAACTGCTGAATGCAGCCCCAAACCCTTTTTACTGGTTCATATTTTAAAATAAACTCTTCTTTATTAACCTGATAAAGCACCAATCAAGAGAATCCCATCTGATTCTGGTTATAAGGGTATCATTAATCCACTATTCAAAAAAGTTAAAGCTACAGATTTCCCACTGCTAGGTTTTGTCTCACAACCTATATTGTAAAAGAACTGTGCAAAATTCTACTGAAAAGCTTAAATCCAGTCTTCCCTATGTTATGCATTTTGAGCTGATGTGCTTTATTACATAACACACTCCTATAATTCAACAATTAATGTGTGGCGGCTCAGTAAAGAAGCCACAGTTCCAGTGAAAATGTTTGCATGTCATTGTGTGTTTGGTAAAATCTATTTTATAGTATTATTTCATACATCCTTCAATTATTTCCTTTTAATCCTGCTTTGTTTTTTTTAAGTTGATGTGGCAGGCTGAAGAAAAAAATGGATGAGACTATTTGCTTTTTAGCTGTCTGTTAACAAATTAGGCCTATATCTTTGTAATAATTCATTTTGTTTCTGCATCACAGAGACTAGGCCTGTTATCTGATGACCCAAACTCTAGGGCAGCATCATGAATGTGCTGTAGAGAATCTTTGTTTAAATAATTTATTCTTTCCTCTTCAGGAATCTCCCAGCACGCATACCTGAAAACCCATTTATGGTCTGACTAGGAAACTGTGGAATAGTATGAAAACTGTGGCAATTTTTATAAAATCAGACTATTTTTATCTCTTTATCCTGAGTTCTGTATTTTCCCGAGGTCTCAGACCAAATACAAACTAGGAAAGCAATGAAAATATATTATATTAATGGTTTTAGGGCATTAAATATAATGGTCTCTAATGTTTGTTTGGCTTTAAGCAACCAGGAAATATATCAATAGTAAACTTCTTACTGTTTTAAAACTAGACATTTTATTCAATTTTGCTTTGTATCCAGCCCTGGTGACTCAAATATACAAAATCCAAAGTACAGGATATCTTGAGGTATAAAGCACAAAAATGTTTTTTGGAGTCTATAATACAGAGATTGCTCAAACAGAAAAATAGCTTTAAAAAACATACGAAAAATACAAAGATAACAGTTATGTCTAAGCAATAGGAAAGGATTGTTAGAAAGATCACAAAACAGCTGAAGCAACCATTGTAAACTATTGTATAAAACACTTGTAAACTTTGCTCAGAGGCTGGTACAAAATCCCATTGAATCCAAAGAGGGTCTTTGATATTCTTGTGTTTACAAAAGAATATAAATGTGCATCTATCAGAGGTATTGCTATTGTGGGAAACTACCACCAAAAAATGTCTAGCAAAAAATGATACAAGTGATACCGAGACACAGACAGTTTGATCATCACAGGAGAGAATCCATTAAAATACTTTTGCATAGTTAGAACCTATGATTCATCCTAATCCTACTCCAAATGTTTCTTTTTATTATTGTGTCTGACTTCACTCATCAAGGGCCTAATCCTGCACCCAGTGAAGTTTATTGAGAGACTTCTAGGCCCAGATCCACAAAGGTCTTTAGGCACCTAAATCCATTTCAAACCATCCAGCCCTGAAGAAGATCTCTGTGTGGCTCAAAAGCTTGTCTCGCTAACAACAGAAGTTGGTCCTATAAAAGATATTACCTCACCCCACCTTGTCTCTCTGTCTATCATCATGGAAATTTTCCCTGTGTGAGGACCGAAGACCTGATCATATCATCCCACTGAAAGGGCCTATGAGGAGGAAAACTAATCTGAATAAGATTTGCAATGAACCTCTCTATATATGCTATTTTCAAAGCATAAAGAACTGGTATTGCAATGGAACATATCCTACGAACAGTACTGATACCCTACCCTCTCTCATCTACTAATTAGGTCCACAAGATGCAATTTCCTATCTGGTAAATGTTATTTTCAGCCCCCACTTAGTCTTGGTATTTCATGCTGCAAATTATAACCTGTAGACTTCATTGAGGTAACATCCCACCAGACACTAGTTGGACTAACAGTATAATGCCCTTGGGATTCTGATAGACTAGCCCTGTCTAGGCCTAATGAAGTCTCCTGGGTTTACTATTTTTTGCATTCAGTTCTCTCATGTCATTAAATAACTTACCCCTTACTGGCAACAGAAGATGTTGTGATGGAGGTAATTTATTGTACCCCTCATTTTCCAGTCATCAGAGTCCTATATTGCTATGCTGACTATGAGACTGACTTTGGTTGCCCAAAAGCTAGGTGTTCTTAATGTCTGCAGCTGGTCCAATTTTAGCTCTCATGCCAAATTCAATTTTCAAGTAGGAATTCATCTGACATCTCCTGAGGCTGTAGCTTGTCTGATTGTAATTCAACTTTTATACAGTTGCACAGCAGGCCTGTCAGCAAAATGTGAAAAAATAGCTCACAGCTGTGGACTGGTACATATTTGAACCCCAAATATCCTTCCTAAGATGCACACAAAGGTTGTTTTAACAATGAATAACAAAGTCTTTCACTGATTACTTTGGTTCTTGTATCAGCCCTACAACTTGCTTAGTACAATAACATATCTAAAGAGAGACTTTAATGCTGGGAGGACTTTCAAATATTTCACTCCAAACATAGAAATCCATTTAGTTTTCAGTATATACTTCAGATTATTTTTCCTTAGAATGTTTTCTAATTACATTCTGCTGGTATGAATAAAGCCTTCCTCAAAACCCTTCTTCCCAGGGGTGTGCGCAAGGAGGAGGCGAGCAGGGGCATAGCCCCCCGCCACTTATAATCTCTGCCACTGGTCCCAGCTTCTGCCCTTGGCCCCTGCTCTCGGAGTCCCTCCCCCGAGCCTGTCCTTCCCCCTTTCTGCCAGGGTGGGAGTCAGGCTGAGTGTGCTGAAGGGAGGTGCCTGGGAAAGTCACTACAGCTAGCGCTCCCCCTGAGCCCCACTAGATGGCACCCAGAGCAGGGAAGCCACACTGGCAGCACAGCTCTGCCAGAGGAGGGGAGGGGTAGCCTGGTGAATGCCATCCCTTCCTCGCAGCAGCCTCCAGTAAGTGTTTGCAGCCCACCAAGGATGTGCAGAAGGGAGCTCAGGACAATGGGGGAGGGGGAAGGCAGTTGGGGTCAAGGGATGGGGGAGGCAGTGGGACCCAGGGGCACTGGGTGGTGGTGCTGGTGGTTAAAGTGCCTCTCCCAAAGTAGTCACATTTAAATCCCTGTGTACATCCCTGCCTCTGCCTTGCCTGTATGATCCTGTAGGGAAGTCATCAATCCGACATTATCGCCATCTTCATAAGAGTTGAACATGGTATATAATCAAGGACCACAGCTGCACTGTGGCAACTAGCAGAAGACAGTCTGAGAGGGGACTTCTGAGATCCCTGATCGGTCTCTAAACCTGTCATGGGGGGATCCCTGAGAGCCCTTTCTAACTTCACTCACTGACCACAGCCGCTCCGGATCTTTTTAACCACCACAGTGCTGTATTGTATAATATATTTTCAGTCAGTAGCCACCTTCCCCACTTGCTTTTGGGGAAGGGGAACAATAGCCTTAGCAACAGCAGCCAGGCCTGCCTACTTCTGCTTTCTTTCAGGCTCCCTACTCTCCTACTAGCATTTCCTTCCTGTTTGCATGTATAAGTCTTAGCAGCTGGGCATGCTTCCACGCAATTAGCCCCTTAGCTGCACCTCTACTCAGTTAATTGGCCTCCTCTGCCAACTGCTTGTCTTTCAGTCAGAGCTCAGTGAATATGTACTGGTGGGGACTGGAGTGACAGGGTGCACTGAGTCAGCTGCTGACTCAGCACACCTTGATACAAAACCCCAAATATATCAGAGAATGTAGAAAAATACTGGTCAAGTAACTTCTTTTTGTTCTTCTTTTGAACTTTCTTCAAGTTCAGTCCAATGTGAAAGTCCCCTAAATATAACATCCCAAACTCTTTTTAATTATGTTTTTATAACCACATTCTCAGTGGACAAGAAATATTTTGTTTACAAGAGAAAAAACTGGAAAAAAATCTTTAATAACATAGCCAAGAGGAAAGAAAGGTTTTGATATATTACCTAGCTCTTAATAGAAAAAGGATAATATTTCCATTAACAAATCCTAGAGGGCTTTCCTAGACAAATTTAACTTTTATGTGTTAAAGAAATAAGGATGAACAGATGAGAAAGGAAGAGCAAATGTTAAGAAGTGTTTGTGAACAAGGCCAAGTGTCCAGTGTGTCTGGAATACCAGGTGTCCAATGTCTGACTACCCGGATCTCTACATCTTTCCCACAGAGATTTGTACTTGTGATGAGTTCTCCCTAATGTTTTTTTTTTTTTGAGAGATGGCAACAGTCCCAGCTTGGAGACTTGTATTTAACTTGTCCAACAAACTATTTTTTAATATATATATATTCATATTTTTGGATGTTTTCAGATGAATGCGAAAGTGAGGATTCTATATAGTGAACCATTTACCTCCACTTCCTTAACAGTTTCAAACACAACAAATAAACCAGGAAAATGTAAAAAACAAGCATCACATTAAAAAGAAAAAAGAAAAAAAAAAAAAAAAAAACCACCCATAATTGAGGCCTAGAATCAGCAGGGTTCTTAAAATATATGCCTCACTATAAGCATGTAGGTAGTCCGATTAAAGCCAATGGGGCAACTCACGTGCTGAAAGTTAGTCATTTACTATAGTGGTTTATTGTATGGAGGCGTGAAAGAACATTATAGCTTTGGTCACATTCTTGGAAATGAAAAAAATCTTATGATTTTTATTAGTCAAACTTTATCTCTGTAAGCAGCCTACAAATCTAAGGGAATGTCTATGCAGCAACTAGACACTCAGACTTGCCCGTATCAGCTGACTTGGGCTGTGTGGGGATCTTTCATTGTTGTGTAGGTGTCTGGGCTCAGGCTGGAGCCTGGGTTCAGAGACCCAGCGAGGTGGCACCTACATTTTTAATCAAAAATTGAAAACAGTATCATTCTATTTTTAAAAATGTCTTCCCTTTATTGCTTGGAATGTTATTATGTCTTCAGGATTTCAATGAGATTCTACTCTAGCTTTTGTTCCCGATGCACACTTTGCAGTTTTAGGTCCTAGGGTGAGGGCCATAAGCCTTTGGCTAGAAATTCCAGTATCTTAGTCCTAACATTCTCACCCTTCAACATCCAAATTCTCTTTCAGAAATTGATATTCTTCCATGCAGTGTGGAGCAATTTGGGCAGCTTTCCACCCCTGGTCACTGTGTGGCTGATGGAGCTTGGTGAAATCTTTGACTGAAAACTTGAAAGCACAATGATAACAGCATGTGCTTATGTATGCATGAAGTGTTGCAACAAAACAGCACTGTGACTCACTCTTTCACTCTCCTAAGCCTCCAGGAGAGGGATGTCTTTTAAACGTTAGCATTCCATTTCCATGTGCTTTCCAAAACACCCTATTTATAGAATCATAGAAGATTAGGGCTGGAAGGGACCATCCTCTTTGGAACCCTCCTTCAGGTAATTGAAGGCTGCTATCAAATATCCCCCCATTCTCTTCTTTGGCTGACTAAATAAACCCATTCCCTCAGCCTCTCCTCAAAAATCCTGTGCCGCAGCCCCCTAATCATTTTTGTTGCCCTCCGCTGGACTCTCTCCAATTTGTCCACATCCGTCCTGTAGTGGGGGGCCCAAAACTGGACACAATACTTCAAATGTGGCCTCACCAGTGCCAAATAGAGGGAAATAATCACTTCCCTCGATCTGCTGGCAATGCTTCTACTAATGCAGCCCATTATGCCATTAGCCTTCTTGGCAATAAGGCCACACTGTTGAATTACATCCAACTTCTTATCCACTGTAACCCCCAGGTCCTTTTCTGCAAAAATGCTGCTAAGCCAGTCGGTCCCTAGTCTGTAGCAGTGCCTGGGATTCTTCCATTCTAATTGCAGGACTCTGCACTTGTCCTTGTTGAACCTCATCAGAGTTCTTTTGGCCCAATCCTCCAATTTGTCTAGGTCACTCTATATCCCTATCCCTACTCTCCAGTGTATCTACCACTCCCCCCAGCTTAATGTCATCAGCAAACTTGCTAAGGGTGCAATCCACCCCATGCTCCAGATCATTAATGAAGATGTTGAACAAAACTGGCCCCGAGCCAACCCCTGGGGTGCTTTGCTTGTTACTGGCTGCCAACTAGACATTGAGCCAAGTTTATAAGTTTGTAAATGCATTGGTGGTTTTACTGAAGCTGTCTTGTAGGGGCATCAGTTGTCTCCCCATGAAGCTGCTTGAATAGAATGTGTTTGAGGGGCTTTGAATTTAAGCTTAATCCATTATGAAAATGGGTTTATTTTTTTGTTTGTTTTATTGGAGCAAGCCATTGAACTGAACTAACATGCAAGATTGAGCTTTGTTCCGTGCATAAGCACATTCTAAACACATATATCATCACGTTTGCATTTGCCATTTGGGTGCTGGTTGTTCTGTCAATCACTCAGGATTTTATCCTTTTCCTTTAACATGCTAGACAGTATTGACTGTGTGATTTTAAAAGGTCTGGCCAGATATCTCTAGCTAATGACATTTTGCCCTGCAAAATCTCCACTTTGCTGTGCCAATTAAGAACAGAACAAAATCTGCTCAAACTTCTTTAAAATGATTCAGATCACCAAACAAAGTGGACCTTGCATGGAGGAACTGATTCTTAGTGCATTTACCAAACTGCCATGCTAGTTTCTTGCTGATGGTTATAACTAGGAACTGGCTGTTATCTAGAAAGGCCAATATTTCAGAGCAATGAGCTCTGGAAATAAGAACCTTATTATTACAGATAATTAAGAGATCACATCAGTGTTTATAACTAAAGCCAAAGTCCATTGAAATCACTTTGCTTGATGTCCTTTCTTCATTAAGTTTCCGTTCCTATTCTGAACAATAAGTAGAGGAGACAAAAGGCCAAAATCAGAGTTCAGTTACTTAGTCACATTGAAGTCCATTGAAGTCAATGGAATTATGCTTCTTACAACAGACATGACTTTGCCCTAAAGTGTTTAAAACTGTTCTAAGCCACGCCAATTATTACAACTGAAGCCCCAGTTTACAGTGCTACCATCAAACAGGAGGGCTAGTTTTTAAGTGTTTCATATGCAGAGAGTACTTTTGAACCCCACTCACGGAATCAGCAATGCTGATAACTACAGTGTACATTAAAATATGATTTTTCATTTCATGTTATGTAAAATGTAAAACAGGCATATTAATTCTGTGCCTTTGGTTGTGTCTTCTGTAGATTGTATAAGCATGCCTTAAAATGTACTTAATGTAAATCAAAGGCTAGCATTTCTAGTAACAGAATGAATTAGTTCAAAATCTTGACATTTGTTTTGGCACATTATCTCCTTGTGTTTTTGAACATAGCAGTAATTTTTGTGGTTCTCTCATGCAGTGCACCTGGGTCTGCATGTCTGAGTCTGCTTTTGAGGTTAAACAGATACGTGAACTACCTATTTTCAAATTAATAGCTCATCCACTCAGTCTTTAGGCTCTTAGGCAGACATTAAAAAATATAGAGATAAAAAAGTTGCATGATTTATTGGACCTTTCATAGACTGAAATGATTGTCTGATTTACTAGTTCCTCTTTTCATGCTAAAACCAATATAAAAAGAAATTAAGAGAAAGACAAAGAAAATAGTTATTCACGTAGCATTCATTCAGTTGCTAAGTACAAAACTGATATTGTAATGAAGTGATTTTAAATAGTAGCCTTTTGGTTCATTGTGTGTGAACATAGCTTTATATTAAATTGCATATCTAACTGCATTATGGTGGACTGACTTACATCTCTATACTAAGAGGAACTGATTTTAAAAAATGGTTACCCGCATTTGAATTTCAAGCAAATATCTCACTCTAAATGGGCAGAGGTGTTTTTACCTGATATCACAGAACCTGGAGAAAGCAGATGGAAGTTGAGATGACTACAGTTATAACCTTGCTATGGCATAGGTGACAAATTAGACAGCAAAGTAATCATCTGCATTTCATTGTTTGACCATACAGGCAAAAAATTAATGTAGAGATCTGTTAACATTAATGAGAGTCCTAGGTCCCAACCCTAAATCTTTATGGTAAGGCAATTAGTACTCAAGTTCTTAGTGACGGAATGGATGAAACCATTTGATGCTGATAATCAAGCAGCAGAACGATGCATGCCAGGTTTGGAAATAGGGTACTAATCATTTTACTGTAGCTGACTGATCACTATGAGAAAGAGAGGATCATTAAAAGTAGATTCCACCATAATTGCTTTTGCAGCCCTTACTTAAATCAGACCAATGTCAAATAACTTGCCCAGGGCTAATGAAAGGATGTCCTGTAAGAAAGAATGAATGTCAAGTGGAGGTATTATTTTGAAAGATGCTAGGGAACATGCCCAGTCAGAGAGGCAGTAATGAAGAGTGACTCTATGGTCTAATGCTTACAGATAAAAATTTTGATCCTACTTGTACAGAACACCTTACATTGATTTCAAGTAAATCCATTAGCCAAGGCTATGAGTGGCCCTTTTATACTGGTGGCTAAATGTGGCTTTAGGTTCTTTACTTTAGACACTCAAGTCTGAACATTTTTGGCCATTATCCTGTAATGTTATAAAAGAATGGCAAGGTACTGAGGTATTGGCCAGTTGAAATTAAATGTGCTTACAGACACAATT
This sequence comes from Emydura macquarii macquarii, assembly GCF_026122565.2. Taxonomy (NCBI): domain Eukaryota; kingdom Metazoa; phylum Chordata; order Testudines; family Chelidae; genus Emydura; species Emydura macquarii. Next base: position 86,680,327 of record NW_027131390.1, read on the forward strand.
ATAAAAGAAGAGTCAATTCCTAATTAATCCCACTGTGGGCAAACACTTTAGCAGACAGCTAATGTGGCATTCACCCCTGGAAGTAAAATGATGGGGACTGAAACCTGTAGGTCAGGGGCTGACTGGTTCTTTGAGAATGAAAAACAAGTTGCAACGAGGCAGCATTTTTGAAGGGCTACATATTGTTGCAGATCATGCATCTATGATTCCTTTCAAAGGGATCATTCATTTAGCAATTCCGTCAGAGATGGTATTTATGTAATTTAAAGTGCTATGTGTCCTTGCACCAAATATACATGAATGGAAATCAGATTGTTATTCATTTACGTTCACACAATGAAGCAGGAACTGCTGTGAGACAGGCAGGATTTCACCTTGGCCTTTATAAAAGGTATATTGTGATTCTCTAAAATTAATGATTGAGGGACTGTGGAAATGTTAAAAATAGAATTTTATTGTTACTACTTCAGAGAACCTTATGTTCATTCTTAATTTATTAATGAAGTGAAGTACCAGAAAGAACCGAGACATAGGCCAAGTCTGCAGTGCAGACTTCTGCTAGTATAAATAGATAGGTCGGGGTGTGATGAGGTGTGATCCCTGACTGACAAAGCTGTGCCAGCAAAAAGCTGTAGTGTGCATCACCTATACCAGTAAATCTGCACTTTTACTGGTATAGCTGTATCATTCATGGTGGTGCTTTTATTATACCTGTGTAAAGACGCATTCAGCCAGCCTCCAAAGTGTTTGGAAGACTATCAAAACGTCTCTGGTATCAGCACAGCATCACTACGGCAACTAAGTTGAAGGTCTGTCATGCTGCAGTGCTGACTGCACTTCTGTAGTCTATAAAACAATAACCCTGTAGAGGCGACACCTCAAAAAGCTTACAAGCCGGCAGCTGGGACATCTGCGGCAGCTTATAGGAATTAAATGGCACGATCGAGTTCCAAACACCGAGGTATTGAGAAGAGCTGGCGTATCCAGTGTTGAGGCACTTATAGCAGCTGCGCAGCTGAGATGGTCAGGTCATGTTGTTCGTATGCTGGAACATCGGCTTCCGAAGATTCTCCTCTATGGTGAGGGCAAGGAAGGGAAACGCGATAGAGGCCAAAAGCTGCACTATAAGGACATTTTGAAAAGGAACTTGAAGAAAGCAAATATTAACATAGAGAACTGGGAAGAAATTGCCTGAGCTAGATGTAAATGTAGATCTGAAGGGTATGATTCTATCCAGGCAGTTGACGCACAAAGAGAGGCAGCATATCCACAGCACCATCTTCAATGGCATAATATTAAGCAGCTCTCCAGTTTCTCCTGCCCATACTGTCACAAAGGCTTTATTTCCAATGCTGGACTCGCTTCTCATCACCAAGCTAAAAAGTGCTAAATTTCCGTCCTTCACAGTCATCATCAAGTACGACGGACAGCCGAAGAGAAGAGTAAAGCTGGGACAGCTGTGTCCACACTGGGAGTGATTGACTGGTCTAGTATACCGGTATTCCTATACTGGCAAAGTGCTCCTACTGTAGATGTGGCCATAGTTATGTTTGAAAATCTTGGCCTCAATTGTTAGGGAAATCACTCTATTTCTGAAACCATTTTTAAAAAAAAACTGATCTGAAAAAGAGTAGCATGGTGGTGCAAGTCTGTGCCAGACAGTGTGGATGGAAAGAGCATTTTTTATGGTTGGTCTCAAAAATGTTTTTCAGAAAGTGGCTTAAAAACATTGCCCCATTCAAATTGGTTGGCACCGACAAATACTAAAGTGTTATCTAAAATCATTTGCAATATTGCTTCTTGTAAACTGACACAGCTAGTTTTCTTGAGTAGAGGGAATCAGTATCTACACATTTTAGCTAATGCTGGAAGTCATTTGACAGAACTAGGGGTATCAGTCTGAAGAGCACAGAAATCCTATAAGCCCTTCATGTTTCCAGCATTTGTATATTTTCCTCTCTCTATGCATGTATAGCTTGCACTGAAAGCAAGACACTGCATCTTAGCTTTACATTTGAATAGCTGGATCTGATTTAATGGATTAATACTGCCAATTAATGTTAATCACACAGCTTGGACAGTACATCCACACCGGGCAGTGGAGTTCTAGAATAAAGGAAATTATTCATTTTATGGTGATGTTGTGGCTTTAGCTTATTCACAATATGAGGGGAGAGAAGGTTCGCCCCATGTTTCCTTCCTCCCACTCTTCAGCTCTGTACAAAACTCTTTCTGTCCATGGATTGATGAGCTCTGTTCTCTGAATGCTATGGGGTGATAATTGACTAGCTCATTAAGTATTGCTATCTTTATCTGTGATGCATTAACCATCTTATCCCATGAAGCAATTACCATAGGCAAGATCTCCTTTTCAGTGTAACTCCCGTTTTTATATGGACTCTAGCAATATTCAGTTTCCCATGAGGTATACTGAGCTTTTTCATGCTCTTTGAAGCATAGCTCTTTGCACACCAAAGAAGTTAGGAATTTTAGAATAAATGCAGTGAACATTTCTTTAAACCACTTTTTTCCCCCTCCAAGAACCAGAAACCTGCTTTTGAACTCACAATTTATTGATCCATAAGATTTATTTTCTGTGGCTCTGGTGTATTGGGCTTTCGAGGTGCATAGTAATTACTGACTAAAATGACTGCACTTCCTCAGCTGTAAGTCTTTGGGTTGTTTTTGTATGGTTTGAATATGGCATGCAATGTTTTGTGGAGATAATTAAAAACAGAATATAGATACTTTGTCATTCTTTGTACTTCCTATTCCTGATCTTTCTTTAAGTGCTAACAAATGTTTTTGTCTCCATTCAGGACATTATATCTATTATGCTGAGACAATTTGTTTTTCTTTTACTGCAATATGACAGGAACAAGTTTGCCCTCTAACATTTTATAAGGCACTTTACAGTATATTTACTAGCATAATGAATGAGATGAAATTCTTAAACAAAATACTCACGTGTGTCAGATGGTCAGTAAATAGACAGGCAAAAGAATAATGGGTTAGATGTGGCCACCAGTCTCTTCTAGAAAAAGGTAGCTAAAAGGGTCATGTTTTCAGACATACATGTGAAATTAACACACCTTTGTGTGTGTCCAGTATTGGCATCCGAATACCTCGATATGCTAAACATAAACTGTTGTATGTTGTGCAGTGCGTATGCATGAACTTCTGAAAATTTGACCTGTGATTTCTTATATAGAAATTGCACATAGTCCATATGCTAAGTGAAAATACTGCACAGAGTTTCTGAAATACTTCTATAGTTATGTATGGACGCAGATACCATTCATTAATTTTTTTACATGTCTGTTAAGGTACTTTACTTGGTGCCCTCTGTTTGTTTAACTAACGCATGTGTGTGCTTGTTGCATGTTACTTGCTCCTAGAACATCTAAGAGACTGATAAGCATAAAGCATTGTCAGAATCTTTTGTAGGGATGTAGGAACCATATGAAGTCACAGCTGGATGTCTTTGCTGAAGATGCCCTCTCTACAGCTGCAATAATGGGGCTAGGAGTTATGGCCATAAATATTTTCTTTTTCAAATAAAACGAGAATCTAAGAGGAAAGAGAAGTAGAAATCTCTTGGGGAGGGGACCGAGAAATGTGATAGGAGAAAGAAGGACTGAAGAAACTGTTACACATCTAGTCATAAGAGCCTAGACTTCCTCTAAAAGGCATAAGATTTCCTTTAAAACAAACCTAGTGCTGAATTATAAGTCTGTTCTTATGTCAGTTCTGGAGAAAGGCAGTAAAATAGGCTGTTAAGAAGAATGGTTTACCAAAAATATAAGAAAGCTGCCTATACATAACTAATGGCCAGATAAGTGTCTTACAGGGACTGTTTGCTGTAAACATTACACTGTAACATGGAGATAGACTGGTGCAAGGATAGATGGCAGGATCTGTTACCTTCTATTGAGTTAAGAATCTTAATTTCAAAAAGCCCCAAATGTCATCTGATTGGCCTTAGTTGTGCCCAATTAATTGTATTTTTTCATTTTTCTCTGGGTACACATTTTCAATAATAATTTATTTTGAAGCAGTTATTTTCTATACAGCAAATACATATATTATTCCTGGAAGCTCCTTCCATATTGTTCTGACAAGTCACATAACTTGTTTGCAGTTACCACATAGGACTCCAACCCCTTCTTCCCTTCCTGGCTCCATAAATCCATAGAAGCAAAACCATAATCTCTAACATAAAATGCTAAAAATGTGGGTTATTAAATTTATAGACTGACTGTTAAAAAACAAGTTTCCAAATAGATCCTGCTATAGATTTTGAACCTACTTTTTTACATTTAAGAGTTGACAAGGGACTTAATGATGATAATACATGATTAAAATATGCCCTCCCAGTTTGAGAACTACTAAGATGCCAAGTACCAGCCCAGGTGGAGTTCTTACACTGGGGTTATATCCTAGCATTGCTGAGGCACTTCAACTGGATTCTGTCAGCATTCCCATTAATAAGCCCTATTTCCAAAGATGTATAACAGTGCTTGCTAGAGAAATAATCTGAATCTTTATGAGATGTCTCCATCTCTGGCAAGACATGTCCCTGAGTGTGATAATTTACCAAGTTGAACTCACTCAACCACTCTGATGTCCAGCCACCTTCCCTTTGACCTTAAATTTAGTTCTTACCACATGCATAACATTCTTCTCCATCTTTATCTATATCCAGAAGATGTTAACCCTTTAAAACTACATCTCACTTTTCCTCTCTCCTTCTCCATTCAAGAGAATCTCCCCATCTATCTAAGGTGTTTCTACAGTGCCTATCACCTTGATATCTAAGTGCCGAACCTCCTTTTTATTTGGTGTTAAGATCCTCTTTTCTGTCATCTCATTTCTTATTTTCCCTCCCCATCATCTCAGTTAAAATGTATTGTGCTGCCTTTTCTCTACTATTGTACAAAGGTTCTAAAGTCTGCAAAGCATTTTCTTCTTTATAAAGATAAAAACATTATTCATTTTCCTTGATCAATAAGTCAGAAATATTTGGTCTATGTTTGTCGATTATTTTGTGTTTGCTGGTAACTAAATGTATCTGTCAAGATAATTTGCTTAGCTATTATACTGTATAGGCCCTATAATTACCAATAGATTGGACAGATAATTCCTGTATCTTTCAGTAAAATCATCCTCCACCCTATTCTATGTCAAGCAATCCAGACAATTTAGATTCAGCTCTGTACTATTCCAAAGTTTAAGGTTCTTTGTATCCAGGGTTTTGATTTGCACCCATCTCTATTTAAAATTATCTTGACAGTCAAACAACAACAAAAATAACGATGCCACCTAAATGAACACTAAACTTCTCAGCACAGTTTGACTTCATCCAAAGTAACTTTAAATTTTACTAAAACACTATTCTGCTCCATGATGACTGCTTAAACTTTTAGAACTGCAAACAGAGATACTACAAATACTATAGTGTTCTACAGTACTGGCACAAAACATTTTTCAATAGTGTAACTGCAGTCTTTCACACCCATGTAATATACTGTATTTTTTTAAATGTAAGGGATTCAAGATTATGCTGTGCCATACACATCATTCTCTGTTTTATCAAGCAGTGTTTTAAATTCAGTGATTGCCAAGGGAGTTGCTTGGACAACACAAAAAAGAAATCCCAGACAGCAAGCATATTTCCTTACTTTTATGTATTAAATATAAACAGCTGAATGGACTTTCATGACATTCTATACAGTCCAGATGCAGACACAAGCTTTCTGAGAAAATTTCTTGTTTCCAGATGCCCCATTCTTATAGTGTTTAAGGTATAAACACGTGGAACATTGACATTTGCATTAGAAGCCTACACCAGGACAGGGGAACATTAGAATGATGTGTTTACTGCCACATATAATATATGCATTATAGTAAGCAGGATATTAAAAAATGAATGCATGTGCAGCCAGGCCAGGCTTATGTTCTACTTAATCTCACAGAAGACCAGGTAATTGAGGACTATTGATTTTCAAGACAAAGTAAAGCAAACAAGCAAAAATCTATTCAGTTAAAAATATGCCATATGCACATCAGTATTGTGGAGGTAAGTAATCATTGGATGATCACTTACTTTAAAAAGGTAAATTGGTTACACTGACTTCTCAAGTCCCTTGACTTTATTTCTGCTAGAACTCATTACATGTCTTGATTTGGTAATTCTGTACAGGCCCAGAAAGTGTCCGTACAAAACTTTTTCTATGCATCTGGGGCTAAATGTTGAAATCTTCTTTCATGGGCAGGAATTACCTCCCAAGAGAAAACTTGTGAAAGTTGGATAGGGGCGAGAAAAATGTATCAAGTTATCTTCATGCCATTTCCTTTACTTTCTTTCTGAGGGCATGTGGCAGAGTTCTCTGCTCATCTCCCCTGTGGAATTAACAGGAGTTCAGACCCCAGGGAAGTCAGAAGATCCATCTGCATGGAAGCCCTGTGTATTGGCTTACTCTATTATGGAGATTCTTTGAAGGGGAACCTTGGAATGGAAAGGGCTCTGCAATGAAATTAAAACAAATACTCTAAAGAGAAAAATAAATCAGGCCCACAGGGTACATCAACAGAAATTGGCTCTCACAATTAAGGCTTGTCAGTGCTTCCTGTGTTCCGATTAAGGCACAGAGAGTTTGTAAAACATTACACAACACAGCAGTGAGAGCCTGCTGTAAGCTTCAGCCAGCCACAGCCTGTTCTGTTCCCAGCAGTCTAGATCCACACCTTTCAAAATGGAAGCTGTCTTTACAGCCACACACATCTCCTAACATAACTATGACACCTACTCCAACCACTCCCCTCTACCAGACTGAGCTCCAACCCATACATTCTGTTTTATACTCTGGAGAAGATTCCCATCATGCCCAGCTCTTAAAGAGACACTGCTTCTGAGACAGACAACTTACCTTTTCTCACTACAGAATCCTGGAAATAAAGGGAAGATAGAACAGAGTGGAAGAGCCATGTGTTGTCCACTGTTTAAATTGGTTAAGAAAAGGGAGGAGAGTGATTATAAGCTTTTGGGAGGCAGGGACTTTTTGTTTTGTGTTTGTGCAGTGCCTACCACAAAAAGGCCTTGGTCCATGATGGGGGCTCCTAGGTGCTGCCACAATAAATAATAATAACTAATAATTAATACTAATATGCAGGGTTTATTGAAGCAAGCAATCGGATGTTAGAGCAGATATCCACAACGGTAGCGAGGCACATACTACAATAATCTCTACTGAGTCCCACAACCTTGTCCCCCTTACTTTGTCTCATTTGTCCCCAAAAAGCAGAAGAGACTCAAAACCCATGGAGCTCCAGCAAGAGAGTCTGGATAGATCTCAATACAGTGTGTAGTGTTTCATGCTACAAGACTTCCTTGTTTCACATACTTAGGCTGGTGCCTTTGAATCAGAAGGCATAACATTGCCTGTCAGTAATTAAATTCCCTGCTTCATAAGCTTACCACCTGAGGAAGAGTCAGGAAGGAATTTTTACCCATTCACACAGTGTATAACATTGCAAAATTGGTTAGGTGCATTAAGGAAGATATGTCAGAAGTATCCAAGAGAACCATCTCATATGGTCCTGCCTGGGTGTTGGACCAGCTGGACCTATAATGTGATCTGTTATGGCAGTTTCTGTATACTGAAAGAAATGTCCAATATGGACTAAGTTTTAAGGAATCATATCTTAATCCATTAATATGTTTATATTGTAGAGTGAAGCACTTTTTAAAAAAAATTGAATTCTTGGCTCATTTTAGTCCTGACAAGGTATCTTTTCAAAGCAATTGGTTTCTGTGTTTGGATCTGTCATTCTATTTGAGCTAATATTTATACATCATTAGCTTTGTTTCTCCACAGTTGATTTAAGAAACTTAATAATTATTAGCACTGATGGTTTTCTGGTGCTTTATAAATTGCTTCTATGTTAAACCACTTCAGAGTTCTCACAAGTGTCCAAATAAGAAGTTCATCTAGGAATAAGCCCATTAAAAATAACAGCTTAAACTTTTCCTACAGCATATAAATGAAGATGTTAGGATAGCTTACAGATGGAGTAGATATGAGCACTGAAGGCAGACATTTCATGTTTCAGAGATGACTGACATAACTTTGATGTGCATGATCTTTTATTGACTGTCATTTTACAATTCAAGGTTCTTTATTCTAAAGTACGTTTCTTAGGGCCTGGTCCCATCCTTGAATTGGTGAGCTAGAGCATTGATTTATAATACAAATTTGCAGATACTGGGCTAGATCCTTACCTGGTTTAAATGGTGTAGCTCTATTGCAGTTAATGGAATTCTGCGGACAATGTACCAGCTGAGCGTTTTATCCAGTGTGTTCACTGGTGAGGAATTACAGTGTTAACTAAACCAGAACACCAGCATTCACTCAAATAGCATGGTGATGTGACTCCTCTGCAATTTTTCCGTCACCCGGCTCCTGTGCTGGAGAGCTGAGGAAGCCAAGCTGTAGTTTAGATTGTGTGTCCTGCTGATAGGAATTGTTTGAACTTCAGCAATTTTTTATTTTTATATATGATGGACAAATTAGACAAGAAAAGCAGAATTCTTGGTGACACATGTAAAAAGAGTTTTGATCACTCAGCAGTCTTTTAAAAAGCAACTAAATAAACCAAATCAATGGTCAAAAGCCAAATAGCAAATTGAATTAGTTGTTAAATGTCATTAGATCCTTATCTGTATTAGCTGGTGGTCTAGATAGCATAAATTGGGTGTCTTTTGTTGCAACAGGATGTTTAGACATCAGTGGACATGTTCCCTGCTTTTATCTGTTGCTGTTTAAACTGACTAAAAGCAAAACCTGGTATCAGTGTAACCATTCAATGGCAATAGCAGAATCTTGTCTCTGCATGTGCCTCTTTTAAGCAGAAAAAACCACAGTGTCAGCACTTATGTTAGATATGTATCTTGTAAGTTTGCTGTGGCAAATATGGAACCAGAGCTTCCCTGACGAGTCACAGCTATCTCCATCGGTCAGCCTCAGCCGTATCAGGCATTTCCTGTTAGCGCTCTTATGCCTTTCGACTCTGTTGTTGAGTCAGATAGAATTGCTTACATTTCTGGCAGCAGATCAGTGTTGTGGGGTGCAGTTGTAGCCAATCATGAAATGTCACTTAAGAATCTGACAGTGGAATTTCTGGGTCAGAAACCTGTCAAGCCCAGCAGGACACCAGGGAAATATATTAAACTAGACCACTGTACTTGACAGTTTTATTATACATCCACCTCTAAGCAACTACAGAGGGGAGCACATGTTGGTTTACAGCAATGTTTTTGGTAAGAAGAAAAATATGAAGGTAAGGGCTGAGATTAACCAAAACTGAGATGGAACAAAAAGATATTTTTTATTGATTTTTAGTCTGGGAAATGTAAATTACCCTGGTTTACAGGGGAAAAAATGATGATGTTTTGCTACAGCACAGTCTGACCTTACATAGGGAATGTTTATTGTTGATGAATGCTGCTGTCACAGCTCAGCAGTCAAACTGCTGAAAACAGCTTGCCTATCTAAGGTGCTTATACGCTCCTCATTACTGAAGTATCTGAGCGTCTCACAATCTTTAATGTGTTTATTGTTATGCCGTTCCTGTGAGGGAGGGAAATGCTATTACTCCCAATGGGAGTACTGGGAAACTGAGGCACCGAAAGATGAAGGGACTTACCTAAGCTCATATACGATGTCTTTGATAGAGCAGGGAACTGCATTCAGATCTCCTGAGTCCCAAGCTAGGGCCCTGACCACTGGCCTACCCTTCTTTTCTGTTCCCTTGTTATACTGCTCTCTGAAATACGATTATGTAACTCACTACATTGTTACTTATGCAGTTTAGAAGGCTTTGACCACTGGAAAAATATCCCCTTATTTGGCTTGTCACAGGGCTAACAATTAAACATTTTTTTAAAGCAAGATGCATGTTAAAGTTAATTACTAGTGAGATTTAAGAGAACAAGCTGTATTTTATTCATTCATTCATTTATTCTCCCCCGCACCCCAATTACGTTTACATAATTAAGTCCACAGGGGTTTCAGGAATGAGACACCATAAATCTGCATGCTGGTTTATAGGATTTGGAATCAAAGTGTAATAAAATGGATTATTAACTGTTCAAGATGCAAAAAACCCAACCCTATTTGTAATCTTTTTTTATTTCATTGGGAAGGTGTGGAAGCCCTGGAGAATGAAAACTTCTCTCCAGCTACAGAACAGATATAGCACAAGCAGGGGCAGTGTAACATTCCCCACAATATGCTGCCAACGTGTCTCAACTCTGAACTGGAGGGACACATTTAGGAACAAGACTCCAGCTAGGTTTGCAGGCCCATTGAGGATCTGCTTCTAGAGTGTCTTCCTATGAGTTGCTACAGGACCTCATCTTTCACTAAGTGGGAGATGAAGCTGCTGAGCACCTCACAGGTGTACGCAGAAACTTGCAGAATTGAGCTCCACCATCCTTAGCTTCTCCAACGAGACTGCCAGCAATCGTGATGTGGACATGTCCTGTGGAACCAAACTGAAGACACCATCTTATTCTATACGCTACTGAACAGATAGTAACAGCTTCTGGTCATTATTCATTACTGAAATGGATCAAATCTGAACTGGCAATAAAGAGATGAAAAGCTCCAGATTCTATCACTAATACTCTGAGACATCCAGGTTTCTCTACAGTTGCTTTCTCTTCTTTAGGTCTTTTTTCCTTAGCATTACAACAGTCATTCCATCATGTAAAACTCTCCTTTTGAATTAGCGATAGATGATCCATAAAAGAATTGAAATTACTTGTAACATATGATATAGAAAAAAGATTACCAAACCCTCTGTAGGAATAGCTACACTCACCTGGTAAGTGAATATTTCTCAGAAAGCTATTGTTGGCTTATTAAGTGGCTATTTTCACTGCTATGTCATTTTATATGAAATCTCTGCTTGTCTTTAAACTGTTTTGCTGTATGGGTTATTGTTTTTGTAATGTTTGCTACAGACTGCTCATATAATTATTTGTTGAATTAGATTGTATTCAAAGGAAGGAGTTTTCTAATTGTATCAAAGAAACTTTTTGACAATACCAGGAATGTGACTTTTTTCTTAAAAAGCTGTACAATGTGATTTGTGTATGTATGCATTAAAAAGAGCTGTACAGCTAATGCACCTGTATTGCTTAGAGTTTAAACACAACAGAATGTATAATATAATTTTTTGGACTATAGTATGAAATTATGTGTGTGATGGAAGCACAAATGTTAATCTCTGGTATGGAGTTAAATAAATGCAAAAATTAAGCAATTTGAAGAAATAACCTTTACAACAATACCATACATGATGTTAGTTTTAGGGTGATTATGTTAAAGTATCTATAAAACTATTCTGCAAAAACACCGCTTTACCTTTGCCTTAGGATAGTGGGACATGATCTTAATGGACCTGATTTTTCTCCAATTTACCTCAATGAAAGCTTTGCTATTGACTTCAATGGGAACAGTATCAGGCTGAATATGAATAATCAGAGGCCTGATCCAAAGCCCACTAGACTCCGATGGAGCTCATTGGACTTCGAGCAAATCCTAGTTGAACAAAGAAGGCTGTTTTGTCAGTCTGTATTGCAGTTTGAATAGTAAATGCCAACTAATACAACAATTCTATTTGAGCACAGTGCATCTCTCTGTCCTGAATAGACAAACAATACCCTCAGTCTGATACTATAGTCAGACAAAGAGAGTTTCACTGGAAATCCAAGAAAGAGCTAATTTTCTAAAATTGGAACATTATCTGTCATGTGTTACTACTGTGTAATTATGACTGTTCCTCAGCTTTTGCAGAAAAAGATTTTCATAAGAGCCTTTTAATCTAAATGGGCAATTATATTAAAACACTGACTTCCATACTTAGATACTCATTTAGATGCATATTATTGTGTTTGGTATAAATTTAGCAAATTACATAGCAGTGCTTCTTTAGTGGAAACTTAAAATATGATTACTACCTGCTTAAGTGAAGAACATGAATAGTTTTGAGAAGTACATTTGTGTTGTTCATCATTAGTAATACAATACTTTTGCCATGAATATGAGATTGTACATCAGAGATAATGCCTTTTAGACAGTGGAAGTCTATGTGGTTTTGCAAAGAGAACAATAGTAAATAAATAAATGAAAAAGAAAGAAAGAAAGGAAGAAAGAAAGAAAGAACTCCCCTACCATTATCAGAAAAAGAAAAGTGAGTTTAAACTGAGGGAAAGCTTTTTGTGGCCAACAGATGAGATGGCTGGATAAAATTAAGCACAGCTTGTCTTGGAATATCATCTGAAAAGTTTAGTGATCCAGCTGAAAATATCTATAAGTTTTTCAGGCAATTGAAATGCTAAAAGGTTCTAGAATCCTCTGCAGGAAATTGACCTATTCATACAGAAAAATTAATATGGCTCAGCAGCACTTTTATTGAACAAAAAATAAAATGGCAGCTCTACAGTTCAAAGTCATGGAGTCACTGTAGAGGTCATGCTGATGTTCCACAGTACAAATGGGAGTTTGTTCAGTTACTCTCCGATTTGTATATAGCGGAGTGGGAGAATAAATCGGTTTGGAAGGTCATCTTGAAAATGATACATGTTTAATAACTTTTAAAATACAAATGTAGGCCCCTCATTCAGGAAAGTACTTAAGTATATGCTTAACTTTTCAGTATGTGAGTAGTCCCACACAACTCAGTGGAACTACTCATGTGCTTAAAGCTCTGCACATGCTTAAGGACCTTGCTGAATCAGGGCCATAGCACTGAAGTGCTGGGGAACCCACTTACATGAGCTTTTTGTTATTTTTGTTAAATCTTTGGGCCATGATGAGTTCAAGGTGCCTGCAATTTGCTGTACTGTTTAGAGCCAGATTCTGCAATCCTTTCTTACACTGAGAAGTACCCTACTCCTTGAATAGTCCTATTTAAATGAATGGTAGCATTTGCAGAGTAAGGTATTACTCAGTGTGAGTAAAGATGGAGAAATATAGCCATTAGTTCTTACCTACAAATTAGACATTATTTGATATTCATTGAAGAGTCAGGAAATTTTTTTTTTTTACTGTCAGTAACACTTTCTTCAGCTCTTCAAAGCTCCACAACAAGATTATATTGCCTAGTGTTCTTGCTCTGGGAAATTAATCGTTGTTTTTATTTTCTTACTTGGTGTCAGGAAAAGTTTTGCCATGCACAGACTCTGAGTTTTGCTGTTCCAGATGAAAATATTTTGTCCTCCTAAATTAACTTAGACAAATGAAGACATGGAGTTGGAAAAGAATTCCAAATTTATGCACCTCTAGACTTAAGACAAGTAGAATTTAATTGATAGTGAGTCCTAAAAATGGAATAAATATTTAAATAAGAAACAGCAGATCTTTGAATGTCAATTCTCTTTGAGAACTCAACATTGGATTTACACACTTGATTCTTTTTGTGAATTTACATATCCTGTTATTCTGGTGCAAAAGATTTTAATTATTGTGGGCTCTATTCAACAGAAATTTGAAAGTGTTTTCCCTTCATATAGGACTAAAGGACATCGTTCCTTACTTTGTCTAACTAGTAATCCAAAATTTGGCCATCTACCGGGTGCTAGCAATTTTCCAATCAATCCTATGTGTGGGAAAGGTCTTCTAGCTGAATGCCATGAACTGTGTAGACTCAGTTATTGCTAATCTTAATTTATTACTGTTGAACAGAAAAAACCTACCTTCCATGCACAGGGGAATACATTTTATGGGAACCAGATCCTCAGCTGATGTAAATCAGCCTAACTCCATTGTCCTAATGTTCTTCAGTGGAGCTATGCAGAATTACACTAGCTGAAGATGTGGCACTTTAATTGCATTGGCCATATTGAGAAACTCAACATGTAGTAGTAATCCATGGCTTATTGCTAAAGTGTTATTATAATTATGAAAATTGTCAATAAATACAGTTCTTTGTTAATTTAAACATATCCCTGTAGTATGGGAAACTCAAAGACAATATCACTATTTGAGTACATGAGAATCAGAAAGTGAAACTGACCAATCTTTTTGTTGACCAAACTAAATGAATTGCAAAAAATAAACAAACATCATCAACAAAATCAAAAGTGGATTTAGTTTGTAAAATAATTTTAATTTTAATAATCTGAGGTGGTATTAATAACAGATGTAAGGAAATACTTAAGAAAATATTATCTTGACAGCATTCTTTTAAATTAATAAAAAAAAAATCCATTGGCCATCAGAACTCACAAATCCAACTGAATATGATGAATTAATTAGTGTGTCTTTACCATGGTCCAGTACTAGAAGGGCTCTAAATTGCTCAGATGCATTATTTAGGCCATATTAGAACTATGGGAGTTCCGCTTTAGCTCTAGTGAGGAAGGGGCCTGGTGTTGGAGGAAGTCAATTCTATGCCTGCCATTGCCACAATATGACAGCAGTGAAGATGCTACATGGTCACAGGTTAGTTACATTGTAAGGACTGTACTTAAGTGATCATTTTATGTCATTATTTGCCATTATTAATTTATATTTGCGTATAGTTTGTAATTCCGTATTCTTATGATCCTTGAGAGCAGTGAGAAGCCCTAAGCACACAGCAAAGAAGTAGTAGTAAGTTATGGTGTTTCTGAGTTCAGACAACAGCTTGGGGTGATATTCCTTCTTTTGGACCCTTCAGAGAGGGGATGCCGGTTAGTAGCACTCTGTGCAAAGAACAAAGCGTTAACCAAAACAGCAGCATTATGATAAATTAGAATACCGCTGTGGGTAAAAAAGCAATCCAATCCAATTACTGCAGTATGTTTTGTATATCAATGTAATGAGGCATGCAAACCAAAGTAATTATAAAACCAATAATTGGTCTATGGTGAAATCTTATGTAGATAACACATGCTGAAAAAAGTCATGAATGGCCTGAATCTTACTTATCATTCTAAAACTGTTTGCATGAAGAAATATTTTCTTTATAATAATGTAATATTGCTTTCCATTAAAATTTTTCTACAATTGAAAGAAACAGCCAGAAATAAATCACATGAAGGACATGCAGTGGAGAAAGCTGTAATGTTTTAGGAATTTCAAATTTATATGCCTGTATTTGATTCAGATACAAAAGGTTTTGTGTGTTTAAATTATTATGGAATGATTGTGGATATGGAATCCACTTTCACTTTTTTAAATGCAGATTGGGGATATCAGGTTTACAGAAAATTAAAAAAACAAAACAAAACTCCACACCACTCTGGTCATTTTCACACTGCTTTGTAATCAATTTTTTTAAAAATCATAATCTGACATTCTCTTAATGTTGTTAAAACAACAACTACTTTGTCATAAATCCAGGGATATCGTGAAATGATCAAAAAGGAACTTAGTTTGCCTTGTTTAACATTCTGTCCTATAAACTTTAATTGATTGACTGATTAATGTACAGTGAACAAGAGAAGCCTGTTCATTTAGCTGTTGGCAACTGCCCTACTGGATTGGCTAAATGTCAGTGGGAGAGTTAAATAGTCAGGCTGACATTATTGTGAGAAAATTGCATTGTCAGGGATGGGTCTGAAAAAGCACATTCACTCTAGTGAATTGTTGCTATCGCAGAGCAGGCCAATGCATCTTTTCAAGAGTTTTATCAATCTCCTTCTTTATATCACGTATACAGTTTATACTAAAGGGACACTGTCTGGTCAATTTCAGCTCCAAACTCAGGGTACTGAAAACGCCAAGAGCAAGAAGAATTATTCTATAAATATTTTTTGAAAAATCCAATAAAACCCATATCTTGGTTGGCTTTAAATGTTCCCCAGCAATGTTTGCAAACCTTATATTGCACTAGGTTTTCACTAGCAGGAGAATCAAATTAGTTTGTTTTTGTTTTCTAAGATGAGGGAAATGCAAAATGTAAACTATCAGCCTTAACGATGAACTGTAAATTTGATTGTAATGATCAGTTAAGTTTTAATCTTCTTGAATATTATTCAGTGGAAAAAATTGTGCGTGTTTAAATATATGTATAAATCCAGATTGGATGTCATTTTAAGAGATGTGCTCTCATGCATCCACAGGGTATGGGCTTGATACGGCATAGGAATCACTTGGTGAAATTCTGTAGCCTCTGGTATGCAGGAGGTCAGACTAAATGTTCATAATTGTCCTGACGAACCTTAAAATCAGTTACTCTGTATGGATGGATGTTCAACTTGACCATGTCCCTGTAAAGGGATGCTGTAATTTAAGATCCAACTCTACCACTCCATTTTTGCAGCCAAACTCAGGGGCGTTAACACATTTACCTGATTAAGCAGGTGGGGCCTATTGACTCCGTCTGCTTCTGTAAATGGAGGGATCCCAGATCAAGTACATATATACTGGGTTATTTAAAAGCAGATGTGAGTACCTCCACATGCTCCCCCATTCCTATGCAAGATCCTTTTTGCAGCTGCACCAGGGAATTAGGCTCTGAAACCAGAGGGGAATTTCCATCATATGCATTATAAGAGAACTTCTCTTGCACTGGGCTAAAACCCAGTCTGGCTTGGCTGGGCTTTCAGAGACTACTTCGCTGCCTTAGAAGCCATAGAGTTTGAAGGCCGGGTGGACACAAAGAGTATATGTGCATGTTTGAGGGGCTAAATTTCCCACCCACTACTACCCCTCAACTTTTCTATGATTATGTTTTATTTTTTTCCTTTTTGTCGGCTCCTTCCTCATTCTCACCTTCACCTCCCCGCTCTCTGCTATGCATTTATTCTGTGATATCTACACACAGGATCCCAAAACGAGAGAGAACAGAATGGAAACCTTTTATGAGAAGGTACACAATGTTCATCTTCTCTCTAGCAAGCTGCTTCTGAATTGAACCCCAAATCAGATGCTTAACCAAACCAGCTCTCCTTTTTCTCCATTTCAAAGCACTGTTACTCTGAAGGTTGCTGAAGGAATTTTATCTTTTTTCTTAAAATGATGAAGCATTCCAGGGAAACACATTGTGTGGCGGCACAAAGGATTCACCTTTTATCTATGATCCAAGGTGAGATTCAAACAAAGCTCTTTAACATTCACTAAACACGGTTTTTCATCTCAACTTCTCATCACTGGCATATGTCCTTTAGCAAAATCATTGGATTTTGTCACAGGCAGGTTCACCTTGAACTGATATACCGCTAAAGAGAATCAATGTGGAATGATTGAAAATGTTTACACTGTGACTTAAGCCTTTTTATCACTTGTGTGTGCTGGGAGGATTAAAAAGGGGTGGGGGGGGGGGGAGAAAGAATTATTGGCACTGAATCTTCAGTCACTCAAATTCAGAATAATACTAAAAATACAGATGAAGATTTTCAATAATAGGAGCTTAAAATTAGGAGCCTGATTTTTATAAGACCCTAAGAGAATTAGGTGCCCATATATCCCACTGATACATTCAAGGTAACAATGAGTAGCCTAAATCCATACTTAGGCACCTAAATGCTGATTAAAATTATCCTCCTGGTTTTGAAAATCTGGGGCACAATCAGCATGGAGAATATTTGGCATATGATTCCATCCTTGTGGGTTGGGGTTATTATGCAGAGAGGCAAGAGGAGGCAAAAGCAACAATAGCACTTAGAGAAGCTGTAACTATCCATTCTTCTGGCCTAATATTGTGAGCCCACTTCTAACACTGTTTTTCCTGTACATGTTTTCCCATTAGAAAAAAAGACTGCCTTGATGACGCATGCAGTTAGCTTTAATAGTCTAAATAACACAGTGTCTGCCTCTTGACATGCTCCACTGACTCCTTGGAAGTTTTGCTGCAATGGATAATTTTGTTACAGCTTTTTCTGTGAGGATACCCTAGAAGCCTCAGACTTCAAAGCTGTCAGTCTTCATTAGGTCATGTAATTTTCCCAGGCGGGGAGAGGGGGTAATTGTGAGTATTTGTGTTAATGTTAGGAGCTGCTAGATTCAGTGTGAACTTCTCCACAATGGACTATGCTATTAATAACCTGAATCATTGTCTGCAGAGAGAAGGGGTCTCCATGTTACTCTCTCTTTCAAGGGAAAGACAATTTTGCCTGTTTATTTGCATAGTCTTAGACTTTCCCTGAAGTAATTGCTGGACTGCTGAATGGTGTTATATTCAAGGTGTCCACTTTATTCAATGGGCTCCTGATGGCAGGTGAGCTGAGATTTCTAGACTATTAAAATGGTCCAGTAAGGAGTGTTATACTCCTTGAATGGGAATAGAAGACCTGGGCTAATTGACAATCTTTGTCTCTTGCTCCTTGGTCAGACAGGGGCTGGGCATAGTGCAAATCAGGGGCCAGCACTTGGTTGTCTGATTCGTGGGGCATTGATGAGCTGCTACTTTTCATTGTGGCTGTCATCTTCTGCACTTGGGCTTAAACTTTCATTTAAAACAATTAAGTCTCTAGTTGTTATGGCTGTGAAGATAGCTTTCGAGATAGGATGAAATGTAGGCTGATGCAGTGTTGTATGTATTAATCTGCAGAATGCCCGAAATAATAGCTATGAACTACTTCCATTCATCTCTGTTGTTAATTCTGAGGCCTAGTAATGGGGACAGACAAAGGACACATTGTTAACTATTTCACTGCCGATCAGTGTGCAAACAAAAGAAGCAGGGTAAGTGCACAGGCAAGTGTGAGTGTCATTTTACCTTGGGAGAAGTGATGGGCAAAGCTTGGGTTGTGGATGAAGCCTGAAGAGTACCATAGCTTTTCTTTCATGCTGGGCTCAGTATCAGGGGTGGAGCCAGCTGATGATTGTGGGTTTGGGCAATGGGTTGTGACCAACTTGTGTACCCAGGGTAGGATAGTGTGAGGGTTTGTGCTCAGACTGGTTTTAGGGCAAAAAGTTAAGACCACTGCTACACTAGGAGTGATTTGACAGTATCGCTGTACTGCATACTACACTAGCAAAATGCTCCTCGTGTGGACGCAGCTGATACTGGCAAAACAGCTTTTTCCCTACAGCTTACACAGCACCATGTATCCAGACGGAAATACACTATACATGAGAAAGTGCAACTCTGCTGGTGTAATTGCATTCAAAGGGCTTTTTGCTGGCAGAGCATGTTGCTCAGGGATCACATCTCTTCATACCTCTGACTGACCTAGCTAACCTGACCAAAGTCTGTGGTGTAGACCTGATCTAAGGGCTTATCTGCATGAACTATTAGATCATAGCAAGTTAGGCTGTGAATCTACTCCACACTAGCCTGATGCTGTCTAACAGTCCGTGTGGACACTGCTGAGGGGTGTTAGCTTGTTGCAGCACTTTGATCTCATGCTCTTTGAAATGTGCCAGCTCATCCGAACAGTTAAAATGCATCAGCGGGTCCACATCGACAGCTGGACTGTGGGAGGCTAATGTTGCCATCTTGCCATGGTCTAATTGTTCATGTCTGGGTGTCTAAGTGTCTAGGTCTTCTGGATGTAAAGAATACTTTCAGAGTCTGATCTGAATGTGCATCAATGCAATGCTCTCTGAAGACAACCTGAATCCAAAGCTCTGAGAGTGGTGTAAATTTCCCAACTCACTTCAATTGGATATTGACCCTGAAGCTGAATGATGGCAATGCACATTACAACTCTTAACTATTTCACTGCTGGACAAATCACATAAGAAAGAAAAGGGAAGATTGCCCAGTGAATAGTTACACAATCTGTTATGAATAGTATCTCATTTTGATGGCACAAGTTTCAGGGTGGGTGAATACTGGGAGAGCAACATCACCTTCTTCACCTCCCAATCTGCACAGTCAGTCCCCATTTTGAGACACAAGGGAAGCATCAGAATTTTTTTAAACACAAATTTACTGCCAAATACCATTGGTAAATAATGGTAGAGAACATAGGATCCCTTCTTTCTTTAGTGGCTCAAGTGTCTTTGGGTTCTCAAGGGCTCCCAAATGCCAGTGAAAACCACTGAGAATTGGACGCTAACCTTTCTTCAGACCCTTTGACAATCCCAACCTTAATAACTGCATCAGCATAAATAGCTTTTCTTGGAAGCAAAGAGACTATGGTATTGAGGACTATGCCTTTAAGGGCTGAGCTTCCCAGACAGAGAGTCTGGGCCGGGTGCTGTGAAGCTCTTGTTGTTATACATAGGCATTTGGAATCAGGTATGGAATAAAGCAGATCTCTTGCAGCATCTTAAGCAGTGAGTAATCAGTGAACACCACAGGCTCATGGGGATGAGGAGGCCTGGAGAAAGAAAACTAAGTGATTTTGACAGATGTGCCAGAGCAAATAGAAACTTCTAGAAATACATGGCTCTCTGCCCTTACATATTTCACTAAAATACAGAAAATCAATCCCATCCTCCCAATCCTATGCACTAAACAGAAATACAGAAACACCTTGTACAGCAAATTGCACACATGAAGAGTATGATATACAAGGGTGAAAGGAGAGGTCAAGGGTCATCAATTACTTGCATGATCTGTAGCATATTCAAATCAGAGAGCTATCTGTGCTAGGCAATATAAAATAATGCCATGGAACAGAATAGCCTCCATTCAAAAAAAGCAAAACAAAAACAAAAACCCACCCTACCTTTTATTACAGCCTGGTTAATTGTCCATTGATAAAGGCTTACCGTTGTGAAATGTATTTGCTGACTTTAGAACTTTCAGAAACATTTTCTGAATGCTTTACAATTTAGAAGCTCTCAGAGTTCTCCCTCTGCAGAGACCTTTCTGCTTCTTCAGCAAGCCTCACATTCCCACTGATTACAAATAAAACACAATTGTATAAATCATTAATATATTATACTGTTCAGAACAGACTATTCCATGGGTTTCACACTTTCCTTACAACGGCTGCCTCTCACTATATAGTATTTCAACACACAGTTTGTCTTTGGATGCTTGCAGTGCTGTCTTTGTTGCTAAGTCTCAGTTACTCTCTTCATGTGCTTGGGGCAGTGTTGTGGGAGCATGGCTTTAGGTAATCTTTGGACGTCCAGACTCTGAGGCCTTCTAATAACCCACTCAGTCTCCAGGGCAAATTAAAGAGCAGCTTCAGGGCTGCTCTAATTTACGTTCTGTTTTCTATGGCCCTCTTTGGGTCCAAGAAGCTAACAATAGCAATCATGTTGGGAACAGGGCCAGTGCAGAGCTCTTGCACCCACTCCCTGCTGGCCAGGGAGTCCCTTTGCATAATGACTATTGCACAGAGGCTATTTCTGCACACATAAAAGGTCCTTTATATGGCCTGCACAGTGTGCAATGTTTTCACTGTAACTGATAATAGGCTCACTAGAATTATGGGAATACTGCAGGTACATATGAAGCCAGTCCAAATTATTATCATCATGATTTTGTTCAAAGGGGAAACTAACATATGAGCCCAAAGAATTAGTCCCAGTCCTAAAGATGCATTGAACTGAATTTCTCTGAAATAAGGTATTATAGGCCCAATTCCGCATGACTTTCACATTCATTCTCATTGAGTCACTGGGAAATGTGGGTGCACAAAATTCAATCGCTTAGATCTTTTATTTATATATTTACTTAATCTTGTCTCACAAAGACAGGTGCGTTAAGGTTAAAAAATTCCTTTTTAAAAAACTATGATAAATATTGATGCAATATTTCAAATAATGCATATATGCACAAGCATAGTTCTGAGGCTTGAAAAGCAGCTGCTCTCCTAGGACTAGCCTATCCCTGTACACATACTTTAATCAAAAAGGGATACACATGCTACAGAGAGTGAGGAGGAATACTGATGTTAATGAATATGTTGGAACACTGGGCCTGGATCATGTTGATAGCATGAGTGGCTGACAATTTTTCAATTAGATGTCATTAAAATGTTTGATGCAAAGTCCAATTAGGCTTTATGAAATTTCCAATGAATTTCATTTACAAGATTGACAGTAAAAAATGAAAAAAGAAAGATGTCATCATTTCAATACTTAGTGGTCCAAGGCTTTTGTTTCCTATAAATGGACAAGGTCCTTTAAGCCTTGTGATTAATCTGATGGATCTTTTCAATTTTATCAGCCCCTTCTGTGACATTATTTTCTAATCAGTATGGCTCTAGCGTTCATTTAAAAAAAAAACCCCAAAACCTAATGACAACCAGGTAATGCTGCTCAAAATTCTATTGCTAATCTCGGCTGCCTGGACATTTTTCTATAATTGCTTTTCACAGTGTTTTTGTGCTACTTGTTTTGTGAAGTATCTATGGCAGCATTATAACTCCTGGTTACCTTAATCATGGGGTTTACAAGTTCATACAAATATTGTATTGTAGATGGTTAGGATTTGTAAGAAGCATCTGTCTTTCTTCTAGCTTTTGTTACCACATTAAATTATGGCCTTGAGGAAAGAGGACTCTAAATTCTTTATTGCTACCTGGAAACCATATTCAAGCAAGTTTTGTTGTTTTTTAAATGCCCAACTCCTTATTTTTCCTGTCAGTTGTTGGCACCTTGATGAAGATGGTTGTCAACTCAAGACAAATCATATTTCTTTCAGAATGGGCAGCCAAATCTGGCTTACGGAATATCAGTCTGTTGCCAGATCTGTCAGTATAAAGTTCAGATCATAGTTAACTAGAGCCAGTATAGTTAATTACCTGACAAAAAGACTCATAATATGCCACATACAATGATTTTCTTTGGAATATAAACTATGCAAACACTTAATGTTGCTGACAGAGCTGACACTGGCCCTTTAAAAACTTTCTTGATTTCACAAACATTATTAATCAATAGGAGTTTGACCTTGAAATAAGCTGAAGTCTGACTATTTCTTGGTAATTATCTCTGAATGTTATACAATTTATAAGCTGATCAACATGGCTGTGACATACATATATTTCCTGTATGAAGAGAAGTTGCTTTATATTCTTTCCAAGTAGATCCCAGTGATGAGAAAAACCTCCAAAAGCTTGAAGTCCAGGTTCTTAGTCAAAATTCAGCTGAACATGTTAAGATCACTTTTACTTCTTCCTTGGAACAGTCTTTCAGAGTTTGCTCAGAAACTCTTCCTACTGCTGGCAAAACAGTAATACTGAACTCACCATTGCCCTCTGACATCCATGAGATTTTCAGTGTACAGCTCTCCAAGACTCAGGGGGCCTGAATCTCTGCTGCCTTAAATCTTGTGTGGTAATTTACACATGTAGCAAGTAGGAGTAAAACGCTACCAAATAGGATGGAGGGTGTTAGGTTTCAGGTCCCACTCTTAGCTTGTCCTATGAGGCCGTTTCAGCTATGGAATGATCGTCTCTGGAAAATAAGAGGATACTTGTCTGCAGTGCGAGCTGCATGTTCTGGGATTGAATAAAGGCAGCCTGGGTTTTTGAAGTGACTTATGGTCCAGGAAAATGTGGACATGACTTCGGGTCCTCTGCGGCAGAGGAGAAGGAGACTCCATTTGCATTCTTCACAGGTGATGATGTGAGTTAACACTCTGGTGTGTTACACTGTCAGGTTTCTGTGACACAGGACAGATCACACAACTCATCAGGGATACGATAGCGGATGGTGGATGGTTTATTGACCACAGATCTTGCACTGTTCAGCTAGGAAGTGTAGCAGTGAGTGTTCTCCTATAATGTCCTAGGCAACTCTAGGAGGTATTGAGCCTCTCTGCAGAACAATGCCTCCCATACCTCCTGCTGAACAATTTCTCCCCCTGCTCCCAATACAGGCCAGAGCCTTAGAGGCACAACTGAACCTTATGTATATTTATAGGGTATCAGATCTACTTTGACACTATGTAATTCATCACTCACCACAAATTTTATATAAACATAATTAAACAAACACGGAATACGAGAAAAATGCTAATGTGCTCATATATTGCTATATGATTTGGTGAGCAAGTAGATGAAAATACATGCATAGATTTTAGGTTTTATGATGACCAGTAGTGTAATTTAATTTCAGCTCATAGTTAGCTACTAAGATGATAATAGAAGTCTGAAATCCATAATCTCAAATTGCCTCTTGAACAGGATTTATTGCTCTTTTTCTATGAAGGAAGCTGTAAAATAAAAAAAGTGATGGTTAAATTATTCATGCTATGGAGTTCCAGATTGATAAAAAAATAAGCTTGATAGTTTTCCCTATGTTATCATCTTAGCTCAGATGTGGGCTGCAAGCTAAAGGAGGTTATAGTGCATATTGGAAAACTTTCAAGCTTAATATATGTATTTAGCATGCAATGGCGGTTGCCTCTTAAAATGATTTCTGTTATGTCTGTTTTTGCCTTTACAGTGCATACCATCATGAGATCATTTCAGCCATACCAGGAATCCATAGCAATAGACGGTTTAATGTTTCATTAATAGACTTGGAACCCTGCTGGCTCATTCCCTGCAGATTTGTTCAGCTTTGCTATGCCACCAAGCAAACGCGCCCATCATGTTTCAAAACTGTAACAGGCAAAGGGCTGTGAGGATGGTAATGAAATGTAGAGACCTTTCACCCTCCAGCTCAACGGCCTGAGCTCAGTCCTGGAGGGTGTCGTTTAGGGCTGTGTCTACAGTAGACATTTTTCTTTTAAAATTCCCAGGGTTGCTACCACAAATGCAACTCCACCAGTGGTAGCAGAGGTGGGCCAGCAAACAGCGTTATGACCACTCCATCATCTAATCCAGCTCAGTCCAACTCTTGTAGTTAAAATGCTAATGGGCACCTGCCTGCCCTGTCTGCAGAAGTGTTCCAATCACTGGACCTGCATTGGTGGCAAGTTTTAAGAAAAAAAAGTTAATGCAGAGAAGACCTAGAAGTCATCATCATCCAGGGGTTATTCTATGGCCTGTGTGAAATAGCTCAGGGGACTCAGCCTAATTCTAGAGGAGTCCGCAGAAAAACTCCTCTCACAATTAGTAATAATTGAGACTCTTGTTGCAGTGGTGGTTCTCAGTCAAAATTTTAGGAGTGATACTGTAATTGCTCACTGACTAGCTGTGTATATGTGCATCCTTTCACCTGGCTGTGGAAACGAGCATTTTCTCTTACTATTTGCCTCTTCACTGCCTGTGCACTCATCGGATCAGGGCACATTTGAAAGGGTCGGCTGCTGGAGTTGTTCAATGCAGTGCAGGTGACCCTTTGAAGTTCTGATGCTTCTTCTTTGGAGCCTCCTATGTGCAACACAACTTAGGTCCCTGGGATGAAGGTAAATTCTCACTTTGATTTTATTTTCTCTGTTTTCTTGGTGGGACAGTGCCTTCTGTGTCCCTTGGCAGTAGTGACACTCACTACTTGAACATTTTGGTGGAGAAGTCAGGGATGGAATGGGCATACAGAGCTATAGAGATAACCCTTTCTGGTTAGGATTGAAAAACATTGCACAGCATGTGGGAAAGCTGGCCAGGGTCAGCCTGTGCTCTATCTGATCTCTTAAGAAGCAGAGAATTTAAGATCTGAGCATTGACAATTGACAATGCTAATTGATACTACATTTAGAAAGAAAGGGGAAAGAAAGTACCGCACTGACTGGCCTATTGAATGCTGGAAGGTTGACTTAGTAATTGGTTTCCTATAAGAACATAAGAATGGCCATACTTGGTCAGACCACTGGTTCATCTAGCCCAATATTCTGTCTTTTGACAGTGGCCAATGCCAGATGCTTCAAAGCGAATGAACAGAACAGGGCAATTTAATGAGTGATCCATCTCCTGTCATCCAGTCCCAGCATCTGGCAGTCAGAGACTTAGGGACACCTAGAGCATAGGGTTGCATTCCTGAGCATCTTGACTAATAGCCATTGATTGACCTATCCTTCATGAATTTATCTACTTCTTTTTTGAATTAGTTATAGTCTTGGCTTTGATGACATCCCCTGGCAATCAGTACCGCAGGTTCACTGTGTGCTGTGTGAAGAAGTTCTTCCTTTTTTGGTTTGTTTTAAACCTGCTGCTTACTAATTTCATTGGGTGACCCCTGATTCTTGTGTTATGTGAAGGTGTAAACAAAACTTCCTTATTCACTTTCTCCAACATATTCATGATTTTATAGACCTCTCCCATATCCCCCCTTAGTTGAGTCTTTTCCAAGTAGAACAAAGTCCCACTCTTTTTAATCTCTCCTCAGATGGAAGTTTTTCCATATCCTTAATCATTTTTGTTGTCCTTCTCTGTACCTTTTCTATTTCTAATATCTTTTTTGAGATGGGGTGACCAGAACTGCATGCAGTATTCAAGGCGTGGGCAATACCGTGAATTTATAAAGTGGCATGAAGATATTTAATGTCTTATTATCTATCCCTTTTCTAATTATTCCTAACATTCTGTTAGCTTTTTTGTCTGCCGCTGCACAATGAGCAGAGGTTTTCAGAGAACTATCCACAGTGACTCCAGGATCTCTTCGGTGGATACAGCTAATTCAGATCCCATCATTTTGTATGTACTTTTCTACAAATGATTGTGTCAATAGGCAGATGTGAAAAATGGGCTACATAAAAGGCTGAATGGTCAACTGATTAAGCAGACTGTGCTCAGGCAATGGGCATATATTTTTATGACTCTAAATAACAGCCTCAAAGCACCAACACTTTATTTTTATATGCTTAACCTCTGCTAAACTTGATTCAGCTGCAATTTTATGCTTCAGACCCAAAAAGCTCAGTCACAATTCAAGCCTTGTCTTCACCAAAACAGTAATTGCTGTTTCACTAAATAAACCTTTATCTAACTAATAAATCCCTTTATCTAACTATTTCAACCTGTTCATCCTCATAAATATTAGGCTTGAAACCGTATATTCAAAAGTGCAAATACAAATCTATTGTCAGTAGCAGAAAGGAACTTGTTTTCATTGGAGCAGCTCTCAGTAATAGACAGACCTTTCCCTTCTTTCCCTTTCTATTGGGAGATACATTTTGAAAGTGGAGCACAGGTAAATTTGGCTGCATATGTCTCATTGACATTAAACTGAATCATGTAGCTAAATGTCTCCTCTGTAGATACACAGATCATTAGTGTCTAAACACACCTTTTCTGGGGTTTGGCTTCACCGGTAACTTAAACAATAATGCAACATAAAGTGTACACTGAGCTTCCTTCCTGATCTTGGCTGTCTCTTGGATTTCCTTCTAGCACTTTTTGTCCTAGCTCCCTCATTCCTTCTCCCACCTAGTTGTGTCTCAAGTGACATTAACAATGAGTTTAACAGCTTTATGCTACAGTTATGCTAACACTTGATTACAGGTTGGACTGAGCCCTGCCATCATGTTGCATCCCTTCTTTCTCCAGAGCAACACCCAAAAGCACGCTCACTCGGTGCAGTCCGGATGGAGCCTAGTTCCAAAAGTTGCATAGAAGACTCTCTCCTTACTGGTCTACATCCCCTGGTCATTCTGTAGAGTGCAGGAAGGCAGGAAAGTGCTCCCAGTCTTTCCCCAAGGCATCTGTGGCAACTTATAAGATACAATCCTGGGTAATGAATGGGGCACAACCTCAGAATTAGCTCATATGACGCCTTTCTCATAGGAGGATTAGAGCTGAGGGATATGTCTCCCAGGACATAGGGAGCCTGAACATATTCTGTTGTCTGTAGTAGTGGAGCTATGATTATGAAAATGTGGACAGACTCCTAATTTTAGGTCAAACATTGTTTTCTCTCCTAATGGCATGGGTACAGTACATGATTTGTGCACTCCGGATTCTCTTACCTCACCCACAAATTTCCCCATAATCACAATCCATATAGGGGCAAAATTTCTTCATGTGCCCAAGTTGCCCCCTATGAAAAACTCACAGTAGGAGGGCCTTGTGGCTGCAATCCAGATCTAGGAGAACAATCTTCAGATTTAGAATGCACCTGTGGCCATGGTCATTTCTCTGACAGCCCAAATATTCCTCTGGCTGCCACACAGCATGGATGTCATGGGCCAGCACACCCTGTGTTTGCATCCTCCCCAGTAGGCTTTATATGCACAGCTCAAATATTATAAAGTCCTTTAGTTTCCTATTATTTGGGTCCTGGGTTTGAGTCAATGAGATAACAACCCCTCAAGCATTAGTTTGCTAAGGTGCATGCCCTCAAACCTAGTCGGGATTTAAAAAAAAAAAAAAAATGGCCTCTCTTTAAAACAGCTGCCAGTATTTTTCCTCAAAGACTTCAACTGGCCCAAGATACTTGTTTTCATGATTTCATAGCCTGTAGCAAAGTCCTCATCAAGGACCTTGTATGCAGTCTCTGGCTTCCTTGTGAGAAAGGGGCCATATAGGAAACCCAGGATATCTCCTCAAATTGACTTGCAGCATCTTTCTGCTCAAAATTGACCAGAAAAGCTTTTGAGTCATCTTCTGGACAAGGAAATGCTGGGACTTACTAGCAGCCTGGCGGGTGCAACCAGGTTAATGAATCTCTGAAGCAGTTGTTCCTGGGTCTCTGGTTGCTGTGCTGTAAGCTGACCTTGTTCACATTTCTGGAATTGTCACTGCTGTTGCTGGTAAGATGAACTTGCTGCTCTTCTGTATCTTGTGCTTGGTGCTTCCTCATAAATTGTGACAAGGCCTGTTGGGTTGCAGGTGGGCAGCTGCCCATTGGACATTACCCTTTGCTGGATGCTCTAGCTGTAGGACTAAAGTATGAGTTTGCTGTAGTTTCAACTGTTCCTCCGGTCATTTCAGGACTTTTCCTATTTTTCTCTTTTTCCAGCGACCCACATCCCCCATGTGCTTGATACCAATTGTGAATAGAGGTGCCCTAATAGTTCAAATTTTAAGTAAGTGATATTGTTTTCTTAGTTGAGAGGTTGACGCCTGTATAGATACCATAACAAAAAACTGCAAACAGCTAGTGCAAAAAAAGCTTATTTATTTCATTTGACATCTTTCCAGTAGCTCATATTTTAATAACCAATCACTTTTTTCCAAAGGTAACTTTTCTTTCTTTCTTTTTTTTTTTGGACAGGAAGTTTCTTGATGCAATATTTAACATTATGGTCTTAAGAGACTTTGCATGATTGAAGACAGGATCTTCATTTTGACAGCTTAATGCATTTTACGTTATGATGCCACTGCATCTTTCTATTTGTGTAGAGCAGTCCTACATTAGATCTTCCTTTTAAATCCTCAGTATGACATAAAAATGATGTCCCTTTACCTCCTGCTCCAATCTTTTTTGGTATGCAATTTTGGTCCTCTGAAATCTTTTAGGTTTTCAGTTAATGTAATTTAGTGATAAAGAGGAGAAGAAAACAGGCATTTGGCTTTCACTGATAACTACTTTTTTGACATATGGTTACTGGATTATTGTGAAAAGCGCATTTAGTTGAAGTAGATTACACCTAAGCCTGTGCCTTTGATATCTGGTAAAGGCAGCAAGTCTTTCATAGGATACCTTTTTAATATTCCGGTCAAATTATTTTAAGCTGCTGAATAAATAATAGCAAGCACATTTGGGAATAATAATTATGTTATGAAAGGAAATGCTGTGCTGTAATGACTACAGGCATTTGCAAAATATTTGGTAAGTTAGTTATAGAGAGCAGAAAGGAAAGCTAATAACATTTTTAGGTTTATAATGAGAACATATTACATTTAGAATATTTTGATGTCATTAGGAAGGGCTTCAGGACTAGAAGTTGCATACATAATGGCTTACCTTTCATCACAAAATAATACGTGCACCAGCATAAAATTTCATATGATATTTATGACACATCGTGAAAAAGAGATGGCAAAGCACCCTTTTTTATTCTTATTTATATTAGCAGCTGTTTGGGATAGAATATTAAATAGTTTACCTCAACAGGCTCAAACTAACCCTTCTGTAAGAGCAGATTTTTGTCATGTCGGCTGAAGGAGAAACAACATGATCTGCAGATTCAGAGGAAAAGTGCTCCAAAGAGGACCAAAGAAGAAAAAGAATATTGGGGTACATCATCCTTTCATTTCCAAAGAGTGAATTTAGCACTCGTGAAAGTCTCTGGATGGTCACCCAAGTCCTTTATTTGTCCAGGGACAAATCCACTGAAATCCAGTTGAATTCAATTTGCAGCTTTTTCATATTCCTCAATATTTGACCCACTTAGAACAAGTACAGCACAGGCAGGGGGAGTGCTGGTTTTCCCACACTTCCCTGCCAAATGGGCCTAAACCCTGTTGTAGAAGGATCACCATTAGGGTAAGAAGGTAGCTCAGTCTCCATTTCCCATCATTTCTTGGTCTCTCTGCTGAGGGTGCCACTAATTGGTACTCTTCTTCACAGTTTTCATGGAGTTTTATGTAGCAGAGAATTATACATTAAGAAATGGACTGTGGCCACCAATTCATTTCACACATGCCATGTTTACAATGATTTTGGTCAACCCTGGGCTGGATTTGAATGGGCACCAGAGATGAAAGGCTCTCTAATCCATTCCCTGAGTATCTGGTCACCCACAACTCTCTGATTCAAAAAGCAAAGAATTCCTGCCTCAAACCTAGAACTAGAAGCAGGTGAATCTCAAGGAGTTCAGAGGTTCATTATGAGTAAGCATCCAAAAATGAATGAATAGCTGATTTTAGCAAAACTTATACACATCTGTTTGTCTTGGAAAACACAGGAGGAGGCTCTTGTGTGAAATTCCCTGCACTATCTCAGAAACATTTTCTGTTTCCATTCATCTGCTTGTCAATGACTGTACAATGCTTATTCTGTTTACTTAGGGCCAAATCACACCCTGTCCTATGTGGACACTGACCCAATGGGACTGGTGTGGTTCATAAAGGTGTATGTGTGGGTTTGGGTACATTTACTGCATGTTTGTGCTCCAGCAAGTAGGGGAAGAGTAAAGGCAGAGTGGGTGGACCTGCTTATCCAGCCTCTCTTCTCTACCCAGGAGGCTACGGAGAGCCCCCAGAGAGGGGGGAAATCACATTCACTTCTCAGCCACTTCTCCACAGCACTCAAGTTCAAAGATTTGGCCCTTTTTCTGGCTAACGGGTGGAATATCTTTTTCCTCCCAGATGGGCTTCATTTCCACAACTGTCAGATCTTTAGAGGCCAAATTTATGGTACTGAAAATGCCCCTTTGGGACCCACCCACTTTCCCTTTTCAGAAACGTTTATATCCCAATGGGGATGTGGCATCCAGGAGTGCTAGATCCTTGTTTAGCCCTTGGAAGCATGGTACATATTCTTCCTTTCCGCCATGCCAGTCTGATGAGAGGATTTAGGCATTTGTTTAGGGGGTGAGACTGAAGGAAAAGCATGTTTCTTGTTTTGATCTGAACTATACTACACATGGTGTAAGATCTGCTAAAGAGGAGATGAATATGTTCAGCAAAAAGCTTCCTTTTCACACCAAGAAAATCTCTCTCCCTACATCTGATTCAGGATTCTAGTAGAAATGAAGATCTGATCCTGCTTTAATAGGTAAGCTGCAGTCCATACTCAGACAGCATATAAACTATACATCCTGTATATAGATCTCTTTGTTAGCATTGACATGGGTAGCATTTGCAGATAGGTTGCTCTATTTGTGCTGTAGTTTGAGTTACAATATTAAATGTTTTTTAAACATCTCTAGATTCTAGGTTTTTCATGCCCGCTGAAAAAACTACAGCAAATGGCCTAGGATCGTATTTTTAGTTTTAGTTTTAAACATTGCGCCTTTTGTAGAAATATTTTGTTTAATTCAAAAACAGTAATTGGAAAAGGAGACTCAAGTTTTCCTAATTTTGTTTCTATGTCAGTTGATTAATTAATCATGCAAAAGTTTCTGGGAGGAAATTGATATTTTGTCATTTAGTTTAATAATTTTTTAATAACGTTGGTCCCAAGCATTCAGAATTACATGTATCCGAGTGAAATTACTCGTACATGTGCATGCCTAAATTGTGCATGCAATCACACCAAGACAGGTGACACTGAAGTTGCTCTCATATTACTGGCATTCTTACTGTTATAATAGTAACTATGGGAATGGCGCTGGTTTAAAGCTATAGACTGTATTGTGTGCCTGGCAACCTTGCTAAGATTTAGGAAAGCCAATGTCCCCCTTTGCTGGCAACTTCAGAAACTACACTGTCTGAGATAAAAGGATGCAAAGCTGACCATCAAGATGGAAACATTCTTAGAGAGGCCTACAAAGCTTCCACAAGCCAACTGCCCAAGAGACATCACAATATATGTGCTGTTCAGAGTAAAGGACCTGGAAGTGTTCTGAAAACATACCTGTTTTATTAGGAAATTCAACAAGTAGGGGAATAGGCCTCACTTTCTTTAACTAAAGATTTTAAATGTATTTTTGCTATATAACCTTTAAAAAGAAGCACCTCAGAGACTTGCAAGCCAGTCGGGCCAGAAAATACTCTGCCTTATTTGAAGATTTATTACCAAGTCATGGTGAAAGGAGAGTTTGCTGAGAAGGGAAATATTTTCATCTATTATCCAGTAGAAACCTCCCATAACCACCAGCTGTGTCAAGCCCTCCATTGTATGGGTGACCTCTTCCCCAAAGTCTTGCTGTCAGGAATTCTTTATGGTTTTCATAATTTTCTTCAGAAAATGGGTGACTGAGCCCATCCAAAGTCACCCAGAACAGGCACTTCAGCTTTGATTGGGAAGACATAAAGATCTTTCAAACTGAGTACAGAAGATAGTAGGGAGAGAAGAGATTCATTTCTTCCTTCCCTCCACCTGGGTCGACTGCAACTTTTCACTGTTTGGTGCTGCACAATGTATTTTTTTTAAACAGGAGTTTCTGTAACAACCTGACCTCTCTGCTTACCTCAAAGCGAGGCTTTCTGATGATCCATGGCTGGAATGATAGCTCATAAATCAAACCCAGGTTTAATTAAATGGAAGTCAAAACAATGAAAAAAGCGTGTAAGTTTTTACAGAGTATGTGTAACATATTGTACTGCAGTCCAGGTCAAAATGAAATGCTGTCATGAATATTGGTGCTGGAGCCATACAAAATCATTAATCTGACTGCCTTTCTAAACGTGGGGTGTAAATCTTTAAGGACTGAAATAGAGTCAGGATGAAGTTTGCAGTAAATTGTTTGGCTGAAGACTAATGTAAGAACAAGAGTATTATCAGCCCAAGTCAGACCACCTTAATGCAAATATTAAATCTTACTGGTATGTAACAGAGAATCAAACGGCGGCTACCTCAGGGGTGTCCCCATGCAAGCTTATGCTCTAGTCCATCAACATGTCTCATTAAAACATAAGAATGGCCATATTGGATCAGATCAGTGTTCCACCTAAACCAGAATCCTTTCTTCTGACAATTGCCAATGCCTGGTGCTTCAGAGGGAATAAACAGAACAGGCAATCACCGAGTGATCCATCCCCTATCATTCACTTCCAACTTCTGGCAGGCAGAGGCTAGAGACACCCAGAGCATGGGGTTGCATCTCTGATCATCTTGGCTAATATCCATTGATGGACCTACCGTCCATTAATTTATCTCATTTGTTTTTGAATCCCTTTATAGTTTTGGCCTTCACAACATCCCCAAGTTGACTGTGTATTGCATGAAGAACTACTTCCTTTTGTTTGTTTAAACCCGCTGTCTATTAATTTCATTGGATGACTGCTGGTTCTTGTCTTATGTGAAGGAGTAAATAACACTTCCTCATTCACCTTCTCCACATCATTCATGATTTTATAGACCTCTGTCATATCCCCCTTTAGTCATCTCTTTTCCAAGATGAACAGCCCCAGTTTTCTTAATCTCTCCTCATATGGAATTTGTTCCATACCCTGAATCATTTTGTCGCCTTCTTTGTTCCTTTTCTAATTCTAATATATCTTTTTTGAGATGGGGGTGACATAACTGCACACAGTATTCAAACTGTGGGTGTGCCACAGATTTATATGGTGGCTTTATGATATTTTCTGTCTCAGTATCTATCCCTTTCCTAATAGTTCCTAGCATTCTGTTTGCTTTTTGCCTGCTGCTGCATCCTGAGCAAATGTTTTCAGAGAAATATCCACAATGACTCCAAGAGCTCTCTGTTGAGTGGTAACAGCTAATTTAGATGCCATTAAACAATCCACAAAAGTGCCAGACATAGTCCACCTCATGTCTCAGTGCACACATGGTCTTTAAAATCCCATGATATGACACCCCACATACTATACTCCAGAATCTTCTACCACACCTAGGCTTCTTGTCAGTCCTCCTCTGACTTTCTGCCAGGACATGCACCCCAGCCCTTCCAGTGGGAGTCCAAAGCCTCTTTTCCCAGCAGGAACCCTCACAACCTCTTTTCTGGGAGCATCCCTTACTCCCCATGGCCCGCTCATTGTTCCCCTGACTCCAGCTCTTTGGTATGGAGACATCAACAAGTAAGCTTCTCTGCTGCTTCCCTGCCTGCAGTCCTCTCCAGCTCCTGGTTTCAGATACCCAGCTTAGACATCAGCAGGCAAATTCTTTTGTTGCTTTCCGGCCTTTAGCCCTCGGGTCCTGCTTCTCTGGCTTGGGGAAGTGAGCCAGAAAACTCCTCTGGATGCTCTCCTGCCTTCAGCCTTCCCTCAGAACCCTCCTGGTTCTGGCAGTTCTCACCTGCCCCTCCTTGAACCTTTCAGTTAGTGCTGTCAGGTAGTTCTAACTCAGGAAGCCTATTTCAGATCTCCGACTCACCAGATCTCCTCCCCCTTTTACATAGGCAAAATGTCTTCCTTTAAAACCCAGTTAGGGGGTAACTGAGGAGTCACAGGTGCACTGGTCTCTTCCCTCTTAAAGGGCAACTGCTACCCTGTAGAGTAAAAATGAATATAATAATTTTGTGACTTTAAAGTATTTTCCAAGCGACTCATGTTTGATATCACTTATGAGAGGGCACCAAATGGATATGATTGGAGACAGACAGTTGGTTCAGATTTAGATTAAGATCCTAGCAACCTGGGGAAATGTGAGTCAGTCTGACCCAATATTATGTTGATTCCAAAGTAATTACATTTGTTATTTGCAGGATCTGTAGTAAATTGAGTTGTGGCATTTATGTGGCAGTTTTGCAGAAACAATTTCAGAGATCATTAAATATATCTTATGTTGTCTACACATTACATTAACCCCTCTAGTGTCTCAAGACATATGACATACATTCAGCAGATAGGCAATTTTATGGACCTAGATGCAGAAGGCAATCCAAAGAAGATCAATTCAGGAAATGTTTGACTTTACTGCACAGGTCTGCTGTGCACTATAAAAACATGGGGATTAAAAAGTCCATGTAAGGCCCATAGGAACATAAGAACTGCTATAATGGAACAGACCAATAGTCCATCATCCCAGCTTTATATTCCAGCATCCTGCCTTTTATAGTTTATACCGTGGCCAATGCCAGATGCTTCAGAGGAACATAAAAAACCCATAATGCACATAAACGTGCAATACTATACCACAGAGGGAAATTTCTTCTGGTGCTCAGCTGGTGACCAGGTCAAGCCATGAAGCACCAAGCCTGATAGGCTTTTAAAACATATGCTAGCTAGTGCAACTGCTCGTGCTAGTTTTATGCATGTGAATGACTAATCCTTATTTTTGAAAATGACTTAGTTATTTGCTTATGGGTAAGAGAAAAAAAGATACATTACAAGATTATCAAATGACGGCTTTGCCATCCTGGAATCTGTGTGCTTTTTTGGGGGATAGTTCTGCAGCCAATGCATGCACATAATTTCCATTAACACAAGTCCTCTAAGATATCTTGCTTCAGGTTGGAAAGAAGAGTAACACGTTTCCCAGGAGGTTCAGCACAGGTCTCTGCCAGAAAGAGAAGAAACTGAGGGGAGTGGTCTCAAAAAATCTAAACAAGAGAGTCTGATACACTCAAAATTTAAGGAGTGCTTGAGATTTATTAGTTAAGGTAGGATTGTGCTTTTATGCACTGCCCCATACTGGGGTGTTGCAAAACTACACCACCTGTTGGGAGGCATTAAGTCTCAGACAGGTACCAAGGCCTCCCAGAGTGACTCTGTATTCCAGAGAAGTACAACTGCTAACCAAGAAGATGGGATGTATACACTCCCACCTGTGGCTGGCAATCTCAGAAGGCTGGTGCAAGGAGTAGCTAAAGACGTGGCCATACCCTAGCCCTGCCTCTAGCACATCTCAAAGGCTCTGTCTCTGAGGGGTCCTGGATTTCTGTTGAGTGTAAGGAATAAGATTACTATTGGTCTGCCAAGGGTCACCATTCACCCAGCTATACGTCACGTAGAGTGGAGCGCTATATAGCTTTTCATGGAGACAGTTCGGTTTGCACATCCCTTGATTTTGCCAAGGGATAGAAACAATTAAAAACTACTGGAAAGCCAGGAAGGTTAAGTTTTAAAAATATCAAATCCAGAAACCAAAGTAAAACTGTAGGAAAGAATGGCAATGCACAGTATAGGACCCGCAGCAACTTTTGCTCTGCTACTCCATGTGCGCGCTTCTGATAATCACTAGATCTGGTTTAAAATTTTCACATGAATTATTTTTGGGTCAAAAAATGACAAAATTCACAAACAAAACCTTTCATCAATATTTATTTTCTACAGGTATTTATATCACTCTCATCTCCAGAGTATCTGAGCACCTTCCAGTAGTGCTTTTAGCGATATGACTGACATATGTCACAATGCCCTAGGGTTCCTAAGGAACCAGCTGAAGCAATCTTGGAACCATTAGCGATTATCTTGGAGAAGTCGTGTCAGGGGCAGTGTCAGAAGACTGGAGAAGGTCCAACATAGTACCTATCTTTAAAAAGGGAACGAAAGAGGACTGGGGGAATTATAGACCCTCCAGTCTAACTTCAGTACCTTGTGAAGTTACTGGGCAAATGACAAACAATCAATTTGGAAGCGCCTAGATGATAATAGGCTGATAAGTAATAGCCAACATGGATTTGCCAGGAATTTGGCCTATATATTTAGTGACGTCAAACACTTGCCTACCCAAATGTGCTCTGCTCATCAGTGCACACTGAAGATTGCAGCGTGCAAGCTGATAAAATGAAGGGCCAGTTTCTCAACTGCTATAAAATGGCATCTCTTCATGGCAATCAATGGAGTGATGCTGATAGCCACCTGCTAAGGATCTAGCCCTAAGTAATCATCCAAACAGCCAGAATCTGGCTGAACCTGCCTTACGGAGCTGACAGACAGAAGCCTGACTCAACTCGTTGCCAGTCAGGGCTCTTGTCCGGCAGCACCAGGGGTCTACAGGGAAGTTTTCAGTATGGCACGTTTAAGTCCAGGGACAGATGCTGGAACAGAGGAGTGGGTTGAAAAGGGAAGGGAGAAAGAACAGATGGAAGAAGAAAAGGAAAAAAAGAACCAAATGGGGAACACAAAAGGGAGAGAAAGCACTGGGACGTACAGAGGGAAAAGAAAGGACAAGAACATTACTCTGTGTGCAGTCAAATTTGTCCAGTGACTGAATGGACATTTCTGCCTCCTTGCTTTCTTTCATAACAAGCGAAAGGGCGTAAACCCAGGCTGAGATACTACATGGCTGTGAGCAGAGGTTCTAGAAAGACCACAGTTGTGAATGCAAATTGAAATGGCTTTTTCACACAGAGAATGTATTCCAGGTGCTTTCAGGCCCACAGAGGGCATTTTCTCTTCCCAGCATGAGAGAGAGTCTATAAAGAGAGAGATGAATATCAAGAGAATCACAGACTGGCTGAGGAAGATTATCTGCTGCAAAAGCCCTACCATTTATTAGCTTTATTTTATTCAAACGACAAAAGTTGCGGCCATGTCACCTGACTGGGCTAATACTGCTGACTTGCTCTGAGTGACAAGGCACACAGCCCTGTAGAATAGTCGCTAACTGTATTCTACGCTGTACAATTCTATTAACACCTGTCGGTGAAGGGAAAGTGTCAAGGGCGAGAGGCCACAGTCCAGCAAAAAGTGACTGTGATTGTCCATGTTGGCAACAAAAGGGCAATGAAAAGAAAGCCAGTGTGACCTGAGGTTGAGAGGGGAAGGACGGCTCTCTGGTTAGGGTGTCAGCCTGGGACTTAGAAGACCTCAGTCCAATGCCATGCTCTACCATATACTTCCTAAATTCAATTTGTGAAAGGGATTTAGGAGCTTGTCTCATGAGTGCCTAGATCCCTTTTGAAAAATGGAGCTTTGGCGCTTACATGCCTACAGGCTTGTCTACATGGTGGGGTAATTGGCTGTTGGGGGGTGGGAATAATTTCTAAAGCACAGTAATGCATTGTGTATTCATTGTTCTGCATAGTCCTTGTTGGTGCATGGTGTAAAAATCTGTAGGACCAGAAACCTGGGACTATGAGGCTACTGGGTTGCTATTGCTTCCATATCAACACTGGAAGCTTAGGCTGGTTTCCACTGGAGGATCTTGTGGAGCTAGGCTCTGCAGGAAGTACTGTCCAGCAGAGCCTGTGTGGTGGCTCCTCATGGCCCATCCACTGGCTGATAGTAGTATTTAAATCAGGAAGCCAGCATGGGGAGCTGTCTGAGCAACAATGCAGACTGCTGCTTGCTTCTGCTCCAGGCCCTGCTTGGTAGACCATAGACTCTGGCTTCTGATCCTGTTTTGTCCTTGGCTTTGCTATTTGCTTGCTGTCTGTAACCTGGCATCTGATCCTGACTCCCTGATATCCTAACCCGGCTCAACCCCAACCCTACTATTTGCCTGCCACTTGGCGCCTGACCATGACCTTCCCCCCAGCTTGACCCTGACTCTGTTATCTGTTTGCTGCCTACAACTGGGTGCCTGACCTTGACTTCCTGCCGTTCTGACCCAGCTTGCTCCTGACCCTGCTACTTGCCTCTTGACAGCAACTTAGCAGCTGACCGGTGCACACAGGCTGCCTACGGCCTGGCCCTGACATGCACTAAAGGTTCCCTAGTGTATTGTTTGAGTCACAGTACCATGTTAAAGAGCACCGCAGAGGATATGTGGGCCAACTAATGCACGCCACCTGAGTATGTTTTAGAAATCATACTTCCGTAGAGTGCATTCGCCTGCTGTATAGACAAGCCTTAGTCTCTCTCAAGCATTTGCAAAGGGATCTAAGGAAGTGAGATGCAAAACTCAGTCCCAGCCATATTTTTCAATTGTTTTTGTTAAAGAAAGTTTGATTCATGGCATGTTTCCTTTCTCTTTTCAGTTTGAAAGGAAAAGTCATGATAATATGGCTACGCTGGGTCAAATTTTGCTTGAATTATCCCAGTGCTAATTCAGAGTAACTCTAGAGGAACTATGGAATTGCTTTGGATTTACACTGATGTAAACTGAGAGCAGGACTTGATCTATTACTCCCATGCCTGACAAAGAGGAAAATAAGAGTTTTGAAAGATTAGCCCCTTCAAGTTACATTACAGCCATCAGCAATGAGGGTCACATGAGGATTTCCATCTTGCAGAAGCATCAGAGAAATGTTCACCATCCTGTTAGCAAGAAATCCTGGGAGTTGAATTAGAAACATAGAATTAATGGTATCAGGACTGATGGTGATGATGGCAGATATGACAGTGCTAGGCACTGTGCCAAGAAGAAAGACTGGTCTTTTTGCTTTATTGAGAAGTAAACTGTTACAAACACAGCTTATGCAGATAGATGCTGAATTTTACATTTTGTCTTTGTTTCATAGCATGAAGTGTTCAGTTTATCCATTGCACTCATTAGCCATAATTTAGCAGCTGCAGAGTGCATAATTCCAATGCATCTTCTTGCTGGTTTTTACTAGGCGACCAAGAAGCAAGGGTATTACCATCTTGGGAAAAGAGGATTTGAGTTGATAGTTGGAAATACGAACTGTCACTGTTATTAAATAATTGGTGCTGGTGAAACATCCTTTAACTGAGATGGATTTGTGGGATGCATCCCATCCTGGCTGACTGATATAACCTGTGGCATTCTGAGGAATGTTCAACTTGCATGTCAGAGTTTTCTTCAACATCAGTATAAGTGTGTGAATGAATGTGCTGTTCTATCTGCCTGTGCTTAAATACTTTGTATAGCTGTTTGGCAAATAATCATCAAAACAAAGCAAATGATACACTACCAATCTGGTTTATTGCCAAAAGAAAATACTTTATGTCCTGAGCAGGGGTTGGGTAAAATCAGGTTCAGATTAAGACTGAAACAAATGCTTCAGTGAGCAACTTAATCTAATCCTTAAAAAGAGTTTTGGATTTTCTCAGTGGAAGCAAACCTTTTCAAATGGTCCAGATTTTGATTCAATTGATTGTTCACCCAACTCGCAAGGGAATGGAATAAATCCTTACAGTAATTTCAATAATGTGTATATTCATGTGCTTTTCTGTTTGATCTTGCCCACTGACTGCTCATTACAGAGGGCATCGCCATACGAAAGGACTCATCAGCACAGTTAATAAAAAGAAACAAAGCCTGTAAAGGATGAAATAAATAGTAATAGATTAAAATTTTGTCATAGAAGAATACTGCTAATCTGCATTTTGCTAATCCGCACACTCCATAATTCACACTCAAATGCTGGCAGTCTAACTACACTTCTCAGCAAAGGTTTAATAGCAGAGTGTGTTAGCGAGGACTCTCATTGCCAGGATTTCATGAATTTTACTAAGTATTAAAGCAGAAGGCATATTTTGTAAGGAACAATTTATCTGACAAACTGCAGCCACTTTTGTCTGCTTGTGGCATGACGGCACACACGTGATTCGCTCCCATTTTTAATCATTCTAATTTATTCAGTAAAATATGTTGTGAATTTGGTTTGCTCTTTGGCTTCTTGCTGTATGAGTGGGGCTGCTAGCTGTGATTGGTCACATAAGTACATGGCATTATTTCTATTCCTCATTTGCTGAGTAGCTCTCATAAGTGTGATCATGTCCTGACCATGTGTTCCTTACAACTTGACACAAAATAAAGACAGCCCTGGCCTCAAAAGCCTGCAGTCTAAGGTCCCAATCTCACATATATGTGCTTAACTTTGCACATGCATGAATAGTTCTATTAAATTCAATGAGTGAAATCATGGATCTGTTGAAGTCAATGGAAGTTTTGCTGGGGGGAGGATTTCACCCAATGACACTACTAGTGTGTAAAGTTAGGGTCATGTGTAAGTGTTTGCTTATTTGAGGCCTAAAAGACAGCTATGCAGGAGACAAAATGCACTGAAAACCCCAGAATAATTAGATTTTTTTTTGCCAATATTCATGCATTTGTGCAGCCTTGCAAAATTTGATTTGCCTAGAGGTAGTCATTTTTATTGTTGAACAAGCAAAATATATGTATTTTTTCCCCACTATCATTGATCATTATGGTGAAGGGTGGGCAAGTTGATCTTGTGTCTGGTCTAGTATATCTCCATGACAATTGTGCAAAGCTGTATAGTTGCTCAACATTTGTTTCCTGCAAGCTTCTATGCTAGTAAAACTTGAGTCTCATGAATATTCATGAAAGCAAACACAAAATGGCAGCGAACACAGTAAAACTGAAATCATTAAAAGATTTGCATGAATATTCATGGCCAAATATTTGCAGCCTGTGCCCATCTTTGCTTTAATATTAAATAGACTATAGCACATTTACTAATGTACTAGGCAGTGAGTAGCGTTTTTGAGTAATTAAAACCAAGCTAACCATGTCAAGGTAAAATTCTTTTTTTTTTTTTTTTTTGACCCTGATCCAAAGCACATTTCCATTTCCCTCTGTGAAAGACAACTTTCTTGTCTGTCATTCTGCCCCTCCTCTTCCCCAATTCCACTCCACTGTCTTGCTAGTTTGCAAAATTCAGTAATTCACAATGAGTCTCCCAGTCATTAGTGCAAATTAGCCAGGTTATGCTGTATTCCTTTATCAAAGGCCTCCAGCTACTGTTATTAGCTAGTGCCCTGCCTGGCAGGCTTTTCACAGGCTTCCTTTCACTACTCTTTGCAAACAGCTTTGTAAGCTGTTCTTTCTTGAAATTCAGATAGGGAAAACCTTCTCTCTTAGGAGCTTATGTGGTTTTCATATAAAAGATAGCAAATGGAATACAAGCATTCCTCAGTTTAGGGAGAAAATGTTTTTGTTAGAATAAGCAACCCCTTTCTCAGAACTAATCTTCCATGATAAATTAGTCTTTAAAAGTCTGCAAAGGGGGTAAAACCCCAAACAACAACAACAAAAAGGAATTAAAGTGATTGAAAACCACCATGTTGCATGGAGGCTTTATATGCTCATGGATAATTGGATATTTTTGCAGAATAATTGATTATGTTTTACA
Source organism: Emydura macquarii macquarii (assembly GCF_026122565.2). NCBI lineage: Eukaryota > Metazoa > Chordata > Testudines > Chelidae > Emydura > Emydura macquarii. The sequence continues at coordinate 86,722,516 of NW_027131390.1, forward strand.
ATTTGCAACTTAATTCAGAGACCATTTCCAAAGCTTCATCTGCACAGAGATGTTCAATTTTATTAATGTCTTGACAGTAGCTGGTAAATAAATAAGTCTTTCCATCAGTGAGATCGCCCCCTCAAGAATTGCGTAATGCAATATTCATGAATATCACTATAAAGTGTCTGAAAGGTTACTCTAATTATTCCTTGTAGATCTCTACAAAATGTACATCTCAAAATGATTTGGCACAAAAACACTTAATGGGCAAATTAAATGTTACTCCAGTTATTCACTCTTTTTTCAGACATAAAGGGTCAAATCCTAAATCCTTTTTGAGGCAAGAAATCCTGCTGAAGTCAATGAACCAGGATTTCAGGATCTGGCCCATTGTATTTATTCTAAGGATCTACAAATTATCTAAATTGTGGGACAACATGCATATACCAACATTGAGAAAAGGACTCTATTTTCTTTACATAATAGGAATGTCAGTATAATCACTTCTAATCTATTGATTTACTCTTGTGAAAATTCCTTGTTTTCTTGCCTTATGTCATTTCCCTTATAGATTTATTAGATTATTTTATGCTGCTAAGTATGTATATGGTCTTTGGGTTCTTTCAGCCACTTTCCAGGATAGGGGTATAGAAGCACCCTGCACCAGAGGTGGCTAGTTGAGGCTTTGTGCTAGATCTTACATTAGTGTAAATCAGGGTTAACTCCACTGAAGTAAATGTTAAACTAAGGTGAAATCCAAGTAATGCCCATTGTGCATATTAAGTGAAATCCTGGCTCCGCAGAAGTCACTTGCAAAACTTCTACTGACTTCAGTAAGGCCAGGATTTCACCCAGTGCCGCTGAGGTAGCATTGGATAGAGTGGTTGCCACTATGACCTTTGAAAGCTTTCTGAGTGCTGGCCTCACCTCACTGCCTGGTGTGGAGGGGCATGTAACAATATTCCTGCCCTGGCCCCAGCACCACTTCTTAATCTAGCCCTTAGCAGTCCTTGCCAAGAGGGTGACTGTCACTCGCCCTCTCTGGGGGCACAAAGCTGGGTGAAGGCTACTTGCTCCTGTTCTTGCACACCGGAACAAAGCTAGTCTCAGCCTTGCTGCAGGAACCTTTATCCTGAAAAACAACGAGAGTTCTGTGGCACTTTAAAGACTAACAAATTTAATTTTTGTAGGCATAAGCTTTCGTGAGACTCAGCTCACTTCGTCAGATGCCACAGAACTCTCGTTGTTTTTGCTGTATACAGACTAACGTGGCTACCCCTCTGGAACTATTTATCCTGAAAACACAGCTTCACTGTAATCATCTGACATTCACTCACCATCGTCCACCTCATGGAAAGGAAGATAGAAGCACAAAGTAATCAGTGAAATACATGAATGGAAACATTGCAGCATGGGCTACTCTTGTTGTGTGGGAGATTTGTTATTGGCTGGTGCAGGTAACCAACTGTCGCTTGAGACATAAAGCAGACAGATTTGCTTTGGCGCAGAGCTGTGGTTTGGCACAGAGCAAGTGCCAGAATAGTGTGATGATTACACTGGTGGATTTGGAAATCAGCCTCTCTCTTTATACTCTTTTGTATAAGTCGTTTCTTTCATCACTGTTAAAATATGCTCCGAGGTTATTAGCATCACTCACGTTACAGTGCAGTTGCAAATATTTGCTGCATGTAGCAAATATTTTTTCCAGCAATCAGCGGCAATGGATCATCTGTCTGAACCGAAGTAGATTTAACCAGCTCCACAGCGTTTGAAAAAGTTTTTAGTCTGGTAAATAAACTTTTTACAAGAATTTGCAGTGTCAGTGCTAGAGACAGATTGCCTTCCCCATCACTTACCTGCTGTGCTGAAGGGTAGTTTATAACCTGACTTGGATTTAAGGAGAAATACAATTGGCTAACATTTTTTATGTTGTATATTTCTATGGATATCTTTTCACAGGTCAGAAAGAGACAATCAAATGAATTAAAATAGCAGTTTCATAAGCACAATAATATATTCATGTGTTTGCAGTTAAACCACCCATTTTCCAGGCAATCAGCCTTCAACCTGAAGAAAAAATGTATTTATACACACCCTCCCATCAGTTATCACTGATATTGCTCAAGGAAACTTTCAAACACCTGTTTAGTTAGCAGCCTCTGACTCAGCTAGTAGAGAGACATTGAGGAGGCCAACCACTGGGAATGGTATTTTATTGGTAGCTCTTGAATGGTGGGATGGACTGTAACAGAAATAGCTCGAATGACTTCTGACTTTGTGTACAGTAGCCAACATGTTTCCAACATTTTTGGAATTGTAGAGAAGGACATTACTGCGGTCAGTGACTTTTTTCAGAGACCCATACTAAAAGTCTGGCAAATCCTGAAATCTTAAGATCAAAAAGAAAAGAGAAAAGATTTCTTTTAAGCTTTCCATATATGTTTTAAAAGTTTCCTTTAGTTTTCCCCCCCTATTTTCAAGGCCCTTGTTCAGCACAGCACTGAAGCTTATGCTTACATCCATCTCTATTTGGCAAAACACTTAAGTATGTGATTAAGTCTCATTGACTTTATTGGGACTTTATTGGTCTTTCAGGATCACTATTGGCATTTCAGCATCATCATTGATTATTTTGCAATCTGGAAAGAAAGTCCCTAATTGCAGCTTTGTGAACAGACCTGTGATTCTAAAGATGCATGTGTCATGCACCTTCCCTGATCATCCCATGTTGATGTCAGTGAAATGCCCCGTGATCCACTGGAGCTTGCAACACCTTTGAAAAGTATCCCTTTCAGTTTATGTACTCATTGGCAAGGTGGTCTGGTGCCAAGATAGGGATATGAGTGCCATCTATTGCCCCGCTGCAGTTAGGGGAACCTCATTGTGGCAAAACGATCCACGATGTCCTGCACATTGCCCAGAGTCACCACCCTTCTTAGCAGAAGTCGATTGCACACTTGGATCACAAGAGCTCCCGTGGTGAATTTACCAACTCTGAATTGATTCCCCATTGACCAGTAGCCGTTTGGCGTTGCTAGCTTCCACGGAGTGATCGCCACCCACTTCTCCACTGTCAGAGCAGATCTCATTTTAGAGTTGCTGCATATCTGGGCTGGGGAAAGCTTTGCACAAAGTTCCTGGAAAGTGGCCTTCTGCATCTGAAAGTTTTGTAGCCTCTGCTCATCGTCCCATCACGGCGTAATGATGCGATTCCCACCAGTCAATGCGTGTGTCCTGTGACCAGAAATGGCACTCCATCGTGTTCAGCTGTTCCACGCCTGCGAGCAGCAACCGGGAATTGTTTCGTTCTATGACTTGTAGCACATAGGACATTGCAATGTTCTGCATGGCGGTTCCTGTCTTGGCTCTGGAAATACTGCAGGATAAGGCACAGGGTGTTTGTGATGTTCATAACAAGAATGAAGAGCCCAGCGGGCTCAAGGCTTCTCGGTCTATGGTGTACATGCTGTTAAGCCAGGCTTTTGAAAAATAGCCTGAAAAAATATGGATTCTTTGCCATTGATACCCGGGTAGGAAGGGAGGGAGGGAAGGAAACTGCCCACATTTTTTTTTAAATGGGGGCCTAAAGTTGGCCCATATTTAGGTGCTCAGCACTTTTCAGGCACTTATTTAGTTGCCTAAATATGGATTTAGGAGCTTAATTTTAGGCCCCCATTTTATATAATTTTGACATGTTACATGTTCTCTATATGCCGCCTGCATGCTCGCATGCGTGCGCACACACACACACATACACACACACATTATTTGTGCAATGTGTGGTGTAAGGGAATAGGGCTAAAAAAAAATCCATATGATTGCTATTTGCTATAAGTGCTGTTGGAAAAGGCACTTGAATTACAGATCCCTCCCTTCCTCTCCCAGGCAATGGGATTCAATGTTTTACAACCTTTTACAGCCCTAAAATAAACTAAGCATATGTCTGCTGTATGCCAGAAAGAACACATTTTTGGGCATTATGGGACATTCCTTATTTCTATGCTCAGTATTTGTGTGCTTCTAGTTGTGCACTGTTTTAATAAGATTTTTTTGTGTCTTCTTTCCTGAGCCATCATGCTAAGTAATTGCTGTGTTTTGTAGCAGTGTTTTTATTAGCAAATACAGTGTCAGAGAAATCCTGACACATTTCACTGGGTGAACTGGGTAATTCTGACACCCAACTCATTATACACACGTAGGATTGAGTTTCCTCTAGCTTAGCAGCAAATGCATTAAGTGAATTTATATAAACCAAAAGAAAATTTGCTTCCTCAATACAGAATTGCAACATAAGTGGGAAAAAATATCCATGAGGTCCTGCATGCTACAGAATATGAAAAGAAAAGGAAATGGAATATACAACACATTTTATATGCCTTCTTTGGCAAATCTTTGGGTATTTCACACCTACAGAGCTGAGGTTTTGCCAGTCTTTGGGCTGTAAAGATATTCCCTTAACCTGCAAATTTTGCCATCTACAGTTTGGGTTATGAAGGTTTGGAGGCAGGGTATAGCTGGATATTAACCAAGTAAAAACCATAATAAGTTTTTTTCCCCCTTAAACCACATCTGTTTTTCATTTCCTCAACTGACACATCCTTTGAGATACATTCCTCCTAGCTAAATTAGTCATAGTGCAAGATTAAAAAAAAATTAGTACTTTCCCAGTTTAAAACAGTAGTTTTTCAAATAGATATGCTCTGAAATGTTTGACTATAAAAGCAACTTTTAAAAATATTATGCATGACAATTATCACTTGTTATATAATTCATGGAAGAAGAAGACCTAGAGGCGAATGTTTACTAGAGGAGGCAGCAATTTAGCAGGGGATCTAGGTCCCCACTCATGAAACTCATCTGGGAGTTGTCTGATCCAAATACAATTTTGGAGTTTTATCTATGAGATGCATAGAAATAAGGCACAATTTTTTAACAGTGAGAGTGATTAACCTTTGGAACAAATGATCCAGGCAAATGGTGGATTCTCCATCTCTTCATGTCTTCAAATCATGACTGCATGCCTTTCTGGAAGATATTCTTTAGCTGAATACGAGTTATTGGGCTCAATGTAAGGTTATCTGGATCAAATTATTTTGGCCTGTGTTATACAGCAGGTCTGATTAGATGATCTAATGGTTCCTTCTAGCCTTAAAATCTTTTAATCTATACCTGACAAAACAACTGGGACTTGTGTAACCAGGGCACCCTTACCTTAATCTACAAGGAAAAAGATGGCTCTTGACACAGTTGGACTTTTTGAAAGAGAATCGAACTGCTGCTACTCCAGCTGATTACTTCAGCAAATGGCACATTGAACTCTGTTCTGCCCAGGTTACTTCCACTACAATGAATAAATGTTTCTTAACGCTTTTGAGCTATACCGCAGATCCAAGAGAAAGAGTGTCTAAAATTGGAATTCAGTTTCATGTCTGTAGAATGTGAAGAATTACTCAATGAGAGAATGTTAAGTATTGATGTTGTCCCATTTATTATCCTCAGCCCAATGGGGAAATGGTATGTTTTAATCTAATTTTAAAAGACTGCTTGAAAATTGCTGAACTGGAAGGAAAACCCTGGGACTAATTCATCACTGACTTTTTTCAGAGCGACCAGCATAATTGTCTGCAGCATACTTGTTGCATGGCAAATGTGTGGAGATCAAATTAATTAATTTTCAGGTTATAGATCCGCATGTAGTGAGGGCAGGATTGTGGCCTTGTCGTATTGGATAATGTACAAACATAGATGAGGATACAGTCCCTGCCCTGGAGGGATTATTACAATCTAAAAGGTTAGTAACTTTGAACATGAAAAGAAATGAATTGATATACTGGTAGCAGTAGTTATGAAATGAGCATTCAGCTAGAAGTCTGTCAGAACTTCTCTGTTTTGAGTTAATAGCAAATCCTGTTGGGTGTAGTAGTATAGTGTGGTATTGGTGCTAAGTGTCACAATTATGAGGTATTTCCTACTTCGACAATGGCAATCACAGGCCAGATCCTTAGCTCCTTGAAGTTGATGACCAGATGATGACCTGGCCCCCCAGGCAGTGCCTTCTAGCGCAGCAGGGCTGCTGCTTTTTGCAGAGGGGCTTGACTAGGAGAAATGCCTGCTAGCTGAATCCTATCTAAATCTCCTATAGAAGTGGCACTACTAATGTACAAGCTATATTAATCTACTCCTATCCATAGTTTTTTGCTCCCACTCATAAAAGGAAGGAAAGTTCCCTGGTTTGAGTGCTAACCTGTCAGACTGGGTTTAATTTCCTGCTCTGCTACAGATTTTCCCAGCTCTTCTACCTCCTTTGGGTTGATGTGTTCATCTAGGTCCACATGGAGGTATCAATCATTGAACAGGGACATCTGGCTCTGACACAAGTTCAAGATACACAGTGTCTGAGAGAAAAGCTTTCTGCATCCTTCACTACCATTACCATGCAGGAATAATGCTGCTTCAGATAATTTGCAGTATAAGCCCTGGAGCACAAAGTTATCATGAGAGCTATTATTTCTAGGGGTAGAGCACAGGTGCACAGTGATGTGCACCAATTCACAAGATAAAAACTAAATGGGCAGGCCAGGGAACACTGAGCACCAGATCCTGCAGTAAGAAAGGTGCAGCTGCTTCTGTCTAGCAGCAGAATTAAGGTCAAATAGGGCAGTGTAAAGTGAAGCACTTCAGCAGCAAGAGATCCACGTTCAGCTCATGTCTCCTCAGTCATGCACACACTGTGCTGATATGCCCTCCTAATTTCACCCCCCACACAGAGAGCAGGAGCACAGGTCATGATGATCATAACACGCTCTATCTCCCTGAAATTCTAATTCCTGATTGTGGGAGCTTATCATTCTTTTTCTCTGAGCCTTCATCCGAGTAAAGCTCCGTTGCCTGCATGTGTGTGGAAAGCAGGGCAAGCATTGGTGCTATGAATCCATTCTTAAATTCAAATTAACTGCCAGGCTATCTTTGGAGAGGTGGACTGTATATATCAGCCCTAGCCCAGATTTATTTCTCCATCTCTCTCCTTTTTTTTAAATATTCATCCTATCAAAACATATTTTCTACAGTATTTTCTGCAGAAAGCACTTGATGATTGAGTAGTTTGTAAAATGCCTGCTGCTGCTGCTGCATATACTGTTTGATTTCCATCTGAATTTGTACCTATGATTTATGTTAATGTCATACTGCAAATTTTATTTAAAGAGAAAAAATATGCTTATTTTTGATTTTAAGAAATCTAATGTTTATGCTTTATGTGCCGTCATAAGAAATAAACCATGGCTATATTTTATGACTATTTTGGTTTCTCCAGAAAGCAAGTTGAAATTATTCAAATCAGAGAAGCCCTTTCAGATGAATGAATGGAATAAAATCGCAAGACACATAGGCCTGATCCAAAGGCCAATGAAGTCAATAGGAGTCTTTCCATTGATTTCAGTCAACTTTAGACCAGGCCTGCAGACAGACAAACTGGGCTAGATTCTGTTGTCTATAACCATGGTATTAGTGTAGAGTAATTACAGTCAATTTATTGGAGTTATTCCATTTTTATACTAGTATAATTTAGATGATAATTTGCCACACGGAGAGTGCAGTATATTGGAATTTACATACCAAAATATCCCACTTCTGGTGACACCCATAATGCACCTTCGCAATCAGGTATTCATTAAACAAGGGGATGGGCTCACTGGCCTCACTTACCCTTATGCCTAAAAATGAAGATCATATGTACTGTTTTTGATCTAGCTAGTTTAGATGCAGATGTTATCCTTATTCATATAAAGGTCTAATTTTTATTTTTTAAATCCTTGTAAACTATTCACCTTAATACTAGATCTTACCTGGAATGAGCTTCACCGGGTGATCAGACATTATTAAAAGGAATTTCCAGCATCCATTTTAATTATGTCACCTTTTGATGACAATGAAAGACTTGTGAAAGATACCAGATAAACTAACCGCCTTGGAGAGTGAAGCCCTTTATTTATTTAGAGGTACAAGATGGATAGCAGTAGTAAAAATTTCAACACTATGCCTTCGTCCTCATCCAGAAGGTCCATCCATGGAGGGAATGGGTCGCTGAGTCTCCATGCCTATTCCTGCTTTGGCCTCTCTGTTGAGAGTCCCAACAAGGGCTCAGTATAGTTCCAGGTTTGACTGTGAGTTTTGAAATGTGAACCTCTCTCCAGAAAGACCAGGTTAAGATCATTAGCACATATCATATATTGCCCTTGAATTTTGAGAACCGACTTTTGTTTAGTATGGGAGTGAAGAACACTATGCTGGGAAGCTCAGTGCTTAAAACACAGTCCTCAGTACCCCATCAACCAGCATTATCTAATTGTCATGAAACAACAGTGGTTAGTCATGTTACTTATATGTTTCCTGATGGTTGGGAAACAGTCTCATGTTCCATAGGAATCTCACAATGAGAAGTTGCACCATTCTGCATGTTCTCATTAGTACTCAATTCTTGTTTTGGTTCAGCCTGTTAAAGGGTGAGTGTAGTTTGGCTCTGGAAGTTTAAAGATGATGTTGATTGGTTTCAACAGATTAATAGCGAACCTCTTCTGGTGCCAACTATTGTTAATCATGGAAGGCTTTTTTGAAACATGAACCCTTGTGCGCTAGAGGTTTGACAAAGACTGCCAAATTCACTTAAATCAGACTGGATTTGAACACATTTTCCAAGTATACCAACACATTTTCCAAACCTTTCATTTTCATCTACACTCTGAATTTTGCATACTAGACTATTTCAACAGGAAATTACTGAAATTTTCACAGCCATCTAGCTTTTCATTTTCCATTTTCCTTGAATCTGCTCTTTCATCCCTGCCTTTATATAACTCCTCATCTGTACAGCATATCATGGAGTTGGCTCAAACATCCTGCATGATAGAGATATTTCAGGCACAAGTACTAAATAGTGAGGCATACTCAGCAGTCAGCATGGAAGCAAAAAAAACCTAACCTGCTGACAAAAAAAGAACAAAGAGTCTGAAATTATTAGTGAGCTGAGACAGAATTCTATCGTGTCACTTAAACGAGTGTTTTACTAGGAGAGTTGGTACAGTAAGTACTGCAGGTCCTTTCATTGCAAAAATAAGAAATGTTCTGCAGTGCTCAGAAGCATTTTCCTCAAAGATCTTCACTCTTCAGTTACACCCCTTTATATCCCAGTGTATAGTCCTTTCACACAGTTTTCTTTGAAAGTGAGAAATAAACTCCCCAACAGCCTCTCTGCCTTCCAGTCAAACTTTAGTTCGTAGTGCTCAGACATATAATGGGTTTCTTTGAAAACAGGACATTGCATCTCTCCTTCAATGGATTTTTTGTAAGTTTTCGGCCACATGAATCATGAAAATACACAAACTGCTGTGCCCATGAAGCTGGATCATGAGACTATGAAGACAGAACAAAGCTTTGTAAGTATCTTTTTCTTTTGTATCAATCAGGGGCATGCACAGTAATTCAAATTTCACTGCTTTGGGGGGGCACGTTCTGTGCCCCTGCCATGGCCCTGGGGCCAGAGGAGCTCACTCTCCTAGCCCTGAGGCTGGAGAAACTCACTCTCCTAGCCCTGGCCACAGCCCCGGAAGAGCTCACTCTCCCTGAAGCGGCCCTAGGTCCAGAGGAGTTCTGTGCCCCCACCGATTATTGGGGGGAAGGACTGTGCCCCTGCTTGCCACTCCTTGTGGAAGCCCCTGGTCTCAAGAAATCTTTTCCAGTAAAAGCCTCCTGTGACTGAGAAATTCTGCCCAGAGGGAACGCTAGGTTACAAAATCCAGAGATTAGCAATGTGGTAATTAGTATACATTCTGCCATATAAAGAAGTAAGATACCTAAATAAAAGATTCTGAAGGAAAAATTCAATACTTATATTGTAAATGTTGGTTGTTCTGTAGAAATCATCCTTCACTAGTGCTCATTTGAAAACAGAATATTTGGATTAGGTAGTCTGGGAGATACCGGACACGGATTGTTATGATCACTATGAGACATGGTGATTTGAAAGTATCTAAACACAACAGCAAAGACAAGTTGCCAAATCATACTTTGCCAGTGTCACCGATTTGAGTTTAGAGTTTTGGTATAGGCCCCATGTCACGGCCCTTGCCTTTTTGGAAGGGGAGGGTGCAACCCTACCAGTGATTGGAGGTGGGCCGTGGCACTGGCAGGGAGCTCCTAAGGCCCCTGTGTCATGGTTTGCCAAGGGCCCCAGAACGCCTTAATCCAGCCTTGGCCATAAGTGAAGCTGATCCCAGTATTAGACATATACATTTTCACTATTAAGTAGGTCGGCCCTGCCTCCATTAGTGCACAGAAATTTTATCCAAGTCAATTATTACTATTCTCCACTCTGCTCATGTATATTATCTATGTATCTTATATATTATTATATTATCCCAATAATATACTATTATCTATGTATCTATGTATATTATCTATATTCCTCTGTAAGATATAGGGCAATGGGAAGATTGTCTTTGATCTTTTCTTGATGTTTTTAACATGTTTACTCATACCTGTAAAAATAACCATGTGGCGAGCCTGGTTTATATATTCAGTTTAAAATGCCACAGACTTCATCTGGCAGCACAGTGTTAATATCACTGAAAGGCAGATAGTTCTAGAGGAGATTGGCAACCAGGCAGAATGTTAGCCAAGGATGCTGGGGCAAACCCTAATTCTTACAAAAAGTCTTACAGGATCTTTACAGTTGATGCTGACTGGATATAGGTCCAGTTTATAAAATGCTGCCTGAAAGACCCTTACGTGGTAAAGTGCATGCAATTCAATTTGTCTCATCAGGAATGATGAAGGGGTCTGAATTCAAACCTATAGTTTCAGGAAGTGTAAGTATTTCAGACCTAATATTCAGAGAACCAAGTCACTTCCATCTCCATCGCTTGCAGCTGATTCTGTGGCTACTAGAGCTAAGATATAAAACCAACCAAAGTACAACAACGGGGGGACGGGGGGAGAGAGAGATAATAGGTGAGAAAACTGGGCCAAAATAATTACATTCAAATTCTGACTGAGCTGATTACTCACATAAAACTCCCACCACCTTCCACCACCCTCCTTCCCCGCTTCTAAAAAAAAAAAAATACATATGATTTTGGGTATAAACATGGATTTCCAATCAAAATATTTTTATTTGCTCTGAAAACTAATTTGGAAAGCCTGCAAATCTATGTTGCAGAGCAGCATGGAAAATTAGCTCACTCTCGCCTTGTTTTTTAAGGGATTGGCTGCTGAGTCCAAATGAAATGAAAATGTCACTTCAGCCCTGAAGCTCTGCAAATCTCCAGAAAGCAGACAATACAGAAAGACTCAACTAACACAACTGTTCCTGCTTCTCCGGCAGGTATTAACCATTAATGGCAATTTCTATACTATAAGGGACACAAAACATCTCCGTGCAGAGCAGCAGTCCTATCATTTTAGTAAAATTGTTTCTCAGAGAGGGGATTAATTGGCATTGCTGCCAAGTCTTTCCTTTCTTCTAGTTTAAAGATTTAAAAATACTAAAGTACTAAATACTAAATACTGTTTAAGAAATGCACTTTCACTGAAAAGTCTCTCTCATGATCATTTTTCAGAATCAAAAATTACTGTAACCACAGACAACTGTATCCTTGCCTGGCAATCAAACTGTAGGATGGGAGAATATAGGGTGGATGGGTAGGCAAACTGTTACAGATGAAAGCCAGCTTGTGATTGCATTTGTGCAGGTGAGCAGTTGCAGAGAGAGGGCGATAGGGTATCTTTTCCTCTTTCACACTTTTGCCAGAAGAGCCAAAATCCTGGTATTCTCCTTCCCTGAACACAAGACCACAGTGCCACCAACCACACTAGCAATGCCAAAGGAGGTCTGGCTGGGCAGGAGAGCCTCATCCCTTTCCACCGCTGGCTGGGAAGAGCATATGCTGTTCCCTTGTAAAGGATGCAGTGACTTCTGTGTGTTCAGCTCAGCACACATGGAAGCGTTCTGTCTCCCTTTGACCTCAGCAGGCAGAATGCTCCTGGGAACTCTTACAGCCCTTAGCTGGCTATAGCTCTCAGAGCCACAATATAATCCATTGGGTTTCTTGGTAAATCACAGCATCATGCAATATACTGTAGTAAATGGCTCCAGGGTAACACGTTGGGTGTATTAAGATGTTGCAAAAGAGAACCAGTTCCTATACTGAACTTCATTATTACCTGATTTTCTTTATGCTTCATATAAAATAACATGGTGACTGCTGGTGATATCTGTTCTGAAACGGCATGCATTTCTTCAACTGATGTAAATTGATTCTTGAGGACAATGGAGCTATGCCAATTTACACTAGCTGAAAAGCTGGCCATGAAGTTTAAAATTATTAGGCAATTCTATTAAACTCTACATTGTATAAGGGACATGTAGATCAAGCATAAGTAGGTAAATATTTAACTATATTATAATTCACAGAGAAATAAATATTGATTATATAAAGTTACCAGTCATTAACATGGGTTAAAATAATGGGCTCAGTGCTGGTGATGTCCCATGTAGCATTTTGCATAATAGCTACAATAATCTACTCTAGTTACTGTGCACAGAAGAAGGGAGTTGTATTAATTTAGATGGAATAAAGGGGCCCAAACAGTCAAAGGTGTTAATAAGATACTATCACTATCCAACATTAAACAGCTTTGAACAAGGCTTGGGGTTTGGTATACAGAAACCTCAGCTTGCTTAATAGCCTGGAACACACACCATTAAAAGTCCTTTTTAACCTTTTATTAAAGATACAGAAAAAGAAGGGGGAGGGCAGGCTAAAGCAATTGAAATGTGAAGAATTAAAGAAGATTTTCATTTTAACCATATCCCATGTTCCCCTTCCCTTTATCGGAAGAACCCCTCTCCCCCTTGTTTCATAATCTCTTAGATGCTATTAAAGATGGTAACAACTGTCTTTTTGGGGAAACAAGAGGAAGTTAGTTGAGATGAGCCGGAGCTGTTGTTGCTGTTGTTAAAATCTGGTGCCGTTTCCTAGAAGACAAAACAAGACGAACACACACGAGGGAAGAGAAGAGAACACCAAAGATAGAAAATACAGCTTCTGTCTCTGCTGTTGACTTTCACTTGCAACTTCACCACTTCTGGAAAAACATAGGCAGAGCACATGGTCTTATAAGTCACTCCAATACATGGCAAACTTATACCAGCATTGGGCCATTTAGGGCATAGCTTTTAGATGCCTCTTTAGTCACAGGCTCACAATAGTGTTGGCTGGCTAAGCCACACTCTTATTAAAGAGAAGAAAAAAGAGGAGAGAGATGGGAAAGAGAATAAACAAGATAGAGAAAGAAAAGGACACACTGGGGGGAGGGGGAACAACAGGCTAATGCAACAAAAGTCTCAGATACCAAGTGCTGTTTGACATTCAGTAAGAGCCAGAAGAGGTGGTGATGTCAAGTGGGTCCCTCTCTCTGGCTTGGTCTGGTCAGGACATCTCTCAGGATAAGGATGACAAAGGCCTGGGATCCCAGGAGATGATGGGGGAGGGTGGCAGCCATAGCTGGTGAAGCTCACTCCAGTAGCCAGTTTTTCTCCCCAAAGTCTCTTTCTTTAAGGACTCAAAAGGGAGTGGTGAGTGGAATAGCCCATCCCCTCATTATTTTGTCCACCAGTAGGCCGAATTTCCAACTCACCAATTTTTGTTCATTGATTTCTGATTCCACACTTTTCTTGATTACCACATATGATCTTAACATAGTCCTTAAGTTATATAAGAAGGCCTTTTTGTTTGGACTAAGTCAGTCTTAGAAGAGTGTAACAGGAAATGGCCAACAGACCAAAAGCTGTGGTCCACAGTCACATGAATATGTATTCATGTCAAGCCGCTTCTACTAATCTATGGTCTTTATTCACAGTCTGCACACAATCTGCACGACATGTTCAAAAGCACTCAGCACTGGCTTCACTGTTACTGTGAAAGATGATGGTAAACTCCTACTGACACCAGTAGGATTGGGTGAGTGCTTTTGAAAATCCAACCTTCATTTCTAGCCTTGACACAAATAGCACACATCCAGGACATGAGCATGTATATTAATGCTGTTTTTGCAGTGTGTATGTGCACCCATTTAGGGAATGGAGATTAAACCACTTTTCTCCACAATGACCAGAATTTGGCACAATGGAGGTAATTATAGATGAGGCAGGTTGTGATACCTATAGTTAAAGTTGCCCTGTTTTCAGAACTTTTCCAAATGTTAGCTGTTCATGTTGAAATTTTCTGTGCCAGGTGTCTATCTCAAGTTGAATATTTTGGGGAAGTTTCAGCATCAATGGTTCAGTCAATTTTGAGGACATGATTAGGGAGAAAATTCATTGTATTGCTCTTATTGCTTTCTCAAATATGCTGGTGGATTCTCCACTAACTATCTAATTTCTCTAAAAGATACAAGTTTATAAAAAGATCGTATATATGTGGTACCAGCCTGTTTACTCAATCCAACTTTTTGAGGAAGTAGTTGCATCAAGAACACCATGACTATGAATGAGGTCCTGAGAACATCAGCTATAAAAAAATTACACAACTTTGGTGTGCTGCCTTCTCATTATGCTTGAGTGATACCTTCTTGTAGTGAAAATCCATGAAATATCCATGGAGAAATGTCTATGCTAGGTGATATATGACAGTAATGTATGTGGAGAAATGTGGTACTGAGCATGTTCTCTAACATACAGGATGGAAAGACTCTGTTGTTACTGATAATGCCCTATTCTGACTTATTCAACACTCCACTATCCTATGCACCCCCCTATGAATTCCTTCCCTTTTATTTCTTGATATGCTAACAATAGCTTCCATTTTTCTTCAACATTAAGCTTAATCTTTTCCTCACTTTTAAGTTCTCTAAAATGCATCTCTGCCTTTAGCCCTGCCCTCATGTTCTCCACCCAACCTGCTCACCTGACTGTTCCTTTTATCACCTTCATGCAGGACTGACTTCATACCTTCACTCTATATCTGACCAATCAGTCCTTATCTTCAAAGGAAACCTGAACAACACTTTCAATAGACAAGCCTTGGAGCTTAAATTCATAACTTTGTTAGACACTAAAAATCATGGACTGAATAGAGATACTGGATTTATGGCTTATTACAACAATTTACAACACACTAACAACCCCCTCCACCCCACCCCACCCTACCCCTCACCCACCAAACTGGCTTCACCTCCCCTTTCTTTCCTCCTGTGACTGGAAAGGTGTTAACTGGCCACTTCACCTTGAATGGTCCCTTGAAATATATGTTAAGTACTTAAACAATCTGTTCCATCTTGTAGCTAGTTGGGTAAGTTTCCCAGACCTGAAGAAGAGGTCTGTACAGCTTGAAAGCTTCTCTGTCTCACCAACAGAAGTTGGTCCAATAAAAGATATTACCTCAGCCACCTTGTCTCTCTATTATCCTAAGACCAACATGGTTCCAACCACACTGCATCCATAACCTTCAGTCATGCTGCTCATTACACTTGGAGTATCTTCCCAATAATGTACTCCAACCTTCCTCTCTCTCTCTCCTCTTCCAAAACAGTTTGGAACATCCTGTTCCAAAAAGCATCCTTCTCTGTATTTGTTCTGCATTGTATGGTATCTGCGTATTCCTTTAATTTGAGTGATATTTAGGGCAGGGCCCTTGTTTTTTATTTTGTACAGTTCATCCCTTGATCCCAAGCCCAAAGATCCTGTTTAGTTTATACCTGTACTAGATGGATCAGAAGCATTTGACCACCAGAAGCCAGCTATTCATGGACCCTAGGAATAACATCCTCAAAAAAGTTAGAGATAGTAAAGACTTCTTAGATCATCAAAACCATCTTACACCTAATGCAGGATTGTTCTCTGCAGCACATTTTCATGTGCTTATTCTAGCCTAGTTTTAAAAAGTCCATAAGTGTCAACTTTGCTAAAAAGTCACATAAATGCATGTGAGTCAAATACAGTCTCTGTGTGCAAGTGATTCTAAAGAAGCTGGGGTTTTGTTTTGTTTTGATTACAGTTTTCCTTATTTCTAATCAGGCTTCTTAGAGAGATTTTTAATAAGTTGACGTAAATTTCATACATTCCTAAATTTATTATACATAATGTACTTCAGCATTCCTAGCTTTAAATATTATCTATTTATTTCTGTCACACATTTTTAAGATCATTATAATTTTAAAAATTCCATGAGCACATTCAGTCAGCACAAAGCAGAGACATACTAACTATGCACTCAGCAGAGAGTCCCCTAAAATCCCATAACAGCAAGTTTTCAAAGGATAGTGACAAAGAAAATCTTGTTTTAAAATAATATTTGTGAAAAAGTTCTCAGTTATGTATGCAGACAGGACAAGAAGCATAACAAATATATAAAAAAACATACAGGAAATTTCATTATATAGTCCAAGATACAGTGAATCTTTCAATTTAGTGGAACTTTTGAAGTGTGTCCATTTTACATGCCACAGAAAATTCCATTATCATATATACCACATTGTATCATTTCAGAATGATTGTGTCTGTGAACAATCCACATTTATGAATTGATTAAAGAGTCATCTAATCTAGGTATTCTCAAACGTTTTCATAGTATGTGGACCACACGTTTTAACAGAACAATTGTCGCATGCACTACCATCTCACCCTCAATTTGTGATCATAGAACATCCTTGTAGCTGCTATTGTCATTACTTTCAAGGACAAGTACATGGGATTCTTTTTTTTCAGCTGTCTCGTAATGCAAGTTGGCTGATGGAAACAAAGAGGAGAGTCAAAACGATGTGACCAGACAGCTCTTCATGTACATGTAACCCCCTTAGAGGTTGCCAGCTTCTGGAATTCTGGATTGAGCCTCTAGGAGGTCCTACTCCATTGATTACAACAATAATGGCTACTGGAGCAATTTCCAGCTTGACTGGAGTCGGGTGAGGGGGAGGAAAAGGGACAGGACAGGATTGACTAGAAACTCCTGCCGAGGCCAATAGGGATGTTTTTGCATGGGGTGATATGGACAAGCAGTATGCTGGGCCAATGATGAGCCAGGACTGCTCAGTCCCTCAATGTGAGCCTGACTCAGACACAAAGAGACTAGTTTTAGTTTCAGTTTTGAGTTTGGCAGCTGAGAGAGAAGTAGAACAGCTCAGCTAGTCTCTGGTTAACTCCCACTCCCCACAAATGGAACCTTGATGTTGCTGTGGGATCTAGTGCATGGGTCAGGCAGTTCCAGCCTTGTGGAGAAGAGTGTCCAGAATGGCAGAGAACTGACCCAGTGCCAGCTACTGAGAGCGGCCCAAGACCTCCATAGGGCTCCAAGCTAGGAAGCCAGGAGAGGACCTTGCCTCATCCATGAGTGAGTACAGTAAGGGGGCCCTTTTTTTGTTAAAGCCAGCCAACGTTCTCATCACCAGACTCATCATCAGCATACCATCTTCCTGGAAAGGGCCAGAGAGAGGGCTGGAGGTAGGAAAGAGTTGGGAGTGTTGGGAGGTGGGAAATTTGTTGATTTTTTAGTACTTATCTAAAACTAACCTTTTCCTTCCCCAGATCCTATTTTTCTGCTCCCAACTTTATTATATTGTTATTTTGGGGTGTGCCATTTCTTTGCTGGGGTTTGTGTTGATGTACTGTATTGTTTCATGTGTAGTGGGATTCATACACCTTGCCAGCAGTGATGGCATTTTTCAGTTTCCCAGGGACAACACCCCTTGTGTCACCTTGGGTTGAGGCACCAGACGTCACAAAAAAGAACCCAGGACCCAAGCCATGGGAGGAGAGGGGAGAAACCACTGCAATTACCAAACACCAGGGAATAGGCTGGAGCCACACCTCAGGGAAGAGCTACATACAGTATGGGAACCACTAACATAAACTAATATAGTGTCATCATCATCTCCTTATTCCATCGCCAAAGTTGGGAAGAGCCAGTGCTATGAGCAGATTCCATCCACATCTGTTTTGAACCTGTTGCGGTGTTGCCCGGATGGTTTTATATACTCTGTTATACCACAGTCTCCTTGCATATGTACAACCTCTCTCTCCATACACTCTTCCATAGAGAACTATTCTGGCAGTGGGTATGGGGTCATTGTAGCAACGTGGCCAAACCATTGTAGCTGGCACCTTTTGATTATTGTAGTCACACACTGCACCTTCAGTCTTTATGGATGTTGTCAATTCTTGGTCTTTCTTGCCTTGTCACTTGTATGCTACGGCATGGGCACCTCATTTCAAATGTTTGCAGATTTTGCTCTAGATACTTTGTCAGTACCTAAGTTTCACAATCATAAAGTAATGTGGGTTCAATAAGTATTGTATATAATCTAGTTTTAGCTGTCATGGACACTGATTTAAGGTTTTTTACATTTTTACTTAGGAACATGAATGTTCTGTTCACAGCAGCTATCTGCTTGTTAATGTGATCTTCACAGCAGTTGTCATATGTTATAATGGAACCCAAGTAGAAGAAACTGTTTACTTGTTCAGTGTCTACACAATTAATGACTAGTTTAGTCTGTTTCTTGATTTTGATGTTACCATTAGTTTGTCCATTAATTTTTAATACCCATTCTCTGGCTATTGTGTACAAATTAGTTGTTACTTTTTGATTGTATTCCTCTGGAGGCATTATTGTTACAATATAGTCTTCAAAGTGAAGGTGATTGATAATTTGCCCAATATTTTGCAGCCGCTGCCAATGTTACTAAGGGAGCTGGACAAGATATTTTCTAAGTATTGAGCAAAAAATATTGGACTGAGTACACATCCCTTATTGACGCCAATCTTCACTTCAAGCCTCTCTGTCAGCTCACTACTGACTCATCCTACATGCCAAGCTATGCCATACAAATTCTGCAATATTTGGATAAACTTGTTGCTAAAATTGTACCACTTGAGCACTTTCCAAAGAGCCTCTCTGTTAATGGAATCAAATGCTTTCTTAAAGTCAGCGAATGTGCAAAACTGAGTTTTGTTGAACTCTATGTGTCTCTCCAAAATTTGATGAAAAAAATCAATTGTGATGGGGCATATACTCCACACAGATTCCGAGAGAGTTAATTCAGGCCTGAGAGGCCAATTGTACTACTTGGTGGTATCTGAGGGAGAGAGCCAGCCTTCATTAAAGGAAGAGGCTATGCAGTGATTATAAAGGCAGGAAGTAGAGAACAGAAAGGGGCTTCAGGGAGAGAATCTGCAGTCACTCTCTAGGACTAGAAAGTGGAGAGACAAGGAAGGTCAAGAAGGAAGCCCTGGGATCCTCTCCAGAGCCAAGAAATCTGGCAACAGGCCAGGGAAGAAATGAAACAGTCAATGGAAGTGGAGTAGACCCAATGGTAAATCTTGATAAAAAGGGGCAGGATCTACACTTCCAGGAAGAGATCCCAGTGAGATTTTCAGTTAAAGAACAAAATATGGGAAAGAGATCAGAGAAAGGCATGATAGGCCAAGCCTGAGTAGGGTGAGTTTGTATCTTTGGCTTGGATTTCTTAAGGGTGTTTCAGGGGAGGGTCCTGAGAGAAGAGGAAACTCAGAAAGATTGTGGGGAGAAGGCCTGAGAAAGGTTGGATAGGAAGGAGCCCAGGAAGCAGCAGCAAGGGATTAGGCTGAGCAGACCTTGGCTGCTGGTTATAGGGTCTCTGGGCTGGAACGTATTGTAGTGGGAGGGCCCATGTTCCCCTATCAGCCACTGGAGAAGATGATGTGAATCCACTGAGAAGGGAATAAGGACCAAATGAGAGCCCTGAGAGAAGGATATGAGGACCACAGGGCTTAGAGTTGGGGCCAAAGATCTTTTGCTGAGAATGTTTAGATTGTTTATTTGTTGGACTCTTACCCTGGAAGAAGTGGACTAAACTGTGATTGTGCTGGAAGGCCAAATCACAGGAAGAAGCAGACCACTGGAGGATCAGAATGGCCGTCAGCATGGGGCACCAGACAGAGAGAGAGCTGTTATGCTATTCCCAGCTACAAGGAGGCACTTCAACAGTGACTTCCCCTTCCCCACCTTCAAACTGATCTATGGTAGAATGTCCAAATCTAAAGCCTGCTTGTGACTAAGAAAGGATTTCTTCTGCTCTTGTTTTCATTTAGCTGAGAATCACTCTACAGAATACACCATTAGGAATACTTACAAGGCTTGTTTCTCCATAGTTGCCCCAATGTCATGTCAGGTTTCCTAAAGGGTGGTACAACAATTGAGCATTGCCAGTCTGCAGGAACTTTACTCTTCATCATTCCACTGTGAAAAGTTGGGTAGGAAAGAACAGGATTGTTCAACCCCAAAATAAGCGTACACATTGGAACATGGAATATGAAACAAATATATCCTCATTACGATTTGCTTTGTATTTCTGGCATAGTAAAGATGAGCAAGGGCTTCCTCACCACTTAATCCCCAGGGGAAGGCGTTGTTTAGCAGGGTAGGTGGGCCTCCATGCAATGGCTTGTCTCTCTGCCAGCTCTGAGGTCACTGGCACAGAGGAGACGGTGCTCAGATATTTTAGGGAGCCATATGTCCAACTAGACAGAGAAGGATCTGCGTTTATGTAGATTAGGTAGCCTCAAATCCCTGCATAATTAAATTTAATGGCATATTCTAATTCTGCCATTTAAAAGTTTAATTGCATTTGCTTTTCTAAAAGGCTGTGTCCACTATGCAGCACAAGAGGTGTATTGTTACAGCTGCATGAGCAATATGAAGTAGGCCTCTAACCTGCAATGAGTGGTGCACCATTGAAGTCTATAGACTCTGTGGGGAGCAGCAGTCCACCGATACAGAGCTCATTGCAGGGTCGAGGAATCAAAGAGGGAGAAAGGTTTAAAGCATTTCCAGTGAAATCATAGGAACACAGTTATTAGACTGGAATCAGGCATGTACTATAGGGCTTTGCTAGCCCTAAAGGTGTTTTTTAACTCCTTGCCCAAGAAGACAAAGCTGGCTTTGCAATAAACCAATCAATACAGAGCCTGCTGGTATCAGACAATAGACTCATGCTAATTAATATTTAATAAGCTTATAGATTTTTTTTCCTCAGCAGCTGGGGTGTTAAATAAAGATCAATTTGCAAAAGTGTTAATTATCTCTAATTACACATCACATTGTATTTTCTCAGAGGATTTCCTTTTGGGAGATTACATGAAAATGTTCAGCCACTCATCTTGATCACACCATGTCACTAATTATTTGAGAAGCAATTTTTTTTAGGATGCTAGCACACATGTTTT
Organism: Emydura macquarii macquarii; assembly: GCF_026122565.2. Classification (NCBI taxonomy): domain Eukaryota; kingdom Metazoa; phylum Chordata; order Testudines; family Chelidae; genus Emydura; species Emydura macquarii. The sequence continues at coordinate 86,743,751 of NW_027131390.1, forward strand.
TAAATCAAAATGATCTGATTCTATTTTAGATATTAGAGTGTGCTACAGAATGGTCATATTAAAGGCAGATGCCAAGCTCTCTCTCTCTTTTTCTCATATTATATATAAAAAGTATGTCATGAATTCTTAAAATCTGGTCTCTTTCTGCAGTCCAGCTCTCTGTTGGAAGCCAAAACAGGCATGTTTAGAGTTACCGAACACAGAAATCTGAATCTGCATAAGGTACCTGAACAATAAGAACTTTTTTAATTAACAGGACTCTTCTGAAGATTAACATGACAGTTAAGTGAAGAGATTCTAGGGTCTGTGTGGTGACTGCCTGTGGGGAGGAGAAATGCTGGAGGAAAGAAATTATGCAGACAGCCATCCACATATGCACTGGAGCGTGTCACTAGATCAAAGGCCAGCACTGGCAGAGCTCTGCTTTAGGGAAGCCTGCAGTGTTGTCACATTCTTACTGCCAGAAGATGCTGCCCAAGGCATTTGTACCTAAATGCTCCAGCAGTAGCTGGGAAAGTGCCTGACTTAAAAGCGCTCATAAAATTAAAAGTAACCAACCTCTTTGGATTTTTATAATAACGTTCCAAAAAAAAAAAAAAAAAACCACCCAAACATCTACACCCTCTTACCAACAGGGATCATAATTCAGTTTCCTCTCCATTAAATAACTATCAGAGGTAGGTAACGTTTCTGAGTTGTTTGGACAAAAGCACACAGTCACAATAGTGAAACTGCAGGATTTCTATTAACTCTCCAGTTCAAATAAATGTGGCAATGGCAGCATAAACTTCCTAACAAACCAGCTCTTAAATAAGCAGGAGCAGCACTTGCCCTCAGATTGTTATAGAAACTCAGGCCACCATTTCCAAGATTGGCCACTAATTCTGGGCACCTCAGTTTTTGGGTGGCCAGTTTGGCCCAGCAATATGCGGTTGTGATCCTGCTCCAAGAGCAGTACTTCATCTGACAAACATCCCCTTTAGAGTAACTCTCAGCCCAGCTAGCCCAGGAGTGGACAATGAACTAAGTCCCTCTCAGTGAATTGCAGCATAAAGCTATTGAACTTTCTTTCCACCTGTGTTCTTGTAACACGCCATTAGTGCTCGAGGCATTCTTGTGACACTTTACAATCCCTGAAATAGAGCTAGTCCTGAAAGTGCATTGCCAAAATGGCTGCGCTACGCAGCGAGTTATGAGAGTTTCACCTCTTTTCCCACAATTTCCTTTGACTCCCAGAATCCCTTTCAAAATTTCCACAAGCTACTGCTTCAAGAAGTGGTGCCAGAAATTCTGGGATAGGCACCCATATGACAGTGCAAATGCAATATTTGACGAGAAGGCTGCGTGTGGGCATTGGGTGGAATTCTACCCAGATCAGGATGGCTACTGTGAACACTCCTCTGCTGCTGTTTACATCGGGGAATGCCTCCAATTCAGTTGGCAAGAGCACATTTCTTTGGGTGTAGATCCAGGCGAACGGTAGAGCTGAGCCTTAAGTATAATATAATATAATATAATCCCAGAGACCAGCTTCACAAAAACTAAGTGCAATACAAAGCAGGAAAATTGATCAATTCAAATTTAAGACATGTTAAGCTCAGACAATATATTTTTAAATTTTTTTTACAAGACTCATTTAACTTAGTTTACAAATTAACTCTGCAGCAGAGTGCAAAATATAGAATTTGAAATGCTCTATTCCAGTCAGAACTCAAATACAGTATGTGCATACTGAAATATAGCCCTGGAGAAGCATAATAGCTGTAATGAGTAGAAAATCAATTAGGAATTTTGACACAGTGATGTGCTCAAGCAATTAGCCTTGTCCCTAGCTAGGAGGCTATGGTTTTAATACAACAATGAAATTGACTGTCACTGAAAAGCCCTTTAAGTGGCTTGCAGCAGCGCCACTCATACTAACAACAAATATTTGTTTCCTTCCTCTTGAAAACAGACATATAGGCTCTTTTTCCTTTGTATATTTTTGATCAACAATAATTATGTCTCAGTACTTGTCCCGTTTTTAGCATCTTTTTAAAGATAAGCACCAAAGATAATGTGGATTCTTAATAAATTGTCTTTAGGATCCAGGGTTAACCTCATGTTGAGATGAAGGAGGATCATCATCCCAACCTGAGAGCATGGTGTGCAAAATTCTCCTAATAGTTACACCCTACTTTTATGCAGCACCTATCAAGCAGCTCATGGTAGGAGGGCGCAAAGCCTACACTCCTCAGCTACACTACACTGTAATAAAAGATCCATGTGTGTGGCTGGCCTGGGTCAGCTGACTTGGGATTGTGGGGCGCAAGCGGTAAGGCCTTAAAATTGCAGTGTAGATCTTCAGGCTGAGGCTGAAGCCTGGACTCTTAGAGCTGCGAGGGGGGAGGATCTCAAAGGTCAAACCTGAATGTTGCCATTGCAATTTTTAGGCCCACAACCTGAGCCCCAGGAGCTTGAGTCAGCTGACCGGGGCTCTGAGACTTGATGCTGCAGGTTTTTTATTGCAGTGTAGTAGATATATCTACTGTGGCTGACCCCTAGAGAGAAGTACAGGAGGGAGATGGAGTCTTTCTACCATATATTCCTCCAGCACACTTACCCACAATCTCCTCAGTTAATCAATGCTCCTCATCTGATCAGCTCTTATCGGAATCATTAATATAATCTATGATTTACAGCAATGTTAATACCTGTATAGCAGCATTGGTAGCAAAGCCAAACTGCAACTCAGGCTAAAATTAGCATTTCCATTATAAACTCCAATGATCAAAATTTAAATACTTTGACAAATCTAAAGTGCATCTGTCTCAAACTTAACAAGCAGTGCATGTTTTTTCACTCCATACCCAATTTTATTTTAAAAGCTAACAGAAAATTTTAGATTTAGATTTTTTTAGAGAGTACAGTCTATACGAAACTTATTGCAATTTCACAAAAGTGAAATTATTATATATAATAATACATCTATTTCCTTGAAGGATGTCCTGCAAGGAAAAATCAATAAGGCAACACGTGCCAACCTCCTCAGCTCAACAGTACTGCCAGCAATGTTATCCACCAGCAAAACATGGGTGCTGAGAAAGATAGGGGAGCAACAACTGTCAGTCATGGAGAAGGTGATTGAGAGAGGAATTCTGAAGATTTCAATCCATGACCGAATCCCCAATAAAGTGATCAAGCTGCAGAGTAGAGTGCAGAATGTTGTTGTTGAAAGCAGGTATAATAAAATGCGATGGGCCGGGCAGATAGCTAGGTTCACTGACAATCGATGGATTGCAGCTGTCATCGAGTGGTACCCATGGGAACTGAAATGACCACTCGGCCGACCTCCAAAGCGTTGGGAAGATTTTATTGGGACAAGGCATAGCCGCACATGGAGAAGGAAGGCCGGGATAAGAGAAGAACGGAAGACATGCCGTGATCGGCGCAATCTATACGGGGGCTGAAGGACCAAGGTGATTATTATTATTTTATTATATATTTCAGTAGTTCCTACAGTCCAAACTGAGATCAGGGCCTCAATGTACTAGACACTGTAAAAACGGAGCAAGAGACAGTCCCTGCCCAGAAGAATTTAGAGGAGAAATGATGTAACATAAAAGAAGAGAGATGGGTTGGAAGTGTCATGCTAGATCCATTTTTTGTGTGTGTGTGATGGGACAGGTTTGTTTCGGGTTGTTTTTTTTTTTTTTTTTTTTTTGAAGAGCATGAGCCTCTAACTTTTACTCATGTGACTAATCCTCACTCAAGTGAGTAGTCTCAATGACTGGATTTCTCATGATTTCATATATACTGAAAGAGGTGATATGGCATAAAATAATAAACACAATCACAAATGTTCCTTGGAATATTGTGACTGCATATAAATGTGTATGTTTCAAAAGTTATTCATATATCTCATTAAACATTGTGGGACTGGCAGTAATTAGTCTGTTGGTTTCATTTACAAGGACTGGACTCCTATGAAACACTTACTACTTAAAATACCTATTTTAATCATGCAAAATTTTCACTGTATATCCATGGAAATTTAGCAAAAGGAATTTTACAGTGTTAACTTCTTCAAACAAGAATTAATGCATTAATAATTATCAATCACAGAGGAAATGAAGAAGTTTCCTATTGAATCACATCCTGCAAGAGAGGCTGCATGATTACAGCTGGAAATAGCACTGACTCACTCTTACCTTCAAGAGCAGAGATACATTGAAGCAGGTGGGAAGGACTTTCATTGATATTGTGTGTGGCACAGCTATTCATTAGGAGATTTTTAAAAGCCTCTTTAGTAAAAATGCATGCACTGCTTTTCAACTTTCAAAGAGAAATTCATAAATTGAAAGAGACCTGGCAGATTAATAATAATGAGCTAATTTCCATGCAATCTGCTAATCAATTTCCAGAGCACAGCCTTTCTTCTTTAACAGAAGTCTTTCCCAATCTCTTTCTATCTGCCAACAGGAAACCATGATATTAATCTAAACTGCTTTAGAAGACATTGTGTTAAAATATTTTTACTGCCACATCAGCACTGACTTGTTGCACAATCTGTGACTGGCTTTTTCATTCCTTAAAGGTAGTGAAAAAATCTGTCAGCAAAAACAGGTACAAGGAACAGCTGTTGAGAGTTTGCAGATCACATGCTACTCAGTTCAAAAATGGACCAATAATATTTTTTTATGGTGTCCCAAAATATCCTAGTGATTTATACCATTATGGGGAAGGAAGAGGGGACTCCATAGTTGTAGCCTAGATTTATACTGGTATAAACAACAGTTAAACTGGTTCACTGATTGTAATCTATATCTGTATATATAGCAAGAGAGAGAAGGAGATCAATGCTATTTTTATAGTTCATTAAGGGTAATGAGGAAATTCCTGTTCCTGTTGATGCAATTATCTCCAGGGCAAAGATTTGGATGAATAATTCCCATTGACCTGCTGACAATTAGTTGATATAAAAAGAGCAGAATCAGATCCAGAACATGTATCTGGAGGTTAGACTAGATGACCCTTGTGGTCCTTTCTAACCATATGATTCTATGGGTCTGTGTGGTAAGAATGGGAAAAACATTAAATCAAGTGACATAATTATCAGGGAGCCAAAAAACAAAAGATTTTGCACATATTTCATGAGTTTAAATTTTGTCTTTGGGTTTAAATTTTATTCTCATGATTTGCCTCAGCAGAGCTGCCTGATATTAGTATGCTTAGAATAGCCTATCTGCCTACATGCAGCGAATCAAGCGTGATAAGGTTCCAAGGCTGCTGCATACTTCAGGAGACTTTCTCACTGTTATGCAGACCTCTAATCATTAATATTTTTTCTTTAAGGCTATTGTTTTTATTGGGGTGGACTTTGGTGGCCATATGAGCTGATACTTACCAAATATAAGTACTAATAAAGCATACCATGTTCTAAGAAAATCAATGCATAGATAGCCAGGAATAACTGCCTAAATAAATATGTGGAATTGGATTTCTGAGGCATACACGCTGCAATCATAAATACCACCCATTGTTTAGAAGAGTGAGTCAAGTTTGTTTTCCTGTCTTTAGAAAGGTCAAAGTCATCAGGATGCGGAACACAGAGTTATTCTGAGGCATGAACTATCTTATCTGTAAAAATCACAAGTCATACAGCACCCTTAGCACCAAATAGGGATGTGCCTTTTCATGATGCTATTTGAAGCTTCTGTGCTGCTGGGCTAATGTAGCCTCAGTTGCAGGATTTGTCTTGAGTGGGTTCCCTCTTGATTTCCTTTCTGGTTGATGCCCAATATATATATGGCCACCTCAGAACACAACTGCAGTCAGTGAGTGCACAGCACAGGGCACCCAAGGGGAGTCTTTGCAAAGGTGGTTTTTAGTCACTTTTGCATTGCCCTGATCCTGGGATTTCTAACTGACACCATCTGCCCACATGGATGCTGGATTAAGGGCCATTTTGCAGTGCTAGTGCAGCATAAAGTGGCCTTATTGCAGCTGAAGACCGGGTCCAATTGTTTTACTGTGTATTGGTAATGGATCTGGCTCAGTAGCTGCTCTGTGTGCAGAACTCCCTTTGCAGGGAGTAGGAAATCCACATGCAAAATGGCTATTGCGTCTGGCCCAAGGGCTAGAAATTTCATATTTGTAAGTAGAAACTTAGATTCTGGAAAACACAGGAGATCAGCAATTTTATCCCCTTGCTAGAATTCAGCAGTTCCTAATGCCTAGCCCTCTTGATTCACTTCTCAGTGAATTTGGTGAATACATAGATAAATAAAACTTGATTAATTCAATTTAAAATATTGAAATCATAATAATGCCAAGAACCAACCTTGGGCCCAATCCTCAGTAAATGGGCTTTGGGAATGGAATCTTTCATGCCTTTGCTATGTAAGACCAGTGCATCTGCTATGGACCCTGGAGTCACTATTACAGTCTATGAGCTGTAGTAGCAGCTAGTGCCCGATACTGCTGCAGGTGGAGGTTTTAGATTGATATGGACCCAATGAGAATGACCCTGCCAATCTCTGGTATACTCAACTCACCGCTCTCCCATGCACTGACACTGAACATTATTCTGGAGTTCGGAGGCAGTATGAAGTCAGTATTCACAGCTGCTCTATGCAGTTCACGTACAACAGTTTGGCAAAGTATAAGGGCCTGGCATGCCTGCAAGAGTTGAGGAATGGCACATGATTTCTCCTCTTGAGAGATTCCAGGGACTTATTCTGATTTCACATTGGTATAAATCAGGAGTAATTCTACCGAAGTCAATGGAGTTTTACGGCAAAATGAGATCAGAATCAGGCCATATTTCTCCAAATGCACACAGCTGGTGTCAATATCACATTAGCTAGAAACAGAATATGTCATTTCACCGCATAGATCCAATCTGCCTATTTGAATTCTTGTTGTACATTTTAGGAATACCTGGTTCAACATAATTAACAAAGCCAGAACCAATGTGCTGATTGGATAAATTTTGCATCATTCACTGAATATAGTAACTCAGCTAAATCATGTAATACTCAAGTGTCTTTCTGTAGAGCTCATTGGTTTAATCAGGTTTTTTTCCTTATTACTTTTCTCTCACAGCTGCTAGTTAATAGAAAGCAGCAATATGATTGTTCCCTACTTTTTGACTTATTGTGTGTATTTGTAGACTCAGGATATTACGCTGGGGATCTATGGATTGTTTTATTCAGTTTATTTGGAATTCAGGAGAGCAGGAAACACATTTAACTCTGATCATCATGGGAATAGGTCACACAACACACACAGCCAGGAACCTTTCATAACAAATAAATATAGCCAGGTGTGAGAGAAAATGAAGTCCATATGTTTAAAATGAATTGGGCAGGTAGATTTTTACTAAAATGAGATAAATGGAATGTGTATCTACATTCACCTGACCATATTATACAATTACGAGCTTGCAGAAACTGAAACTTTTGTACAAATGTAATGTTTTCATACTACACTTTTATATTATCTTTCAATGTGATTTTCAATTACACAGACACATGCATGGATACAAGTGTGCAATTCTCATTAAATTCAATAGGATTGGTGTGTGCATTTCTGAGAGCAGAATTTTGATCATGATCATTACTATCTAATGTTTATAAAGTGCAAAAAGATGGTAAAACACATTACAAACTTTACAAATACAAGAATCACTTCACTCCTTGGTAAAATGCAGCCACAGCTGCAGTGAAATGCCACACCTGTTTAACAGTATATAGTACGACTTCAGAACAGTTTAAGACAGGAAGTGAATACTATGTCCAGTTGAAATCCAAACTAATGTCTCTCTCAACATTATTCTGCCATTACTTCCTTTTCCAATATGCAGTCAAAGATTCAATAGAATAGTGGCAGATGCTGTATCTGGACACCTGATTTTTTGTTTTGTATTGCATTTCTGAACCTTTTGTAATTTCTGAATGGATAAAATATACTTATATTCCTGAGCCAACAGCTCATAGTTGGGTCGAAAGAAGCAGTTCAGGTGTGATTCTCTGTAGGTGCAAATTGAGAAAATGTTAAGGGCTGAGTCTGCCCCATCCCTATTAATGTTGAGAACAACATTACTCCATAAATACTCACACTGAAGCCACTGAGGCTGCTTATTAGAAATGGGAGAAAGAGACAAGCTTTCAAGCTACACAGAGGTCGTTTGAAACCCGTGGAATGAAAATGACTTCAAATGTTCATATTTTTCATGATTTTCCCCTTCCCACATTTTCTGACCAGCATTATTAACCTATTTAGTTATGGACTATTCTAGGTGACTAAGGCTGGCAGAATCCAAAGTGGAATCAAAGATGGTAATAACTCATTATGTGAATGTCAGTGAAAGGCTACCAAAGGGGGATAGCATTGATCCTCTCTGTGGATGTGTTGAGCAACAGAAGGTGTCTCCCAAAAAACTGACATAAAGGATAGCAGAGCTGGGTCATTTGGAGAAAGACAAAGCAACTGTTCTCTTATAAAACATAGGTGCTTCCCAGAACAAGAGAAATAGACACTTGCCTGGTTATGAGACCTGAGTGGACAGGGAAAAGGCCATACATGTCAGATACAGAGCCACTGATGAGAAAGATGGCTTTGGAGCTACGATGAAAAGGATCTTTCTGCCATAACCTAATCAGCACTCTCTACTTGTGACATAAGGTTCTTTCTTGCCCAACAATATTTTAATCAATAGTAGTTTGAGGGGTGTTTATGTTTCATCATCTTTATTTTGATAATTCTTTGTTTTAACCTCTAGTAAACTGCCTGTTAGACACCCTGAATTGTACCGTGGTGACTGTTATTTTGGCAGATATACTTGAGGGAAAGAAACTTGAACTCAAAGCTCAGACAAGGCTGAATAAAGAAGTAAAAGCCTGAGCAGTTAGGCAAAGGCACGATAAATCGCTGATGGGTGCTGAGCTAAAGTTCTCCTAGATCATTGTGAGCCTGCGGAAAGCTTCAAGACTGTGGTAGTACTAGGTACAGTTTGAGAACACTGGTTCCTAAAGCCCAATATTAAAACTGATTGGGAAATATTTATTTTCCTGTTGAAACTTTTTTGACAAAAATGAAATAAACTTCCATTGATAATTATTCTTTTAAAATAATTTTAAAAAGACACATCTCCCAACAGATTTTTTGGTGGGTTTCTGAAAACAAAAAACAAAAAATGGTTTTCAGTTTTTTGATGAAAATTCTTGATAAAAACTGACATTTTTTGGCTAAAATTTCTTTTTCTCAATAAGGTCATTCTGCACACAGAAAATGTTTTTATGGAAAATTTTTTACCAGCTCCAGACAACATCCTGTTTCCAACAGTGGCCCTCTGGTGAGAGAAAGTCAGCACTGACAACCTATCTTCCAACTGTGGGAGGTAGAGAATGGCTAGAACAGGCCAGCTCTGGCAAAAAATGGAGCAAATGGGCAGGGAATAGCCATCCAGGCCACCCTGAAAGGTGTCAGTGACAGAATTTGGTCTTCAAATAGCAGCACCTACATGTGTTACGGCTATTTGTAAGGGCAAAATTCACACCTTCCTTGCATTCCATTGAAAGGGCCTAAACAAGTGCACAAGGTTCCCAGGGGCAGACAGTCTGCTGGGAAGCTGGTTGTAGCAGCAGCACCACCACAAAATCCCTCTAACCTCCCTTCTGCTGGAGGGTGTCTATAAGGGGGCAATACTGTGTAGGAACAGGATTGGCCTTGGTGGCCAAGGGAGGTGAGGAATCCACTCCTCTCCACTGCAGCTTTTCTTGATGGGACTCCTATAAAATCCCCAGTAGAACTTACAGCAGACTTCTCCTGGCATAACCCCTGGAAGAAGGTGGCAGTAGGAATACCACCTCACTTCTCTTAGGACCAGATCACACCTGTATTTACATGGCTCTGGTAGGGATATAGAGGTGCAATGTTCATTGCCAAATTGGTGCAAGCTAACCTACCATGCCACTTACTTACATGTATATTCTGATCGACCTGTATTTTAATTAAGTTACACCTCCACTACTTGCCATTGTATTTAATCCAAAAGCGGTACATCACTTATTTTTCAACGAGTGATCATTATTCAGCTCTGCAAAATGACTAATACACAGAGAAATGGATGTTTTACATTACATTTACATTACATTTCTCAGACCTTTAAATTACAGTGGTACCAAAACATGTACACTGTTCTTGCAAACTCAGTCTATGTAGACCAAACCTTATCACCAAACCTCATCTGTAGTTTGAGTCTCACTTTGGCAGGTCACACATTACGCTGGCTGCCAAAGGTGTGGCTGAAGAAGGGGAAGCTCTCCCATGCACATGTAAATGTAAGAGAGGTAAAAGCATCTTTTCTTATTCCAAGGAAAGTCCAGGCCTGGATACAGTGCAAGATTTGTTTTTGTTAGGCGGAGGGGATTTTATTTTTAAATGTCTTCGGCATCTGATTGTGCATATGTCCTTGTGCTTACGGACAGTGTGAGCACAGTAGCAATTCTCCTAGTCTTATGGGTCTTCTCTGCTAAATGGCTCCTGTTGTAGGAAAGTTCATCATTATGGAGAGTGGGAGCAAAAGAGCATCCTACCAGAAAATCACCAGAGTAGGAGGATAGAAAATGCTAGGTCATTTTCACTGTTGCATGATATTATTGAGCAGCAAATGGGTTAGTATGATTTAAATTTGGATTAGACAGTTACGTGGCTCATATTGTCTGTAGTTCTACTAGCTTGGGTAAAAATCACAAGGGTCATCGGTCCACATGCTTCAGGGCACACAACACTCACCAGCTGGGCTCAGGAACAAGCTCCCAATCCCTGGCCACAGGACAATATTTCACAGTGGTTTGTCTTTACCTTTCCTGGAAGTGTCAGGCATAGGCCTTTGCCTGGGGCAGGTTTTTGGGCTTGATGGACCTTTGATCTGATCTTGTGTGGCAGTTTGTATATGAATAAAAAACTCATGTTTTCTTGGAGCCTAGCACTTGGTCATCACCAGGAAAGAGGAATGACCTTGTAGTTTAACAGATTGCATGTGACATTTCAGGGTTGCACATCACGTGTAAACAACACAGAGAGCCCACAATCCTGGAGGTGCACTGTGGGTCAAATGCAGTTCTCAGCTACTTCTGTGCAATGCCACTGCACTCAAAACTTCTTGTGAAAAATCACCATCTAATGTTCACTGCAAGCTTCCTGATAGTAACTTAGCTCTAAAATCAAAGTATGTAAGTCTAATTGCCCAGCAGAGAGTTCTTGGTCTGAACACTGGACACAGACAGACGCCAGAGGTGGGCATTATTACTGGTAGGAGAGACAGCTCCTTACCCCACACACATCTACACCGAGAGGCATTTTGAAATGGCAAATAAGTGTTAATGGTGATGAGCTGTAGTCTTTTTATGTCACAAGCTCTATTTACATTTGTCTCTGTCAAAGAGAATTAGGAGGTCAGAACTGTGTGTGTGACATACACTTCGAGAAATGTAAAACTTGATGCAAGTTTAAGCTGTGTCCACAATCCAGCTGGGCTTCTCTTGCACCGTGTTGTTGTCTTCAAGCTTTTTTTTGTCAAAGCAGTATATGAACTTACTTTGCTCTATCTAGAGATTCATGAACACCAGAAGGCTTTTGTTCATGAAATGTGTCAAGTATCAATCATGATTGCTGGGAAAAAAAGCAATTGGGGAAAAATCACATGGCATTTTCCAATATGGCAAATTATGCCAGTTCAAGATCTTATGAACTCCTGGAAAACATGCCAACTCTAAGCTTGCCCTCAGGGTTGCAATGAGATTTGAACATAGAGGATCATTCAAACCCAACCCTTTCCAAACGTCAGCACCTGAGAACCCACATGAATTGATTCAGACACATGAAAAAAATAAATAAATCCTGCTTTCAGCTGGTTTGGCAAGACTCAGTGAGCTCTACGTACACTTCCTGTCCCTCCCTCATCCATTCTAGCAAAATAAAGCACCTGCTTGGGGCTGTTCTGGCTTTGTACAAAGCAGCTCATTCAGCTCAACCAGCATGTGTTGCATATGAGAAGGATAGAGCACTACTGGAAGTGGCCCCAGAAAAATGAAAAAACCCGAACATCCTAAAGGAGATTTGCAGTGCCAGAAATGACTTGTTGTGTGGACAAAAACAGTCAAGATACTTGATAGGGAAACAAGGAAGAAAGCTAAAAATAGAAGTTGATGCTGCTTCAGATACCTTAAAAGTGAGGCATGCATGTGCACTTGTTTCTTCTCATTTGCTATCCCCACAGGGTTTCATAAACTTTAGAAACTATATACATAACAGTTGGAAAAACAAAACAAGGCAAAGAAATATGTGTTTATTTAAAAAGTACATGAATGGCAAGTGGAGAACTTAGATTTTTATATACGCATAATAGAGGGAGAAATGATGAATAAACTGGCACTTGGGGATTACTTTAATTTTTCAATCTTTAACTTTTCATTATCTTATTATAATATAGTACCTGGAAAATCCCACATGAAGAAAATATAGTTATGAATTTTGAACTGTTAGAACTGGAAGCCAATAGCATGGTCCAAACTAAGCCACAATGAATTCCACAGCACAATATACGTGTTTATCACAGATTCTGTCGGCAGTGCAAAGTGAAGACAGATACTAAACTTAAGGAGCTTTTATATTCTTTTGTTTGCATTAAGTTGTACTAATGACTACTGAGTACTTCTAAAAACATTTTCCTGCTTTCTAATTATGCTTCACATCTAATTTTAATACAAATACAGATGTTAAAATATTAATAGAAATTTCTTATTGCTTCTTTGACCTGCATTTTAATAAAACTGAAAACCACACGATTTGAGAGCATTATTTGGACTGACCTCTTTACGTATGTGCTAGTAATAAGGTTTAGGAAATTTCCTTTGGGAAAGAAGAAACAATACCAAGAAAAAAAATTGTTAAATATAAAGTGGTTTCAGGAAAAGATTATTAACTCACAATTGCCCTACAGAGATGTATAAGTATTGAGGAAGTCTGAATTCCATTGAGATTTTCATCACTTAGTCTGTACTGTTAGTAATGCAGCCTGAAATTTCTCCATTAGCCTCCAGAGTTGGCTACAAAGGAAATGTAAAACAGATGAGGTATGTTTCCTCAGACCATGAGCTGAAACAGTCCGTGAGGTCCTGTACTCAGGGGGAACTGAGCACATGCAGCAACACTTAGATCAGTCTAAACTTACAAAGCTTTGACACCAAGAAAAATGAGTGTTATTTACACTGGCGACCATTTGGCTGACAGAATTTATAAGGTCAACCAGCTGGGCTGGAAACTTAATTTAGTATCTTCTATAGTCACATTACATTTATTCAAGAACAAACACCATTATTTATTTATTTAGGAGCTCATTTATTTTCTAATATGTAATTAGGCCTGAATGAAACCTGGAAACCTAGTAAAGAGGCATTAATTACTATTTGATTGTGTGGCTCTATTACAGGTCTGAGATTTAGTTGGTAATTGTGGAAGCTGGTCAGATTAGAGCAAAATTTACAGTATATAAAGCAGGTGTCAGTTTGCAGTTTGGTTCCTGCTCCAAAGCTCTTATATAAGGAAGAGAGAAAATGACATGAGGGAAAAGGGACAGGAACCAGAGATGTTTGCTTAAGAAATGTTTCAATCCAAAATGATAAATGTTTCAATCTCTTGCAGGGAGCTTTATGATGCAATGCATGAAAGGCTCTGTTAAAAATAAAGCATGGTATGTTATGGTATCTCAATCAAGGTGCACCATACAGCTGTGTCATAGCAGATGTCAGAAGGGCACTGCTATAAAATACCCTCCAAAGGCATTTGTAAATGCTTGATGTGCTCATGCTTACACAGATGTCAGTTGTTCAACATGCTTCCACAGAGAGAAGGATATTACACACAGGATTTTGAAGAGAAAGGGAGAGATGATAAGGTAATTTTCCACTGTGATGCAGTTAAACATATATGTACACATTCAGGTCTTCAATTTTTGACAATAAAAGGGCTAGCGCTGGGCTATCTCAAGGACTGGCAAAGCAGTATGGCTTTTTCTATGTCTAGGTCACTGATCTGAATCCAAATCAAGTCTGAAAGCTGTTGCCACATTCCAATTATTTGGTGATTTTGATGAAAAAAGATTGTGGTTTCAGGCCATATTCTACTGGACGAACGTCTACATCACAAAAGCTACTGTTCCTTTGTGTTAGTCTCAATGGAAAGGCCAAGGACTCAGCCGGCATGAAGTCTGATCTACCTTTCTAGCTTATAAACATGGGTGCTTCCAAATCAGAATTATGGAACACTGATAGGCTAATGTGAGAAAACTTACTCTGCTTATAAGCTTGACATACCTCTTCCATGAGAGGATGGAGCCTTCAGTCTCTAGAACGACCATCTTCCATGAACAGCAAATTCACTAAACATAGTGAGAGAGAGAGAGAGAGAGCTCACAAATAGCTCTGTGCCCAAAGCAGAAACTCACCAAAATATGAATGAAGTACAGAAAGCTGGTGCTGCCATGCTAATATTATGTTGTAACACAAAATCTATTTTTAACTAGCAATAGCTGAAAATAATGATAAATAATACTGTTCATTTACATAGCAATTTTCATCTCTTGGTCTCAAAGTACTTTACATAGGTGGTTAAGTATCATTACCCTCATTTTACAGATGAGGGAACTGAGGCAGAGAGCGTTTAAGTGACTTGTCCATGGTCTGACAGTGAATCAAGTGACATAGCTGAGCAGACAGTTACATTACCGATAAGATTCACAATGCAAATGAGAGATATTGCACTTCTTCTGGGAAAAGGACTATTACATGTATTAAAAAACTAATTGGCTTGTGCATGCTCTCCTAGGCATATCACCCATCAGCATTGGTGTGTGTGTTCATATTTCTCCAACCTCAGCACTGATATCAGTATTAAGAAGTCCAGTCTGTTCTTGATGCATATTTAGAACTCAATACCTTTCAGAGGAGTTATGAGTATTTTTAATGGGGGGTGGATTCCTATTGTGATCATGCTTGATCACTAAAAAGGAACGGAAATGTGCCACACACAAGCACAAACAGAATATGAGAGAATTGCCACACTGTGTGCTTGGATACTAAGCTGAAACTGGCTGACATAGGGAAAAAGAGATCTGAGCACATCCCTATTATAAATCACATAACAAAAAGGGTGCCTTGACAGACAGTGGCATGGGTCTAGCATTCATGTTATATATCCAGGAGGCTTGTTGGAAGAAAAAAAAAGTGAAGCACAAGCTGAGCAACAGGTGGGGTCATGAATTGAAAATTATCTAGCCCTGACCCCACCCATAACCTGGGATTTCCTGTTGACCCCATAAAATTGGGAATATTAAATTAGCACAAATGGCAGCCTATAGTCAAGATGACTGAAGCCAAATCCCAAGCCTCAGGCAGGTACAACAGAAAGCTTTAGGTGACTGTGGCAAACAAAACTGGCACAGATTCTCAGGCACTTAAGTAGAACAAAATACTGTCACAAAGTCATACGTTGTACGGGAAACAAATATCACTCCACCAAATGGAACCCTGTACAGGGGAAATAAATCACAAACAGCTGAATTCTATTTTACAGAAATGTAGAGCACAAAATCCCTGGGAGCCATTGTTCATTCAGTGGCTCAGAAGACTAAACCCTGCTACCGTCTTCTTTGGCCTCAAGCTAGTCTCTCTGTTAGCTGCCAGCAGGTCACTACTAAGCAATTAAGAGTATAACCCTGAGAAATATAAAATCTCGTTTAACATCGCTGAAAAAAATACACATAAAAAGAATTAAGATTTTGTTCAACAATTATCCAGAGCTTTCTGCACAGCTTTCTACTTTCTATGCTATGAACAGACATAGCTGCGGCTTCTGGCTCTTAGAAAGCACAAATAAGCTGTATAAAGAAGCCAAGCCATGTAACCTAAATGCAACAAATAAAGAGAAGGGACATAAATGCCTGGCACAGAGTAAAGATTTTCATATTCCACTATGTAATTCTCTCTGTTTGGGCAACACCATAACCATTCCAATATGGGCAGATTCTCATTTCACTAAACCTTCTTCCTTTATGCCACCCATAGACTATAAAGGGCCTTCGTGGACTTTAATGTTCCCACACCTTAGTATAATGAGAATCTGGCCCATAAAGTTTGCTTTTCCAGAACAATAAATGACTGGACTGACACTGCAGAGACAGATTCTGACTTGCTCAAGAATATCCATCATTCCCAGAAGTGCTATGCTCCTCAGGCAGTACTTCCAGGAATGTCTGTGCTGCACAGTTGTAGCAACATATGAATATTTGCAGTCTCCTAACAGAAGAGAAGTTTTCTAATTTATCCACCTCGAGCCCTCAGAAACTGTGCACATGAATGCTATGCTCAAAACAACTGAGAATCTGACTGGTTTAAATAAAATTAATCTATTCTGCAGAGCTACTTTATAGCACCATCAGGAAGCTGGAAGGCTCAGCGTCCCAAGAGAGGCAAAAAACGGAGAGCTGAACCGGAGCCCACACTGACACAGCCGTCAACATGCAGAAACCCATAAGCCTTCTAAGTTAAAAGGAGTGAGCTATGGGGTAGGCTAACACACGTTCAGGACTGTCAATAATTAATAATCTCAGCAATCACATAAAATAATTCAAAACTCCAAGCTCCATAAGCTCTGTTCAGCCAACAGCAATTGTGGCGCACTTGCAGCAGCTCAGCTTTACTGGACAGCGTTAATTTCTGGAATCAGCTTATGAGAAATAGCAATGATGTTTAAAAACACTTGCAGACCCATAGGTGTGCACCCGGGGTGTGCTGGGCACACCCTAATGCAGGGGTGTCAGACATACGGCCCCTTATGATGCATCCCACGGTGAGAGACTAGGACGGGGTGAGAATTCCACCGGTGGGTAATTCAAATGTGGCCCGCCAGTGGAATTGAGTTTGCAATGAAACTCCCTGGGTGCACACCCTAATGAAAATGTGCTGCACGCGCCTATGTTCAGACCATGTTTTAGCCATTAACAAATTAATCCTTCAAATGCTCCTGGGAGGTAGGTAAGTATTATTGTCTCTCTTTTTAGATGAGGAAGCTGAGAGAGACAGATGTTAACTAACTCACCTAATACTACAAAGGAAAATCTCATCAGAGTTGAGATACTGTACTGAGGGGACTACTAGAGAAAGTCATGTAATGATAGATGGAGCAAGGGGACTGGAATTTAGAGGCTTCTGGCTCCACTGTTCAGATCACTAGGCCACACTTCTCTCTCAATAAATGTTGCTTTCAGTTAAGAGCAATGACCTATAAAAGAACTGCATTTTTCATGAAGCACATTTTGCTGATTTTTACCTTCTGATAGTGGATTCTGAAGAGTGTAAAACTGCACCATATAGCAGAGTCCTTTTGATTTTTTCCAGTGGAACATATTGTTGCCATAGGCAGTCAGTTTAATAACCTAGTCTAGGATTTCTCTGGGGAGAAGGATTGAGGGAGGTTGGAAAAAAAACAGATTTTTGGGAAAATTATGTGGGAGGCCATAAAGCAGATTTAATGGAGTCTGAACTATGCAATTATGTTACATATTGAGATTCATGATGTGAAAGAGTCTGTGCTGGATCTGGGAAGGTTTCAGGGAGCTTTGTTTGTTAAAATAAGCTTGTTGTGTTTTGTTAAACTTTGTGCAGTTAAAATAGTAATCTGCTTAGCCCTGCCTTGTGAAAAGCTCATCAAAGTTTAAATAAATAAGTATTCAAAAGATGTTTAAAAAATGGGGGAATGCTTGCAAGATCACCCTGAATTTCCATATTTACTCTGTGTAATACTCTTTTCCATGGGTAGGCAGATGGTGAGCGTCATTTACTGTGGCTACTGCTGCTAATTGATCTATGTCACCTACAATTTCTGTACACATCTAGTCTATACTAACTCACCCTATTATTACTGTTATACCTTCTCCTGTCTTTTAGATGTTAAGTTCTTAGGGACAGAGACTGTCATTTACTCTAGGTGCCTATTGCCAATAGCATTGAGTCCCTGAGTTGGTTGAAGTCTCTAGATGCTACTACAATAGAAATAATAAGTAACAATAATAAAAGGAAAAGACATTTAATGCTGGAAGCAAGGGAGCATAAAGAGTTGGGATCCTAAATCAACCTCCATTATAATTTAATGGGAGTTGGGCTCCTAATTTAGTTAGGCTTTTCAAAAATCCCAGGCTCAATAAATAATAAACAGATGTTCAAAAAAAAAAAAAAAAAAAAAGAGAGCTGTTTTCAAGACTATCTTGGGCGTCAGCATTAATTTTTTGATTGGAAGAGTTTTCCGTTGGAAATTGTAGTTTCATCAAAATCTGAATGTTTTGCAGGAATATTTTGATTTCAACGATATTTGAAACAGGGAAAAGTCAAAACAAATAATTTTCAGCTTCTTGTTTTGATTCATTCCACTTTGACTTTTCAATTATATTAATATATTATTTATATATATTTAATTATATATACTATATATGTATTATATTATATGTGAAGTGTATGCATTATATTTCATATTTTATTGTTTTGACATTATCAAAATGAAATGTTTTGATAGTTCTGAATTTTAAAAATTGGAATTTTTGTTTTGAAGGAACTCTTAACTTTTCATTCTGATTCAGAATGAAAACAAAATTTGAAATACTGGAATTTCCTGCTCAATGGAAATTCTTGTTCCCAACCAGAATAGCATTTCCTCTGTGCAGCATTCCCCTGCCAATTTAGCTTTAATAATGTGTACACCGTGATTTTACCCAAGAACCCACTTCATCCATATTAGCCAATCTATAACACACACAAACCAAAGTAGTTATTCTATAACCCTCAGTTGTATATTGTTTTGGTGAAAACACAACTTTGTGAACAAGATGAAGGCCACCTCCGTCTATGAGCCATATTAATGCTCCTGATTTTCAAATATGTTTGTGGTATTTTGTTCAAAAGTAGTTATAACTTTGGCAATTGCATGCAAGCAAAATTACGCAGCCCACCATACTTATATTACCCATCTTCACTGCTCACATACCACAATAGTTCCCACAACTGCAACTTGTTTGAAGTAACTATTTCCTGAGCGCTGCCAGCCAGTTTGTTTCTGGGATGTGTGCCTGTGTGTGGTCATGGGGAAAGTCTGCTTCGAATGAGAAGGTACATTTTCCCCAGACACACATGAGTTTTGATTGCTTATAAAGAAGAAACATTTGAGACTCTTTCTGGTTACACATTCCATTGAACAGGAGTCAGAGGAGGATAAAAGTCCTCGGAGATACGCTGTATAATTCCTTTTGTCTTTAAAAATGCATTCCCATTCATTGTCAGCAGATTCTCCTTGTGCTTTTGAAGCCCAGTCTTCTCCACAGATTGGAAGATTACAATATTCTCTTTATTTGAAGGAACCCATTCACCTTCACTGCCACGATGCACTTGGGGTGGTCTATAAACCTTTAAGGGTTAAACCTATAAAACTTTAAACCCCACAGACATCATACTTTCTTTTAATTAACATGTGGATGAAAGAAAAATGCTTGCTGTTCTCAAGATCAACATTTAATGGAATTCTGAACTGGATGTGACGTTAGCAAAATCAAAAGCAGGAAGCTGATTATTAAAAAACAAAGAAAAATAATTTTCAGGAACTAGTTTGATACAATGTAAGTTCACATGACAACTTACAGTACACTACAAATATAAGGATATATTGTTATTTTATTTCAGTGTGGGGGCTTGTTTATTCATTGTGGTGAGAATATAAACCCAACAATATGGCTCCTTTTGGTGTGTTCATTTCACTTAGACACTATTCCTACTATGGTCCCCATATATGTGCAACGGTCCACTCACATGGAGCTCATTAAGGAGGATTGGGAGCCTTAATATGTTAAATAATACAACATGTATATTTCAAATTACAGAACTATTCATACATTCTAGTAGAATGCTAGAGAAATCACTGCTGGTATATAAAAGTAAATTCCACTGGGGCATGCTGTTTTTAATTTAAATGTAGCATGCATTAAGGTGAATATTCCTGCCTGTATTTCCTGTGTTGGCCATAGCTTTAGAAAAGATTTGATCTGCTGTGAAAATTGATTACTAGATGAGTAAATCTTATGTCTAATTTGAATGTTAATACTAAGACACAATAAGATAGATTGCCTTTTTTAAATGAGCATGAAACAAGAAAAGAAAAAAAACTCCCAAAGAAATGTGTAAAAGTTCAGATTTTTTTAAATTGTCATTTTAATCCAATGCTGAAGCAATTAGGATTTAAAAGAAAAAGAGAGTCAATTTTTACTTTTGAATTATATATACACATCGCTCTTAAAATTAACTGAAAGCCTTCATGTGTTTGGGACCTTGATGATGGCCAATAATTTCACATTTTGCCATAACACTGCAAGTCAATCAGATTGAGTGTACCACCACCACACATCAACACAATTAATGCATGTCATCATTGTCCGTATTAAAGGGACATTTTAAAAGGCAGAGTGTAATATTATGTAAGACTATATTCATGAACTTAGACAGTTTTGTAACAAATCCACGTACACTAGAATTTCATGGCTGTGTTGTGTAGAACCGTGCTTAGAAATTTACAGCAATAGAAATGAGAGACATCTCAAATCCTCCTCCTCCAAAAGCACAGGCCTCTAACACTTGAAATCTTCCATAGCTCTAGTAATATCATCATCTCTGAAATACAGTTAAGTAATTCTGAATCCATCCAGTAGACATCTGTGGTATATATATTCACACATACCAGCCAGTCCGTTACTGTATATTCCACCATCATTCAAACGTATAAGGACTTTTTAAAAGTGTGTTCTACACCAAATAGAACTTAACAATTGCTTTGGAGCTAAGATCTAATACATGAATGGTACCACTGGATTTTATAAGTGTTGAGCACTTATTGATCAATCATAATGGTGCTCAATAAACCCTTATATTTTACTGTATCAATGAGTACTTAAGGACTCTTCAATCTATGTGTTAATCACAAACTAAATACTAAAACTGCCTGGAAAAATCAGGATGAAAATTCTCTATGAAAAAATTAGTGCAGAAAAGAAGTTATTGAAAATGCAGCCCTTAAAAAGAATGGCAGTTACTTGAAGAAACTTGGCTATATTATATGTTAAAGATTTCTAAAATCTTCATGCAGAGCATGCAGCCACATTTGAGTCAGTGGAGAATCATAATTAATCAGAAACTGAAATACCTGTTAGACAGATGTACACCTAACAATTAGAAATGAACATAAGTATTCTATATTTTTGAAATCAGGTTTTTGCCCACTTTCCCGCCCCCCCCAAAATAAAAAAATAAAAATCCTTCTGAGCAAACCTCTCATGTAAATTCTCTTAATATCTCAGATTCTCACTATGATTCCTGCTCCGCCTTAATGGCCAGCAATACTGAGGAAGTAGATTGACACTGTGGAATATATAAGAGCATTGCCCTGCACTGGTGCCATTATGGGGGAGCTGCAAAAAAAGAGGCAAGGGGAAGATGAGAATGAATGACATGAAAGGAGCAAGCAGTTCCCCAAAAAACAAATGAATAATTCCTATCTTGACTTTCCTACCCTCAAGTCTGATCAAAAGCCCAATGAATTCAACGGGAGCTGTTCCGTTAACTTAAATGGCTTTTGGCTTAGGCCTATGACAAGTATACTGAAAACAGCTGAGGGGCATAGTATTCAGTCTATCTTATTGAGCGCTTGTATATTTCAACTTGAGCCTTTTAAGGCACCTAGATAGGATACTTGTGGATGCCAAATAAAATGTAAGTAGGGATAAGGAGTTAATAATACATAGATGACAAGTGGTGTCTCTTCAAATGAAGAATTTAACAATAATCTTAATATAAAAGACCTATTTATCCTCTTTCTTCTGTGTGCCGTAAATCTCAGTAATTAAGAACTGTTAAACACTGATTACAATGACTACTGCCTGACCTTTCAACTAATAACATCATAATATTTTTAAAAAAGAAAAAAGATGGAGAATTCAGCTTAACTCCAATTACTGGGAAAAGGATTTCAGCAGAATAAAGTTAAATGTTTTTTTGTTTTTTTTGCTATTCAGACAAATCCCGTTAGAGTTTTTGACCACACATTCCAAGCAGAACGTTGTCAGCTGCTAAGTATTTTGTGGTTGCTTTTGTCATGGTCAGTACGTGGGTGACTGGGTTTCACAGTGGCAGGTTGCCAACGAAGGCAGCAAAGTGAAGCACTGGGTTTGTGTTACTCAAACTCGGATGCCATCAGAGGGCTGTTGAAATGCATTAAACCATTTTTGTTAGTGAAGGTACATATTACTTAAGGTTGGTTGCTGTGTTAAGGTGTTTTTGTACATGCCTTTATGCTCAGCTAAAGGAGATAAATGAACAAAGCAGAGTACATTAGATTTATTTGGATACTTGGGCAGCCACCCATATACCAGCCACAGAGGGAACCAACTGCCATAAGAGAGTCTCTGTATCCCAGGAGCCATCTTGGGAAATCGTCATTATCTTTATAAAATCCCATGCTAAATTTGGATGGCTTGATGAGTAAATCCAATCCCAATGCAAAATGTTCACTCTGTCACACAAAATAATTCACTTTGAGGGAATTGCTCGTGGAAATTCACTATGGCCAAATCCTAGCTGTATGTGATGTCTTTACTGTGGCAAAACTCTCATTGCTATCAAGGGATGGAATGTAGGATGTAACCCACTACAAAGAACTATTAGCACAAAACACCTTAACAAGTTCTTTATTATTGGCCAGCATGTCTCTTCTCTAATGCTGAATCTGTTTGGAAAGCTGGTTCTGCGTACCCTTATCTAATGGCTACAGGAGCTGTCAAACAAAGCTGGGTTTAAACCATTTGAATTGCAGAAAATCTATATTGCACAGCTAATAGAAGCTAACTTGTGACTGAGAGCTGAAAATGTTACTGCACTGTGCTTACAGAGCTCTTACTGTTTTCATGGTGCACTCTCAGAGTTATAAATCATACATGTGATGCATCTTCCATATACTCTGTGGTCGCAGAACACAGTTATCTCTTTCCGCTACAGAATACAGGGAGTTATATTACACATATGAGGGATCCATCAGAAATCTGAGTGTGCTCTAGGGGTGCTGACTAATTTAAGCGGAAGGTCTAAGACTATGACACCACATCCCCAAGTTCACCACCATTAAATGGAAACATATATTCTCTTGCATATGTCCTGTTAACAGTCATTACCAAGTGCGAGGTGCTCAAACTCCACCTAAATATGCAGTATTGTTGTAGCGGAAGAAGAGCTCTGTCTATGCATGAAAGCTTGTTTCTCTGACCAACAGAAGTTGGCCAAATAAAAGATATTATCTCACTCACCTTGTCTGTCAGTCTATGTCAAGCAACAGTACAAGAGACCACATTCAGAGAGAAAGTAGGAGTCAGTTACCTTCACCAACTGTCCACCGAGATGATTAGATTGCCAGCCTGTCAAACAAAGTGGAACGAGTTTGTTCTTCTCATTCTAGTTTCTAAAACACATGTCCACAATTTGGCAATTTTTTAATTCTGTCTAAAAGTGAAGCAAGACTGGAATAACGGAGAGATGAGTTGGGTTAGAGTTGTGGAATATAGGCAGATTGATGAGGGAGTATGCTAATTGCCTGTCTTCAACTGTAGTTGCTACCTTTTTCTTTATACTGATTCTTGCACACAGTATGTATTATTATAGCTTACTATATATACAGTACATTATTTTGATGAGACTTATACTCTGGACTTTGGTAATATCCTGCTTGATTATCTTACAGAATGAGAAGTTCATCACATCACCCATTCTGTACATATATAGAAGCTATTGTAGATAAGGTTGCTTAGATGTTCCCTACCACAGCTGGTTGGGAACTAGAATTTCCATTCTATGGGAAATGCCAACATTTCAAATGAAAAATTGTTCCAAATTGGAACAAAAACCAAAAATGTTGACATTTTCCACAAAATCAAAATTCTGAAAAATTTGACTTTGGGACCACTGAGATGTTTTGTTTTCATAATGGCCAAATGTTTTATTTCAATTAATTTTATTTAGCTTTTTATATTATATTAAATACAGATGTAAATCTACACATGAATATAATGTACATAACAAATAATATTACAATATTTTAATATAATTCAAAAATGAAAAAATATTTCATTTTGACTTTTGAAATAAAAAACATTTAGACTTTTTCCCATCAAAAAGTGTCATCAAAATCTACACATTTCCACAAAACTTAACTATTTTCACTATTAATGGTTTATTTCAGGAAACTCAGAAAAAACACCATCATCATCACCCAGAAGCAATCCAATTTAATATGGTTTATATTTCTTTGAGTTCAATACTCTTGGTTTCTCCTCAGCATAATGAGAAGTTTTTATTTTTCTGCTCAAAGATCTTATCTATGGGACTCAATCAAACATAATGCGGTCTTCTCCTACCCTACCCCAGTCTAACACTTTAGGGAGCATCCATAAAGTTCAAAGACCCCTCCTACAAATCAGTTTTAAATAATGAGACCCTTTTAGAGAGTTACATTGATGCTATCATTGTAATCAACACACTTTTCAGGAATGATGCAAATATTTCCAGTAATGAGTTAATTTGTCAAATGGAGTCACTTCCTTTCTTGTTTGTGGTTATAAGAAAGAGTTTTTGTTTACATAGGGAAAAAAGGAGTGCCCCTAGTGTCTCACACCTCCTTGATGCTTGTGCTTTGAAAGAACCATATTTTCTTCCCATAATAGTCATTAGCTACTCCAGACCAATATTTATTTCCAAAGAGAAAAAATATATTGGTATTCCAGCTCTTTCCACTAGGGACAATATCTTCCTATATGTTTATACAATGTATAAGAATGGCCAGATTGGATCAGACCAATGGTTCATCTAGCTCGGTATCCTGTCTGCTGACAATGGCCAGTGCCAGATCCTTCAGAAGGAATGAACAGAAAAGGGAAATTTCAGGTGATCCATCCTCTGTCATCCAGTACCAGCTTCTGGCAGACAGTGTTTTAGGGACACTTGGAACTTGGGATTGCATTCCTGACCAGCTGAGCTAATAGCTACTGATGGACCTAACCTACATGAATTCATGTAATTCTTTTTTGAACCCAGTTATGCTTTTGGCCTTCACAACATCCTCTGGCAACACTGTGTGTTGTGTGAAAATGTGATTCCTTTTGTTTGTTTTAAAACTGCTGCCTATTAATTTCATTGGGTGAGTTATGTGAAGGGGTAAATAACACTTCACTATTCACGTAGTACATGTGATCAAGTGTTGGCACTTACAACATTCATCAAAAATGGATTCCAACATAAGCTGAAAACTGGTTCAGTTTTCCTTGACCTGACTGTGGCATATGATATGGTTTGGCACACGGCCCTTTTAATGAAATGATCTAGAACTATGCCAAGCTGGTTAGTATATCCAATGGCAGACAAAATATGCCTCGGCACTCCGTCACGCTCCTTTTCATACTTGAGAGTGTTCTGAATGCAGATATGGCAGTTATGGCTGATTATTGTCATCAGTGGCACCTGATACTAAGTGGAAGTAAGACTGTGTCGAGTGTCTTCCACTTACATCATCCACAAGCAGGCAGAGAACTGAATATAGTTCTCAATGATCAGTGAATAAAGCCTAATTCACACCTGGTCTAATGTAGACATCATGTTGGATAGAACTCTCACATATCATGACCATCTTATAAAGACAGTGACTAAGGTCAAAATGCACAACAACCTGTTCCAAAAACTGGCTGGACAACATGGGGCTCCAATGCCCAAATGTTACACACTTCAGCCTTGGCACTTTGTTATTCAGCGGGAGAGTTCTGCGCTCCAGTATGGGCTCACTCATCTCACAGAAGCTGATCGATGTACAACTAAATTCCACCATGCATATTATTTCTGACTCACTTAAATCTACTTCTTTACCAATATTGCTTCATCCAGTGTTTGCAGAGAGGAGAGCATAACAAAGCTCAAACTGAAACTGTGTGATATGCCACATCTACCATTTATTAAAGACTTGGTTAGTCCACCACATAGTTGTCTGACCTCACGGTGCCCATTGTGGAAAAATTTACTGGGTGAGAGATTTATGGTAGAGGATTCGAGATGAACTTCATGGTCTACAGAGAAAATGACAGATAATTATCTTGTCTTGGACCCCAATCAACAACTACCTGGGTTTGATTTCCCATGAAGGCAATGGAGCCTTCTGAAGTGGTTTCATACTGGATACAGAATTTGTGCTGCAGTGGATTTTGATGGCATTTTACAGACAGTCCACTATGTTGATGTGGGCAGTCACAAACCCTGACACTTATTGTTGAGGACTGCAAAATGACTCAACTTCCTGGAGGTCTTCATGCCTTGAACATTGTTGTTAAGAGTGCTGTGACTTAGCTTGAGTGGATTGTATACACCAAATAAATTCACTTTCTCCACACTGTTTGTGATTTTATAGATCTCTATCATATTTTCCCCACCCCTCTGTCATCTTTTTTCTAAACTGAACAAACCTCATATGGAAACTGTTCCATGTCCCTAATTCTTTTTGTTGCCCTTTTCAAATTCTAATCTATCTTTTTTAAGATGGGGTAATTAGAACTGCTCTCAGCACTCAAAATGTGGGCATATCATGAATGTATAGAGTAGCACTGTGATATTTTCTGTTTTATTATCCATTCCTTTCCTAATGGTTCCTAACATTTTGCTAGCTTTTTTGACTGCTACTGCACATTGGGTGGAAGTTTTCAGAGAACTGCCCCAGATAACTCCAAGTTCTCTTTCTTGAGTGGTAACAGCTAATTTAGATCCCATCATTTGGGATGATATATGTTTTCCAATGTACAATACTTTGCATTTATCAACAATGAATTTCACTTGCCAATTGTTGCCCAGTCACCCAATTTAGTGAGATCCCTTTTTAATTTTTCACAGTTTCATCCCAAACTGACTATCTGACTATTCTATCATCTGCACATTTTACCACCTCACTGTTTATTAGGGTGACGAGATAGCAAGTGTGAAAAATCAAGATGGAGGTGGAGGGTAATAGGTGCTTATATAAGACAAAGTCCTGAATATTGATGTCCTATAAAATTGGTAATCTGGTTACCCTACTGTTCACCCTCTTTTCTAAATCATTTATGAATATGTTGAACAGCACAGGTCCCATTTCAGTTCTTTAGAGGATCCTGATACTTATCTCTCTCCATTGTGAAAACTGACCATTTATTTCTACTTTTTAACCAGTTACTGATCCATGAGAGACCCCTCCCTCCATTAAGATCCTTTGTGAGGGACCTTGTCAAGGCTTTCTGAAAGTAGTATATCACTGGGTCATCCTTTTCCACATGCTTGTTGACTCCCTCAAAGAATTCTAATAGATTGGTTAGACATGATTTCCCTTTACAAAAGCTATGTTGACTCTTCTCCAACATATTGTGTTTATCTAGGTGTCTGATAATCCTGTTCTTTATTATAGTTTCAACCAATTTGCTGGTAGGTAAATTAGGCTTACTGGCCTGTAAATGCCAGGATCACCTCTGGAGCCTTTTTTAAAAATTGGCATTGCATTGGCTATCCTCCAGTCATGCAGTACAGAGGCTGATGTGAATAATAGGTTACATACAACAATTACATCAGACGAAGTGGGTTTCTGCCCATGAAAGCTTATGCCCAAATAAATGTGTTAGTCTTTAAGGTGCCACAGGACTCTCGCTGTTATACAACAATTAGGAATTCTGCAATTTCATATGAGTTCCTTTAGAACTCTTGAATGTATACTATCTGGTCCTGGTGACTTATTACTGTTTAATTTATCAATTTGTTCCAAAATCTCCTCTATTAACATCTCAATCTGCATTCCTCAGATTTGTTATCTAAAAAGCATGGCTTAGGTGTGGGGAATCTCCGCCACATCCTCTGCAGTGAAGACTGATAGAAAAAATTAATTCAGCTTCTTTGCAACAGCCTTGCCTCCTTGACTGCTCCTTTAGCACCTTTAGTCCTGTGGCCCCACTGACTGGCAGACTTCCTGCTCCTGATGTACTTTTAAAAAAAATTCTGCTAATTGGTGTGTCTTTAGTTAGTAGCTCTTTACATTTTTTCTTAGACTGTCTTGTTATAGTTAGCACTAAGGGGCCCCAATCCTGAGTGATTCCTCTGGGCACTATTGTCATACAGTACTATTCATAAACTAATAGCTAATGACAGTGACACACACCTAAACAGGATTGATTTGAATATACCATTTATGACAACTCTGGAAGAAGATCTTAAAAAAATCCATTCCTTTTATTTACTCTGTCTGTGGCACTAAAAATGAATGGTTGGTATGTGTTCCTTCACTGGGCTACTCCTGGACTAAATAAAATATTTATGATAACTTACAATTTCAAACATTTTATATCCCAGCTTTTCATTTTCTTAGGGTTTTTGGAGGGCAGTTTTTCTTCAGAAAAAGGAAAATTTAGACTAATGGATGATGGTAAAAAAGAAAAGGAAATTCTTTAGCTTCAGAAGAATAATTGTAGAGAGGGTGTGCCAAGTAATTGAAGCATACGTAAATTACTGAGCCAGATGTGCAACTAAAGTGTCCTATCCTACTTCCAGTACAGTCAATATCAGTTTTCATAATGACTTCAATGGGAGCAGAATCAGGCCCAATGAACTGTTTTTTCCATCTAATCTCAATGGTTCTCACATAGAAAATGGCTTGATATTGTTCCTTTTCAACCACTTCTCCTTCATCTCACCCCACTGTCCACTTAGCCCCTGTTGTGAAACACAAAGGTAAACATGCCAGGCAGATTCTGAGCTGATTCAGATTCTGATACCAGTGGAAACCTGGTGGAAAACTACTGAAATCACCTCGAAAGAATTACTTGGGGGAGTGGGAGGGGGGGGGGCTGGTGGGGTTACTTCAGCTTTATACTGGTGTACACGAGAACACTGTTCAGCCCATAGTCATTTTAAAAATCCAAGTTACAGAAGCAAGATAAAATGCATTAAAATTCTTTGGAGTTGAATTTTACACTGAAAAGTGTGAAAGTAACTCTCTCACTAAGTACAGGCAGTGCATATCCTGTGTGTATCTAGAATAATTTTTGCTGACTGATGCAACAGATTATTTTTACCTTTTTTTGCTCCTGTTAGCAATCCAGAGCAAAAGCACCTGTTCTTCCCATTTCTGGTTTTGTGCTGAGCACATCTTAATCATTGTCTTCATAGTACACAAATTCTTAGAGTGATGAACTTAATGGCATAGTCCTTCCTTGAGAAATTCAGCCATGATGGTTTAGTGAGTTAAAAAGTAGTTAAGGTTTGACTAACAGTGTTCTATCCCTGCCAATCCATGTTAACTCAGGGTGGTGAAGGCAGGTCCTTTTTTGATGGTACATAAGCACTGCACAAGAATGGATTGTGGGTTGCCTCACACATTCCATGTGATTGCTGTCTTGCTCTCTCTGGGTAAATCCCAGAACACAGCTTTCTGATATCAAATCCACTTGCTATGGACAAATGCACTTTGTAGCCACTTCCAACCCTGTGTTTTGAAGCATATTTAATCAGATTATAAATGATGGTGAACTATGACAAATTGCAGTGCAGTGTTTAAGAGCTGTATTGCTGACAAATGAAAATATTTTTATGCTAGTAGTGGCTTCAAGTTGATTATTATTAATCACTGCCTAGAGTAAATGTAAGCTGAATAGCTATGAGAAATTGAAACCCCACCAACTGTAGCTGGCATGCTAGGAAGACTGAAAACAAACTTACTTGGTGGCAATCAAGAATTAAAATACCATGCAAATTTTGAGGCTCTGTAATAATACTGACTAACAGGAACGTAGTGTTTTCCATGTTTAACTCCTGTGCAAAAATGACCTAATTTATGATTTATACTCATTAAAACTTCAGTTTGATTTCCTGTTAGGTTTCATACCTTGCTGGTTCTGGGGTTACTGGGCCTAGGAGAGTTTGGTGACTTCATTGAAGACTGTTCTCCTGGATTGACTCAGCATGAAGCCCAAACACTTCAACAACAACCAGAGATCAGGCTCTGTTACTACTCCTTAATTTGGATTCCCCATCACCCTACTGCATATCCAGTTATTTGAGCTGAGGAAAGGATTTTCCTTGTGTTGAATATATTGCATTTAACATAACTCCAACACTTCAATGAGCAACATATGCCTACTTTCTGGTTATTGTTTTATAGTGTTTTATTTCCAAAGAATTTCTAATACAATGATAAAAATGTAGCTGTCACACCAATCTTTGGGGAATAGTTATCCAAGCAATGGATGTTAAGAATCTATGAACAAGGTGTAAATCAGTCACAAATGTATCCTGAAGCCTCTAAATTACCATGTAGTCAGTCAAAGGAGGTTACAATGGTACCACATGTGGTTCATAGCACTAATAGCCATAACTTGCAAAAAAGATTCTTCCTAGAACTGAGGAAATGAGGACTCAAAAGGGTGTTGTTGCATGACAAAATCTGACTCCAATCAAGTTAATTGTACACAGAATCTCAGCTCATCTGAACAGAAAATATGCAGAATTATTTCTGACTTTGATATGAACATTTGGAAATGATATGAACATGAATACGCAAAATGATGAAAGTGAAAGAGTGAATTACAGCAAATCAAACATCATGCGGGTTAGACAAAGAAGGATATGTTTGATAAACAAGATTTGCACCTCCACTTCAAACAATTGTTGAAATTAAATAGAAATCAGAGGGATCAAAACAGCAAAAGGAGAATGTAGCTGATCAGAGTTTCTTTGGGAAACATCGAGCAACATAAATGAGCCAAGTAATAATGATGTAGACTTTGCGTATGGACCACTCTAAAGAAGATGTAGTAAAATCTTGCT
The DNA here is from genome assembly GCF_026122565.2 of Emydura macquarii macquarii. Taxonomy (NCBI): domain Eukaryota; kingdom Metazoa; phylum Chordata; order Testudines; family Chelidae; genus Emydura; species Emydura macquarii. Next base: position 86,774,746 of record NW_027131390.1, read on the forward strand.
GCCTTCCTTGTAAATATGGAGAAGGCAGTGGTGGTAATTTTCTGAGGTGTGAAATTAAATCAGTATGTCACAGCAAATCTCATCTGAGACATTAAAAAGAAGTTTTGAGCATTGAGCAGGAGGTGATGTGTAGAAGAACAAGGCCAAATCTCTACCAGACCATGCTCAGAGGCACAGAATTTCCCAGAGCTGCACAGCACAGTTTAGCTCTGCAGCCACTGAGTCTATTCACATCCAGCAAAGGTATCTCACAACAGGGATTGACACAAAGAACTTAAATGGCTGTCTGACATCATGGCAGAGTCCATGACTGTACTCCTAGACTTCTTTGCATGGCAGCTGGAAGCAAGGCATTATGTGAGGAGAGACAAGATCTCCCTCAATTTTCCACAAGGCCTGAAGGTGGTTTTCTTCTGGACTGATTGAGTGGTGGCCGTCAGCTTCGGGGTGACTGAATGCATCATCTGACCCACAGAAAGAATTCTGATGAAACATTCTTGCTGTAAGAGAGAAAAAACTCCTTCCCCTTTTCAACTCCTGACCACTTTAAGCCCGGCCAAGTGGTGAGAGCTCTTGAAGCATTGAAGGACTAATGTGTCCCTTACACAGAAACAGTGCCTAGGCTTGAAACAAAGGCTGCCATTCCCAATACAGTAATCAAACATGTAAAGCTGTCCCAGGTTATTTTAGATACCGGCTAACTAAGTCTGACTGTCAGCCTGCAGTTTGTACAATTGGTACTTTCCTACCTGAAATGCAGATTTTTTAATAAAATCATTATAGATGCCAAAAATACTGCTGCAAAACTTGTTCACAGGGAGCAGTCAAAACAATTATTAACACAAATTTCTGACTCATTATCTCACAATGTGACATGTCATGTCATGGATGGTAATGTCATAACAGAACGTAACCAGATGCAGCGTAATACAATGTGGCAGAATGCGCACAAGGTTTGGGGGAAAACTGCTAATATAAAATGCATTTAAACTGCTAATATAAAGATCAAGCACTGTCAAACCTCAGGATGGGTGTTTCATGCCTAAAGCATTTTAGAGAAATGTTCAAAATGAAAACTCCTGGGCTGACTTATAAAAGCTGAGTATTTTCTGGTATATGTAGTGTTGTTGCAGCCTTGTCGGTCCCGGGATATTAGAGACATGGTGGGTGAGGTAATATCTTTTATTAGACCAACTTTTGCTGGTGAGAGAGACTAGCTTTCGAGCTACACAGAGCTCTTCTTCAGGTCTGGGAAAGGTACTAAGAGTGTCACAGCTAAATACAAGATCAAACAGATAGCTTAGCATAAGTAGTTAGCACATATTTTAAGAGTAATTGCTTATGCTAAACTATCTATTTGATCTTGTGTTTAGCTGTAACATTCTTAGTACCTTTCCCAGCCCGAAGAAGAGCTCTGTGTAGCTCGAAAGCTGGTTTCTCTTACCAACAGAAGTTGGCCCAATAAAAGATATTGCCTCACTCATTTTGTTTTATTATTTCCTGGTATGTGGGTTTTTCTGTCATTGCACATTTGTATTCTAATCACAATCCACAGGGACTTGGGACGAGAATTTTATATATGTATATAAATTAATTGGAAACCATGGACAATATTCTCTGTTTTCTGTTTGTTTGGGGTTTTTTCTTTTGGTAAGTGTGGTGCAATTCCAATTATCAACCTAGTTTTGAGAGGCATGTGCATTCAAAATGCATATTGCAGGATTGCTGTTCATCCCACTTGAGTACTGAGAAACATAAACAATCAGAAAGGCTGTTATTGTTAGGAATGCTGAAGTTTTTTGTTTGTTTATTTGTTTTTTAAATGAGAACTTTATTTTTCACTGGTTTCATCATCAGGGCAAGATTTTTTGCAGAAACCTAGCTCTGATATCTAGGGCCTGATCCTTGTAGCTGAGGTCTGGCTTGAAATGAGTAATTAACACATGGAGGGAGACCTCATATTTTGGAAGATAGAGTTAGGGAGGTAAATGAATCATTAGGTTGAAAACAGAACATTTGTGCTAAATAAGATAAGTAAATAGGTCAACAGGCTAAGATGACAGAATGTCTGATCTGACTAAGATAAGAGGGAGAATACCTAGGGAACTATTTACTATGAACTAGATAACAAGGGACAAAATAAGTTATGGGGGACATTACAAGAATGTAGAGATGAGGTAAAAAGGAAGTTGAATCATAGACAGCGCATGCTGCATAGGGATTGGTTCCTGCAAATAACCAAGCCAATCAAAAGTGTGTAATGGAATATGTAGTAAATGCAATCAGATGTGTAATGTATATAAAGGGAGAAGGTTTTTGTGTAACTTTGGAGCCGTGATCTACCCTGAATCCATCCCCCCCCAAGCATTTGAGTCTGATCAACTCAGCATAGCACTGCTGTGTGCCAGATAAAGATACCTGAGGTGACGGAGGCTAGAATCAAACTGAGTTCTTGGGAAGCTGAGTGAAAGTGGTTGCAAAGGGAATACCAACGATCCTCAGATGTGACATCGGGGGACTAGACTGATTTGCACCAGCTAAGAATCTGGCTCCTAATGTTTATAGACAACAGGACTATATAAAGCTGTGGGTATACATTTCAAAAGTGTAGTGACTTAGGAGTCACTTAGGACTTAAATCCCATTTTATAAAGTGATTTAGCTACATAGGAGTTTAAGGGCTGGATTTTCAGAAGAGCTCATCTCATTTAGGCACCTAAATCTGTGATAATGAGTGAGGCAATGGGGGATGAGCTGCTCGGTGATGAGCACTTTATATATATATATAAAAATGACACCGTGATATATAGGACATCATGCCATCAGCCATTCCCAGAAACAGAATTAACACTGGAGCAATGTGAAACTGCAGGTTTGTTAACTAGAGCTTTGTGCAGCCCCTTGTCTTCAGTTTTCATCCACATGGTTTCTGATCCTCTGACTTGTGAGTGTTGGGTTTAAATGAAGACAAAGACAAAGCAAAACTGAGTCAGAAAACTGCTGTTGCATCTGGTTTTGCCTCATAATGACACAGCACTGAAATTTTACATGGTTTGATGTGAAATTATATATCATCCTAGATCCAGTCAAAACTGGCTCCAAGTTCTTGTTAAAGCATTACTTGGGGTTTCATTGAGATCATTTGAATTTATGTGAACACCACATTTTTTTTTTTGATTTGCTAGCAATTAAAAAAAAAATTTGGGTCAAACTGAAAGCAATTTTTTCTGACCTTTTCAGTGAATCAAAAAATTGGAGGAAAATAATTTTAGGTCAAGCAAAATGTTTTGTTTGACCCAAAATGAAATGTTCTGTTCTGCTTGTGCATTTTTTAATTCAATTTGTTAAAAAAATATTTTACTTTAAAATTTCCTTTAATTATTTTATTTCAAATTGAAAATCAAAAATGTTTCATTTAGAAAGGTTGAAACAAAATGTTTTGATTTTTTGCAGTTTTTTTTTAAAAAAATTGTTTTAAATTTGTTTGTCTGTTTGTTGACTGAAACAATTTGGTGAAACTGACAGAAGTTTCCAAAATCTTTTGGTATCACTGAATCTGCATTGTTTCCTCTCCAAAAGTTTTGGTAAAAAAAATTTCACTAACAGCATTCACTATAGCATATTATAATATTTCTGTTTTGTTTTGTTACAGCCAGTTAGTTGGTAAGGTTAATGCCAAATAAACCATCCTTAGAGGGAATATTCATTAGCAGACATCTAGGATTGGATTCTGAGCTCATTACAGTCCATGGAAAGACTTCAGTGGGTTTTGAATGAGGCCCTAGACTTCAGTCTCCTTTTGCACGTTTTCCTTTCACTTGAAGATGGGTGTGTAAAATAAAGGGTAAAGTGATTTCTTTCCTTTACAAATAGTAACATTATGCTGTTGCATGCCTGTACAGAGGTCTAAAATGAGCAGTTTTCATACCCTAATAGTGTCCAAAGGGACACTCAAACAGCTAAGACACATACAAGTGCTGCCATTTGTTATATGCTTTTCCAAAAGCATAGAAAAAAAGGGTATATTCACCACAGATATTTCAAGTTTTTTAGATGGAAAATATCAGCTGCTCACCTACATGGAAGCAAAGCAGTGTGTGACTTTTGTAAAGGGACAATTCAGTGAACAAGAAACTCTTTATTCACAATACTGCAGGCTAGGAACATACTGCTTTATAACTATTTACAGAGTAAGGGAAAACACACAGAAATTACAAAGGAAGTAAGGGAGAGGTGGAGCATGGCTCCAGACCATAATCCTCAGAGTAACCCAGTTAACATCTTGATGACTACTTTACTACATCCCTCCCCTCTTAATTTATAGCCTGGGTGTAGTTTTTAAAAAAATTGGGAGATCTTCTATCTCTCATAGGTTCACACCGCTCTGTGGCAACCAAGGCTGCGTCCAGGGGAAAAAGATCCACTTCCTCCAGTCTCCTGGTTCAGCAATTCTACAGATACACCTATCTCAGGCATTCCTGGCAAAAATGCTTCCGCTCTTGACGTTGGTTTCTCCATATAGTCATCACCCAAGGGCAAAAGCTGTGGTTCTTTTGCCACAACTGGGTTGGGTTTACTCCTATCATAGTTTCACAGTGACTCTGTATTTCAAAAGAAATTGAGCAAGCTTCATTTCCAAGCTACCATTAATTATCTTCTTCATTGCTTCTTTGGAAGTTCACATAACTCTCTCTGATAGGCTATTGGAGGCTGGATGATATAGGGATGTTTGAATATATTTAATCCCATTTTCGCTCTGAAAGTCTTTAAATTCCATGCTCATGAAACTCAGATAGACCTTTGCTGTGTGTGGCAGAGATCTGTCTGAGCTTTTCACAAGTGCAGTTGAGGTCAACTCATCACATGCACTTCTAGCCATTTCAAGTGAGTCTCCACTATGATTAGAAACATTTTCCCCATGTATGGGCCTGCAAAGTCTATATGTAGAACCTAGGCCATTCCCAGTGCCAGTACTGGAGTCAGCTGATGTACCTGACATTGGTGACATTCCCTTATTACTTTTTCCAGGTCTTCATTCACATTTAGCCTCCATAAACAGCTCCAAGACTAAGATTTCATGTGGAAATGCCAGGATGGTCTTCATGTAACTCAGTCAGGAGCTGATCTTGTCCTTGTGGGGAAATAACAACTTGTGCCCCACAATATATGTCCATTTTCTATGTTCAGTTCTGCACTCCTGGCCCTAAATGGGCAGAACTTTTCACCCTCACACTCCAGCTTCATCTCCTGGTATGCCTGTGACATGTTCAGCTTACTAAATGTTTAACCCCCACCTAAAACTGCCAGCAACTCCTCCATCCACAGAATGTGGCAATTTACCAACTTGGAGACTTGATTCACAATGATTTTATAATCGCCACAGATGCAGATGGTCTCATCTGGTTTAACCATGGGCACTATTCAGAAAATGGCACTGGTGAAATGATCTCCTCCTTCTTCAGCCTGTCTCAGTCTCAATCTTTTCAGTGAAGGCATAAGAAATTTTGGCTTGACCCTATATATAATATAAGTCTTGGCTGTTACACCCTTGAAGGTCCCTAACCCTTCTTTAAAATGGCTGGATAAGAATCAGAGAAGATTAGGGTTGGAAGGAACCTCAGGAGGTCATCTAGTCCAACCCCCTGCTCAAAGCAGGACCAACCCCAACTAAATCATCCCAGCCAGGGCTTTGTCAAGCTGGGCCTCCAGAATTTCCTGAGCAACCAGAACTTCCTGGAGTGAAGAGCCTTTGCTAAGCTTTAATTTGAAAATTTCCTCCCAACTCAGTTTTAGAGCTTTCAACACAAAATGCAAGGTCCTTTGGGCCAAACTCTGCTTTCACTTATGCCCATGCAACCTCTCTTTCACACTCCTTGAACACAGTACACCCATAGAAGTTTGCTTCACTTCCATGTTACTGATTCCATAAACCCTTTGACTCCTAAATTCTGAAAAAGCATCTGAAACCTTTGCATTACATGACTAATTAATTACTGGCATCAGACCACCGCACTCTGAGATGATGTAAACAGTAGTCCCTGTTGCACCAAGATGAAACAGTTGGATTAAACAGCACAGTGTGAAGGAGAAAAGTTTGCCAAAGCAGGCAAAAAGCAATGAGCTTGGTAGCCTAAGCTTGTGAGACAGAATCTTTAGTGAACAACTTACTGCAGCTTTACTATTGATTTAGCAATTTGTTCTAGCTTAGCAGCCCCACGTCATGAAGGTTTACCCTTCATGCTTTCCATGCCTGCTGTGTATGAGGTCAGGTATCCTAATGAGTTTTTTCTTTCTTGGTCTGTTGCACTCTAAAATTGTACAGGGGGTAGAATTCCTGACTTACTCAATAGTGTTGGAAATGAACTATTAAGGGCAATGGAATCAACACACCGGTCCTTGAGTTCACTGAACCCTTACACAGGCACATGCCTTGACTTTTATGGCACTAGAATAATGATGTTGCACTTTAAAAACTGATTAATGGATTTTTAAAAAAAAAAAAGTCCTGTCCCAAGTTTCACCACGTGTAAGATGAATTTATTGCACCTGTCCAAACAAGAGTGTGCCTCTATTCTATCTGCATTATTGTCTGTCTTGGAGCATGATCTACTGTATTAGGTATGCATACGCTTGAAATAACCTCAGTGTATGCTGAACTTTCACCCTGGTCTGCTCACATTGTTGCTTTCCCATGTCTAGTGTGACACACACCTGGCTTTGGCCTTCCTTGTGGCCCTTTCCCATTTAACTCATGCTGATAAAACAAAATGAAAACATGTATTTATATTTATTTCATTCATGGAGAGCTCAGGTGTGCAATTTCAAGGATCATTTACTTTAAGACCTGAGAAAGTTCCTCCTCTATTCTAAACCCTGACTTTGGAACAAAGTAGAATCAGTATGTGAAGAATGCACCCCAGGTTTTACACAAGACTGTGCAATGGAGACAAGATACTGGGAATTTTAGTCATGTTTGTGTAGACCTCCAGCCAGAATTAATATACTCTATAAAGTTGCTAGTTCTTTATACTAACACTGAGTATTAGTGTATTAATTTAAAAGCTAACTGAGACACAATAGAAAATTAAATTTCTCTGATCAGAGAATCTAACCAGGGGAAGAGTCTGTAGGATTCGTATTATACAGTTACCTGTCAGCTCTGGGTTCTTGGGGAACCAGGGCACAGTACCCAGGTCCAGATAAATGCAGGGGCTTTAGGGGCTGCAGCCCGGGGCCTTGGGCTAAGTGGGCCCCGCAAAAATAAATCCGGGCGGTTGGTGAACCACTCATTTGGATAGGCTAGCCCTTTGCCCCACCCCTTCCCCCCTAAGCTATGTCCCTTCCACTCCTCTCCTGTCAAGCCCCAGCCCACCGTGGGCAGCCTGAGCACCAGCCAGGCTGCTGGGTGGCCCCAGTGCTGGAGCACCCCAAGCATGATCAGATCCTGTGCCCCAGTGCTGCCCCGCCCCAACCTACCCTGGCTGTCCCATGCCCCAGCAGGGCCCCGCACCCCAGCGGGCCCCCTTCCCGCCAGAGTGCCCCAGCACCAGGCACGGATGCAACCTGGCCCCAGGCTGGCCAGTCTGTCCCAGCCCCCGGAGCACCGCCAGCCCATGCTGTGCCATAGCGCTGGCCTGCCCTGCCCCCGGGCTGGCTAGTCTGCCCCAGGTCCCGGAGCACCTCCAACCTGAGCGCTCCCAGCCCCCCGAGTGCCATTGGCCATGCTGTGCCACAGCACCGGCCCGCCTAGCCCCCAGGCGGCCGGTCTGCCCCAAGCCTGGCCTGAGCACTCCCTCCCAGTCCCTGGAGCATTGCTGGCCCGCTCTGCACCACAGCGCCAGCCTGCCCCACCCCCAGAGAGCCTTCGGCCCTAGTGCTCCCAGCCGCTGGAGTGCCGCCGACCTGCACCATGCCACAGCACTGGCCCACCTTGCCCCCAGGCTGGCCCGAGTACTCCCAGCCCCCGGAGCACTGCTGCACCACCGCCAGCCTGTAAGGGGCTGCAGCCTGTCAAAATCTAGTAGCCCCAGGACAACAGGAGAGTTAATCCAGCCCTGGCAGTACCCAGCCTGGCTGACTCATGAAGGACTCCCCTCCTACCCCAGCCTCTGCTTGAACCAGAAGTGATCAGGAGAAAGACTTACAACAAGCAATGAAAAGGCAATGGGAGACACACTTAAACCCCTCCAGACAAGGGTGACAGGATTATGGCAACTCCCCTAGCCTCATTTGCATCGAAGGTGGGACAGGGAGGCATCTCCATTAGCATGCAGAATGGAGAACTGAGATTCCAAGGCACGGACTGCACTGAATTCTGGGATCAGAGAAGCAGGGCAGCGCTGCATCATGGGGGATCTCTGCTCCAGATGCGAATGACCCTATGTCTGCACACACCCAGATCAGGAGTTATCAGACCAATTCAAGTAATGAACCCTCTATTGGCATCCAAATACTGAATCTGCCTAATTGCATTGTGAGCTCCCTTGAAGGAACACTGCCCATAGCCAGGATGATCAGTTCCTATTGTCCAGCCTAAACAAAACAACTCTGGTATACTCCCTTGAGTCATTGTTTACCCATAATCAAATCTAATGTTCTCCCTTGAACCATTGTTGTTTCCCTACAAATAACCCTACCCAAGCTCAAGTTTCTGTTCTGATGCCTGGATCCAAAAGCTGCATCAGTTCCACTGGGACTTCACCTTTTCCTGCCTGATCGTGTTGGGGGCTCTGCCTGTCTCCAGCACTCCGGACCCTCAGCTGCAACAACCACATGGGAACCTTGACCAGTTCAAGCTTCACAGAGTAGTGAGACCCCAACTCTCTCTTTCTCTCTCTCTCTTTTTTTTTTTACTCCAGGTATAGCTTTCTAAACCTGACTTTTGTAATCAAATTTGAGCTAGATTTCTCCAATGCCCCAATTGAAATCATGTAATATTGTAACTGTTTGGTTTGTTTGTCTCTCCTTGTATGGTTATTACTACTAGTATCAAAAGTTTTATATACCTGGCAATAAAATAACTTTTGTAATCAAGCTGGCTGCCAGACTCGCTGACTTTTGTTTACTCTTGCGTCTTCTCGGCTTCCCTATTTTGTTCTGCAGCAATTCTCCTCTTACCTAAGCCAAAGATCACTGTAACACCCAAAAATCCTGTGCAGTTTGCTCATCAAGGGGGTTACTATCAGAACAATTGTAATGTGAAAGTGGGGATAGGGACATGTGGAAACTGTGGCATATGAGAGTGCCAGCTTGAAAGTGCTGCTTGACCCAGCCTGCTGAGTCCAGGGACATATAAGAGGTCAGCTTGGGAATGCTGATCAATTCAGTCAACTCAGATGTGGTCTGTTAATCTGTGTGTGTGTGTACGTTCATCTGATTCTGGGGCTGGAGGAACCCAGCCCTGGGAAACCTAGGTCCTTCATGATAGCTCCATTGGGAGGACACTTGCAGAAGGAAGGAGCAGAGCTCTGTATGGAAACACAAGTAACACAAGCAGCACATTGATAGAATTACAGACTTCCCCCTAGGAACGTAACCCTAATAAATGAGCACACCCCAAGGTGACAGGCAAATCTCGTAACAGGAAAATTTAAATGAGCAACGAGTTATTACTTGAGACTGAAATTTGAAGGTGTTGCCTTACCAAAGCAGCTCACACTTTCTTAATGGCAGAGGAATGATTCAGTGTGGAGTATCTTAACACAATTCGCCATATATTGTAGTAATTAAGGGACTAATTTTTCCCCTGGGATTAGCACACGTGGTTTCCACTGAAGCAAATAGGAGCAAGATACATGAATCTTAGGGAAGAATTTCTTTCACCTACTCACTTTTCTAAGAACCCTTAGAAACCACCATTTTGTCTCCCTAACCTAATACATCTGAGTGGGTTTAAGAGCAAAAGGTAGGATCCTGCAGTTCTTACTCAAGCAAAAATCCCACCAAGTTCTGGAGGATTTTTGCCTGAGTAAAGAGTGCACTGCTGGACCAGAGTTTAGTTTGAACCCTGATTTGATTGGTCTTTTGTATAGCAAGCTTGTTACATTTAAAATTGATTTTGTGGGGAAGAGCCAGCTTTCTTTTCAGTGTGGAACTTTTCTTTTTAAAAGGAAAATTACTTAATCCTCCTGAGTCACAGGAGGGGAGATATGTTCGGTCAGGCTACTCCATATTTATAGCAGTGCAATTGAGATCTGAGACTGGCTCACTGTAGCCAGTCCCTGGATGAGAGATGAGTTTTCCAGTTCTATGAAGAGACAATTATCTCTGCTTTTGTAATAGATTTTCAGAGTACTGTATTGGTCTCTGCTCTGCTCACCCTTTCTTTCAAGTAAAAGATGAAAGAGTAGGTCCTCAGGTCTGGATGAACTCCACTCACCACAAGCCCTGAAGGGATGCAAAGTTACTTTATGCTAACTTTGTATTCCTCCTGATACAGGAGCCAGTTGGGGAATGGTTTTGCTCCCAGTGCAACTTAGAGCAGACTCAGGGATGCTCTAAATTATACCCAGCTGAAAGGCCATTAAATGTCTGTGCTGGAGGTTCCTAGAGTACAGCATTCCACCCATGTCCCCTTTATCCAATCCCAGCTATGTCCCCAGTTTGTTCCTTAGGCCAGTGGCTGATAGGGGAGGTGGTTTAGAACTGGCTATGCAGACTTTACACTATTGAAGAATTTAATTATATAAAGGGAATCATCACCTGTCTATTTCGATCAATTTTAAGTCTGGTTTGGACTACCATTGTGGTACAAAGAAGATTTAATGTAGGACAGGAACAGACAAGTTTAAAACAAAATAACTCCTAGAAACTTATGTCCAGAATTATACGAGAATTCTTATTGCTTCAAGGAATAGTTTTGTCATACTTCACAGCTCTTAGTGATTATGCACAGAAATAATAATAATTTTGTAGCCAAGTGAAATCAAATAGGTGGTGAATTAACTTCTGTACTTGAAGATCAAATATTCCCACACAAAGTAAAAAAATGAATGAGGTCCTTTTGAGTTACATTCAGGCTCAGTTAAAACATCGAGAAGCCTGTGGGAAAATGATAAAACCTCCAAGGTTAGATCTCTTATCAAAAATACTCTTGAAGGGAAAAAAAAACCCTGTTATGAAAATTGAAAATTTAGCAAACTAAGCAACTTGAAAAAAAGTTATTGAGATATCAAATGAGGGGCTGAGGGAACTTTGTAAAGTGAAATATGATCATAATTAAATTTATAACATAAAATCAGAACAGCGCTTGTTTACACTATGACAAAGCAAAAGCATTATGAATATGGCAATAAGACTGGCAAATTACTAGTTCACCAGGTCAAGAAATTAGAAAGTTCAACCAGAATTTCAAATTTAGAAGCAGCTCCAGGAGTGCAAACTTCTGACCTTACAACAATAGATGAAACTTCTGATGCTTCTTGTCAGAAGGAGTATAAATGTGATCTTTTTAACAACAAAGATAAGTATTCTTCTCAAAAATTACATTAGCAAAATTATTAGGAAAGGATACAAATAGCCTGGAGCATCTGATGAAATGACAGAAGCTATAAAGTGTCTAATAGTAAATCTTCTGGCAAAGTCAGCCTACTGGGGAAATATTGTAAAATAGATAGTGATATATTACTGTCATCCTATACATAAAATATTCTTTCAGTGAAATCACTATGAAAGGAGAAATGCCTCAAACCATGAATAGAACAATAGTTTCCATAGTCCCCAAATATGTTTAGGACCCAACAAACTGTAGGTGTTCTCTGTTAAATGTTCCCTATGAAATACCAACACTCTTTCAGAGGTATTGTAGCACCCCCAGCTCTATTTGAAGAAATTAGTGGGAGTTGCAGGTTTGCAGCACCAATGAAAATCAAGCGCTAAGTTCCAAGGATGAGACCGACTGGGCAGTCATACAGCAAAACCCACAGAAGGGAATCTGCGGGAAAAGAGAATTTTCCTTGTAGAATTCTTAGACTATTTTGCCACAAGGTTCCCCTACTCCCCAGGAAACAAACAATAGTTTGGCCCCAAGAAACTGTAGATCTGCCAGAGTTGAGGCTCTGGGTCTCTCTCCCTGGCTCCAGGGTGCCTGATCATCCCCCCAGCTCCTTGACATTATAGTTCCATTGGAGCAATGGACTCCTCTACTTACTGATACCTTATGGGGGGTTCTAATGCACAAAGGGGTTCCATGAAAATACTAATGCAGTCTCAACTTTTCAATAGGTTCCAAATGGGTTGGTGAGTGGAGTGATGCACATTCCACTAACTTGCCCTTCCTCTTGCCCAGACACTCTAAGGCAAGGGGCCACCATCACCACTCTCCATGGAGAAAACGGGAAAATAATACAGGTGGTGTTAGCTTTCTGTAGATACTACAGTCTGAGTGAATTTGCCTAATCACCCTGAATTGTACTTACTTCCTGAAGGGCTGTGGTCCCCCTCCCCCATGGAAATATATGCAATCCCTCAATAGTGCATGAACATTTTCATTTTAATACAACAAACTCCTAAAATACTTTAACTTAATTCAATAAGGTTTGTCCAGGATCTTGCCATATATGTCACAGACAGATTCAGGTCTGTTGTGAGATCATTCTCAGAACTTGGCCTTAACGAGGGGGCGTATCTTCAGGTGTGTTCTAAAAACAAGAGTCCCACTGTTTGAAAAAGGTAAGGGATAAAGGGAAGAGAGATCATTTGCAAGGAAGGGGGCAAGTTGCACTTTGTGCCAAGTTTAGTTCAGTGTTCTCCCATTTCAACATATAAATGTAGACAATATTGTCATCTTTCAAAACGGGAAAGAAAGAAATAAAGAAAGAAAACAAGAATAGAATGGGCCATTTGTCTGTGAACCTTTTGCATAACCATTTAACATTTTTATGTGAGAAAGATAAAAACCATATAATGGTGCTAACTTGTGATATAACTTTGAAACCCTTTTATATACATTCATTTTGGCATGCAATCATAATTGCAAACATCATTAGTTTTGCAGGTTTGCATGATCTCCACATAATAAAAATGACAGCCACATTTTAGTATTTTTTATGGACACGGATATTCTCTGCAGTATTAGCTTTCAAGAAGATCTTGCTGAGTTCTTGAAACAGAAATGACACAATGTTTCATACATCTTCCTTATTAGAGAATAAAAGCAAACACCGTGTCCTAAGTACATTATTACAGTTGCAGTAAGGAGAGCTGTTTCTGCTTTTTCAAACAGGGAAGTATAGACCAAATCTATTCAGTGCTCATAAACGACATATCCATTAATTTATAATATAAAGGTAAATAATTTTGATATGTTACTTTTAATATGTGCTGTGTGGCAAAGGAAGCACAACAAAGAAGAAATGTCTAGAGTACAGCAGAGTAGAGCTCAGTGCAGCTGTGTAGGGAATTCAAAGAAGGGGATAAAGAGGTGCTGAGGCAGACTGATTCTGGGAGAGATGCTGTCTTATCATAAAAACAAAATAGGGGGTGGGAGCCGTGGCAACACTCACACACCTTCCCAGAAAAATACTTCCTTAATGCCAGATGTGGCCTTCCTCAGAATTGCTGATATTAAGGTTCTTTGAGAAGCAAATGCCAATAAAGTGTGTGTGTTTGTGTATGTGTAGGGGCATGCCCAGAAATGTACCTTTTACCCCTTCTTGGAGGGGCACTTCTGCCCCTCCCTCCCCGGTACCAGGAGGCGCTCACTCTTCCCACTATGCCCCCCCCAGCCATGGCCTCGGGAAGAGCTCGCTGGCAGGAGCTTGCTCTTTCCTCCTCACCACTGTGGCCCCAGGGCTGATGGAAATCTGTGCCCCTAACTATGACTGGAGGGGGGGATGTGCCCCCTCCCCATGCACACCCCTGTGTGTGTGTGAGAGAGAGAGAGCATGCAAGCACACAAGACAAAGACCTTTGTATGCTTCATAATGGAAACCGCTTTTTAAAAAGAGATCACGCGAAGCATTGTTTCTTATTGCAACATCATGATAGCATCTAAGGTGGACATTTTAAAATAAGTTGCTTCTGCTATGGTGTAAATATGAAGGGAAACAGAGCCCCTTAATCAATTGCCAAAGCCAATTACTGATTGAGATTACTGATAGAGATTGCTATTAAACAACTTGTCATAGTGCGGTTTTCTGATAAATTGTTTCTACCTGTTGTATTTCCACTGGAGGAAAGAGCAGCCAGTGGAATCCCTGTGGAAGAAAACTCAAAAAGTAACAGTTTTCATGTTTTGCTCTCTGCATTCTTCTTCCCCCAAAACTTTCCTAAGCTCTTCCTTGAGTTCCAATGTGAGTCATGTACAATATTTTTTCATTCCCACTCTATTCCATTAGCATTAAGTACAACACAACGAATATTTAAAGCTTTGAGCCAAATTCGTCTTTGGTCTAACTCCATCTACTTCAGTCAAGTAACACCCAGTGATGAATCTGGTTTATATAAACTCAAAAAGTAACAGTTTTCATGTTTTGCTCTCTGCATTCTTCTTCCCCCAAAACTTTCCTAAGCTCTTCCTTGAGTTCCAATGTGAGTCATGTACAATATTTTTTCATTCCACTCTATTCCATTAGCATTAAGTACAACACAACGAATATTTAAAGCTTTGAGCCAAATTCGTCTTTGGTCTAACTCCATCTACTTCAGTCAAGTAACACCCAGTGATGAATCTGGTTTATATAAATTATGTCAGTTTTGCCATTGATTTCAGTCAGAGCAAGATTGGGCCTGTAAACCCTAATATTATCACATGCAAATAACACGTATTTAATCTTGCAAAACTGTTTTTTTTTTTTTGCTTCAGACTGAACACAGAAAGAACCATGTTAATCAAAGTTCTATGAATACGTAATTTTATATTTGCATAACATTCTGTATGACCCTTCTTTTTGTTTGACATAACATTGGTCATGTTTGCAAATCCATGAACTGATCTGAGGCAACAAATAAACTGACATGAGCTTTGAGACATAGCATATGGGCAGAAACATCATGTCTCATCTTGTAGCCTTAGTTACCACTGAAAAGAACAACTGAATTTGCAAGCTTGTGGGAACTATATCATGATTATGGACCACATCAAGTCATACTATCCCTTACTCCTAACTTACTGTACTTTCTATTTGGAGTTAAACTGATGTTGCTTTATAACTAGAAGAACCTTAGTATTACAGGCATTCGTAACATTTTCAGGCACATGTATTTCTTTGTTACTTGGTGGTGTTTATCAGCAAGATTAAGACTCCTGGCTGTAGAATAAAGGAATCCCTCACATTTGTTTGTTTCAGAACATGTGGAGTACATTTGTTTCCTAGCAGGCAACTACATTGTTCATGTGCTTAATATAAATCTTAGTGCCAAGAGAATGTAGCAAGATTCAGATCTCTTGGCATAATTTTTGCTGTTATGTTATTGCAAGAAATAAAAATATGATATCCCCCCCAACATTTTGCTCCTATATTTTGTCTGAAAGACTCTTCCTGTTTGTTTATCACAACTTGTTAGCCAATTTCTCCATTTAAATATTCTGCAGTCTTGTAAAAATGGATACATTGTACAAATCTGGGGCCAGCTCCTCTGCTGGCATAGATCAGCTTGACTGGTTCAGGGTCTAGACAGAATTTCAAGTTGAATAACAAAACATTTGCCCACATCTAGTCATCACCATATTTGTTTTTTGTCATGTTTGTTGTAGCCTTGTTTGTCGCAAGATATGACAGAGTCAAGATGGGTGAGGTGATATCTTTTATTGGACCAACTTCTGTTGGTGAAAGAGAAAAGCTCTATAGAAAAGTTCTGTCGCACTTTGTATTTAGCTGTGACTCTCTTTCTCAGGTCTGAAGAACACCTCTGTGGAGCTCAAAAGCTTCTCTCTTTTACCAACAGAAGTTGGTCCAATAAAAGATATAACCTCGCTCAACTTCTCTCTCATCACCATATTTGTAATACCAAATTACCCAGTAGAAAATGTAGTGGCCCTCACATATTGAGAATCTGGAAGATCCAAACATGTAAAATGACATAAAAGTGTGTATGTGATGGATAGGTAGAGAGGTTAAAACAATACAATATTTATTTTTATGGAGGCTTTTAAAATTACCGATTTATTCATATAGGGCTTGATCTTGCTCTCATTGAACTCAATGGCAAAACTCTCACTGATTTATATGTTCAGGATCAGGGCCGTCCTAGGTACTTTTTATCACAGAGGAGTTAATTGCAAAATCTCACATTAAAACAAAGTTCTGAGGTGAACTGCTGAGTGAAATATGCTCTGAGTTGTAATTACTGCTTCCTTCAGGACTGCATATTACTGAAGTAAAAGTGGAATTTAAGTTTTATTAAGCAGAATACTGTAATACTGAGCAAGGGCCAGAAAAACTTAAAGGTGAGAACAACTGGGAACTGGGAAATTCTTCATTAGTCTTATTTTCATAGGCTTTCACTTAGGATATGTTTTCTGGATGTAAATAAGTATAGGGAGAATTTAGTCTGGTCCTCTCATCTCACTTAATAGATACATTAAAGATCAGGAATAGAAAACTAAGCTTCAGGAGACCATCATGCAGCATACGGGCTATTGAAATGGAAGAAATATTCAGGAATACAGATCCCACATCTTGCGGGCAAGGGGATAACCTGCTTTGGTTATTTTTAAATATCAATTCCGGCTTTCCAAGTTACGTGTAATTAACAAAAACATGGGGGTGTGATGTGATATCAAAATTTCATCAGCCTGATTTTGGAGTAGACACATAAATGTATAGCTCTTAAGGCCAGAAGGGACCATTGTGATTTTCTAGTCTTACCTCCTGCATAGCAGGATACAGAACTTTGTTCTTGTGGCTGAGGCACTGGACCAGAAATCATCATATCTGGGTTCAGTTCCTGACTCTTCCTCAGTCTTCTTGTGTGACCCAGGCAAATCAGTAAATGTCTCTTTGCCTCATTTCTCCAACTGTAAAAATAGGGGTGCTAAAAATACTCCTTTTTTCTTGTCCTTTGTCTGTATGTCTATTTAGACGGAAAGCTATTTAGGAAAGGAACTGTCTTGCTATGTATCTGCATAGTGCCTAGGACAATGGTGCTCCTCATAAGTGTCATTAGACCAAATAAAAACACTATCTCCAATATAAAAACAATAGACAACAGCATTAGACAGCAATGACTGGCTGAAGCTAACATGCCATATCTGCTGGTTAAACACTAGAGCCCTGCAAAATGCTCATGTTAAACTCAACTTCTCTGGAGATTTTGTTACAAGCATTTGAGATTCTGATCATATCTTTGTAAGCTTTTCTCAGGCTCACAGACCTGTTCAGTGTACAATGGGGAGGTTTATAGTTTTGCATTTAAATCGTGCAGAATTCCTAGAGTTCAACTGAAGCCATGTCAAACTCAGCAATTTCAAATGAGTTTTATATTGACTGGAACACAAAGCAAAATTTGGGGCTGCAAACCCATGAGGATCAAAACCAATGAAAAGGTTTTTATAAGCCTGAGTTAACAATATAGCACCCAAAAGTGGGGTAGGTGTGTAAAGTAAGACAGGTCCCTGCTCAACAGTTTACAGTGTAAATAGAGTACTTGTAGACAAGTGAAAGGAAAGGGATGCCACACAGAGACCCGCAAAGTACCCAGTAGATCAGAGGACTTTACTATTTGGATCGATATTTATGGAAATCTAAGAAAGTGAGGTAGCAACAGGCCTCTCTGTTTAACCAGCCTATGAACTGAAAAGCAGACGTTTTCTGGGAGTTGTCTTAACAGATCAGCTACAAAAGCAGGAAAAGTATACAAGGCATCATATATCTCACTAAGTGGCACAGGTGAAGAGATTCACAGTGGCCCCACTTTCTTGTTAAATCAACTTTCACAGAATACAATGTATAATTAATGCACTGTGTATTTACTATATGTCTTTGCAAGCCACTATACTTGTTCTGAGCTGAACATGGGTTAAGACCAGTGGAGGCTCTGCCACTGAGATCCCCTGGACTTGCTCTGGAAAATAAGAAAATAAAATCAGAGTCAAATGCTTATATCCACTTCCCTGCTCTGTGGGATATTTTGTAGGTGTTAATTTATCAGAATTTCTCTTCTAGATGACAGCTGCTCTGATGCCCCATAAAGTACATGTACACTGCAGTTAGACACCTGTGACTGGCCTGTGCCTGATGATTTAGGCTCACACGGCTGTTTAATTGTCGTGTAAACATTCAGGCTGGTGCCTGGGCTCTAGGACCCTGCGAGGTGAGAGGGTCCTAGAGCACAGGGTCCAGCCCAAACCCAGACTACACTGCAATTAAACAGCCTCTTAGCCCGAGTCAGCTGTCATGGGCCAGTTACAGGTTTTTAATTGTGGTGTAGACATGCCCATAGTGAACATTTACTCTGGTCAATGCTTGTTCCATTATGAAAGCTCCAAAGCAGCAGCAAGACATCATTGAAGAGTCACTCACTGGAACACGACAATGAGGGACACTTTGAAAAGTGCCCACAATAATGAGTACATCTAGATCTAAGGTAAGTTATAGTAGGCAAGTTGCAGTGCCTCATTTTAAATATTGATCAAGAGCAATCAGTGGTTAAGATCTAAAGTGTATACATGCCATACAATCAATTTGGGATTTCTATCCTGAGGTTTGCACTCACAGTCATGAACCACTCCAGATAGCGTGGTACTGGGTTCATGTCACCTCAGGACGGGGTGCATGGAGAAGCTTTCTAGACCCTATTAATGACTGCTTCTTTGAGCAGCTTGTCCGGGAACCCACAAAGGAAGAGGCAATTCTGGAGTTAGTCCTAAGTAGAGCACAGAATTTGGTTTAAGATGTGAAAATAGCTTAATTGCTCAGTAATAGCAACCATAATATAATTAAATTTAATATCCTTATGGGAGGAAAATGCCACAGAAATCCATCACAGTAGCATTTAACTTAAAAAACGGGAACTGTACAAAAATGAGGACACTAATTAAATGGAAATTAAAAGGAACAATCACAAGAGTTATGCCTGCAAATTTCATGGAATATTTAAAAAACACCGTAATAAAGGTGCAAAGTAAATGTGTGCCTAAAATAAAAAAATAGTAAAAATAATAATAATTTTAAAAAACAGCAAGTAGACCAACAATGCTACCTTGGCTAAACAGGAGCATAAGAGGCAGTTAAAAGCAAAAAGGCATTTTTAAAAAATTGGAAGTCAAATCCTACTGAGGAAAATAGAAAGGAACAAACTCTGGCAAGTCAAATGCAAAAGTATAATTAGGCAG
Organism: Emydura macquarii macquarii; assembly: GCF_026122565.2. NCBI lineage: Eukaryota > Metazoa > Chordata > Testudines > Chelidae > Emydura > Emydura macquarii. Next base: position 86,794,018 of record NW_027131390.1, read on the forward strand.
GCCAAAAAGGAATTCAAACTAGCAAAAGACACAGACTAAGAGCAAGAGTCTTTTTAAAGTACATCAGAAGCAGGAAGCCTCAAACAATCAATGGGGCCAATGGATGAATAAGGTTTTAAAAGAGCACTCAAGGAAGACAAGGCTGGAGGGAGAAGCTAAATGAATTCTTTGCGTCAGTCTTCACTGCAGAGGATGTGAGGGAGATTTCCACACGTGACCCATTATTTTTAGACAAATCTAAGAAACTGTCCCAGATCGAGTTATCAGAGGAGGTTTTGGAACAAACTGATAAATTACTCAGTAATAAGTCACCAGGACCAAATGATATTCACCAAAGAATTCTGAAGGAATTCAATACAAAATTACAGAACTACTAAATGTGGTATGTAAGCTATTGCTTAAATCAACCACTGTACCAGATGACTGGTGGTTAGTTAATGTGATACAAATTTTTTAAAAAGGCTCCAGAGGTGATCTTGGTAGTTACAGGCTAGTAAGCCTAACTTCATTACAAGGTAAATTGGTTCAAACCATAGTAAAGAACAGAATTATCAGACACACAGGTTAAAACAATGTATAGGGGATGCATCAGCCGGGCTTTTGTAAAGGGAAATCATGACTCACTAATCTGTTAGAATTCTCTGAGGGTGTCAGTCATGTGGACAACATTAATCCAATTTATGTAGTGTACTTGGACTTTCAGGAAGCCTTTGAGAAGATCCCACACCAAAGGCTCTTAAGCAAAGCAAGCAATAATGGGATAAGAGGAGAGGTTCTCTCATGGATCAGTATTTTGTTAAAAGATAGGAAACAAAGGGTAGGAATAAATGCTCAGTTTTCACAATGAAGAGTGGTAAATAGGAATGTCCCCCAAAGATCTGTATTGGGACCAGTGCTGTTCAACATATTCATAAATGATCTTGCAAAAGGAATAAACAATGAGGTGGCAAAATTTGCAGATGATACAAAATTAGTCAAGATAGTTAAGTCCAATGCTGACTGCAAAGAGTTACAAAGGGATCTCACAACACTGGGTGACTGGGTGACAAAACAGCAGATGAAATTCAGTGTTGGTAAGTGCAAATAAATGCACATTGGAAAACATCATCCCAACTATGCATACATAATGATGGGGTTATACTGACTGATACCTCTCAAGAAAGATCTTGGAGTCATCGTGGATAGTTCTCTGACAACATCTGCTCAATGTGCAGCAACAGTCAAAAAAGCTAACACTGTTAGAAACAATTAGAAAAGGGATAGATAATAAGACAGTAAACATCAGAATGCCACTATGTAAATCCATGGTATGCTCACACCTTGAATAGTGCATGCTGTTCTGGTTGCCCCACCTCAAAAAAGATTTTAGAATTGGAAAAGGTATCTAAAGGATAACAAAAATGATTAAGAGTATGGAACAACTTCCAAATGAGGACAGATTAAAAAGACTGGGATGTTTAGCTTAGAGGAGAAAACTAAAGGGGGATATGATAAAGGTCCATACAATCATGAATGGTGTGGAGAAAGTGAATAGGCAAGTGTAGTTTACCCCTTCACATAACACAAGATCCTGGGGTCATCCAATGAAATGAATAGGCCACAGGTTTAAAAACAAACAAAAGGAAGTATTTCTTCACACAAGCACCCTGTGCAACTCATTGTTAGGGGATGTTGTGAAGGGCAAAATCATAACTGGGTTAAAAAAAGAATTATATAAATTCACAGAGGTCAGGTCCATCAATGGCTATTAGCCAAGATGGTCAGGGACGCAAACCCATATTCTGGGTGTCCCTAAGCTTCTGGCAGCCAGAAGCTAGGTCTGTATGACAGAGGATTGATCATTCTATAATTGCCCTGTTCTGTTCATTCCCTTTGAAGCCTCTGGCATTGGCCAAGATCATAAGACAGGACACTGGTCTAAACTGGTCATTAGACTGACTCGATATGGCAGTTCTTATGTTCTTAAGCCTTAGTGCATAATCTATTACTGCAAAAATATCAGTAATATGAAAGAAACAAGTTATCACTATGGCATAATTAAAGTTTCCCCTAAAGGGAAACTCATTCTAATTTCTCTGAATATCAGCCATGTTTCTGAAAATAATGTAGGCTGAAAAGTAGTTTTGGTAGAGAACAGAACTTTGTTGAACAGAGAGACCATATAGTCAATAAAGCAACTCTTAATTGTTAAGCGTATGCTTGTAATAAAAGAAGCATAGTAACCTCAGAGTTGAGTAATGTAGCTATGACAACTGAAGTTTTCAGTTAATACTCTTTGATCTTGAACATTAGATGGTCATGTCAGATTGCTGCTCACAATCTTTTGCCAAAAAGAGGTCAATATGTTCTCGCTGAAGCACTTCAAAGTCTCTGAGGCCTTAGAAATGCCTAAGGGTCCCAATACTAGCAACTCCCATCTTTGATCAAACTGAACAATTCTGGCTGCTTGCAAAGTTATTTAACTAAATCTCTCTTGATGTCTTATTGCTAAAGTAGTGTCACTGTAATAAAGAATGTGTCAGAATTTCTATTATAAACCTCTCTTTCAGAGGGTATAACTTGCTACTAAGAATTCATTCTAAACTGCAATAGGCCATTCAAAGGCATTTGTTTTGTATTTTTGGATCAGTGGCTTTTGTTGCTTCTTAACAAAATTTGTGGTAATGTGTGACAAATACACTTTGTGTGTGTGTCCCCATCTGTCCGTCCCTGTCCCTCTGTATTGGCAAGTCACCTATATATTTCTTATTTAATGTTAGTATTATAGCAGCATGTAGAGATCCTAGTCAAGATCAGAGCCCTGTTAAACTGGGCACTGCTGAAATACAGTAAGACACAGTCCTTGCTCTGAAGATTTTACGATCTAAATATACAAGACAAAAAGTGAGATTAAAAAGGAATATTATCCCCATTTTACAGATGGGAATCTGAGGCATCAAGTGACTTGCTAAAGATCACAAGAAAATTGTGACAGATCCAGGCATTCATCCCTGATCTCCTGAGCTCCAGTCCAGTGCATTATCCACAAAGCAATCCTTGATCTCATGAATTATTTTAATATGAAACTCTTACCACCTTCTCCACTTTTTCTTTTGATAAGGAACTATAAAGAACTATAAAATACCCTATCGTATCAGTTGCCTGGCACACCAATTAAATTATTCAAGACCTTTTCTGCATATAGCATAAAAATATCACAGTTCCTGTGACGGGATTGAGTTCTGAAGCTTTATCTGTTATTCTGATTAGATTAATACCATTAATGTGGACATCAAAGTTACATCATGTGACTTAGTTACATCTTGTCCTGTCAATCTGAGTGCATTCTGTCCCCTTCAATATACTTGAATCTAGACATCACAGTTTCATACCTCTACTACATGTTCACATGACAAGAAAAGGCTCACAATCCACTACTCTTTAAGGCAACAATTGCAGTGGATCCTCATTATGGGCCACAGCTGTCTTTTGTTTAGGTAGGATTATTTAGTTCTTCCTGCAGAATGCAGTACTTGCATTATGTAATAAGGAAACCAACTCTATCACCACTAGAGGTAGCTTTTGTGCTCACAATATAGAACATAACTTATAGCATGAGGCAAGAGCTGCAAATTTTACTGACTGAGCAAGTTAACTTGTATTTTAGACTTTAGCTAATACTTGGTCTGATAGGACAAAATACCATGGAAAAATGGGAATGTAGCCATTATTTTCTTAATCTTTATATAATTAAACCCAAGGGAAAGATTTAAAAATAAAAATGAGATAAACCAGCTCTGAATTAGTTATAGGTAGAAATAGTTAATTTTAAAATTTACCATTTGTCAGAAAACAGTCACACAGTTAAAAAACAAACAAACAGACTCCAAAGGCCAAATTTTTTAAATTTGAGATTAGGTTATTTAGGCCCATAAATGAGAATGGTCTGATTTTTAAAGTTGCTGAATAAACAGTGTTTCAGTTGAAGCCCCACAAGTTTGAATAATTTGACTTTTCGTTTGATTATGTTATTGTCTTCAAGGCCTGAGGGGAGGGAAGAAAAAGAGACAAAAGCCATATCCTGCCTTCTGTGAAGTCAAGGACAAGAAGAGACCTATTGACTTCAGTAAGAGCAAGGTCATTTAAAATCTTAAAAACAAACATTTACCCTTTTTGCAGTTTCACTTCCCTGGTGGTTGTTTTTTTTTTTTTTTTTTTTTTTTTTGGTGTTTGGTTTTGCCTGCTTTCTTGCAAATTCTGGAGTGTTTCTGCTTCAACAGAAAGGAGTGTTCAGCCCAGATGGCATCTTTGTTCACTGGGAAGCAGCTTGAAAATTCTGACTGCAGGAAACAATACAAGGCAAGAGATTATAGTAGCTGGAGTAGAGAGATTTGCATATTTGCAGGAAAGCCATTGAGAAATTCCTGTACAGTATTTTTTGCCCACTCAGATCGGCTGACAACTATTATAAGCCAACCTGCTGAAATGGTCCTCTCATGCCTTCTTTACTACTATTACTGCTGTTGATAAACAAAAGGAGATTAAATACAGAAAACCAATTACAGTTCATACTACTCAGTTGATAAGAACAGAGTGCTAATGTACTTCCAGTATAGAATTCTGGGAAAGCTGTATGAAGCCACACAAAGATTGCCAAGTCTTCAGTTCTGAACAGTAGCACACATCATGCAGTAGTGACTGCACAGCCCTTTGAGCCCTGAGGTTATTCCATGTCCTACATCATGCATAACTTGCAGCTATGTCTCAAAGTCAGCACGTATCTACCAAGGGAAGTATAATTTACACTATTGTGATCCCTTTCCTAATGTGGCTTTTCCTGGATAGCCAGGAAGTGCATCAACAAACACCTCTAATACACATATGTACAAAAGGTTTTTTAAAAAAACTTTAAAGTATTTAATTAGTTTATCTACCTCTTTATAGATTTCTTTGTTAAGCTATTTAACCCTTTCATGAATTGCTTAGGAACACACTTGTCTTAAACTTGTACAATGTAGGACTAATTCTGAAGTAAAAGGTGATGACAATCATTACAATTGCTGGCACTCACTTGGCCTTTTCTTCATACACACTTGAACCTGTTTAACTAAAAGTGTGTTTTAAAATGGATTTAGTTAACCAGTGAATTTTGTGTAGACAAGCTTTAATCTGAAACAGATCTACTAACTAGAGCTGTAGTGAAAAAAATATTTCCCAACAAAAAAAGACCCTAACAATTTTCTTTTAGTTTGCTAAAAAAAAATTTCAAAATATTGGTTTTCATAAAAATTGAAAAAGTGTATGGTTTTTGGTAAGCAAAATGTAAAAAATTTTTAGCAACCCAAAATTGAAAATTTCAATTGAAATGATCAGTTTCTGTGTTTTCAGGGTTTATATGAAAATGCGTTTGTTTTTTTTTGCAAAAGTTTCTGTTTAAAAAACCATTTTCCTTGGAAAAGCTTTTACTATGGAATATTTTCTACGTTCTCTAATATTTACTCCTACTCACTGATGTAAAGGCTAAGTTAGGAAGTGATCTACTCTACCTTAATTTACACCATCTTATACTCACTGGTTAGTTGCTTTCTACACTCTTCTGGCCCCTTGAAATGTTTGAGTTACACCACCTTACATTTCCTTTACTCTTTTAGATCCAAAGGGGTCATATTCAGTAGTGTATAAGGAGGATGAGGTTTTAAGTTACACGTTCATAAGTGGGAGAGTCGAAGATCACAATCCTGAAAGCAATTCAGTGAGAGCAAACCCATGCACCTACATAGAGCTACACTGAAGTCAATGGGGTTCCAAGGAGGCAAAAGGCTTTAAGTGAGTCTCACGCTTTGTCTGCGTGGAACTGCAGTTTGGATTATGCGGCTGTGAATTGCAGCATGCACTAGCATGCTGAACTGGAACTCCTCCATGTGGACGCTGCTGGTGCAAACTAAAAGGTGCCTAATTTGCATTAACAAGTTCTATTTGAAAGAGTGCTATGTTAAGCTGAACTAGGCACCTTTTAGTTCTCAGCAGCAGCAGCAACCACATGGGGCAGTTACAGTGCAGAATGCTAGTGAGTGCAACTATTCTCACCGTCCATCCCTCCATATTCCTATCTGCATGGCCATGGAGACATAGCTAAGGAAATTTAAGTTGATAGTGCGTGTGTGTGTGTGTGAATTAATCTTAGTCCAAGTATGTCTAACTCAGCCTCACTTGTTCTGAATATGGCTTACATATATTTTGATTGACAAAATGATCACCTTTCTTCTCAATAAACAGCCACATTTTAAATAAGTGCAAAATCAGAATTCTTCCTGAAGGTGTATCATCAAATGAGCTGCTATTTTTGAAAACAAATATATTGTATGGCTACATAAAGAATAATTAATAAAGAATATATCAGAATGCCAAATTAGAAATAACTGGGTTACTAAAACCAATATCTATAGATAATCTTAATTGCTTTTAATTTTCTTACGATGGATTTTGAAATTAGGTCCTCAGATTAAATATATACATCTATAATCACATAATTTGTTAAAAAGTAGTCACCATTAAAGCAGACAAAGTTTATTGAGATAAATCTCAAGGAACAAAGTTTATTTTTAGTAGGGAAGAAACATGTATTTGGTTTCTGTCATAAGGCTGAGGCACCCAGGAGCTCTGGTAAGAGAAATTTATTTCCTGTCTCCTGTCCTGACTCATGATTTCAAAGACAGGTCAGGGGTCAATCAGCATCCACTGGATTCTGGTGGCTTCTGCGACATTCTTTAACACTTGATAAAATTATTGGAAATATTAAATGCTTTAATATTGCAAGAACATTTAAATGGCAAAATAGCCCAGCTCTGCATTTCCCTAATATACTTTCAGTTAATTGATTACATTTTTTAATCTTTTGGAATAGAGAGACTTAAAAAAAATACTCTTTGCAAGATCTTTTTCACAAATAGATTCTGCATTGCTGATGAATCACGAACTAGATGCTAGATAATTTGCTCTGGTTCAAGAATCAAGCTAATAACATTACAGTACATTTTTGAGATATGGACAATGTTTTAATATAAGAATTTCAGGATGTACTATGAAGTCACATTTTAAAGGGGTCAATGAATTAAAAGTAAGCTTTCTCCTCATGAAGACTATAGAAAAATTGGAAGGGAATTCTCTTGGGTATTTCTTTATAGAATATCAGAATGAAATACCTGGCATTACTAGTTTCATAGGGCAGATGGGTTTATTTGACATGTCAGATTTAGTATTTATTTACTAATTTATTAAGGACCAAATTTTATAGCATGCAGAAGAGGAATAAAACATCTATCAGGGACTGGAACTATCACAATTCTTCTGTGGGTGTTGGGTCTGTTCCTTGAACTTTCCACAGAAAAACACCAAGCAGTGGATTTCTCTGGGTTAACAGTTTGCAGGAGGATTTGGGCACACACTGGGAGATAAGTAGACTTTCCTATCCCATATTAAAGATCATTATCTTCATCCTTTTCCTATCCCATAATAAATGGGTCCTGTAGACTGGATCCACTTCCTAAAGAGACAATTCCTTCTAGCCATTCTTCTCCATTCCCTTTAATTTTCATCGGTTCACTCCAGCCCTTGGTTTTGATGACTTCTAGCCAAGGAATACAGTCCTCTGCAATGTGTAACATTTGTGATCTCATGTAGTAGCATTATACTTGCTCTTGCAATAAATTCCAAGCCAATTTTATGTAGGGGAAAGTCACTGGAGTGCTGGATCTTAGCACACTACATTGTAAACTAGAGAAACTTGCACTGAGGCAGCAGGGCAGTCATGAAAGATATAGTCACAGGAAGATACCAGGAAAGGGAAATTGAGCTAATGAGGGCAGAGAAAGGAGATGAGTGGCTCAGTAAGTGCTCAGCAAATAGCTTGCTCTTGAGAAGACATAATTTTAAGCAATCTATAGATCTGGAGAAAGAAGTGATGCCTGAATAGTTACTGTCCAGGGAGCACAACATGAGATTTCTTCCCCACCACCTCCAGTGCCATTTTTTAATATTCCATAAACTGTGATTGATTTTATGGTCCATGATTAATTTAGACGTGGAAGTATTGGAAAGCCAGGAGCCCTCATATAGTTCAAAATGTTGTAACAGATAATGTGCGCATACATAACTATAATATCAATCTCAGTAACAAATGATTTCAAAAAGTCAGCAGATGCTGAAAGTAAAAAGAATTTGGGGAATGTTTTATGGAGGCATTAACTCTGCATAAATCAAGATTTAACCTTTAACCAACACAAGTTATTTTGAGGTTCACATTTACTTGCTGCAATCAAAAGTTCTATGATTATCAGATTTTTTTACTGTTTCTTTAAATGAAGATAAACATTCAAGGGGCAGATATTATTACCCTTACTCACTAGTAAAACCTTACTGCAACAGAGATTCCATTAGGACATAAGAGCTGCCACAATGGGTCAGACCATGGTCCATCTTTCCCAGTTTCCTGCCTTTGACAATAGCCCATGCCAGTGCTTCAAAGGAACTGTACAGAATAGGGCAATTGTGGAATAATCCACCCCATTATCCATTCTGGCTTCTGGTAGTCAGAGGTTTAAAGTAGCCTAGAGCCTGAGATGCATCCCTGACCTTCTTGGCTAATAGCCATGGATGGACCTATCCTCCATTAACATTCTTTTTTGAACCCAGTTATACCTTTTGGCCATCATAACATCCTATGGCAATGAGTTCCACAGGTTAGTTGGGCATTGTATGAAACAGTACTTCCTCTTGTTTGTATGAAAACCTCCTACCTATTAATTTCATTTCACCCTTAGTTTTTGTGTTGTGTGAAATGGTAAACAACACTTCTCTCTTCCATCTTTCATGATTTTATAAACCTCTATCATATCCATCCTTCTTTGTCTCTTCTCTAAGATGAGAAGCCCTAATATTTTTAGTCTCTCCTCGTACGGAAACCAAACCATACCCTTGGTCATCTTTGTTGCCTTCTCTCTGAACCTCTTCCAGTTCCACTATATCCATTTTAAGATGGAGCAACCAAAACTGTCAGAGTATTCAAGGTGTGGGAGCACCATGGATTTACAGAGTGGCATTAAGATATTTTCTGTCTTATTTTATATCCCTTTCCTAATAGTTTCTAACATACTGTTAGCCTTTTTGATTGCTTCTGTGCACTGTGCAGAAGATTTCAGAGACCTATCCATGTTGACTCCAAGGTCTCTTTCCTGAGTGGTAACAGCTAATTTAGAACTCATCATTGTATATGTATAGTTGGGATTATGTTATGTGCATTACTTTGCATTTATCAACATTGAGTTTCATCTGGCAATTGTTGCCCAGTCAACCTGTTTTGTGAAATCCATTTGCAGTCTCCTTTGGACTTAACTATCTTCAGTGATTTTCTACTATCTACAGACTTTGCCACTTCACTGTTCATTCCTTTTCCAGATCATTAATGAATATCTTGAACAGCACAGATCCCAGTACAGATCCTTGGGTGACTCTGCTGTTCCTCCCTATTCATTGTGAAAACTGAGCATTTATTCTGACCTTTTGTTTCTTATCTTTCAACCAGGTACTGATCTATGAGAGGACTCCTCTTATCCCTTAATTTGCTACTTAATTTGCTTAATAGCCTTTGGTGAGGAACTTGTCATAGGCTTTCTGAAAGTCCAAGTACACTATATTGACTGGATCATCCTTACCTGCATGCTTGATGGCTGCCTCAAAGAATTCTAATAGATTGGTGAGGCATGACTTTCCTTTACAAAAGCTGCATTGACTCTTCCGCAACAAACAGTGTTTCTCTTTGGGTCTGATAGATTTATTCTTTAATATCGTTTCAACCAGTTTGTCCAGTACTGAAGTTAGACTTGCTGGCCTGTAATTCCCAGGATTTCTTCTGGAGCCCTTTTTAAAAATTGGCCTTACAATAGCTACCCTCCAGTTATCTGGTACAGAGGCTGATTTCAGTGATCAGTTACATACCACAGTTAGTAATTTTGCAATTTCATATTTGATTTCCTTCAGAACTCTTGGGTGAATGCCATCTGGTCCTGGTGACTTATTACTGTTTAGGTTATCAGTTTATTCTAAAATCTCTTCTAATGACACATCAATTTGAGACAGTACTTCAGATTTGTCACCCAAAAAGAAAATTTCAGTTTGCACCAGAAAGTCCCATTTGTTTAAAGAATTTAACCCACCCCTTATCACATAAAATGTAATAACCCTGGAATGCCTAATTAGGACACCCTTTTTGTCATTTTGTACCACCATGCTAGTTTAACTGTATATATAAAATATACAATATTAATATAAAATATATACAGAAAAATTGGAACAGGGATATGAACACATCCAAGGAACAGTATCTGTCTGCAGACTGTAATCCTTGAAAGGATTCCAAATGTTTCCATTCATTCTTCATATTGAAGAAGTACTAAGATCAGAATCATGCCCTAAGTCTGAAATATGCTTATCTAATTTGTTTAAGTTACAGCCACTGGCCAGACCAAAAATCTCTTTATTCTTACTCCTGTTTAGCAGTTTTCCCTACATCATCTTCATCCCAGAATGCATAATGCTTTGCTTGGAAATTGATTGTAATTTATCAGAATTGAAGGGCAATGGTACATATTTAAATGACTGAAAGAGAGTTATCTCAGAGTGAAGAGAATGTAAATAGTGAAGAGGCTACCAATATTAATGCAGAAGATTCCAAAAATAGTAGTGAAGACATTCAAATATTGTAAATACATCAATAAAAATAAGAGATTATTTGACATAATGACAAACTGAGATTATTTACAAGCAAGCAGGACAAATGTTGAACAGATAATATATGACAAGCAAATGTTAATGATATGAGGGAGTTTAAGCAGACTGTGAATTGAGGAGAGCTCAGTGAACAATTTACTGAATTTAATATTACAGGAACCAAAAAGTTATTGCTCAATCTCTGGGTGGTGTATTTAACATCTGGGCTGTTTTGAGAGACAGCTGTACAAACAGCAACATACGTTGAAAGAGATGCAGCAAAATATCTTGCCCCCAAAAGTTCATTGGAAAAAAAAAATACCTGTAATATTTATGAAGTGGCAAGCTGCAGAGAAGACATGGTCTGCAAAGTACATTTGCCTTAAAAAAAAAAAAAGAAAATAGCTACAAACTATTTGCAAATGTGGGGGCCTACATAAGACAGTGTAAGCAAAGTGAATGACTTCCTTGCAATGCTAATTTGTCTGGTGATATTGGCAAAAATAGCATTTCAGAGGAGGTTGCATCATTTGTATCTTGAAATCCTGCTTTGAATTTTTGCAGAGAAGTAATGGGGTCTAAAACAGGTAATATATTATGATTCACATTCAAGGGGGTAGGAAGTTTGCATTCCCAACATATTGCCCATCTCTCTCTTTATTTAAAAATCTCTCTTGGCACCTATTGCTGGTCCTTTCACCACCAGAACAGATTATATTCTTTGAATCCAATGCGTTATTATCATAAGAGGCATTAGTAGGCACATCATGCATGTGTATTATAATAAACCTTTTGATATTATTAGGATAGCTTATTATCTGAGAATGCCCTCCCACACTCGTGAGGATTTCCTATTTTACACTAATCAGTATAATCAAGGGTGGGGTGTTGTATCTCTATGTCAGCTGGGCTTTCTGATAGCTCATTATACAGCTGGCAGTTAATTCAAAATGCAGCTGGCTGGCTCCCGAAGCTGACTAATAATGATCAGCAAATTACTTGTATGGAAGCCTCTTTATACTAAACCTACAGTATTATATTTAGAATAAATAATACGGCCTTGTTTTTAAACTTATGAACTATTGACTGTGTTAATCTCATTGTATCTCAGTTAATTGCTCTTACATCAAAGCATGCTCCTAGTTATAATCTAATAATTTCTTATGTACTTTTTTAATCTATAAAATAGGTGTGTTACAACTCTAAGATAGAAATGTGCTGAAGGGTTCAGTAAAGCCCATTATTCAGTACATTTGCAAATTTATTTTGTACAGTGCATTTCACAAAAACATTATCCCAAATGTTTTACAGAATTAAAAAAATAGCAATAATCACACAAGGAAAGAAGTCAGGAGGTATAGTCAGGGGAGGATATATAGGATTTCAAATAAGATGGTTGGGCAGAAAAAAGTATAAGCTCTGCAAGGAGAAGGCTGTAACACAGCCATCAGGATGTAGAAGGGTAAAGAGAAGGTAAGTATGTATTTAGGATTATAAACCCTTTGTGACATGGACCATCTTTTTGTCACATGCCTGCACACTTCCTAGCACAATGAGTTCCCAGTCTAAGGTTGGAGTTCCTGGGTGCTATAACAGTACAAATAAATAAGTGTTAGCTGAATGGAAGAAACCAGGATGAGGTGCAGAGGAACACAAGGTCTGTGAAATCTGTTGCAGAAAGTGTATGGATGATTCTGAAAACAAGGGGTTTGGTTTTGTTATCCTTTCACAGTCAAAAATGTGCATTAGTGTCCCATTGAGGGCTGCCTCTGTAGGGACTACAGCACTGGATCTAAGGAGAGCACATTTGGAATTGGAACCGGCAGTGAATGATGAACAATGAAACACATTATAGCAGGAGTGTTTGCAATGTGGAAGAACGTACTAGCTAGATGGGTTATGTAGTCTAGATAAAAGATTTACAGCATTCCTTCCTGGTAAAGTAGTTTTCTTTCAGAGCAGTTTCCAGAAGTGAAGGTCTTAAATTTCAGACTGATGTACTGTGTAGTGTAACATCCTATTACATCAATGTCATTACTCATTTGCTGAAATGTACAGTTGTCTGAAACTTTTTTTCCTCCCTATTTAGCAAATACCCTTAAAGTTTTATTGGGAAGTCTTAGTCACAAAATTGGGGGCTTGCAGTTGTCTTCCTGGCCCTACCACAGACTTTCTATGTGACCTCAGGCACAAAGAGGAAGAAGCAGAAATAAGACCAACTTAATCTCTTCCCTGCAGTCTTTTTCCTCATCTCCTCTGCAGGTGCATACTGAGTATTTCCTCCTCCCTCATGTTGGTGGGCAGAGACTGGGTCTGCATAGGCACCATCTATGGTCTGATTCTGACACGCTGTCATGGGGTGCTTTGCTCACCTGTGGAGCACCTCCTTATGGTCACAGCTGGAGACTAGCTCTGCCAGTCAAATGCCTCTTCCTGCAAGTGCTCATTTCATCTCTTTCTCTCAGGACTCGATTACTCTATCTTTGTGGCTTAGCCCTCCAGCCAGCTCACTATAATTTCCCCATTCCAGGGCTGTGTGTACCAAAATCTCTCTGTACCAACCATCCTAGGCACTCTTATAATTCACTGTCCCTCAATGGTACTATTTCCCCAGTTGTAGGTAAAGGAACTCAGACCCATCCTTTTCTCCAGGTTTCAGCCCAGTGACTCTACAACTAAGGACTGAAGTCTGCACTCTCCCCTGCTTTATTGCTGTTTCCTTGGACTGCTTCCTATATTGTTTCTCTCAGGCTTCTTTCTCCACGGTCCTCTGCATATACCCGGCCCTTTACACAAAGCTCCCTTATCTCCCTAGCTTCAGAGAGTGTAGCTGCAGCTTCTTTCTGCCCTCAGCTACCTGGCTCTATACAAGCTCTGCCTGTTTCTGTCCAGGTGAGCTTCATCCTTTAATTTGTCTTCATTGTGCTCTGGCTTCTCCTCCAGGTGCAGCCTATGCAGTTAATTGGCCACCTTACCTCCTTCAGGTGCCAATGTGGTGGTGTGAATACTCCAACACACATACCTTTATTTGGGTGCACCAAAAGATCCTTTTTCTCCTCTGTGCCTCATGCAAGTGCCTGTCAGAAATGGAGAAGGGAGTTCTGGGACTGCTCCCTTGTGCACTCCAAGAGGGACATAGCTGTACATAGAGCAGGGAGGAGACAAGCTCTCACCTTTCCCTCCAGCATGTGTACACACAAGCCAGCTTGTGAAGCAGAGCTGGTTTTTGGAGGGGAAGTAAAATACACCCCAATAAAGGATTGGGGTCTGGGATGCACTTCCCTGTACTTAGCACTGAGAACTCTTTCCCATAAGGTGTTTTTGCCGCTGTTCATATACGCCAGTGGATACCAAATCTTTCATATCTGTCATGTTTTTACTCCAGAACTACTTAAATATGGCAGGAAGGCAAACTGGCTGCCTGTAACTTTTATATGTCTAGTGGTAAGACTGTTAATAATTTGTGATTTGCTTCATTTTCCTTTCCTGTATGAAACAGTATGGCAATGGTGATTAGTTTTCATTCAACAGAGAAACTCCTCACATCATGCAACTATCACTCTTCTGCAATAGAAGAAGTAAACTGTGCATACCACTAAGGGCCAAATTTGTATCATCTAGCAATACAGTAATGTATTTGCCAAAATGTGGATGCATTAAGATATTCCAGAAACACTCATACTTGCTTTTGCATTGAGCCTTTGTGTGTTTAAATTGTTTAACTACATAACTACTTGACATGTCAATTTATATATGGAAATTAGGGGTTTTGTGGCTGTTTGCATACTTTTGCAGAGAGTTGCCATCTGTGGCTCAAGAAATAATAAAACAGACAATACCAGACATATTTTGGTATCTCACTGGCTGCCCTTTAAACACTTTCCAATCTTGTCCTAAATGAGTAAATTATTCCGGGTGTTTGCTGAGTGCATAAGGAACCACAGAGTAAAGGCACAAATACAGAGGTAGTAATCGTTAGATATCAAAAGCAATTAAAAAGTGTGTACTGTATCCATAAACTGCTGATGGATGGTTTGTATCCCATACATTTTATTTGGGCCAGAGGATAAAATAACGTTGCCCTCACTATTGAATCTAAGGTTGCACTATACATACATTTCTTAGGAAACAAAATCTCCTAAAATTCCACTGTGTTTGCAAATTTGAATATAGCTGAGCAAAGAAGTTGAAATCACTTCTGGAGACTCAGGCAAGGAGGGTTATGTCAACGTTATTTTTAGATGTGATCAAAAAATGTTATTTAAAACTATAACTCAAATTTCCCCCACTAGCTTTCTCAAGCTGAAAGGGCATTTTGTAGAGAGAGATTTCTTTTTGCCTGTGACAAATTTACAGCTGGCCTAATAATGTATGTGTTATTGCTCATCCTAGTTACTTATGTTAGAATCAAAACAAGAATCATAGAAATGAAGGACTGAAAGGGACCTAGACAGTTCATCTAGTGCAGTCCCCTGCACTGAGGTAGGATTAGGTATTATAGACTCTCTCTGATAGATGTTTGTCTAACCTGTCCTTAAAAACTGCCAGTGATGAAGGTTCCACAATCTCCCCACGTAGTTTGTTCCAGTGCTTAACTACCTTTATAGCTAAGAAGTTTTTCCTAATGTCCAACCTAAATCTCCCTTGCAGTAATTTCAGGCCATCACTTCTTGTCCAGTCATCAGTGGAGAAGGAGAACAATTTATTACCCCTCTCTTTATTACAACATTTTACATACTTAAAGGGAGTTATGTCCCCCTCAGTTTTCTCTTCTCCAGACTAAATAAGCCCAGTTTTTTCAATATTTCCTCATAGGTCATGATTTCTAGATTTTTGTTGCTTACAATTTGACTTTCTCCAATTTGTCCACATCTTTCCTGAAGTGTGGTGGCCAGAATTGGACACGATACTCCAGTTGAGATCTTATCAATACTGAGTAAAGTGGAAGCATTACTCCTCTTGCTTGTCTTGCTTACCATGCTCCTATTAAGATATCCCAGAACAATGTTCAGTTTTATTTTGCAACAGTATTACATTGTTGATTTATATTTAGTTTTTGATCCACTATAACCCTCAAACCTTTTCTGCAGTCCTGCTTTCTAGGCAGTCATTTCCCATTTTGTATTTGTGCAACTGATTATTCCTTCTTAAGTGTATTACTTTGCATTTGTCTTTATTGAATTTCATCCTATTTATTTCAGACATTTCTCCAGTTTGTTAAGATCATTTTGAATTGTAATCCCGTCCTTCAAAGTGGTTATAACCCCTCCCATCTTGATATTGTCCACAAACTTTATGTGTATAAGAGTACTTTATAAGTGCAATGCCATTATATAAATCATTTATGAAGATATTGAATAGAACACATCCCTGCAGAACCCCACTCGATATGCCCTTCCAGCTTGAATGTGAACCATTGATAATTACTCTGAGTATGTTTTTCTAATCAGTTGTGCACCCACCTTATCGTAGGTTTGTCTAGGCCATATTTCTCTAGTTTACTTATGAGAAAGTCATGTGAGACAGTATCAAAAGCCTTACTAAAGTTGAGATATATCACATCTTCTGCTTTCCCGCATCCACAAGGCATGTTACCCTGTCAAAGAAGGATATTAAGTTGGTTTGACCTGATTTTTTCTTGACAAATCCATGTTGATTGTTACTTATCACCTTATTATCTTCTAGGTGCTTATACATTGATTTATTATTTGCTCCATTATTTTTTGGGTACTGAAGTTAAACTGACTGGTCTATAATTCCCTTATTCCCTTTCTTCATAGATAGGTACTATATTTGCCCTTTTCCAGTCCTCTGGGATCTCTCCCATACTTCACGACTTCTCAAAGATAATTGCTTATGGCTCAGACATCTCTTCAGCCAGTTCCTTATCAGATAATAAACACTGGCCAATAATAATTTGGCTTTCTATCACATAGTCTCTTTAATCAAATGCACCCCCTGTATTCACACCCTACACACTATTGTAATAATCTTTGTACAAAATATGCCTTATGAGGTATCATTTGAAAACTAAACTCACTGGTCAATAATATCATGGTGAAATACATGTAGCAATATTATATGTAAAGTTATGAACATAAACTGAAGTTATGACTGAAATGTGTTTACCAGACAAGTGTGTGGAGTGGATAAACAAGTTTCTTGAAGACAAAGGACAAGCTGACACCTCTATCCAAGTGTCGTTATCATTATTGATTGAGAATCACCAGTCAAGTGGCCATTCTTTGGCAGCAAAGGGGTGAAGGAACAGAACCATGTGCATTTTAACAAACAATAACATGGAACTTCTTTCACTGCAAGACCCCATGTCTCCATCCTTACAGCTGGTAGGAATTTTATCTAGGGATAACCCCCAAGAAAATGCATTTCAAAAGGTGACTGGACTATAAAATGGAGGGGCAAAAACACCCCAGATATTCTCTCTCTTTTGATCTTTCACCTGAGAAAACAAAGGAACCAGCTGTTGACTTTGGGAGGGGTTCTGATCATAAAATTTGGTCAGCTCTGTTGCTGGGAACATGTGGTAAGGATTTCACCATGAACAAAATCTAGTTTGTTAAGTTTTAATTATTAGAAAGCATTTTATATTTATTTCTCTTGTAACCATATCTAGCTTTAATGCCTTATACTGTACTCACTTAAAACCTCTCTTTTTTGTAGTTAAATAAGCTTGTTTTATTCTTTAATAAAAACTAATGTTTTGTGTTTAAACTGAATTGTTTGATAACTTCAATTAAGGTAGGAAACTGTTGAACACTGGCCCCTTACAGAAGAAACTGGACTGGATTGTCCAGGAGAGAGCTGGACAGTGCAGAACACATGTTTTTTGGGGAAAATCTGGGACTGGGAGTGTGTTGGGGTTACCCTACAAGTGATAACCAAGATTGGTGCAAGCCACAGTGTGACTGGAACATGTTGGCAGGCTGCAGTTAACCACAGCCAGTCAGGGTGTGACCTGCATGTCCTTTAGCTCTTTGTGAGGGGCCCAGGTTTGGAGCTACAGCAGTGATGCATTGTGAGGCACCCAAATTTGCAGGGCAGGCAGTGACACAGCCTCTCACTAGTCTGGATTGCACTCCAGAATGTCATTATGTCTTACAACTTAATCATCATTATGCTACATGCATATACACATACTGTAAGTTGCTCTGCATGGGCTCCACTCAGGCACCGGGGTCTGCCCAGGCAGAGTCAATTGCAGCATCAGGGCTCAGGAAAAAAATCAAATTAACATTAAATCCCATCTCACATAGAATGGGAGCAAACATTAAATTATAGTTTACTGGGTAGTTATAGCGATTTGTTACTGCAACACACAGAAAGAGTCACAGCACCGTGTGTCCCATAAACCTTTACAAAATTGCCACAGTCCTGGTTCCCCACTCAGCTGAATATTACATAGTAGAACACATTTTCTAGAGAACTCTAAGTGGCTTCACTTCCAACCCTAGAGGAGATGTTCAGTCTCTTTCATATTTTCCACCTGAGTAAGAAGAGACCAGCAAGCCCTTGAGATAACAACTCAACAAGGACGTGGCATAGCATGCCCTTCTTCTGTAGCTGCCTACAGTAACCAGTGAATACAGCCCCTGGTTATTAATTTTCTAGTATGACATCATAACAAAACCCTGCAGGTTACATTCTGAATTTAGAACCTTTGTTTTAGATTGCACTTTGCAGAATGTGCACTAATTACTCTGTTTGGTGTTGGCCTTATACCCTGTGGTTATAGTTTTTGTGTCAAAATTCTCCTCTAATGTACCTGGTCTAAATCTGGAGCAACTTCATTGTCAACAAAAGAAGAATTTCTCTCAGGTTATGGATGCCATTCAGAATAATGTGGGCCAACATTTCACGGAAGAGGGTTCCCATTTGGTCATGACAGCAAACCCTCTCCCAATAACTCACATATGACCTACTGTTATGGGTATTAGTACAATACCTCCCAGAGCTCCCATGTGGAGAATATCCAGTGGTACACCCTTTCAGGGGGCAGTAGCATGGTCTCTTTTCTGTCGCTTGGGGGGGTCCATGGAGACCCAGGGTAAAGTGCAAGCTTTGATTAAGTGTCTGACTACTGCATAGAGGCACAGATTTCTTGCATCCTCTACTTGCATATCCATACAGGTACCAGAAACACACCATCCCTAAATTAGCACTTGCTAAATAGGCGCACACAAAAAAAATCATCCTTTTTTTTTTTTATAAAGAGCCTTAATGAATAATGTGCTTATGGTCTTTATTCAGAGTATTTTTAATTATTCTGAGATATTATTTCACTTCCTTACACTTAATGTAGATTGCTCATCAATATTAAAAAGTGCAAAATAGCTAATTTCTAATTTTTATTAATTTTGACAGATTCAGTAAAATCCCTGTTTTAAATTAAAAGCAAACATCTCAGTTACATTCAAAAATCATATACTGAGATAGTTGCCAACTAGCTGAACTGTAGCAAGCTTGTTTGCCTGGTTTCCAGTGCTATCTTTCAGTTCAAAAAGAACTACAATGTACTATAGAATCATTAATAAATTGTACAGTTTGAAATTTGTAAAACGGTATTCAAGGAAGAAGCAGTATAACTCTAATTCTTGCTTTAGATGGAAAGAATATTGTCTGGGGCCTTTATTATACATTTACTATATTTCTTCTCACTCCAAAATGCCTAAGCATTAAACTAGCTTCTTTTCTCATTCTGATTATTTTCTTATCTCTCTAGGCAGGATACTAAACTGGTTTTGAAAAAATGCAGGTAACAGTGAGTACATACTATATTTAGAACGCAAAGCCTATATAAAGAAAGAATTTAGTACCTATAAATTCACTCCCAAAGCAAAGTGAGAATCATTGCCTAACAAACAAGATTGCCCTCTGGAATGTGATTGCCAGCCATCACTACGGGTTTAACCAATTTATGTCATGTCCCAAATAGGAAGAGAAAAAAAGTTCCAGTCTCAAAGAGAGGAAAATAAAACATTTACGTGGGTCACATCCTTTGGCCCCCAGTCCAAATTAAATTTAAGTAATGCAGGGCAGCTCCCTTCCACCTAGTTCAAGGGCCTGATATTCAAAGGTATTTAGGCACCTAAAGAAGCAGATAGGCACCTAAAGATTTATAAGTGAGTTAACCATGTAACACCCCAAGTCACCACAAACCACACAGAGCTGCTTCCTTTGCCCAAGGATCCAACAAAAATGCAGCATTGCCAAGTGACATGCTATTGCGAGCTTATTACGCATTCCCACAGTCCAGCTTAGATGTCACGCAATTAGCTGGGCTTTGAGGGTCTGTCAGGTAGCTGTTCCTTCCAGCCACCAGGGATGCTCTGCAGGTAACCATTGTGCCTTTCCTCTTGCTGCTCCTCCTGCTGGATCAGGGGGGAAGGTGCAGTTAACAGCAGTACCTGGACAGAAGGTGAGGGGGACCAGCTTTCCCACTTCCCACAGCCCAGACACCCAGCCCCAGGCATAACTGCCAAATTGTGAGAAGTTACACATCTTACCCTACCAACTTTTTGGAGCAGAATGCATTGTTCAAAAGCCAAGGTTCACATCAAGGTTATATGCAAATTACTTCAATATGTAATTTGCATAAAGTATCACATGGAATTGCACAGAACTAGGCAGCTATGTGTCTTCATAAGAACAAAGTAATGGCCATACTGGTCAGACCAATGATCCATCTGGCCCAGTATCCTATCTTCCAGCAGTGGCCAGTGCCATATGATTCAGAAGGAGTGAATAGACCAGGGCAATCACTATCAAGTGTTGGTCAGTCCCACCTTCTGGCAGTCAGAGGGTTGTTTTGAACCCAGTTATACTTTTGGCCTTCACAACATCCTTTGGCAACGACTTCCACATGTTGACTGTGCATCTTTTGAAGAAATACTTCCTTATGTTTGTTTTAAACCTGTTGCCTATTAATTTAATTGGGTGACAGCAAGTTCTTGTGTTATGCAAAGGGGTAAATTACACTTCCCTATTCACTTTCTCCACACCATTTGTGATTTTTATTGACCTTTATCATATCCCTCTTTTGTCATCTGTTTTCTAAGATAAACATCCCAGATTTTTTTTAATCTTTCTTTGTCTGGAAGCTGTTCCATATCCCTAATCATTTTTATTGCCCTCCGTGGTACTTTTCCATTTCTAATGTCTCTCTTTTGAGATGGGATGACTAGATTTATATGCAGTATTCAAGATATGGGTGTGCCACAGATTTATATAGTGTCATTATGATATTTGTTTTCTTATTATCAATTCCTTTTCTAATGGTTCCTAATATTTTTAGCTTTTTCTGACTGCTGCTGCACATTGAGCAAATGTTTTCAGAGAATTATTCATGATGACTCCAAGATCTTTCTTCAGTGGTATCAGCTAATTTAGACCCCATCATTTTTTATGTATAGCTCGAATTATGTTTTCCATTGTGTATTACTTTGCACATACCAATTTTTGCCCAGTCACCCAGTTTTGTGAGATTCCTTTGTAACTCTTTGCAGCAATAGTTTTGGACTTAACTATTTTGAGTACTTTGCAAATTTTGCCGTTCCACTGTTCACTCCATTTTCCAGATTCTTTAGGAACATGTTTAATAGCAGAAATCCCAGCACAGATCCATGGGGGAGCCTGCTGTTCATCTCTCTCCATTGTGAAAACTGAGCATTTATTCCTACCCTTTGATTCCTATCTTTTAACCAGTTACTGATCCAAGAGTTTAGTTTGCTTAAGAGATTTTGCTGAGGGACCTTGTCAAAGGCTTTCTGAAAGTCCAAGTACACTATATCCACTGGATCACCTTTGTCCAAATGCTTGTTGACACTATCAAAGAATTCTAGTAGATTGGTGAGCTATGATTTCCCTTTACAAAAGCTGTGTTGACTCTTCCCCAAAATATTGTGTTCATCTATGTGTCTGATAATTCTGTTCTTTACTATAGTTTCAACCTGTTTGTATGGTATTGAAGTTAGGTTTACTGGCCTCTAATTGCCAGGATCACCTCTGGAGGCTTTTTTTTTTTTTTTTTTTTATAATGTCATTACGGTAACTACCCTCCAGTCGTCTGGTACAGAGGCTGATTTAAGCAATACATACCACATTTAGTAGTTGTACAATTTCAAATTTGAGTTCCCTCAGAACACTTGGATGAATACCATCTGGTCCTCATGACTTATTACTGGGTAATTTATCAATTTGTTCCCAAACCTCCCCCATTGACAATCAGGGATAGTTCCTCAGATTTGCCACCTAAAAAGAATGGCTCACATCTCCCTCACGTCCTCTGCATTGAAGACTGCTGCAAACAATTAATTTAGTTACTCCTTCATGGCCTTGTCTTGTTTGAGTGCTCCTTTAGCACCTTGTTTGTCCAGTGGCCCCTCTGATTTTTTTTGCAGGCTTTCTGCTTTTTAGAATCATAAAATCATAGAAGATTAAAGTTGGAAGGGACCTCAGGAGGTCATCTAATCCAACCTCCTGGCCAAAGCAGGACCAATCCCGACTAAATCATCCCAACTAGGGCTTTGTCTGGTGTACATTTAAAAATGTGCTGTTAGTTTTTGTGTCTTTGGCTAGTTGCTCTTCAAATTCTTTTTTTGAATTGCTTAATTATACTTTGGCTATGTCTACACTGACTGCGGCAAAGTCACCGCCGTCAGATTGACTTATCTGGATCGACTGAGCAGTCAGTGACGACCCGCTCAGTTGATCCAGAAGTCGACGTCCTAAAACCACCTCCTCAAGTGGCGTAGTGCTGCATCGACTGGAATGCAGTTCCCTTCAGTGCAATGAAGACAGCGCGCAGAAGAGAAGCACAGAAATCGATGGGAGTTACACAAGTTCTTTGCGTACTTTGCGTAACTCCGGTCGACTGCTGCCGAATCACCGAGTACAGTTGACTTGTCACAGTTTACCGTATTTCCCCATGTATAAGACACACCTTTTTTCGAAAAATTTGGGGTCTAAAAACTGGGTGCGTCTTATACAGTGGTACTTACCGGTGATGTACCGTAATACATTTATTTTCAAATTTTGGGCCCCAAAATTAAGGTGCGTCTTATACATGGGAGCATCTTATACATGGGGAAATACGGTATGTTCCTTTCTATTTTTCTCTGTAGGATTTGACTTCCAATTTTTAAAGGAGGTCTTTTTGCCTCTAACTGCCTCTGACTCTGCTGTTTAGCCATGCTGGCACTTTTTTGATCCTCTTACTTTTCGTTTTGCTTTGGGTTATACATTTATTTTGAGCGTCTATTATGGTGTTTTAAAATAGTTTCCACACAGCTTGCAGGCACCTCATTCTTGTGATTGTTCCTTGTAATTTCCATGTAACTAGCTTCCTCATTTTTGTGTAGTTCACCTTTTTGAAGTCAAATGCTACTGTGGAGTGTTTCTTTGGTATTTCCCCCCCTACAAGGATGTTAAATTTAATTACATTATAGTTCTTATTACTGAGTTATTCAGCTACATTCACTTCTTGGACAAGATCCTGTGCTCCATTTAGGACTAAATCAAGAATTGCCACTTGTGGGTTCCAGGACTAGCTCCAAGAAGCAGCCATTAATAGTGTCTCGAAATTATATCTCGTGGCCTACGCTGAAATGACAAGTACCTAATTAATATAGAGATAGTTGAAATCCCCCATTATTATTGGGTTTTCTGTTTTTGCAGCCTCTCAAATCTCCCTGAGCACTTCACAATCACAGTCATCATCCTGTTTAGTAGTATATTCCTACTGCTATACT
This sequence comes from Emydura macquarii macquarii, assembly GCF_026122565.2. Lineage (NCBI taxonomy): Eukaryota > Metazoa > Chordata > Testudines > Chelidae > Emydura > Emydura macquarii. Next base: position 86,817,528 of record NW_027131390.1, read on the forward strand.
TTTTCATTCAAGCGTGGATTTATATCCATTGAGATTCTATGGTACAATTTGATTCATTTAAGATTTTTACTATATTTGACTCTATGCTTTCTTTTATATTTAGTGCCACTCCCTCACCATCATGACCTACTCTGTTATTCTTATGTATTGAGTATCTTGTATTACCATGGCCCATTGATTATCATTGTTCCACCAAGTTTCTGTGATGCCTGTTATATCAATAACCTCATTTAATACCAGCCACTCTAGTTCATCCATCTTAGTATTTAGACTTCAAGCATGTCTATAGAAGCACTTATAAATGTTGTCAGTATTTAGTGGTCTCCCTTCATCTGATGTAATTGAATGGGACACTTTTTTGTTTGACTGTTTCTTTTCAGTTCCTACCTGTACTTTACTAACTTCTACCCTCTTCTTTTTACTAGGATATAGCGTGTCCCCTTTATTAAATCCTCCTCTAAGGGATGTCTCTATCTGAGCTGTGTGTGCCTCTGCACCTGTCAGCTTTCCCCCAGCCCTTAGTTTAAAAACTCCTCTACAACCTTTTTAATTTCACAGGTTTGAAAACAGATTTTGTTTTGGTTTAGGTGGAGCCCATCCTTCCTGTATAATTTGCTCCTTTTCCAAAAGGTTCCCCAGTTTCTATTAAACCTAAATCCCTCCTCACAGCACCATCATCTCATCCATGCCTTGAGACCCTGCAGTTCTGCCTGTCTAAGTGGCCCTGTGCTTGGAACTCGAAACATTTCAAAAAATGCTATTATGGAGGTCCTGGACTTTAATCTCTTACTTAGCAGCCTAAATTTGGCCTCCAGGACCCCTCTCCAACATTTTCCTATGCCACTGGTACCGACACATATCACAGCTAGCATCTCCTCCTTGAGACACCTAGATAAGCATAAGTCTATACAGATGTCTTGATAGGTCCATAACCTCTGCACCTGGCATGCAATTCACTGTGTAGGTCTCCGAGTCATCACAAATCTAAGTATTTGTAAGAATTGAATCCCCTATTACTATTACCTATCTCTACCTAATAACTGGGGTTCCCTTCCCAAGAGGGGTGTCCTCAGTGTGAGAGGATATCATGACATCATCAGTATGAGACAGACAAATAATCCATCAAATCCTCTTTTCTCATAGCCAGAAACTGGTTCAGGTCTCTCTGGAGGAGGAGAATACCAAAAAGCAGCTGCTTTCCCTCATGAAGCTCATTTCTCTCTTACTCCCCGTTCCTGTGAGTATCTGCTTTCTTTGTATGCCTTCTCCCACATGATTACCACAACTCCCATTTCCACCTCCCAACAGGCCATAGCAGCCAGCTTCTCTCTTAAAGTCTGGCAATTCAGTTTGTCTTTAAGGATTATTTCTGTCTTTCTACCCTTGAATTCCAGAATTTTGAAATTCGATTTTGTGTAGAATCAGAATGAAAACAAAGAATTTCAAAATTTCCTGGAAAAGAAAAGGTTGGGGGGAAAAAAATCAACCCATTCCAATCTGAAAATATCAAAACAATGTTTCAATGTTATTGAAATGCTACTTTGCCCATTTTCTTTTAAAATAAAATGTTGTTGAAATTGACACTTCCCTTTGGAAGTAAAATTTTTGGCCTGTTCTACTTTAAACTCTTTTTTGCCTTTTACAGGGACGTACCATAAATGTGAATGATACATTTCTTTCTCTTGGGAATTGCTTTTTGTATTTTGTTTGGGTAATAAAAGCAAAGAAACTTATAAATGTGGGTTATAGGTGAAATCTGTATTTACATAATATTGACAGTAGTTTACTACAAATATGGCGTAAATTACTGTGCTATTCACACACAAAATGAATTCATTAAATACATTTACTTAAAATTAGAGCTGATTGGAAAATTGGTAAAACAAATTTGAAAATGCAAAGTTTTATTTTAAAAAAACCCATAGAAATGTTCCAGTTTTTCAGTGTATTTAGAAAAAAAAGAAATATTTTGATGAAAACAAAAATTTCCCATGAAAGTTTTTTTATTAGGAAAAAACACCATTTTTTTTACCAAAAGGAAAGTTTTGTGGAAATGTTTTGACCAGCCCTAATTAAAATATAGATAATTATGTTTAATTTTAGGGCAAACTTGTGGTACCCTGACTTCACTGAATTACTCCATGAGCAGTCCTGAAGAAGATAAAGGGACTACTTATGGAGAAAGGTACTACTCAGTATGCAGAAGGGTGTGACAAACTGATGTTTAGTTGTTTAATATCAATTTTATTTCCTACTTTTATATTTACTTATTGCTCTTCTATATATGCTCTTGGAAGACAAATGTTAAATCACTCTGTTTTTCTGGATACCAACACTTTTCTTTTAAGATTATCTCCATGTGAGCACAGGGCAAGCAAATGAATTCTAAAGTTAAATAAGCTTAATGAGGTGTCAAGAGCCAAAAAATATTCTCACCACAGCAAGGTCGTCGAGTAATGAAACATTGATTTTTTTCCCACTAAAGACATTTCTCTTACTCTAAGGGAAGTAAATGAGAAATAGTGATTGGTTTCCAAGATCATACTCCATTCTCAGCAACTTAATTTAGTATTTAAAAATCTTTGAGATCAGTACATTTATTTGTTCGTATTGGTATTATGCTTTGTGAGTGTACAGTATGCATAATCTACACAAATTTCCTGGCAGGAAAAAAATTATATAAGGAGTATGGGCTTTAGTGTGAAAAGCTTCAAAACAACTTATGTAGAACATTGTAGTTATTTAAAACAAAATAACTGTATTTAAAACAAAAACAAACATATGAACATTTAGACATTTGAGGTTAAGGTTAAAATGCAAACGTGTGAAAATCAGTAGAATTAAAGAAAAGGAAAGGTCCCCCAAATCTGGAAATGCTCAGCTTCCAACCAGTGGTTAAAGCAGATTGAAACAGAAGCATGCCAGCTGAGGTAGGGTAGTGGTGGGGATGCAGAAATGCTCCACAAGGCAGAGGAAGGGAAGCTGTGCTCCCTACTGCTCTTGCTTACTTCAATGCCATCCTTAACTTTGCTCTCTTACTTTTATTATCATCCCCTGTCTAATAATCTAACATTCCACTACAGGCCTCAGGCCTCCACTATCCCAAAGAAAAATCTACATACTGTAAATTTGAAACCACTGATTCTGACATCCTTTTTCATGTCAAGTAGCACCTTAATCCACCTTGGAACTAACTCGAAAACTAAAGTGCTACAGTGAGTGAAGGAAAGTTGTTAGAAAATGGCTTCCCTCTAATTAGAGGCTAGAGATTTGATGGTTTCCTGTCCTCACAGCATGGGCTGGAGACCACATCTTCTCTTATATTACTCAGTGCACATGGACAACAAAAGCCACTGTCCCTCTCCACCTCATTCTATCTCATTCACTCAACTACAGTTCGTAATAGATGCCATGATCCTGATCCAGATCAACTTAACAAAAAGATGATTTTTTCCCCATTTCCCTTTGCACATTTTGTCATATTCCCATATAGCATATACACTCTTGCAAGATGGTCCTCAGATACCACTGTGCTTAACACAGACCAGACTGGAAGGTGCAAGAGAGAGCATGATACAACATATTACTATACATCATACATGCAACACGGAAGTGGTCATGTAACAACTATTCTAGTCTGATTATTCCTCCAGAAAGTGGAGGATAAGGAAATAAACAAAAAGTAAGGGAGCAGAACTAAGGCTGATGTTGGAACCTTCACAAAGTATCTGCAGACTTTGATAATTAGGGTTTTTTGAAGTACAAAAATCGGATTGCCTAGAATTCAAATATTAATAAAAAACAAACAAACAAAAACACCATCATCATCACCACAAAAACCTATAATGCAAAAGTGGTTGTAATTAATAGATATCTATTTCCACCTTTACTGTTAATGCCGTTTTTGTCTGAGTCTAGAGATATCATTTTCACTAGCTATTTAGGGCTCAATTGTGCTTTTGGGCAAAGCTCAAGGACTGCAGAATCAAGGCCTTTTATTATTATTTATGTATCACCGAACGTGCCGTAGGCATTAGGGCCAGTTTTCTCCTTCATTACATTACTATAAAATGTGGAATAACTCCATTGACTTCAAAGGAGTCCACATGGAAACAGACAATGCAAGTGTAAAAATGTGAAATTAAACAGCCAATCCAATGGCTGTGGCTGTCTATTGTAATGCAGGAATTGACCTAAACTGAATTACCCCAGGAGCACATTGGGATAACAAAGTAAATTTGGTCCACATATTTTTTTAAATAGTTACTCTTTACCCAAAAGGATTCTGGTAAATATTTACCAGAGATATTACAATAGCTTTTGGTCTCATATGAACTTAGGTATTTAAAAATTAAATGTAATACCTATTATATGCTTGATAAAATGGAACAAGTCTAGAGGGACCACTCAGGACTTTCAGGTGCATAGTATTTTATTTTAAAATAATTTGATTCAAATACATTTAGAATGGTTTTTCAGTATCTATGGTTTTATTTTACGTTAAGAGATATTTATCCAATAGACTGGCTATTTTAGTGATTTGTGCAAATATATATTTAAAATGCATTAAAGTGGGTCACATTCTGAAGTCCTTATTCAATCAGTATTCCAGTAGATTCTCTTCTGTTCAGCAGATTGTTATTCCATACCCATCACTATGCTATCTGAGCACCTGAAGCCAGTGGGAGTTTTGATGTCAATGAGAGTTTTCTCTGTGTAAAACCACTGGCCTATGTGATAGTCTCTCGGTGTGCCCAGGACTGTAGGTCCTTTCGTTACTCCCCTGCCTCAGTGAGAGAGACTTTCTGGTGTTAAATTGGGCATCAGCTCCTTGACACCACCAGTCTGCTAGGCCCCAAACAATCTTCTCAGGGCTCTGCCAGCCATCACTTTGCCTTGTAAGTTAATAATAGGTGTACGCCAGTCCCCAACCCCCTCTGAAAGTGTTGCCCTATGGTATCCGGCCCCTGTCACTCCCAGAAATCACCCTCCCACCCCATAAGGTCCCAGAGCTTGGGCTCCAGCCCGAGCGTGGAAGCCTACACAGCAATGAAACAGCCCTGCAGCCTGAGTCCCGCAAGTCCGAATCAGCAGTAGGTTTTTCTTTGCTGTGTAGACATACCCTTACAGTCTAAACTTAACTTTAAAAGGCTAAATTCCTTGCCTAAAGCAGTTTCTCACCAAAAGCAATCTCCCAACATGGCTAGGATCTAACTTTCATGAATGCAAAAAGTGCTGTCCTTTTGCTTCCTCAGCAAAGGAAAAAAAAAAAAAGGCATCCTCTTTTGCCTTCCTCTTATACCCCAAAGTCCATTGTTTGGACTTGGCAGTCCACATTCATTTCTGTAAGATAGACCCAAATCCCCTATGAAGAAAATCAAAACTGTGTGGCTTGGTTCAATCTCAACATTTTTTCTTTCATGTATATTATTTTGATGTTAAACAATGGCATAGATGCCTATTTATTCAATATTTCTATGCTTTTACATACTTAAAGGGCAAACATGCACTACTAGTCTGAATTACCTTTATTTTAGATGAAAGAAAGCAATAGGCCAAGAAATAAAAAAAATAAAGTGTCCCTTATTTGACAGTCTCTGATCCTGTTTTCCCCATGTATAAAATGGGGATAGTGATACTCAACCTTTTTTTGGTAAAGCGCTTTGAGATCTATGGATGGAAAATGGTATATCAGAACTAGTCTTATTGTGTGTGTTTGTGCATGTGCATGTCTCCTTTGACAATCTTCACTGAATTCAGAGAATAAAATGGCAGCTGGATCTTGCATTCAAGGAGAGTACAGTAGAACCTCAGAGTTACGAACACCTCGGGAATGGAGGTTGTTCGTAGCTCTGAAATGTTCGTAACTCTGAACAAAACGTTATGGTTGTTCTTTCAAAAGTTTACAAGTGAACATTAACCTAATACAGCTTTGAAACACTACTATGCAGAAGAAAAATGCTGCTTTTCCTTTTTTATTTTTAGCAGTTTATGTTTAACATAGTACTGTACTGTATTGTATTTGCTTCTTTTTCCCCCCTCTCTGCGGCTGCCTGATTGTGTACTTCTGATTCCAAATGAGATGTGTGGTTAACTGGTCAGTTCTTAACTCTGAAGTTCTACTGTATATAGAAACTGTAAAGTGCAGTAACAAAATCTCATCACAGTTACATTCTACTCGTATTGATAAAAAGTCTTCAAACGGACAGCTATTTTGAGGAAATTTAATTAAAGAGATAAAAGTAAGTATTCTTTAAGTGCTGAGAATTTTTTTTTTAACTGATAGGTTATAGGCATGTGAAAATAGGAGTTTTTAAGTTGAATAAAAGAAAGAACCTGCAGGACAAGAGCATAGCATGCCACTAAAACAAACACCCACTGCTCATAACTGAGCTGAATCCAACTGTGCAACTGCCAGGCTGAAATATGTCCACTCTTAACCTCACCTGCAATTATCTGTGAGAAATTATTTTTATTCATGCTGCCTCTGAAACATTTATAGTCAGCCTAAGTAGGTTCATGCTCAGTTAAAGGAGGCTGTTCGTATTTAATTGCTCCAATGTTAATGTAGTCTCTCACTATTAGTAAATACGAGGGAAGTTTTACATAAATCTCAGCTTTTAAACAAACAATGAGCTGTATTTACAGTTTAAACTCAAAATATACTGTACAGCTGCTTTGCCCTACCATGTGATCAAACCACATGGAAAAATAAGACCCAATGCCCTTGGAAATTATGGATTTGATCTTACAAGGTGCTGAACACCCTTAGATATGGTTGCCCCAAGGGCACTCAGTATCTTGGCAGGATTGGGCCTGACATTAGAGAGACCTCTTAATAGTATAATTCTAATTGATAGATGTTCATATCATATTAAAATTACCCTGACACTACCCTCTCATGGTCACTTTTTAAAGTTACTTTTCCATGTGCTTGGGATTACCTGATATCCACAGTAATTTATTTAGTTGTTGTGATTGCTACTTTTTCTTCTTTTGTTGTCTGTGCTACATGCAGATTACTAATGTGTAATGAGCTTGACTGGAGTGTTTGATTTGTACTTGCCTTAATGACACTTCTCACCAATGCATCATTTTCTGTGGCACTTGTGTTTCACATAGTGTGACAGGGTGTATAAATCCTGCACCAGGCAGAAAGGAATCGAGGAGTTGCTCTGCGTTGAAGTGGGGCCACCGCCACTGCACTAGCAAGTCACATCAAGAATGGAGGGAGAGTTCTAACAGGGGAAGCTCAGCTCAGTTTCAGGCAGTTCTGGAAGGAGAGCAGCATGCTGGGCTTCCTAACTCCCAGTGGAGGGCAGAGCCTACTCCATTGCCTAAAAGAAGGCTTAAGTCCTCTGAGGTGAAGGGGGCAGTACCATACTCCTCTACCGGTTAACCAGATGTTCTGAGTCACACTGCGGCCGGTCCAGTGCCCCACTGAGCGAAGAGAGGCCAGCGGCCCAGCTGAGATTGACTGTATATATTCTTCATCTATTTTCCTGCTCCTCGGTTGTTTTTCTCCTGTGACCCTGCAAGCAGTAAGCATCCAGAGGGACTCAGCCAGAAAGAAGGCTGAGACTCTGTCCCTGCACAGTGCTACTGGGCACCCTCACTTGAGCGAGTGGATGTGGAGTGAGTATACAATCCGGTCAACATCCCCCCTGCCCCCCGGGGGTGCTGTTGAAGGACCAGAGCCTTGACACGTATGTTTTGGCAATGTAGCAGTAAAATAAAGAGAAATAATTACTTTGGCAGGAGTGAGAAGAACATTAATTCTGATCTGAATTAGTATTTCATCCTTATTAAAAACACCATCATAAATTCAAATTTTTAGACTTTTATAAATAAAATTGGATGTACTTGGTTTTGAGCAAAGATACAAGGGAGGGGCTTTCAAGACAATAGCGTCATCAACATAGTGGTGTAAAATGTTTGCAAATCTGAAGGCCCAGAGACCCTGACCCAAAGCCCATTAAAGTTAATGAGAGTCTTTCCATTATTATTATTGAGCTTTGGATCAGGCCCAGGAAGTTAATGTGATCTCAGGCTTCATTCAAACAAGAAATTCAGAACTAGATTAATCAAAATGTTGACTGAATTTCACAAGTCTTTCAAAGGAAATGTAGAGTGAAACTTAGTTTCTTGAAAACCTAAGACCCTTCCCTACCAACCAAATGCAACTAAAGAAAACGTGCAAATAATCTCTTAGTAAACAGAACTGCTGTGCTTCACAGAGCCCCAGTTATTCAGAATTCATCAATACATACACCAGGCTTGTTTTAAACCATGTATGTCCCGTAACTAGGAACAGGATTGTTTAGGTAGCTGGGCAAATAAAGATCAATATAAGCGTACAAACAATCAGAATCTCCTTGGGATGTCAAGGGGAGATATCTGAACACATCTGAGGACAGTATTTGGCCTCAAATAATTAGTGGGAAGCAAGGTACTAACCATGCCTGTGAAAATTCACCCGGCATACTGATAAGAAAAAAGAATTAGGCAGTTATTGTGGAAAAATAATTTAAACTATTAGCCCAGGGCACAGCTGCAGTAAAGAAGGCAAAGATGATAATAGGTTGTGTTAGGAGTGGGATAGAACACTCAACACAGAAATGATACTGCTGATATATAAGGTACTTATTAAGCTGTCCTCTGAAATACTGAGTACAGTACTGGGCACTACATCACAGAAGGATATTGTTGCCTTGGCGAAAGTACTGGGTAGAGGAGCAAGATGCTACAAGGTCACCTGTGCCTAGATTATGAAAATAGTTTAAGAAAACTAGTCTCCACTAGGGAAGAATTAGATTTTGAAGTTGCCTAATACAGAATTTCAAAATAATAATGAAAAGGACCAAGACAGCATAGAGGAAACAATTAGTCTCTGTCAGATGCAGAGGGAGGCCTAAAAAGTTTAGGGATACAATTTGCAGATTAGGAAATAACATGCAAACACGGGCAGAGCTATTTGATACAAAGGACAATAAACATATGGAACAAATGAATAGGGAAGAAAGCTGAAGCAAATAAAACCATGGGGAGGAGGGGAATGAGGAATATGGCAAAAAAACTCAAAAAGTGGAATTAAGATCAACTAAAACAGGAAAGGGCAATAAACTGAGCCAGAGGCACATTTCCAGTTCTTAACATTTCTTATATTTTTCTTAACCACAGCCAGAAAATAATGTAAATTTCAGCATGTTATATTCATACCCCTAGAGATATAAAAGCTCTCGTGCAGCTGCCAAAGTAAACTATTCAAAGATTATCAAAATGATCCAATTCTTGTGGTTAAACTCAGCAAGTGAGCAACTGTCCTCAAAAAATTTTGTTTCAAATGTCTGATAATTAGATGTTTGTTATCCATGGAAAACACCTGGCAGCAATATTTCACTGTAGGTGACCAGGAAATGGGTTAGAAATTAATAAATACAACTGGAAAACATCAAAAGAGGTATGTTTGTAACTTTAATTAATTAGGAACAACTTCAACCATCAAGTCTAATGACACTGGCGAAGTGAAGAATAGATACAAACGTGACAGGGAGAAATAGAAAGATTCCTGAAGGCTCCACTCAGACTGTTTCTTGCTCACTTTGAAGACTCTTTGCAATTCTACCCCATCAAGGTACACTCTGTGCTCAGCCAACTTGGTGCTACATATGGCACTTCCTCAGTCATCTTGTCTTACAGGCAACTCCATGGTTAACGTTATACCTCCTCCACTTTGTCTGACTCTGTCCCAGGAAATCACACTTCCTTCTTTCAGATCCCTGCTCAAAACACATTTCTTTAGGTTAGCTTTCCAAAGCAGGCTGCTACACCTGTTCTGATCCTCAGTTTTGTTCCCTCAAATCATAATAGTCATTTATAAATTAAAAAAAAAAATCAAAGGAACTAACAAGGTATGCATTGGAGCTAGTCAAAAAAAGTAAGCATATGTTGTGATTTAAAAAAGAAAAGAAAAGATTTTTCACTCCATTTAAAAATTCACCCATTTCTGTTTTGTTTTTTGACAAACCATTTCTAAATAAAATTGTTCTTTTGGTAGGAAAATATTCTACTTTCCTTTAATTAAAAATAAATTCAATTGGAGAAAGGTATGGGGGGGAGATTAAAAAGTGAGAGAAAGTGGGATGAAAACACTTTCTCCCATGCATTTACTTTTTCCGGTGGGAGGGAGAGGAGTGGACTGGGGAAGTTTTTTTAAAAAGGGGAAGGCAAAACAAAATCAAATCAAATCATTGTCAATAATTTTCTTTTTTCAAAATTTCATCCATCAAATGAATATTTTTGTAGTTGATGAAACTTCATTTTTTTGACAAAAATATCACTGAAGTGATTTTGAGGAGCTTTAATGTGCGTGTAACGAAAAGATCTTTCTGTCTCTTACTGTTGTCCCGTTTTTCCAATAAACTCTCATCTTTTGTCATCTCTTCTAACTGTAATCACTTTGGGGGCAGAGATCTGCTTTCTTTTGATGCTCCTGCTCCTCATCCCTGGAGTGAAGATCTTTAACATGTTGCTTCTGAGAGGTGAGGGGCTCCTGCACCATATGATGCCAGATTAAGGCCGGTGGAAGCCACAGAACATTGCCCTTCATTGTCCAGGTTTTAGGCTCAGGCTGGCTTGTTCTTTTCTTGCCTATGCTGCTGCTCTATGGATTGCTATTAGAAATCATTAATGTTTTCTTCCCAAAGCATTGCAGGCACTTCTTTTCTAAAGTGACATGAGGATGATTCCAAAGGGAATTTTAAGTTTAACTGAGCTGGAAATTAGATTTCTAGTCTTTTCATGTTTGCTTAGCTCCACTCTATAGAATTGCAGGACTCGTCAGCAGATGAGCTGGAAATACATATTAGTCGGTTACTTACATTTAAATACAACTCTTCAAAAATATACAGGTCTTATTTTTCTTTTTATACTTGATAAAAAGATTTCTACATAATTAACAAGGGAATTAACAGTTGAATAAGTGTTGCATGGACTCCCATTGAACTAAGTGGGACTTTTTGCATGAGTAAAGGCTGCAGAATCAGACCTTGTATCTTGAAAATATATATGTTCCATAGAGAGATGTTCCTTGCTTTTCTCTTTGAGGTAATTTTGGACACATATCTAAGCACTAGATCAGAAATGGCAGAAATTATCTGTAAGTTAATTCTTCCCCATCTATCTCAAAACGTTCCTATCTAGTATCGTAGCATCTAGTTACATCATAAAAGCCTTTTAAAGTAAATTAATGTATCAATACATATATAAGAGAGACATGCAAAGGTGTAGCTTCTGTGTTTTCTCCCTGAAGTTTGTTGACATACTGTATAGCTGAGGAAATCAGTGAACACTGAAATGATTTTGGCAGCAGCTTACAAAAGGAGTTAATTTATGTAACAGTATTTTGTGTGAAAGATGTTTAAAATTATATAAAAACAACATTTTACTGCATTTCTGCCCTCGTTATCTGAGTCACAGAATTAATTGTTTGATTATTTGGTTTGTAAAAGCAAATGTATCCGAGGGAAAAAGATAAGAGTTATTTTCTGAATCAGACCTGTACAAGCATTTATAACCTTCTCATTTTAATGAATATTTTTCTCTAAAAGTTCTACCTTTTCAAATCTCTTCTGCCATAGCTTTCTCATAATGGTTCATTTTCTACCAGTTTCCACCTCCCATGAGATCATCATCAGACATTGCTGTCACTATGTACTTCCTACTAAGAACCAAAAGTCTAAGACATTAAGCAAGCATAGAGATTTGTGGCTCTTATGATGCCAATGGACTCTATAGGAAAATCTTTTTAAAATTTAATTCCTCTCCCAGATGGAATAACATTTGATCATTACTGCACAGCCTTGTTATTACAAAATAGGAGAAATCTTGTGATACATTCAAATACTATGTTCTCATGTCTCGAAGGAACATGTGTAGCACAAATCACAATGAGATCTTGCCTCCCTTCTGATTATCTGATCGAAAGTTCATTAATTGCAATGGAAACGTACCACTGACTTTGATTCAGGCCCTGATTTTGCACTCTAGGTTTCTGTCCATGCTATGGCTTATACTTTGCGTAATCAACTAATGCATTTAAAAGTTCTTTTCAAGCTTGATTTTCCAGTGCAGTGTAAGTAGAGAATTGATGTGGACACAGTGGCAAAATGACAGACGTGCATGGAATTCAGTGGCAGGCCACAACTTTTATAAAATTTTAACACAAGCATTTAATTGGTTCCAATGCAGGGATTACAAGGCTTCTTACCATATAACCCATACCTAGCACCAGGGTTACAAGGCTTCTTACCATGTGACCCATAACGTGGGGTAGGATCTTCTCCACCTACATCCCAGACTCAGTTCTGAGTCTTCATATCTTATCCCTCACCTGTGACGGGAACAGAGGGTGGGAACCTGGGCCCATGAGGTCCATCAACAAAATCCCAGGTATTTTACCTCTGGGAACTATTGATTTTATTCTCTTAACTGCACTGGAAACCAGCTGCAAAGTGTAACTAATAAACAACTAAACCCCAGGATCTCAGTTGGGTACTAAGCACATTCCTACTTAACTCACTGTGGCTTGAGGGTGCTTTGAGGAAAACAAAAAACTCCACGGTCCTCTGCCAGTTGGCCTATGGGAGAAAAAATTCCTTCCTGACCCCCTGAACAGGTGATTGGCTGGACCTGCAGCATCTGTCAGGCTGGATTCCCATTCCTAGTTTGCATTAATATGGTGAACTGCTGGAATGGAGCTGAAAGAGGCTGCACATGGCCCCTGTGCTGGGCTAAATCCTAGGAGCTGGGGAATGCTGACTGATCAGCACCCTTCCCTCTCAGCTAGCCAATGGGTGCCACAGACTCCCCGGGGGAGGAGCTACCTATTATCTCTCCCTTGTTACTGGGACTGTCCCCCTTTCACCGCCAGCCCCATCAAGTTTGCCTGCCCATTGATGCAGGTGGGTGGCATTTATTTGTGCGTGTTTGAACACCATGCCAGACAACAAAACCATTCCATAGATAAGCACTCCTCAAGGAGTCTGTTGCATGGTTTCTAAAATGTTTATATAGCACTAACCGGTGTAGGCACAGGCCAGGTAAGGCTGTAGCCATGTCTGACAATTTATTTCAAACTTGATTTCAGGGACATGGTGGGCCTATCAATATTCAGTGAGGAGATCACTACAGAGACACTTTGCATGAAATGGTTCAATTGTCTCATTTGTCTTTTCAATGGTTTAAGGAGTTTACACAATAGATCTGTTTCCAGAACCACTCTGGTGAGTGCACACACAGCACATTTTACAACCATTGTTATTCCACTTGGTTCTGGGATACCTCAGCACCCACACCACAGTGTCCAGCAGTGTTTCTGGGAGCAGGGTTCTGAGATATTTCTAGATGTGAGGCAGTGCATAGTGGGATAGAGTTTGGATGGATATCTCTAAAGCTTGTGGTTTCCTTTCCAGAAATTACAACCGGTTCATATAACATACCTAGCATGACTTGTGTTTGGACTCAAGGATATGTACAAGTGTTGTGTGTTTAAGACATTCCAAGCAATATTTTTTGCAATGCATTTTCATTCAAAGGAGACACAGTCATTGTGGAAAGGGCTTCAAATAATACCTGAAGCTATATGGTATGGGCAGATAAATATTACATACTGTGTACTGAATTATTGTGCATATCATGGATGTTGTCCAGTGTTGTAGCCTCTCTCTCTCTCTCTCTCTCTCTCTCACACACACACACACAGGTTCTCCCCCCCATATTATACTACATTGAGCAAGATTGTGCCTGGTCCTTGGCAGATGCATAAGGATAGACCAAAGACACAAGATGATCTTCTCTCCTTTTTTCTCATCCTATGCTTTCATATAGTCTCATTGGAGAGCTCATGCACTGCTCTCTGCTAGTGTCTGTGAAGGTACTAGTAAGCTGTTCAAGCTAAAACAGACATTAAATACTGCATGCGTGAAATGGGGGGCAGAATTGTCACTGTCACTCAGCACTTGCTGAGTCAGCCAGAATTCCTTCTGATGGCTCGCACTGAAGCACAAACTCCCTGCACCCTTTCTAGTGCAGACCAGGACTACAATATGCAGTATATTAAAATTATATATTTGTCATGTGGGCCTAAGTTTCATACTCCAGGGCTGAACTTGTTTTTCCTTCATACTGTAGTTTGGGAACTCACTGCTAGACAACATGAAGTCCCAGGAGTCCTAATAGGAAATGAACTGTGATTACTTAAGTGTTGTACTCTGTATGCTATGCCCCTAGTGTGGTGTGTTACTAAGTCAGCTATGTCATTTGCCTTACTAACTTGCACCCAATTTCTCCCAAGTTAGGTTCAATTGCTCTTCATTTATAGCACCAACAATGTTTTGTATGCATCATTCTTTCACTAAATTGAAATATGGTGTTTGTCTTACTCTTGCTGAGAGCAAGGTTTTGAAAATTTTGTTTGTCACTTGCTTTCTCATTAAGATATCAACTGTTTTTTGCTTTTTTTTTTTATGAAGTAAATTCCCAAATAAACAGCATACGACATGAACCCAGTATAAATAATTTACTTAGCTTCATTTTGTGCAGAGCAGTTATCTATAATTCAGCAAATTAGAATGTGGGGTAATGTAGCATAGCCATTTATATAATCAACCTGGCAAATTATGTTACAGTAGATGTCTTTTTTTTTTACTCAATGAGTTCATCACAATAATGTGGAACTATTACAAGTAGCACAACTAATGGTTACTTATAAATGTTATAATAAACACAAAAGCACAGATTTACAAAGAAACCTCTAATTGGAAGATTCATGGTTAACAGTGAGACTGAGCTTGTTGTAGGATGTAGGATGCCAAAAATATTTCAAATACAAGCTGCACTGGCAGTAAACAACAGCTGTACCTTGCTGCTGAGCTCCAATAGGAGCCTAATTGTTGCTGTTTATTTTGACATTTCCTACAAACCTGTTAACTGCATCAATAAAGTAATCTGAAAAATTTGTACACACATTAATCTGCATTACAGCATGCTTTGGAAGACAAACTCATTTGCTAGAGAAAGAAAATATTTGGCACAGGGACACTTGCTGTAACATAGCTGCACAATGTGTTTAGATAAGCATTTATTTATCTGAAAAGTAGTCAATGCCAACAAATAAATCCATGTGTGCAGGTCAAAACAATAGCGGATTCCAAAAGACAGAGAGGAAATGGCTCTTAGGTTACAGCCATGCTTAAGAACTAAACATGCATTTGAGCTGCAAGTATTTTGAATGATGAGTTCTATGGAGCTGAGACATTCTTTTCCTCTGTGTTTGGAACATGTGTAGCACATTTCGGGCCTCATTACAATATAACAAGAATAATGATAATCAAAATGTCTCTAAATTTGATTCTAAATGGAGCAATACCAATTGTTTGCAAGGCAACCATATTTAACTTCCCTTTGGTTTCGTTCTAAACATAGAGGTTAGCTCAGATTCACCAAAAGTTTCTCAAATGTTCAAGGTTTTGAGCAAATCTGGTGCAATTTATATTTTTTTCTTTGAAATAATAGAATATTGTAAAATCAGGTGAAACTCTCACTCTCCTCAGGCTCTTATCTGTTATCATAACAGAGGATCCAGGCACCTGAGGATTAAATGGCTTCAACTGAGTTTCATATTGAAATTGTTGTTTCATTAAGAAAATGACACTCAGAAAAAAGATATACATAAATCTCTTTTGAACAGGCTCATCCTGGTACATTGGTGTCTCATTTACTTATTAGAGCTCTTTATGTTCATTTACAAAAGAAAATAAGTAAGTCTATCACTGATTTTTAGAGACTGAGCTACCTGTTTCAGTATTCAATGTCTGGGAAAATGAACATGTGCGTACACACACACTTATATAACCAAAATTATCCAGACTTGATTATTTTTTAAACATTTCTTTGTCATATGTTAAATTTGCATTACTTTGCCTAGCATAAATAAGTGTACCTAAAGATGGCAGCTGTCATTCCATTGTTTTAAAATAGTTTTCTTTGTAGAAAACAATCACAGTAAAAGGAGACTTTTTGCTGACCTGCTACTCATGTATCTCAGGAACTTAAACTGACTCAACTAACATCTCTAGTGCAATTTATCAATTGCATCTTTAAGTCTTTGCATGTGAATGGATGAGATGAATCAGAAGTTTACTATCGTGATATCAGGATATTTCAATCACAATATGGATCTGTGGGAAAGCATCAATCACTGGGGGACATCAAGAATTCTGTTAACTCTATATGGTTGCTTAAGTGGGGATAAGTAAATGGATTGCCAAAGGAGACATTCCAAAGGCATCAAAGTCCCAAGCACACTGGATTCACAAGGTTCAATTAAACAATCAACAGAAAAATTCCTGGTGTTGCATCCCGTGTTTACTCTTCCAAAGGAAAAGTAGAAAATCAACAGGGAAATCCTAACATTTTGTACTCTCACAAAAGAGGCCCCCTGGTACAAAAGCAAACATAAGATATATCCAAAGGAAGTCATATGCTGATTATATTTAGCCTGCATGTTTATCAAAATGGTCCACTGAATGCAAGATCCTGTGTTTTGTGCAGCTTATTGGACATTAGTTTTACAGCAGGGACCCCTATGCTGCGTGTCAGAGACCTTGGGATTATGCACACTGCTTTCCCCCTGCACAGTACAGGTCAACCCTTGTAATGTATTCTGAGTTTTAGCTGAATTTAGCTGTTGCTGATACAAATCTCTAATCGGATACAGACTTTTGTATTGAGAGATTGCACATTGTCAAGGGGAACCAGAGGTTTTGGCAGCTAGGTAGGGGACCTTTGTGGCTTTGGATCCCTGGAAGGTCTGGGATTCTGTTTTGGCTATTGGTTTTTGAGAGTGGAGGTATCTTTTCTTTATCTCCCTGTTTTGAGCATGAGCAAAAGTGAAGCAACCAACTCCTCCACTTTGCTCCCACTCCACTAACGGCTTCTACAGCCAATGACTAAGAAGAACTTTAGACTGATGTTTCTGTTAAGATGATCATCAGTGAAATAGTTAGTGATACTAGCATTTAAAGCATCACCATGAGGCTTCAACGTCAACACTCCATTGACTATGAAGGAATGATTCACCCTTCTCTCAGAGCTATTGTTTCAGGCTGTCAGCAGACTCAGGTAGATACCACTGCATGAATTATACTCCAAAATGTGAATTTAATTTATCTTCATTAGCCTTCATGGTTAAGATATTTGTTTTAATGAAGCTTAGATTCAGGAGCAAAATTCAAAACCAAAAGCAATTGTGGCAATTGACTTAGCCTCATTATTGCATTATACACAGGGGCCTGCCATGAGCATTCATTTAGTTTATCCAAAGACAATTGCTTAAACTAAAACTCACTGAAATTGTAAGTCTGGACTTTGGATTTAGATGAGGTCTCTTTCGAGTTTCTTTTTCCCCCCGAAGGACATATTGCTCCTGACAGGTACTGGCTTGACAATCCAGAATACTAACATCCTCTCTCTACATAACAGGTGCAGCAGCAGTTCAAGTTACTTTGCCTTAACCTGAATGGTGAAAAGGTAATTTGGTCTCCATCACTTTCAACCTTAGCCGTTCTACTTGAGGCTGCCAACCATCAGTGTGATGAGGGCGATGGCTATCATGATATGGACATCTGGCCACCAGGCACTAGATTTTCATTGATGATTTGTTTGTTTTTGGTATCATAATCCATAGGGAGCTCTGGACGTTTTGGCAATGAGCCAGTCACCACATAAGGTTAGAAGGGCAAATCAATCTGAGCAAAAGGCTTTGATTGGTTGGAGTCTGATCTTTAATCCTTGACATTTTTTTCAATCCAGTCTATGTGATAACCTCCGCAAACCTCATGCAGTTACACATAAAGAATAAGTTTTCCAAAGGGATCAAAGGATGTTTTTCTGTAGCTGCTGTAAAAAAAAACAAAAAACCCTGACCTACATTTTACAAAACAATAAGTTAGTGTCAGGGTTTTATGGTCATTTGAAAATCCACTCGTCCCTTAAGATTATTTAGAGAAGAATGGGGCATTCAAAACTTGAAGCATTTACTTTTGAAGTCAGTGAGAGATGCATCAAGCCTTTTAAAAAAGAAGAAAATGCTGTCAAAACACTTAATGTAAACAAGGACAGGAAAAAGCATCAGCATGCACTGTTAAAAGCAGTAGCAGGCTGGCTAATGAATATCAGACAAAGACAATTACAAACAGCAGCTATAAATACAATGGAAATAAAACAGACCACTGCTGGATGTGGTCATGTAGGAAAACCAGAGCTACAGTTTGAAGGGGTAAGGGAGTATTTATATTAAACTATATAAAACTCAAAGGCTTTAGAAGTAGTGACACATAGTGTACATTGCCTTAACAGGACCTGAATCTATGCACAGGGTAAATGATGACTCACTGAAGTAGGTGTAAAATGCCACCAGACCAGAATTTTCAGCTCAGTCATATTCACTTTGCACAGATGTAAATTATTACACTAGATGCAAAGTAGAGAATCAGAACCTAACACCTTATTTTCAGAAGAGCTAGAACCCACACTGCCAGTTGAAGGTAATAGGAGCTGCACGCTCATTACCTTTGGCTGTCATGTCCTAAGTATGTTACTATATGACATTCTCACAAGAACATACAGAGGCAATAATAAGGTGCTTGGGTAGCAG
Organism: Emydura macquarii macquarii; assembly: GCF_026122565.2. Lineage (NCBI taxonomy): Eukaryota > Metazoa > Chordata > Testudines > Chelidae > Emydura > Emydura macquarii. The sequence goes on from NW_027131390.1 coordinate 86,836,243, forward strand.
TAGGAAGCACGCTCTGACTAATAAAATATGGGATTAGCAGCTCTAGTGCATCATGCCCTGCAGCCATTTCCATCAATGCAATTCAATTTGCATCTCAGAACTGTTCTCCAGTCAGCAGTGATATCCTGCCCCACCATGCCCTCACACAGATAAGAACAATTACACTGCACCTTGAGTTACTTCACTAAACCATGTACCCAATCATGCACCCCTCACAAACCCATTCTGAGAGGTGCTACTGAAAGTGGAGGTTCAGGTTTAAATTTTTCCAAGCCCAGCTTGAATTAATATTTCTAAAGCACTTTGGCTCCATGGATGAGGTGTATTGTTTGCAAATAAATAGCGCTCTAGTGATAGCAATTTATAGTAGTAAATAAAGAACAAACAAGTGATGTATACATAGGTGGCTTATCTCTGGTTATAACCCTGATACATGTCTGATTGTTTCCTTGTATGTCTGGAAATCTCAGACCTACACAGGGCTCACTAGGGACATTTACAAAGTTCTCAAAAGTATCATGAGAAATGATGATGTTTCCATTAGAAGTCATCTATCATTGTATACCTCTATAGTTGGGCCCAGAGGAAAATGCCTTGTTTTTCATCAGTGTAATCTATTTTACTTCAGAATAATAGCACATGTCAGCAGCTTCTCTCTCTCAGATACCCAATATCAGTCATGTGTTTGTGTGCAATGGCCTTGCCAACTTCTTTGGCATAGGTTTTTCATAGAACTGGTAAGGGGAGTCACCATTAATAGCACTTGTTTGCTTGCAAGAGCGAAACAGCCCTACTGCCATCCTTCCTACTTTTTATTCCATAGTGATTTTCTCTTGATGTACTTTTTAAGGAGCGTTTCTTAGTGGTTAGAGGAGAGGACAGTGAGTCAGGACTCTTGGGTTCTATTACCAGGTCTGATTGTGACCAGTTTAATAAAACTACTGATCATGGACAAATCACTTAGCCTTGGCTTACAAAAGTAAGGGCTTCAGAAGAGAGCACACAGTTTGGGTGTCTTTTACTTAGCAGGCTGCCTCTTGACACAAAATAACAGCTGCCCTTGTGGCAGAGATGGGAACTTCTCTCTATTTAAAGGTGCAGTACAAAAAAACCCCAAACAGATACAAACAACATACACCAATCTCTAAATACATTGACGACCCAGTCCTCAGTTTGTTTTGTAAACGTCCAACCCCGGGTTCTGCAAACAACATTGAGAAAATGTATAGTTTCCCTGAAGTGTTATTGTTGGTTGGTTGTTTTTTGGGGGTTTTGTTTTAAGAATAGTTGTTTAATGACTATTTGGAACAAAGAAAACATCTGACTCATCTCTACAATGTCTTTCAGACAATTTTTGGATGAGGCAGAGTGGATGTCTGTAGTTTAACCACAGTGAAAGTTATTTCTGGAGTAGAAATTTCCCTTATCTACATGGGGTACTTTGCATTTCATATTAAAACTAGAACTAATTGTTATTTTATTATTACTTTTTGATACAATCATTTTCTGGAACAGTTTTGATAAGACTATGTTAAATCCATGTGATTTATCCTCTTAGGTACTAGCTTTGACAAATCTAATCTATGAGAAATGTTTGAGCAATCAAACTGTCTGGGGCTCACATGCCTTTTAGTCTCAAAACCTTTTAGATTTCCAGCTGCTGCCAGTAGTATCTGGGCCAATTGGACTGAGTTAAAGAAAAGAATCTGTCTATGTCTAGGTCATTTATTTTATTTATTTATTTTTTTAAGATAGCAATGTTTGGGGAAGCTCTGTTCTGCACTGGAATATCTGGTTCACTTACTGGCTTCACCGCTGTAGTATTTACACGTTTTATATTGATATTGTTTCAGCTACACAAAGCTAACCCTGTAAACTAAGCTCAAATTTGGTGATACCTGTTTATGAGGTTACAAAGGGTGCTAGGGTGAGGATCAAGCCAGTTATTTACTGCTGGAGTGAAAACAAACCTATCAAATCATAGAAAACTCCCTTAAAATGTTCTATACCAATGACTCTTCACAAGCTGTGTTCTAGGAACACACTACATGATTATTTGCAGTTTTCTTTAAGGAAATGGAGACAGAAGAAAAGCAATGAAAAATCACTTTGCTAATTTCTACAAGTGTCTATTTGGTCAAGTTTTCACTTGTAAGATACAGCTATTTCAATCCCAGTTAAACTATCTTAGCAATTTAAAACACTCAAATAGCATAGCATAGTTTGACACCTAACAAGCTTATATGAAGTTGACTATTTATACCAATTTGCAGCACATTTGTTTTGATTTTCCTCCTGACTGCTCACTAGCCTGCTACAATTTCCACAAATACCCTACCACCAAATCAGTAAAGGAAATGGAAAATAGCTGTTTAAATAGTATCCAAGCCCCACTCTTCTAGCAGTCTGCATTTTACTTTACTTAGGGTCCAGTGTGTGCCCTGTCTAATGAGCTTCAGCTGATTCACATCACCAGCCAGGTGCTTTCATCAGTAGAAGGATTTTATCTGCCCACTCCATATACATATACACTGCTATATAGGAAGGATGAGGATACTCTTTTTACCTATTTTTGATAGCATATAAATATTGTGGGTTTGATATAGACCTCAACATGCTCAGATTTGTGTTCTAGTTAGAAGAAAGTGTGAAAATGAAGAGCAAAGAGAAAAAAATCCAAAGACAAACAGGAGCAGTGGTAGGGCCCTATGTATGGGACTATAGAATCAATAGTTCCCTTTTTCTGGTTCTATCACTATTTAAGTCTTTATCCATACGAGAACAGTCATGGGGCCTGAAAGAATGATTCTGTAGTGTAGTGATGAAGGCACTCAGATGACCCAAAGTCCACTCCCCCTGGTCTACTTACACTTTCATTATTTGTTCAGAGTAGAACCACTTCAATACTGGAGAATGAAGGAGCCCTTCAGTAGACTGTCTACCCTGATCCAATCCTTTTTCCCCCCTCAGGCAAAAGGGGGAATTGAACCCTAGTCTCCCACATCCCAGGTGAGTGCACTAACTACGGGGCTAAAAGTAATAAGGTGGGTAGCAGCAGCAGCACCACCTCTTGTGGCCATATTGTGGGGAGTGAGTCAGGCATCTAACTCATTCTAGCAGGAAACACCTTAAGTGCCTAAGCCTCCTGACTCCAAGCAGCATGGATTGCTAAGCAGTGAGAGATGCCAGCCTGATGTCTAGATTTAGATGCATATCTCCATGAGATGGGCAGGGCTTAGCACCAGCACCTGTTGTCACCACTTCCCATTGGCTAGCTTAGACAGCTCCCAACCTATCATGCTGGCTTTTGTGAATTGCGGTCCAAGGTGCCTCTCTTTCTCCTTTCACCATATAGGAAGTGAAGGTGCCTAACTCAGGCTTTGTGGATCGCGGTGGATTCCTGTGATTTTTTGTTAGGACTGTGATGCTCAGCACTGCAATACCTAAGTCTCTTTGTGGATTAGGGTCACCCCCCGCCTCACTACTCCACTCACCTCCTCTTTAAAAGCCTGAGAAAAATGATCAGCTCTTCAGCATGACTATAAAATTAAAAGAAATCAGATTCAAGACCCAGGAGTTGGAGAAGTGAGAGTTGAGGATCTCTCATAGAATATGCCTTTCCTTTGAAAGGAGGGGCTTAATAATCTTAAAACCTTGTAGAGTTCTCTGATGCCTAGTATTTTATCCCAGCCACAAAAAAAAAAAAAAAAAAAAAACCACCCAAAAACCCCCAGATTTAAAAATGTCCCCCCCCACCTTTTTTTCTTTAAAGGGCAAAGACTTTATTATCCATTGTTCCTCATAATCCAGTTCTAAAAAGAATGAGGAAACCAAGACTGAGGCCTGCTGCGTGGGCTGAAGGAATGAGGAGTTTGTGATTCTTAACAATGCCAACCACTACAGTGCAAGCACAAGAGGCTGTTTTTGAAAATGAAGGGGGTAGTTTTCACTAAACCATAAATCTGTTGGCCCTCTTACTGAGGCCTCTGGTTAATAAAAGCACAGGAAATTGTTCTTGTTAATGCTCCAATGAAAAATGTAAACTTTCTGTCTTTTTAGCTTATTTGTTTGACTACAGTGAAAGTGAATATAATTTCTGCACATTGGTAGAAAATAAGAAACAGATTCTGATGTCTTATTTCTCCCTTCCAGCCATTCCTTTTCATATTTTCTGGGAAAAAATAAATAGACCATGCAATGTCCAGTATAACCCAAGTTTACACCCATCACACCCAATCCAGAAGAGTACTGAATCTGATACATTCAGGACTGCAAAGCAATAGCCCCTCTACGAGATGTACACTCTAATAGCAAGTATGGCAGAAGCCAAGCACACTTTCCTTTTGTGCTGTTTAATTCCTTCTCAGGGTGCGGTTCCAGGTCCAGAAGAGAGTGAGGAAGCATCTGGCAGGACATCTCCACAGTGAGGAGTTGAATGGAGGGTGGCTTCAGGAAGACTGCAGAGGCACAGGGCCTTCAAGCATGTGGCTCCCCCAAAATCTATGATGGCCTCAGGGGCTGACAGGTTTTATTGGAGCTAGGATGTTCTTTCCACAAATGGGCAAATCCCATATCACCAGGTATGTGATTTGAAGGAAAATCTTTGAGGGAAATTTCATGGAGTTTGTAGAATTTCAGTCTCCCTTTATGGGTTTCTCCTGCATACATCTACATGGACAATCTAAGGGCAGGTCTACATTACCACTTAAGTCGATCTAACTTGTGTCACTCGGGTGAGAAAAAGACACCTCCCTGAGTTCCACAAGTTTCAGTGACCGATGTGCTGTCCACACCGGTGCTACATCAGCGGGACAGCATCTCTTGTGGAGATGGAGTAATTGTGCCAACGTGAGAGCACGCGCCTGTCGACATACATCTTCACCAGACATGCTACAGTGGCGCAGCTGAACTGCTGTAGCACTTCTAGTGTAGAGCTGCCCTAAGCCAATACTATAATAATAGGTAGCAGATAAAGGGTGGGATTTTTCTAAAGGATTCAGAATTGGCCAAACTCTGCAGCAATTGACTTCGTATAGTCATAGTGTCTTAGTTTTAAAGGCTGAACAAACAGCAGCTAATTCAACTTGATGACACACCCTGTGAGGTACGTTATTGTTTGAGAGCTGAATTAGGTTTGCCTTCCTAATGGAAAACCCCCAACAAAGTCAATTGTGTGCAGAGAGGGAGTTCATGAATAAACTGAGCAGAAATGATAAGTGACTTGTGCAAGGCTACACATGGAGCAGTACTGGGATTAGAATTCAGGAGTTTTATGAATGTGTTGAATAAATAAAACACTAGATCCATTGGGTACAGATGCTAATAATGGAAAAAAGTATTACTAGAAATGAATATGTATTGAAAGACCTTCTATCCTGGGGCTCCCCAAGAAGACTCTCAGGCTGTTACATCATGAAATGAGATCATTCTGAGGAATGTCAATTTCCAAAATTAGGATTTCTACGCAAGTGCCAACGAATACATTTTTTTGGATCAGTGTTGACATTCCCAAAAGTTTCATCTTCCAGAAAAAATATGATTTACTAGTGACTATATAGCTTGTAACTTCTAAGGCAATTTTGACAATATTTGTGTGTTTATCATTCCTAAATAACCGTAATCTTTAGAGATGGGCAAATTCTGAAACAAAAAAAAATTCTGAACTATTGGCTTGCAGAAACAATACCAGATAGCACAACACACAACAAATACAAATGACTAAAGATATAGAAGAAGTGAATAACCCATGTACAACCAGTAGGTTGAAATATGTTTGCATAAATGTACTTTACACAACTCTGAATAATGAATACATTTGTGATAATCAAAGACTTTTCATGGATGTCTTGTGTACAGAACAAAATGGCTAAATCCATTAAATAGAAGCTTTCCTACCAATGGTTTTCCCTTCCCTAGTACTAACATTATAATTTGCACACAGTGTTTTTTCATGTATCTCGGAGCACTTTATAAATATTAATTAATTAATCTTAATAAGACATCTGTAAAGTAGATAATGCATACATAAAGATCATTTTACCCACTACTGAAATGCAGTCATCTCTGAAGTGAATAATGTATTCTGCACGGGAAATGAAGAAGAATATGTCAGCATATCCATCTAAAACTGTAAGGCTGGATTTTAGGTAGGGCAAAATGTAATTTAATTACCCAAATTGTAATTTGGACAAGTTACTGGAGTTAACACCACCTTTGTTCTTCAAAAAGTGGCCAGTGATCATTAATGACCACAAGTGGCCAAGAGACTTGGTTTTACATTTCATTTTAAAGATGGCACCTACAGTAGCATAGTAATTCCTAGTAATATGGGTGTTGACTCAGAGGAAAAATTTCCACAGTGTTTTCAATGGTCCATAATATGGTCTGATTAAGGACCAGTTTATTTTATATTTACCTATTTATTTATATCTTCAGTCTGCTTCTCCACCCACATACCAAACCATGGATGGCATGGCCTGTGTATTTTGTTGTTAGTATGGCACTGATATATAACTCTTCAGGGCACCAGCCCCGAACTTTGTGTGGGCAGATGCATCACCTTTGAAATTACAGTTTTCTAGAACTTTTAACTTGTGAAAATCAGTATTAAGATATTTAAGAGAAAAGGAAATGTATTTGTAGATTTGACACCTTAAATGAAAATCTCCATGTGCCCTCGAGTAGGTAAAGTGTACCAAAACACTTGCTCCAACCCAGCATTTCTTTTTGGAGTTCAAATTCTTTGGTTCTCGAGGATTAGTGCACCACGATTTACTCTGGGGCCTGATCCAACTACCACTGAAGAGGATAAAACTCCCACTGACTTCAGTAACAGCTGGATATGGCTTGATCCTTCAAGAGGCAAAGGGCCCTCAAACATGCATTGAAGCAGTGTGAGTTGGTGGTGCTCAGCACCTTGCAAAAGTGTTCAGCGTCTTGCCACAATTGAGCTTTTATTGAGCAGGAGAAGATTCAGCTAACATTACAGGCAAGAGCCTCACTCGTGTAAATCAACATAACTGCATTGAAGTCAATGCAGCTATGCTGATTAACACCAGATGAGGATCTGGTCATCCATCCTAACCCTTGCCCAGGTCACATTGCCTATCTTTAATATACATGGTTAAACAGACATGGTTAAAAATTCACTTATGGTACAAAAAAAAAAAAAAAATCCCCACATATCCCCTCAAGAAACACACACAGCTTTTTAGTCCACTCTGGAGGCTTCCCACACTGCTAAAGAATACCATTATTCAAAAAGACAACATCTGTAATTCATAATTATGTCAAACATAGATTCCAGCTGTGGGATTTTTGTCCATTCTGCCAGTTGTATGAACATAATGACTTCCTATTTAAAAAAAAAGTTAGTTAAGGTCAAACCCAAGCAAACTTGTTTTACTTAAAAAAATAAATAAAAACTGTTCTGAAATCTTATAAAGGTCATTGTTTTACTTCGTTGTAAACAGATATTATCCATTTAGGAATGGAGCTGAAAGCAGCTAATAGAACAGTAAAAACCCCAAAACCCAGCAACAGCAGTGAAGAGTTCATTCTGAAAACTGTTTAGAACAAAACTGACAGGATGTAGGTCCTATTTTTATTGATTTTTGGGTGGTTACCAGATTGCAACACTAGAAGGAAGCTAGCTCATTGTGCAATACTTTCCTTACATGAAACTTTTCAGACACCCTTTGGAAACATTATGATTTTATCACACTGTATTATACAGCTTTCTTTTCACTCAATAGCTGATTTGGGATTTATATACTGCATTGGTTCTCAGACTGAGAGTCCTGACCAGGCGTGGGACTGTAAGCCTCCCTGCTTCCTCCTGGCGGAGGAACATGGGAGGAAGGAGGGAAGCGGTGATGCACAGATACTGCTCATCTCCCTCCCCAAACATTCCTGTGTGCCCCCCATACGGGATTGTGGTGAGTGGAGAGCAAGAAGCAATGCCAGGGCTCCCTGCATCCAGGTCACTTTCCCCAGGCAGTGCTGTGAGGCGAACATCAGGAGCTGCTGCTCTCTGCCCTCCCCTTAGGCAGACCAAATGGGGAAAGTGACCTGGATGCAAGAAGCCTGGGCATTGCTCCTCACTCCTCCTTTCACAGCCCCCTAGGGGTGCGTGGAGCAGCAGCTTTCCAGGTGGGAGCAAACAGCAATGCCAGCTGTTCTGTGCATGCAGGTGTGTTTCCCCAGGTGGATGCAGGAGAGGGTTGTAGGGGTTAGGGCCATGCAGGAGTGTGGAGCCCTCGGGGGACAGGGGTGAAGGGCTAGTGAGGCTTGGGGGCCATGGCAGGCCCCCTTTGAGGTGAGAGGGTCACACTCAGAGGCTTGCTATGTGAAAGGGATCACCAATACAAAAAGTGTGAGAACCACAGGTATACTGGGAAGGAAAACTGACTCCTAGGTGTCTGAGGAAGGATTTTTATGGAATATTCTGATCACCAACCTAGTGGCTACACTCAGTTCAAAAGCTTTTATATTTTTCAATCCTTAGGAGTCAGATTCTGTCACACTGATATAGGTAGGGCTATGTGTTGTATCAGGTGCTACTCAACCTGATTAAGACCCTGATTCAGGAAAGCATCTTCTTCAGGAAAGCACTTAAGCACATGCTTTCCTGAATAGGGATGCACTTCAACACATGCAGAGCCTAAAGATTGACCATAAACTCCTGCTGGAAGAGCACTAATCACTTCATAGCCAACAGTTACCACTAGTCATTAATTTTCTCACTTGCTAGTTGCCAGCTGATTTACTGTCAGCCCTGTCAAGATGTCCTTGAGCATGCTCATTCAACTAGTTTTTAACACTTTCTAATGCTGCTATCTACAAAAAGAGAAGATCGATATTGCAGGGTGTCCTGCTTACATTTTTCATTTTATTTTCCATTTTTCTTTTGTACACATAGTTCGTACAAAGTGTATCCAAAACACGTACTAAAATGATACTGTTGGAAGGTTAAAATAAATATTAAAAAGTATAGAGAAGGATAAAGGAGGAAAAGTTACATTTGCAGATGAAATTTGGAAACAGATGGGAGGGTCGGCAAGATGAAGAAATACAAAAAGCTGTTCTAAATATCAGGAGCTGCAGAGAAGACTCTTGCACCAATGGTGGCCAGATTCTGTGCAGAGACAGAGAGAAGCTTAATGACTGATAGCAGAGGGAATCAGACAAAGGGATAAAGCGAGATTAGATCCACCTTATATGGCCCCGTTACCATAGTACCTGAGCCCCTCAGACTCCTTAGTATATTTATTCTCCTGATAAGGTAGGGAAGTACTATTCCCATTTTATAGATGATGTGCAGAGACTGAGGCCTGGATTTTTAAAGGGGTTTAGACACTTAAACATACAGATAGCTAACTGGTAGCAGTATCAAAGCCCCTAGACATCTATCTCACATTGAAATCAAGCACTAGGCTAACACCCCAACCTCTGGACCATTCATGTCCATGAAGTATGCAAGACTATGAAAGATTTTGAAAACAAGAAGGGCAATTTGAACTGAATGGGGAGCTCAGAGCATCATTTGAGAAAGAGAGTAATGTGTTCATGGGTTGTGGGGTTGTTGCTGTATGTGTAAAAAGGTATCCTGAATATGATGTAGTCTGGAGAACTGAGGCAGGACATTCTATCAGAGATGATCTAGAAGATAATAATTAGTCCCTTCCAGTATTATGTATTTGATTCTATAATAAGGGAGTTGCAGTATCTAGGCAAAGAAGATGAACCCACGGATGAAGGTTTTGGTAATGGTGGGGTAGAACGTGGCAATTCTGTTTTGAGAAGTGGATTTCTAGAGACATGTGAGTAGAAGGAAAGTTGAGGCTCAGTAATGACAATATGTTTATTTTCTCTTTGAGGTGCCAATACGGGGCCATGGTCCTGTCTTTTAGTGACTCATTATGAGAAATGGGAACACTGGCTATTCAACTTTGCTGCCATGAAGATACATATGTTATAAAAGCTACAGTAGTTGCTGCCTCCCTATTCATTCTTCCTTTGGAAAGACACAGAATTCTGCACCTGATAAGTAAATATCCTTACTATTATAGTTTCATAATCTTCCCCCAGTTTTTCCTCTGCTTTTTTTTTCTTTACCATATTTTATTAGAATATTTAAAACAAACTTATTCAAACACATTTGTGCTGCCAAAATAAACTCATAGAAAAGTCACTTTGATTCATTCCCTAGGGATTACAAGATTGGATCCACAATATGTTTATGTAAATTAATACTTCATTGGCTTATAAATTGCAAAGAAATTTCTTAATATTCAACATCTGCTTTCTGCCACAACAGCCTTTTACACGTTACTTGTTTTCAATCACAAAGCATCTGCTTTGTTTATGAACTGAAAAATTGTCTATCTCTTTAAAAAAAAAAAAAAAAAAGCATATATTTAGGGCAAACCTTGTAGCACATCATATTGAAGCAGAGTTTAATTTATAGTTTTCCACAGTTTAACAGTATAAAACTAATGGTTGCTATCAGCAAGGTCATTCAGTAATTCAAGAAGGTATGAATCATCTCAAACCCATTTCCAGATATAATATAGAATAGCATTTCACATTTGGCTGCACGGCAGGCTGCAGATAGGAAGATATTCCCAATGTAGTTTTATAGTGTGTGTTAAACAGTATGTACATCAGTTTTATGTAAGTGTGTAAAAGTATACATCATATTAGTAGGAAATAAAACACAGCAGTGACTTGTTATTTTTTCAGCATTACTAATAACATGAACAATTAGAGCTATAACCAAAAGCAAACATGCCCATGGATTGATTGAGACTGCAGAGCAAGCAGGAGAGATTAAAGAAGCAGGCAGCATGCAGATATGTGACAAGATGAAATGTAATATAAATAAATAGAAGGTAATACATCTGGGAAGGAAAAATAACCCATATAAAGACAAACGGAGGAATGGCTATTTGGAAAGCAGTGCATTAGACTTTTGAGGGACTGTAGATAAACTATGAGGCCACAATACAATCATGAAAAAATTCAAGGACATTCATTCTGGGTGTATATGAATCTTGGGCAACTCGCTCAACCTTTCTGTTTCTCAGTTTCTTCAAGTATAAAAGAAGGATAATAATACTTGCCCCATTTCGGGCCTAATCCAAAGTCCATTGAAGTCACTTGCAGTCCTTCCAGTGAAGGGCGTGGCTTCCCAACCGGCTTTTAAGGTAAGACTATGAGAATTCTGCAGAGTGTGGTTCACAGAGATCTTTTGTGAACTGAACCCGGCAATACGGTTTGCAGGGATAGAGAGAAAATCAGTCCTTGCAAGTTTGCTTTAAGATTTGAGATCGATGATTTTTAACTTCCCAGCAGAAAATTCCACAGCTGCTCCCTCATTTCTTCTCATCATAATCTCTCCTCCCAAACTCTCATCTAACATACAGGAGTCGCTCTTTATCAGTCCCCATGTATTTTGCCATCTTGAAGCCACGTTGGCACCACCCAGGAAGGTCTGACTGCATCTCTAAGGTAGGATGGAAATTCCATTTTTGTTGAGGCTTGAGAGGGAGTGAAGGAGGACAGCTGTGGGAAGGGAAATTCACTGGCTTCCTGACTGTATGAACAAGCTGAAGAGATGATGACTGAATTTTTATGAACATAGTCTGAGGTACATCAATGCATCAAACCCTGAACTCAAGTCTCAATTCAAGGCTCATTTTGAGGTGTGATGTGAATATCACACAAAACTCTACTTGCAGGTATATGTGGGATAATAGCTAAATCGCATAGAATTCAAAACAACAACATTTACCACTAACCACAGTTGACTTGTCAATTGTAACGGGTAGCATGTGGACACGATGTCTGCAGATCTTTCATCCTAGAAAGACTCCATTGTGAAGGCAGATGGTCTTTAATTTAGACCAATACCTGAGACTTGTGTGCATGTAAAAGCCCAAGCCAGCCTTTTGCTCAAGTATCTGGTATCGTGTTTATTTATTTGTTGCACTGAAATCCATTCACTGTTACTGGCATAGGAACAGAGGAGAGTTTTAGGAGATTTGGATGAAATCCTGGCCAGTCACTGAAGTTAGTGTGGGGTTTGATCAATGATTTTAATGGGACCAGGATTTCACCCATTTTCTTGTATAACATTTAATAGGAGTGCTTTCCAGAGATACATTTGCCAAGGGTGTCATATGGCCTGGTAAGACTTCAGTTGACTTCAATGGGTGTTGGATATAATCCATATACAGACCTTTATAAATCAAAAAGTTTCTCAACATGGCAAACAGGAGAGCAGTATAAAGCTACTTGCAAAAGTTAAATTAAATTATTTTCTGGTGAAAATGGGTAAAACTCCACTGGAAACAAAGCAGCTGTACCAATTTACATCTACAATTGACCCATTGATTTTGTCTCGCAACTATGTTAAGATTCTTCTGGCTTTGACAGGGTGAAAAGAAGGGGCCTCTAGATTTCATATCCTAGTCCAACATATTTTCAGATTCTGATTAACAGACAGGTGCTAAGACACAAGGTTAACAACTGTATATCATATACTGAAGCCTGATCCTTTCTACAAAAAGTACAATAGGCATACAGCATTAAATGGTATAACAAATGTAACTTCAGAAATCTACGCGTGAACTGCAACCCAAATGACAGCCCTGATTTATTTTGACACTATAGGACAGTCTTTTCAAAACCTTCAATAATAGGCAGGGATGTGTTTTCTGAAAATATGTGTTGCATGGTAGGGATTAGTCTCCAGGATTGCTCAGCAAGCTGTGACTGATGTGAAATTGACTGGTCAAAATCTCTGTGATAACATGAACACTATCGTCTGCATTTGTCTTGAGATCATGTATCAATCTTTAACACAAAGCTTCAGAAAGCTGTGGAATAGCCTTGATGAAGAATAAAGATAATGGGTATCAGCTGCAGTCATGAATTTTGATGATAGCATCTCAACTCTTCATATCATGTCTACAACTCTCCCACTGTAAGTCTGTGTAGATGGTTGAGTTGAACATTAGAGCAAGGGTGGGAAAATGGTCCTGATTAGAATGAGAATCCAGGTTAGAATGAGAGCCCTGTTCCCAGACACACTGTTAAAAATAATTTTGAACAACTCTGGATAGGTTTGGCTCTCTAGACCCCTCTTATGAAGAAAATATCGAAAGGACAAGACTTCTGTGAACTACAGCAGGAGGAAAAACTGTGCCAATATTGCAAAAAAAAACCCAAAACCCAATCTCCATGAATTGCAAGTATCATGGAGTCAAACAATGCGCACAATGCTGCTAATGTTGCCTACACAGCCACCGGCATACAAGATGACAGATAGTAGAAACTGAAAATGAAGAGAGACACAAAAAGTCCTGATTCTGCTCCAATAAGCCAAATGAGAGTTTTGCCATTCACATCAATAATACCTAACTCTTATATAATGCTTTTCTTCTGTAGATTTCAAAGCACTTTACAGAGGAGGTCAATATCATTATCTCCATTTTACAGAGTGGTGAAGTGACTTGTCCAAAGTCACCCAGGCCAGTGGTGGAGCTGAAACTAGAATCTCAGTCTCCTGAGTCACAGTCTAGTGCTCTACCCACTAGGCCACGCTGACTCCCTTTTGAGGTGATTAATGAGCAGCTGTAGGTTGTGTAGTAGGTAACAAAGCAAGAGTACAGCTGGAGTAAGAACAGGATGTATTTTTTCATTTCTTTGTCTCCATTCAGCACTATTAATTATACATCATCAGTTTCATCAGTTGTGCTTTGGGATTTGGTTTTGCCACTTACTAGTCCTCCGTTAGCTAGCTTTCATTCTGATGTGTGCATTGTGGTGAGTTAAAACCAAAGACTCTGTACAATTTATAGGAATTCTCTACTGGGATAACATTTTCAAAAGAGCCTAAATGATTTCCGAGCCTAAGTCCCTTTTTCAAAAATGACTTGGACATTTAGGGCCAGATTTTAAAAGGTACTCAGAAACTTAAAGATGCCAACAGATGCCTAGTGGAATTTTCAAAAGCATCAAGGCACCTAACTCTCATTAGGAGTTAGCTTATTGCTACTTGCAATAAGAGTCAGGCATCTACATGCTTTTGAAAATCACACTAGGTGCCTAAATATCTTTTAAAAAATCTGTCCCTTAGAACCCTAAATTCCATTTGCTTTCAGCAAGATTTAGGCACCTAAGTACTGAACACACTTCTGAAAATGGGACTTAGGCTGAATAACACAGGCATTTTTGAGAATTTTATCCCAAGGTACTGAAAAGCTTAAAGTTCTGTAGGTTAATTTTGAGATTTAAAATATTTGTCAGAATCCTAAAATATTTGTCAGAATATTGGAAGAGAAAAGCTTTTACAAATATATCAGTATAAAGCAACCAACTGGCTGCAAAGAAGCATTACATTTTAGTTTCATATCCACCTTCCAAAGAAGCTTTGTCACTTACCAGAATTTGCTGTTCTATAATGTCTTTGTCTTGTCAAAACTGGCTTTAATATTGCTGTTCACAGTTGGCAGCAGTACAGCTTTTACAAAACATACGAAAACTTTCATTTGAGCTTTGGATTCTGCTGAATATGTTCCAGAACAATTGACAAAAATATTGATTTTCTTTTTCTGGCGAATGTGGAGAGTGAATAAGAACTTTAACTTTTAATAATTGCAATCGTGCTTTGTTGGCGTTTTTTTGGTCTTACTGTCTGGAAAGAAGGACAGGGGACACTGGATATGGTTTAATTCGGCCACAACTTTATTATTAATTATCTAGGAGGACCCGGCAGATAGAAGTGTATAGTGCAGGTAAATCTATGATCATTTCAATATCTACCCAGGGGACTTCCATCCTGGTCTCCAGTCAACCCACTGCTGGAACCTTACCATCCCGCCCCTCAAATGAGGGTTAAGGTGGGCTATAAAGGAGGTGGGGAGCAGGCTTCCTACCATACCAGTCATGGGAGCCCCACACCCCCTCTGTTTCCTCTCCTTTAAAAAACACCTTGAAATCCTTTGCCGATCTGATTTCTGTACCCCTTTCCTATGGAGTATCTGCACTGGGCATCTGCTCCATGGTTACATAATGAGTTGCCATATCATAGCCTAGCTCCTTTTCCATGCTTGCCCCAACTACGTCCTCCTGAACCTACTGTGAGGAAGTCAAAAAACCAAAACAAAACCCATTTTGCCTTGGCTAATCTGGCAATGAGGAAAAAGTTCCTTCCCAGCCCTCCAAGAAAGGAGTTGCTGGTGCAATGCTCACTTCGGATCCTGACCAAATCTGGTATTTCACCATGTCCAAGGATAGGAAGTGGATGCTGCTCCACTTGATCCAGGTGAGAGAGGAATTTTCCCACCCAGTTTACCCCTATATGCTCTCCTCTCTCTTCTGGTCAGGTCACCTGGGGAGATGAGTTAGTGTTCCGACACTGGCTTGTGTTGCGTTGCGCACCAGCAGCTGAGCTTCCCTACCTCTTAAAGAATTATACCCTTTTCCAGGCAAGCCAGGAATGCCCTCACCCCTCACTTCAGGAGTGGTACAGTCATTTTTACCAAAGTCAATGAGAACTTCTCTTTTATCCTCAGGTCATATCACCAAAGCTTTCTAATATCCAGGCAATTTGTATTAAAATTGATTTACCACATATTTTTTCATGGTCAAGTTTTTAGCACTGGTTTTGTACATAGAGAGCTGAGGTTTTGGACATAAATAAACATTTTTTCTTGACTTTAATACACTGAAATATGTGGGGACCAAAGCAGAATTTGGATGGAGAAAAGCATGTAATAGTTCTCCAGTTTGAACTAATCTCTCGCAACAACAGACCAGTTAAGTGCTTGATAAATTACAGCATACTTTATCGCTGGATAAGGAGAGATAATCATTCCTTTTCCAATAGTTGAATAAGTTTGGTTGGCTAATTAGAAGAGCTGTGCAAATACTGCAAGATTCAGTTCTTGAGGGGTCTTTGGAAGTGGCTCATTTGTTTTGGTTTACAAGAGGTGGAAATTAATGGAGTCCTATTGATTCACTTCAAAGGTGTAATTGATTCAACACATGACCTAGCAACTGGCCTAAGGTAATACCCAGGAAAGATTATTCCTGTCCTTGGGAGGAATAATATGCATGGGGGTGCTATCAATGGGATTGCAACAAGACAAGTTATAGGCATATGTTGATTCTTCAGCAGCATTAATATTTAACTCTTTTGTGTGTGAATACAAACAAATGAAATTTGACCCCTAAAATGGAACATTCAAACTCCGAAGCATATTATACCAAAAGTATAACTACCCTGCAACTCAAGTTCCTGCAAAAATGACACAGTCCTCTGACAGGACAGTAATAATTTTAGGTAACCTAACGTGTATCCTGGCTATATGTTCTAACAAGTTTATATGTACTATGTTACCATCATGTGTTGTACATCCTAATTGATTTATTCTGGTAATTACTCTTCCTGAAATATTTCACATCTCTCCGTATCTTTAAAGTTTAGTTGCATATGGAGTGAGCTACTTAATGTTAAAAAACTTAACCCCTTTAAACCAATGATAAGATAAAAAAGACACACACAAGGTTTGATTTGTAAACACCAGATTCCCTTTCTTACCTTCCAGTTTGTGGTTATAGATAATTACAGGTTCAATTATTTGTAGGCATGAATTAAATCATGCAGCTATCTAGTACCTGATTGCATCAGCAAGTCTAGCTGTTTCTCTTTTCTTGTCATAAATTCAGAAAGTTCTTTGCATCTTCTAGGAGGTGTTGAAAAATACATTGGTTCTCCTATCAAGTTTGTAAAGAGAAGCACAGCCAGTGTAATATATTTATTCAAGAGAAGCTTTTAATGTTAGATAGCACTTGTCGCCTACACTGTGTATATAAGTTATATAATGTTCAGGAACACAAATTCAACAGGAATTCAACAGGGAATTCAAAATCTGGATAATCAAAATATGTCTCCTCACTATTTGTCCTCAGAGGTTTCTGCTCTGTATCCTTCAGTGAGTAAGTATATGTAATAACCCGTACAACAATTGTTTAGTGAGAGTAAGAAATCAAGCTCATTTAAATGTCATGGGAACAGAGCGTATCTTAAAACAGCACCATATTACAATCACTCCAAAATATTGGAAGGTATTCATCATGCCACAGCCTCCAAGATTCCTACAAAGACTAACAATTTTGCAAAGAACTCAAATTAAATTTATGTAATGACATCTAATATGCATATGGTACCTGAGAGCCATCAGTCATTTGCTGCACTGACAGCTATGGAAACTTCCACATAGCTACTAAATCTTTTGTTACAAATTACCCCATGGGAAAATTCACTAAGAAATAGTAATTAAATATTTTTATCTATAAGCTGTGACTGAGATTTTCAAAATTGGGGCTAAATCCATATTTTGGCACCTAGATAAATTAGTGGTGAGTACTCAGCAACTCTCAGAAATTTCAATGGGAGCTATGGGTGCTCAGTGCTTTTGAAATTTCACTTATTATTTATTATTTATTTATTATTTGTGTTGTGATAGCACCTAGGAGCCTTGATCCATGTGCTAGGTGTTGTACAAACACAGAACAAAAAGATGGTTCCTGCTCACAAGAGCACATAATCTAAGTATAAGACAAGCAACAACCAGTGGATTAAAAACAGACAAATAGGGTAACACAAGGAAATAATGAGACAATATTATAGAGATGTCTAACTATAGGGTGAAATCTTGGCTCCAATGAAGTCAATGGCAAAACTCTTATTGACTATAATGCCGTCAGGTATCACTAAAGGACATTGCAGACCACGTTAAAACACCCATTTTTGAAAATGTTGCCTTACATCTATAGCTGTAAGTAGCTATTACATTGATTGCAAGGAAAATATCAGTTAAATATTGCTCTTAATGGAAGAATAGTGCCTGTATTTGTGATATCTTACCCAATGGTTAAGGCAATTTGCACAATCAATATTCACAACTTTTTTTCCTGAGGAGTAATTCCTTATGACTGCTATCCCCACAGCCAGTCTGCATTAATTGTATTCTCTCATCTGATTTTATCTCTTCCTTCCTGCTTCCTCAGCCATTTCTTTCTCTTTTCCCCTTACTATTCAACAACTTGTCATCTATTTGTACAAGATCCTGCTGAACTTGAAGACATCCAGCATGGTCTGTTTTCCCACTGTATGGTCTGTTTTCCTGCTCTGTGATATATTTCTCTCTGGCTACTGTAACAGAGGGAAAGAGCATGTTTTATTGTGAAATACATGGTCTAGTGTAAATGACTCACGCCTCCTATAAATATCCAGGCAAGCCAAATGGGGAGAGGGTAGATACAAAGACAGGGAGATTGGTGCTAGCACATGTTCTTTCAAACACTCAAGAAATGTTCAAAGGTCTTAGAGGTCTACTGACCAAGAAACTGGATTTGCTGTTTTGTAGATGATAGTAATGATGTAAATGCACTCATCTCAATGGAGTTTTAGAAAATAGAGATGACATGCTCCCCTTCTATTCTTACATACAGCTCCATTGAACTTATAAGTATGAACTTGATGACACAGTTTGGCTCCTTGTCCTTCCTGCCCAAGGAGACACAGTTTTTCTGGAAAATTTAAGGAGGGATGGTAAGAGAGAGGCAGTGACTGGTTTCAGGAAGGTATGAGGTCTCTGGTGGGAGATCTGGCAGTTAGAAACATTGGGTGACACTGAGAACGTGTCTATTTACCACTACAAGCTCCTGGAAATGGAGCAGATGCACACCCCCAAACTCAGCTCATTACAGTCAAGTCAGACGGCTCCTTTTCCACAAAGCATGCACTGAAAGTGATGCATTCTGCTCCTATGCATGCAGCATACAACATTTGTTTCTTCACTCTACTTATCTTACATTGGTCTATCACGGAAGCTACTTAAAAATGAATCAGGGGCGTCTTCAAAACATTGTCAGTCCCATGAGGCGAGGCCAGGGGAAGATTGACAGGGTGGGCATTGTTTTAAATCAGTTACATAATGGCCTCTTCCCACTGATGTCAGTTATGCTCATTGACATGTTGGTTGTACGTACCTAGCTTTAGATGGCATTAGCCTCCACTGGGTGATGACCAGCTACATGAGGGGAGTGCTGGGGGGCATGGTAAATGAATAGCTAAATAAAATATGGGGGAGGGGGGGTGAATGAGCAAAGTGATAAACTTCACGCTATGCCTTGCCTGCCATGCCTACCATATGAGTATATATGCCTACTTATATGCGTATGTCAAATGTGTGCATGCCTGTGTGCATCTTCACATGCTTAATTTTCAAAATCTGCCCCACAACATTTGGATATATGGTTTATTTATGTATTTTAACATAATTGTCACGTGGTATAAACTTGGATGCTACTAGTCTTCACAAAAGATTATTTCAATAGAAAAGTGCTCCTAATGTTATCATTCTTGGCCCTTATTGTTGTGTAAAGACTCATCCTTTTACAACACTCCATCTTTGTCTTCTGTCTTAGCAAAGAATTGGTAGAATTGTTAAGTAGTGTATGTTGTTTCTTTGTGTTCTCCCATGTTGCTATTCACTGCCATATTAATATTCAGCATGAGACATCTTTATTTAAAGCATATACTTGCCAATATCCTTTCTTTAAGAGGAAAGAGAAGTGAAAGTGGAGGAGGAGACGTCCTCTATACTTTTTTTTTTAAAAGAATCTGTTTCCAATAATCAGTCAACATACATTCAAAATATGACTTCAATTTTCCATTTCAGATGAATCATGCAATGTTCTCCACACACATTGTACTAGGGTTTTTTCTGTTACCTGTTTCTATGGTTTTGCAGTCTGGAGCTAGGATGCTGAATTCTTACCAAATTTTTTGTCAAAGTATCTATATGATTTCATCATAACTCAGGCACTATGGGGAATACTTGTAAGGGGGTGCCTCCAAAGGAAACCTGAATTTCTTCAGGAAGTACTACTAGTGATTCAGCAAGTGGTACTCTTCCTTCAGAGTCAATGCTCAGCCAAGGACCCATGTGGTGATAAAGGCATGATCTCACTCTGGCTTTCAGTTGAGACATAAAATCAAGGTCCTGACACCTACAGTCATTAAATGTCTCTAGCGTTTTTGACAAAAATAGAAATGGTAGCTTTGTCCTGCCCAGACTCTGGTTTAGGTGACTACATTTTGTGAGGCAAACCCACAGTCAAATCAGGGCTGTTTGCTCAGCTGCCCTCCAATGGATTCTGGACTACGACTGGCGGGACTGGGTGGACCCCCCTAGTGCTCGGCTGGCACATAGGACTCTCCACCCTTCATGTCCCGCAGTGTCTACTCCAGAAGGTGAGGGCAGCCTTACTGCCCACCTCTCAGGCTTTCCTTGAGCAGGTCCTGCGGGAGGGTGGTTTCCACCTGCCCCTCACCCTGGCGCTTCGGACCTCACTGTTGGGCCCCTGCTCCGTGACCCTTCCCGGCTGCCCCCTCTGCACTGAGTCGGCTGCATGACCTGTAGCTGCCCCACCTCCTAAATGTGCCTAGGAAACAGCTGTACACACTCATGCACCACTTCCTCACCCTTGTATCCCATCCTAATAACAAGTGGTGGGACCTCCTTCCATCCTTGGAGGGTGAGGAGCCCCAGTGGGCCAGTCTGGTCCCCTGGCCCACCAGGGATATTAGTTGGTGGCTCCTCAGTTTCTGGCTGCACTTTTCCCCACACCTCCGGCTCTATGCACACCCCATCCACGGTCCCATGAAGTCATAAGACCTCCTCCAGGCACCAGTGGCATACCAAGGCAGAGAGCAGGGCGGGCGAGGCCCCCGGCCTAGGCCGGGTCTTCATGATGCACAGAGGATGGGGGCATAGGAGGTTCTGAGGGGCAGCTAGATGGACCCAAGGGCCAGGCAGAGGGACGGGGGGTGGGGAGCTGTGGCTGACCAGGAGGAGCTATGCCCTGGCTGGGGGATGAGGCTGCCCTGCCCGAGTCAGCGCTGGGCTGAGGACTGGAGTGGGAGAGGTGGGCACTGTGCAGCGGGTAAGTGTGGCTGGGGGTGGCGCCGTCTGGTGGGAGCTGGGGACCCCCCCTCTGCGCAGGGCGGGGAGGCATGAGGCCTGGGGGTGGCACAAATGCAGGCTTGGCTCCCAGGCACCGGAGACCCATGGTACGCCACTGCCATGCCCTGGCCAAGGTTGCCCTCCGCCACACAGGAGGAGGTGCTCTACAACTATGGGACCTATTTCCGCTCCTCCCTCAGGGCTTGTATCTGGACAGAGTTCCTCTGAGCTGCATCCACTGGCTCCCTGGACACCGTCAAGGAGAAGTGGGAGCTATCTAGGGTTCTCTGTTCAGTGTCCCCATCTGGCTCCCTGCTTCTGACCCCGCAACCTTCACTCCCATCCCTGTTTTCTCATTTGCTGTCCCCCGCATTCACTTGAGTCCTGGGTCCAGTAGCTCCTCCCCTTAGACTGGGGGAGGGGCCTTTAGAGAAACTCAATAGGTGCCTATCCGACATAGCTGTGGTTAGTCACCACTCAGGCATGCCACAACAACTCAGCCGCACTGACTTTCCCTTCCAACAGAGCCTGCAGTGACTCAGCCCTCAGGGAAATGGCAGCAGCCTATCACTGAACTGAGCCTGGGTTAGATGACTCCCAGACTCAGATATTTCCCCAACCCCACCAGAGCTGCAGTTCAGTCTGTGCAACAGCACTTCCTGGCCTGGATCCACATGCTATCTCAGTGTATCAGACTCTCGAGGCTTCCAGCCTGCTCTTGATCCCATTCCTGTTTCTGCCCCACCTTGCCCAAGTCTTGTTTCAGTCTTGTCCTTGCCCTACTCTGACCTTTCTCCAGCCCTGTTATTGACCTGCTCCAGCCTTTCCTTCACTTCCTGATCCTCCCTGGACCCTTGGACTCTGACTACCCAGCTTCAACCTCTGGCATGCACCTGCACTGCAGCTGCAGTACTGATTCAGGCTTGTCTACTGACTTTGATTTGGGTTCCAACTCCAGCCTGTCCCTAGATCTCGATTCCAGCACCACCTACTTCTGGGCAGTGACCTCTGCTCTAACCACTAGGCATTACTACTGGAATGCACCCCCTAACATTCTGCCTATCTAAATTTCCTCAGCAGTTTCAGCTGTAAAAGCTATTCACTTCCTGTCCCATGGATCCTCTGTATACTCTTAAACACAGGGATGCCCTTGTGATAAGAGAAGTTATTCCTGTATGGCATCTGTTGGATGTGCTGTTCAGTTTGTCCTGATGAACTATTTACAGTTCTAGTGTGATCCTGCTTGCTGACTATATCCAAGTACAGAAAGAGTTAAAGATGTGTCATCACTTCTGCTCTCCCATGGGACCATTATAACATATTGCCGGAGAAATAAATAAAAACATGACAGCTAGCCAGTTTCTATCTAGGTGGTACATTGTTATCATCAATCTTCTCCTGAAATACAGTCAAACTGTGTGCAACTTTCAACAGTTCCAAGAACGTTTCTCACAGAATTGTAACAATCAGAATCCATCCCTCTCTTATGTTTACAGACTTTTGTCAAGTTGATGTTCCACAGAGGCTCATTCTAGATTCCTTTTAATTTTGTCAGTTAGGCAAAAAATGGCAACTACCCAAGACATTATGCAAGCATATCTAATGTCAGCAATGTGAGCGCCAGCAGAAGAGCAGCAGTGATCACTGGAAGCATTATAATGATGCATTCATCCTGGTTTTCATACATACTTTGGTGACATCATTGACTGGTCAGAGAAAAGAATGCTGGAGGAAAGACATGCCAGGTAGTCTTCCATTTATACTGGTGGGTTTATCGGCTGGAAGGGCTGATGCTATTATGCCTATAAATGTAAGGTGAGGCTTTGCAACATATTATGGGCTAGGAGCTGGTCTCAGTTACCCCAGCATAAATTATTTCAGTGGAGTTACGCCACATTGACATCGGGGTAACTGAGATCAAAATATGGCCCTCTCTTTATGTGCCCTTTCAAACTTCCACTGAAGTCATTGAGAGTCTTGCCATATTTTTTTTTTAGAGGAATGAGATCAGTCCCTATGTCAATAAAGAGATGAATCTGTATATATGTATCTCTCTGCCTCACAATGATTTGGAGTTCATTTCGGCCCTTGTATGTGAGAATATTTATTGCATTATGGCCTTTTTAAAAGCCTGCAATGTTAAGTGTATACACTTCTTAAGACTGTGTATTTTGGTTTTGTGTTGGGGCAGGGGGGAAAGTCCCAAGTGTATCATGTACTCTTTTTTCTACATATCAGCAGAGAAGAGAAGCTGATGGCCTCCGGCTTTTTCATATGACTCTTTCGTATAAACAGTGTTGCATAGCTCTGTTTCTCTAGGGTGAAATCCTGGTAATAAGCACTCAGCCTGAGTAACTGGGCTATTCCCTTAGTCCCAATCCTCAACCCCAGTGCCAGGGAGAAGCTGGCCATTACTACCACACAGTATGGAGAAGAAGAGGAACCATGCTCTGTGCACCACCACAGCTGCTTTTGACTAATGCATCCAACCCCACTGCTCCCCGGGATCGCCATAACATGCACTCTTTCCTTCTGTAGAAAAGGCAACTGCAACCGCATGTAGCGTTTCCAGAGTCCTCCAGGATGGCCTTTGGGCCACCTTGGCCTTAGCGCAGCAGAAACTCAGAAATTCTGGCCCTAGCACTCCTGCAGCCGACAGCGAGAATAATTTCCCCTAGAGAAACCACTCAGTCTCCTCTTTGCTTTTCTCCCTGATTCCAAATTCTCAGAAATTAATGCTGCTCCTAAAATTATGTGTTAATGACATTTAGCCTTCACACACTCATTAAATAAATTATACTTTTCCCCCCACTTAGGGACACACCAAGGGATTGTAATGCATGAAGCACTGCATGTGTAGAAACTGTGCAAAAAATCAAGAAGGGCATGGGTGGTCCCTTCAAAGGTACCCTGACAGTACAGAACAAGCACATTCTCCTGCAAACATTGCACTGATCAGCTTTCCCTAAGTAATATTTACTTTTGGAGAGGGTGTGTCATGGATTACAGCATTGCAGAGAAAATATTCATTCTTTGAACTTGGCTAGGTCACCCTTCAGCTCATGTGAGAGTCTCTCTTCCATTTATCTGTGTTTTCCTTTGATATTATGTTAGGGAATGTCTTTTTTGTAGCTGAAAGGAACAGTGTTTCATTCTTATTCAAACTGCTATTTAAGGCTATTTCTGTTTAGCATTCATATTTCTTAGCTGTCAGTTTTTGTATTTACTGCTTAAAACATCAACACTAAATCTAGGAAGCTATTTACGTGCTGTGCTTGGACCTGTTTTAAAGCCCACGGAAGTCAATGGACTTTGGATTAGGTCCTGTGTACATGTGGTCCACACAGACTGTTTTCAGGATAATGAAATTCTCATTCATGGCAGAAAATAAAATAATAAATATTATATATATTTTTCTTGTATCCTCAATTATCCCAGAGTGCTTTACAAAATCAACTGAAATGCATCCACATCTGAGGTTGAACACAGCGGATTCTGGTTAATGTTACATATTATTTTTGCATTACTAACAAATGTATAGAAAAATAAACTCCCACCTGTGACTGACACACCCTCTAGAATTCCTATTCTCTACGACTTCCATGACAGAAACTATCTCAGTAATTATATTAAATATTAGTACCTTCTTATGGGCATTGTTAGTAAAACCTTGATCTTATCCTTTAAATTAAAAGTAAAGCAAACAGCTGTGGAACCTCTAGCTAATGACTAGTCTGATTTCAGAGGTGCTGGGCAAAGAAAGAAAGAGCTAATATAAAGATCCAGTTCTGAGGACTTCTGGCAGTAAGTCCCACTTACTTAGGTGTCTATATATGGATTTAGGTGCTAAAATTTAAGCACCCAAGTTTTAAAATTTTGGTTTAAATGATTTGCCCACGGTCACACATCATGTCAGTGACTGAGCCAGCATGCAGCCCAGGATCCTGAAAACCAGTCACTTTCTCTAATGACTAGAAACTATTACTACTCTGTTTTTTATGAAGATTTTTTTTTAAATCCATTGACACTGGAGAATAATAATTGTTCATTTTTATCTTCAGGCATCCAAAATAGTGCTAGATGCTTGGTTCTTACCCCAAAGAGCTTTACTCTTTATGATTTTTCTCTGATTGCAGAAACCCATGAGCTGTTTTCACAATTGCTTCCACCACTAAAGTGGCATGGAAGTGAATTAAGGGCTCCATTTTTACCAATGTAGCCATGGCCTGTATGCTTACAAAAAAACCCTCCCCGGTAAACAAGTGACAGTTACCCCAGGGCATTAGAGACAGAGTTTGCAGATTCTTTTTTTTTTTTTTTTTTTTTTTTTTTGACTATTTTTTCAAAAAATGCAGGGCCAGATGCTAGTATTCTGATTCATGATGAATAGACTTTACTCCACAATAAATTCCTCTGAAGTCTATGAGACTACTTCAGGAGTAAGGTGTTACTCGATGCAAGTCTGAATATCGGAATTTGGCCTTCAATTTGACCTTAGTCCATTTGAATGACATACTAATGCTTTAGAGAGAGGAGGTGGCTTAGATAATATCTTTTTATACTTTCATGCATATTAAAGGAAAATATTTCCTCAACATCTGGACTTTGATTGATAAATAGCACAACTGAAAACATAAATGTAGAGTCATTATGGTCAAATTTCTGATATGTTTATATAATATACTCTTGTAGGTTTCTGTTTTTTCCTGTACCCAGATTTTTTAAAATACAAACAAATCAAACTTAAAACTTAAGTCCAAATGAAAACGAAGAACAAAATAACATTATTCCAGATAACAAGATCTGGCATTGAGGGATTTAAGAGATATTTTGTAGTATACTTACTATACTTGTTATTGATGTATGGGAGTCAAAGCACACTGTCAGAGAATTAATTGTTAATTCAAGTTGAAATCAAGGAAAGTCCTGAAGACATTGTAGAGGAAAATAATAAACTTGACTCTGTTGTTGTTGTTGTTGTTATTTTCAGGTATGCAAGCAGTGTAGCTGACATTTCAATCCCTAAGCATTTTTTCAAGACATTACATAATATATCACCTATTAATGCCCTGAGAATGACATTAACCTTCCCACCTTTCTTTGTTGGTCTCACCCCAGTTCTTACAATGCTTCTAGAAAGAAGTAATTTTAACCACCCCTTCTGCCATGGAATGATACAGACTTTCTGCATACTGTTGACCTCTATTCATCATTCCTCCCATGAAGGCAGCTTCACTAATCAAGAAGCCCGCCAGGCATACACGTGATATAAACTGGATTACCTGTTTCCAGACAGCTAATTCTGACCCTCAGTCCCCTGATTTCTGAATCATTGTCATATGTCAGATAATTCAAGTGGGTCAGAAATGTTTATTTTTAAATTTTTAAAAATTCAGAATTTTTGAAGTTGTTTCCATTTTGCTTTGAGCAAACAAGCAATGGCCAGAAGCCAGAAGCAAGAAACTGGCAATGACTTCTTGTTTTCCTTCAGTTTTTGAAGGTAGTGACCTGGCTTGTTCCTCTCTCTTGGGACTCCTCCTCAAGAGTCTTTTGGTGAATCAGAATAGCACATTCCACCTCTGAGGTCAGTAGAATCACCAATAAGGTTGATTAGGTCATCTTTATGTAAACAAAGAACCTCCTCATTCCAGTAATTTCTGGCTCAGAAGTCCATGGGATTCAAAAATAATACACCCCATCAGTCAGTCAGCAGGTCCATAGGCATTTGGAGACATTTGAGGTCATGGATCAGTTCACAAACATTAGCTAAAGCATTCTACAAAACTCCCAACTCAAAAATAATTAAGATATGCAAAACTAGAAAGAAGTTGGAACTGAAATCATATGAAAACACCAATCATCCATTCATTCAGTCATTCTGAAAAAGGAACTGTTTTTTATTCTTCAACTGTTCTTGTTCTACAGGCAGATGCATACTACTTCCCATACTCAGTGGCCCAATTTTGAACAGCATTTTTGACACACTAAATTAGAGTACAAAGTTAGATTTTTATGGTTTCAGAGCAAAGAGTTCTTTCCTCCTGAAATCACAATATCTGTGAGACAGGTTGTGGCAGAGACGGCTTGTGACAGAGATTTTTTTTTTTGGCAGATCTTTTGAAGGTTTATTTTCCTCTTAAATGTTTACTGCACTTTATTTTTTCATTTCTTTCTCCTTTGAGGCCTGCAACTATGGGATTGAGTCATCTGTTTTGACATTATTCTTTCCGCTGGTATTTACGGAGCTCTCCTCATTTTGTTACCATAGTGGCCTCAGCAGTGCAGTTTCTGCAGAACTGTTGTTTCCATTGTAAAACTATTAAAAATTATAACCGAGACATTTTAACTTTCATTAGTCGGCAACCTGGTGCACATTTTATCAACTGGGGTATTTATGTATTAGAAGAAAACTCCAGCACTCCACTGTTAAGCAATGACTGGTGCAATTTGTTATTTAAGAGAAATAAGAGAAATACTTTCAAAATGCATAAGCTATTTAGGATTTAAGGCATGTACATAATAATGGATGCATCCAAATAACATTTTTTGTTCTTGTATAACACATGAAAGGGACATTTTGAAGGTTGTTAGGGCTTAAAAAGTACCCTGCTTTGACAGAGATCTTCTAATATAATCAAGCACATGTATTTGTTTGTTTAAAGTGCAACAGGCACAAAGGTGCCATTCCTTCTCATGCCCCATGTTGAGTGTGAGTAGTAATGATTTGTGAAAGGAAGGAAACACTCACAGGGACAGGGAAACAGGTTCTTGCTTTTAATGCCAGTGTGGCAGCAGAGCTGCTCCACAGGTGCAATAGAAGCTGCAGCTCTTACATGAGGCGAACAGTGAGGTGAGCTGTGTGGGAGCCCTTACACCAGCCCTGCCACTAAACTCCTTTATTTGTGGCAGCCTTCACTCTGTGGCATGCTGGATGGTGCAAGGGGTGCAGACTCCTGTGTAGGTCCTCAATGCTTATCTCTTCCCCTTTAGTGGAACCTCACCAATTCTGTTGCATCCAAGACTCTACTGGGGATGGGTGAGGTTTTGCTCCTTTCAGTAGGACATATTTTTGTCCTCTGATATGTCCATTGAACACCACACATGATTTCATATGGTCTGTTCCCAAGGGAAAAGACTAGCATTAAAGCTCTCTAGATGGTGGTTTCCCTTGAAATCTTTCCAAGTTCCCATTAATTAAGTGGATGATGCTACCTCAGTATTTGCTTTGTTCACCTGACCTCCCTATATTAGTACAGGGAATACATATGATATGGTGCAAAACACCTGGTAAAGGTGTTTCGTTATCTACAATAATTGGAGGGAAATCATTGTCAGTGCTAATATTAATTATAATTATTATGAGTATTTGTTAGTGATCTGCATTGGTGAAGCAGTAAATATTTGTTTGCCATTTCCTGAATTATGAATGACAAAATTAATCATATTTATAACATAAAGGGACTCCATTATTGCACATCCAAGAAATCAGAATCATGTGCTTCAATTCGCCATACAATGTCTTGCTATGGGTGAAAAAGCATTGCCTTTACAAAGACTCTGGACTGTAAATGACCCAGGGCAAGCAGGAGCTCTGTAGTAACCTTAGGACCCAACTGAGAGAAAAAGGGTAGTAAGCTTTCAAATAGAATATCCAAGGAAGTAAGTATAATAACCCATTTTAAACAGGACAAAGGATTATTCACCTAACAGAGCTGACAGGATGAACAAGGCAGCGTCCTCTCAATAGCAGTTTTTATGTAACACGGAAGATATAGTAGGTAGTGAAAAACTGATTTTAACTGTTAACTTCCAAGTCAATTACTTGGGCTAAACATTCAAAATCTTCAGTTATGCTTCTGTACTTGGATTGGAGTCAGCACAAAAGTCATACTCTGAGGAATGTGCTTCTTTGTAATCACCAGTCACATGGGCGTGTGGTTGGATCCATGGGGTCAAGCTCACACTTCAGAGTGCATTGAAGCCCCCAAAGGCAGGAGCTGAGTACAAGCACTGATCGAGCTGTATAACAGCAGTATAATTTCCTTTAAAGAGTTGGGGAGGAAGAAGATTCAGTCACAGGGCTAGATAGTGCCTGGCTCTAGCATGGCTGTAAAGGGATGGAGAATACAAGGAACATCCCCAGCACTAAGGACAAGCACCATTGAAGTTTCTTCACTCTGGGAGAGTGTAGGGACTATACCAGT
This sequence comes from Emydura macquarii macquarii, assembly GCF_026122565.2. Taxonomy (NCBI): domain Eukaryota; kingdom Metazoa; phylum Chordata; order Testudines; family Chelidae; genus Emydura; species Emydura macquarii. Next base: position 86,865,491 of record NW_027131390.1, read on the forward strand.
CCCCAGAGGCACAAGCCATCTCAAAGCGAGGTGGGAGGGATGAGAAGGATGTTGGGTTTGGCTACACCCCCCAGTACTAGCAGATGCAGAGGGAAAGTGTGCTGCACCCTCTTCAAGGATGATGCAAAGGGTGCAGGTGTTTGCACTATGTGGAAATTAGCCAAGATTTCTTCTGGGGACTCCAGCTCCTGCAGTCAATAGTCCCACTAAGGTGCCCATAGAACAAACTAGCTTTTGTTAGGGAAAGGCTATGTGAGTGTTTTGACCTCTTGCAGGCTACATCCATATCAAACATCAAACTCAGATCTGTATTGGGCCCAGGTCTACTGAGCACTGAGGTGCATCCAAACTTGTGCAGCACCTGCGAACGTATGTTGGCATCTATTCACTTACATCCATGCACATCAAAATTGATCAAGGTGATTTTCTTTTCTGAAAGCAATATTGACTCAAGGAGTGAAACAGCTATGAATGTGCCTGTTTATATCTAACTGTCTGTCCCAAGTAATGAGATAACCTGAACACCTGTGCAAAATTAAAGAACTCAAAACCCAAGCACAAAAAACTGTCTTTCTAAACACCTGCTAAGGAAGGGAATTAGTTATTGGTCATTTCCTTTTCTCTTTTGACTGCCACTATAAGAATTCTTCTGCTCAATAGAAGACAATTGAAACCAAAGCATTCATAACTAAAAATGGTCATGGGAATGGGTGCCCCTGAGATACATAAATAGGAGAATAAGAATAAATGTTCTGCTCTGAGATTCACTAGGTTGTATAGGGGTAGTTCCTTTCAGACAATGGACATAAACTAATGCTGTAGTAATTATTTGCTGTTCTGCTTCTAAATCAACCAGTTCTCTGTGCCATTTGAGCCCTGGAGTTCTGTTGAGCAAATATTGTCAGTTAAGGCTAAACGTTTAACTTTTATGAAATTAACACATATCTTCAGAGGTCAGCTCTGAATCTCACCCAGCCTCATTTATTTCACATCAATTGTGCTCATTATCCTAAACATGAACATCTGGCAGTGACTTTAGTCCCACTTCCACTGTCTCTCTTGTTTTGAACTACTGCTAATTTGAAGTTCTCTGAATTTTCCATCAGTGTTGAAGCATATTATAATTCATGGCTATCTGGTGTGGCAGTACATTTAATGGAATATGAACATTTTGTTATCTTTAGGATTGAAATAAATATGAAGTCAAAAGTACAAATTTTTATGCCATTGCAGGTTCATTGATTTCCATGGAGTTAAACTAGTGTTACAAATGGGAGATTTTAGCATTCTATAACTTATTAGATCTTAGAGTAACGTATTTATTGCTATTAACCTCTTTAATCTGCATTGATATTAATTACGTGTTTTTCACATTCATATAATCAGAATTTGACAACTTTGATAAATTATTACTTGTAAATATCCTCATTTTAATTTGATTTCTTATATTGCTTTCCAAAATATACACTCCAGTATTTGGAGGTTTTTTTTCTTTTGTGAAGTTAAAGTTCTTCAAGCCTAACTCTGTAAACACAATGCCTCTCCTTGTCTGTGATAGCACTTATGTCCTCAGGATATCCCTACCAGGTTCCTGACCAGCTCTTGGGAACAACCAATAATGAGATTGCTCCAAGAGATCCTTCACAGGTTTTTCACTGAACCCAGTGAATGCCCGAGAGGACAGTTGAGAGATTATAACTCAGTGCTATGTGAACATTCACACAGGGTGTAATTCCCTGGGTTGATTCCTGTGCAGAGACTGTGCCGCATGTGCCACTTAATTTCCACTGAAACCTTATTTTGCCAAAATATTCTTACTATTGCGAGGGCTTCAATGGGACTTAAGGGGACAATGCTGGCACTGGCCTGATTCATCTCTGTGTGACTTCCAGTAGTAGCTATTGTAACTCAGCTGAAATCAATTGGGTTACACCAGCATAAATCTGGTGTGACTCAAAGGTTAGTGTTTTAGTTTGCTGAACTCAAAATGCCCTCACGTTCTTACTGGTTCAGCTCCACCAATGATAGAAGCAATAAGAGATAGACAAAGTGCCAGTGGGTGCTGCCATTGTTAACAATGTGTCATCTAGGCCAGCTGTGAGCAGAATCAGACAACACAATGGCACAAACGTGTGAAACAAGGTCTCTGGCTTAAAGAATTTGCAATTTAAGGGCCTGATCCTGCATAGTTAACATGAATGAGAGTTTTGCAGTTGACTTCCATAGGGCCTTGTGAGAGAAAATTAGTGATGCGGATATTTCTGTAGCAGAGCCATTGTGCCAATTTAATGTTGCAGGTATGAAAATAAGAATCTTATGAAAATAAGAATAAATATGCAAAAGGATATTTTAATGTGGCTTAATTACTTTAACAGCATTGCATTTGTTTCCAATAGGACCTTGTCTACACTTACTTCCACAAGCTACACAAAAAACTTGCGTAACTCCCGTCGACTTCAGGGCTCCTCTTCTGCGCGCCGTCTTCACTGCACTGCTCGATGCAGCGCTACGCCATTTGCGAAGCTGGTCTTAGTACGTCGATTTCTGAATTGACTGAGCGGGTCTTCACTGATCGCTCAGTCGATCCAGAGCAATCAATCTGACGGCAGCGACTTTGCCGCCATCAGTGTAGCCATAGCCTAAGAAAATCCCATTATTATTCTGAGTCTTTTCTAATGGTGTAGTGTAGCCGGTGGTTTCCAGTGAACCCTGAGATAAAGGTTGATCAGTTTTTCAGTTTACTTTATCTGAGGAAAAATACATATTTCTGTCTAACATGAAGGTGTTCTAAATTAAAATGCCAGGACAAGCCCAGCTCAGGCTCTGTATATTCAGCAATATACAGCTTTGCCATCTTACATGTACTCAATGTTGCTCCTTCATTATATCTTCTGCTTCTTATTTCAATAATAATCTAATGTAGTAATCTATAATCCAATATGTATCTCTGGACCAAATGAGTTTTAATCTACTTCCTCTATCATCTAGGATTATATCAAGCAAAACAGAGCAAAACAAACATCTAAAACTGAATGTCTTCCCAAAAGAAAGCTCTAGCTCCACAATGAGTAATTGGTCTTGAAGAAGGAATCACTGGGTGACATTCTATGCCCTGTGCTATGCAACAGGTCAGAGTAGATGAAGGTAATAGTTCTTCTGGCTTAAAGTCTATGGGTGAAAACTTGGCCCTGCTGAAATCAATGACAAGATTTCCATTGGCTTCAAGGGGGCCAGGATTTCACCCAATAATCTACAATCTATATAAAAATATTTCAAAATGATATTTCAACAAATAACAATCCTCAAATGCAGTTTCCCCTCTCCCCTGAATTTCCAACAAACCTATCTCCAATGGTCTAGTATACATTTATGATTCTCTCTCTTATTGGGGGCGTCCATCCGTCACCCACTGAAGTCAATAGCCAATTATATTAATTGTGCAGGATCAGCCCCTTAAACTGTAAATCCCTTGAGCAGGAGACTTTGGATCTGATTCTCATTTATAATAAGGCCACTTTACAAATCATTAGTCATGTAAAGGGCCCTCAAAGTGGGTTTAAATGGGACCCTTTGTACTACAAAAAGGTGAAAGGTGGTCTTAATGCACATGAGAATTGGATTTTTTGTCCTTATTTATCTTCACATTTCTTTGTACACTTGTGGTGCTACAAGAATAAAGTTAATAACAGGTATACTTCATAACTCCATACTGATACCACCAATTAGCTAGCAGATTTCCTAACTTGTCTACTCTGTTTTTAAAGCACTGTGTATCTGATATTCTTGATCCGAAACAAAGGCATTTTAGATGCATTGATTAGTTTAATCCACACTGAACAATAGGGTCAATTTTCTGATTGGCTCTAAGGCAACTCTACCAAAATAATTTACTTCATTCCTCACTAGCTTCAGTTTCTGAAATGAGCTTTTCACTCTTTGCTGATAAAATAACTGCTTTGTTGGACTTGCCATCTGATACTTATGCATTAAGCTTCAACAAGATTTTCTTACCTACAATTAGAAGTGTGTTAGCGAACAAATACAATGGAGGTTACAGTTACTTGTAGGGTCATGGGAAACTTCTCAAGCACAAAGGGCACAGGGAGCTTTGTAAAATATGTGTGAACGGAATAGTATCCCAGGGTGATAAAATACAAATATTTTATCTTGTAGGTCCAGAGAGCTGTCATACCTCGTGGCATACACAGAGGAACAGCCTTAAGAAGTCTCTGACCTTGTCTCATAGACTTGCTCTTTATTAGAGGTCCTAAATTCTCCATTAGGCTCACACTGAAGGAGACATTAAGGCACAATTGTCCTTTCCAATTTGCACTGCAGGTCTCTTATCCACACTGCAGATATCTCACCCCCTAGGGAAGGAGCATGGTATAAACAGTACAATGGAAAAGGAGTCAAAAGGGATTAAATGTATTCCTGGCTATGATATTGACTTCAGATAAACTCAGTCTTTCTGTGCTTCAGTTTACTCACCCATAAATTAAGAGTACATCACCAGGGTATTGTGAAGATTAACTAGACAATCAGTGTTTATAAAATACTTAGATCCCTGGATCAGAGGCACTATAAAAGGGCAAAGTATCATTTTGCCTATTTTGTAGACTGCTGTACTTTAAAACAAAAACAAACAACAACCCGCCCCACCCAAATTTAGTAGTAACAAAAGGGGCTGTCTTGACAGTCCTGAAGATTTCAGTCCTACACTGATCCACCAAAGAGACGCAGAAAGCATGGCAACAATGTAAAAACTTTGCTATAAAGCCGTATCAATGATCCAGAGCTAATTTGGACTCACCATTTGTAAAATGAGAGGGCAGTTCAGTCTCCTACATAGCTATTCTGACCTGTTGAAACTACTAGCCAAAGTGCAAGTTGCGGTGTGGACACCTGTATCTAGTGGCATTTTTCAGAGACCACACACACCTGTACTTATGGGGGAGATGTTTTTCAAAAGTACTTGCAGGGATTTAGCGCACATGCCCCATTGATTTTCATTGCCATGGTGTCAGTGTCAGCTGCCCTGCTGAGTGCTGAGCTCAGTGACAGAATGAAAGCCTCCATTAAAAGCACAGTTCTTCTATACAAGATGACAGATTTGCCTTTGGCAGAAATGGCCAAATTGTACAGGATGTGGAAATGACAACTATAATACTCTAGCAAAACCAACGAGAGTCCTGTAGCACCTTAAAGACTAACATATTTCTGCAGGCATAAGCTCTCATGGGCTGCAACCCATTTTGCAGTGGGTTGCAGCCCACAAAAGCTTATGTCCACAGAAATTTGTTAGTCTTTAAGGTGCTACAGGACTCTATCTGTTTTTGCTGTATACGGACTAACACGGCTACCCCTCTGGAACTATAATACTCTAGGGATGACATTTTCCCATAGGTGCCATATGTTCTGTATTCATAGGGCCACTCAATCAGTTAACTATTGTTTGGAGATTTTCCCCTTAATTCTTTTCCTTTTTGGAATAGTACTTAAGCGGGAGATTTTCAAAAGCAGCTACAAGATTTAGCATAAATCCCACTGACTCCAAATAGCTAACTGGCTGACTGCTTTCTATGGATGTATAACTTTCTTGCAAGAAAGACTTAGGTGCCTGACTCCAGGAAAGGATCACAGAGGTGGAGTGAAAGCAGAGATAGGTGCCTCCCTGCAGCCCAGATATAGGTGCCTACTGCCATGGGGGTGGGGTTTAGGCAATACCCTTCTTGTTGGCATCTCCTATTGGCTAGCATAGGTGGCCCTTCCATCTAGTGTGCTGGTTTTCATGGATCCCATTCTTAGGTGCCTATCTCTTCCCATGCATTGTATATATAGCTTGGATGCCTAACCCTGGGTTTATTGATTCCAGTGATTCCCAAGGCACCTATAAGTCACTTTGTGGATCCAGGCCCCAGCACTTTGCAGGATTAGGCCCATAACTAAGATGTGTATATTAAACCTATCAATTAGCTCAACTGATGTGAAAACTGAAAATCTAATTGGGTCTTGATTAGGGTAGATCGCACCAGATAAGGTGACTAGTGGGAGAGTCTCAGAGCAAGAACAAACTAGAAAAGGCTCTGGAGAGGAAACACTGCTCATAGACTGATAGTTTCAGTAGTGCAAAGAGATAAGGATTTAGCAAGTATTTTAAATGTAGCAGAGATTAGCATCAAACATAAGAGAGCATGTTCTGCCCTTGCTCTTAAATTGAGCTGAGATGCTTGAACTGAACGTCCCTACATTTGTACATTTGGGACATTTTCAGTTTCGTTGAAGGTATCCTTGACTCTACAATACACATCTCCTCCTTTGGTTCAATGGCGTCTGAATTGGTTGACCTTTAGGAAACCCTGAAATGTCTCTGAATCTGATTCATTGCTGGCCCACACCTTGTGCAGTCATTTCTGCCTTGGCAAAGTGAGAGCAACGTGCGTGTAAATTGCTACCAACTCAGAACAGTAGCATTTAACCCCTTTACCCTCTTTGGTCTGGAGAAAATGACTACACAGGCAGCAAAGAATCAGGTCCCATCAATTCAACCAGGCTTTTTCTGAGGAGATTAAGGAGGCTTTCTGTTTGTTTTTATGAACTCAGTGTCTGTTTCATTTTATTCTGAAATACGTATTTAAATGCTGATGAGTTCTATACCTTGAATTTATATGGGGGCACTGTAGAAACAGAATAAACAAATACATTACATGCTGTAATTTCTTTAATTAGAGATGGGGACCAAGCCTCAAACTTGGATCACATTTCTCTATTTCTTGGAAATGTGGGTGCTGGGATTTGATGGGGAGGATTGTTATGAGCCTTCTTTATTTTTCTTGTGATTTGACTGTGTAATTTCCACTAAATTATTGTTAACTTTTGTTAACTCTAACAGTACTGTGAAAGACTGCTGGCTTTCTGTGTGCCCACAAAAGAGAGGAAGTCCCAGGGGAACTCTCTTAAGTTTGGTGTGTTTTCTCAGATCACAAAGGGAAAACTGTCCTCAGTACAGTCCACTCCCACACATCCTCATGTTTTGGATTATCAAGTGAATTTCAGCTATGCAGCTACTGCACTTGTTATTAGTGTTACTGGGGAATAAATAATTCTGTCTCCCAAGGACATACGTCTTATCAGGTATCAATCTCACAAACCCACTGAGATCAGTGTCGAGCCACCTTCCTGCAAGCACTGTGAAAAATGATTATTCCTAGAAAACCTGGACATCTCTGGCTGATTAAGAAAAGGGTTTTTTAGGCTGGATATCCTATAAAACTTCTAGTTATATCTATCAGAATGCAGAATAGGTTACCAAGGGAATGGGTAGAAGCCCCATTGCTTGGGACATTTAAAACTAAACTGGCCGAGGTACTGGAGAACATAGGGGACATATCTGAACTCGCAGATGAGTGGAGCAGATGATGCAATTGGACTTTTCCATCTTTAAGCTTTTATTGTTTTATCTAAGGAAACTCCTTAAAAAGTATAGCAAGAATAGAAGACACTTAGACTACTGAAACTGACGAAGTAAGATCTGCAGCAGCAAAGTGATAAAGGAGCGCTGGAAGAGCCTAGCAGTTCCCCAAATAGAGCAACCTGATAACCAGTAGATTTTGAAATCAATCATCTTATTCTTTCTCTTTCCTTACCCTCTGTACTACTATTTGAGGTTGATCTATTAGTGTGAAGAGAAAAAGAGATATTAATTGTCTTATTAAATAAGAGTTCATTATCTATGTAATAAGTTTATATATGATCTTAACCTTTTATGGCTTTTCAGTGAAAACTACACTTTAAAGTCATATTTTTATATAGGCTTCTGAATCTGCCAGTAATTTTAAATGGACACACCATGCTCAGTTCTCTTGACCTTCTATGTGTACAATATAAAATGAGATCACTGCATATGATTGTCCACCTTTGAGCCAAAGGAATTTAAAAACAGATGATCATACTAAACAGCATGACAATAAATACCTCATGGTCATTAGCTAAATCACAATTTTAATCTTTAATAAAATGTTTTCTATTTCTTTCTAATTTAGACATTCACAGAATATGTTGATGTTCAGATCTCTTTATTATATAAAAATGTCACTGATTTTCTAATTAAATAGAGTTTGGTAAAGTTTACTGCAAGCGAGAATAGCTAGAGAAAAAGTACTTCCATCAGTTTCTTATTTAATGCAGCCTTACCATAACATTTAGGGCATGGTCATGTACTTATACAATATGTTCTCTAGCTGTTCAGGCATTATGAATACTCCAACTTCTACCATATAAATATATGGTACAATACCAATATACAACAGAACAATTAAACCCCAAAATGGAATAAAAAGATCAAAACAATGGGGCATCACATAATAGTCAGAGAAAGCGAAGTAGGAAAGTTAGTTATTTCCAAGATGTTATATTTTCTGAATCTGGGGCTTTCATCAGTCTGAGTTAATTGAGTGACTTTATATAAGACAAAGAAATTATGAACTGTACACACATTAAAATAAAAGTTAGCAGGAGAGTAATCAACAGCTAACTTATTTATTTCTGAGTCCAGTGCAAAAAATCACCAAATGTCAGAATAAGCTGGTTGCCTGAGGTCAGACTGGTTCATGAAGTGGTTTAAGTGTTTAAGAGGATTGTACAGAGCAGTGTTGTGTATGAAATGTTAGTTGAGAAATTGAAGTTTCCACTTTTACCGCTGCAGATGAAAGGAACTAGAAAACTCAAGTGGCACAGAACCCTGAAAAAAAAGCAACCACGTCCCATCACAAGGTCTATAAAAATCAGCAGACTGAGGTAGACCCTCGGTGGGTATGTCTACCCAGCAAAAAAAAAAAAAAAAAAAAAATACCCACAGCTGGCCTGTGCTAGCTGACTCAGGCTCATGAGGCTTGGGCTACGGAGCTGTATCATTGCTGTGCAGCCTTGTGGATTCAGGCTGGAATCTGGGATCTAGGACCCTGTGAGTCCTAGCCAATATTCATAACTTTAGATACAAAGATGACACATGAATACAATCAAACTTAGCAAGTCATAACTTTTCCATTGATACCTTGCATCACATACTTTGTACAAGATTTATTGCAATTGTATAACAGTGGTAATATCAATGATATAAATGGTCAACTTTAATCATACAGCATCACAAGACAGATAATTAATGGTGTGTAATTTGGCATAAAGAAAGATTACATCAATGTCATAAGATCACAGCTGCCTGCCATATTTCCTATGATATGATTTTCTATTAATCATCCACTACATTAACTTTTCTTTGAGGGTGTTTAACAACTAGTGAAGCCATTAGTATTTTTTCCTCTTTACATAACTTTTATTAATTCTGCTTTTGCCCATGAGATATAGATCTGCATATGATGATCCCCCTCCTGTGAAATGAAGTCCTCTTCCCAGATGTCCACCAATTTGCTAAGGAGACAAATATCTCAAGATCCTTCTCCTTCTGCCTCACTATCCATGCAAGGGTGCAGAAACCATGCTACAAGCATGCCCTCTGTATTGAGATTAAAGCAGGGAAGGAAAAGAGTTTTCTTCTTTAGGAGCCTGTTCATCCACAGTAATGAGTGCATTCTGGGGGAACTTAGAACCATTGACTTCAGTGGGAGTCAAAGGCACTTTGCATTTTCTAGGACAGCAGTTCCCAACCTGTGGTCCATGGACCCTGGTTCATGGAAAAGAAAAATAATAACATCCTCACCAAGGAAATGTATAATTTCAAATAAAATTAATTTCATATAGTTTCTAAAAACCTACTACTGTAATTTATTTTACAACTAGTAGCATGTGGTGGCCCGTGAAATGTTTGGAGGTTGAAAGGGGGTTGGTCTGCGAAATGTTTGGAGGTTGAAAAGGGGTCCACACACTTGAAAAGGTTGGGACCTGCTGTTCTAGGAGATAGACTGATAGACTTTAAGGTCAGAAGGGACCATCATGATCATCTAGTCTGACCTCCTGAACACTGCAGGCCACAGAACCTCACCCACCTACTTCTGTAATAGACCCATAACCTCTGACTGAGTTACTGAAGTCCTCAAACATGGTTTAAAGGCTTCAAGTTACAGAGAATATGCCATTTTCACTAGTTTAAACCTGCATGACCCATGCTGCAGAGGAAGGTGAAAAACCCCCAGGGTCTCTGTCAGTCTGAGCCAGGGGAAAATTCCAACCTAACCCCAAATATGGTGATCAGTTAGACCCTGAGCATGTAGGCCAAACCCACCAGCCAGACACCTGGGAAAAGAATTCTCTGTAGTATCTCAGAGCCCTCCCCTACTCAAGCCCTATCATCGGCCATTGGAGATACTCAGCACCTTGCAGATCCAGGCAATAGGTGTAGTGGTGCTATCAATCGTTGTGAGGCAAGCACACAGGCCATTCTTATATATTTGTATTTAGCCTACATATTGAAGGCATGGGAAGAACACGGTCTTTAGACAACCATTTAAAGACACAGTAGCTAAAAATTAAAAATTAGCGATAATGTAGCTGCCCATTTTAAGGCTATACAAACACTGAATTGATTAACACTTGAAAAACCCCATTTAGTTCCCCTTTTAAGAAGGAATTCATATTCATTTTCACACTGGTGCTTCTTTAGCTGTCACACTATTGGTGTATGCCCTTATGTATCTGACAACAAACAACAAAGGAGAGAAATGCATTCATTTTACACCTTGTACAATTGCATACCTATAGTTATATCAGTTACACTCAATGGTGAGTATGTGTAGGATGGACCTTCTTGAAAAATGTTCCCTCGAGAGGGTGTCTTTGATCATTTTCAATTCATCTCAGCTGGAGAATATCATACGTGGTAGATCCCTTTAAAGAAGCCGTATTTGCTACGAAGGGATTCCATTCTCCTTTCCTTATGTTGACAACCAAAGTTGAAAGCCAACACCATCTGTCTTGCACCTATAATTCTACAGTATGTCAAATTAGATTGTGCAGATGGCGTAAAAAGAAAGGGAGCAAACATGGTGTCAAAATGAATGCATTGTGTTCCTTTTTCTGCTCATTGCTGCATGAATAATGGGACATACCAAGATTGTGACAGCTAGAGAAGAACTTTTGTAGGTCAGGAATTAGAAAAATGACTCAATTCAGAAAAATTAAGAAAGTACCTGAAATGTCCCCCGAATGTATGCAAACAAGAGCACAAATCAAAATGTAGGTAGATTTTTAAAAATCCAAATACCCCAAGTGCACCATTAAGTCTATGCTGCCCATATGTGTATGACAAATATATATAGCATGAAAAAGAAGTCAACAGTTTTTTGTATTATTTGTTTCCAGCAGTATTAACAGTGTGCTAGTGCAGTACAAACACAAAGTAAGGTATGGTCTCTGTATTGAAGAGTTTATACTCAAAGAAGACAGGGCAAATAGGCAGAGAGACAGAGATTAGGAAAGTGAGTGTAAAACACCAATAATGTGGAAGATGGTAACTAATTGGCTACAAGTGAAAACAAAATGTGCTATTATTATATTATTAATTAATTTTTTTATTATTTGAATGTAAAATGCATAGACTATTCCCAAGTGCCCTATAGCTTCAGTATATTCAACAAGCTAATTTCTTGAAGGTGCTAAGATACAATCTTTCAGGCAGTCTTCAAAAATAACTGGAATAAAAAAATGATAGTGAAAGTGCATAGTGAATGAAACAAGGCTCTACAGACACTGCACATGCCTTCTGGAAAATATCACATGTGCTATGTGTCTTATGGAAAAAAACTGTACAATATTATATTGTATTTGAGAAATAGGATGTGATCACGTAATTAAAGACTGCACAGTAATGTGGGCTGTAAAGTCTACTGGATATGACACTGCATTAGGATTCAGAACTCTTGGCTTGGCTTCTATTCCCAGATTGGCCACTGACATGCTGAGTGAAGTTAGACAAGTAATTTAGCCTCTCTGCCTATCTGTGTCCCCTCTTCTCATTTATCTGTCTTGTGTATTTAGATTTTAAGCTGCTTGGGGCAGGGACTGTTTCTTACCAGGTGTTTCTACAGTGTCTAGTGCAATGGGACCCTGATCTCAGGTCCTGCCTTTACAATGGATAATGCTACTCCTAATATGTAATATACTTTTGTGTGCTTAACTATGTAACCTTAACATTATCTTAACATAGTTTATTTTTATGTGGAATGTATATATACATTACTACACACTAAAATGGCAGTGGTCAGTGAGAACCAGAAAATACTTATCTTTGGATGGAATACCCAAATTGTTCAGTATAGAAGAACATTTGTGCATCCAGAACACTACTCTACCTCTCCTTGGATTAGTGTTTAGAACACAGCAGTTCAGCTGAAGACTACTTAGGAAATTACAGTGAGAAACAGTTGAAGATGCTACCAAATGGCCCTGAAGGAGTTTTAGCCTGAAGACCAATGTGCATGCCCTTCGACCTCCAAATAGGCAAGTTGAGAGAAAAAATTATGTGCATAAATTGACACTCATTATCATTCCCTTTCACGGTGAGTGGAAGCAGAGAGCTCATCTGGCAGAGGGAGGCATTTTGAAATTTGGTACTAGCAAGTGATTCAATAATATATGTACTGCATTTCATCACCTGCTCATCTTTAATTCAGAGCAATGTGTATAGTTACAAGGGTGGCACAGCATTGTTGACAGTTCTGTAGCAATCAGTAGCTGCTCCAGATGTTTCTTTTATAAGCTGTGACAAAAATATGTGTGTACAGTAAAACAATCAGTAAATTAAAGAAGTGAAAAAACAAACTGTAAAAGCAATTGTTGGCACGACTAGTCCTGATTTATCTAAATGCTGTAAAGTGAGTGGGATGATTATTTGCAATAGCTGTGTTTGGAGGTGGCTAATGCAAATACTGTATTGATTTGTCATTCCACATGCAACACTGTATAGTAAAGAGAGGTGAAAAGTTGGCAATTTTTTTTAGATTTAGTTTAGCTAGCCAAACCTGAAACTTTGCACCCTTCAGTTCTTAATTTCTCTCACCAGCTGCTGTTTGGGATTCAGTCTGAATGGAAAACACAAAATAACAACACAAGATTATACTGTAGCTTTTGGGCTAGGTCTGCAGATGCTGTAAACAAGCAGAGGGTCACTGAAATAAATGCTGCTTTGATGAGTCACACCAGCTGAAGATCTGGTCCATCCTGTTTTATTGTAACATAAAGGGGAAGAAATGACCAAGGAGTCAGCAAATGCATCATTTGTTTTATAGAGAGAATCTAATCCTAAAACTGGGCTAAATAGTAAGTGAAAAATCTTTTAAATGTAACTGCTTCTTGGCAAAAAAATCAGCAAAAAATCACCACAATCAATTATATTGATTTTTATACTTTACAATGTCCTGTTGAGTTTATGGCTTATTGTTCTTTGTAAACAAACAAACAAAATTCTGTTGTTGACTGAGCAGCATCAGAACATTTAAAGTTAAAATCTGCTTGAATCTTTATGGCCTTTGGGATTTTAATATATTCACATAAGAATGATTTGCAATCCTACATCAATTTGTCTATCACATTATACATGATGAACCAGAGGAAGACAAAAATCCTCCATAATGCACCTTAGTCAGTTGTGCAATGCTATAACACGGAGATAAAAGTTCCTGATTTCCTATAATGATCAGATTACTCCTGCGCATGAAATTAGATTTCCCTTATTACAGCATTCATAATTTCAAATGATCTAATTGGTCATAAGATTGAAAAATTTAAAAAGTGTGCTCTATGAAATGGCGTATTTTTATGTGGTTAACAAATTTAAATACAAATTTTGTATGTTACCACTAAACAAATATTCCCTTCTTGGACCAAATTCAGCCCTGGTGTAACTTCACTGAGGACAATGGTGCTGCACTGGACCATCAAATATTATTCATGCAGCAGAGGATTCTGAGAAATTTGCATACTATAAGACATTTTGGGGCATATACTGGAGATGCTCAGGGGTAATTTCATTACATTCAATGGAAGTAATCTAGATTTACACCAATGTAACTCAGATCAGAATTTGGCCCAAAAGACCTTTGCAGTTGTTTTCCTTCTACTGCAAATAGTTTTAATTAAAATATCTTCTCCCTTCTTCATAAACAGGCCTGTCAGAATGACTGACCTCACTGGAGGTTAGCAATGAATAATGAATTATTAAATTCATTTTAATTACTCATCATAACTCCTCTTGGCTGTGTGAGTCAGCTTCTTTCCTATCAGTGTTTTGTTAGGATTGCTGTGCCTTTGTTTGCCCAAACCTCTCTTTTTCTTTCCTTGGGATGTATCTTGAAATGAATGGACAAATATTTTAGGTAAATCAAATGTAAGTTTAAAACCTCTGAACACACGCAGTAGTATGGCCTGCTGCTTTACCAAATTATGCTGTGATATCATCAAATCTCACAAATTAAAAATGGGTACTGGGATGGATGACATCTATGGAACACATAAGTGGTGGTATATATTCAGTAGGCAGCATCTTTTCTCTGAGTAACTAGTGGACTAATATTGCTGGAGATGCTGTAATTTGGATGAGATCAAACTCCTAACTACTTATTGGCATTCAAAACACCATGGCACTGCATGAAAGTAGGAATTTTAATCCTGTAAATCTAATTCAGGTAAAGTTATTACATTCTGCCTATCTAAATTCCCTCTGCCATCTTCAACTGGCAAAAGTTGTTTTTCACTTCCTCTCCTGAGCTGTTGTATATTATTACTGTACACTGCTAAACAATTGCATGTTTCAACTTAGAGCTGGGTGCATTTCAGTGGTGAATAAATAAAGTGTCTTATGTTACTGTACAAGTAATAAAATATAAAAATGAAGAGATTCCTGAACATTGATTGACTATCAATTTGTTATAACTCCAATAACTTTAGGATAAAAACTTGCTATCTATATGTAAGGTCATCATCACGTAATTGAAAAATGAGTTTTTTTAACGTAGTGCAACAAGCCCTGGAAAACATAGCATAGTTGTTAGAAGATTCAAATATGGGAAAAGCAACATGCTTTCCCAGAAATGCAAAGAGTCTTGTGTACCACTGAGCAGTAGTGTACTAATGTCTAAGAAGCACAAAGATCAGCTATGTGTTCTCCAGGCAATCGTAAATAACAAAATCATATTTAGGGCACTGGAATGCCGTAAGAAAATCATTTTCTTGTTCCAGATCAGGACACCTGAATAACAGAAATATAGAGAGCTTCTAAAGAATCAATCCATAGTTTTAGATGAGAAATTGTGAATTGAGTTGGTAATATCCAACAAACCTTTTTCTCTCCCTCAGTAGAGTTTTAGAAGATCAGAATTCAACCTTTACTGTATTAATTAAAGACTTACAGTAACCTGGGCCAAAACAGCACCATGTTGATACCATTTTTTTTCCCTTTTCATTGATAATATTTAGTGATGACTACCTTCAAATTGATTCTAAGCATTGAACAGTGTAAGTGATAGGCTTAAAGCTGAAAACAGATAATTTCTAGGTATGTTTTGATTTACAAGCCCTCTGATATGATTGGGCTGTGCAGTCACTGTGACCGTGGAGGACTGGATCAAATTTTCTTTCTCTGGAGGATGGCATTGGTTTTAATTAGATTGAAATGTTTTACATTCAAAAGTTTTAAATCTTTAAAACAGGACTAGGAGAGATAATGATCATGGAATCATAGTATCTACATGGTAAAGATATACATTATGTCATTCTGTCTTGCATTAGGTTTTAACGAGACTCAACACCTTTGTGTAGTGTTTGGGAAACTGCAGAAAATGATCTAGCATACAGACCTGATTCTGTAGCTGCTAAATACATCCCTGTGCAATGGGCCAATGCAATGCCTATGCATCACATTAAGGCCTAATGCTGGCCATCTCTACAGAGGAAAATTTCACCCTATGTGGGGTCAAAATCTCTGAGAGTCTGGCTCATCGAGCAGCTGTAGAATCAAAGATATGATGAGGGCTATGATTATATAATATTCATATTTCTTCATGACATGCAGTTCTCCATTTTTTCCCCACAACTTGATTGACACAAACTTTTCAATGCCATCTCACGTCCTGCAGCCTGAACCTGGTAGCTCATAACCTCTGGCAGACAGCTAGCTATGTTTTATTTCAAATAGGCAACGCAACTTTTACAGTGTCAGGTCACAAGGGTCTGACTCTTGCTGAGCCTAAAGTCCCTTTACACTACCCAAGGAGAATCAGGCTCCCAGTCTCTCTCACATACACACATATACATGCACAAATGTGAGTAATAGTCATTTAAGGCCTTCCATTGATTTCAGTGTGCTTTGGATTAGGCCCATAGCATTTGCCCACTTTTATTAGAAAAAAGTATATACTGGCTCCGTGTACACCTCTTTACTCAGATGCATATGTGTGCTATAGAAATCAGCTGTTTTCCAGATCATATTGGTTTCTTAAGCATTGCAATTGTTTTGCAGAGTTGCAGAAAGAATTCTGCTTATACATAGGAGTCAAATACCAGTGTATTTCTTTGACTGTTGCACATGCAAATTTGTAAGGTTTCCCTCCTAAACTTAAGAAAAAACATCATCCATTCCTCCTTCAACCAAGCACAGTATTTTCAGTAATAATTTTTATTATTTTTTTTCTTATAAAGAGTTTAAAATAAAAATATATCTATCTATCTATATATATATATATCTGAGTGACTCAGGCATGTGACAGAAATTAATCAGCAGTGATAAGTTTCTTGATCTTAGGTGCCATTTTTAAGAAATCAACTTTTAATAAACCAGCCAAAGGACAATGATGAGCAAAAGTTGTCTTAATGGATGTTTGTTTGGTAGCCTATTGTGAAATGAGTTTGTTGGGCTCAGTCTTATTTCACAGAATCACAGAATATTAGAGTTGGAAGGGACCTCAGGAGGTCATCTAGTCCAACTCCTGCTCAAAGCAGGACTAACCTCAGCTAAATCATCCCAGCCACGGGTTTGTCAAGCTACAGTTTAAAAACCTCTAAAGATGGAGATTCCACCACCTCCCTAGATAACCAGTTGCCAGTGGACAAGTGTCTACATTACCAAGACCATCAACACAATTAGATCTGTTGGGCACTTTGTTGGTAGTCTGAGAGGTCAAATAAGACTATACAGGCCTGCAAATGGCTAGCCGGTCATTTCTAGATATGGTCCTCCCAAGGGAAGGTGCAGGCAGACCCCTTGGTGTGAGACCCTTGCACTGATGCAGACTGCTCTTTAGGAAAATAGAAGACAATCAATTTCCAGCACTGTTAATTTCCCATCTTGAATAAGTACTGAAATTCACATTAAATAAATAAATAAATAAAAACCCAACAGCTGGGTTCTGTGTATATTTTATTTTAAAGGAATGGTTAAAAAAAACTTTACAGAAGCTTTTACTGGTATTTGTAGTATTCATTCATTTGTTTTGGTTCAAAGGAAATATTCTTTTTTCACCCATTGTGCATATTGTATCTTCAAATGTTACCTGTCAATTATGGTTTTTGTTTAATATATTCTACTACACAGTGTTCCACATTTCAACCCTGAAACTCATAAATAATACAAACCAATGTTGCTTATGTCTACCGAGAGCAGACAAATGCTTAACCAAATTAGCTTTGTTCTGTTTTTTGCTATTCCCTAGTTTACAAATGCCTTCCATATTTCACAAGAGAAGTTGAGATTCAACTTAATTTAAGAAGTAATAGCGGTGCCATAGGTTAGAGCTGGGGAATAAGAAATGAAATAAAGAGTTCAGAAAACAATTGCAACCCAATCAGTACATTTTTTGCTATGTGTGTATGTGATTTTATCAAGCAGATATATCAATGCTGAATGGAGAGAGAGGGAATTTGTTATGCTCTTGTGCTGGATGGGAGTTACAGCTTCAGATTACTTTGAATCCTGTTCAACAGTTCATTCCTAACTTCCAAAGTTTTGAGATTCTCATTACTTTATAAACAGAAAAAACTGTAAGAACGTATCTTTGGGACAGGTACAAATGAGGTGCCACTGGTAATCTGACATTTCAGATCGTAATTAGGAGGCCCAGTCCAACTCTCATTGATTTCAGCGGGAACTGGATCTGCCCCTAGAGGAGCCAATAACCAGAGGCTGATGTGGTTTTGCAAATCTCTCTCTGGGCTGATTCACTGGCTCAGCTTTTATCTGACTCCCTAAAGTTCAGGGTGTTTTGATAAATCATTCTGGCGTGGGAAGACATTGGGAAGAATTCTGGCTCTTGAGACAACCGTGCAGGAGAAATAGAGTTCATTTTTATAGGAGAAATAATTCAGCATGGCCAGTCAGGACTCAGGAGTTCCTTATTACAAATTTCAGTTTATAATCTAGATAAATGACATAGGCATTTTCTATTGTTTATCTCCAATTTATTAGAAGAGAGTAATGCTGAATATGTAGGGCTAGACCTTCAATGGGTGTAAATTGGCACAGTTTCATTGACTTAAATGAAACAATGTTGGTCTACACATCTCCTGAATGTTTGGTCCATACATTACAGTATAAGTCTCATTGCAAAACAGTAGTGCCAATTACTTTTTTTTTTTTTTTTTTTTTTTTGGAGGGGGAGCAAATTCCAGACCTCCTGTTCACCACCTGACCCCACAGGGATCCTATGTCTCCCTCAGCTAGGGAGTCTCCCCTTTCTCTTATCCACACAGTGCATGAGCTGGTGCCACCAGGAGTGGAGTTCTGTCATACAGAAATACATTCCCCATGCATCAGATTGCAATAACATTTGGTCCAGCTGCCCCTCCATCTAGATTCCTGAAGATGTAGATTCCTTGGCTAGATGCATCTTACAATCCAAGAAGGCAACTGACATACTTAGGGATGAATAAAGAAATCCCAGGTGATACCAAATTTATCTATTTATACCTCTATGTGTGTATGATAGGTGACATTCTGGCCCCATAGAAGTCAATGGGAGTTTTTCCCTTAAATTCAATGGGGTCAAGATTTCACCCAATGTATATATGTGTATACAGTATATAGAGAGAGTCAGATTTTTCACCTCACACATTTAAACTCCTGATTTTAGTGGAGTTAATCCTGATTTAGACCTGTGTGAGGAGGAGAATCAGGCACTTGTGTGTGTGTAGATGAAATTTATATACTCAGTCATTGCATCTTGCTAGCATAGACCGGCATAACAGATGCCCAATAAACTTTAACAGGAGATAAAGTATTATTGACTTTATACTCAATGGCATATAAACAAGTGAGATAATTTTTGTTTTTTCCCTGCGTACTAATACATCGGACATTAAAATCTCTCGTGGGATTTAGTTTGCTCTATGAAAATTGTTATCCCTAAAGTGTAAGATACTTACATAACAAAATAAATGGTATCAGTGAGCCACACATGGCTATTTGAGATATTTTATCATTCCTTTAGAGCATGTGGAGAGGATTATACATTAAGGGAGCTTCCTTTATAAGCTGTCAATTCCTGCTCCCAACCCCCTGCTCTACCTTTGAAGTCAATTGGTTGCTTAGCTAATTTTGCTGTCTCTTTACTTTTTAAAATCCTTTAAGTGTTATTATGGAGATCTGTTTCCATTCATTTATTTGCATTACATTCTGCGTTTCATTTCAAATAAGAAGAAATTGTAAGCATTTTGCTAATGAAGTGTAAAGTGTATGTATTTTTAGTTTAAACACTGATTTGGTTATTTTTTTTAGGTCTGTATATATAAAGAAACAGAATAATAGGCATGCTTTTGATATTGAACATGGATTTTAGTGCAACATTAAATCTAATTATTTTTGATTTACTACTTTAATTTTTTTTTTTTAAATTTTAAATTATATACTACAGCATGTATGTCCCTGGCTAAGATTCATAGATTCCAAGGCCAGAAGGGACCATTGTGATCATCTATTCTAAGCTTCTGTACAGGCCATAGAACTTCCCCTAAATAATTCCTAGAATTAACAATAATTATTTTAGAAAAACATACAATCTTATTTAAAAATTGTCAGTGATGGAGAATTCACCACAACCCTTCATAAATTGTTCCAATGGTTAAGTATCTCACTGTTAAATATTTACACCTTAATTCCAGTCTGAATTTGTCTAGCTTCAACTTCCAGCCATTGAACCTTGTTATGCCTTTCTCTGCTAGATTGAACAGCCCATTATTAAATATTTGTTCCTCATGTAGATACTTACAAACTGTGATCAAGTCACCCTTAACCTTTCTTCGTTAAGATAAATAGATTGACCTCTTTGAGTCGATCACTATAAGGTAGGTTTTCTAATCCGTTAATCATTCTCAGTCAATCTCTTCTCTGAACCATCTCCAATTTATCAACATTCTTCTTGAATTGTGGGCAATAGAACTGGACATAGTATTCCAGGAGAAGTCATAACAGTGCTAAATATAGAGGTGAACTAACCTCTGTACTCCTACTTGAGATTTCCCAGTTTATGCATCCTGGGCATGGGCATAGTTTGGAAGGGTCATCAGGGGTTCCCCCCAAAAAATGCAAGCCTCAGTCATAGAATTTGCCTCCGCACAGCCCTGTTGGCCTGACTGGAGCTGCACCCTCCAAATATAGAAGTCAAACTATGTCTATGATCAGGATCACATTAGCTATTTTGGCCACAGCTTCATACTGGGAGCTCATGTTCAGCAGATTATCCACTACAACCCCCAAATCTTTTTCACAGTCACTGCTTCCCAGGATACAGTCCCCCATCCTTTAAGTGTGTCTTACATTCTTTGTTCCTAGATGTGTACGTTTACACTTAGATTCTATATAAAGGTTCAAAATGCTGTGTAAGGGTGGAAAACAAAGAGAACAATTAGACTGATATTGTCACTGGAGTGTGACAGAGATGCATCCTCTCACCTTCCCTCTTCTTCATTGTGATAAATTATGTGATGTGAAAAAAAACATCAAAGGAAGATACAGGAATTATATGGAGTAGAGGAAACCTTTAAGATCTCAATTTTGCAGATGTTGCTGTTCTGTTGGACACAGAGGATGATGAAAAATACCACTATCAGTGCCTAATGTGAGGTCACCAAAGTAGGATTAAGAATCAGCCAAAAGAAACTGAAAGTCATAATCATTGAGAGAGGAGTCAGCAATAATGGTGCCTATGATCAATAGTGAAGAATATGGCATGGTTAATGAGTTTATATATCTTGGAAGCACAATTAATGCCAATGTGAACTCTATAAGGAGGTGGACGCAAGAACTGGGAAGGCAACTGGAGCTTTTTTGAGACTGGCAAATATCTGGAAAAATAAGGAGATTCACCCAAAACCCAAGATAAAGTTATACGATGCCTTTCTGATGCCCACATAGGTATATGTTTCTGAAACTTGGCAAACGCTAGAAACCCACAACAGGAAATTTAATGCATTGTATCGGAGTTGCTTGTGAAAAATACTTGGTGTTCGTAGGTAGGATAAGGTAACCAACACTGATGTGTTACAAAAGACTGGCCAACAGACAATAGAAAAAACCTGGGGATTTACAGACCAGTCAGCTTAACTTCTGTACCCAGAAAGATAACAGAGCAAATAATTAAGCAATCAATTTGCAAATATATAGAAGATAATAAGGTAATAAGTAACAGTCAGCATGGATTTGTCAAGAACAAATCATGTCAAACCAACCTGATAGCTTTCCTTGACAGGGTAACAAGCCTTGTGGATAGGGGGAAGGCAGTATAGGTGGTATATCTTGACTTTAGTAAGGCTTTTGATACTGTCCCGCATGACCTTCTCTTAAACATACTAAGGAAATACAACCTAGATGAAGTTACTATAAGGTGGGTGCAAAACTGGTTGGAAAATTGTTCCCAGAGAGTAGTTATCAATGGTTCACAGTCATGCTGGAGGGGCATAACGAGTGGGGTTCCGCAGGGATCAGTTCTGGATCTGGTTCCGTTCAATATTTTCATCAATGATTTAGATAATGGCATAGAGAGTACACTTATTAAATTTGCAGACGATACCAAGCTGGGAGGGGTTGCAAGTGCTGTGGAGGATAGGATTATAATTCAGAATGATCTGGACAAACTGGAGAATTGGTCTGAGGTAAATAGGATGAAATTCAATAAGGACAAATGCAAAGTACTTCACTTAGGAAGAAACAATCAGTTGCATATGTACAAAATGGGAAATGACTGCCTAGGAAGGAGTACTGTGGAAAGGGATCTGGTGGTTATAGTGGACCACAAGCTAAATATGAGTCAACGGTGTAATGCTATTGCAAAAAAAGTGAACATGATTCTGGGATGTATTAACAGGAGTGTTGTAAGTAAGACACAGGTAGTAATTCTTCCGCTCTACTCTGTGCTGATTAAGCCTCAACTGGAGTATTGTGTCCAGTTCTGGGTGTCACATTTCAGGAAAGATGTGGACAAATTGGAGAAAGTCCAGAGAAGAGCAACAAAAATGATTAAAGGTCTAGAAAACATGACCTATGAGGGAAGACTGAAAAAATTGGGTTTGTTTAATCTGGAGAAGAGAAGACTGAGAAGGGACATAACAGCTTTCAAGTGCATAAAAGGTTGTTAAAAGGAGGAGGGAGAAAAATTGTTCTTCTTAGTGTCTGAGGACAGGACAAGAAGCAATGGCCTTAAACTGCAGCAAGGGAGGTTTAGGTTGGACGTTAGGAAAAACTTCCTAACTGTCAGGGTAGTTAATCACTGGACTAAATTGCCTAGGGAGGTTGTGGAATCTTCATCATTGGAGATTTTTAAGAGCAGGTTAGACAAAACACTTGTCAGGGATAGTCTAGATATTACTTAATCCTGCCATGAGTGCAGGAGACTGGACTAGATGACCTCATAAGGTCCCTTCCAGCCCTGTGATTCTATGATTAGAGAAAGAAGGCTGAAGTGGTTTGAACATGTTCTATGGATGTCAAAGAACGACACTTGGTGGAAGATGGAAAAGTGGAGGACCACAAATGACATAAAAAACACCATTGAGAAAGATGTCGCTGTCATGGAAACAGACAATAATGGAGCAAGAAATACAGTGTTAGACAAATGGAGGTGAAAGACTAAGTTGTTTCATGTATCACAAGGCACAAGATCATCTAATAATAAAAATACTGCAAATACCCACCATTATATATACCAGGGGCCACATTGTGGATGACCTAGACTTGGGTGGTACAAGGAACCTTTATCATCTTACATCTCACATAATGGTGGTCTTTGCATTTTCTTGATAGCACTGTTGGTGTGCAGACTTTCAAAAAAAATTGCAGGGAGGGGTTAGAAAGAGGCCAGGCTCCACCCCTTCACCAGTTACCAGAACTAATTGGCTGAGGAGGGCAGTGTGTGCTGTCCCTTCATAAGGGATGTCACCATGAGCATACTCCCTCTGTCCCTCTACAGCAGAAGGGAAATCCTAGCTTCACTGATGTCAAAGTTAATTTTGCCATCGACTTCAGTGAGGCCATAATTTTACCCCAGGGAATTCCAGGAGATATAGAACCTTCAAGTGCCCCCAGTAGGATGGTGCAGTTCTACACTTCCCACTGTGCAGAGCAATAACGGAGTGCCACAATCTGGCCCCATGTACAAAAAGGCATGATTACATATGGGTATACATACAGAATGACTCTTTTCTGTGCCATCTTCTGTGCCAGCATAAGTAGGAAGATGCTTTTATCTTGCTTACATTTCAACCTTCTTGGTTTTCTTAATGCTATTTTAGCTTGTTTCTTGACACCTCTTGATAGGTCAGTGTGAGTAAGCACAAAACATGGCAGGGCTGCTGTTGTGTGGGTGTGTGGGGGTGGTCATTTCACGCTACTTGCTGTGCTTAGATCATTTCAGATTTTTTGTGTTGTCTGTGTAAGCACTAATTATGCTGTTTTTGTCACTGTAATAAAGTTCTACCCCATCTTTGATCTAAAAGGCATTTATTTTCTGGAGATATTTTTTAATTTTTCATATATAACTTAAATAAAAATATCTCTGAAAATACATGCACGAAAGTCAGGAAGTAAACTGAGAATAAGGGCATCCCTCTTAATAGAATTGGGCCCAGTCATGACATTAGAATCTGGTTCCAGATTTCCCCAAATTTTGTGATCTGAAGGTTTGACTCAGGTCCAGGTTTGCTTCTCAACTAAACATGGCACTGGCAACCATTATGCAGCCATTGTCTCCTCCACATGGAACAATGTGTTCAGTTCTAGTGTGCACAATTCAAGAAGTATGTGTGATAAACTGGAGAGGGTTCAGAAAAGACCATTGAAAATGATTAAAGGATTGGAAAACATGCCTTAAGTTATAGTGATAGACTCCAAGAGCTGAGTCTATTTAGCTTAGCAAAGAAAGGTTTAAGGGGTGACTTAATCACAGTTTCTAAGTAACTACATGGAGAACAAATATTTGATATTGGGATCTTCATTCTAGCAGACAAAGGCATAACAAGTTCCAAAAGCGGGAAGTTAAAGCTAGACAGATTCAGACTGGAAATAAGGTGAAATTTTTTAACATTGTGGGTAGTTAGTCACTGGAACAATTTACCAAGGGTTATGGTGGATTCTCCATTACCAGCAATTTTTAAATCAAGATTGGATGTTTTTCTAAATTATATGATCTGATTCAAACAGGAATTATTATGGGGAAGTTCTATGGCCTGTGTTATGTTGGAGGTCAGACTTGGTGATCACAATGGCCGCTCTGGCCTTAGAATCTAAGAAATCTATGAACTTTTATTTTGTCAGCTTCATCCGCTTTACAGAAAATCAGGGACTCTTTAGAATGAAGTCTGTCCGTTTCCAATAGATGAGTCTCTTTCCACGACTGATAGATGGTACAAGATTGCCTAGGGTAAGATGGAAGAATTTTGATTGGCAGCCTATTTATTTACTCATTGTCATATCCTTCATTGCTGTTCTATTATTTGCAGCTTTGTGGTGTTTTACTGGGTAACTAAACAGCTAGAATTTTAAGGCATATGGGGGAAATTGTAGCTAAAATTTCTTTTGGCAACTCATGAACTGTATGAGTTTAAATAAGAAGGTTAACTTATCACTGTTTCTTTATTTTAAATATTAAATCTAGGAGATCACAATGTTCTGATGATACAATATAGTGAAAGCAGGCTTTCCAAGATTTTGGCTGGAATGTCATACAGCAAAAATCTTTTCTCCTTGGGAATCTACATACAACATAAGTCATTCGTTTGCCTGATGTTTCGCTTGCTATTGTCATAAATTGAATCAAACAGTTCTTAAATCTGGAATTATTGTGGCTTGAAAGCCGCAGACTTGAAATTGAAAGATGCAATTCAGCTGTTGGTGTTGGTATATAAATATGCAGAAATTATAGCTCATTCTTAAACTCAATAGAGAACACCATATGATCTTCATTCACAGCTATTTTGATGGCTGTTTTTAGAGTTACTGATTTGTTAATGGGTGTTTTGGAAATGCAGTTTTGATTGGCTCATCTCAATTCACCAAAAAGAAGGCACTTCTAATAAAAGCCAAAGTGGGTGAAGGATTTCATTTGACCTTGCATTCCAAAACATTGGCTGGTATGTTATCTTTCCAATTTATCCTACTCAGGGAAAAAAAAGAAGAGGGGATTGAAGTAGAACACACAACCCATCCATTAAATACTCTGATGTATTTAACTATGATACAGTATGTCCAAGGAAGAACATTGTTTTACTAGTGTGGTTGTTTGTCACTAAGCAAAGTATTGTGTGGAAATGTGCCAAAATATTCAGCAACAGTTCATTCTACAAAATTAATAGGTCCACTGGTTCTTGGGAAGCTAAATAGTTTGTGTTAAAAAAAAAACCAAAAACCCAAAGTTTCAACATTCACTTTGCATTTTCTTTTATGAAGTTATATGTGGTGATCTTGCCATGTGAGGAGCAAACCTTATATAATCTGATCTGATGATTTCTGTCATGTCTTTTTGTTTAAATATTTTGTCTGACTCACTTCAGCACTGGATCAAAATACTGCTACAGTATTTTTTCAGTGATGGCACTCGATTTAACAGCTCAGTTCAGACCTTTCAGTGGCAGTCTTTAGGATTCACCTAGAATTTGAAATTTAAAAGGGGTCAGACAATAATGGCTCTGATACAGCATTTGTGTACACAGCTCACATTGGCTAAGCCAAGAGATGTGAACCAAACCAGACATTACATAGAATAAAAAAATGCAATAAATTATTAAATTCTCTAGTCTTCCCAGTACATGCTGTCCTCTCTATTTCTATCTACTAAAGTTTATAGCTGCAAAGACTCTCACACTGGAGTAACTTGAATTGAGTGTGTAAGTTGTACTGATTCTGATTTTCACGTGACTTCTCATGTGAGTAAAGTTTCTTTTTGCAGGATCAGTGCCTTAACTCTTCAGGGAAGGGACTGACTTCTTTTGGTGTCCACCACAGCACTGAGCTCGTTGCTGGTGTGTGCTACATTCTGAATTGGTTTTAGTATTGTTTATTATGCAATAACAAAGTGTGTGCCATGCCATGACCCCTCCAGGAGCTGATAACCAAGAGAATGAGAACCTATTACTGTATTGTTAGCTAATGGAGTCTCTCCTTTTGCTAAAGCACTAGAGTTCTGGGCAGTTCTAGTACAGCTATTTGGTCCAAATCTTGCTGAATCCAGCTAGGAAGTGAGGGAGTCATAAATATCTTGCTTGTATTGATAAAACATTTACTTTAAAAAATGAAATAAACTTACAGATCCATTTAATGTCTTACTATTTGGCTGTGTATATTTCATTTTAGCAGTTCTCTCAGTTTGAACAATCAGTTAAATCAATTTCCCTTTTGTTTATAGTCACTTTTATTATCAGCTTCTCAGTATGATGACATTAAATTTGAAAATTCTGGAGGGGAATGTTTATGCATTGACCACAAATATATTCACTGAAATTTTAAAGAAATCATAAAAACACTTCTCTTGCTTGTAGGTTTGTTTTAACAAAATCAAAATATTGGTCTAAATTTGAACTGATGGTAGCTCCCTCAACTTCAAAAGGCTTTATCTTGTGCTTCCTTGGTGTTACTAGGTCACAAATTAAGGCTGATGACTCTAAGGAGCATCATTAATCATAAAACTTTCCTTTCTGGGTGATTATGAAAAAGGTGAGCCAGATAAACCCACATTGTTCTGGTTATAGTATTTGGTCTTTTGAGATTAAACTGCTTTGTTTCTGTTAACACTGCAATGTTTCTTCCCTATAGATTGGGTAAAAATGTTTTGTATAGCGACTTGCATAATACCTTTCAATGCAGGCCTTAAAATACTCAGAAATGTGTACTAGCCTTTCACTTCCAGAGGCCTGGGTTCAAACCCTGCTTTAGGTAACAAGTGAAAAAAACATTATTAGCTTTATTCTTCCTCCTATAAATCCACATCACAAATGAATCTGACATAATAGGCAGTTTTTGCCTAGCAGACAAGACTAATGGGGGAGTTACAGAGGAGGATGATTCAGGTGCCATTGTCAGAGCTGGGCCAGGAAGCTAGCACAGCGTCTGCTTTCATAATGTCTGGCTCAAGCTAGTGTTATTAGCACCAAACTCAGCTATGAAAAATAAAAACTGATGTTCTGACTAGGAGTCAGACAAACATGTCCAAAATTCAGAGTGGTCTTGGGGGAATCTCTTTCAGAAAATACTTCCCATTTTAATTATGAGTGCAGTGTACTGAAGGTAGCAAACATAAAGGGGTATGTGCATGTGTGGGTTGGAGTGGGTGTTTCAGTTTTTCTTTTAACTGAAATTAAGCACAACAGGTAGGAAGCTCCTTAGTGGATTTCAAATGAGTTCTTGTGCATATGTACAAAAGACTTATTCAGTGGCTGAAGCTGCATTCTAGGATTCCATTTGCAAATAGGAATCTGGTGTTGTCAGAGAATACAGGGTTGCAGCATGGATATTTTGAGCATATTGTTACCTTTCTATGGATCTGGCATTTCTTGGTGATTTCCTAAGGATGGGAACATCTGCTTTTGTGCAGGACAGTGAACATGTAATTGAATCATAATTTTCAAATGTTTCATAAAATAAATGAAAAAAAAAAAGAAAAGAAAAGAAAGAATCTTATTAATTTACTCTATAGAAATATGACAGCTCAGCCTACGGTATGTGTTTACACCAGTGGGTGACACTACAGGATCTTGTCCTCATCCTGAGGCTGGAAGGGTGTGAGAAACTTCTTCTCAAAGAAAACAGCATGTAAGTAACCTCTGGGCCTAATGAATCCCTGTATCGCTCCAGTTTTATCAGGATACCTCCATTGCTTTCATTGAACTCAACTAATGTCTTCTGGGCCATATTTCCTGCTGATTCATTGCAGACTTTCCCCAGAATTTCCATTATTATCACTCCATCATTTCATGACATAGTGGTAAAAACGCTCAAGTCTTGTTTGCACTAACACTTAGATTGTTGTTACCAGAAATGCAGCACCCGCATTTCAGACTGTTGATGTAATAGAGTACACATTTTTCTACTGTAGACACTGTGTAAGTCACTTTGCACTGCATGTTTCCTCTCTGTGTTCTAACTTGTGGTTTTACAGTGGCTTAACTCCATCAATTTCAGTGGGCTTACTCCTGATTTGCAATGGTGTAGCTGATCAGACTCTGTCTTCCATTTTTCTATTTTCCAGCCTTCCATGAAATGCTGTAACTTTCAAAATATTCTTTAATTCCTCCAGAAAAATATCAGTTTTCAAGCATCTTTAGGTAAAGTGAAAGAAAGTTACTGAAAGTCAGCTCTCTAAGGGCAAATGTCTTGGCCTGAGACACACAGGACTGAATCATTAAATTTTGCTTCAGGAAGAAAATGAAAGGGCTGTGCTTTAGAGATTATCCTCAGCATTTGCCCTGACAATGCTACCATCTAACCCACGGTGAATTCAGGAATATGGAATGCCTACCTGAAGGTATATTAGAATTTGGAATTTTGGAGAGGATTGATGCTGTTTTCAAGAGGATAATAACCACCAATCAGCTGAGAGGGACAAAAGGCTTTGTTTCTGAAAATCAAAGGCACAAACATAAGACACACATTTTGAAAAGCAGATAATTGAAAGGAGTCAGTATTATTTTAGCTAGGGATGGGCAAACTGGTATTGACAAAATAAGAATCCTCCTTCCCCTTGAAGTGACACACCCACACTAGAAATGTTTGCCTATTTCTAGAATGGAAAGGAAAGTCTTTTTGAAGACTTCGAAGGTTCTGAAAAGCTGAACTTTTCTCAGTTTTCATTTTCATTCTCCCCTCTTCTTTTGGGTTGGGTCTGGGATCAGAGCTGGAAATGCAGAAATACTAGAAGAAAGGCCGTTATTGTGCTACTTCTGATTGACTGAGTGTCGGGAATACTGGAAATTTCATGAGAGACTGTTCTCATGAGATGTGCAGACACATTTTACAGTCTTTGGTGGTTTGGATAAGTATTCAAATGTTTGGCTGTCTCTCTAAACCAAAAACAAACTCTGGACTTCTTGATGATCTCCAGTTACTAGCTGAACCTTTGAGCCAAATTCTGCCGTGACTTTCCCCATACACAATCCTGTTGATTTTAACTGGATTTCACAAGGAGTGCAAATCAGCATACAGAAGTGCCCTATTATGCTCCTCTTTCTCTTTATACCATGAGTTGACATTACTTGTAGAACTTAGTAAAAGAATAGCTATATAATTTAGGAGTCAATACTATTTCTAGTATTTATTTAAGTATTAGTACTAAGTGTACTATTTAATATTGTAGTTATTTTAGAAATTAAAGCTAAATTAATGCAAATGGAATTTTACAAAACTAGGAAGCTGGCAATGATTTCTTACGTCCCTGACAATATAATAACTGATTCAATGTGAAAAACTGATTCAATGTGAAAATGTTATTTACATTTACTATTACAGTCCATCTCATGGTAGTTCCCTTTTATGACTTTCAAGTGACACATTGTGGATAACTGTACTTTTATGTCATTGTATTTATTTACCGTTGTATTGGCCAGATTTTGTTTTGAGATCACTGGTCCCCCTTGGAGAGGGTGGAGTTGTAATGTTCCTGGGGCAGCTCAGAAAGGAGTTTTAGGATCCCTCTGGGACAATTCCATCCCTTCTGGAGTTCCAGCAAGTAGAGGCTACCTTGTGTGGCCAGTGGGGCTGGTCTCCACCCCAGCCCTTTCTGTATCCTTTTGGAAGGCTGGTTACCCCTGAGGTGCAGGAGAACTGAGTCTCTGAGCTCAGGGGAGTGTGTGGCCAGCAACTGCATAAGGTTCTTGCACAGGTGGTGCAAGGTGCATGTGTGGGAGGCTCCTTGAAACCATCCCCTCCTCACCATGCACCAGCTCTACAGCTGGACATTCTCTAGTCCTAGGACATTTAAAATAAATAAATAAATAATGAAGTGTTTGCTACTGTTGTTAGTCTGTTTTGTGTCTTGGTGACCAGATTGATCTGCTGGCACGGACCTCACCAGAAACTCCGCAGAGGGAGGACACAACTTTATGGATAGAGAGCATTTTCCTCTTAATTTAATTTAGTCATTTCAAAGCAGCATCTTTGCATTTTGGTACAGGATTAAGAAGGACAAGATCCCTTTTAACCTCCACTGACCTAAAGGCGCTAAAGAAAAAGCTTGGCTGACAATGCTAAACACTCCAGGAAGTAGCATTTGCATGAATATCCTTCACGAATGCTAGCTAAATGAGTTTACAGAGAAATGCCGCATAGAAAAGAACTGGATTAGATGAGTTTCTGATTTCAGAAGCATTTATTGTTAACCTAATTAGATTCTGTTCAGCACAGCAAAATCAATCCAATTAAAATAAGAAAAATATTTAGAGCTGGTCTTGAGACAGTTACTAACCTTTCCTTGTAGGCTTTTTGTTTAATATGAGTTCTATTTCCTCCTGACTTCACCATTGCCGAAACACTTTCTTTTAATTTTGCCAGTAGGAATATTTAAAGGCTCAGAGTTTTCACGACGTTCCTCATCTCCAGGGGACAATCCAGTATTGTTTGGTAGTGACCAAACAATTATTGATTTTTAAACTACTTCGTGCCTATAGTATATATAACATTGGACATATTTTGATTGCATCTCTCTCCCCCAATTTTCATATGTTGCTCATTGTCTTAGGTTCTGAGCCAGCAAAGTTCTTAAGCATGTGCTTATCTTTAATCATGTGAGTAATCCCATTGACTTTAATAGAACTACTGACCTCCTTAAAATTAAGCACACACTTAAGTGCTTTGGTAGGCCAGGGCATTAGAGGCTTGTTCAAAGTTTGTTGAAATCCACAGAAAGACTCCCACTGAGGCCAGTGGGCTTAGGAACAGGCCTTTACTCTCTAAGCACTTCAGGACAGGGACTGGGTCTTCTTGTGTACAGCACCTAGCACAGTGCGATCTCGATTCTGATGTGGGGAGTGTCTCTGTGTTTTAGTACAATAGAAACAGTAAACAATAACTACAATAGTAACTGCAGGCTTCTCACTTCTGTCAAATACATTAGTGGCTAGTGTAGGTCAAATAGACTTGTCCCATTACCAAACTATCGCCACCACAGTTGGGAGACAAACTCGGATACATATGAGGCACGCTAGTGGTCTTGCCCTTGCACTGTTCCTGTTTGGTGGATAAAAGGCCTGATCCAAAGCCCACTGAAGTCCATATCCTTCTGATTTGGAGGGTTGATTCAGACCCTTCTGACATCTCACACTGTGGCAAACTATGGCTCTGATCCTGCAATCTGATCCAGAAAGGTAGAGCCCCTGCTCCTGTGTAGAGCCCCATGAAAGTCAAGGAGACTCACCTCACACACAGAGAGGTTCACGTGCCTGGATCTGATAGCAGCATCAGGACACGCATAAACTCATATGACACCAGATTACATTTTTCACTGTGTGGTTCACAGATAATTCAAACTGCTGTTAGTCAGTCAGAACTACTATTTCGGAAAATGAGCTCTGAATAATATTGATGTGTAGCCATAGGTGCCATGTATGATGAATTACCTTACTTTGTTAAATAGCCCCACTTATTTGAATGAGTATACACTTCTTGATGTGCATGTCATTTTTTCATCCTCTCTCCTGGTTTTAGTGTTAGATCGCTCTGAATAGCATATCTTGTTTCTTTTACTTAAAACGTTCTAAAATAACTAAATTGAAAAAATGCTCGTGGAATGTGTATATTTTTCTCTAGTCAGCATGAAATTGTTAATGTGAAGTCTGGCATGTCAGGACACCTTTCTAATGGTGATAAAAATAATTCTTATTAAAAGTCTCACAATACCTCAAGGATGTAATTATGTTATGCTAACCACACCTCCTGTCGTACCCTGCTGCTTAATTATACTGCTTCACTAAGTTGTTATTCTGCCTTGAGAAACACGGAACAGAGAGTGAGCAAGGGTGAGTGTGTGTTACAGAATAACAAAACTGACATAATAACGAAAAACACACAACTATTTCAGAAAGAAAACCATCTCCAGACGAAGCTGGAAAACCGAATGGATCAAACTTAAAGAAGCCAGTGACATTAGGAGAAACTAAGAAACCAAATAAGAGTTCCACAGAGGCATGCAGTGCTGAGATATAACTGGTTAGTATAAATAACAAGGAAGCCATTGATCAAACCTAAAATCCCCTTAACAAAAAGGTGCTTTTAAAGCCTGGGGCAGCAACCCATCTTGCACAAAGAGAGTAAAATATCATGTTGAGCTGGGTTGAGCAGGTTTGCCTGCTGCTGACAGCTTAAGCTGTATTTGGCTACTCATTCAAACACAGTTTAAAAAAAAAATCCCATAAATAAAACAAAGGGAGTGAAAGACAAAAAGATTATATTGAAATAAAAATTAGGCTTAAACCTTCCACGTTCCTTTCTAACTCCTCTTGCTGGCCCCAAGTATTGTGAGGGCTAAGAACAGTGTATGGTGCCACGTCACATTGGTTCAGCTGTCACTTTCAAAGTGCGGTGAACCTGTTTCCTCTTTCATTTAATCTGAACGAACCTCCCACACATTATCCTAAAAACTATCTCAAACTCATTGCTCTTATCCAGGGAGGCAAAAGGCAAAAGCATACATGAACTAATAGCTTTAGTCATACTGGATAAAGTCCCAAAGAGAAATATGGAACCTTTTGACACCTTCTCATTCCTTCCCAGTCCTCCTCTGTGTTGTCCTGTCTGTCTCTTTCTCACCCCATTAAATCCTTCCCCAAATATTTATTCAACTTTCCCATCCCCTTATCTGATTCTGGTCCCCTTTTCTCCCCGTTGTGTCTATCCCTGCCTTGAACCCAATAATTCCCATGATTTCCCATCCATCCATCCTTTCTTCCCGACTCCTTAACTGTGTCATTCTCACACACATGCACATGCAAGCACTCACACACACACACACACACACACACACAATTTGCATTCTTGTGAATCAAACTCTCCGCACATTCAACAATCTCTGCTGAGTCTGTGCCATCACATGCGTTTAGATTGCCCTGCAATTATGGTTTAATGTCTCCTCATTAAAAACTGCTGCTATTGAAACATTAGCCCACAAAAAAGGAGGTGATAAAGTACATTTTAAAAAAAGGAGCACCCGTTGGTTTTTTACCTCAAATGCACTTCTTTTCCTGACAGTATTAAATAAAATTAGAAATTTGTTAAAAGTATTTTTAGGAAGAGAATGGAATCTGTATTTAGACCATTGTCTTACTGACACCGTCACATAATATTTTATTTTCAGGTTAAAAAAAATGCATACATTATACTTTATAAAGGTTCCCTCTACAAAATGAATTCAGATAATATGCAGAAACTACTGACTGCTGTTATAATAAGATGCATTCAAACTGTACCAAACACATTTGTTAGTAATGTGAAATATTGACATGAAAGAATAACTGATGGAATCAACAAGCAGATATAAATCTAGTATTTCAAGGGAGTTTAATGCTGTGTTTTTTTCTCCCTTTGTGGGCGGTGGATCAAGAAGGTGATGTTTCTATTTCTATTTTGCTTTTTATCAAGAAATACCATTTACACCATAGACACACATGCTTTAGCTTTAAGGACACGAGTGGTCCCATTGACTTTCCATGGACTTAACGTTAGGCACATGTGTCAGTGTTTGCAAAATCTGGGCCTTATTTTGCTAAGTAATTTGGGCGTGGTGCATTGAAAGCCTGGGAAGTTTTGCCACTGATTTTAGAGGAAGCAGGATGAGGCTTTTAATAAACAAGACTGGGCTTGGTCAGTACTAAGATGTCTATGGAACACCAAGAATAGGTCTTGTATCAACATAAAGTTGATGGCGGCACTGTTCTTTGGTATGTCATTTGGGGCCAGATTGTCCCAGGATCTTGAAAAAAGGGGAAGGTGAAAGGGGCTTTTCCCCCGATAACCTGTGCAAGGATCAAAGACAACCATAGACCTTTCAATGGGGGATTGTTCTCTACATATTAATGTAGAGAGTACAGATCTCTTCAAGGGAACAAGAAAGGACAAGGAGGAGGTAGGGCCCTGACCACAGTTCTGTACTACCTACAAAGAATCACTCCTGTTGCAAAACAGGGAAGCCTAAGGCACAATCCCTGCTGAGCTCTCCCTGGAGCAGTGCTGCTCTGCATCAAGCTGGGTGTTGCCTGCATGACATAGTCTAACCCTTAACTCCCAGCTTCCTCATTTGTAAACTAGGGATACCAATTCTTCTTTGCTTCAAAGGAGCGTCTAGAGTGCTTGCAGCACTTGTACAATAGACATACCCTAAACCTGTTGTAGAATTTTTTTGCAGGTTGTTAAAAAAAAAAACTTCCAGTGTTCTATCCTAGAGGTTGCTGCATTTCACTGGTGGATAAAATGATCCCTACTATGTTTGTATTCCAGAAAGCCCTTAACTGGCTTTAATTAGGGCCAGTTTGTGGCCTGTTTAATGCTCCTGTACCAGGGCAATAAGGGAGACTAAGACATCTGAATCACAGTCTGCTTCCCAAGTGGTTTCTGTGACAGTATGATAATGCACCTGCAGGGAAAGCCACAGTTTAGCCCTAATATAGTGGGATCAGCATGGCTACAACAACACTGCATACAATATAGCCCATAGTCAGTGTTTGTTAAGCCTTCCAAAATCACACAATGAAAGTCATTACTGTATAGAAGTGCAGAGTATTATTATTATTATTACTCCTTCATTATAAAGCCAACTTGGGGAAGATATCTAGTAATGGGTGAACAATTTGGTGATGTCACACAACTGCACTAAAAATAACATTTTTTCTCAGAGGAGGAATGTCATAAAACTAAAGAATACTTTTAGGTTTTTTGTCTCTCTTGTTTCAGAGGTGAGTCATGAAAAAAACCTAGCAGAAACTATTGAAAAATGAATTGTTCTCGTGTTAGCTGTGCCTCTGCTGCCAAAATGAACTTTGATTTAAATACCTGTAGCCACCTCATGGAAATCAGTTTGAGGACCATGTAACAACAGTTCCAAAGTCATCTAGTACTGCAACTAAACATTTTTAACTGGAGAGGGCGGAATGCACATGCCATGTAGAACACGTTCAATGTATATTACACAGCACTGAAATATTTTCTTTTATGGCACAAAGTATACTGGTCTTTGCTGTGTCAAGTAAATATATACCTATCTTTCCTTACATAACTAGCATCAGCCCTTTCTATGATGAGGTTTTTTTTGGTGTTTTTTTTTCTAAGATGTGTCATCAAATAGTTAGAATTCCAGAAGAAACAGACAGCATTCCCCATGTATGCTTCTCACGACTGAAAGTATAAACTTCCTTAATACCTCGATTAGAAACTAAAGAAGAAACCAGGGCATTTCAGTCATGAGGAAGAACATAACATTCCTGCTTTGTAGGGTTTCTATGTGTTTATTGTTTATTAAAGCTCTTTTACTCTTCATTGCAATAAGTCATGATTAATCCCAATTTATTCAATTCCCCTTGAAGAGAGTATATAAAATGTTAGTATAACCAAATATATTTGAGGAGAGTGTGGCTTGAGCCATGATCTATACTGTGGTGGTATAGGGGAAGGACAGCTCTTCAGTGAGCCCACGAAAAATTCTGGCTAAGTCAGCCTGAATTCCTCCTTGGACTCCAAAGCTGCGCACATTGGAGCAGGAACTCCGTCACCCTTTGGAAGGATGCAGCATGGGTTAGTCCCATGCTGTGGTCATTTCCACTGGCCAGAGTAAGGAGGGGCTAAGAGAAACCATCAGACTGCCCTTATCCTATCCCTTCTAGCCCAGCTCCTCACTGGTGGCATTAGCCTGGACCAGTCAGAATCTGGCCATAGGAATATATATACTACACACAATAGATACACACTTTCATCTGTACAGTTGGAGCTCATGCTTCTCAATGTGTGTACCACCATGATGGGAATATTTTAGAGAATAATGTTTCATTCTCTCTTGATCTAGTCATCTTAAAAGGAATCGTTGGGGTTAGTAAAATGTGTACATTTATTTGCCATGCTTTTTGCAAATAATGGTAGCTGATTTTATCCATAAGCTAAGTAAGTAGTGCAGTGGAATGCTAATACGGAATTCTTCTTATACAGATGTTCCTTTCCATTTTTTGTATATTCTTCTAGTTTCCTTTGTCGGACATTTGAATCTAACAAATATTAAGAAATAGGGGACTCTACAAATTTTAAAAATGGTGATGTGAGGGAGTGGCTTATATCCATGAATAGCATATAAGTTATTGTTTTATTCACCATTAGCTTAGAATATATAAAGACAGATGCTTTTCATGCTCTGTTTGTAAATAAACCACCCAGACGATGCAGCTTTAGGTTAGAGATAAGAAATTTTTTTTATCTTGGTGCCTTAGAAATGTGCCCTCTTTAAATGACCTGAGGGTAACAGCATCGACACCAAGTAAAAACCATAGAAATATACTAGAAATTATTATCCCAGCTGGATTTGAACAGTAGAACAAAGCTAGAAACTTGACTTCTCACTTTCTCCTTCTATTTAGATCTGGGCAGGAAGCAATCTTCCTGTCATACAAAAATTTTCAAAATTGTTCTCGTCCCTAATAGGAATGAAATTTGAAAAACCTTGAAAATTTTCACAAACTGATCATAAAAGAATTCATATTGGAGTAAACAAAATGTTTTGTTTTAATGATTTTGTTTTCATTTTGACCTTTTAAATATTTTTAGCTCCTTTTAGTATAAATTAGCCAAAATTTCAAAATGAAATGTCATTTTGGACCCAAAAAAATGAAACTTTTTCCCCAAGATTTTTTTGAACTGCGAAATGGATTCTTTCTGGCTAACAGGTTTGGTTCTGACAAATTAGCATTTTATTACACACAAGGTTTCATCTGAAAATTCCTGGCTGGCTCTAACTCTACTTCCCATCGGAGGAAAGGGTGATTAGTCCAGGATGTACGGCTGGAAAGGAGTCCACCCTAGGAACATGGAGCTATTCCAGCAGAATACTGGAAATTGTGGGGAAAACATTTGAACATATTTCTGCTGTTTTCTTTTGCTTGTTTTTGTGCCTCCATAATGTCACATTTTTGCTTTATTCTAATGGTGTGAAAACATGTAATTTGCCTGGTGTAAGCTGCTGGAGTCCTCACCCAGCTCCAAACGAAACTACACACCCCTGGAATCAGAGTCATCCCATACAGGGTCTGCAGCAATGTTAATAAAAAGACCATTCAAAAATGATACAATATAAAGCCAAAACCCAATGCTTCTCCTCTGACCTGACCGCTCCTGTGGTTCCTTCCCTGCAGACCTATGTGTCCCAGACACAAGCTTCCTCAGCTAGAAAGATATTCTCACATCCAGTCTAACGACAGTGGGCCAGCAGCAGCAATTAACCTGCAGCTCCCTGCAGGTTTCCAACCCCCGCAAATGGAATTGGGTGACAGGAGAGCCTTGCCACTCTGAAAACATGGAGCTTGCAACATTCCTTATGTTAATGTGAACATGTCTCAAATGTGAGGCCACTTTCAACTTCGCAGGGAAATGTGAAAATGATCAGAGTTCATGAGTAGTTCATATGTCATTGCAAATATTTCATACACTCCTATTAAGCATCTCTCTCCTTTCTGCCATTAGCTAATAGGAGCACTCCTAGAAGTAACCTAGATGCTGTGTGATGTACCTGATAGACAGATGGGTCTGCCTGACAGCCTGACACCCCTGTCCTGTGTAGAAAGCAAACTATCATATACTGGGAAACTTGTTGTAGTCTCTAGGAATAGGGTATTTCGCCTTTAAATAGTTTGAGAGTCCTCTAGTGGAACTCCCTGTGTTCTATGTTTTAAAGGCTCACAAGAATGGATCACAGCAGCAGTATGTACATAGCTAAGCCTTACAAGTTTTGTATGGGTCTCAGCTGTATCCATGTGGTTTCTTCTTATGTTTTGTTGTTGTTGTATAAAGAGAAGAAGACACAATGCTTGTATAACCACAGAGCAGAACAGGTTTTTAATTTGACATTTATTTTTAAAATATAAACATTGTACTGTATTATGGTTGGAGGAAGTTTATGGCTATGAAATCTGGCCTAGACCTGTAACTTTCCTTTCAGAGTCAATGGTCCATTCAAAGCAAAGAGGATGCGCTTTCCAACTAGGGGAAGTTTCCCACCTAGAGTATTGGACAACAGTATGTCCTAGATTCATACTGCTGTTCTTTGTGCCAACAGTTTGCATTATATTACATGAAATCAGACACTGTGATCAACAAGCATGATTTGGATGCATCACTACTGAATGATTTATTATAGTGGAAAAGCAGCAAAGCTGATATTTACCAAACAAAAACAATAACAATCAATAGAGAAGTTATTACATACTGAAAAAGAACAACCCATTACTTTGCAAAACTACTTTTGGGCTTGTCATACACTGTCTCCAAGACCCCAATCCTGTAAGAATTAGACAGGTGCTTAATGTTATGCACAGTATGTAATCCAATTGATTTTAATGGGTCTGCAAGCTTAGCCCATGCATAAGTCTTTGAAGGCTAGGGTCTAGTTGTGTAGATAATTAGACACTATATA
Source organism: Emydura macquarii macquarii (assembly GCF_026122565.2). Lineage (NCBI taxonomy): Eukaryota > Metazoa > Chordata > Testudines > Chelidae > Emydura > Emydura macquarii. The sequence continues at coordinate 86,904,559 of NW_027131390.1, forward strand.
TGTGGCCCAGAAGAAATGCACCTTTGTAGGCTTCCTAAAATCAACTCCTAATACCAAAGGGCCAGTGGCATTTTCCAGTGGTAGCAGAATGCCAGGTTAGCATTTGCACTGCCCTTTCCCAAGGGTGGGGTCTCTGATTCACGTATTGCAGTCAAATTCTTAGAGATGCCATTGGGGAGTGCCATTTATTTTTATGTATTCTTTCAAGTTTTATTTAAAAACATCAATTCATTGCTCTGGCACTTTCACTATAATTAAAAAAACACATTAAGACAGGGAGTTTCCTGATGTCCGATGAGGGGTTGGGTTCTTCCCTGGTTGATGGGATGACAGTCAGCTGCAGAAGAAGTTTCAGAGGTTTACAGTATTCTGCTTTTCCTTGGCTGACAGTTCCAGTAGACAGTCAGCCTGTGATAAAAAGAACAGGGCTATACTGCTTGGGTGGTTTAAATGTAACACTAGCAGTGAGAATATGGACTATAGCTCTTTTCTGCAACCAGATATTGGGAAAATCCTCCTTCCCCTCCCCTAAAAGGACTCCTAGAGAGATGAAGCTTTATTATTATTTAAAGAAAACAAAGAATGTCCTGGGGGGTGAGAAAGCCTATCCATTCCCTGGCCACCAATCATGCTTGATAGTTGCTCAAGCCTGTATTAGCTAATGGTTGTAAAGCAGTGGAGGCAGGGGTGTTACAATGGTACTACAGGTACTACAGCTTGTAACTATTCTGGGCAACCACAGTCATCAGCCATGATGGAATTTAGAACCTTGTGCTTCAATAACATAGGCCCCAACCGCTTGAACTAACCTCTGCACAACAGTAGTACTAGGTGACATCCTCTGTAGACAGCCACTGGAGGGTTACACAGTCACACTCTTGAGTTTGTCTGAAAAGAAGGCAGTGGTGCACATGCACAGAGACTCTATTCCCATGAGAATCCCTTCTTGGGAGCAGCTCCACAGTCCTCTGCTGAAGATCACAATTGAATTTGGGGGGAGGTGGAAATCAGAGGATAGGAGGATTGTTTCTATGGCAGGCTAATCTGCTATGAAACTAAATTCTGTGTCCTGCCAGGTCTGGTGTTGTTAGGAAGGCCATGGATAACTTTTGCTTGCTTGGGATTGTGTTTGCATGTTATTAATGGGCAGATGGAAATGGGCATTCAGGACCTCATGTCTGTGCTGTTTCATATACAGCACAATGTGTTTTTCATTTTTACCCTCATAGTGGGTGAAATTTGACCCTCTGCAGAAAGCTACCACAACTCTGAGGTACTATTTAAGCCCAGTGGTGCACAGACCTTGCTCTGGCCCAATGTACAGATTTTAAATCAGATTTTTCTCTTCTATTCATAAGTTCTATAAACCAAAAGAAAGGCCGGCGGGAGTCCTGATATCAAACTGTAAAAATCAAAGATGATTTATTTGTTTGTTTTAAAATGGGGGGGAAAAGCAAGAAAACATATGAACATTTAGAAGATGCTATGTAAGGAGCGGGAGTGAGGATTGGAAAAAAAGTTTTAAATGAAGACAGATGTGATCTGGCTATAGCAGAGCAGTCAAACAGTCACAAATCCTTTCTGTTTACTGATGCGCCTGCCATGGGCTTGGAAACTAGATTTGTTAGCCAGATTGGTTTAAAAGCAGTGAGGAAATGGCACTCCAAGATTTGGTCACCTTTCATTTTCTACTCCTTTATCACATATTCAAATGTAACTATGGTAAAGGAGCCCATATACTATGACTGTTAGATGGCATAACTCATACCAGGCATGATCAATTTTTGGATAACATTGTTTGATGTATAGCAACACAATACTCGTATCTTTACGCTTCTCATCTAATCGCTCTACTTGGCAGCACATCAGAACTCGATACTCTTAGGCAGAGAACTGAATACATTTTGTTCTGTTATGAGACAAGTTAAAATATGTGAAATATATCTGAAATGTTTTCTCCCCTCTCTTTAAGGAGATGGTGTTTGGATACGTGGACTATTGGCAAGTAGATTGAAGAAGCCTGTGAAACCCACACATGCAGCTGTCATAAAATGAGCTTACTATAAAAGCAACATATGCTGCACTGTATTATAAGATCTTAAAATCATAACATGAGGTGCTTAAAATATTCCAGAATTTAATTACACTACTGTATATGCTTTAAATACATGAATATATAATGCAGACCGATGCTTTTCCAAGAAAAAATAATGTTCCCTCAGTGTGATTGTATGTGTGTGGGGAGGGAATATAAAGTCATTTCAGATTACAGAGTTGGCAGGCTGTAAATTTTGAGTTATAGGGTCTGATCTGGCTCTCATTGTTAGCAGCAGCTATTTCACCATTGATTGCAGATGGAGAAGGATTAAGGCTCTCCAATATCAGGGGTTGTGCAGAAATGGGAAAGATTGATTTATAGCTGAGAGTCTACATGTCAGATTTTAATCTCTAAAAAAACCCTGCCTAGGCTAAGAAATTTCAATACAAAGTTTAATCACAGAAAAAGGTTTTTAAATGTGCATAAATTAAAGACCAGGGGTGGAATCCTGGCTCCAGTGAAGTCAATGACAAAACTCCCATTGACATTAGTAGGGCCAGGATTTTACTCTGGATTGTTATGGTGTCATAGATTCTAAGGCTAGGTGGGACCATTAGATTATCTAATCTGACCACATGTGTATCACAGGCCACCAACACCTTCCAGCACCCACACGCAAACCCCACCAACCAACAGGAGACCAAAGTAAATGTGGCCCTCAGGAGACCAGATCTTTATGTGTCACAGATCCTTGCATGGGCGTGCAAGAAGCATCGCACAGTAGTGCTGCTGCCTATGTTCTCCTCCTCCATTCCAAGAGGCAAGATGATGAAAGGGGAGTGGAAAGTGTCAGAAAACAGTGGATGTCATGGCCTTTCCCCCCCTCCAGGTCAGTGCACTGAGGGAAGTAATCTGAGCTGGCCTAATAGCTGGTGCAAAGCACTCACTCTGGTGAACATGAAGAATCCTGGGAGTGGTTATGTCTACTTGTGGCACAATCCCACTTGTGCTTCTTATAGGGCAGTGTAAATCTGCATAAATAGTACAGTCCAGCTTTGTGTAGAGCTAATTTCATACCCAGAAACCTACAGAGCAACAATCATTCTTGACCTTTGTAGTCTTCAAAGGACTCAATAAACATAAACGAATTCATGTGAACATGTGAGGTAGGTCAACATTATTACCCGCATTTTACAAACAGGGAATCCGAGGCAGAAAGGTTATGTGATCTGCCTCAGGACAAAAAGGGAAATGGTGTTATCTCTGGGATCAGAATGCACTAATTACTGGCTGCCAGTCCTTTGTACAGGCCACTAGACAATACCTCCCTCCTTAAAATTTTGTCATTGCTATCAGATTAACACATATTCAAATCCATTTTAAATTATCCAAATATCATGCAAACCTATAAGGTTATAATTTGTTTAGTTTTCTCTTTTTTTCGACTGCATTTGGATAAGTCATAAGCATTTTTCTATCACCAGTCCTGAATGTCAAGTGGCATTACTTGGATATACCTGAATTCATCTTCAGACTGGAATAGATTGTCATAGTCTTCTACAAAATTAAATGTCTGCTACATTTTGCCAACAAACATGCAGAAGCTACCTGATTTCCAAGTGTCATGCAAGTGTCATGGCAAGAGGACAAAAATAGAGGAATGGAAATTAAGGCACTGCAGATTGCTCCATATGAATGGACCCCTGTGCCCATGTAGAACTCGATTCATGCCTCTGAAGTCAGCCATGGGTGCAAGGTTCTGCCCGCACACAGTGCCATGATGGATCAGGGCCTAAATTAACACTGCTTCTACTTAATGGACAATGGCTGTGAGAAAGATTAACTGAACATGGAAACACACACTTATGGCCTGGTATTAGAGCTGCTGACATAATATTGGTTGGATAATTTATTTGATTAATATTACTTTTTTTCAAAGAAACTTTTCAATTTATTATTATTATTTACCCTGGACTAATTAATATAGAGAACTCAAAAATTTGGAGGAAATTGCACATACTTCTAGAGAAAGGGAAAAATCTTTTTGTAAAGCCTTTGATCCATAAATAGTACTATTGCACTAGAAATTTCAGTGGAAAATTAATTACCAGGGGCCAGATTGTTCCTCCCACTGTAAAATCCATGGAAGGCAGGTAAGAGAGAGGAAAATTCCACTATGGAATTTCCTGCATTTCCATTGGGAGGCTGGGTTTCTCTCCCCAACTAATAAATCCCAAATCCTCAAGACCCATAGGAGAAAAAGTCCATTTTGTGTAGGCCCTGTGACCCAAGCGTCCCCCTCCCTGTCCTTTGTAGCATGGCTTTAATGGATAAACATGATCAGCTGCCCCTATTACTTTCTATGGCTTTTGAGGAGCTGGCAATGTCATTCCCTATTGCCAGGGAAATGCAGAGGTCTAAAGGTATGAGCTAATTTTTTCAGAAACTCGTGTCTAAAATTAGGCTTTCAAGTGCGTCTTAAGGCACCTAAACAAGTAGCCTGGGCTTCAAAAGTACTGAGCATCCAGCAGCTCCCATTTGAAAATCAGGCCACTTATTTTAGTATCTAAATATGGACTTGGAACCTAACTTTAACCACCCATTTTTTAAAATCCTTGTCATTTAAGGACAGATTCATTACAGATACTTGGCATGTACATTAGATAAAGAAGGAAATGGTCTTCAACTATTTTATAATGAAATTGTTAATAGGCATGTTCCTAAGCCAGAACCAAATCCAGACAGGGGTATTCTGGATCCAGATCTGAACTTTACAACTCAGACACATCTCTAGAGGATGTATATGAAATGGAACTTTGGATCAGCGCCCCTCCTATTTTGTAGATTTCTAACTCTAGATCCAGACATTATGCCTTGAGCCCATCTCTATTTGTTAGTAATGTTTAAATTAAAATATGTATGTTATTTCTAGCTTGGTATTTATTGTTTAATGCAGAGTTCTCAACAATGCACTTCTTCAACTGTCAGAATCAGAAGTATGCCTTAGTATAAAAATACGTACTTTGTGTCACATGGCCAAAAGGAAGTGATTAATGTTTGCGGCTATGACATATTCTCTGAATAGCACCAGTGATGATCATTTTGAAGGAAATGCATTCTTTAAAAAAGCAAAGCCAAAACCATATATGACAGTTGTGCTTGTTTTTTTGGTAATCCTTGTGGTTATACACAATACCCATTTTGATGTAGTTATCTCATATGAGAGTATTTCTGCTTTTACTTACTGTGCCAATCATACTTAAACCTGAAGAACTGCAGAGCTCCAGCATCAGGAAATAGAGTTACAAAATAATTATGGTACAACATTGTTTGCAGTTTTGTTGTAGCTGCATTGGTCCCAGGATATTAGAGAGACAAGGTGTGTGAGGTAATATCTTTCATTGGGGTCAGCCTGTGTTAGTAAAAGAGACAAACATTCAAGCTACACAGAGTTCTTCTTCGGGTTCAACACTGTGACATTATTTTGCTATGTTTATGTGGTGATGTTCTCATTGTACATAATAAAAGCTCCTCATCAAGCCAATATGTGCATTTAATCACCATAGTTGGCATCATGAAATGTCTAGGGTCAGAGGAGCTTAAAATATTCAACTTGGAAGAGAGAGTTAAGTTTAAGTTGGAGGTTCATTCATTGACTTGTTTTCTAAGGTTCTAATACTTCTGATCTTAGAAAGTACTTTGTAAGAGTTATTGGAAGAGTTAAGTAAAATTGACATTAACAGCTGATTGCATCACCAGCAGAATGCAATCTGAGCTGCCATGATACCATGAGAGAGACTGTTCTGAGTGAGAAATACTGAGTGAATGTCTTATAGCACAAAATTTCCAAACTTAAGTTCAATGGGACCACCTGCGTGAGTAAGGGTTTGCACAGTCAGGACCCAATTTTTCCTACTCCAGAAGAGGTTCAGAATACTTTGGAAGAGCATTGTGGCTTATAGGCACTTAGTTTAAGATTTTCTGATCCCATAATTGACTAGTAAGCTCATGCTAGCTCTGCAGCATTTATGATATTTTTTCCTTTGCAGCACAATTTTCTACTTGCTGTTTCTTAAAAGCATAATAGATGGCAATTGGAAATAAAAGCTTTCTGGAAGTTACTGTGGAAAACCTAGTGTTATGGTACTTCACTATGGAGCTGTTTTGTGAATCTCTATAGAATGCCGGCTTTAGAAATGTAAAGGGTACTTTTGCCAAAAGCTATTATGTGGTTGAGGAGCTGAAGTTCCAATAGGCCTCTTAAGCAATTTAAAAAATGTTATTCAAAGTCATTCAACTTGCTGGGGAATCTAATATTCTGTATCAGTGAGTTCCAGAGGACTTTGAGACCAAGAATTTAGTGGAACTCAAAACAAGGTTAGTTATTTTTATGGATGAGATGAGAAAATCCATATAGTCACTTTAGACAGGATTTTAAAAAAGGAGTATAAATAAATTCTCATGTTTCTGCCTATGAGCTAACAACTAAGTGGAGTTTTGGAAGGAACCTCCTCTGTGGGTTGGCTATTCCATCCTTGTCCATAATAGAGATTCTAGCACATTCTCTGAAGCTTCTGGAACTGGCCATTGTTGAAGACAGAATATTGGATTAGACGGACCTATATGTCTGATCAAATATTGCAATTCCTGTGTTTTTAACCTAATAACATTAATTAAATTAGTGTAGCAAATGAAAACCAAATAGGTCACAATTACATAACAGATTTCAAAATGGCTAATGACATTTTATATACCATTTTTATGTATGTATTTTTATATACAAACCAAAACCAATTTTTATCCCTCCTGAATTTTGGGGATATTCACATTTTGATCTGAATATTCGGTTTGAGTTCACTCTGGTTTAATATTATTTTTCTGAATATAAGTGAAGGTGCTATAAATGACAAGTACCTAGACTTCTGGATGGCAATAATCTGTCAGAAAAGTCCTCTGAGGACAAAATGTATGCAGCTGTTTTAAGTGCACATGCCATACACACATTCTAATCACAAAAATTTAGATACTTTTCAGTCTGTTTGTAACATTCCAAAGCAGGAAGATACTAACTTATCGGGTTCTGAATCCAAAAGTATGTTGGGAGAAAGCATCACCCAGTGAGTCATATTCACAGCAAAATTCAAGCAATTCCTTAGAAGTACTTCCAAGTTTAACACCATTCCCACAGCAATTTACATAAACCACAGTTACCTCCATAGTTGTCAGAAGGAAGTTGCACACTTTTAGCTCTGTTGTACATGGCTCAAAAGCACACAGGAAACTGAATCTAAGATATGTACATGTGCTGAGCTGAAGCCTTCTGCTGGTTTCATGATTTAAACACAAGATTTTTTTATATCCTAAGTTACATCTCCATTTTTAGATGATATGTTACATATTCTCTTTGGGTCAGGTTGTGCCATTCATTATTACTGCTGTAGCACTTAGGAATCTTAGTCATGGACCAGGACCCTATTGCGCTACATGCTGTACAAACAGAACAAAGAGACAATCCTTTTCCCAAAGAGTTTACCATCTAAGCATAAGGCATTAAGATAGCTCTAAATAAGGCAGAAGAAGTTCCCAGTGGGCACTCTGGAAAGCACTGAGGATTGTGCTTCATGCACATGTCTGAGGGCAGAACTGGACCAAAAATATAAGATTTATATTTTACACTTACGATGTGCTTTCCAGATGAGGATCTCAAAGTATTTAAAAACAAAAGGCCCAATCTTGTGCTCCCAGGAGACATTCAACATCTTGCTGGAGCAAGCCCTAATGATTCTAGCTTCCCAATGCCCCATGAGGTAGGTAAATATTGTTATCCGCAGGAAACGGACACACAAGTGATGTGCTCAAGGTCACACAGGAAGTTTGTAGCAGAGCCCAAAATATAATCAGGCTCCTGGCAGCTACTCCTGTGCTTTAACCATAAGATCCATTATATTTCACAATAATTTTTAAAAGGAATGAGCAGGACAGGATTTTTTTTCCAAATTATTCTTAAATAGTTTATTTCTTATCACAATGGGGGACAGAATATTTTGAATGCTATATATTATACTTCTTCTATAAGCAAAAGTCTCAATAATCAAATTTGTCTTATTCACAAGTTTTAAATTTTTGATTTAAGGTCCTTTACTTAAAGGGTTTATATTCCACATTCTGCTGATTTTTATGTGACTTAGATTGGAAAGTAAAGGACCATTCTTCTTAATTTCCATGAAACCACCCCCTCATGCACAGTCACTACTATCACTGGTTTGTCAGAGCCATCCATTTGTGATGGAAACTAGGGGTTGTCAGTTTTGGGAAGTAAGGAGCAACCATTAAAATATTTTGAGATGTACTTTGACCTAAACAAGTTTGGACATTACAATAATCATCTCACCCCAGCATTATCGTGTAGTTAGAGGTAAGAGAACATTTCCAATGAAGGGAATAGTAAGCATTAGAAGATAAAAACCTAGGGCCAAATTCTTTGGTGATGTAATGCCGTTGACTTCAATAGAGCTATGCTTGCAAGGAATATGGTGATGCTGGCATCAATCTTTAGGTGTTTAAATATCAAATATGCCTGATTCTTCTATCACACCAGTGTAAATCAGGAGTAATTCTTCTGAAGTCAATAGTTATGCTGTCAGAAAACCTAGGTAAGTGTCAAGAGAACTAGGCCTTGCTTCTGAAAGTGTCAGTCCTTATGACATGTTATTATATATAATTAATTATAAGCTCATACCAGAAAATGTTTGTTAACTTGTCTGGACAAGTTTAAGGGAAGGAGAAAGGTTCTACATGATCTGGGATGGAAAACAAATATGTAGGAGGGAGCCACATTCTTTTCCCACGTTACAGCATAACACGTGAATTCACCTTTGGAATTTTGATACTTACCTTTTATGGTTAAAAAATGAGACTTGACTTTGACTTTGTAAATACATGTTCAAGTTCCAGTACAACCTGCCCATTAATACACACCCATATGTGCACACCACACAACTAAATGCTGGGCACAGGTTCATGAAAAAAGGGAAAGCACAGCTTTAGCAGGATAAGAGAGTGAGGACAAATTCTATCCTCATTTACATGAAATTGGTTTTAATTTAAGGGAGGTTTTGGTTCTTGTTGTTCAGTCTTGCCTCCAGAATACAACACACAAACTAAGTAGTTAATTTTTGGCGTACACCATCCATCAGGGGGCAGAACAAGAGTTTTTAAATGGATTTACATGTATTCATGATTATATTTTCAAAGCCTTTTCCTCAACCATTGGAAGTAAATAGAAATCCTTCTATTAATTTCAATGGGCATTGAATCAAGCCCTAGTTAAAAATATATTGGGCTATGTTCTGTTGTTTTTGCATTACCAGAGTAAATCCAAAGTAATTTATATGAAGTTAATAGAATCAGTCTGGATTCATGCCAGCTTTAAAGGAATTTGTTAGCTAGCTAAATCTAGGGATAATAATGGAGCTTGCAACTATATGTTAACTATAGAATGTGCTAATATGCATGTTATAACATACACATTATGTTCTATTATACACACAGACACACACTTCAATTGTATGGAACTTTTTGAACTAGACAGACAAAACAGTAGAAATAGGAATGATTTTGCATTGGCAGGAGGGTAGATGATTATATAATATAGGTCTTTTCACTCTGGATCTTCTCTGTATCCTCAGCTAGTGTAAACTGATGTACCTCTATTGACACTGATTTCAAACAACTGAAGATCTTGCCTTATGTGCCCATTTTTGAAATTCAGTATGGGCTGGGAAAATATTTACTGCTTTAGTGAAAAGATCCCAAAGATGAAAAAAACTAACAATAGCTTCAGACCAAGGTGATTAAGTTACAGTGTTTATGGGAGAACCAAACTGGCAATATTCAGTCTTGCATTTGTGACAGGTTTAAAGCCTAACATTTTGTGACACTGTAGAACTAGAGATGGGAACATATGCCATTGGAAAGCTGAGATTCCCAGCTTTCCAATGAGATAACATGTTTCTCTCCATGGAAAGTGCGAGATATCAAAATTAATGTTGTGAATTTCTATGTATAGAAAAAAACTATTTGAAGTCACTTTTAGAGGTGTCTTAACATTATAAGTCCAGACGCTTGGACCCTGTCACCTTTGCATTGTTCTGGCAGCATAAAGGGGATACAAAGTTATTGAGGCATCATTTGGTATCTTCAAGCTATAATAGGCATCTCTAAAGTATTCACTCCTCCTGGCCCACCAGAGTAAGAACTTTCCAGGAATATCTCATGGGTGGGAAGAGCATGGCCAGAGCATACAACCTACTGCTATCTTGGGTTGGCAGAACAGCTCTTGTAGATTTGTGATTGCTGGCTCAAGTTAGAACAATCTGAAAGCTGTTTAATTTGTGCCCCAGGATTGAAGGTCAGAAAGGTTGCTAAAAGCCACCTATGCCTGCCTTCCTCCTCAGATACATCCAACTCACTTTCAGAATATCTGAGAATCCGTCCAATTACTTAATTTTGTTCTCTCTTTGAGGGCTGTATAACTAGACTTACACTAACTGACTCACCTAATTTAACTGTGGGAAAGTTAGAGTAACATTTAAGACCTCTCAAAAGCATTTCCAAAATAATTTTGTTTTGTTTTTTCCTGGAAAAAATGCAACATGCACAGAATGCATGGTCATGTTATTTCATATAAAGTTTTTATCCTCACTCCTTTTCCATAATGTGCATAATTTATGCCTGTAATGCAACCATCCCAACTCACATTAATAAAACCTTTATACTTCATCACATTGTCATGTTATATTCCACATACTGTATGTTTATGTAGTATATGACATGCGGTATGTCCAGTCCAATTGTAAATGAAATTAAACAAGTTTTGCTTTTAGTCATCTTTACTAACGACAACAAAGATTATTTAAACATAATCAGAGGAAGAACAGTTTTAAGATTTTTATTGGTACATTTAAAAATGTCTTACTATTGACACAAACACTGAATATGTTATAAAGACAGTTTTTCAGTTCTGAGTCAATTAATTAAAATGACTAAGTAACCTTTTCCCTATCGGTGGAAATCCCAAATTTGAAAGTATGTGAGACCTGTTAAAACCCACTGCCTTTCACTCAATTACTCTCACACTCCCTGAGGAGAAACAAATTGTGTGTAATCTACAGATGTTCACACTTTTTTACCCTAATCTGATCTAAAAGTCGATGATATGGGACAGAAGCCAGACTTGCAAAGGTCATCTCCTTTTTTTCTGGCTCTAGCTGAAGAGCTGGATTGCTATGACAACCTTAGTACACTAAATCTAATGGCCTAACAGCACAAATAAATGTATACAAAAGTGTTTACTGAGCTGAGGGTTAAAATAGCAATACAAAATGTATTATGTTATGCAACATACATGTACGTGATCTTGATGTGTATAAGGAAACTGTTTTGAAGAGTTCTGGGAAGTGCAAACTGAGTTCACAAGGATGACTTGGGAACTTAAGTTAGGGCAGAATTTAGTCTCATGAATCAAAGTTAAGGAGATACCTCACATATCAAAAGTTGCATTGAGTGGCATTTGAGTATATTCTAAAATATTACTTCTAGCCCACAGAATACAAAGTGAATTAATCCAGTATGGCCATAGTCATGTGGAACTTGAATCTCCAGAACATATTTGTCAGGGAAATAATGAGGATGGCAGTGATTCTGATCCCACTGGGGGCAAAATTAGGCCCAGAATTAATGCTGTATAAGTCTTTACATGATTCTGTTATATCTTGCAGTGAATAAAGAAATGGAATAAAAGTCAATATTTCATCCTCTGTGCTGTTCATCATCCTGTTTAGATTAGTCTTTTTAACTTGTATGAAAATCCAGGAGAGGTTCAGCGTGACCTAGAAAGATCCTCTTTGACTCAGGGATTATTAAAATCTAATTTTTGTGTTGCAGCTGCAACTTGTAGTTGTATTCATGGCAAAATATACCCCAGAGAGATCCTCCTTCCACAGTGGCCTCTATTTAAACTGTAACCCTTTAATTAGAATGGTGATATCGAAGTCCATTACACAATTTTTCTGAAATGGAAGCTACCTTTAAAATGGGCAGTTTTTTTAGTCAGTGAGAATTTTTTACAAGGATAATAGCTTTTCCTTTCTAAATGGTTTGGTAGGAGGAAGTTTAATAAGACTAAAATGGTCAATTTTCTGTGTGATGTGCAGACATTTAACTATGCAACTCTTATTATCATATTATATTATCAGAAATTCTATAATTAAAGCCCTGTCAACTGCCTTAAAAATATGTGGTCACAACAATAAGTAATAGCTGTCTATTACAGAGTAAGTTAATAGTTTGTATACCTCTGAATTTTGGTACCAGCATACCTGTGTTTGGAACGTGTTTAGAATGTGTTCTTATCTTGGATGAATAGGTAGGTCAGTTTAGGTTGTAATAAAAATTGCTTTTAGAGGAATAGAATAAGGATAAGCCTTGCTCAATGGCCATGTCTTTCCTCAGAAACCAATCCTTCACTCATGTTAATTGTAAAAAAAAATGTATAATAGCATTATGGAAAAGACTGACAAGATTTAATAGAAAATAATAACTTTTCCACATGTTTCTTTTAGGCCCTCCTGTAGAGTTCAATAAAAATTATATCCCTGCTACAGGATGGTTAAAACATGTATAGAAAGGATCTCTCATTTGCAGTCTCTTTTAAATTCTATAAGTTTCTTAATGCATTCCTATAGAATCCATCCCCATTAAATTATCTAAGTTATTCCCTAAAGACATGGAACATTTCAGGACGTACGTGCGCTCCATGCAATCCCACTAACTTCATGGTAATTATGTGAGGTGTACATCAGTACAGAATTTGGCCTCTAACTATATGGCAGGAAGTAGCTTGTCAATGAGACAGAAAATAATAATAAATTCAAAAGCTGACTGAAAAGTTGTTAAAGGTTTTAAATGGCATTTTATAAAGTAACTGTGATTTTTCAGAGGGGCTGCTCTGCTGACAATATGGACTGGTAACTCCCATTACCTATTCACATGGGTATGAATTACAGGAATGTATCAAGGGCAGAGGAGGCCCTTACGTGCACTGAATAACTGAGGTTTGTTGGTGGTAGGAATAGGTAGCTAGAAGGCCTCCAGCCTCCAACAGTTTGAGGAGAACAGAACCCTTTAAAAATTCCACAGGAAAATGTTGCTGATCTCAGGCTATTTTGGTTGATGATGCTCCTTGAGCGGAGTCCCTGGGTGGGGCTCTTTTGGTTCCCAAGCTAGGATTTAAAGCCATCTTCCCTTGTGGAAGCCCTATAGAGTGCAGTGTCAGTAAGAACTGGTAATGTTGTGTCCTAAACCATTTCATCCAACTGGAGGCTACTTTAACTTACTTTAAATTACACATCTAGTCACTAGCAGTAAGTGGACTATTAGTCTGGAGTTTCATAAAGAAGTTTTATTTGAAGGCTTTGCAGTATCACCAGCTAGGAGGGCCTGCTGGTATCCTATAGTTTATTTCTTTAAGAGTTCGGTGATATAAAGATTTTTATTTTGGGGCATTTCCACCACACATGTGGAAATAATTTGAGGCCTGGTCCAAATTATGTTGGATGTCAGTGGGAAATTTCACTGACTTCACAGGGCTTTGGATCAGTTTCTGGGTCAATCAAATATCACTATAGTTTTAGAACTTTTTTTTTTGTATTTAAAGGTGAATAAAAAAACCAAAATTCTCATCTCTCTTTATTACATTATACTCTGGGAATCTTGGAGTTTCAGTGTTCAGAGCTCTTTGAGATCTATGGATGAAAGCTAAATATTAATATGTGAGTGACAAATGCAGGATACAGCTATGGGAACCTAGATGAAATGTGTCATTTAAATCTGTGAATTTATATGCTGATTTAGGGCCTTTATTTTCCTCTACATTGGAGAGATGTGCACCCCATCACACAACCAGACATGTCCTTGAAATGCATGTGATTTCATGGATGGCAGATCACCATTGATGTATAATTTGTTCACACTGAAAGCAACAGCAAATCATACATAATGTAACAGTGAAGCAGCTGACATCAGATTTGCACAAGATAATTTAATTATATTTATCCAGATTTATTTTTTTTGTAATTTATTTAACCAAGATAAATATGTGCTATTTCAGTGACAGCTTATCTTTAAACTTTGTCACAGTTGGGCAGATTGTGGCACAAGAAGGTCAAGTGGCCTTAAGTCACAGAGAGAGCGGCTCCTTGTGGATCTGAACTCTGACCCCATTCCTCTAACTAACAGACAACACTGCCTTTGTTTGAAGAAGTCCCTGACAGGATTTCACTTGGCCCTAACAGAGAAAATGTCAGTTTTTCCATGCATCAGCTCTATAGGAAACAGAATAAAGACACGTATATAATAATGCACATGAATTTATGCTATTAATATGTAATCAACAATTTAACTGAAAAGGTGGTGTCATTCTATAACAGCATAAGAAATCATGGCAAAATTCCTGCATAACCTGCAGGTTCCATGGTGAGGGTGCTAGCGTGGGACCTAGCTTCATTTCCCAAGTCTGCCACAGACTTCCTGTGTAACCTTAACAAAGTCACTTAGTCTTTCTGTTCACCATCTATAAAATGGGTATAATAGCATTTCCTTATGTCAGAGGGGTATTGTGAGGATACATACATGAAAGAGTGTGAGGCTTTCAGATACTATAGGAGAATATTTTATGTCGAATTTCAAAATAAAATAACGGCAAATACAACTGGCACAAAAACCAAGCCTATTTAAATAATCAAATTAGGGACAATAATGTAGATTTGGATTAAACTAATAAATTTGGTTTCTTTTTTGTAATTCTCATGGCATCAGAGAATAATATATTAGGCATGGCTACACCTTCTAAGGTGATCTAGATTTTGATTGCACATTCAGGTTCCAAACTCATTTAGTTGCTTGCATTAAGGAAATAAAATAGAATGTATCTGGGGAAGGATAACTCTCTCTGTAAAACGGTTGTTATTAAACTGTTGGAAGTTAATAAGAAAATTCCAACCTGCCAAATCGTTTCTGTTATGAAAATTCCAAAGCTTATAATTATTCTTATGGAAGGTCTCTTGTAAGCTCTACCAAAAGCATTCTGCATATCATACTCAGAATGATCCATTTTCAAACATTTTAAAAGTGCTTCACTTCATTGTTGAACATAATGCCTTTCAGATTTTAAAATATTTTATCCTGTCTCTTAAAATCCTTCTTTAACTTATACAAAAGGGTTTTAAAATTAGTTTAAAAGCATCTCTAACATGGTTGAGTTGTCCCAAAATACCTTGGAAGTTAGAACAGTTTAGCTTTGTTTCACATCATAGTCTTAGCATCCAAAGTACTCCCAGTCTACCCACTGTGATTGAGTTTATAGGTGCTCTGAATTAATTTTATGAACTAGCCTTTATACTTAATTCTTTATCAGCAGTCTAGATACGGGAAATACTGCTAAATATTGAAAGACAGATTATATGACTGTCAAAATTCATTTTGTTTTCAAACCACAGTTAAATAAAATTATTTCTATGTAATTTTTACTATGTGAGAATTGTTACTACATAGTTACTATTCAGAAGGTCTTAATCAGTGTGGTTGTTCATTATCATTATCTTGTTAGCAACACATTTTAAAACACCTATTGGAATACAGGAAAGTTTGTAGGGATGAGTTTTGTTTAGGCAGCCAGAAATCTGGTCTTTCAGAGCTGGGTGGCGGGAACCTCAGTTCAGCAAAGCACTTATGTATGTGTTTATGTGCTTTTCTGACTTAGGGTCTGCCAGCATCAGAGTCTGATCCAGAGTGCGTTGATGTCAATTGGTCATTAACTTCAGTGGTCTTTGGATCAAGTCCTTAGTATAAGAGACACCAATGACCAAAGCACTGATAATTTCTGTCACTCTCTGACCCAGATCGTTTGAAAACTAGCGGTAGTGGGAAGAAACAGTTTAAAGGTGCAGTCTGGCTCCCACTGAAGGCAGTGGCAATATTCACATTAACTTTAGTTGGTGAGTGATTGGGCCTTAGGCAGGAAATGAAAATATTCTTTCCACTTGAAACTACATGAGGAATTTAGGAAAGCAAAATGTAAAATACCTGAGCTGGAATTTAGCCAACAAAGAGCAACATATTTTTTTTTTTTGTAGTTTGTTACTTGCTTTCTCTTTGTTCAGTAACTTTCCCCATGGACAGGAAATAAATTACTATTTTGTAATTTGCTTGAAATAATGACATTTTTCTAGAAGTCATGCCAGTGATTCCTAGGAAGAATGCTTTGTCCCAGCATAATTGCATTCAGACATGAGTGCTCTGGCTGGACACCTGAGTAGTCTGGACATAGAGGAAAGCAGAAAATGAACAATCTTAAGACCTTCAGTATATCCTGCCATTTATTCTTCTCACCACAACATATGCTAGCCTCCCACAGTAGTGCTGGGAAAGGGCTGGAAATATCAGAAAGAGAAGAGAGTCAAGGAATATGGGTGAAATTCTACATTTGGTTAAAAGAATATTTCTCTGGCAAGGGTACATTTAAAAACTAAAGGAAATTGTCTAAAGTTGATTTGAGGCTGGGAATGCTAGAAGTAGTCTCAGTGGAGCTGGATTAGTAGGCGAGGGGTAAATAAGAGAGTCAAAAGCATATGATTTATCACTGTACCTGCCAGGCCCAAATGTGGGACTTAATGTATAACAAAGACTAAAAATGACAGATACAAAAATGTATGTATGCAGGAAACTGACAATGCTGTGGGAGACAAGATGAGTGTGGTAATCTCTTTCACTGGACCAACTTCTGTTGGTGAGAGAGACAAGCATTAGTGTAAATGACATGTTCTACAGCTGAAATGTCATGACTATTAATTTCTGATACAAATATTTTCAACAAAAAACATGAGGGGACTCCCTCCCCCCATAATTTGTGTGGCATATAGGTCAATTTGGGACTACAGTGAATAACATCACTTGAAATGAGGGAATCCTAAAAATATCTTTATCACATGGCTCCACAATTTCTCCCACTGATATCTCCTCCACAAATCTACCTATCCAGACACTGATGTAGCCCCCAACATGTATCACTGCATGTCTCAAATTTTAAAAATAGAAAACACAAGTCCAGTGGTAAAATAGCATGTGATCATGCCATTAAAGACTATATCATAAGGCATGTGCATGAGGGGGCTGAATTAAGGTCTCCCAGGCAATTTCCTAACTTAAGTGCTTGACTTTATATACTTTCCACCTAGATGTTTTGTTGATTGGCACTGGATAGAGAGGTAAAAGTGATTATAGCGATTTCAGATGAAATTATGAAGCAGTCACTCTGCTACTAAGGCACCTTTTTCAACTATTTACTAGAGTCATAAAAGTAACGCCCAGACAATCTACTGGGGGAAAAAGTAGGTGTCCTGACAGTTCCATACAATGGTATGCAAACTCAGTTTTAATTAACAAAGATTAGATTCCATGTAATGGGGTACCCTTAGATGGAAGGGGAAGAAAAATACAAAAGTCTAGAAAGGGATTAGGAATGAAGAAAAATTGGGAATTTGATCTGAACAAAACATCTAATTCTGATTCATAAATCAAAACCCAGACTGTATGTGAAAAATACCAGTGGAGATGTTAACCTGGTGTGTTATCCCCTTCGATATCAAGATACTTGAACAGACACTAACCCTCGCAGTATTACATGAGTAATATTTTCACAAGGATTAACTGCTCTGGAATAATTTCAACAAACAAGCTCTTTCAGCAGCAGACATGCATGTCTTTTAGAGCAATAGTTTTCTAAACCAACATTCATTTGTGGCCACTGCATAAAGCTCTGAGTTCCCCTATATTTCCACCACCAGTAACCCAGTGTACTTATCAACTGTGTTCCATGCTTACATCTTTTTTGCCTCAGTCCCCTTTCACTACTCCAGTGCCTGTGTTCCAATGAGAATTTGGCAGTGTTAATGACCGCTTCTAGTATTAGTCCAATCTTTTGGCTTTGATGACATTCTTCAGCTTGGCCTATGAATGCTTAAAGGGTATTCTATTGGTAGAGAAACTGTAGTTCAATACCGTCTCAAAAATACTGTCTTTTAGTTCATCAGAAGACGCAACACCAGGTCCTTAAAAGCGAAACCTTCTCTTTCAATAGTTCTGAGCACCGTGTGAGGATGGATGTTCTTTGGTGATAACTGCAATCAAGGCAAGTAAAGTGTTCCATTAAGCATTAAGGCTTCCGCATTCCTAACAGAGTCAGATGCAGGAGATTTTTTCATGTTACATACATGCCTCTGAAAAGTCACCAGCCAGACCTGGTAAAGTAATGCCTGAACTTTTAGAAATTCTTTCCTTCTCAGCTCATCCTTGGCTGATCTTCATTCATTCTGGGATGGAAAGCAGAACCACAACCAAGAAACGAATTTACATCAGGATCAGACTTTGATTGCATATCCTACTTCAACCTATGTGGACATTTCTGATGCAATGATAGGATGTTGACACCTTACATTCAACATCTTCTCAAAATTACCCCTGTGCAAGGGCCAACAGAAGCAAGGCCTATGCACCAAGTCCTAAAAAATATGGCTGGAATTGGACTTCAGAGGTGTATAGATCTTATGCTAGCAGCATGTTAGTCAGAAATAAAGTTTACCCAGTAAGAACATTTTTCTATCTAATGCACACCATCGTAAAGCATAATAAACACTGGGTCACCTAAAACACTTCCTCCTATGTAATGGTAAGCCTTCATACCACAATGCACAACCAGACTGCACTACAAACTTGGATATTTCACCATTTTAATAAGGGGAAGTGCTAACATACCTGTGATGGGAGATGGATTCTAAACAGAACAGAATAGAGGCCACACAGTTACCAATACTACTTTTGGGCAAACAAGTACTCCAAATTATGGTGACTTTAGCACATTTGCAAAACTGAGGATTTGTGAGCAGAAAACAATGGCTAAATTCTTCAGATAATTTATGAGTGATGGATCATTTGACCAATTCTAGTTGTGAAACACAGAAACAAAGGCAAGAAAATATACAGTGGAGTTTGAATTGTTACGCTTAGGGTGGCTACTACTGATAGGACTCCCTATGATTTCATTTGTAAAATGGTTTAATAATAATAATAGCCACATAGGGGTGTTGTGAGACTTCATTAACTTGAAGCACTTTCAGCTCCTCAGATAACACCTGTGTATACATAGGGCTAGATTGTGACCTGAACTGCGTGCCCAAATATCAAAGAATAAGACCCTGCCTTAACGCCTGTATGTGGGCTACCTGGGCCTGAGGTCTGGACATGCAGAAGTAAACAGAACTAAGCATCTCTTACCCCTACAAACTCCCAGAGCAGAACAGCAGGGAAGGGTGAAAAATGGGCAGAGCATTGGCTCCACCTCCCATACTTGCTGGCCAGTGCAGGTGAGCCAGTGCATAAGGGGTAGTTATTTGTTGCTGGAATAGGCCAGCAAATTACTGCTGCCCCAGAGCAAAGAGGAAGTTTGGGAGGAACTTGACTCAGAGGTGTGCTTCCCAGGGCTTATCCTGGAGTGAGCTGGGTTTACAAATTACTCTTTGCTCAGGATTGTGCCTAAAGTAAATATTTAGCCCAAGCTGTTTTAAAGTCGCTTTTCAAGACTCTACAGTGAAGACTGTATTCAGGTGTTTTGTTTTGTTTTTTGCTTAAAACAGATTCAATCTTTGTTTTGTTTCGCATGTATCCTTGAATTTTCTATCTGTACATCAACTTGTTCTGCCATATTGTGTGTTAGTGATGTTAATCGGTGATCAGTGTTACATTCTATGCATACTGAAAGACGCAGACACCAAAGAGCAAGTTAGAAAGAGTGGCAGCAAGTTAATGATGGTGTTTGATTCTTAGCTTTGAATTTCCTGCTTTAAATGATGCCTAGAGTAAAACATTTCTCAACTTAAAAAAATTCTTGGTGTGTGATTTATAAAAAAAAACCTAAGAGAAGAGCTCACTTTTCTTAGTGCTTACATCAGGGCATAGAGTAAATATCACCTCAGCATAGAAGATCTATACAAAGTCCTATTCAGCATTTAACATCTTATTATGGGGCTAAAGTGAGGACAATTCATCCTGATACAGAAGAACAATACAAAGATTATGCACCACTTAAATTCTCCCTAACCTCTGGGGTGAGTTTCACACATAATGCACAAAAACTTGGAGAATATTCAACATGATTTGTTCAATTAATTAATCAAATAATAATTAAATATTACTGAAAAGTGTTCTAGTTTTTGCCTCTGCAGCTAATTTCTTATTTGACGCAGAAGTGACTTTGAACTGCAAATTAGAGCACTTTTCAGGGTTTAGATAGCTGGGTATCTCACTTTGCAGTAGATATCATGCACTCATGCCACTGGTCCTTCTCTCACTTACAATGAGTTTAATATAGTGTTGATTTGCACCGGAGAATTAAGTCGACAACTTACGTTCATACCGCATTCATAAATGCTTTTTTTAATGTTTGGCTTAATGTGCCCCTTTTAGCACTGGGCCTTCACTTGAAAGGCAGCTTCCAACATTTGGAAGCCTCCACTGGGGGATGGATGAGTCTCTGTCCTATCCTAGGGAGCTTTGCTTCTAGTGCCTGGGGCCCCCTGTTCTCTGCCCTTCACATAGGTGGTGCTACACAGAGATCTTCCCAGTAGTGTCTCTGAGGCAGGGAGCACAGCAGCACTGTGTAGGGGCTGAGGGATTGGAGAATGAGCAGGAGCAGGATTGCTAGTAGCAGAGGTGATGGGGGGGAGCCCTTCAATAGGGAAGAATAAAGGGGAGGACAGCCCTAGCAGGTGACAACAACCAGAATACCCCATGTGCAGGGGACAGGGAGGGGGTGAAAGTCCTGGCAGGGCAACGGGAGGTTTGAATAATGGGACACACTGGAGAAAGGCATGGGGGGTGGTGTCACAAGTGTTGAGTTTGGAGGCTGCAAGAAGGATCGCAGGGCAGAGCACTGGGGGTGAGGGGCCCTGCAGGAAGGATCGCGGGGGGCAGAGCGCTGGGGTTGAGGGGCTCTGCCGGAAGGATCAGGGGGACGGGGCAGGGTGCTGGGGGTGAGGGGCCCTGCAGGAAGGATCGCGGGGGGCAGAGCGCTGGGGTTGGGGGGGACGCTGCAGGAAGGATCAGGGGGACGGGGCAGGGTGCTGGGGGTGAGGGTGAGGGGCCCGGCAGGAAGGCTCGCGGGGGTCAGAGCGCTGGGGTTGAGGGGCGCTGCCGGAAGGATCGCAGGGAGCAGGACGCTGGCGCGGGGCGGAGAGGGGGGACGCTGCAGGCAAGACCGCCGTGAGAGATCAAGGAACAATGGGAAGCCCGGCACAAGGGAGGCCCGCCCGCGGGGGGCTAAGGAGGGGAGAGAAAGTGGGGGAGAGCCAGGGAAAGGGCCCTTCATCTCACCCCCCATGGACATTTCCCTGGGAGTCCGGGCAGCGGCTCTCGCTGCCCTGTGTGCATCGACGGGTCCCGTTCGCGTTTTATTATAAAGGGCTTCTCCCGAGAGCCGGGCTCGGTGCCGGAGCGCGGCACTGCAGGCACAGCCGGGTCAAGTCCACCCAGGCGAACCCGCTCCCCGCCCGGCCTGCCAGCCGGCAGCTCGGCCCGGCGGTGCGTTGCGGTCCTGCTCCCCTAGAGGGCGCCTCGGTTCCTGGCGATGGAGGCGGTCCGCGTTTACAGTCTCTCTGGGCTCCATAAAAGGGGAAGAGGCGGATCGGTTTCTCTCTCCTTGAGAGAGGCCGGGATTGGAAGACGGGACGTATAAAGTCGGGCAGGGAGGCGTGAGACAAAGCAGTCGGCTCGGAATCGGACCCGGGAGGCGGGCTGCGCTGCAGGGATCGTCTGGGGGGAGCACCGAGCGCCAGGCGCCTCCTTAGCCGGGGGTTTCAGTGGCTTTATTTCTTTCTATATAGACTGATTTCGGGCAAAACTCACTATTTTTGGCTGCGAGAGACAATAAGGCAACATCAATGAAGGAGAGAAGAGCGAGCCAGAAATTATCCAGCAAAGCTATCATGGATCCTAACCAGAACGTGAAGTGTAAAATTGTGGTGGTCGGTGATAGCCAGTGTGGGAAAACAGCTCTCCTCCACGTCTTTGCCAAGGACTGCTTCCCAGAGGTATGGCTAGCCCCCTCTCGCTTTGTCTCTTGAGATGGAGCACACCCTCTAGAGCGTCTGTTTTTAACCTCCGGGGGTGTTCCTTTCCCGGTCAAAGTCTTTCACACTTGTGCAGACGTATCTTTGCTTGTAAACCAGCCACTGTGATTTCAATGACTTACTCCACAGGGGCCAAGGAAAGTGATGAAATGTGGGGGGAAAGTGCATTTCTGAATCGAGCTGTTTTTTTTCTACAACTTGGTCTATGACCGCTGTAGACAGGCTTACTGGTATGTTTGGGGGGGGTTTTAAAGATAATAACGCTGTCCTTCTTTCTCTCTTTTGTTATTCAGAATTATGTCCCTACGGTATTTGAAAATTACACGGCCAGTTTTGAAATTGACACACAAAGAATAGAGCTGAGTCTGTGGGACACCTCGGGTAAGAGACCTGCAGCATAGTAGACGACTCGTGATTATTTTTGCATTCATGTCATACTTGTGACTCATCTCGACCTCTTAATAACGAATATTAATGATAAGAAGTGATGACTAAATCTAAATGTTTGCGAGTGTGTGACACAAATACCCATTGAGCCTTTACTGAATACTTCATTCTTTCAAATGCTTTCTGGTTTAATAGTCACCTATAGCAGGAGAAAGCATTATTTTAATTTGCCTCAGTTGTGTTTAGCCTCTTTTTTCCCCTCTAAAAGTTCTTGTAGTAATTAGCCCAGCAGATGGGAGAAGGTTATTAATGCATATCACGAGCCTTTCATTTTAATATTTGTCATCGCTGCTGTGAAAGCCAGCAGGGGTTCTCCTTGGGTAAAACGTGATTATACAGAAACAGCAAGATTAATAGTCATACAGTTACCTGAGTGGGTTTGGGGTGTTTCTTTTGCTGAACTGGTTTTTTGCCTACTATGGGCCCAATCCTTCAAACACCGCTGCACACAAATAGTGGTAACTCAGACAAGGGGTAAGTAAAGTTGTCCAATGTGTAACTGTGCGGGATTGGGTTTCTAAACCGGCAGGGGCCAAAAGCCTATCTAGATACCGTAATAAGAGGGATCGGATGAAGAAGTAAGATGAGATCAGGAACTCTGTGGTACTTGTGATGTCTGAAGGAAAGGATGTACAGCTATATGTATACTTATAGGGGGTACAAAGAGACCTGTCCCAAGTTTTTCCCCAACATTTAGCCTAGGAGATGGGGGGGACAGCAGTGTATTGCCCCCTGCCCCTTTCAAATTTTTGTTCAATTTCCCCACTCCCTCACCAGGCACAAATGGCTTAGCAACTAGTCCACATTCCTCCTCCCTCCACCACAATCCAGTTCTGAAGCCTGCAGAGAGAGGAAGCCCTGCCCACAGCTCAGCTGCACCACTTTTCCTCCTCTCTGCTGCAGGGTGTGTTGTGAGCAGGGCAGTGAATCAGTGGACCCTCATCACAGTCACAAGATGAGAGCCCAGGGATGAAATAGTGGATTCAACTGAGGGGAGGATGTGGAGCTAAACAGATTTTGGGGGACACGGACTTGTGGGGGGACAGAAAGCATGGAAAGGTCAAACCACCTAGAGGCAACAGAATGCATGATATAGGAAAGGCTCCTGATAGGCCAGTGAGCATGAGAATAAGGAGCCTCCTCAGGGAAACAGAGAGCAGGGGGAATGGACAAAAGGGAGGAGGTGAACAGAGGGTACATGTAGTGGTATGCCACTGGACGGAACCAGAGAGGATTGGGAGGGATCCAGAGAACATGTCGGGAACTGACCTTCTGGGGGAAATCCGAACTATAGAGCAGGAAAGGGAAGGAAAGGAAAGGTGGAAATAAGGCACTGGGAAGACAGAGCTCCCACAGGAGGGGTAGATGGCTGAGAAAGGGAGGCAGAGCTCCTAAGGAGGGAAGGTGTGTGTGGGAGGGGGTGGTTTAGGTAGGGGAGAGAATCTTTTTGGGAATGGCAGGAGGAATAGGAGGAGACTGAGCTCCGGAGCAGGGTAACAAAGGGAATGAATGGGGAGGCACAGAAATGCAGAAAGAGAGCACTCAGTGAGAGGAAGAGGAGGGAATATGCAGAGTGGCAGAGAGCAGCCAAAGGCGGGAAAGACAAGTGAACGTGGGAGCTGGCACTCAGCAGTACAGAGACAATGGAATGTGGCAAAGGAACAGACCACCCAGTGAGCAGAGGGCAACATGAGTCTGAGCAGGAAACAGAGCAGCATCCACAGGGCAGAATCCAAGGAAACCGAATTCAATTTGTCTTCCCATGGTATAGCCTGGGGAGCAAGTCCTCTTTCAAGAGCAATGCCTTGTCTGACTTTAACAGAACCAGATGAAAAACAACACAGTCAAGTCCTTTTCTGGCTTTGCAGTAATTTTAAGACTCAAGGGAGACTTCACATGAGAGTATCAAGTGCCAAAGCAAGTGGCTGTTTGTGTGGTGCATGAGGCTAAAATCAGGAAGGGAGTTTGGGGTAAGATAAATCATTTTCTTACAATCCAGCATTAAATTGCAAAGCAGCAGCCCTTGTGGGATTCTTGATGGAATCCACTGTAAAACAGGAACGAAACATCCCCTTACTGCCTTGGTGACCGACCCTAAGGAGCACATTATTGCCGTTAACACCAATGGAATGTTTGCCTCCAGATGTGAATGGCAGCTGTATGAGGCAGACAGCTGCATCTGGTTCTAATTCTCTTATCTTAAGAGGGATTCTCCCAGCCATTTATACTATGTGAGAAAAAGGAGGAGGGATTAAAAGCTCTATTAATGAGGAGATCCTGTCTATGTAATGGAAGGAGAATGAGCATGACAAGTAAAAACACAGGATATTGTTTGACATGACCGGATGGGCTATCTTAAGAGTCCTGACTTCTAGCATCTGTGCTCTAGGGCCATCATTCCAGCTTTGTCCCCCTACAGAACAATAGGGGAGTATAAAATAAGAGGTGTGTCCATGTGTGTTAATTTTAGATGAAGTCAGCTGATGTTCCTAGAGGAGGTTTTTTTTAATGGGTTCCTTTATGCCCCAACTTTTGACAAAACATAGAACTTGTATGGTTCCCTGGCTCTGGGAGGTGTTAGAGCCAATGTTAACAAGCAGGATGTTGGAGGTGAGCCCTAGCCAGTCATCAAGCGGTGGTAGAGAGAATATAATCTCTCCTTAAATACTGACACCAGAGAAGCAATTTTTAGGTTTGCTTGTTCCCCCCTTCCAACTGTTTCCTACTCCTGTTTCACAAATACTGATTCAGATGCCCGGTGATAGATTCTATTTCAAAGGTAACTAAAGTGTTAACATTTTCCCAGGGGTTCAGCTTCCCTGTATGGTGATGTCTGTTCTTTGGTGAGGGACCTTGCATTCTCAAACCACCAGCCAAGTAGTTAGATGCCATGGCAAATTAGGGTGGGCATAGTTGAATAGAAGGCTTGGCAGAGGTCCAGGCAGCTGAGATCGTCATCTGATAAACTGATAGAGCAGGCTCTAAAATGTTGGGAAGTTTACTGATCTAAAGTGAGATCTAAGTGTCATGGGAGTGACTGGAACTGGGAACAGCCCAAGATCCAGTGCAAATTAGAGCACCAACAAGTGAAGGGACCTAGTTAGAGTTGACTCATTAAGGCACAGAAGGGGGAGTTGAAATGGCAGTCACAAAAATCTGAAGTATCAGCAGATTAGGTTAGGAACCACAGTGTTAGACTAGTAAATCTCGGTTGAGGAAACTGAATAGGGCATACAACTCCTTTCTCAAATATTTTTTCTTGGTCTGTTCCCTAGAGAGGTTCATAGTATATGTGGATGGCCTATCTTGTTGCTGGGCCTGCTGAGGGCAGCTCTTCCTCCAAAATGGGAGGATGATCCTGATACTGGAAATTAAATTATATGGGGAGTTTTGGGTTTTTTTTTATATTGATAGTTTTTTCGATTTAACATAGATGTCTTTATTCTGATTGGCTAGCAAGGTGTGATCTCTGATTTTTGCTACCCTATTGCCTGGAAAAGCAAGTAGTTTCATTGCCCATGCTCAATAGCATATTTTCAAAAAGCAAGATGGCTAACAATACACACAAGTAAGGGTTACAATCTTTTAGTACATATAGTACTACGTTTGAGTTTTCATTTTCATTGCTGCTCCACAGCATAAGATAATCATTCATTGCACAAATCAACTCTACACCATAGCTTTTCTAAAGTCATAGAAAATCGCCAGTGAGCAGATTTATATTGAAACATACATCTTTATTTTAATTCATTAAAAAGTAACACATTTGTCACAGGTCAACTCCTTTGACATACAAAGGTTTGAAATCAGTGTGGAAAAAATAGATCAGACCTATTCAAGTAATGACAGACATTTTTTAGTATTTTCAAAAAGGAAGAAGTAGTCTTATAGGAAGACATACCTGAAAATACTTTAGAATGCCTATGTAATACTCTGTTTGGGTCCTGATCAGGGAACTAATATTTGCTTGAGTCAAAAGTGCAGGATCACAGGGTTAATTTGCTTACAATTTAAGTTTTAAATTGTCAGAGTGGTAAAGGTGGAAAATCAAACAAACACTTAGCTTTGTATAAAGCACTGCTGAATGATTGATTTAGTGGTTTGAGAGTTACAGATAAATGTCACATTCTGAAAACAGACAGCGCCCATTGATTGTTAGAGTAAATACTACCACAAACCTGGGCCATTCAATACAAAAATCACACTGTCAGACAAATAAGACTTCAAAAGATAAATTAACATTTTTGTGTTATCTCAAGTTTTTCTTGATTTGGTTTTATTTTACAAATCTTTGTCCTGTTTTTATCTGTTGAATTAGAGTAGAGGCATAAACTCCCATTGACTTCAGTGATAGCAGGACTGGGCCCACAGTAAAATTCAAGCTACGAAAATTATTATTTTATATCACTGGTATATTTTTGCAAATTATTACTGATTTTTAGGTGTATATATATTAAGAAAACATCTAGCGTTTAGTGTATTAGAAAATCACATTGCAACACACTGAGATAATGATCCACATTTAATGATTTGACTTGGAATACATTTCCTTTTTTTACATAAAAAAAGATGCCATTTATTTGACTTTGACAGCAAGGTACCCAAGACATTTCAAGATGACTTTATCAGTTTCCAGTATTAATTTTTAATTCTGTTAAAATATCTTGTGTGTTTTCTTTAAACTTCAGACAGCTTGCATCAAGATTCCAGGCTAACTAATTCTTCCAATTAACTGAAGTTGATGGAAATCTTGCCATTGATTTCTTCAAGAGGCAGATATTGCCATTTTGAGGCCTAATTCTGCTCTTATTGAGGTGAATGGCAGATTTCCAGGCATGGATAAAGCTGAATCTCACAATCCTGCATCAGGGTTATATCAGGCCCCAAAGTTAGCACTGGTTTTGGTTACATGTAAAACTATCCAATATAGTGTGTGGACTAGGACTACATAACTACAAAACACTGGCCACCACATACTGGATATCTGGAAACATTTTAAAGCCAAGTGTAAATTTTTTTGGAAAGTTTGTTATGAATTTCTAAGATCATCAAAGTCTAAAATATGGGGCTATAACATTATATGTTTAAAAACATGGATGGGGCAGGAAGAAAGATTATCTAAAATATATTCTGGTGCTGTCTAAATCTGTAAGTCTTTATAATATTAAAATTACTCATAACATAAAGGAAAATGCTTGCCAAAATGAGATTTAGCTGGTATTGGACCACCAAGCTCCCCTGCCCCCCTCCAATTAGTACTATCTGGTTGCAATATAATTTCATTATAAGTTATTCAACTCTTTAGTGATATTATATGATAGCCTCTAGCCAGTTAGGGTGTAATATGTTCAGGAATATTCCATTTGGTGGCTGAAGAACCTTCACAATGTTATCTCATGGAAACTATGATGAGTATCTACATGTTACAGACTTTTCAGTCTATTGTTCATACATCAAACTTTAAATGTATCCTGTTAGCAAGTTTTTGCCTCCTTAAATTAAAATTACTTTCTTAAATTCAAATTTCTTTTTTGTACAGCAAAAAGCTGTGAAGCAGTAAGAACATTTGCGGTTTTTAAATATCTGTCTGTCTCTCTCTCTCTCTCTCTAACTTTATACTTTCAGTCATTTTTTCAGCATATATATGAAGGTTGAAATGTGGACTTCATGCCGAACACTCTAATAAAATAATTCTCTACAGGACCAGAAATAGTACTGCAATGCTGGGATTAGCATATAATTAAATCCAGAAGGGCCTTAGAGCTTCAAACAAATTAACTTTACTGTGATTTGCATGTGCACAGTGTGCTCGCTGGCTGTGTAGAAGTGTAGCATTAATTACGAAAAAGGTTTTTCCACTGAACTGTTCTGCAAAATATGTAAGTTAGAGCTGTATCCTAAAAGAATTGCATTTAATAGAAAACCAACAGAAACAGAAAGCACCATAAGGGTATTTCAGGGTTTGAAATCTTTGTCTTTCAGATCATTTACTAGTTAGTCAATTTGGGGCTTATGCTCTCTGTGGTGTTTTTCCACTATTACCAATGTCCACAATTCATTCCTTTTTTAAGAAGTACTGTTGATAATTGGAAAATGGAGACAATTTATAAGATGTCAGGGAAAAGATCAATAATTAATTTTTTTTTTCTTATGGTGAAAGGTTGCTACATCCATAAATACTCTAAATTATTGTGAATGCCTGTACTACATCCTACATTTGGAGATGATAAATCATTGAATTCTGCCACATAATAAATAAAACAGCCTTCATTTCCCAAAACAGTTCACTGAAGAACCATAGAGCATTAAGAGAGAAGTCAGCAAGAGAGATTCAATGAAGTGTGTACTTCTTATAGTCACCACCACAGTATTTTGGCACTTTAATTTTTACACATGTAGCTGGTAACTAACCCATACAGGGAGTTGGTAATGGGATAATGCAACCTTTCACCTATAGGTCACTGGTTATTTGACCAGTCAGAAAAATGGCCACAAATCATTAACACATGATGGCTGTTTGGTGGTCTGTAAGAAATGGAATAATGTTACTGTACCAGTGTCCTGTATCTCACACAACATGAAATGACATCCTATGGGCAGCCAGGAATTGCTTTGAGCAAGAAGAATGAACTACCTATAGTTGGTCCCTCCTACGGTAGTTAGGGTTAAGCCACATTGCCTAAACAATGTGTGGAAGAGCTTTGTGTGTTTTGTGCATAAACAGAGGATTTCAGTTGCAGTTATAGGGATCAGGAATCTTACACTATTGATAAAGCCCTACTCACATGCTTAATTTTAAACATAGACTTTGGTGCTTTTTTGGATCAGGATCTAAATGTATTTTTAAAATGATAAAATTATAGTGAATATGAGTTATTCTCATTTAATTCTGAATGAAACATAAGATCTTAAATAGGCAGTTATTAAAATATTTAGCCAATTCAGGTTTAAGCTATTTATGTAATCTGCCAAATTAGAACAAATAGAACTAAGAAATTAAAAAATGCTTTTAGAACAATCCCTGCCACAGAATAAGATGAACATGTACATTGTCAGACAACTTTTGGATAAAATGTAAAATCATTTAAATTAGCCCTGACAAAAATGTGTTCATGATTGCCATCAATCTGCTCTAACAAAATAAAAAACAAATAAATATAGAGCTTTGACTGGAGTATGGCAGTTCTGTTTGTGAATTCTCTCCCTATTTTCTGGGCTTGGCATGGTTTAAGATTGTAGACTTATTTGAGAAAAAGATTGAACAGAGCAATATTGAACTGTATTCAGACGGTCTGTGTAGACTTGATTCACATTCCTAAGATTCCTTAGGTTCTGAGAATTTTATTTGGAATAAATGATGAAATGTTATACTGAATTGAGTCATGCAGTTCAGTTCTTAGTAGTTCTTTCTTTGTGCAATCACAAAGATTTTGTTATTGCTTCTGAATGAAACCAGTAATATATTTCCTCTGTTGAAACATTCCACACTATCAGAACTTTAAAAGATTTCTATTAGTTCTTCTACACACTTTCTCAGAGAAAAGAAAGTGTCATGTATATTGAGTTTTACAACCAAACTGATAGATTACATGTAAAAGCTACACTTAACTATCGTAGTGTTTGGCATTTTAACATGCGACACTCAAAAGGAAACAACATAAAAAAACAAGCATCTGTAGTTGGTGTGGTGAGTGGAATCAGTAAGCTGAATTTAGTAAGTTGCATGCCTTCATATATAAATACGTATTTATGCACATATATGGTATGTTGTATCATTGCGAAGTTGTGACTGAGCAGTTAGGTATGTGTCTAAGAAATTAGTTTCAGGGTGAGGTTCTTTGAGGCTCTTTAGCTGGCAACTTTTATCTTTCCAAATATTAATGATCCAAAGACAAAGGGCTAATCCTGCTCTTACTTGTCTGAGCCATGATAAGGGGGAGGAAAGGTGCAAGCCATAAAGTGGTTCGCAGAACTAACTAGTGAGCACAGAGCAGGATGGCTGGGGGTGGAGTTTGTGGTATAGTGCATGTTTCTGCTGTTCTACAAAACCATATAGTTCTCTTGTTAGCAGCTGTGACACACCAGGGGCTGGGAGCCAGCCATGCAACCTATCTGGCAGATCATTCCCTTGAGGCTCTGGAGTGCTGGCAGATTTAACAGCAGGGCCACTTAGTGGTGGGGAAGATGCCCCCAGCGTAATACCCCTGAACAACATAGAATAGGATTTGTAAGAAAAAAAATAGATTCTATTGATACACATGGCACAGCAAAAGCATAATATGTACAATGGAACATACTCATCCCTTTAATTTCAGTTGAGTTTCACCATGGATGAATTAAGCCTAATATGTTTTATGTAGAAAGCTAAAACATTTTCTCTGCATTTTTTTCTTAGCATATGATTGTTTCCTTCTTTGGTATGCTTATTCATATGGTTTACTCTGGATTTTTCCTTTTTGAAAAGGCTGCTAAGGTGAACTACTAGTCCAGTAGATACAATGTCAGATGTAGAATAGTGTCGCCATGATTGAGATCCCACTGATATCAAAACATTACTCAGATGGGGTTAAATAAGCAACTATTGCAAACTATTTTGTAAGACACAGAAATCTAGAGGCAAAATATGAGCCTTGTCCATTCCACAAAGAGACCAAATTTAGTTCTCCTTTACAGCAGAGTAAATAAAGAAACTCAGCTGAAACCAATGTAATATTTTTAGATTTATACTGGTATAATTGAGAGCAGGACTTGGCCCAATATTTTGAATATTTACTTTGTCAGGCCTACTATATCTGATATTTTCCTCTAGTATTTTTTTAATGTTGAAGAGTGCTAAAAGTTTGGAAGAGCAGCATCCTAAAGCAATGAATATTCATTGTGGGATTTATAATTCTTCTGGGGGGGAAGGGAGGAGGATTTTTGGAGGGGACGATCAGTTTCCCCAAACTACCTTCTTCTACTTAGTTTGGTAATGCGTCATTGTCCATATGTTGTTCCTAATTTCAAAAAAAAAATTCCTAGGATTCTTTCAGTTGCCTTCTGGTATAATCAGTCCAACTGGAGTGCACTGTGATGTGTTCTCACTGTTTCTCTTACTACTTTGTGTAGCAGCATGAACTATTTGTCTTTCAGGGGAAAACTTAAGGAATTTTTCTAATCTGGTTAATCATGATTGATTTTCAGCCTTTGAGTTAATTTATAGTGGATAATCTGAAGAAAATAAGGGATCTAAATAGCTGATGAATCATACAACACATTTTTTAAAAGTTATACTATTGTATCATAAAAATGTCATATGTCATTTTTTTAAGTCCATGGAATAGAGAACTACAGAAACTTAATTGTTTTATGTCATAGGTCTTCTTAAACTATAGATATACTTTTCTTAAATCTAGGCCACAATTCAGAACAGGGAACTACTCACGTGCATAAGAACCCTGCTGAGTCCAAGCCCTAATGAATGAATTTTAACAGATGAAGGGCCAAATTCTCTGCTAGTGAAGATGGATGAAGTTAATGGATATTCACCCATTTACACTAGCAGAGAATCTGGCCCATAATCAACGATCTCAGAGTCCTTTAGTCAATACCTATTATGGTCACATTCCTTCAGATATTTATGCTTAACTTTATACACTGAGTAATCCCAGTGAAACCAGTGGTGCAACACAGTGTGTAAAACTAACCCCATGTGTAAGTCTTTGCAGGGTTGGGTGTATGTTTATACCACATAAGTTTACTAGAGTAACTTCTGTACAGTATCTTAAGGCTTCCCTTCGTTGATCAAACACCATTTTATGGGCCTGATTTTGCAAGCCTTTATGCACGTGTAAGTTTATACAGATCCGCAGTCCCACTGAGACATTTCATGTAAGTAACGTTACTTGTGTGTGTCTGTAGGATCAAACCCTTCTTCAGTCTATTGTGCTGGAGAGAAATCCCAGACAAAATGACTTAGTTCCAGATAAAAGCTGTTCCTGAAAATCACCAGTAACCATGACAACCAAATTTACTTGTTTCCTGAGAAAATTTTAACATATTTTAAATTGCATATTAGGAAATCAAGATCAATGTATTATTTCAAAACCTAAGGGAGAATATTTTGTAATTAAAATATTTCTGCAGACTGCAAAAGTTTTGAAACTTTTCTTAGGGACTGTATGTAGCCTATTTCTTTTTTAGTCATCAAACTCATTTTGCATGCTGTAAAATATTTTTTTTTCTCATGAAAGTTCAAGTAGTGTTAAAATTATGACTTCTGTTTTTGAAGAAGCCCTTGTGGAGGTTAGGATTTTCTTCTCTAAAGTCAAGCTCCTGCAAATTAACACTGAATTTTAAATTTGATATGACTTTCAATGGTGCTATTTATGTAAAGCAAAAGTATTTAATAAGGGCAAAAATAATGAAGGCTCTGGAGTGTACCTGTTAGGCCAAATTCTGCTCAGTTACACTAGTGTAAATTCAGAGTTAACATCACTAAATTCAATTAAATTGCCTCAGATTTTCACTAGTGTGAGAACAGAATTTAGCTCTTTGGTTTTATATCTGATCTGGTTTGATTTCGTTCTATCTACCCTAGTTCTTAAAGTACCTATTGCCCTGTAAGGACCAGAATCTTGGTCTGATTTAGTATTTTACCTTTGCTTAAAGGTAGTGATATAAGATACATACTTGTTCTGACTGGAAATGGACCTGAATCAAAATCTCATATCCAAACATCCACCAAATTCTGAAATTCAGATCCAGATGAGAACATGAGAGTTGACCCTTAACTCTGTAATTGGCTGAACCAAAACTGCGGGCATGAAACTCCTTGAACTCTGCGGATCTGGATTTGGATACAAATTTTGTAACTGGGATCCATGTCTAGTCTTGACCATTGAAGACACTTTTAAAATATGTAATGCTTGGCTGTCCTGCTGTTGCTGATGGGATTCCTTCCAATGAGGCATCTGAAAAACATTAAGATTTCCCATTATTCACCCAAGACTAATGGAAATATACTGCTTTTGAGGACTGAAAGTTTAGTCCAGCTTCTGGAGGAGGCCAGAAGCAGTAGAGTACAAAGTGTGTGTGTGAAAGAGCCTTCTTTCTTGAGAATGCCATTTGATTTTTGCCATCCTAGGGGATATGGTTGGTTCTGATAAGCAGTGGACAAATATCCAAACTTTTAGAATCACTGAAATAAGAGATGGAAAAGACATGCTAGGTAACTCAGTCCAGCAATCAGTAACGGCTCTGTAAATTACACTTTCTGATTTTCTATAGAGTCATAAAAGAGAGGCAAAAGGCCTATTAGGTCTCTCAATCCTTTGGGCGGGGTTATATCCAAACCAAAGGTCTCACTTTTCTGATACACGCCTATCATTAGCTCTATAGTCTATCCCAGACCTAATTTCACTCTTGGGCTCTCAGGGAACGTCACAGCTGCTTTCAAGTTTGCAAAGGAAGTTTAATCACTGGGTTACCAACCTGATTAACTACCTGAGGAAGAATCACCCTTATTTATGGCTAGGCACAAGAGGGAATTGGAGCATGGAGAAGTGACCAGCAAAAATAACTGTCACCTTGGAAATACAATGTTTTGGAAGGAAGGATAGTGACATTCCATTCAAGAGCTGTAAAGAAAACCTTTTAAACCTTCTGAATAAGTTTGCATGACTGCAGAAGAAATATTAAGCAATAAAATAATTTCTTTTTTCTGGACAGGGTCTCCTTATTATGACAATGTCCGCCCACTCTCCTATCCAGATTCCGATGCTGTCTTGATTTGTTTTGACATCAGTCGGCCAGAAACCCTTGACAGCGTGCTAAAAAAGGCAAGTGTATGAGAATATTAAGTTCAAAACGTATCTGTATTTAAAACTGTGAAATGTGTCGCTATTTCCAATTGTGTAATCTTCAGCATTGGATTGTTTCACTCAAATAACCCCATAATTGCACTTTGTGGAGCTAGAATTGTAGCCCATCATTTGAGAAGACTGAAAAATTCTCAGAAGAAGAGGCTTTAGGGGAGTGGAATTAAGCCCTTTGCAAGTATTTTAGGGGCATGTAATGTCAAAAGGAGTGGAGCTGTGAAGAAGCTGCCTTTCAGGGCATGCTCCTTAACAAAGGAGAATTAAAGGCTCTATAGTAATTTGCACTGGCACCGTTAATGCTGGTCTGCCCAGCATTAAGACCCCATGAACATGGTTTCACTCCACTTTATAGGAGTGGTGATGTGCCAGTCATGGTGAAAGAGCCAATGACAACATGACCCCTGAGGAACGGGACTCAAAGCAATGTGGAAGTGCAGGCCTGACATCCAAATGCAAAGCACAGACCTTCCTTTCAGATTCTCTGCAGTCTGCAGGATTAGTGCACGGTTTCGCAGCAAAACTAAAATCCACCAAAATAAAGGAAAAACAAAAATGGCCTGACTGCTGAGCTCCATGGGAAAAAACTGCATTAGGGGACAAAGTAGCCAGTAAATTCACAAGTTAATATTGCAGACTAGAGTTCCTGATTCATGCTGCACCCTGAAGGAGATGTCTGAGGCCTCACAAAGGGGCAAGTGCATGGCCCTCAAACATAGCTGAGTTTTAAAGTAACATGGCTCATCTTCTTGTCTGAGCCTCACCATCGCTGACATCAACAAAAGTTTAGGAATAGGTTTTTGTTAACGTGTCTTCCTGTCCGGCTCTCCATATACTGAACACACAATATTTAAGATACTGAATAAACAGTATCTTTAAACTGTTTTTACTTGTTTACAAAAGTGTGCTAGATTTTGTTTTTCAATACTCATGTAAAATTAAAATGTTCCCCATCAAATTTTAATGATTCTAAAATTTGCCAGGTTTACACAGCAGAAACTTGGAAAAATACCATTATGAGTTTATTTCCATGTTCACATACAGTATTTGCACAAAATATACAGTACACTATTGTGAATACAGGATTAAGTATATTATTTGATCATCACAAATTGATTCACCACAGATTAAATACATATTTTTGCAGCACTAGAATGAGCCATGAGAACAGTATATATGATTATCTTTAATTTGTTTTATATTTGTCTGAGACCTGCTTATAATTTGTCATTTGAGGAACTGTTTGAACTAGCTAATGGCAACACCCTGTGTTATTTCTACTGCAATGTGGGTAAAACCAGTGAGTCATAGGGAGGGAGAATGAGATTGTAAATTGTTTACTGATTGTAGGCAGAGTCAGGGCATGACTGAAAATCCTTGCACTAGTGGACATTTCAATTGAAGTCAGTAGGACTAGTGGGCGGGTAAGGGTTGCAAGATCCGCCCAGGTTGGAAACTGCAGGAGTTTTTTGTGCTGGTTCAAATGCTCTTTGAATCCTGAAAGCTAACTTGTAGCAGGGTTACAAGTTAAATGAATACCAATGTAATATATTTATGTAAAAAATACCTCCTTGTGACTGTTACCAAACTTTACTCCTATCTCCATTGCTTTTCGCTGTCATGCTTTAATTAACCTAAATAATGTACTGCATTAATATAGTAACAAAATAATATTTTACAGTGGAAAGGTGAAATCCAGGAGTTTTGTCCTAACACCAAAATGCTTCTGGTTGGTTGCAAGTCTGATCTGCGCACAGATGTGAGCACATTAGTGGAGCTTTCCAATCACAGGCAGACACCAGTATCATATGATCAGGTATGTGCCACGTCTCATTCTTTCCACTTGTTGTTTGGTGGTGGGTGGAGAAATATGCAGTTTGGTAACATTGCATTCATTTTTAAGAGAAACAGCACTCCTTCTGCACTGAGCTTATTCCATTACCATAGTTGGATGCATGCTGTTACGTTATACATGTTCAGTGTAGTTGAATCTGAAAACACCAGAGGCTGTGTATTCTGTGCCTGCAGAATTCACATGTCCCTGCAGATTTGTGTCCCAGAAGTATAAGCTGTCACATAAACATATAAATATATTTATAGCCCTAATGGTTCCAGAGAAAATCTTTAAAAAGTGAACTGAATGTAAACTAATGCAGTCATTTTGCTGCGTCTACAGACAGCCTGAAACAGCACTACGTTAATGCGCACTAAGGAACTTTTAATGTGGGCCAGTAAGGCCTACACATTGTGCTTTAGAGTTCACCCACCACGTAGACAAGCCCTCTGTAGATGAAGGTGGAAAGTAGTATAAAAATAGTTAACTACAAGCAATAAAGTGTAATGAGGGCATCAACCTGGTCTTTAAATTTGAGTGCCCCCTATTAGTATCAGAATGGCTCTGATACTCACTTTGCTAATGTCTGTTGTACATACAAGGCTGAGTTTTGGTGAACCCCAGCATAAGGGCAGAGTTAGTGGTTGCTTAAGCCCTTAAAATTAAATTGTTCCATATATAGTGAAATTTCACCCAATGCTGTACTGTCTTACAGTTGCAAACCTAAAACAGGGCACCGAGGTGCTGTGATTTACAAAAGCACCTTGAATTTTCTTCATATCTCACCCCTCAAATACACTTCCTTTGCTTTATGAATTTAAAGAGTGCTTTGACGTTTAACAAACTTTAAAATGTAAAAGAAAAGTCTGGCAGAAATTGTGTTAAATTTAAAAACAACAAAAATACTCCGTTTTCCTTTATTTAGAACACTTTGTTTAAAATGTTCAGAGAAACATTCTGTTGCAAATTTTGGCCAAGATTCTTCTCTCATCTATATGGTGTATGTGCATTCTTGATACCAAAGTTCTGCCCTTTCAACACGCTCAGACTCTAACATATATCATGAGGCTGTAATATCAGAACTAAGACCAACTGTGTGAATCTAAGAACCTGAACAGAGTAGAATAGAATTGTCATGTATTTGTTACAGTATAACTGGGGTATGCAACACAGCTGTACATGGGATATTAGGAAACACTTGTATGAACCATGTGGTTATCATTATTATTCTGAATTAAATTTTAATTCTCTCTTTACTGAGGGTGTTTTCACTGTTGACAGTTCTTTTGATCTATAGCTGAAATAGAATTTATTTTAAAGTATGGGTGCACTGTTTAGCTATATTGCCTCTGATCGTATTGCCATTTACACAAGGAAAGTTTATGTAAAATGCGTGTTTGTTGCTCAGTAACTGAGGACTTACAAAAGA
Organism: Emydura macquarii macquarii; assembly: GCF_026122565.2. Classification (NCBI taxonomy): domain Eukaryota; kingdom Metazoa; phylum Chordata; order Testudines; family Chelidae; genus Emydura; species Emydura macquarii. The sequence goes on from NW_027131390.1 coordinate 86,942,399, forward strand.
CTGTAAATAAAACATTAAAATGATATAGTGTCAGGTTGTTAAAATGATGGTTAAGCAGAGTGTGATTAGTAATGGACCATGCAGTCTTTGCTCTCTAGTTCATTGGTTTGAATCCAGCCCACAGTGACAGACCAAATGTTGATACCATCTGATCATTGTTTGATAGGTGACCCGAAAGGCCCGTTTGCTAGTGGAACATTGTACACATCACATCATCTGCCACCACCTTAAATGACTTTAAGTTGGCAGTTTTAGAGGAAAGGCTAGAGACGGAGTGGCTTTCTCACACTTAGACGTGACCTCTACAGGGCAGAGGCCCATTGATGTAGACACAGTGGCAAAATGAGGATAGACACATGTCTGGAATTAAGCATCAGGCCACAATTTATAGGGGAGGGGGTTCTACCCACTCGTCACCCATACCCTCCTATACCAGGTATTTAATTGGTTCCAGTGCAGTGGTTACTGGGCTTCTTACTGTATAACCCCTAATAGCTCCATATTTACAAGGCTCCTTACCATGTAACCCATAATGTGGGATAGGCTTTCTGTGGCCTACCACCCCAGATTTAGCTCTTTCTGGGTCCTAGCTCCCTCCTCACCCTGAGGGGGACAGAAGGTGCAACAGGGTGGGCACATCAGCCCATGAGGGCCACAAGGTCTCACCCTATCACATGAGACCAAGGTCCACCATCAAAATCCCAGGTTTGTTACCTCTGAGAACTGTTCATTTTATTCTCTTCACCGCACTGGAAACTGAAGTTACAAGGAATAAACAAGTCCACCCCAGTACCTCAATTAGGTACAAAGCGTGTTCCTACTAACCCACTGCTGTAACAGAGCCAAAAGAGGCTCCAGTAGCCCCTGAGCCAGCTTAAATCCTTAAAGGGGAATATTGGCCACTCAGCACCCCTCTCTCCCACCTGCCAGAGACTCCTGGGGGGGAGGGGGGAACTACTTATTGTCCCTTGGTGAGCGTCTCCCTCCCCTCCCTTACTGCTGGGACTGTCCCCGTTCACCGTTGGCCTCATCAAGTTCCCCCAACCGTTCATAGAGTTTGGTAGGCCTGTAAGGAGGAGTTGCTGCTTCTCAACAGATGCCTTTTCTCTGTAGGAATAAGGATTTGATTTTTCAGACAGTCAGTCGAATACCTTTCATGAAGAGTACAAGATTCTCCCAAATCAAAGAGTATGAATTTGCTGAATAGGAAAAATCAGTAATGTTTTTGTTTTCAGGTATATACAGGTCATTACATTATCATACCTATCTTTCAAATTGAGTATTTCCTCAAAGGAACAAATTTCTTAGATATTTGTATCACACATTTTGAATGCATATCCCGATCTGTATTTTGCAAAAAAAATTAATGAGTAGCTGCTGTCTGTCATTTTGCTGTCCTAGATTTGGTTTTCACAAAGCATTATGTATGAAAATAGTTCTGAAGAATAACTATATTGTTTGCTTTAGCTTTGTACAAAACCTTCCTATTGATTGCAGTTTCATTTTCTTCCCTCCCCCGCTCAGGGTGCAAATATGGCCAAACAGATTGGAGCAGCCACTTATATTGAATGCTCAGCCTTGCAGTCAGAAAACAGTGTAAGAGACATTTTTCATGTTGCCACATTGGCATGTGTAAACAAAACAAACAAAAATGTTAAGCGGAACAAATCACAGAGGGCAACAAAGAGAATTTCACACATGCCTGGCAGGCCAGAACTATCTACAGTTGCTACTGATTTGCGAAAGGACAAAGCGAAGAGCTGCACAGTGATGTGAAGGATCTGGGTTTCCTTAAGAGGAAGGAAGAGACAATGTGTTCAGAAACAGTGAAGACTCAGTGAAGTACACACCCCAAGTGGTATATAATGTGTGGGCTTACGTCAGTACTTTAAAGGATACTCTTCACCTTTTGTGTGAGATCGTATTTAGGGAGTCTGCATGTAGACTAAGCAGTGGGAAGAGATGGATCTGAATGAGACGGCTGTCAAAAATGTTACATGGAAGAAATGCCAAAAAAGGAAAATGTTTGAATGTGCTAGAGAACAGGAGGAAATGTAGCACCTCAGAGAAAGAAGATGTCCTTGACAGTGCTTGTTTGTTTTTTCTTAAAGATCTGTTCCTGGATACCTACTTTGATTTAATTAAAATAATATTTTAATGTTCCTTTTTAAAAATAAAGTCAAGATGTTAACACTCCCTCCTCATTGGGGAACTAGCTCCATGACCTTACAGTTAGTTTTTCCAAAGGATATGATCTAATTTCCTTGTAGCTCATCATTAAAATGGAAATTATATCAAGACCCATGGGTCATCCAGAGGAAACACGAGTATATGAAAGCTTAGAAATTATGCCTTCCTGAGATGGCAGCACAAGTTAAATTTGAACATGCTGTTAATGAAGACTTCCCATTATTATAAGTGCCCTAGAACAACAACAACAATTAGACAGATCAAGTAGAAAAGAATGTCCTGCTTGTTATAGAACTTTTCAAAACATTGACTATTTCTGTTCACCATTGTGATAGTACTTAAAAAGTAATTCTTTGAAACTTTTTTTTTTTTTAACATCTTCTGTGTAAAGATATGATGTACTGTGTGGATATGACATTGTAGGTTGAATTGTAAAATCAGATGAAAGGTGCTATCAGTTACAATTACAAATGATCCTCAGTTTAAAAAATAATTCTTATAGCCTTACTGCCCAGTTGTGTTTAGGTGCTGAGAACCCTCAGTGCCTAGAGTCTTCAGGAGTGACGGGGCTCAGTTCTTTCCAGGCCCTATGGCTATGTAATGGAGAAGTGCTATTCTGTGGTATGGTTCTCTGCAACTATGCTTAAGCAAAAATAACAGTACATACATGAGCCAACATAGGCAGGTTATCTCGTATATATGATACTTTCTAACAGAGCTGCTTTTGGTGACCGTCTCTTATTACAGATTTCATTTTCTTATAATGAGCGCTGTAAGGAAAGGGGGCCCCCAGTGGAAACTGGATACTCTTTTAATCCTAAAGGACTAATATGTGCATATCCAGACAGTGGTCATTAAACATTACTTCAGTGAACCGGATTCAGTCAAATTCTTTCTCACTTACTGATTACTATAGTTACATGAAATAAATCAATCAGCCTTTAAAATAGTTTGCAGATGTTTACTGACCAGTTATTTTCATGGCTTCTTTTTAAAGGGATACTCTAAGCTCTGACCAGTGTTGCTATAGCTTGCTGAAAACAAGCATTCTTTCCCAATGATAATGCTTCATTTTTGAAGTATTAAAGTGATGTTTGCATTAAACTGTGGCAGGGTACAGGATGATGATAATTAAAACACTCAGTTCTATGTGTTACCAGCACTTTGCTTTTTTTTTCTGCAAAAAGAAGAAAAAAATACCATTCCAGTCATTTCCCACAAAAAAACCCACAGACATTTTACCACCATAATATGCTTTTGATTGATGCAACAATATGCTTAGGGCAGTATTACAAAATAGCTGGCAAGTGCTTACTGTATTTAAATATTGTAAAAAGAAGATAAGTTATAACCGTTATAAAACAGGACATTCATTACTTTCTCTTTTTTTAATGTTGAAGTCACTTTGTCTGTTTGTTTCTGCAGTATTTATTAAAATATCTTTTTTCTTTGAATAAAATAAAAATAAATAAATAACTAAGTCTTAGTGTAAATGACCCTTGTGGCCATTCACTGTTATTTGTTTGTCTTCCTGATATTACTGTACTGAATACTAGGCCGTGTAGATCTTGGAATTTGTATGTGATCTGACTGAAAATGTGACCTAAGCCTTTCATTTAAGTGATGGCAGCACATGCCAAATGCTGCCACTTAGAACTGTGTGTGTTGATTGGGTTAATCGTCTGAGTTACATTTCCAAAAAGTTACAGAGAGATGGCAGAGAGGAAAGAGGGAATAAACTGGTGCAAATGAGTGAAATACGTTCTTCTTTTTGTCTGTGGAAAAAATGGAATGGATGTTAATGATGCTTTCAAATATTCAGGGTTTGCCTACACTACAAAGAAAGGTGTGTTCCTAACTCAGGTTAGCTAACCCATTGCAGCTTGCTTTTAATCCAGCTGGAGTTCAACCCCAGGCTCCCCTATCGGCTTTGACTTGAGCTGATGTCCTGAGCTTTCAAACAGAATACCAAAATATTTTGCAGCGTAGACATAGCCTTAGACTGCTATAACTTGTGCCTCTGCCCTTTCTGCAGAACTTTTTATTTTCCACTGACCTTGGCAGCATTGGGTGGGTTAATTTTTTCATTCTGATGAAATATTCGTCACTGATTGCTCTGTATTAAGTAAAACCAGACTTTTCTTTAGCATTAGGCATGCATGTCTACTGTCATCACTATATGGCATATTTATAGTGGTCACTGAAGGAAAACTCCCACTCCACAAGGGATGGTTGAGTTTCCAAGCTCCCTCTGAAAATATTTCAGGATAATGGTGGGGCAGTGAGAGTGAACTCTTCACTCCATTTAAGTCAATGGGAGTTTTGTCATTGACTTCAGTGGGGTCAGAATTTCACCCTGAATGAGTTCTTCAAACTGCCTCCTCCTGAGACGCAGCAATTGCTTGAAAGTCAGACTCCATTTCCAATAGTCACATTTGTCCCTCTTCTCTAACTCTAGCTTATTTTATGTGTGGGATTGTAATTTAATACTCTTAATCATGCTGGACCAGCCTTACACTTGGAAAGTCCCTATCCAAGAGTTAGTTGCAGCTAATAGAAGAAATCAGATTCTGAACTATGTCCTCAAATCCTACAAAAATACTCCACAAGTCATGAGTTCCTAAGCAGCTGACTATCTTGCTGTTGCTTAGGGTTGGTCTATATCTTGGGAAAAGGATTGTCATATTCCATCGGTCGGGGTATTCAAAGTAAAGCTGAAGATGTACAGAAAGGTGGATTTGATAATCCTCTCCTTAATTGTATATATTGAATGAAATACTGAATCTGTGAATAAGTTACCACATTAAAACATGGGTCTCTGTTAATAGGATATTATACTTTATCTTCTTGGCAGTCAAGGGATGCATGAGATGGTCATGGGCGCACCCATGGAAAAATATTTTCATTAATATTGAAACTATGAGTTTAAAAATATTGGGGAGAGAGGGCAACACTTGACATCTTTTTAAGAAACTGTTGCATGAAAAAAACCAAGTAACTTACATTCTCCATTTTAAACCAAGAGAAATGATCAAAAGAAAAGCTTTGCTTTTCTCAAATGAAGTAGTTGTGGCTAACAGTGTGTACAAAAATGGAATCCACATAAGTAAAGAAGCAAGTATTTTGTTTGCTTTTTGAGGAATTAAAGTTTGTAAAATGATCATCCCCTTCAAACCTATAATTGAGCCTAGTGAAAGAAGTGGTAAATCACAGGGTCTTTTATTTGTAATCTGTGGTAAGAGTTTTAGTAAAATGCCTCTCTTAAGTGCCATTTTGGTCTCTGAAAAATACATTTGGCAGATTTCCATTTGTTAGTCCATTCCCAAAAAACACTTGGCTCCTGCCTCTGTATTCTTTTATTGCACAACTGGTTTATGCAATCATTTACAGTAAATGAAACATCTTACTAGATCCAGATCAAGATATGAAAAGGGCCACAAGAAAACAGTGCTACAGAGCATTGCAATATTTTATGATTCTGAATTAGAACTGACCCTGAAATTCGGTGGCTGCAAGGGACAAAGAAAGATCACTGGGTTGAGTATGTGCTATTCAACACACATTTACTGTATATAAAAAGACTTAGTAAACCTGTCTGTAAGGACAGGAATGACTAGTCAGTTACCAGTCATGATAGTGGCAAGAGTGAGGCAGAGGAAAAACTTTAGACATCTTTAAGATTGCTGGATGAATGCAGTTCAACGAAGCAAAAAGTGAAATTTAAAAATTATGCCAGTCATTCTTTTATACAGCATTGTTTACAGTGAGGTAAAGATGACTTCCTTACTAAACAGGAGTGGAAGCCTCCCTCCACCTCTGGTGGACTTGTTGACTCAAGGCACTGATAACATAGAGAGAGCCTTTTTACTGGTTCAAAGCTGTGATGTTAAGTCAACAGCAGATGATTGCTGTTTGGTGACCTATGTGAAGTGAGTTTATAGTCTCTGACTGGTTCCCAGCCTGGAAAGAAAGAAAATCTACCATAACAGATGTTCTTGCTCACAGTCTCAGAAGAGAGACCACCGAGTGAGTAGAAATGGAAACTGAACTATTTTATCCTCTAAAAATGGTTCCTCTGTGGCAGGATCTACAGAGCAGGGTGGGGAAATTTGCATTCTTGCTTCTTTTTTGACTAAAAGAGATATCATCTGTGGCTCCCATTTGGCATCTCTTTGCATGTACAGGGCCTCCAAAGAACTACAATACATAATAGAAATCTTGCAACACATGAAAATTTACTATAAGAAACATCTTCCTTTACAAAGCAAAGTTTGCTAAAACATTATCTGACAATCCCACCAAAATCTATCCTGAGTACTGATCAGATGTACTAATTTTTGAACAAAGGCCACATCTACACTAGGAATAAACCCATGTTAGAAGAACTGGCTTTACATATAATCATGCTAAGAAGGTTACTGCAGTTTCTAAATGGTTGTAAAATGATTAAGTCCAGTCTATACACCGGCCTGGCAAAGCGTGTTTAGAACAAGTTTTATCTCCAGGGTAAACAAACCAGAAAGACCTTTTACACTTTCCCGCAGCCTGACCAGCTCAGTCTGCTAACTGGGAATACCTTGTATCCAAAAAGATGCTTTATTGGTCTCTTACAAGGAAATTAACTAGCCCAGCCGCTGATCCCTACAGAATTGCACAAGAGTCCTGGAAAGAATAAAGTTGTTCTATATCCAAAAAGATGTTCTGCCAAGTGTCTTTATTTTTCTCTAAAAATAGATTTGTTTATAGAGCTAGGGAAGGAGAGAGGAAATCCACCTTAAATGACTGCTTCTTGGAGAAGCTAGTCCTGGAACCCACAAAAGATGAGGCAATTCTTAATTTAGTCCTACATGGAGCACAGGATCTGGTTCAAGAGGTGAATATAGCTGAACCACTTGGTAACAGTGACCATAATATAATAACGTTTAACATCCCTGTGGGGAGAGGGGGAGGACACCAACGCAGTCCACCATGTTTAATTTCACCACCAGTGTTTAATTTCAGAAAGGGGAGCTACACAAAAATGAGGAAGTTAGTTAAACAGAAATTAAAAGGTACAGTACCAAAAGGGAAACCCCTGCAAACTGCATGGAAACCATTTAAAGACACTATAATAGAGGCTCAATTTAAATGTATACCCCAAATTAAAAAACATAGTAAGAGGACCAAAAAAGTGCCACCGTGGCTAAACAACAAATTAAAAGAAGCAGTTAGAGGCAAAAAGGCATCCTTTAAAAAGTGGAAGATAAATCCTACTGAGGAAAATAGAAAGAAGCATAAACTCTAGCAAGTGAAGTGTAAAAATATAATTAGGAAGACCAAAAAGGAATTTTAAGAACAGTTAACCAAAGGCTCAAAAAGTAAGAGCAAAAAAATTTTAAGTACATCGGAAGCAGGAAGCCTGCTAAACAGCCAGTTAGACCACTGGACTATCGAGATGCTAAAGGAGCAGTCAAGGAAGATAAAGCTATTGCGGAGAAACTGAATTATTTGTGTCGGTCTTCATGACTGAGGATGTGAAGGAGATTCTCAAACCTAAACTATTCTTTCTAGGTGACTAATCTGAGGAACTGTCCCAGATTGAGGTGTCATTACAGTTGGTTTTGGAACAAATTGATAAATTAAACAGTAATAAGTCACCAGGAGCAGATAACATCCACCCAAGAATTCTGAAGGAACTCAAATGTGAAATTGCAGGTATGTATGAAACTGTGGTATGTAATTTATCATTTAATCCAGCTTCTGTACCAGATGACTGGAGGATAGCTAATGTGACGTCAATTTTTTAAAAAGTCTCCAGAGGTGATTCTGGCAATTTCAGGCTGGTAAGCTTAACTTCAGTATCAGGCAAATTGGTTGAGACTATAGTAAAGAACAGAATTATCAGATATTTAGATGAACATGATTTATTGGGAAGGAGTCAACATGGTTTTAGTAAAGTGAAATCATGCCTCACCATTCTACTAGAATTCTTGGAGGTGGTCAACAAGAATGTAGACAAGTGTACTTAGATTTTCAGAAAGCCTTTGACAAGGTCCCTCATCAAAGGTTCTTAAGCAAAATAAGATGTCATGGGGTAAGAGGGAAGGTATTCTCCTGTATCAGTAACTGGTTAAAAACAGGAAACAAAGGGTAGGAATAAAATGGTCAGTTTTCAGAATGGACAAAAGTAAATAGTGGTGTCCCCCAAGGTTCTGCACTGGGAGCAGTACTGTTCAACATTTTCATAAATGATCTAGAAAAAGGGGTAAACAGTGAAGTGGTAAAATTTGCAGATGTTACAAAACTACTCAAGATAGTTCAGTCCATAGCAGACTGTGAAGAGTTACAACGGGATCTTACAAAACTGGGTGACCGGGCAACAAAATGGCAGATGAAATTCAGTGTTAATAAATGCAAAGTAATGCACATTGGAAAACATAATCCCAACTATACAAAAAAAAAAAAAAAAAAAATGATGGGGTCTAAATAAGCTGTTACCTCCCAAGAAAGAGATCTTGGAGTCATTGTGGATAGTTCTCTGAAAACATCCACTCAATGTGCAGCAGCAGTCAATAAAGCTAATAGAATGTTGGTAATCATTAGGAAAGGGATAAGACAACAGAAAATACCATATTCTCTATATAAATCCATGGTACACCCAAATCTTGAATACTACATGCAGATCTGGTCGCCCTGCCCCAAATAAAAAAAGATATATTGGAATTGGAAAAGGTACAGAAAAGAGCAACAAAAATGATTAGGCGTATGGAACAGCTTCCATATGTGGGGAGATTAATAAAACTGGAATTTTTCAGCTTGGAAAAGAGACGACTAAAGAGGGATATGATAGAGGTCTATAAAATCATGACTAGTGTAGAGAAAGTAAATAAGGAAGTGTCATTTACTCCTCATAATACAAGAATTAGGGGTCACTAAATGAAATTAATAGGCAGCATGTATAAAACAAACAAAAGGAAGTATTTCTTCACATAACGCACAGTCAACCTGTGGAACTCTTTGCTAGAAGATGTTGTGAAGGCCAAGACTATAACTGGGTTAAAAAAAAAACTAGACAAGTTCATGGAGGATAGGTCCATCCATGGCTATTAGCCAGAATGGGCAGGGATGCAAAACCGTGCTCTGAAGTGTCCTTAGTCTCTGTTTGTCAGAAGCTGGGAATGGGCGACATGGGCTGGATCACTTAATGATTACCTGTTCTGTTCATTCCCTCCGAAGCACCTGGCATTGGCCACTGTTGGAAGACATGATACTGGGCTGGATGGACCATTGGCCTGAACCAGTATGGCCGTTTTTATGAAAAGGCTGTGTTTACCCCATTTTTAAAAGCGAGCAGTGGAAAGGGGAAATTCCTACAGCATTAACATATTTTGTATTTCTTTTCAGAGCAGTGGTTGAGAAATCAAACATTGTCATGAGACAAATCCTAAATGCTTCATTTGTTTTTTTATTCAGTTTTTTATCTTCAAAGTCCTGTTACAGTCAATAAAGGTTTGCCTAAGTAAGGACTGAGTAAAATCTGAATAACTGGACTGGATTGAACTCAGAAGACCTGGGGATTCCTGGTTCTGCCAACAACTTGTTCTGTGACTTCAGGCAAGTCATTTCGCTTCTCTGTGCTTTTCTTTCCCCTGCCACCCTTGGTCTGTTATGTCTAGTTAGATTATAAACTCTTCAGGGCAGGGACTGTATCTTACTATGTCAGAACAACTAGAGCTCCAGGGGACAGATGTCTAACTGGTATAAATCAGTGATGTTCCAGTGGCATCAATAGAGCAAGGCTGATATGCACCAGCCAAGGATCTGGCTTCTTGTTTTTTATTTGTTCTGTAAAAGCATTTAGCACATTTCAAAGCACTGTAAAGAAATAATTACTACTACTGCTACTACATCTTTGCTGATATAGCAAAATCATCCTAAGAAAAATCTTGCTGATATTCACCACAGTGCTCTCCTCACAAACTCAGAAATGGGGGGAGGCTTTATATGGGCCAACAGGTGAAAGGAAACCCCTAGCCCGTCAGGAGAATTTAATCTCTGTCCCTTCCTTGAGGAGGACCGTGAAGCTGATTGGTTGGACAGAAGCATAAGCCTATTGGCTTCTGTGAACTCAAGTGGAGGGCTTATTGGACATTCCCCTGCCTGTGGGTCCCATTCTGCACTAGGAACTTCCCTCCCCTCCTTGGGGTTAGAGTAGAATGTATATATATTTGCTGTGGGCATCATGCTAGTCATCTTCTTGGGACTGGGAAGGAACTTTTCCCTGCCAGACTGGCCAAAGTGGGGGTGGTTTTTTGCCTTCCTCTGAGCAGCCCAGGGGTCTGGTGGATAGTTAGGTTGTAGACTTTATTTTGTCACAACCTGGCAAGTACCCAGTGCAGGTTCTCATTCAATAAGGGGCCCCATTCCCTTGTAACCTGGAATTGGAAGCGGATTAGGAGAAAGCATCTCCTAAAGAAAATGGTGTATAGGGCTGGGGCTCCTAATGTATGATACAGCGAGGAGACAACTCTTGTCCCCATGCTCTTTGCTCACACACAAGGGAGGGGGTTGGGGTCTCAGTAATGGTGCCGAGATCAGGTTAACAGAGTTGGGGGTGGAGGAAAGCCCACTGCCAGATGGAATAGATTACAAAGGAAGGGTGATCTGCACTGAATGAGTTATTGCCAAATAGTTCCCAGATGTATTATTTAATAAAATTGCATTCTAGTTAAACCGCATTCCTCGTATCTTGTCTCTCCTCTTGCAGTGTCCAGGACAAATGGTGCCTTTTAAGATGACCATATTACAACAAATGGCAGATTTCAGATTAACATCTGCCTTGAGTTATACCAATGTCAATGCAGAGAATCCACTGCTATTAGTCCAGGCTGACCCTAGTGTAAGTGAGAGCAAAATCTGGCCCTCTCTATGATGCTCAACTGATATAGTTCAAATGAGTAGTAATATCACATATGTCCTAGTACACCCCTCATTTGTCACATGATGTATTAGAGAGCTTCAAATATCACTTGTCTGCTGTAATCATTAACAATTGCTTTGCCATTAATAGTTCATGGACGACTGGAGAAATGAAGGCAGCCATCAAATGCACTTTATGACACCATCAAGAGAGGAAATGATGTATGTGACAGCCTTATTTCTTGGCTTATGGTTAAATTGTCATTGAATGTACTGGAGTGCTTCACTCTCCTCACTTGCTGTGCAACACATGTAATTAGTTTCCGTACCTCACATACTCTATTATGATATTCAAGGTGGGCAGTCAAGATATGCTGCCTCAGAGGCTCTGCTGGAGCCCTGGCTGCAGCTGAATACCGAGAGAACTGTGGTGGCCATGAGCGTTTGGGGTTTTTACCCCATCTGTGCTTAGCTGAAAGGTTATGACTTTTTCTTTTCTTATCCATGCTGGCTTTGTCCCCTTTCCTTGAATTACAGTGGTGAGTTTTGATGACCAACCAGTTACTTCAGCCAATGCACAATGTTGTTGCCTGCTTACTCTCATGCAGGGAACACATTAAACCTGTGCTCTATATTCTCCTCCTCTCCTCCCATCCAGAGACAGCTGTTTCTCCTGAACCCAGGTGCCAGCAGCTTCTCTCCACCCCCTAGCTCACATTGCCCAGGACTTGGGGTTGTCAATCCTCCCAGATTGTCGTAGAGTTTCCGGGAATTAAAGATTATGTCATGCAATGAAACCTCCAGGAATACATCCAGCCAAAATTGGCAACCCTAGGAGTTACTTTTTCCTAGTATCTAAATTCATGGTCATGTTATTTTTTGTGAGAGGCCCTTTTTGGTAGCTGCTTCACTTACATTAGCAAGAACACTTTGCAAATTGCACATGATTGGGTGAGTGCCACCAAACTCTGCTGCAGCAGTACACGTGAGGATGGCCACTGGCGTCACAGATTCATGAGGTGGTGCAGAAAGTGTGCAGGTGGAACAGAGGAAAGGGAAGCCATTAGCAAACTCTACTTCCTTTTTCCAGTAGCAGAGACCAATGAGGGAGTCCACTAGTACTTCTTCCAGCAGAAAGGATTTCAGGGTGATATCACCAGGCCACCCGCTGTCACCCTCCATCAGCAGGATGTATTGTGAAAGCCAGTAAAAGCCCGCTCCCCTCTTTGTTTACAAGAGATCCACTACTGACTTGCTCCCAACTCTACCAGTAAGAAATGCAGAAGCAGAAATTTGCTAATGGCTCTCCCCTGCAGAAACTTCTCAATTCCTCCTGTCCTCTGAATGCCAGATCGGTGGTTAAAAAACTACAAGCATTCAGCTTTCAAGAGCAAAGGTCTTTCATAATCCGGGAGGCTGTGACCCTTGCTTTAGCTTGACTTTAAATCAAGGCAGCTTTAGCATGGGTTCATCTGCACCCAAAGAAATAATGAAACCACAGATGTCCAAATTTGAGTGGTGCTGAGACCCCATGCGCCAGCAATGCCTGGAGTGGGGAGCCAGGCACTGCTCCCTCCAACAGGAGCTGCCATCAGGGGGTGAGTTTGGGATATAGTTGCTCTCTAGCTCCTCCCCCCAACTTTGGGGGCCTCTCTTCACACTGGGCCACGATTAGGCTTGTGATGCCGGGGCAGAAGGTGTTGATGTGGGGGGTTGACTACAACTCAAAATCATGTCCAAGTGTTTAGTATAGTGCACCCCTGAGGAGGCTTCATCCACCCCTGCTTTAAATCATCTTAAGATAATAGGACTAGCAGTGATTAATGTGACAAGAGTTTTTATTGTTTTGCTTTTTATATTTTCTGTGTATAAGTAAACAGCTATTATGTTAGTATTTGGGCTGATTATGTAGTACTGCTTTTTGTAGAACACCAAGCAGTTATTTCAGAAATGTAATGTATGCAAAGTATAATAGCACCCCTGGGAGCATATCAAAGGCTCTGCGGGTGTTTTGTATGTAGGAGCCAATAAATAAATAATAATAAGAATGGTACATTTATAATATAATTTAAATTGATTTTTTATTCATAACTGTTCAACATCTAATTGTGATAACTAAGAGAGTTACTGTTCATATGAACTACTTTATTAATACACCAGGAAATACACTGGTGCATTTGAGATCTATTTACCAATAGGTTACAAACACAAATGAATATCAATTAGTGCTCATACACAATGTTGTTTGTATGATGTTCATCATCACAAAATCATGAGCTGAAGTAATGTACAAATATCATGAAAGAGAAAGATTTGAAAAATGCACATTTATGTGAGAGTTTTCGTTGCAAGATTAAAATCTGCAGGCCAGATCCTCAGCTGGAGTTAAGCTGATGTAGTCAATGGAACTAGACTCATTTACACCAGCTGGGGATTTGACCCTAAATTTGTGTGCCGTGTATAAGCTGCATGATATTTATCAACCTGGAAGTCACTTTCACCAGTGAGTAGTAGTTTGGAATAGTTCAGTTAGCATCAATTTCAAATGCATCAACAGAATCTGTGGCTATTGCTGCCTTTGCTGAATCCATTTAACTACCAAGGAGAAATTGCTGCTTCAATCTATCCTACTGCTGGTGCTGCAGCACATAATTGGTTGATGGGTCTTTCAGATGGCAGGCAGAGGGAAAAAAATCTCACAGTGTATCCTCCCTAACCATGGTATGGAATGTAGGTGAATTTCATGGTAATATAGGATGTGGAATCAGCCATAAATATTGCTTAGAGAAAATACCAAGGGTGATAGTGGCAGCCATGCTTAGGGCTAACAGAAAGTCTGTCTGTTCATAAAACACCATAGGAAGTGTTTAAGAAAATGCCAGTCTTAAGAAATGAAGGCAATATTCCTTAGTAACATTGACTGACAAGACCATTTTTTCAGACTTGAGTTACCTTCTGAGTAAGTGAGTCACATAGCTAAGACCTGCTAGGAAGCTTATCTACTTATATGTATGACTTTCCTAAAAACATTTCTTGAGCTTTTAGTTCTTGAACAGACATATTTTGACTATTTGTTAGGGTGTAGTGTTCTATTTTGTCATGCAATCTTCCCTCCTTTAAGACTTCTGCACAGTTCCTTCTTCACCTACTCAGTTGAATAAGCTATGTTGATGCATGCCAACTTACATGGTGGAAGCCAATTACTGATCATCATTTCAGTCATGTAAAATCAAGATAAATGAGTTATTCAATATAAAAACAAATAAATGAAAAATAAAAATCCCTCTCTACATTAAAGCAATGTTATTCTTGCATGGACATACACATATCCCCAGGCAATAAAGCATGTGGACTATCCGTTTGTGATTCCTTGTCTACTTAGTCACCTACATTTATATTTAGGCACCTAAATTGCTTGTCTTGAATGGGATTAGGAGTACTCAGCCATGGAAGGCACACAATTTTCAGAGATACTAACTTTAGGCAACCAACTTTGAAAATGTTGGCGTAGGTTTGTTATCATAATGGCACAATAAATCTTTGGTGTCTGTGCCAAATGTCAGTTTCCAAGATCAGTGGCTTTTTTTCGTTGTGGTTTTCAGGGATAATACAAATTGATTTTCCTCATTTTGCCCTGTGAAGTGTCAATGTGTTTTAAATCCCCTGAGAGTATTTACTTCCATCAAAAGCAGAAGAGTAGATGTAGCAGTATGATGGACAGTTAACTTGTATGCATTCAATACATATTGAGTGGAGGAACCCTTGCTCTTATTTCTGAAGACTAGTGTTTTGGAAGGAATCTTTTGTGTAGATATATGGTTAATTTTTTTATTATGTCTTCTTCCAGCATTTTGACAGAGAAAGATTTTATTTCTTTCAGAAATTCTGATCCAGGAATGTTAATGGTCAGATATCTAAAAACAATACATTTTGAATAGCTCTACTTTAAGATTATATGTTTTAGACCTATTTCTAGTTCCTTGTCCTCCATTACTTCCTGTCAATTGATGTTGGAACTCATTGGCTGACTCCCAAAATCTTTGACAAGCTTTCATCTATACAAATACAATTGTTTCCTGTACTAGTGACCTCTGGAATGTACAACCTGATCTTCCACTTTAAAATTAAATACTTGCATAGTTTCCTAAATCTTTCAAGGTCTTCTTTTTCTGTTTCTTCCCTATTCATCCCCCTTCCCTTCTCCTGCCCCACCCCCAGGATCTTTTATAATGCAACTCAGTGCACACACAGGCGTGTTGGTTGTTTATCTTTCTACAAAATTTCTAAATATTGGCTACATTTTTCTCAATTGGTGTGACTTCCTTTCTTCCATTCTTTATACATCAGTTAGATGCCCTTCTAGTTAGCAAAACTAATGTTGATCAAAACTGATACTAAGTACTCAACGCTCATGTAAAAGTGTCAGAAGTGACACTAAGAACTCCTCCCTTGCAACTGGCAAAGGGTTCACTGTTCCTTAACAGCAACTCTTGAGAAGCCTAACAAACTCACTACACCTAGCATACTGCTTTCATAATATTTAGCCGTAAAGAATGTCATGTGAAGTCTTCAATAAAAGCCGGGGTCTTACTGGTCATTATATCATCGTGGAATGTTTGTATAACTACCATATAAGAAGTTATGTATATATTCTGAAAATACGTTCCTAAGAAAGTCTGAACCAAGACAGGATTGACAAACAGGTTTTGGCCAGACAAAGGATGTACATTCACCTGCCTGCCTCTGTTCACATGTAAATTAAGCATTGGGAGCCAACACAATGGAAACCCTGTTTGCATATAAAGTCAACATGAGGATGTGAAGACAAGTTGGGTGAGGTAATATCTTTTATTGGACCAACTTCTGTTGGTGAAAGAGACAAGCTTTTGAGCTTACACAGCACTTTTCTTCAGGTTCCTGTGTCAGCTTGAAAGCTTGTTTCTTCCACCGAGAGAAGTTGGTCCAATAAAAGATATTACCTCACCCATCTTGCCTCTCTAATATCCTGGGACCAGCACAGCTACAACAACACTACAAACAAATGAGAATGTGCAGTCAACATGAAGTCAGCACACCAGAGAATAAACCCCAGGGGCATCCTGTCTGGGAGGACAAATAATGAATTTTGGGAGATTGTGGCAGAGTGCAGGGTAGTAAACCCTTCATCTGCTGCTGCCTCTAACCAGAGGGCTGGGCTGATGCAATTACAAGGGGAGCCGGTAGCAGCTGGCTGTACTGATTAGGCTGACCCAGAGCCCTGACTAAAGAGTCAAAGGGGGAACGACTGGTGACCTGGCCAGGGAGGGTATATAGGCCAGTGCAGGAAACCAGCATGGCGTGTGTGTGTGTGTGTGTGTGAGAGAGAAAGAGAGAGAGAGACTGACTGACTGACTGACTGACTGCAAGTCAGTCTGCTGGACAGCCAGGAGGGATGAGCAATTGAGCCTCCGAGTGCCTGGGTAGGAATTGACTATATGCACTGTAAATACCTGAGCACAGGTGACTGCAAATGCAAAAGCTGTGAGTCCTTTGTATCTGGGGAGTGGAGCCTCAAGGGAAACAGGGAGCCCAGCAACATGGCCTGCTACAGGAATATAAAGAGAAGGCAAAAAGACAACTCTTTATCCTGTATCTGAGGAATTAATCAGGCTGCACGATTACATTCATGAAATAGGATCCCCACCTGCCCTGGTTGGAAGCACTGTAAATGATATTTAGATGAGATAAGATAGATTTTAGACTGAGGCCTTGTCTACACTAGCACTTATGCTTGCAAAACTTTTCTCACTCAAGGGTGTGAAAAAACACTCCATGAGTGACATAAATTTTGCTGGCATAAGTGCTTGTGTAACTTTTCTGGCTTCTTTATCCTTACTCATTACCCCTTAGATCTTAGTTTTTGAGAATAAACTTATTGTTTTTACTATAAACATATCTTGGTGCTGTTACGTTACATACAAGCTGGCCCTCAAACTCAGCAAGCTGACCCTTGTTTGACTCAAACAAGCTGGAGTGTACTCCGTCTCCTTAGGGATAGCAAACCTGGTATCTCTGTGAGTAGCCAGTTACAGGGGCTGGATATCACAGGGGAATGGTGCAAAGGGGCTTGCGAAGTGGGTTGCACCTTCTGTTAACCTGTAGGGCAAAGTAAATAAAAATGTGAAAATAAATATGTGAATAAATAAATAAAAATGTGAAAATTTATTTTGAAAATAAAATGTGTTATGTAAGTGCGATTTTCCTCAAACTTTAATTTAAATTCCTTCTGGACCACTAATTAATTGATAAATGTATCCTTATTGCTCAGCATTCTCAGAGGCTAGTAAAATGAATTTCCACCCTTTTAAAAAGTCTGTCTGCTTCTCCCTGAATGTGCCCTTCTGTTGTACAAGGATCATTTAACAGAAAATGGCAACTATATGGAGCCTGATCCTGAGAAGCACTGACTGCACTCAACTCACTGCCATATCACACACTCAGACACAAACCAGCATCAGAAGAGTTGTGTGTACTTTGATGGGTTTGCATCTCAGGGTTTTCTGTGGAGTTTTTTCTTGGGTTTGTACCATCTCGTTTCACATTCCAGACTTCTATTTTGAGTTTTGGATTTGAATCCAACGTTTTCAGTCATGAGTAGAGCCGGTCAGACATTTTTCAAAAAAATGTTTCAATTTCAATGAAAACTTCAGTAAAAAAAAAAGAAAAGAAAAAGAATTTCTCCCCTGAATTGGAATGAAAAGAAATTTCAAAATGTTGAAATTTTCCATGAACCAGAAATTCCAAGTTTCAATTAGCTCTAGTAATAAAATCGTGGCTTTCCCATTTGAGTTTGAATGCATCAGCCACCCCACTTCCCCTACAGCTGTGCATTAACTGATTCAGGTTAACTGGATATGCAGGGCCTGATTCTACTGCTACTTACACCAGCAATATAACACCATATATCCACTGATTTCTGTGAACTTAGTCCTGATTTACACCAGCATAAGTGAAAACAAAATCAGGTCCTTTATACAATCATTTTGACTTCAGTGGGACACCCCAAGGTAGAGGCACATCTATTTACAGGATCTGAGTGGATGCCTGTCTAACTCTGAACCACATAGGTTTAGCACTTAACACATTTTAGCTTGAAATGACGGACCTAGTGATAAACATAGCAGACTTTAAGGAAAGCTCCCTATAGGAGGTGGAACCCTGCTACCTTCCAGTAATTTGGCTGGAAGTCATTGTGGCAAAGGGAGGCAGGTTTATAAATAGTGGTTCATCTGAACTTCTTGATGCTTGAATAAACCTCTCTTTAGAACAGAGGGATTTTTTTTTTCCTGAGAGCTAGGTGGAGAGGCAGTGAGTTAATGCATTAGCTTTTCACCCCTGGATACCTGGGTTCAGGTTTCACTCATGCAGGATACAAGTGCAAATGAGTCTGGTGGTTTCAGTTTTTTCCTGACTGGATTCCTGTGACACCTCAATTGGCAGTCTCTCCTCACAAAAGCCCCATTGCTGGGATGGCATGGTTCTTTCAGATTAAGATTAAAGTTCAAGGGCAGAACTGTGCTGAAGTATTAGTACAATGTCTGCTGTATATTTACCTTTCACAATGGCTCTCACTTCCTCACTTTCATGGACAGTAAAATGACCGGTTTTTATAAAGAAATGAAATGAACCTGCTTTTCTAGGAAAGGATTTCAGGTGTACATTAGTTCTAAAACACACTCAGCTGCATAAACATCAGACTTTATTTACACATAAAATTCACCACCCATTGTATTGAGGATAAACCTTCAATGTAAAATATATATGATTTACCTAATTTTTAAAATGTTATATTCAATTTCTCTGCTGGCCTGATCTTCACATAAGCCAGCCGCCTCCAAAACCAATGACTGGATGTTTTAGCATGAAAGAAAGTCCCAGCTTACACACAAAAGTACACAATACATCACTGTAGTTAATATGTACGTGTTAAGGGTGTGCCCATAGGAAGGGGCATGGTCTGAGCACTGCTGTGCTCCAAAGATTTCCAGCTGGTGTAATAGCCCCTTATTATCAGACTTCAATCAGGATAGCATGAAGGTGGTGTACAGCCACCTCTGACCCACCCCAGGGCCTTATGCTGAACAGAACTCAGCCAGACTAAAATATTTGCTCCATTCATTCATAAGAATTATAGACTTTGTGTAAAAAATATGCCAACAATTAGGTGTCTTCAAGTGGGTTTTGTTAAAAAGAGAGAAATTTAAAACTTCACATTTACAAGAAATATGAGGTACAACACAGGGACATTTTAAATAAGTTACATCATTGGATCACCTGTGAACAGAATTATAGTATTTGGTATATAAAATTCTTTGGATTTTCATGATAGCCCGGATGTGAACTTTTTCTAACTCTTCTGCCTCAGGACCTCAGATTCCAACTCGAATTCAGGTTGAAATAATTCTTTCGGGCTGTGGTGGAGCAGTGTGTTTCTAGAGTTTGAGCAGCACATGATTTGAAAGAACTGGCTTAATGTGCAGGAAGGGAGTTCTAGGTCAGATATTAGAAAAAACTTTGTAACTATAAAGATAATTCAGTACAGGCATTACTAAGAGAGGTTGTGGAATTCCTGTCACTGGAATTTTTAAGAACAGTTTAGAAGACAAACACCTGCCAGGGAGGGTCTATGTATTCTTGATCCTGCCTCAGTGCAGGGGGTTGGATTAGATAACCTCTTGAGGTCCTTCCAGCCCTATGTTTCTTTGATTCTATGATTTTCAAGGAGTAAACAACAATAACAAACACAAAGGGTATCTTTAATAAACAGAAAAGTCTGCAGCAGCTATAAGTTGCAAGCAACAAGATGATGGACCAGGGACTGTTTTTGATCAGACCTTTCATGTGTCAGCAGAAGAGATCACCATCATCAGTGGTAATACTGGGGATCAGTCAGCCAGAAAATAACCACAAGCAGAGCATTTTGAATCAACTGAAAGGAAACATTTACAAATGTTAGTACAATGTAGATGGTTATTATTGTCATGCAAAACAAATTGCAAAAGTTACTGGGTCAAATTAATCCCCGATACATTATCTCTGAGGACAATAGAGTTACAATAGTTTTGTATTGATCCCACTGTGACATTGACAGAAGATATAGTTGACTATGAAGGGAACTGTAAGAGGAAGGAATAGATTAATACCACAGAATCAGATCAAGTTGAAATAGTAGAGCAATTTGGACTACAAACCTCCAACAGAGAGATTTTTCCTGCTACAACATTGAGGATACAGAATGGACATGAAGTAAACATTATAATACTTTTCAAAGAAGATAAATGGAATTCTGAAGCAATATGCTCCCATCATTAAAAGTCTATTCATTTTATTGAATAGGGCAACTTTTTAATATGAGCAGAGAGAAGCCAATCTAATTTACAAAGCTGGAAGGCAGAATGCTTTTTAAAAAGTGGCTTCACAGAACAATGAACTGCAGTGAAATTTTGAAAGACTTTTTGTCATAGGTCAATTTGTCTATTTTGAAATTACACAAAATGAACTGATTAAGCTTTTTCTGGCTATACTAAATCCAAATTAAATTCAAGATATTGTTTAAACCAGACAGTGACTTATTTATTCTATAGCATGTCTAACATTTAGGGAAATGTTCTTTGCTTGATATCCAGGACTTTAGTCACTAATGCTAAATGAAGTTATATGATTAAAGTCTTGTACATTATGCTGAGAATATACACCCTTAAGATTTGCATGGTAGAAAGGCCTATTAAGTCATCTAGCCCACCTTCTTACCAATTCAGCACAGCACTTTGTAGTATAATTACTAGTGCTTTCTCCCATTTACTTTTAGATGGCTCAAGAGTTTCCACTTCTTCCCTAGTAGACTTTTCTAGAGTGGCTTTAAAGGTGTGATTTTTCAAAGTATTGGCCTATTGACTTCAATGGTAGCAGAGTTAGGCCAATGCTAAATGCTTTTGAAAATCCAAATATGTTTTGCATTTTCTGCACCTTAGTGGTGCATGCCCATTTACTTGTTTAGTTGATCCTCGCAGTTGGTATTCCACTTAAATGTTCTTCATACTCCTCAGAAACTATACTCTCATTTGCAATTTAGTAGGGTTACTGGCATAAGAAAAATTCCAGCTGGTTTCTAGAAACAAGGAAGGTTTTTCATTTCTGAATAGGTGGTGGGGGAGGGAAAGCCTGGTGAACCATTCAACAAAATTCACAGCAGGAGGAGCAGAGTTATGTGAAATTCACTGGGATCAGCAAAATCTACCAAGTTCAATGTAAATTTGTGTCTATCTTCCCTTTACCACAAAACTCCCCCCAAAAATCAACAATACACTTCTTTTCCAGTATTAGTAAATGAATTTAAGACTTTGCTTCACTTTCTTGTTGGACAACATAAAACATGTATTCTGATCTTTGCTGGAAAATAAGGTCAGTATTATTGTTCTGTTGTCTCTGGCATAAGGCTCATCTGGTGTCAGCTGCATTCATGTGCAAAGTAGAAACTGAACTGAACACATCTTTGAACTGAATTTGGTCTTTCAGATGGTACCAGACTCTTTAAAGGATGTCGCACACTTGAAGGTTGGTTATTAGTTCCAAATGCTGCAGTAGCATCTGCTCTCAACTAGCTAGAAATCATGTTTAATAACAAGAAAATCTACTTCAGCCAAATCCCCGTTGGGAGGGCTTTAGCATGAACAAAAGGCCCCCACTACCACTGATTTCCATAACAGATGTAGTATCTGATGCATGACAGCTCAGTGTAGTGTTGCTCCATTATTCCCCTACATATCCATCTGCAAGAAACAGTTCTTTCATTTTATTAATTGCTCTAGTGTGCTACACATTATATTGTGTTGCTCGGAGAGTAAGTTTTTGTGCGTCATGCTAAACGGATCATAATAATATAGTTTTGTTTTTTTAAAAAGGTTAATGTTAAAGGTCATTATCCCTCCCTTTTTATTTTTCAGTGTATATCTCATATTCAAGAAAATAGTGATGACTTCCTGAGTGTCAAATATCTCACTTTAAGAGAAGGGTTTCCTTTCAAAATAATCATATTTCCCTCCCCCCAACCCTCCTTGTGGCTGCTAGTTATATATAGCTAGAAAATTCTAGCTTGACAGCAATATTTAGTATATTTTTTCAAATATCTTTTCAATTATATTTTCTATAAAGGTATTAACAATTTCTGACCTGAGAAAAACTTGAGTCCATGGTTCCCTGAATTTGTTACTTCATAATTTCTCTCTCAACATTGGATTTATGTTTTTCAATTAAGATTTTGTTCCATCCCAACCCATCTTCTTGTCCTCTTAGATCCTGCTAGGAAGTCAAGATATCGAAGCTGTGATCTCATATTCTTCACCAGGGCAACAGACTAATGTCACAAAAGACAGGATCCGTAATGACTTCAGAGTAGGATCAATGAAGAGAAGTGTGTGTGTGTGTGTGAGAGAGAGATACTCTTAGCCATACACAAATATCTGAAATATTCAGAACATGAATAACCAAGCAAATTCATTTAAATACAAATATTCTTTTTTTCCATATTTGCTGCTGCAGTGGGAGGACGTCCCTTTTTCTATGTGACCTTCCCCAATGCGCATCAAAAGGTATGTAGTAACTGGTTTAGAGTTAAAGCTGTGTCAAGGTTTGAAACTTTACAATAACTTGAATAAATTAACACAAATAAAAGAAACTGGGTTAGGTTTACAGCTCATGCACAGCTTGAGTGCAGCTTTTGTTACATATCCTGAATGAAGGCATGATAAATAATAGTGCAGTGTCATGCAAAATAAAAAATTGGTGAGAGAGAGAACAGAGGGCAGGCTATTTATAGTATTTGCCTTTTCTTTTTCTGTGGAAAGTTTTTACTTTAATTAATTTAATGTAGGATGTTCAGACATAACATCTTAGCTGTTTGTAATTGATGAAGACAATTCAGGCTAAAAAGCAAAAACTCAGATACATACGTAGTCCTTCAAAATCTTACTCTCACTCTGCTTAATCTTTTCTACACTGTAAATAGATCTAGTGCCTTCTTTTACGTTTGGGTAGCACCTAACAGATTGTGTGCACTACCAGAAACAGATAATACATTATAAAAGTGATTAGCAGGAGTATTTTCCTAACGTCTCTGATAAGGATGATGTGTACCTTGTCCAAAATGGACACTAAATCATGAATGAATGACCATGGTCGCAGTGGCAGAACATTTGTGCTGGAAATGTGGGGTACTCTGCCTGGTAGGTTCTTAGCTTGTGGAAAGAAAATATACTGCAGAGAAGCTGTAATTTGAGAGGAGATGATGTCACCTGTATCAGTATTTTAGTAGTCAAAAGTGTGTTTATCCATATTCTGTGTACTTATACTAATGGCAAGCATTAGGGCCATGCCTTCCGGCTGTCAGCCACATTTACTCCTATTATTTACTATTTGTAGTACAGTATTAGTATTATATTCCTTGGTCCTGTTTATTTAGACCAAGACCCCAAAGTGCTAGTTGCTGTACAAACACATAAGAAAAAGACTGTTCTCTGCCCAAAAGACCTTACAATCTATATGATGAGAAGCAACATGTAGACACAACACACAGACAGGGAGAGCACAAGGAAACTGTTAGACATTTTTGATCAACACCATAAGCAGTGGTCACAGCACCCGTTAGAGTTTTACGTCCTGTGCTAGGTCTACCTCTCCTGTAGGAGAAAAGAAAAGAAGAAACACATTTTATTTGTTTCATGTACATGCCCAGACAAGTACTGATCAAATAATTTGTAAAGGTCGCATTCAGAATATGTCATTTCTTTTTTGTGGGGTCAAATTGCTATGAACAGATCATTATTCAAAATGTTTGCAAAATAATTATGGAGAATAGTTATCAATCACAAGCAGCTTGCTGTGAGTATCCTGTATTGGGAATTAAAGCTGAATAAGGTTGTCTTGGGTGAGCATAACTCTCTAACCCAAGTTTCTAGTGAAAACTCTCAAAATTCCACATTTCAAATTTGCTTTCCAAAAATATTCCCCAGTATTTGCTCTTTCCAATAAGATTTTTGCTAGGAAATTTGTTCACTAAAATATATTTGGAAAGAAAAGAGAAACCGGGTCTGACACTTTATTCTCAATAGTGAATCCAGTCTGACTTTTCTGTTCAGCAAAGAATGCCATCTGCTCTCGTGTTGTATAGTTCTTCTCTTGTCTCTTTGTAGAACATTTCAGGTGGCATATGTAAAAGGCTCTGAATCTTCCCAGAGTATCCTATATCTTGCCAAGAGTCATCACTTTCCTATGAACATCCTGATATGATTCATTTAGTGTATTCATGTATGATTGAGGTTTGTTCCCAGAGCTATTGTAACTCCCTCTGTCAGACACATAGTGTAAGCCTTAACACTTTTTTTTGGAGGGAGGAGAAGGAGAAGGATGGGTAGCATTACCATAAACTCTTGTTTTACTATTTTCTCTTTATAATTCAGTGACAGTTCACACTATGCAGGATTGGAATTTGATCCTCACTTTAGTTCAGTCTCACTTTTTATTTTTTCAAACTTTGTACCACTGTTTCAGTTTCTGTTATTACAATCATTTGCACTCCTGTGTCTATTTTGTATGTCACATAAAGGGCATTTTCACATATTTTATTAGCCATTCTTTGAGTTTTCAGCTTCCTTCCTTTGTTTTTTGAATAATTCTTCCCCCTGCCTTGAGGACTATTTAAATTTGAACTTTAAACCACATATTTTTGCTTTATCTGCACATTCAGGCAAAGTGCTTTAGGCTTATCACAGTTTCTACATTTGCCCCAAAGATGGACATCTTTTAAAGTCATGGCAGCTGCCTCATCACTGACAGCATTCCTTATTTGATATTCTTTCCACCTTTGTCCTTTTTTTTCCTGAGAAATTTTTCCTTACTTGTTTGACTGTGGTGTTCATCGTCCTGTTGTCTGTGTCTCTCCAGAGGGCCTCTATTTGCACTTCTGTCTGTTCTGCTGCTTGGTGTATGAATATTCCCTATTCAAGTGTCAGGTCTATCTCCTTGAGTAGCCTTTCTTATCCTTTTTATTATTGCATCCCAAAATTCACTCCAATTCCAAATTCTATTCCATTCCAAATTCACAGAACTGCCTTTTAATTTTTAGTCTGTAACAGACTCTTCTAGTATTTCTTCCTCTCTCTAGACCTTATCTAGATGTCTAATAAATTTTTTTTTTCCCTCAGAACACAATGATCCGCATACACTTTTCATTCCTTTTCTTTAGCTTTCTTTTCCTTCCTCATCATCATTCTCAGTAGGAAATATATTGTCTAGACCCAGTGCTCTGCACCTGCTGACATCAAAAACACAGCAGGGTTTGGGGATTTTTTTGTGCTCAACATTCATTTTACTAAACATGCTTTCATACACATTTCAAATTGCTGTTTGAACTTTATCCAGGTCTCATCAACATTCCCTGTCATTTTCAAGGCTGGTAGGGGATATCAATTGTTATGCTGGAAGTTGTTAATGGCTAGAATCAAATGAGTCTTTGATCCAAAGACAATCAAAAACCTGGTTAAAGCCAATGGGTATGTTAAATGCCCTGTTTTCAGGCTAAATGGAAGGAGCAATTAATCCCTTTTATGTATTGAGATAGCTGGAAAAAATAAAAGTCACCACCCAGGGCAATGGGCCACATGGCAAAGCCTTCTCCAAAAATTAACCCAGGTCATTAGGTGTTTCCCTGGGACTGTTTGCAAACACAGAGGTTGGGATATTGGTTGCAGTTGTATATATGTTAGAGGCAGAAAACCAGGAGATAGCCAGCAGAAAGCAGGAAAAGCAGTAGTGAACATGACCTTGAACAGAAGCAGAGAGGCAGAGTTTTTGGGACAGAACTCGCCAGGCAGGCTTGGGTATTTTAGAGGAAGAAACCTGCCTGCTGCTGTTTGTTTCTCCTGTGCTCAGGGAAACAGGATTTTGTATTGATTCTTTGTAAATAAACAGGATTGCACCAAAGAATATACCTGAATCAGATAATCAGTTTCTCCTCCTCCTGAGAAGTCCTGAATGTTGGCTAGCTATTTTGGCCAAAGGTCAACAATATGCAGCAGTTGCATGGACTCTCCAGCAGTCTGTCTTTTATTTATTTTACTTTTCTCCTATCTTCAGTCAGCATCACTTTACACGGAATATTTGCAATCTGGTTACTCTTTTCCTGGATTCAGCAACACTCTATGCCTCCAATTTAATGCACCATGTAGCATTTCGTGGAAGACTGAGGATAACTTTTTCATTCAACTGAAAGCTTATACACGCAATGCTGATCTAGCCTGATTCTTGTCTCATTCTCTGCAACTGTGTTCCCCTTCTTTGAATGAGTCTGCAGTAATAGGAAGTGTGGCCCCACTTAGTGTTGCAGAAAGTACAGAACTTTAAACTTCATAATGAAATTTAAGCCTGTGTAGCAAAAGGGTCAGAAGAAGTGGAGAAAATCATAATTAACTTGCACATATTCTGCAAACAAAAAAGAGGGTACATTTGTCAAATTATTTGTAGGGCTCTAAGTTAAATATTAATTTCCTTTAAGGCAATGGGGGAAAGGGGTTTCTTAGTGTTTCTCCTTTTACTCTTATAATCACTTCTGTGCTCAATTCATCCAGCTTCCCAAATAACAACGAAAGATCTATTTCTCTGCTTTTCTTCTGTTATGTTAAATATGTGATTTTGACTTAGTGAAATCACTTCAGCAAAGACTAAATGACATACGGAATGAAGACATCCTCCTCCAAAGCACAGGGAGAACACAAATCACACGTAATGTTCTAATATGTTATTAACTGTGTTCTAATAGACAGACTAGTTAGACAATTTGACATAGTAAAAAGAAACCTTTTCAGAGACAGTGTCTAAAGCTGCACTGCTGTATCACTTCAGCATAAACCCTTGCTACAGCAACAGGAGGGGTTCTTCTGTCATTGTAGATAATCTACCACCCTGAGAGGAGGCAGATTGGCAGAAGAATTAATCTGTTGACCTAGCACTGTCTACATGATGGGTTAGGTTGCTTAACTACATCTCTCAGAGGTGTGGGTTTTTCAGACCCCTAAGGAACGTAGCTATGCTGAGGCAACTTTTCAGTGTAGACCAGTATGCCCCTCCTTCCATGTCTTATCCATTTTTCTTCCCCTCCACCAGAAGCTTTCTCTCTTCAGTCCTCCAAAGCTCTCCACACCCTCTCCATCCTCTGCTTCTCCTTTCCCAGTGCCAGAAGAGTTCCACTCTTTCCTCCTCACTCGTTACCCCTCCTCCCATGCCAGAAGTCCAACCACCCCTCAATCTTACCCACTTCCCTCCCTCCACACCATAAGCCTTCCACCTCTCTCTCACCCAATTTACAATATTTTTCAAGTGTCTTCTTGAAGTTTTCTTACATCTGACTCTTCTCAATCTCCTCTCTCTGTTCACCAGCTACCAGGGTGAAATCTCATCAGTAATTTCTCTCACAAGATTTTTCGCAAATAATCATGTGTACCCCCATGAATCTTGTAAAAATTATTCTGTGCCACCATCATAGTAAGTGGAATCTTTCATGCAAGAGAACCTTCTATAATAAAAACACAATCGCTCCCCGCACTTCAAATCCTTCAAAGTGCCATGAAACAAATGGACTAAAGCTCCCATGTGCTATGGACTTGAACTTGGTGTTGCTATCTCTCAGTTAGAAACAAAACTAAAATGACTTCCAGCAGTGCTGGGAAGTCAGAGAAATCCTCTGACAGAGAATGGTTTCTAAGGAAAGTGAAAGATTTATAGGAATTTAATCTTCTCTAGTGGTGGCTTGAATAATGTAATAAACTGATTATCCCCCAAAAATGTGCTCTTTATGTAGGACAGAGAGAGCATATCAGCGCCTCCACTTTCTTTCTGAGTCTGTCTTTGCACAGATGGAAGCAGACAGGAAAGCCAAAAAGATGTCTGCTGATGAAAACAGCTAGAGAGAGCAACTCTTGGCTTGATAAAGTATATACAGCGTAGTATTTCTTAAGCCAGACTGGTATAGAACCAGTGAAAAATATGTAAACCTAAAATAATGAAATATTTGATATTCATAGGGCACTTTTCATCCCATAGCACAATTTACATGCCAAAGTAGTAAATATTAACAGCAGTCAATTCACCCACCATTGAAACACAGCCACATCTTGAAAAGCAACCAGCAACACACCAGAGCAGAATGAGATCAGAAAGAATGTCATCTAATTCTACTGAGGAATTTGCTTGGGATATTGGAGTTAATATCTCATCTCCTGGAAATGTGCCAAGTGATCACGTCTAGAGCTAGACAAAAAATTTTCAATGAACAATTTAGTCAAGAAATTTAGCACCTTTTTCTGTTTGTGAATAATCCATCCACACACTGATTTCCACTTCTTGGTTAAAGTTATTCCACAAATGTTTTCTGCCAACATATTCCAGTTTATCTGAGCATTCACTCTTTGAAATTCTTCCTGTGTATTTGGTCATGGTATTATTTATTGTTTGATTTTCAAAGATTTTTCAAGATGGTCACATTGCCAGAGTCACAGCACTTTCTCTTTCCATGAATATTTAAATTGCCAGTAAAAATGATACTAAAAAGCAAACAAAAAGGGATTCAAATCCCATCAAAATGCATTTGCAGGTTTTATTGAAACAAAATGTTCATTAATACATTTTGCAATTTTTACCCAACTTCGCTTGAGACCAGGGTTTTATTTATCATATGCAAAACAGCATTTCCAGCAGCACAATGACACAGAAGCATGCTGGGAGATTGGTTCAGTAGTAACTCAAAGGAAAGAATGCACCAGCTGAATGACCAACATCTCTTCCTGTAGCTCCTAGTTGTGCTACAAAGAGCTTCCATCTAAACTCAGCCTAATCTGTTTAGGCTGTAAAATCCGATGATGGTAGAACAAAGTGGCCTGACAGAAACTGTAACAGTCATACAGGGAAGTGAAAAGAAATTGGGATCTCTCACCACAAAAACATAATTAAAGGCCTAGAAAACATGACCAATGAGGAAAGATTGAAAAAATTGAGTTTGTTTAGTCTGGAGAAGAGAAGACTGAGGGAGGACATGATATTGGTTTACTACCTAAAAAAAGTGCATCAAAACCATAGTCTTCCACAATACAAGCAAATCCACTGTTTTTATACTATATGAGCAGTGAAGAACTGCAATTGTGAAAGTCGCAATGATGCTTCTAAGTCCATTAAGCATTCATTGTAAGGTGCACCTGTGCCTATGTCATATATTTAGACATTATTTTACTAGCTGCTTCACATATATTTTAATTGAGCAAGGAAACATACTGTAAATATATCAGATAAAAGCCCAAGTGAACACAGATGGCAGGTCCACAGTTTTAATTAACATTGTGGGCCTGCCATCTGTGTGCACTTGGGCTTTATTTCTTCTCTGCGTTATCGAAATAACAGTAATTTAAATAAACAAAAAGCATCAGGTTAGAGAATTCCTGAGACATTAGCTACTTAATAATGAACATATATAAAGAACTTAGAAGATCAGAAATTTTGAATAGTTAATAAAGTAGATATGAAATGTCAGTCACATTCTTTATGGGTAAGCCTAGGAATAAATTGAAGAAATACTGGAGTCTGAAATGGAAGGGATGCCACCAGTAGATGGCTGAGAATGGAGGCAATGTATTCCCGTTTCCATGTTTGGATGAGAGGATAAAACACTGCATTTTGGACAGCTTGAAGTACAGCCTTGGAAAGATCATAGAAAAGAGAAAGACAGTGCTCCCTGTTGACAGAAAAGGAAAGCATGAAAAGTAATTGGAATTGTGTATTAAGGAAACAGTTTCATCAGCAAATAATGAAAAGCAAACAGGTTTACAGATCTGAGAGCTGTGGGGAAAGCAAATCTGAAACAAATCAATGAGTGAGGTAGAGGCATCAGAATTTGGAGTGAAGAATAATAATGGATTTTAATAGATTCAGTTGAAGGCATTTATTGCAGGGTCATGAGTTGACTAGGATAAGAAACGCTCACAGGATGTAAGGAGAAAAGGGGAAGCATAAATGTATCATCCTCACAGAGTGATACCCAAGGTTAAATTAACAGAAGGTGGTCAAGAAGGAGGAAATAAATAAAGAGTAAGGTTGATCTCATCAGGGACATTATGAAGCAGAATATTAGTGGTAGAGGAGTGTTCATTGCAAGGTACAAAAAGGAATCATAATATAGAAGAAAAAGAAATAATATATGCTGAATGAAAATCCAAATAATAGAGAAAGAGATCATATTATTAAATAGACCTGATTGATTAATATTAATCAAATTCTTTATACAACAAATGCAGCTTGACAGGGAGATTATTCTGGGTGAAATACATGTGGGTATGGACAATAGTTATCTAGAATATACCAATAGGATAAATCACAGAAGTTATGCAATAGATATAAATGTGTATGCTTCAGAGCATAAGCCATCCTCTTACTAATGGCAGTTAGAAAGAAACATTTCCTATGGAGAGGTTATTCCATAACTTCCTACTGCAAGATTTCGTGTACCTTTTGTTTGAAGCAGCAGGTGTGGCCTAGTCAGAGACAGGATAGATGGCCATTGGTGTGATCCTTTATGGCTAAAATTTGGCTATTTCCTCATTTTTATTTGCATTTCTAGCTTTTCTTTTATATAATGACAACTATTTAATAGCCGGTAGCATAAAGAATGAGTGAACAGGTGAGTGAATAAGAAAAACACATGAAGACCTATAGTGTGTCTGCACTGCACCTGGGCGGTGTGATTCCTTGCACAGGTAGACAGACTCACGCTAGCTCCGCTTAAACTAGCATGCTAAAAATAGCAATGCATACATTGGCAACTAGCCTGAGATGCCATTTGCACTGCAGAGTCCAAGCCTGCCCTGGGTTCAAGTTCGGGTGACTAATTTTTCTACCTGTGCTGGGAATCACACCTCCTAGCTGCAGTGTGGACATAACCTAAATCTGCAATTTGGGGTTTCTTCCAATTTACGGCAAAATTTCCCAAACTGTTGTTAATCTGACAACTAACCAGTACACGTGCAGTCTTTGCTGATTTCTCTCTCTCTGTGCTTGGCTATGCAAGCCTATTTTGTACTTCTCCTCTGGTGGGATCTGGGTCAAGTCAAATTTACTCAAATCTATTCCACATGTTTCTATAGCTTGCCAAGTTTCCCAAATGGATATCTGGACATGCTTTAAAGTGCAGTCTCCAAGAAAAAAAAGTAGTCGCAGTGTTACTATTGGTTTTTTATTGAGACCAAATGAATACATGATGTGTAAGCTGCTTTCCAGTATTGCTGGGAAATTTGCAATGTTGTGAATTTGCCACCCCATTTTCCAATTCAGGGTCAATTTTTTCTTAATGAGCCAGAGCCCTGGTTGCAAAGGACAAGAGAGAACTCAAGTAGTATCCACCCTTCCTCTAAACCTTCTCAAGGAAAATTCTAGAAGGAAATTTTGATACTAAACTCCCTGATCTCACAAAGATCCCATGCATTGTGAAGTAGCCTACTGCAGTCCGTGGAATTACTCACAGTGCATGAAGTGATCTTTGCAGAATCAGGACTTTAAATAATAACATAAATGTTTGCAATTATAGTATATAGCTTGGGTTATTAGGACCACCCATTATTAGGGTTGCCCAAAACATCTCATTGGACCCTGTTTTCAGTTACTTATAACTTTGCCCAACTTTAACTATTTGGGCTGAAATTCCCCAATCTGCTTCTGGCTGATTGTTCTGGAAAATTTCAGCCAAAATGGTGCAGCTATTTCTGACAATATGTTTTCTGAAAATAGGTTTTATTTTGCATTATTAAAACAATTCTGGAAGCTCTCGCACTCACATCCTTTGGAGGAGGTACTTGACATTTGGCAGGGGGTAGCTTTAGAATCAGAGATGCTGAGTCTTTTGCTATGCCTGTAAAAATCCACTGAAATTTGGCTAAGTTATAAGCCCTGAAAAGTCACAGTTTGCACATGCTCAGAATAGACTTCTTAGATTTTAGCAGCTAAGAGCTCTAAAGATTCCCATTGGTGCAGGCGTAGACTGGTCACATGTTGGAGCATGCTTGAGACTCTCATAGCTTCTAGTGCTGACCAGACTGCATGTGCATCATCCCTATAGAAAAAAATAAGGAAGCCCAAGGCTTCTGGGGTGAAGCTGGATTTTCCCTACAGTGGCTGGTCTAGGCCAGGGTGTGACTGGGCATTGCAATTGGCAGTAGGGACTTGTCTCTCCTGCACATTCAGTAACCCCTCTGATGGTGCCCACACAGTGTAGAGGAGGAAACCCTCTCTCTCCCCTGACTCAAAGGAGAGAGGGAGAGAGAAACTAGGACTGGGACTTGGACGGATGAAAGACTGGAACTGTCTGGGCAATGAGACTGGGACTGGGAGCAGAGTTTGAATTGTGTGCAGTAAATAAGGCACAGGGCCACACCTTGAATAATGAGAAGAAAACAAAATCCTGAATAGCTGCTCATTCAGTGAGCACAGTCCATCCTGAGACAGGGGTCTTGTGGAAAAAATAGTATGTGATTTTATAAATAAAGATTGTATCCTAATTCATACAAGCAAGGGTAAGGGTGTGTGTGTGTGTGTGTGTATGTGTGTGTGTGTGTGTGTGTGTGAATTAATGTTGCATCAGGTAACCTTAATTCTGGCATATCCTAACTTTTGAGTGCTTGACTTTAGAACTTGACTGTTTTTTTAACATACTTTTTATGTATAATATATATTTTAGAAGGAATTTTTACAACAGATTTTAGAAATACCTGGCACTTTTAAAATACAGTATATCTCCATTAACTGAAGAGAGCTATTGCCAACCACGAGCAGGGCTAGTTTGGTGCGTATGTACTAGGGTCACGGATATATTAGAAAGAGACAGATGTATAGCTAAACTGATGTTTTCAAAAGAAGCCTAAAAGAATAGGTTCTCCAAGGGGAAAATGTAATAATTGCTGTAAATTCAATATATGTATTTCAAACATTAGTTTGGTTCATTTACCATTTGTTATACAAGCTGTTAAATAGACCAAACCGATTTTTAAACAAAACAAAAAACAAACAAAATGATACTTAATTATAGTAACTTGGAAGCAACTTGATTTCCAAAGATTTCAAAAGAGGAAAGCCAATTCTTTCAGCCCTGCATCATCACGCTGTCAAGAGATCAGTCTTCGGTTTGATTGTTAATCATTTTAATTATTTTTATATTTAAGATATTTTAAAAAATCTTTTTTTAGTGATTCACTCTTTGCAATTAGATCTGGTAGGCAAGATATCTCTCATATTACACTTGACAATTCTACCAAGAAGGCAGGAAGATCAAAGAATGCCTTATTAGAGAGACAGACGAATCACCAAACAAATTTGTATGATAAGAGCTGGAGTACTGAATTTCATCATAATGCTCTGCACAATCTATTGATTTACTGGGAATCAAAGATAGTTTGTACAGTATATGGAAAGCTGTTTTTCATCTTCCTATCATATTTCTATAGTTTCAATAGCTAAAGTCTGGCTTTTTTTTTTTTGCCTGGGTACAGCAGTGTCCTTGCTGATTCTTTTAGAACTGACAGCAGCCTTTGATACCTTTGAAGAGGAGATTTTGTGGATGCACCTGAAGACATTAGCTGGGGTCAATAGGATTGTTCTAAGTGGTCCCACACGTTCTTTCTAGTTAGATCTCAGTGGGTAGTATTGGTACATTACACATCTGCCGCAACTGGTGCATTATACATCTGCCTCTTGCCCAGGATGATCCACAGGAATCCTTTCCAATTCAATATGTATGTGAGGCTGCTGGAGGAGAGAGTGAGGGATTTGTATCCTGGTGCCATTAATAATGCCACACATCTCTAAGTCTCTTATCTGGTAAACACAGGTGGTGGAGTGACTTTGCTTTCCGAGTGCCTGGCTAAGATCAGGATTTGGATGAGAATGAATTGGCCAATGAAGGTCGTGTTTTGGGTCTAGGGGAGCATCTATAGGGTAAGGAAGGGATGGTGTCTCCTCACTGAAAGGGATCAGGCACCGTTTGTCCAAGAAGTCCCATAGTCCAAAAGAACTTGTATTATGATCACTTCTATCTTGTTTTGAATCATTCTATAAATATGTTTGCATCTGAGGTATGTGAGAGAGTGGATCTTAGGCAATGGCTTACTTCACTGTTTCTGCTCCTTCATCTTCTCCCCTTCTAAAGCTTTTCATCCTCTGCTTAACATCTGTGCCTTTCTGAAAGTCAGCTGGCCACTGATACTCAAAGAACAATCCCTTTTAGAAAAAAAATATGGGCTCAGATTATAGAATCATAGAATCGTAGGACTGGAAGGGACCTTGAGAGGACATCTAGTCTAGTTCCCTGCACTTACGGCAGGACTAAGTATAATTTCCTGCACTGTGTTCCCCTTGATGCAGGAGGGAAGAGGGGGACTTCCAGGAGCAAGTCACACCTTCCTGATATGCATGGTGCATAAGTGGCGGCAGTCTAGAATTTCTACATGAAGTACAATTGGTGCCATTAAAAATGGAATTTCACTGCATCCTGTAGTATTTGCCTTCAACACGGTGTTGGTGATATTCTTCATGATTAGTATAAAAAATATTCCAAATATTGAGCTAAAGGACATGTCTCAGAGGCACTATTCCCTGTCTGTTTCTCCTTTGCTCCACGAGGTAACAATCTGCTGCTAGTCTATACCTTGAGCCAATTACTACCTTCCTTGCGGGTGCTCAGCAATTTTAGCCAGTGTTGGGAAGAAGAAAGGGGAGCAAGAGCAAAGGCTTAGCCCAGTCCTTATTGTCCGTCACCCACTTCCTGCCCATTCAGACCCAAATTCCAACTAGCCTCCACGAGGGTGGATGAATGCAAGAAAGGTTCTCACTCTTCCGTAATTCTCTGCACAGTCCTTTAACACAATTTACAATCTAACTCTGTTAAAATCCTGTTCCTGAGCTCTGTTGTTGTTTTCAAATCCACTATTCACAGTTCCAAAGAAGGCTCCATGCTTTGCCTTTATTTTTAAGGCTGCCCATAGCAATTTGGATAAAATAAGAATTGACCCAAAATATTTTCTTCCAAAGTCAGAATGAACCATTTATGGAGGTTTGAAATATTCAGATAGTGTTTGGGTCATTTTTGGGCACCTCTGAATTTCTTCATTCCAGCTGTGATTGAAAGCAGAACCAACAAAAATATCACAAATACAATCAATCAATCTACCAACCAATAAATAAGGCCATCTTGCCATATTTCTGGCCCAGCTAGATGGAAGTCCTAAAATTTCGCAAGAAAAGTCTGTTCTGCTGAAATTTTCAGCTCATTTTAACAGAAGAAGAGCTTGGAATGCTTTGGGTTAGGTTTAGATAAGCATCTGAATTTCTGGGTGCTTAGCTCACCTGAACTTTTGAGGTTCACCCATGATTAGCTCTTTCCTGCCATGAGTTTTGTGCTTCTGCCATTTCTATTTGTGAATATTGCTCTACATGCTTTACGCAGTAACTGTACTTTCAAAAATCTTTAAGGATACAAATCAATTTATGTATTTATATTCCTCATCACCATACAATCTGGGTACTGTCCAAGTATTAAAGAAATAATGGTAAAAACCTCTCTCTCTCTTCCTTCCCACTTCGTTGGAAAGTATAAAACAACAGGCCAGTGAATGAAAGAAATATAATACATCTATTTTGAACAACATACAGAGTACCTAAATCTTCTTATGAATGCTCATCCAACAACTGACATTTCACAATGAGTGAGATATGTGTTCTATAGCCAATGGTTTGCAGATGATTCTAGTATGCATCAATTCAGAAGTCATCTTAAATTGTGAGACAATGCAGCCAATTCATAGGAAGTTAAGATTATTGAAATATATTTTATGAACACCTGACTTAGCCTTGAAGAGTTGGAATGTGACAAATGTGGTCTGATGCAGATAAATAGATGGGCTAATAAGTCAGTGCTAAAACCTCTAAAAGTCAGAGTGTGAAAGGACTTGGAAGGTGTTGCAGCATACTGATAAGGCAATAGATTTGGGAGTTATTGTAGGAAAATAAATCCATCAAAACGAGTGTAAGACAATTGTAAAGAACAGAAAGGAAAATATTGTGGTGCACTGCAAAAAGAACAGAACATAAATCAAAGGAGGTGGTATTATAATTACTTATTTCCCTGATTAAATCTCCCATAAAGTAAGATGTACAATATAGCAAAGGTCATTAAGACTTAATCAGGATATAACTTAGATCTGTCAAAATGCCTGAAATATTCCACAGGGTCACTTGAGTTTTTCCCCCAATTAGTGAGACTGAAAATCCATAGAGTCACAGAGAATTTCTAAATGGACCACCTTTAAAATGAAGAGGAGCTCCTATTTGTTGCTTTTGTTATCATGAGAGACAAGGTAGGGGAGGTAATATCTTTCATTGGATCAAATTTTGTTGGTGAGAGAGACAAGCTTTCAAGCCACAAAGAGCTCTTCCTGACCTTGACCTGAAGAAGAGCTCTGTGTGCTTCAAAAATTTCTCTCTCTCACCAGCAGAAGTTGGTCCAATAAAAGATATTATCTCACCTACCTTGTGTCTCTTAATATCTTGGGACCAACACGGCTACAACTGCACTTGATTATCATGACAGACTGACCTGGGTATGTACAATGATTACTTTAACAATCACTTTCAAGGGTAACAAGGTGAAGTTAATCCTCCCAAGTTTAGTAAGTGGTTAGAAAAAGTTTAGGTGCTGTCTTGTAGATGGAAAGAAGATGTTTGAATAGTGGTTTAAAGATTCCTTAATTTTAATTTTCATCTTATCTAATTTTGCATGAAGTAACTTTCACCAGACTGAATCTAGAATAACTTAGTTGACATCACTGGAGTTATACCAATGTAAAACCAGTGAAAGAGAAAATCAGCCCCTGTGTTTCTAGTTTCTGAAAGGAATTAGTTTTCCTCTCACTGGCAGGTAAGCAAAGATAAAAAAGAGCAATCTAACAATATGAAAACAAGGATCTTTTCTAATTTTCTTTCCTGTGTGCATAAGCATTGCATTTATATTACAATGTTCTTGGGTTCAACACAGAGAAAAATGCTGTAGAAAATGTAGTGGTATGCTGTACAGAAGATTACACATCTCAGCAGCAATGTCTTTTCTTACGAAAGGACATTTAAGCAAACAAAACAGGAAAAAAACAAATAGATATCCCTAAATGGGAAATGTATCAAATGCATAGTCAGAACCCAACCAACCAACCATCCACCCAGAGATTAGAAAAACAAAAGATATAGATCTTATTCTTAGGAAGGGTTTTTTAAATTCTCTTTAAAAAGTTAGCTTAGTGCTCATACAAAATGCTGAATTGTCAGGCCATGAATATGAATTCCTTTATTTAGCCACTGCACTCACAATGGCCATCTGAGTTTCAGCCTGTTCCAGAGAGTTTTCAGTCTCTATTCCCATTCATCTCAGCCTGTTTATGAAACTACTATAGAGGTGCTAAGTGGTGGTATGGACACCTGGTCATTGATTCAGAACTTGGTGAGGTCAATATGGTGAGACCTTTATTGATATAATCACACAGGGACCACTTCTTTTTAGCTGGGAAAAACACTTCCTATTTCCAGGAGATGACCTGGGAGCAGAGTCCAGATTTTAAAAAAAAGTGTAAATATAGAGCTCTGGCACATTAGCTAGGTTTTGGTTTTTTTTGCAGAACAAACACTTAAGCCCCCATACAGAGGATACATTAATACTAAAAAGTATTACAGTGCTGTGATGTCTGATTGAAATATAACAATAATAAATAAATAATAAACAATAATAATAAATATAACTGTTATACAATTGCAACTAAACTTATGCAAAGTCTGTCATGAAGGGTGTCAGTGGAAAATTTATGATTTGCTAAGTATGGATATCCTGTTCATCTGCATTTATCATTTTGTATCTGAAATTTAGATTTTGTATCTGAAGCTATAGATTGACTGTGTACTGGCATCCTGAATATATGCTGCATTCCTGAGTCACATGCACCAGGTAAAATATACATTGAAGCCAGACAGCATATTGTGAAAGGGCTATGCAAGTTAATGGCCCATTTAAGGACACTTAGCTCACAAACAGAAGACCATAGAAGAAGCCTATCCCCACCCAATGGGTCTTCCTGTGAATGTTTCAGTCAGACAGCATGGACAATGGCTGCTCCTATGACTCAACAAAGCATGCAAGGACATGTGACTTGCTCATGTGATCCTGGATTCCATTTTGGGTTTCTAATTTTCCACAAACTCAGATTGAAGGCATCTGGATCCGCCATCCATCCACCCACATGGAAGAACATATAAGGCAGCTGCACCATCTCTATCTTGTCTTCACCACTTCCTGCTTTATTCTCTGGGCTCAATTTCTAACAAGGAAGCTTTAAACATGAACTAATGACAACCCTCCCCGACCCCCCGAGCTGCTTGGATAATTTCCAGAGACTTTGCAAATCAGCAGTTTATTTCGCCACTGCTAAAAGCTGACTAAAGAACTTTGCGATAATTGTATGTATATGATCCTTTGACTGTTTTAACTCTCTTTCCTTTCTTTTTTCCTAAGAATAAACCTTTAGATATTAGATACTAAAGGATTGGCAGCAGCATGATTATTGGATAAGATCTGAGTTATATATTGGCCTGGCTGTATTGCTGATCTCTTGGGATTGGAAGGACCCTTTGTTTGATTAAATTGGTTTTAAATAACCACTCATCATAAAGTCTCGTGTCTGGGTGATGAAACAAGGGCTGGGATATTTAAGAAGACTGCTTTTTTTAGTTCTTGTTGACCAGAGTGTTGATACAGAAGTTTACTTTGTTGCTGGTTTAGTATAACTTACAGAAGACTATCCACCAGCCTTGGGTGGGTCTGCCCCATTTCTCAGTAGTTTGTCCTGAATCTGATATCCTTAGCTTTGAACAAACACTTAGACCCTGCATAGGGGATACATTTATACTAAAAAAATATTACAGGGCTAAACATCACTTGTGAGTGCTACAGTACTTTACTTTTTTGGCAGGAAAATCTGGTGATTCCACTCTTCAAATTGACAATTATTTTCCTTCTGCCATAGTTGTATAATAATGTTTACATTTTGGCAGAGGAAAAACTTCACCATTAGGTTAGTAGCATTAATGCTATAATTCCTACATCCAGGTTAAACATGGAAAACTGAGCATTCGAGCAGCTTGATTTTTATTTCTATGCCATATTTCTCTGTTCTCCAAATTCTCTTGTGGAGCTCTGATTTAAA
Source organism: Emydura macquarii macquarii (assembly GCF_026122565.2). NCBI lineage: Eukaryota > Metazoa > Chordata > Testudines > Chelidae > Emydura > Emydura macquarii. The sequence goes on from NW_027131390.1 coordinate 86,981,845, forward strand.
AACCTGACTGGGATTTGTTTCCTTGTAATTAACATCAATATATCATCACACAACTTTGAGTGACTATTGTTTCCGCTGAGTGATTTAATATATATTAAAAGTCTGCTCATGTGGATCCAGTTGCAGGCCTGAAGTCCAAATCCGTATTCTGCAAATATCTGGGTGGAAGGTGAATTGGCTGATAGAAACTCCCACAAGGAAGGAAAAGTTGTAATTCAGTGGTTTATAAAGGAAATATGCCAAGGAGAGAAGTAGAAGGTATTTCTAATTGTATGTATTTGTGTATGTATTTTATTTTATCCACTTTTACCACAAACCATTTATCTGTGGCATTTCTAGTGTGTTCTGTACTATGGTACCTATTAGGGCCTTGATTGTGCAATAAGCTCTGAGCAGACAGGCAGACCCTGTGTCTACACAAAGTCTGATTAAAGCAAAGAGAGATCAGGGTGTGCATTATGTAGACATTATTTATGTGCATTAGAATAACCCTAGAGGCCCGAGTTCCATTGTGCTAACCTCTGTGCAAACACATACCAAAAAAAAAATCTCTGCTCCATAAAGCTTACAGTCTAAGATGAGAGACAACAGTGGATACATCTCTGGGCCCTGGTCTACACTGGCAACGGAGGTTGACGTAATGTCACTTACGTTGATTTCCGAAAGCCTGCGTCTATACTAGTACAGCAGTTCCGTCAACTTAAACCGCAGCAAAAGTCGACATAATAAAACCACCTCCACTAGCGGCGTAGCGCCTAATTTGATTTTATTGGGTCGATTTTGTGTGAATGTAGAAAGAGCGTAGAGTAATTAAACGTTAATGGCCTCCGGGAGGTATTCCATGATGCCCCGTTGTGACTGCTCTGGATATTCGCGCTCTGCTGTTACGTGGTCACGCTACCCGGAAATGGCCCTTCCCGTCATGCCCTGGGAAAATTTGAATTTTCATTTCCTGTGCAGCCAGCGTGGAGAGATCTTTGTCACTGGACTCTTCATGGCTACTGCAAAGCCCAAACGTGCTCCAGCACGGAGTCGACCAGAGGTCTTAGATCTAATCGGTCTTTGGGGAGAGGAGTCCATTCTGGCTCAGCTCAGAGCCAGCAAAAGGAATTTGGACATTTACGGGAAGATATCCCAGGGCATGCTGGAGAAGGGACACAACAGGGACATACAGCAGTGCCATGTGAAGATCAAGGAGCTGTGACAGTCATATCAGAAAGCCAGCGAAGCTAACAGCCGTTCTGACTCCTCGCCAAAAACATACCACTTCTACGAGGAGCTGCATGCAATTCTCAGCAGTGACCCCACCACGGTGCCTCCCCACAGCATCGATACCTCCATTAGATCACAGTACATGGACAACGATGAGGACTCCGTGGATGAGGAGGAGGAGGAGGCTGAGGAGAGCAGGGTGCAGGAGAGCAGGGTGTCCGTTCTCCCAGACAGTCTGTCCTCAGATCCCCTGTGGCCGCCTTGTGACAAAACAGTGATCCACATTAAACCATGCTGCCCAGGCACCCCTTTAATACAGGGCATTTGAAATGAGCTTTATAAAGATCATTAATCCTTTCTATAGCACAGTAAAGTGCCCTGGCTTACCATCTCTGTAACGGCATAGCAAGCCGACCCTTCTGGGATGTTAGGAATGGAATGAGGGTCTGGGTTTGCCTTGTGCACTGCAAGGGCAGTATTTTATACATTGTTGCAGTTTTTTCATTTTCCTGGGTCTGCTAACAATGGCGACGTTGTGTATTTCTTTTCATTCTGTAGACACCTCGGCCTTGGCCCGATCCTCTAGAAATGCTGCGGAAAGACTATTGCAGATTAGAAAGAGGAAAAAAAAATCAAGAGACTTGTTTGGCAAGCTCATGAATGCCTCCTCAGCTGCAGAGACAGACATCAAAACGTGGCGGCTGACCTTGTCCCAGAATATGGACATTGTCAGGGAAAGTCGCAGAGAAATGCAGGAGCATGATCTCAGTACCACGCTGGAGATGCTGTGAATCATGCGCATCCAGGTAGACATGCTCCAGCGGCTTGTGGAGCTTCAGGAAGAGCGGAGGCCGGACAGAGTCCTGCTGCAGCCCATCCATAATGCTCCTTTGGCTATGGCTTTGCTGCCCTGCCTCACCCCCACCCCAGAGGTCTCAGAGGAGAATGGCCAAGCTGTAGTACATGATGCACTCCACCACGGTGGAGGCGAGTCAAAAGCAGTGGCAGCCCCGTTGACAGCTGGACTGCAAGAAACCACACTACCCCTTGAGACTATGAATGAACATTACCCCCCCATGACTTGAATGATCATAAATAAAAGTTTGCATCATTTCAACACGTTTCTTTATTAAATCATATCTTGTTTTGGAGGGATTTGGAGAGTACTGATATCGATGGTGGGGGGGGATGTTGAGCAAAGGCAAATAACAGACAGGAACAGAAATCAGTCCTGCATCTCATTGCAGAACCTGGTTTTCAATGCTTCCCTAATGCAAAGCACTCCACAGTTAGCTTTCAGCGTATTGCTGGCATCTAGCTGCTCATAACTGGCGGCCAGTCTTTCTACCTCCACAGCCCAACCCTGGGGGAACCTCTCCCCCTTTGCTTCACACACATTATGAAGAACACAGCACGCAGATATCACTGACAGGAGGTTCTTTTCACTCATGTCCAGCCTAGTAAGCAGATTCCTCCATCTGGCCTTTAAACGCCCAAATGCACATTCAACAACCATTCTGCAAGTGCTTAACCTGTTATTAAAATGCTCCTTGACAAGCATCCTGTCAAGATATCCTGTCAAGATACCCGGTGTATGGCTTCATTAGCCAAGGGAGCAAGGGGTAAGCAGGATCCCCCAGGATCACTATTGGCATTTCCACACCCTTGATGTGAATTTTTTGGTCAGGGAAGAAAGTGCCCGCCTGCATGTTACAGAACAGACCCGAATTCCAAAATATGCGTGCGTCATGCACCTTCCCAGACCACCCCACATAGATGTTGATGAAACGACTCTTGTGATCCACAAGGCCCTGCAGGACCATGGAAAAGTACCCCTTGCGGTTTATTTACTCGGTTGCTAAGTGGGCAGGCACTAAGATAGGGATTTGCTTCCCATTAATGGCCCCCCCCCAGCAATTTGGGAACCCTATTGCGGCAAATCCATCCACTATGTCCTGCACATTTCCCAAAGTCACTATCCTTTGTCGCAGAAGTCTATTGATGGCCCTGCACACTTGAATCATGGCAGCGCCCACTGTAGATTTACCAACTCTGAATTGATTCCCAACTGAGCGGTAACAGTTGGGGGTTGCCAGCTTCCACAGAGCAATGGCAGCTCTCTTCTCCACCGTCACAGCTTGTCTCAAGCAAGCATTCATGTGCTTCAGGGACGGGGCCAGCTCCGCGCAAGGTTCAAGGAAAGTGGTCTTTCGCATATGAAAGTTTTGCAGCCACTGGTCATCATCCCATAGCTGCATAACAATGTGGTCCCACAAGTCTGTGTTTGTTTCCTGGGACCAGAACTGGCGCACCATGGACTGCAGATGATGCATTATGGCATGCAGCAATTGGGGATTGTTCCGCTTGATGGTTTGTAGCAGGGCAGCCTCGGTGGCATCGCAGTTGCCTATGCCTCGGTTCTTGCTCTACTTCAAAAATACTCAATGATAAGCCATGATGTATTTGTGATGCTTACAATATTAGTGCAGAATTGAGCTGGCTCCATGTCTCTGCAGCAATGGTGAGCGCACAGCTTAAACAAACGGTGCAAAAATTGGTTTCCTGTTTGTTTGGGGAGCAAAGGAGGGGGAAGGAGTGTTGCATCATGGACGATGAAACTCATCCCAACAGCCACCGCGGCTAGTTGCATTGTGGAATAGCAACCACAGTGCACTGCTTTGAATGTCAACACAAGCGTGGCGAGTGTGGACGCTCCAGCGACTTCTACAAATCGGCAGGTGAAAGTCGACTTTAAGTAAGTCAACTTCACTCTGCAGTGTAGACATACCCTGACTCAGAGTTTTCAGATGTCCACACTTGATCCAGCCTTGTTTTCTTGTGCTGAACTTTCTTCTCTTATTCTCCCAAAAGAGACGTATTGTGTTGAAAACAATATAGAGTTTAGCAGGTTTGCTTCTGATCCCTCACCCATAAAAAATATTGTGTGTGTGTTTCCCTTGAAACTTCGTCTCTCTTTCTACATAACATAACATAACTCAAATCCACATGGATACAAATTCTATCAAGTGTAGAATATTGGGTTTTCTTTAATCAGTCCCAAAACTTTAGCCAAAAGCATTTCAAAATGCAACCAAGTCCAAGGATTCTTTCCCAGCCAGGACTCGAATTACCCTTGTTAGTGTGCATCTCATTTCTGAGAGGTTCCAGATGGCACTCTAAAATATTCCTTTTAACTGAAACTGGGTGAATTTTATTCATAACCTATTTAACAAATATTGCCTCTTTTCTCTTTCATGAATTATGTGAGAACAGATTGTGATTTTCTCAAATGTATTTGCTATTTGAAATACTCACCAAATAATTACTATAAATAATTCTTGATTTGTATTTGCTCATGAGAAATTCATTGAGAGTATTCAGTATTCTTAATTAGAGCTGTTTTAATTGGACATATAAGTCAAATGGCATGATTCTGTTTTTTGATTGGATGAGCAGAAGTCAGACTCAGGTTGCAAATGCAAATGTGAATGGGGTGCAAACACAGCAAAAATGATGCATACAAAAACTCATATGAATGTACATGGAAAAAAATTGTTTGCTCTTTTCATCCAACTCTGCTTTCAACACACACTGTCTTTTAGGCAGTGGACAGAAAAGTTATCCAATAGTTAAGCACAGAACTTTATTAAAGCTCTAGTGGTAGAGTATCCACTAGATGTTACTGTCGGTATCTTTCACTCACTCACTCACTCTTTTGGACAAAACACTTCAGTGTTTCCAGCTGAAAAAATGATGTAAATTATTCTTTGTCATGAGGATTTGCTTGGACATATGTATGTTCTTTCATACACCTCCCAATCCTTCCCTCCTACAGTAATGAAGCTGGCAATGGCATCTGATTTGACTGGGACTCTGTTCACTAAAACTTGCAAATGACTTTTTAAAATCTGCTTTGAGTTTTTTAGGCATTACAAAATACTAGTGATTAATTCTGAGCATGTAAGTGACTTCAGTGAGACTACTCACAAACCTGAAGTAAAGCAGGAATGTAAATGTTTGCAGGATTGGGTCCAAACTGAATACAAATCTCATGCTCACAACTCTCTAATCTCTCCCCCCCCCCCCTTTGTGTGTGTGTGTGTGTGTGTGTGTGCTAAGTCTTGGTATTTCACATTTTAAGTAAAAATAATAAATTGTCAGAAGGTTGTATAAAGTAAATTGAAAACAATATCCATCAGCTAAAATAAAATAATGTATTTTAAAAGGAAATAGTTCTATTCAAGGCCTTATTTCTTTGGAGGGGCTGAGTTGCTGCATTTTTGTCATTGTGTTTCCATCAGTGCTATTTTCTCTGGTAATTTACTTGTCAGAAAGATCACAGGAAACTGGTAATTTATTTTGTGCAAAAGGCATTCTGCTGCTGCTGCCTCCTTTTCTTATAACTCTGTAATCTCTCATTTGTCTAAATGGAATGATGGATGAGCAGATATCATCACTTGGCATGCCTACGCTGCTGTTTATACACTGCCTCTTCTGACTTGCTTGGCACATTGTATCAAGAAGAGACAACACTCAACCATATTGTGGTATTGAAAAGACACACTCTAAAATGAGGAACTCTTGAACAGGTTTAGGGCAAACATATTTTGATACCAACTGCAGGAGATGTTTTTAAGTTTCATTTTCCACCCAAACAAGTAGAGTCAGCCCCTGCCACCCTCTCTACAAAAACACATTATTCATAGTCCCAGTGAAAATGGCACCAAAAAAATCAATAAAAAATCAAATAATCCATTTTAATAAAATGAGGTTGTGATTTGGAGAGATTCACTGGTGATATGTGTGAAGACGTGGCTCTAATCCTAAAAGCCTTAGGCTTGGTCTACACTGCGAAGTTAGGTCAAGGGAACGTGGCTACCATTGACCACATAATGTATGCGTCGCCACTGGAAGGTTCGCTCCTCCAACCTAAACCACCAGAAAGTTTGACTTAATAAAACCATCGGCAAAAGGCATAGCACTGAAGTGGAATTGGATGGGTCGAATGAGTGGTAGTGTAGGCTGAGCATTGCGTAAATTGACATCATTGGCCTCCGGGAGGTATCCCACAATGCTCTGCTGTAACCGCTCTGGACATTCGCACTCTGCTGCACTGCGGCCACGTACACACGAAACAACCTCTCCCTTCAAGCCCCAGTAAATTTTGAATTCCCATTTCCTGTTTGGTGAGCATGGAGAGGGCTTGGCAGCAGAACTGATCATTGCAACTGCACGCCCCAAACATGTTTCAGCTTGGAGTCGACCTGAGGTCTGGGATCTCATTGATCTGTGGGGAGAAGAGTCTGTTCTGGCTCAGCTCCAATGCAGCAAAATAAATCTGGATATCTATGAAAAGATATTGCGCAGCATGTTGGAGAAAGGGCACAAGAGGGACACGCAGCAGTGCCGCGTCAAAATCAAAGAGCTGAGGCAGGCGTATCAGAAAGCTAGGGAGGCTAACAATCATTCTGGCTCATCACCAAGGACATGCCTCTTTTACAAGGAGTTGCATGCGATTCTGGGCAGTGACCCCACCACTGTCCCCCCATGCAGCATAGATACCTCAGGGGAATCCAAGTCCATGATGAATGACGTTGAGTCGGTGGATGAAGGGGAGGATGAGGAGAATGGGGGGCAAGCGAGTGGGGTATCCATTCTCCCTGAAAGCCAGGCGCTGTTTGTTACCCCAGAGCAGCCCAGCCGGATGCAGAAAAGTTTGAGTGACTGAGATGCCAGGGAAGGCACATCTGGTGAGTATGGACTGCAAATCGTATTTCTGGGGTTACATCCCCAGTCCAGCTTCAGGTTAAAGTGAAAAAAGTACTGTGTGGGGTGGTGGGGATGAACTTCCTCATTGTTGGTCCACTTAAGCAGAGGCTTGCCCCTGGAAAAGACTATTTATATGCACAGGGATGATCCGAGAATCCTCCATAGATATCTCTATGAAACTTTCATCTTGGTAATGTGCAATCCTTTGCAGAAGGTTTCTGGGGAGGACAGCTTTATTTCTTCCAGCGCGATAGGACACTTTTCCCTGCCACTCTGTTATTAAATGTGCAGGCATCATCATGGAACACAGCATAGCAGCATAAGGACCAGGCCTGTACTCAGATGCTTACAGCAAATCCTCCCTTTCCACCTGTGTTATCCTCAGGATACTGATATCACACATGGTCACCTAGGGAAGATGGCGCAAGTTTACAATGCCTGCCCAATATACTCAGTGCGTGTTATTCCACATGCCATGGATGGTTTCTTGAGTCCCTACACCGCAAGTTCCTAGACATGACATTGTTGTTCTGTGTGTTAGGAATCCGGGAACTGGTGCCCATATATTTTCTCCAGGGACACTTCACCCCAATCCTCCCCATACCCTTTGGACCGCCTCTTACAAAAACGATTTTTGGGAGGGCAATGGGAGTTGAATAAGCCTGCTGCTTGGGGAAATGTGCACTTGTGCAGCATACACTGTGCTATGGAGATTTCCCTAAAATGGATGCACCAGCCCCTTACTCATCATGGCTGGGATGATATGCCAATCCATGCAATAGGTAGAGCGTTCACTTGGGAATATAAAGGGGAGTTCTTTTTACATTTCCACATTGCTTTTCATCCATGGGATGAGTGAATAATGGATACCTTGTGCTTTGCTTGCCTTATAGTGGACAGTGTGGCCTTCAGCACAGCCTCCACTCCTGCAGAGCAGCTGTTGCAGATTAGAAAGTGAAAAAAAGGACTCAGAATAACATGTTCAATGAGTTAATTAATGCCTCCGTGGCTGCTTACACAAAGCAAAGAGCATTCAGGATTTCATTGTCAGAAAAACTGAACGTGGACATGAAGAACAGGAAAGCAGCCCAGGAGCATGAGCATGCAACACAGGATGAAATACAACGCATAATTAGGGATCAGTCAGAAATTTTATGGCATCTGGTTAAGCTTCAGGAAGAGCAGTGGCAAGATAGACTTCCTCTGCAGTCCCTGAAAAACTATCAGCAACAAGCACACTCTTTCCAAGCCCCCACTCCCAAGTGTTCTAGGAGGAGGTTGAGCAGGGTGCAGTACATGCTCCACTTGATGCCAGTTGAGGGGATCAGGAAGAGGCAGTGGCCTCTTTAAGAGGTGGTAATGTGGGTTCTTTGTTGTTTATACAGACAAAGTTGGGTCTGTATCCCCTAACAGCCCCATGAGAATGCTTGCCAACTGTTAAATTATTTTCCTTTCTCTCCACTGTTAAGGATGAGCAATAAAAATTTACTTCTTTGAAATTAACTATTCTTTATTTATTACAAGCACAGGGATGGGTGGTGGGGGAAGGGAAAGTGCAGGCAGAGTGTTGCATGGGTGAGGAATGGGATGGGAAGGCACAGCACAGATAAATGATGCTCATTACTGTCTCATATTACAAAAACAGGTTTTCAGTGCCTCCCTGAGATGCAGTGCTCTGCGGCTGGCTCTCAGTGTTGCACTGGTATCCGGCTGCTCAAAGTTTGCGGCCAGCCTATCTGCTTCCATGACCCAACCCAATGGGAAATTCATAGAATCATAGTGCTGGAAGGGACCTCAAGAGGTCATCTAGTCCAGTTCCCTGTATTCATGGCAGGACTAAGTAATATCTAGACCATCCCTGACAGGTGTTTGTCTAACCTGCTCCCCCTTTATCTCACAGACATTATGGAGTACACAGCAGGCAGAGATAACTATTGGGATGTTGCTTTCACTCAGGTCTAACCTAGTGAGCAAACAGCGAGCCTTTAAACACCCAAAGGCACATTCTACCATCATTCTGCACCTGCTGAGCCCATTATTGAACCACTCCTTATCGCTATCCAGGTGCCTGGTGTGCGGTTTCATTAGCCAGGGGAGCAAGAGGCAAGCAGGGGTCTCCCAGGATCACTACTGGCATTTCAACTTCATCGATATTTATTTTTTAGTCAGGGAAGAAAGTCCCTCCTTGCATCTTTTAAAGAGACCTGAGTTCCTAAATATGCACATGTCATGCACCTTTCCAGACCACCTGACACTCATGTCAGTGAAGTGTCCCCTGTGATCCACAAGGGCCTGCAACACCATTGAGAAGTATCCCTTTCGATTTATGTTTCCCAAAGTCACTACCCTTCTTAGCAGAAGTCTATTAATGGCCCGGCACACTCGCATCTCAACTTTCATCTCATGGTGGATTTACCTACTCCGAATTGATTCTCAACTGACCGATAGAAGTCTGGTGTTGCTAGCTTCTATAAAGCGATGGCCACTCTCTTCTTCACTGTCAGAGCAGGTATCAAGCGAGTATTCATGTGTTTCAGGGCTGGGGACAGGTTTCCACAAATTTCGAAGAAAGTGGTCTTTCGCATACGAAAGTTCTGCAGCCATGGCTCATCATCCCACACCTTCATAACTATGCGATTACACCAGTCAGTGCTTGTTTCCTAAGACCAAAAGCGGCGCTCCACCGACTGCAGATGGTGCGTGACAGCCTGCAGCAAACAGGAATTGTTTCATTCTAATGGCTTTTAGCAAGGTGCCTTCAGTAACATCACAATTTTCAGCACTGCAGCTCCTTTCTCAGCACTGAAAATACTGCAGAATAAGTTGTGAGGTGTTTGCAATGCTCACAATAATAGTGCAGAGCTGAGTGGGCTCCATTCCTCTCAGGCAATGGCGTGCGTGTGACAGATACTGAAGGGTTTGAAAAAATGGCGCGAAAAGGCGATTGTCTGTTTGTTTGGATTGGAACAAGAAGGGAGGGTGGAGGGAGGACATTTCATCATGGGAGGACCACGACTTTCCCAAAAGCCCCTGCTTCTAGTTCCACTGTGGGATAGCTGCCCAAGGTGCACTGCTTTGCTTATTGATGCAAGCGCAGCTGGTGGGGACGCAATTCCCAGGCGCAATGAGCGCGGTGTGATCACACTTATCTGGCTTCATAAGTTCGGTGAGTGAATATCGACTGAAATTAAATCAACTTCACTCCGCAATGTAGACATACTCTTATTATCTGCAACAGCTATATCCAGTACAATGGAGAAATCAACACTGAGAAGCATTGGAAAAGGATTTTATTTTCAGAAGAGAATGAGAGAATTAGAGAGCTGTTGTTTGAGGCACGAGAAGAGTGAAGCAATTCCAGCTAAATGGGGTGGGATGAAAGGGGGCTACAAAGTAGGTGGCTAAGACCTTGATCTTGCAACATGCTGCACACTCTGGTTCCAATCCAGACAAAGTACTTAAGGTAAAAGACAGACTGGGGACAGGGAGAGGTAGAAGTAGGAAAGCAAGCAGAGATATTGGAAAGGATGCAAAATACTTGTAAATCAGAGCTCTAGCTCAATACATTTTCATCACTTAAATCAGACCTCCTCAATTTTATCCAGAAAAAAGCATTTTTTAAAATGGCCACCTGGATAACTAACGAGTGAGAATATTTACACTTGATGTAAACGCTTTCCCATTCTTTATTAATTCAAAACCACTGCAAGTGTCCAACCTTTAAATATAATATGGAATCCTGATCCATGACTGAGACGCCTACGCATGATGATGATGATAATAATAATACATTCGGAACAATTTAAATGTGTTGATCTATCTAGCAGGTAGCCTAACATTTAGCTAGAGCTTATAAAAAAAACTTTTCCTTTCATTAGCTATATTTTTCTTAATATAATTTTTTGATTTTTAAAAGCACAGAGATGCATTTACCATATTCATTTAAAAGTATTAAAATAGCATAATGGAGTGGAAGGCCCGTATTGCACTGGGAGAGCAATACTAGATTTATTCCACACAAGTCTTTTACACATTTTCTTGTGGATTTTATTGCTTTATCATGGCTAACCTGTAGAGAAAATGTTCTTTCAGTGTTCATTTTTCTTAACTAATTTTGTTATAGTGGCATTTTCCTAAAGTCCATGAAATACAATCTACACTCAGAATGCAGATATGATTCTCATTACTATGCATGAGAATTATTCTGTACACAAAAAATAAAATGATTTTTTAATATATTGTCTGCATCATGGAAGTATCTAGAGGTCAGAGCCATATTTCTCGGTACAAACAAGAAATCATATTTTTAGGAATAAAAACTAGATACACAGAAAAATGAGCCAAAGGTATCAGTCCAGTTCAAGACAAAGCTCAACCCTGTATTCCTTTCATCCTCCTCCTTGCCTCCAAAACCAACAACAAAAATCTAATTTTTAGTTAAAGAAGTCAGTGATAAATGAGCTCATAACATCGTGTCCCATGATGGCAGATATCATCTGGCAGCCAATCTGAGTGTGAATGCTCAGGAAATGCTGGATTAGGCCTCAGATCAAAGTAATCATTTAGCTTTTCTGTAATAATGTTTGGTAGAGCAAATGACACTAAAATTGTCTGTCAACTTTATTATTTTTTTAAAAACTGATTCATTTCACAGAAAAATCCATTTTCTGATACAACACCCTTTAAACAGTATGTCCTGATTTGGTTTTTCTTTAATTCCTTTAACATTTTATAAGGGTTTTCCTTTTCCCCCATCGATGTTTTTAAGATGCTTTTAAATTAGTTCCTTCTTTGTTAATTGACTGCCAACAACAACAACAAAAAAGTTGTGTTCAAAAGCTTCTTCATGATGCAGAAGTTAAGTGGCCACAGTTATATTGCTTCACTGTGTGCACAAGGTGATGTCAAAGACACAAAGTAAACTAATGAAAAAAAATTTCTGCTAACTTCTCCTATTCTAAAACAAGTAGGTACAACATTTTCAGATAAATCTGTCAATTTCAAATCAACTCTGTCCCTTTAGTGACCATTAATGTACCAGGAGTTATGGTGTTAGATTTCAAAACAGTATGGTTTGCTCAAGAAGGGTCCAGATTCTGTTAAGATGCTGAGCCCCCACATACTACATTGTAGACAAAAGGAATTGGGGTCATGGAAGCCCCAGTCCTGCCCACATTAAAGTCAATGCTGCAAGATCAGACTCTAGGCACCTCTAGGGAGGTGTTGAGCTCTTTGACCCAGGTGTGGGCAAAAGGACTGCAGTTACATATGTGAATTTGAATGTTGCTTTTTAAATCCCTGACAACTTTCTGCAGACAAAATACCCTCATGGAATGCATTAGACTTGGATTTTTAGCTATTAAAGCATCTCCAGATGGTCTCAAATATCTTTCTTATCTCCAGACCTTGGTAGGATGGGCTAGGCACTGCCACTAATCTTTTGTCAAAATAGACACCCTAGATAAGTGAAGTTATTTCTCATAGATATACTAGGCAGACACTGTCATTAATCATTGTAACGTTGGAGGTGAGATTTGTGGATTGTGAAGAACTAAAATATTATAATTGATAGACCTTCTTTCCTACGCAGCAAAACCAAACAAAAAATCTTGTCTAAGAGCTATTAAATATTCACCTTTCCATTTGTAGGAGGTAGCAGAGTGTCATGCTTGTGAGGATGTAGTTGAAGCTGAGTTGCTGTTCCATTGTTAGCCTCATATTTCATATTATTCTACAATGTGTTAAGTCAGTTGTCAGCCTCATCTATTCTTTGTAATAGTTTAAATGAGGGAAATTTTTTTCTTTCTACTTTGAAAATGTAGGAATGAGATGGCTGTTGTGGTGACATGATGTAGCAGGATTTGTTTCCAGAAAGTGTCCATTTATTGCTTGTACCTAATTCAGGGTATTCTGACGCACAGCTTGGGTGTCCTTGTTTTAAAATGAGTTTATATCTTTCTTTTAAAATCCACTTCACCCATTTTACAAAAATGTTACCTGAGGTGTTGCACAAAGTCACTTCAGCAAGAGGTGGGAAGAGAAAGTGGGTCTCTGCTACAGCAAGTCTCATACATTTAGCCACATTACTTTTCAGAAGAAATATGTCCAGTTTATGTGGTTGGCCGTACTGTCTTTAACTACTAGACCATCACTCTCCTCCAGCAGAGGTGACTTGTAACTGTTCATAGTGGCAGAGCACAATTTAAACATTTTTTCAGGTGGAATGTGAGCACCCTACAGAGGTTTTCACACTGTTGGGCATGCCCCCCTAGGGGTATGAGGAGGAATATCCAGGGGGGCGAGAGGTGACACCAGGTGACTTGGGGTGGTGACGCACAGCAGAGCTTGGGGAGGGACCACCACATGCTCATCCCCTGACTCACCTCAACAGACCACCCAGCCAGTCTGGGTTAGGGGAGTGCAACCAAAACATCTGAAAGGGGCATGTGACCCTACAGCCCCCCTTCACTTCCCTCCCCCACCCCCATGTCACCTCTGCCTCCAGAGCTAGGGAAGGAAAGACATTTATGGAAAAAATGTTTTGGAATAAAAGGTAAATCATAAAAGACTCTAATGGTCAAAAATGAGAGAACATGATCTAGTATTAGAGCAAGAAACTGGCAGCCACCAGCCTAGAATCTTTGTACATCAGTTTACCTCTTTCCAAAAATATGTGCATGGTGATAGCAGCCTTTCACGTATATGCTCAAATTAATTATTTTTTGCAAAAAGCTCTGAGACCCTGGGGATGCTTTGTATACCAAAGGCAAAATAGTATTATTTCAAACATGCCAATCACAATAATGTCTTAGGCTCTGCAAAGACTTGAGGATACACCTATCTGTAAGCGCATAACTTGTCTTATTGGATTTAATGGAACTACTCATGTGTTAAAGTTAAGTACATGCATAACACTTTTTTCAGCACAGGACTCTAAGATCACATTACTTCAATGTGCTGAGCACTCTGGCCCTGATCCAGGCAGGTACTTAAGTCAATGGGACTGTTTCAATTCTTAACTTTAAGCAAGTGCTTCACGGGATCAGGGCTAGAGTAGGTAAGTCTTATAGCGAGTCTCTGTGTGATCTTGGGCAAGTTACTTAGGGCTGCCTCCTGCAAGGAGTTGAACATGTCTCATTGACACAGCAGGAGTTGAGGGTGCTCAGCACTTCACTGGCATGCTTAACATCTTGCAGGATTGAGCGCTTCACTTCCTTGTCTCAGTTTCCTTGAATGTGGATAATAAGATTTACCTAACTCACAAGATGCTGAAAGACAAACAGTTTGAGGTTCACAAGCTAAAGTTGTTACAAGCGTGCAAATCTTTACCATAACAAACTGCAATAAAACATATTTAGTGTCAATGATGCGTTTGAGCTATTCCCAAGTACATGATTACTGATATGTCTTTCAAAACAGTCACTGGACTCCTGGCATCTACATTATTTTATATCGGCTGAGGATCTGTCCCCCACTATCTAACTCATTACCGTAAAGAGCTTTAGGATACTTTGAGTGTGTACTGTGCTATATATAGGAAGACCAAATTCTATATTATCCTAAAATCTCTTGTTCTCAGACAGCACCCTTTTCACTGAGACTTAAGATATAGGGAAGTATAATAAGTAATAGACAGGAGCTGTGAAACCTGTCTAGAAACTGACATTTATCCAGTCAATCAAATGATAGTGCTAAGCGATTTCTGTAGAAGGAAGCAGAGCAATACAAAAAACACAAAGATGATTGGTTTTTCCCCCTTTCATGAGTATGTCAAACTCTCAGAGAGCAAAGCCATGATTATATTTTTATTTAGTTGCTTCTATGAAAAATTTCACACTATGAAACTGTGATATTATGTGGAAAAATAACTAGTTTCAACTAAAGAAATGCACGTGTGTTTAGCAAATTATTTATTTTTCATATCTGCCCTTATCCTACATGTAATTTTATGGGGTTTGTTTTCCATTCCATATTTCCATAATTGACCACTTGGCTCTCATTTCAACTTGTAGAATCAGAATAGACCACCCTGTTTGTCATTGTCTTCAAACTTTTCACCTGTATTCCTCCTCCATGGTCCACCAAACACACCCACTCTAGGTTCCCAGATCCTTAACTGTTAACTCACTTAAGTGGAGACCAGTGTCTCCCTCCCTCCTCACTGCGGTTTTTCCAGGATTCACAGTTCCTTGCCTACACTGTGATGCACTCAGAAAACCAGACTGCCTTACAGGCCTGCGTTTGTGCTTTGCTTTCTCTTTGAAGGCTATGAACAACATAATTGCCAGCAGTTATGAGCTACCATGCAGCTCATTATAAACAAGTACATTTATTCTAAAGGCGTAAGTATTATAGGGAAAACATAAAAAACAGTAAAAGTTCCTAAATACATGCCAAAAGCTTATGAGAGATCAGCCATTAGTCTTATGGGGCCTCAGTAGGCAAAGTCCTTCCAGCTCTTCCCAGTAAGGACTGATGCCCCCTTGGACAAAAGGTCCTGTCCATTTGCTGGATGAGAAAGAAGACCCTTAGAAAGGCTATTTATTCAAAAGAACTTTCTTGTTTGTTGTTCTCTGGAGAATCCAGTTAGAACTAGAATATGCGAGCCTCTCTGGTGGTGGTACTTCTCTGGAGATGTTACAACCTGAGTGAATATGCCTAGTCTCCCTCCACTGTTCTTAGCTCCTGGAGGAACTCTGCTCATCCTCCCTCTCAGAATTACATAAATTCCTGGCCCAGAATGATACATAAACTTAACACAGTAAGCTCTCCCAAAGAGATTTCAGGAAATTGCCGTATCTGTCACTGTCCAGAACTAACATCAGATTGTTATGCGCTGTTAAAGTTATAAAGGCTGATCCAAAGCCTATTGAACTTCAATGGACAGAGTCCCATTCACGTCAAAGGACTTTGGAACAAGTCCATTATGTTCTGTTGATATAATGCAATTTTCTAGTAGTGACACAAAGGTTAAAGCAGGCCCATATAAAATCTTGGAAGGGTGGTGAAGCCCTCCAAATCAAAAAGCATGCCCCCTCAAATGGGTGAGGAGCACAGAGCCAGGAATCAGATAAACACAGGGACTAACAAATGATAAAACAGGCACAGGAATGTAGTTTATAGGTTGAGAACCACAGAACCTGATGAAGACGTCAGGAAGACACTAGACAGTGCCCACTGCTCTGTGAAGGAGTCAATGGACACTGCCCCGGGGATCTCTGCCCAGAGATGTCAGACATGTAGGGACTAAAAATGGGCCCCACAGTTGCAGAGAACCTCCAACTCCTGGACTGATGGATAACTATGTGGACAGTGCTAGGAGGAGGTTGACAAGGAGATCCTGTGACTTTGTGGGGCTATGGACAGGGCATATATAAAGGGAAAAAAACTGGGGAAAAATGGTTCAGCTTCTGGAGGAGCTGGAAGAGAGTTTGCAACCTGGCTTATTGAAGGTTGGCATTCACCAGGATCGACCTCTCGCTGCAGAAAGGGCAGACTTCAGGAATGTCCATTAACCACATCAATCGTGCAGGAGCCACCAACTAATGTTCCCAGTGGGCCTGGGGTCCAGGATGGAATAAAGAGTAGCCAACTGTGATTCCTCACCATTGCAAGGTGGTTGAACATCCTGCCACATGGCGTCAGGACAGAACAAAAGGACAAGGAAATACACTATATGGCGCATGAGCACATACAGATGGTCTCTAGGTGTAGTTTGGTGACAGACTGGCTGGATATCATTCAGCCTTCTGTGGTGGTATATTGGGATGGTTGGAGAGCAGGGTCTTGCGGTGAAGGGACATGATTTTGATCTCCAAAGGGCTGAGGATAGAGGCAGATGGGGAATAGGGGCAGGGCATCCTTCAGCTCCTGGTTCATATGCTGGGGGACATAAGGGATGGGCAGCCCCATGCACTGGGTGAGCACCAATCTCAATGTCTGTACTCTGTGAGGTCTGAGATTCTGATGACACAAGCCAGGATCAGCCTCTGGCACAGTGAAGGGATGGCTAAGGCTGGTACGACATATGCAGGGTTTAACGCTGCCCTCGTTTCAACTTGGACCAGGTAGACATTTGATAGGCAAGTTTCAGCACAGAGGTCCTCTGCTCAGAGGCAGGGAAAGTCTATGGGTTTTCTGCGATCACATGCCATTTCAGCACAGAGCTATTTTCTGTGGGAATTTATTGTCCTCTCACAGCGTGAGTTTGGCTTCGCAATTTCTGCAAGGAATTTTGCTTTATTTGAGGATTTTTCCTCTCGTAGACTTCTGAATTAAAAGATGATTAATGTTTTTCTTGTGAGGACTGCAAAACTCTCAAAGGGGATTGGTTATTCTAAAACATTAAATAAATAAATAAAGCCCCTTTCCTCTGTGCAGGTTGTTGAACATGAACATTATATGACAGCCAGTGCTTGTTCTCCTGCCCTCAACTGGCCTGTGGACATAGTCCCCCCTCTCCCTCGACCCTGTGCGGCTGTGCAGGAGCCTAGGAATCTTATCCTGGTGAAATTAAGATACAGAGAAGTTAAACTCTCTGGGCCTCTATTTTACCAACAGTACCCATCTGACATCAATATTTCAATGCTTCTAAAGAGCGTGGAGAGCCTCAGATGAAGGACTTGAGTGGAGAGTATTTTGATCCACTCTACAAAGTTGAAGCCAGAAATGATCATGCCAGAATACCAGATGGCAAGGAAGTTCCCTCTAATGAGTAGAGGGGCTGTTTAAACAAATTAGTTACTATCACAAAATTATATGCAGTATAGTGAATGGGGTTTGACTTTAATTGTTTCCTTATGTGGCCAGCTAGATCTTAGTTTAACTTGTCATCCTGCTTTGTAAACATTTAATATTCAGATAATGGTGGGAAGTAGATCATAGTAGTAAAGCGTGCTTTTAAGCTTTTGCAGTATGTGCACATGGATAAGAGTTTCCATGTGTAAAAAAAAATAATCTTATTTTTGTATTTACACTAGCCAAAGTTTATCCAAATTGTTTATACAGTTCAGCCATGGGGGAATCCTTTTACCACAAAACTAAGTCATTCAAATAATAAGATGCAAATTTAGTACATAATTATTCACTCAATAAACATTTCTGTTAATGACTATTGGGTTTTATAATAGTGCTGGTAAGGAAATGAAGAGAGAGAGAACAGGTTGTTTTCCCTTGATATTAGCCTTAAAAACTGGGTGCTACGAATGAGCTTTCTTCATAACCTGATTTAATGGCTTAATGATAACACCTTAAGATGAGGAAGACCTGGTGGGAGCAACCTCCATTCCCTTGCACTCTGAGCTAGTGACAAAACAAGCCTTTAACAGAGGTGATGCACTTTGACTGTGGTCATGTGCCCTCCCTATATCCTCCTACAGCCTATCACAGAAGAGCCTTGAAAGAGGCCTCTTTGATGGGAGGAGGTGCAATGTGACTATTTAAGCCTGGTCTATGTAGCCTCTTCCCATCTATACTGAGCCAAAAATCCTCACAACCCAGTTGTGCACTAGCACAACTGCAGCTTACATTGGTCCTAAGCAATGGTGGAAATGAGAATATAGATTGCCCACCAATAATTGTACCATCTTCTGGCTAATGCTGTTGAGAGCAGATCTAGACAACACACTAGTAAAATTGCAGATTGCCAGTCTAGCGCAAGTGCTATTTCTACATACAACACCCTGACATATTTTAAAGAAAAGCTCAGTGTAGATACAGTCAGACAGAAGAGATTATTCATAGAGAGAATCTTGAGTCCTCAAAATACAGAGATGCCTGCCATAGCCTTTTGGGGGGTCAGGTATAAGATCTCTGAGGGTTATCATGACAACTGGAAAGATTAGATTAACTTTATGGTTCACTACTTTTCTAGAGCATTTCAGATTGTTACAACTCCTTAAAGCCCCTTAGCATTTACATCTCAAGTTTTAATCTTCCTAGATTTAAAAAAAAAAAAAAAAGGTTACCCTCCTGCTTATTAGACAATACTTATCTGTCTACAAATTTATAGTGGCTACACACTCTGAAGTTTGGTGGGTACTTAAAAAAAAAACCATTAAATGTTGCTTGAATGAATTTTAAACAAATATTGATAGGTCAGCCTCTGGTGCTGCTGGCTGAAGATAATTCAAACAGGTATCTGTTTTGCTTTCTGCAATAGAATGTGGATAAAATCAATCCCTTGTTTCTTGCTGATGCACTATAGTGTCACATGCTTTGAATTTGATCCTTGACATGTTAGAAACATAACAAACAAAGAAAGCAAACCGAAATGCAGCCTTTGACAGGAAGACCTGTGGCAAAAGAAATTAAAACCTCATGGGTTTTGTAAACTCTCTGTTCCTCTCATAACTATGTCCTTTATTCTGCTGAAATATCTGTGGGCAAAGCAGTGTCCAGCAGATACTTCAGTGAAGAAATGTGTAAGGGAAGCTTCTGAAAATATTGCATGAATTGGGTATTCCAGGAGCCCAGCAGCCATCCCAGAGGCATTTGAACTGGCCAGGTTATAGAATTCCCCAGCCGCTCCAGGCATGTTATTTTTAATGGATTTATACTCACAACAATCATGTGAGCTAAGTGAAACTGGGGCACAGAAAGATCAAGTGGCTTGCCCAATATTCTCCAAAAAGTCTGAGGTAAAGCCAGGAATTGAACACAGACCTCCTAAATCCCACACCCCAATTCCTCTCTTACTGCTGCCCCCAGCCACATACCTGGAATTAGGCACTTTAATGTGCCAGAGATGGGAGCAATCTTATTTTAGAAGCACATAGGTGTTCAAGTGGATAGTTGTGTGGAAGTTAATACTATTCTTTTCAGGATTAACTTCTACTCTACACCTTCATCTCCCTTCTAAGGGAGGAGATATGGGATAGTTCTCATACATACCGGTTTACTGCTTGTGAAGTGCCACTGACAGCTCAAGCTGGAGTCAATTTTGGACAATCACTTAAAAGGCCATAATTGAGCCAATAGTGTTTCTGGGACATCAGTAGTATCTATCCTGTGATAAGATCCACACTGCTCCATTATCGGAGCTGTTCCCCCTCCCCATTATTATTTCGGTTGATTTGGTTAAACTAATCTGTGCAGGATTATGTGTTTTTCCCCCCAGCATTTTCACATCATTCTTTGAACTACAATTATTAAAATACCCAGCAGAGTTTTCATTCTTTTTCTTCTCCTTTTCACTTGTAAGTGGCAAATCAAGTAGTGCCACAAGCTGTATCAGGGCTATATTCAAATAAAAAACATTATAAAAAAAGAACCATGTCCAAACCCAACATGGTCTAGCTGCATCCAACCCTAACCCAGATACATTTATTTTAGAAGATACTCCTGATCTGAAAATCATTGCATTCTGAAGGGCAGCCTGGACATTAATGAAATTAACGATGGCAAGGAGAACAATGTAGGGCATTAGAGAGAGAGAGAGATCTCCTTCACCAGGGTGAATGGCTGGCTAATCTCACTCAGACAGACACTCTTGCAAAGCAATTGATAAAGTTCAGGACAGAAGAGGTTTATTTGAAAATGTATGGAAAACATTTATTTATGGAATACATTGGTGGGTCTGGGATTAATGTCTGAGGATATAGATAATACTGCCCTGTGTGTTGGAAGTTTGTTTTGTAGTAAAAGTTTCATCTTTAAAGCTTGTTCCTCCAATGTACTGAGCACTCCGAAGAGGTGCTAGGCAGCCTCATCTTACTTCTATTGACCACAGGAGCAACTGAGAGAATTCACTGCCTCACAAGATTGGACACTGAATTCCACATTGTTTAGCTGATTTTGTCTTTTTTATTTATTTACTCATTTGGGATGGGTTGTTTGTTTTGTTCTTTGGGTGGCTTTAATGGTTAGTTAATAACTGGGCTGTGAGCGTGTTTTTTATGGTTAATGCTTACATTCCATGTAGACAACAACACAAACATGCTACAGTCACATAGTAGAGTACTCACCATTAAAATATGTTAAAGTCATTTAATCTCTGCTCATGATCCCTGCTCATCAGCATGACTGACCATGGCCCAAAGTGTCAATCCAGATGGGTACTGAGGTTATCCACTAATCTTTATTATCCCTCCACCCCAAAGTTATCTCCCTATAGGAGGTGTTTGACACTGCTCATTTTCATCCTCTATCAATGTTACAGTGTGCTCTAGTGGACTGCAAATTGGGTTGAGATCAGGAAGGAACTTGAGTTCTATCCTCAGCTCCACACTGTGTGTAGTTCAGCAACTCACTTAACCCCTTTTGTATGTCAGTTTGTCCTTTTGTAATATAGAAACCTACCTCAATGGGGTATTGTGAGGATGAGTTAGCTAAAGATTGTACAAACACCTTTATGGTGAAAGTTGAGATGTTTAAAACCACCAAAGGCATCTGGATACCTAATTCCCTTAGGCAGCTTCAGTTGCATCTCAGTCATGAAGTGCTAAGCATTATGATCATCATTACAAATAGTTTGGGAAGAGTATGAAACACCTTCTCTGTGACAGAAAATAGTACTGCAGCATGAAGAGACCAAGAGTTAATAAACTAAACAGCCTACCACCTTCTGTCACAAAGCTCAAGCACGGCATCTTCATAATATGCTTGAATTTCACCAGGTGAGGAGAAGAGAGTGAACATCACTTCTTTATTTGGGTTCCCCAGATGACCTCTGTGGAAAAACCCTATAGAGTTTAATAGAGAATGATATCCTTTCTAAAGAATTCTTAAACAAACCTGTGGAATCCTAGAGCTGGGATATGATTGTCTGTTAACTTCTGGTTGGTTTTAAAGAATAGAAAGGATATCAATTCCATAGGTTTAGGTTACTTTTTATACAACACTATTGGTTTTGTCCCTATTTCATTCTTTAGGGTTTCCTATTAAGGGAATATTGTCATAGCAACCGATGTCAGCAGAAAGCCAATCTGACCTTGGATTACTTTGATGTCACAATTTATTTGAATGAACTGTATCTGTGTTTTAATGGATTAGGCCCATGGTCTAACCTCCTCTGTTGCACAGTATTTAAAAATTAGATGAAAATTAATTAAATAATATACTTTTCTGTAGATAGAATACTTCTTTATTTCATGCCATTTTAAAACTTTGTTTCAAATCCTCTGCAGATGAGTATGGCATTTCCCCATGAGTCATCTCCTGAAAGATTAAATATTAGCTGCTAGAAGGTACAGTTCAAACACAAACAGATGCAAAGATAAGTCATTGTTTAATGTTCCTTACACAAGACATTACATCATGTTTCAGTTTAAAAGAAGAACTGTAACAAAAGAGGGAAAAGAGTGATCGGATAAAGTTTGTTAATATAATTGCATGGTGCTGTATGTTGCATTCTTTTTCTGAGTTGAAACAGACATCATTGGGAATCCTTTGCACTGTAGTGGCGGTAAGTTGCGCTTTACATATTTTTAAAAATATGCTGTACAGATTAGAGCTGTGCAAGTGTTAGACTCTGATGGAAAGTTTATGAAACAAGTCATATAGGGCCTGATCAGAAGCCGATTAAGAGCATCACCACTGACTTCAGTGGGTTTTGGATCAGCCCCATAAGCCCCTAAGCAGACATATGTGTCTAAAATTATTGGTCTTCGGTTTCATTTCCTTCTGTACAAAAGCTGTAGAGAATTTTGCTGAGCTGGGCCTCTTTGTACACGTACATCCTGAGGCTGAGAAATGCCCAGTTACACTCAGAGGAAAACAGATTCAGTGAATAATGAAAGTGGATGTTTTCTGCAGGGATAAAAAGCTGTGGACCCTGTACAAATACTGGGGCAGATTCTCAGCTGGTAGCTCCATTGAACTTACCAGAGCTAAAGATCTGACATATTTTCTTCAGTTCATTTAAGATTAACTTGTAGTATTTTTTTCATTAGAGCTTGGCTATGCAGAAGTCCTTGCTCATGTGAGTAGCCCTCACTGGTGCGAGTAGTCCCAGTAAGGTTAATGTAACTGCTCACCCAAGTACCCATATGAATTTGAAGGATCAAGACCCTTACTAAGTCATGTTCTATATGACTTTCAGAGACTGGTGAAAGCAGTGTTGAGTGGGAAATTTTTTGTGCACTCATGTGACAGAGATCTGCCTTCTACAAAAGTATTGCTTTGCTTAGTTTGATTTAAACAGAAATTAGGCTGCTAGCAGATGGAAGGAAATTAGAACAGTTTGGCTGACATGCCTGTTGAGGCTGGCATAAAACATAAAGCAAGAAATGGGAGGGGAATGGTGTTCCAAGCCCACCAGCTGTTTTCTGAAAATTCTTTATCCCCATAAAATGTTGGAAATGGGCACAAGAAACTGAAATTTGCACAGATATTTAGCATTCCCAAGGGCCAAACTAAACCCTGACACATTTTTTACTCTGTCCTTAGGCATTTAACTTCATTGGCCGCTATACCTGAATGAATCCCCAAATTAGCAACTAACACTTAAGCATATGTTTGACTTTAAGCTTGTGAGTAAGCCCACTGCAATTAAACTCATGGTATTTTAATGTGTCATTGAGATCCAATGGGTCTACCATGGGAAAGCACAGTACAAAGCCAATAGTAAAAAGCTAGGATTTATCTCTTGTCCAAGAGACATAGTACAAGAATTCCAAGTGCCTGGCTTTGCATGCAACAAAATGAAACATGACAGTGTATTTTTTACATATATTAGAGCTATAGCAGTCACATTAAAGAAAAACAACACAATAGTGAAAACACTAACAGTCCTTCTTATTGATGAAAGCTGCAGATGGTCCATGTTGATCTGCAATAGACTTTGTTGATTTGTATGATGCTGATATCTTAAAACTGAGTCAGATATACCAGTTGGATTCAGGTACATCATTTGGTTTGTAAGAAACCTTGGAGGACTTTGGGGCAATGAACCAACAAACAGATTATACTGCATTATTAATGTAGGATTTTCATTTGTGGAATATACCTTTATCTTTATTTTACTCTGCTCACTTTCCATCCATTCCGAAGAACACAATGTATGAAGACAACATCAAAATGGAAATTGCTTGTAGAATATGTTGCAATAAATAACGGCAAACATAGCATGTAGCTGCAGTGTATTTAATATTCCATTGCATTTCACAGTGATATATATGTTAGATCAAAAGTTTACTTGTAGCTCCCATTTCTACCTTGGAAGTGAAATGTTATTTGAAAGGGCAGTTATTTCTACCACTAGTAACACTGCCTTTCTTACAAACTATTAATAACATTATCCAATGAATAATCAATGGCTGTATGAAACTCCGTGGTTTCAACAGCTTACCATAAATCATACATTATTCGACAGAGACTGATGGACTAGATTTACATGACCTTTGAATACATCCTTCTGGCATATTAATAAAGAGGTGGCTTCTTAATCATTTCTTTCCCTGCAGTAGCAATGATAACCTTACTCATGTTAATTACGTTATCTGAAGAATAGTCAGTTTTCAGCTGAATCTCTTGGGATCAGATTCCACTTTCAGTTACACCAGCTGATGGATTACTCTGGATTTACACCAGTGTAACAGAGCCTCTAGGTCTCAAAAACAAATGGTAACTAACAATAATCTATGGAAAATATCAAACAATAGTTAGAACAAATACCACATTGTTTTTAAGACCAGATGTAGTTCTTTATTTACTCTCCTTTTACATTCCCCGTCTCCCTCTATTTGAACCTCACTAGTTCCCAGATCCTTCAAATTTCTTATTCCTGATCCCAAATAGGGTCTCTGATCCTCATCTCCCTGTCCTCAATTATTACCAGGCTTCTGATTCCCCCTTCTTCAAAGATGTCGTATGTGTTAGCAAGAGCTAGTCCTCATTTAACAAAAGAGAAACTCCGTCATAAGGCAGACAATAGACGATGGGACATATTTTCCCAGGTAAAGGACTGTAGTGTTGAGAGTATGGCACAAAACCATAGCAGGGTGGAATTCTCTAAAACCTCACTGAGTCTCCATTGGTAAGGGTAAAGCTGTTCTTGGATATTGTTCAGATTCATTCATATGTAGGCACCCTGTACTTCAGGGGCCTTGGAACTTGATTGGGAGTTTACAGTTGGGAAGAGCCTGGGAGACTACAACTCCCATGATGCCTTGGGGAAGAGGGGAGAGACACTTCCCCCTTCCAGAGAGACAGGGAATAGCATGTGGGGGACTCCATTTTTGGTGCTAGGGTGGGGTGCAGCTGAGGCTGGAAGCTGCTGGCTGCCTACTGCTGCCGGGGTCCCAAAGCTGCGGCTGAGAGCCTGCTGGAGCCTGTTCGAGCAGGGAGCTTCGGAGGTTGGTGGCATTGCCCAAGCCAGGGCAGGGACTGAGCCTAGAGCTGCCTGAGGTGGGCCTGCAGTGGAGGTAGTGTGAGTGCCACCCCCCCTGTTGTTTGGGGCAGGGTTTGTAAGGGAAGGGGCACTGCACAGAGACTTTCACTGGGCCTGAGAAGAGGCAGAGGGAGAATCCTTTCAAGCAGGGCCAGGACTGCAGACATTTGGTTGGGCCAGCTCCAAACCTCCAGCGGGACAACTGAGCTGAACTGGAACACCGAACCCACAGAGTGCTGTCTTCTGCAGATCTTCAAGCGCGCCCACGCAAGCAAGGGGTTAGGGCTCTGAACTCTTGGGCAGTGTACACTCTGCAGGTGGGGTATACAGTGGCAGTGTAAATGGAAGTTTAGACAAGTTTCATTTGTTTTCATACTAATTTTATTAATTGGTTTATTCAGCTGCCCTGTGGATTTAACATAATAGTGATGTTTAGTTTCAGTCTGTTATGCCATATTTCTTTAATTTGTTAAGTAAAGTTGTGTTAACCCTAATTTAAGTATATTGGATGTTTAGTTTGCATAAGTGCAATTGTTAAGTTAGACCTGTCTCATTATTATTATCATCAGACTAGGTTTAGTCCTGGAAGCTCCCAAGGCCCGCTATTAAGCGTGTGCCGGGGCCAGCCAGGTGGAGGCACCGCCAATTTTAAATTCCTTTAAAAGTAAAGGGACTGCAGCAGAGGGGTGGATAGAGGATTCCTACCTATCCTACATCACCGCTGGGATACTCAGGATCTCCTTTGTTGTTAACAACCTTAGCGCCCTTGCACATAGGTGAGTGTTGCCGGCTCCAAAGTAACCCAGAAATAGAAGGGGGTTACACATAGTTTTCTTCTTCCAAGCTGTGGCAGGAGATAAGGTGCCTCTCAGGAGGGCAGAATCAGGTAGCTCCTCTGTCCCACAAGAGTCTCATCTCTTGGTCTGTTTTCTTATCTCTGACCAAGTGTTCTTTTGCCCCCAATGCCCTCATAGGCAGTGTAATGGGACAGCCTGTCTCTTTAAGGGCCAGGAGGCCTTGGGTCAGCCAACCCTATTCAGTTAGCCTTGTTTGGCTACACCTGCATTGGGGGTGGGACTTACAAAGAGGAAAACCCAGCAGTTGAGGGCTGAGGCTAGTTGCACACTTGGAAAAAATAAAATCCTCAATTATGTGTTAAGTGGTTTTAGGAAGGGATGATGCATGATGGATCATATTGCAAGATTAGAAACAGAAATACAAAAAAGTTGAGGAGCTAAGAGTATATGATAACAGGTTTTTTGAACATAGAAAAAGCATATGATATGTTATGGAGGAAGGGTTTGTTATATAAGCTGGCAATGACAGGGATAGAAGGAAGAATGTTCTGGTGGATAAGAGATTTTTATTTTAAGTAAGAGGACTGTACAAGTCAGAGTAGGGAAAGTCTTATTGGGTGTCTATAGTATTGCCAATGACACTCCACAGGGGAGTGTGATCAGCCTTACCTTGTTTAACATTATGACAAAATGATCTCCCAAAAAGTGTAACAGCAAGAATTGGTATTACCTTGTTTGTGCATGATTGTGCTACATGGGTTAAACACAGTAGAATTAAAGTGGCTGGAGAGAGAATCAATGAAGCACTCAGAGAGGTCTCAGACTGGGGAGAAGCTTAAGGATTTAAATTTTCTATCACTAAAACAAAGGAAATGATCATCACTAGAAAAAGATTAAAGATGAGTGTGATTTATAGCTTTGTGTGGAACAGGTATATGTAATTAATAGTTGTAAATTTCTGGGCATACTGTTTGATAATAAACTTACTTGGAAGGACCATATAGAAAGTATTACAAACAAATGTAAAGGTGGGATTAATCTACTTAAAAGTATTGCTGGGGATTAACCGGGGAACAGATAAAGTACTTATGACGCTATATAGAGCATTAATAAGATCAGTTGTAGATTACGGGTGTCAAGGTTTTAGTTCTGCACCCGAATTGGAGTTTAAAAAGTTAGAGTCAGTTCAAGCGCTACAAACTGCATGTGGCACATTTCTTGTGTAATGCAGACAGCTACTGAAGAAATGCCTATCAATTTAAGAATGAATATGTTAGATCTGACATTTTGGGCTAAAGTCAAGGGAAGTAGCACAAATAAGAATAATGGACCAATATACAAGGAATATTGGGAGTTAAGAGGATGAAATGTAGCCTGACACAGTAAACTCCCTCATGTTTTAGGGTTAAAATCTGGGTAAAAGAGTTAGAAGAGATTAAAATCTATAGGTTAGAAGAGATTAAAATCTATAGGTTGTGGATTTAGAATTATATAGTAAAATAAAGGGAAAGTAAGAGTCATCCTACATGACCAATAAAGCTTATGAATTTATATATAGTAAATGGCATCAACATTGTTCAGTATATACTGACGGATCTAAAGCTGAAAAAACAGGTAGTGTGGGAGCTGCCTTTTGCATCCCAGAAATTGGAGTTCAAAAAACTAAAAGCATATCTAATTTTGTAGTCATTATGACAGGTGGATTGGTGGGAATAATGTAACATTAAACTGGATAAGAGGCACATAGCCTACCACACCTGTTATCTTTCTGGATTCATTATCAGGTGAACTGGCAATTAAAGGGGTACCTCAGAAGCAGAAGTGATCTAATAAATGAAATATTGTTTTTGACAACAGAGTTAGTATGTTTGGGTGTGAACATAGTATTATAATACATGGATTCCAGCATGTAGCAATGGTAATGAAATGGTTGATGAAGTGAAACATGCTTTAAAACATGGAGAAATTGATATAAAGATTCCTTTGAGTAAGCAGGAATTTAAAAATTTAGTTAAAAAAGGATTTAAAAAGGAATGGCAAGAATTGTGCACCAAGGAGAAAAGAGGAAAAAGATTCTATGAAGTATGTCCCAAAGAAGAGGATAATGCACTACTCCAAAGTTATGAAAGGATCAGTGCAGCATTCATATTAACACTGTTGGGCTGAATAATAATTAAGAGTTATTGAATAGACACCAAGATGGATTATGTAACACATGTGAGGTTAAGGAAACAGTTGATCACCTGATATGGGAACTCAGGGAGTGTTCCCAGGAAAGAAAAGCTCTTGATTAAGAATTTAGATGCTTTAAGGTGACAGAATGTACTATAAGCTAATGGGAAAGTAGATTTAGCATTAAAAAAAGCTCTGCTATGTTTTTTAAGGATAAAGAACAGGGTAAGAGAATGTAGTGGCATGAATGTACAAGAAATATAGTAGGTGGTAGTTATAGACTCAGTAGATGAGTGTGCTTTGCCATAGAACAGAAGAAGAAGAAGTTGAGGGTTGGCTGGGGAAGACAATCCCTGAGCCAGAAGGCAAAGGAGAAGAGGTACTTCCCAAGCTTGAGATCTCAGGTAAGAGGCCCTGAGAGTTTCTGCTTGACAGAAAATAAGAGGGCAGCTGCAAAGAATTGCAGGCAGCAAGACAGTAGCAGTGAGCAGGAGGCTCCTGCAGGAGACCCTCAGACATCAGGATGGAAATACTCCAGCCAGGTGGGGCTAGGAGTGGGCAGGAAAGACTCCAGACAGGAAGGCCAGGGAGTGGGTTGAAGACTAGCTCAAGTGGGACAGAATAACTTTTGTTGGTGTGGACTTATGTTACTCAGAAACAGCAAATAAACACAGAGTGCCCCAGCTGCAGGACTGAGCCATGTGAATCCCCAGGAGAGATGAAAAACTGGTGAGGAGAAACTGAGGCAGGGTGCTGTAGAATAAATCCTGGCTATGAGAGACGGTGGTGCATGGAAGGTGGTGACACGGTTACAGGCTGTATACAGGGTCTTAGTTCCCTTTTGTCAGGGAGCTAAGGAGCAGGGAGGGGATCTTGCAGAGAACAAGGTAAGAGTTTTGTTTTTTCATAGATTCCTAGACCAGAAGGGACCACTGTAATAATCTAGTCTGACCTCCTGTATAGCACAGGCCCTAGAACTTCACCAAAATAATTCCTAGAGCAGATATTTTAGGAAAACATCCAGTCTTGATTTAAAAATTGTCAGTGATAGAGAATTGAGCCCTCCCTATCTGTTGATTTCATTGATTTCAAGTTTGCTTTTCCTCAGCCTTTTAGTCCTCAGTTCTTGTGACCAAAAGGTCACTGTTGACTTTCCCTGCCTCTACTGGATACTTTTTGACTAAGTGAGTTCTCATTGCTATGACAGTTGGAGCCAAAACCCACAGCTCTAATCAGAAAACTTTGAGAGCAGTCTGCTCCAAGAGTCATGGTGGCAAGTGGGACTACATGCACAGGAACTGCTGCTCCTTCCCTTTCTTACTTCTATTATATTTGTTTAGTTCACATCACAAAGACAGTCCCTCTGCCCTACTGTTCTACAGTCTAAAAGAAAGGCACATAGAGTACCAGTTGCACTGGGAAATCCAGAGGTGGGGAGAATATAGGAGTGAAGGTGAGTTTGGTTTTACTTTTTAATTATAAGGAGGCCTCACAGAATAAGAGGTTGTTTGGAGTGTTTTTTAAGAAGGTCTTGAAATGAAGAGAGGATAGTGGCTTGGCAACCTGGGATAGCAGGGGTACCCCACGCACAGGGCAAACATGACAAAATGCTTGAACATAGGACTGGAAGAAGATACAAATGGTGTATAACTGTCATCACTGACAGAGCAGAAAGGTCATGGTGAAACATATTTGAATCATCTGACCATATAAATAGGCTTCTATTAATCTTTGCTTTGCAGCTGTCATCTACCATGTCTGGGTTCATTACACTGCACAGAGGTGTACAAATATTTAAATTAATATCATTGGAATTTTTTTTTAAAGTCAATTATAAAATGGTTTTCCCAGAGATTGTATGAGAGCAGTTCCATTCACACTGAGGTAGGTAAAGCCTCCTTCCCCATTCATTTTTTTCTTACAAAAATCATCTATGTGTGGGAGGGGAAACAAGTAATTGACAGTGTCCCTTTAAGAAATCCTCTAACTATGATATCATCTAATATTTCCATTTTGTTTTCTCCATGGGAATATGTCTAGCCAGCCCAGCTTGTTGTCAGTAAAGCTCTATTTACCCTGAGAAGATGGAAAGGATTAAATATGTTTACAAAATCATATTAAATACCTGAGGAAGATTTGAGAGCCAATGACCCGGAGAGGAGATTTTAATCAATCATTCATAAAATAGGAACTTATCTCCTCTTTTCACTGAAGTGCAAAAATAAATAAAAGCTTTCAATGATCCTTGGTAGTGAAGTTTTAAGACTTGAAGCATCCTTCCACGGATGCGCTGACTCCTGTTCTCTTGTCACTTGTTCTCCTGCTGCCTTCAGGTAGAAGCAGGGGGTAGCTGAATATTTACATGCAATAGAAGTCTTTGTAGAAAGAGTGCTCGGTTGCTGTAGGATATACTCATTGCTTTATAAGAGTTTTCCAGTTACGGTGCTGTTCCCATAGATTGTCTTCTAGACGAATCAAGAGTAAAAACTGCCCAAATCTGTAATTAACAGACCATCTGTGAGAACAACACATCCCTGAACTTGTAAGGAATTGTGGGTAATATTTAGAAAATCTGCTGCTGCCTGGAACTAGCAACGCTATTCCCTTAACTTTGTGTGATGGAACATTTGTCTGAGGCACAGAGGCCGCAGGCCAAATTCTATTGTCAGTTAATGGAGCTGCACAAGTATAACTAATAGCCAAATTTGCCGCCTCCCCAGTTTGCGGTTCCACCACCGCTTTTCATTATATGAACTCCAGTGACAATTGCTAGGTACTGTAGTCCTATTTTTTTACATAAGCCTTGAGTAGACAGGGCTTGCCAAGGTACATATGGCAAAGCAAAATCTAGGCATGACCTAAATGATATTAGCCTGGCTTCCTGTAAAACACATGTGCAGGCTGTAACTGGCTTTCTCAGATGTTTTGTTTTCAAATTGTGGTGTTTCACCCTTGATCCATCAACTCTGTTTATAAAAATTACCCAGTTCTGACTGTTAGGGCTGGATTCAGCAATCTGTACACACACTGAGTAGCACTTACTCAGGTGGGCAAGACCAGGTGAACATGCCTTACTGAATAACCATGTGATTTTTTTATTATTATTATCATTGTGACCCTCATCCTTCTACTCCCTTCCTCCGTTTTGTCTGTTTAATGAGCCTCACTTGTGTCATGTTGAATTTAGGTTGTGAGCGCTTCAGATTATTATCCACTGACAATTCCCAGGGTGTATGTGGTCCATCCATCCTGTGCAGAAGGGGAGTTCATCTTGCACAGAAGCTGTCATGATGATAGCAGCAGCAGTGATGGATAGGCAAACAAACATCAGCCAATTCAGTCCCAGCCTGAGGGAGGAGAACTTTCTCAAACCGAGCAGGCCTTGGCTTTACTCATCAAGTCTGTGAAACACCTTCTTGCCACCCCAAATGTAACTGATATTCCTGTCCCTTGTCTAACATTATCTCACTACTTTGCACAGGATCAACGTGAGGCTATTTTTGGGAGGGAAGGAGCCATATAATTGTTTTGGATATACCACAGTTTAAAAGAATCATAAAAATGTGTGTATATCTTTAGGTTTTCTTTAGCATCTCATTGTAGAAGCGGTACTGAGCTGCTTATCTAGCATTCAGTCTACATAGGTTTATGTTTTCAAGACTATCTTTGCAAGGAAAAGGACTCGAGTTTTACTTCTTATTTTAAATGAAAATTGAGATTCTCCTTCATGGAGTCCAAAAGGCAGCTGTGTTCACAATGGGCTCATGAAAGCCTCCTCTGGCTAGTCATTGTGGCTAAGACAGGCCTCAGCAGTGGTCTCCTTTAAACTCTGGTTTGCATTTCATTGACAGTGAATTTCATGCCAGTCTGGCAGCCCTGGATACTGATGTCTTGTGCTTATTCACAAAACAAGAAGAGCACAGGCAGAATAAGGTTTCCACTCTTCTCTTCCAATGGGCTGGAAGCAGGCTCCTATTGAAATTAGAAGATTGCATGTTTTCCATGCAACTGAATCTTTAAGCCTCTCTGTATAGACTGCCAAAAAGGCCATCAATTGTGTTGTTGGTCTTATGATGTGGACACCAGCCCACAAGGAGCTGGACTGATACCACTAGCTCCTTTAATCTAGCCCAGAGGTTTCCAACTCTTTCATAGTGCAGACACACTGAAAACATGTATTGTCTTATGCCCCACCTCTTTCACAGTCACAATTACATGAACTATCTCCCCTCTGATTCACAAACTCATGACACTGTGGTGACAACTGTATCACTTGCTTAGCTGGAAAAGTAACATTGGGCAGGGATTTAATATATTTTAGCTGTCATTTGTAATGCAACAGATAGGAATAGGGGAATTCGGCTCTATGTGAATCTATTGGCCACACATGTAGGAACTTCTGATTTAGACCATCAAAAGCCATTAAATGGTAATTTTATAGTTACATATTTCAGTCATAGAAAGATGGGAATAGGTGACCTAGAGATATGTATTTCTACATAGCGACCATCCCCTCCTCACTTTTCACTCCCTCTCCATTCACCCAAATAAGGAATATGTTCAGGTTTGACTTATATGATGAAATGTTACAAATAATTCACGTTTTACATATAAAATAAATTACATGTTTAACTAGTCTTGAAACAACTTTCCTTATTTGATTTATCCTACGCTTTGCTAAGGAGCAAGAGTAATAAGTTTCTAATTTGCTGACAGGATATTAGAATATTGCTCTGAGATAAATGCAGAGGCATCAAATCAAGTTTTCCCTTTCAAGATTTTTGGTAAAGACTGAAGAGCGAGGTCTGGGGTTCTCTTCATTAAGAATATAAATCCTACTCATCAGTTGTGATGACTTGTGAAAAATTTTACAGCACCAGCAAAACATATACTTTTGTAATAATGCTATAAAAATGAACCTCTTACTGATGCAGAGTTTTCAGTTCTGGAGCAAAAAAAAAAAAGGTTTTTATTGTCAAAATTATTTTTCTAATACCCAAAACTACCATCTCTGCTAAATTACACATGCCAATTTAATTTATTTAATAAAATATCTTTAGTATTATGGAGCAATCACAGCCCCTTTAGTGATTTTTTTTCCCCATTACCTCCAGCCGCTTTCCCTTATTATCCTGTTCACGCAAGAGTCCTGCACTCTATGTATTGTCTTGAGGCAAGTAATTCCACATTCACAGTGGAGCACATTCAGCTGTATTTTACTGGCAGAGCACCAGCTGCTTGTTCTGCAGCAGCAGCTCCTACACTACATAGTTCTGATCCCATGCACTTCCTTTCCTGTGTCTGAGGAGGCTCATAAATAAGAAAGAGCACTGAGGAAGAGGAAGGAATGGGAGATTGGGCAATGGTGGGAAAGAGACATTGTTTCCCTTTCCCACCTTTCCGTCTTTGATTGGTCCATAGGTCTTAACTGCTTCCCCGTGGGTTGTAGTAACCTCCACAGGACCAGCACACAAAGAGAGGGATGGACTGGGGTCTATGATAGGCTTGTTCCCCACGAATGACTATACACACTGATTCTCACTGGATTTGACTAGAGCTGGTTGGGAATTTTCAACAACATTTTTTTTTTCATTGGGAAAAAACAATTTGTCAAAACTGAACCTCTATGTGGGAAGGGTCAGTTTAGACTAATTTTTCGACTTGAAATAAAATATGAAATTGTTGAAACATTTCATTTCAACATCTTCTGAACAAAAAAAAATACTGAAATGACTTTCAGTTTAGAAATTTAAGCTTAAAAAATAGTCATCTTGAGAGCTGGGTGGGAAAGCATCTACAAGGCCAGTCAGACTGAATGGAGAACTGGGTTACGGAGGACTAAGAGGCTAACATGCCCTTTCCTTCTGCATAACCATTGGTGAATATTTGGCCCTATTTGTTGGCAATCATTTGCCAATCTAAATTGTTAGTTTAATTTTTATTACCCTTAGTTTTTAATCACTGCTTATGGTTTCCTACCCTTTGAATTCTCTGTGTGTTTATTGTGCAAGCCAGATCAATTTACTCTCCTGTATGTCTATGGGGGGATACAACTTTCAGGACAAAATTCTCCTGCCTAAGAAATAAACACTTATAAATTCCTTTCTTCTGCTTTCAATTGCATTTCATTAACATCCATATGTGAAAACTATACTACTTCTATATTTCTCCACAGGTATTTTTAATGATATGCTGAGGACTATAAACAAGGGAGAGTCATTCTCAGCTTTAAACTGTTTCTAGAGAAACATCTTTAGGCTCACATTTTTCTTTTAATGATACCAGATTTAATGTGGGTTTTTTTTCTCCCTGTGTGTGTTGGATGGATTCCAGAAAGTCCTCTTCAGCTTACATTTCAACCCCAAACTCACCTACACAATAATTTGCAGCTTTTCCACAGGTGTCTCTATGCACTTATCTTGTCATTAGATGACTCAGCTCTAAAATAGTGAATCACCAATGTCTATTGTAAGAGGGAGAAAAAATATCACAATCTGGTAAATTCAAATAAATGCACTGACATCTTGATTGCTGGAATATATTAATGTGGTGTTTCTTACCCTCCTACTATTTCAGTTTATTTTCAGCCTCCTTAGTCACAATGTTAACTTTTTGTTGCATATTTCTATAGGGATGTGGCATTTCAAAAAACTAAAATAACCCCCTATTGAAACTTCCATGTCCTATGGGGAGAGGGGGAAATTTACTAGTCTCTAAATGAGAACTAGATAGCTCTCGTGAATGGTAATAAGATGTACAGCTTTTTATTATTCAGTTATGAAATAAAATCCAGTCCCTAATAATAAGCATGGTAACATAAAGCAATATTCTACAGTATGTTAGTAACAGAACTGCTTCTAGTAGTGAGAAAGAAACATTACTTGTTACAGTTCAAGTGATGTAAAATAAAGGACCCAACATGGCTGCATCCTGATACAATAGATCCCCTTTCTTGGCTATTTATTGAATAAAATGAAATGGCTGGCCTTAGCCTTAGTAGTCATCATAATAATCATCAGAATTAGCCTCTTTTATGGTACTGTCAGATGAGGGGCCACATGGCAAGGTCAGCAGTCTGAACTACCCAATCACTTCTATGCGTTCTCCCTCCATATCCAAGTTCAGTTACATTGGCAGGTAGTGTGGAGAATTTTATCTTCACCTCATTCCTGCTGTATGTGTTCTGTGCTTATGTGGAGGGCTCCAGTCTTTAAGATGGATAAGAATGGACTAGAAACTCCTGCTGAGGCTAATAGGGAGACTTCTGCACGGGGCGATATGGACAAGCAGTTTGCTGGGCCAACAATGCCAGTGCTGCTCAGCCCCTCAGCTTGATGCAGAGACAAAAAGACTGGTTTTAGTTTGTGTTTTGAGCCTCGGTTGGGAGCTGAGAGAGAAGGAGAACAGTTCAGGGAGTCTCTGGTTAAACTTCCACTCCCCACAAATGGAGGCTTTGAACTGCTGTGGGATCTAGTGCATGAGTCAAGTGGTTCCTGCCCTGAGGAAATCAATGTCCAGAGAGGCAGAGCTCTGACCCAGCACCTGCTACAGTGAGGCAGCCAAGACCCCCATGGGGCCTCAGACCAGGGAGGCAACAAATCTGCTAGGAGAGAATCCTGCCCTACTCAGGGACAAAGACACAGTAAGGAGACCCTTTTTCTATGAGTTGGCAAATGTTCACAACACAGTAGCACTTGTTTCAGGACTCATCCTCAGTGTACCATCTGCCTAGGAAGATGCGAGGGAGGGAGCTGGGGTGGGAAGAGCTGTGAGTGTTTGGAGGTAAGAAATTAATTAATTTGATAATGTTTAATGTGTATTAGTTATCCTTAACCTTTTCCTTCCCTAGTTCTTATTTTCCTGTTCTCCGTAAAGTCTCCCTTTGTTATATTGTTATTTTGAGGTGTATTTTTGCAGAGGGTTGTGTTGATGTACTTTATTGATTCTTGTGTATTGGGTTTTATATCCCTTGCCTGTTGATGGCATTCAATTTCTCAGGGACAGTACCCCTTGTGTCTCTGGCACAGCGAGAAGACACTTTCAGTGGAGGCACCAGGCATCAGAAAGAAAATCCAGGCCCCAACTTATGGGAGAAGAGGAGAGAAGCCACTCCAATTAGCAAGCACCAGAAAAGAGGCTTAAGTCACATATTAGGGGAGTGGTTACATAATATTTCATAAACCCTATGGCCCTGATACAAATTTCACTGAAGCCAATGGACATGCTCTCATGGATTTTGGGTCAGTATCTACAGGAGTCTAAAAGAGAATTACTAGCTTTAATTTCCTATAAGCATTTTGTTTAGGTACTGATAATAAATGATCAGTGCTGGCAAACATGCAGTTACTTTAATGTATCTGCCTCAGATAACATGAATCCATTTAACACTAATAAATTAATTGGCTCACTGAAGCACGATATTGGTTAATTTTAAAATTACTTTATAGATTCCTAAATTTGAAAGGTGACTGTACTACAGAGCTTTACATCCACCACAATGATTCTTACGTTGCATTCCCTTTAGATGCTTCACCAGATTGAAGGTCATTATCAATCGCTGTTTAATCAACCAAGTCATGCGTATAAACAAAGGTTAACTGAGCATGAACCAATCTGACTTCCTTTGTCAACTCAAGACAATTTGCAGCATAATAAAGCTGCTCTGATTGCACTTAAAAACACCTGCTTTAAAATCCAGCCTCATTAATACTGTGCTAATGAGTTAAAAATTTTCTAGCAAGGGCAGGATCAAAGACAAATGATTTGCCTTAAATCAAATGACCTCCATTGCATCCATTGCATATAACCTACCAACAAGCTTCTGTTATGTTTATTCAGACAAGCTGGTCTAGGAATAATTGGGGTAAAGAATTTTCCTATTTATCAGATTTTCTCTCCCTTTCTTGATGTTAAAAATTCAGTCAACCTAAGAATTGTTCTTCAGCAAGCATTTTAATTTAGAAAAATTGAAATAAAGGCACTTATTAACATTTTCAGCTTACTTTTGCTAGCCGTGAGATTTGCTCAGTTGCTTTCAAGTACAGCCTATGGGCACATCTATATACCATAATCACTCTAACAAATATGGTCTACTTATATGTTTTGTATCCCAGTTGTGACCTTTCTTGTTGCTTTCCTTTTGCCTAGCTCGCTAATGCAAACACCCAGCCAAGCAAGCTTTAAGTAAGATAAATTGTCACTCGGAGACTAGTTTAGCAAAGCTTATTCAGGCTTGGTCAGAAGATGGAGAATCTTTTGGTTCACCTGTTGGAATATTTGCTTATGGACAACAAGCAATAAATATGTGCAGGATAGAGCAAGTCAAAATAGATTAAAATATTCAAAGGCTTAGTTACATTACGCAAAAGTGCTATTCTCTATAAGACTACAAAACGCAGAAGATCCCACAGTCATACACATGTAGCTCTCCCTTTAAATCAGTGGAAAACTTTGTATGTTTAAGAAATAAAATATTGAAGACTTATTTTGTCATCTGCCCCCCTCCATAGATTTCTAGTCTTTATTCTTCATTCTCCTTGTTTTGACTAAGTGCAGAAATCCTTTCCAGAGAGAGAGATTAAGCCATCCTTGTCAGGGATGTTTCAACATTAACCAGAAAGGTGAATGAGCCTATGTCAAAGCTCAGTCAAATCCTCAGCACTTGAGAGTTTTAAAACTAGAGTAGACAAAATGCTGGAGGATATATTGAAAGGAAAAATCCTGCACTTCTTCAATGAAATGGTCCAGATGACCTAATAGGTCTGTTTTCCCCTTCATTATCAATGTTTCCATGAAGCCCTTCCTTTTTCTCTTTTTCTCTTTAAAAATCTGCCTAAATACTACTTTTATCCATTCATCATTCCTTTAAAACTGTTTTTCCCAAAGGGAAGAATATACTTTGCTGCTCTCCAAAAAAAAAAAAGAAAAGAAAAGAAAAAAAAAAGATTTTCCCTGATACAGTCACCATCAGAGATGATTAGTTAGAAAGATAGGAAAACTTCTTTCACTGACATTAGGAAAATATTTATCATCCAGTGGAAAATGATAGTAAAAGATGTAAGAAAAAAAAAAGAATGGATACATACTGACATTGCTGCATTTGGCTAACTGGCAGGAACTAGGCATCCATCTTTTGGATCAGGTTATCACACAGTTGTTTCCATTACAAAAGTGGACAGAAGAGACATATAAATCTCATAGTGAAGACAGAGTCTAGTGGTAGGAGCTGAGGACTGAAGTCAGGATTCTGTGGTTTATTTCTGACTCAGCATCTTCCTGGGTATTTAATCTGTGGGTGGGCACTCAGGACCTATGAAAATCAGCTACTAGGTGTCTCAAGATGGGTACCCCAAAATGAAGACATCCAAACTTAATGGTCATTTTGAAAATTTTATCATTACCCTCTCATAAAATGGTGCTCTGGGAAGAATTAATTGATTAAATGTTAAGTAAGTGTTCTGAGATCACTGGGAAAAAATACTGTAGAGGAGTGAATTATTATCATAATTTTTGTTATAAAGGAGGAAGAAACTGTT
This sequence comes from Emydura macquarii macquarii, assembly GCF_026122565.2. Taxonomy (NCBI): domain Eukaryota; kingdom Metazoa; phylum Chordata; order Testudines; family Chelidae; genus Emydura; species Emydura macquarii. Next base: position 87,020,658 of record NW_027131390.1, read on the forward strand.
CAGATTGTAGCCACATCAGTTTCACACCCAGACTAGATCAAACCCTGAAAATTTCTGTTTTTCCAGAAGTTTCTGCTTTTGACATAGGCAAAATTCTGCTTCCAGGTAAAAATCAATCAGTTTTCATGGGTATGACTGGGAGCAGAGTTTTGTCCTAAAATTCTACACCCCTCTGAAATAAAGTAGGAGGATTATCGACTTGCAGAATTTAGCATCTTGCCTTTTAGATGAATTCTTGCTGAGATGCAACTGACAGAAGTTTGCTCAAAGAGTATCCCTTGTTTGCCTTGGACTGTTATGTTTAAATGGCCAAATTCATATCTGGTGTAAGCAGGCTGTACTCCAAGACTGTAATGGAGTTGCACCCACTTACAAGTTCATACCCAAATATCTGAAACAGAAGCTCATTTTTCCTTGTAAAATGTAATTATATTGGGTTTTTAAAAGCCTTTTCTTCTGATAAGAGTAACATTCAGTAATAATATTTGTGCTGCCAAAGAACAAAAAGGTGAACAATTGCTTGATCTGTCTTCTGGATGCTAAACTCAAATTGAAAGTGGGGAGTTCCTTGCCCCTTGGTCCTTAATCAGAAAGGGCATTGAACATGTAAATCATCTGGCACCGCAATAAAAATGTTCGTCCCTGATGTTAATGAAAGAGGCTTTCTTATCCTTCTCACTAATCATCTGTGATGTACAGATGGCAATTGTATGTAGGAAAATCTTCCTGTAATGTTCTAACAGCAAACTACATTGCTAGTAAACAGTATGGTTGAACACTGCACAGATCAACCATCGATTGTGTGCTAGCACTCTAGGCACTCAGGGCCAGATTACAGTCTTAAACCAGAGCCTGCATTGTGTGGGGATGCGGACGGCTGTGCTGTAGTGAAAGTTCATAAAATAAATTCTGGCTGGCTCTGGCAGAATTCCTCTTGAGGCTATGGAGACAGACCACACACACACACACACATACACACAGCCCCCACGCATGGCTATGGCATAATCTATGCCTTAATTTTCAGTAACATAGGAGCTCTTGGGACAACCTCAAAAATGAATGCTTTTGAGCTATATTACATTGGTTTTACACCATTTTAATTCCGTTAATATCTATGGATCTAATCGTGATTTACTTTGCTCTGAGATCAAAATCAAGATGAAAATACTAAATCTCTGTGGTTTTATTCTATCTGAAGGAGAGAAAGAAGGATATTTATTACTGTACCTTAAGGATTCCCATAATTTTATCTATTTAAAAACCTAACTACTGGTCCCACTTGGAAGTCACCATATGGTGCTATTACATGTTTTACAAGTTCTGTTTAAGTGAACGTGAAGGCAACAGGATCTTGAAGAAATACTTACTGTTAGTTGTGGTGCAGTTCTTTACAGAAGTTGTGCATATCAGTAAAGTCTATTTACTGCGTTAGAAATTAATTTTAGACAGTGAGAAACTAAGTAGCAGCTGTTGCCTATTAGATATGCTCATCCAAATAAATAAAAACATTAATGGTGTCAAAACATAACAAACACATGTCTTTAACATGAATTTTAAGAGTTCATGCTTTAGAATCTTAGAGTCTATCAAACCCATACTCTTCAATTAACCAGAGAAACCACTATTGAATACATTCTGGTATTTAAAAAACTCATTTAAAAAAGACAAATGCCTGATCCATCTCCCACTTAAATTGATCGCAGAACTCCCATTGGCATTAATTGTGCAGGAGCAGGCCCTTAAATCCTGCCAGCCTATAGTCAATTACCTGAAATTGTTCTTTATGAAGAGAGTGGATAGTATGTTCCTATTTTACTAGAGAATACATTACGCTGGATTTTCCTATATTATTCTTACTTTCCAACAACATATGAAAATTGGGGCCTCACCTTCTTGAGTGGCCTCTAACTTTGAGTGCAGCTGTCAAAGCTAGTGGCCATTTTTGTACATTTGGAGTGAATGTCTTCCTTGCAGAGGTGGGATGAGGGTTTTGCCCTTTGATTGATCAGATGACTTTTTGCTGATTTCTTCAGATTATATATTGAACAGGTTATAAAAACAGAAGAATATATTTAGAGGTTGGATAGTCACATTGCATATGGGAAATAATAGGTAAAGACAAACCCAGTACACATTAGAGAACAAGGGGCAACCTTTTTATTACACAACTATATGCGCTGTAGGGATCTCCTTCCTCTTCTGGAGCATCTAGCATTTGATACTGTTGGAGACAAGACACCAAATTGATTACTGTCCGGTTCCAGGAAGGCAATACTAATATGTTCCTAAGCAAAACTTAGAGACAATGCAGTAGCTGAAACTTTAAAGGCCAAATTTTCAGATACTGGCCTCTGTTTTTGAATTTGGAATTTGCTGCTATAAATAATTGTGGGAACAATTTTGCACAGGTGCGGTTTAGGAATAGTTAGATGTCTAACTATTTATTCTGTCCACAGATCAGATACTGAAGTGTCCAAGTGACTTCCGTAGTACCCAGACATAACTGCAAACACAGTTACGTGCATCCACGACATTGTTCTCTCAAATGAGCCCATTTTTCAAGTACTTCCAAATTTCATACACCTCTAATTCAGTATGGACCTTTTAATCATTTGTATGGAAATCTGCATCATCTCTGCCTCTGAATGTTACAACTTCTTTATTTTTTTTCTAGTCCCTGACTTTCTACAGCAGCTAAATCCAAGGACACAAGGATTCACATCACATATGCTATTTTGGTTGACTATTAAGGCTGCTTTAAGATTGAATGCCTGCTGCATAAGTATAAATAATTTCTAACATGAAACCTTTTTAGGTGACCCTTTGGTTTATTTGAGTTTGTGTGGTATGAAGGTTATTGAAGCTTCTCTAGAGAGGATAGTCATTGCTAATTCAAAACGTTAAACAACAGAATTAAATTACATGAAATAAACTAAAACTCCTGCACAAGATCTGTCATTTCACATCAAACTGCTTAGATTGGCCCAGCTTAACGATTTTCTATTACCGAAATGTATACTGGCATGGAGTCTTCACAATAAGGTGCTGTCATGTGACTTCAAAGTAAGACTTTGTTCTATGTACACTACTTCATACAGAATACGTCCATTGAATTTTATAATCTTTTTATAGTAAAATATTTAATAATATGTATTATTAACATAAGGGTTGCCATGCTAGATGAGATGGTTCATTTCAGGTAGTCCACTACCCTGGCCTCTGGCAGTGACTAATTTATTTATGTTAATACAAGATTTAATACTTAAGTGGGAGGCAAACAACTTCACCAATAATTTAATTATTTCAATGAGATATAAAATGCCCATCTGCCATTCAAAGTGGAGTCAGCAGCAGCCCCCAGGAAAACTCTACTCAGTGGGAGGGACTTTTCTCACCATGCACATGCTCAGTTGAGCACTACTGTATTGAGGGCAGGGCAATTGTTCCTGAGTCCCACAGGTGATCAGTTTTGGCCCTGAAGCATGAATCTATCCTTAGCTTGATCAACTACTTATGAAATTCTTCAGCCCTTACTCAAATTTTGACATGGGGTTTGGATGAGCCATTGATTTCTAAGGAGAACTCTCCTTACTGAAAAAAATGATGAGTTCCCCTTAAAAGTCAACAACAGAACATGGCTGATGATGTGTACTGTGAGGATCTCCTCCTGGAGAAAACCTAGAATGAGTCGTTTCCATTTGCAAGGGATTTGCAAACAGCAGGAATATAAGCATTTCATGAATTCCTGTTCTCTATTGAAGGTTTGGAATGTCACTCCAGAAAGCATTCTGAGCTTAAGCATATTCCATTTACATTTCACTATTTCCATCTGTTTTGATAAAGTTGGAGTCTTAGGATGAGATTAATGGACATAAAGTGGTGTAATAAAAAATGAAATCTGAAACATACTTCTTTTTGGCTCAAAATACTGATTTCAGTTCAGATACTGTGATGTCATGCCAAAATAAATAAAAGTGGCACATATTGTGGTCTGATTCTCATATCTCTTACGCTGGTGTAAGGCAAGTGTAATTCCATTGAAGTCTGTGGAATTACACTGGTGTATAACTGGCATGAGATCAAAATCAGGCCCTTGGTTATTAATGAGCTAGAAAACCAGCAAAGAGTGGATGATATCCAAATTATGAGGGAACCCTTCAACACATTTGAATTTGTATTGAACTATAAAGTGTTACATATCCCTGAACGTATTTCTTAAGTAAGTCAATTAGCACCTCACGGTAAGATGTATTAATATATCGTACCAAATTAAAACATATTATTAAAAGTATTCCTCGCCTGAAAAGAGTGACTTAAAGTGATAGAAACCCTGTTCCTAACGCAGGCAGGGCCCAAGCATAATTTTTTTGGGCTCAGTACAAACTTGTAACAGGGGTCCCCTTTCACACACATACCCATGGAGATTTCAGCCTGGGCTGGGCCCCCCAGAGCCTCCGGGCCCTGGTAAAGTGTACCCTTCCCCCCATGTGGGGGCCCTGAACGCAGGGCTAGATTGTGACTAGTCATTTTATACAGGATTGTGGAGAGGAAATGGAGGATGAAGGAGGCAAGCAGAGTTGCAATGTGTGCGCTTAGAGGGCCTGATCCTGCATTATTGAATTCAATGACAGTTTAACCATCTATTTCAAGAAGAAGAAAGCTGAGCCCAGGGTGTTCAAAGACTGCTCAAGGCTAGTGCCCACAGTTATACTAGCCTATTTAAAGGGGAAAGAGTGTGAATGGGACCATGGCACAGCTCTTCTTCCACATGAGCCCTAGGGGAGAAGCTCAATGCACCCAGTTTCACAGGTAGCACAGCAGCTAATCTCCCTGGGGAGTCCTGAATGCATCGTGCCAGACAATGCTTTCATAAGCTACTGTGGGCTTAGTGCATGCCTCTTAGCTACCCGCTGTTCATTTTAGTCACTGGGTTTAGTGGGCAGGTGCAGACTGGGTGTTTAATGGCCTGATGAGATGATCTGGTGGTCCCTTCTGGACTTAAACTCTTATGACTCTCTTCAGGTTTTTATACAAGCCTCATCACCACAATATCTGAGTGCCTTCCAGCAGTGCGTTAAACAACTTGATTATACATCTGTCATGTGCGGTTCATTATCTCTTTCCTCCTCTCCTCCCACAGGGTGAGAACTGTGTGTGCAGTGTAGTGTTTTGTTTTGGTAAGGTTTATAATACATACACTCTTAGAGTCTAAGCTCTTTGGGGCTGACAATTTTTTTGTTCTGTGTTGGCACAGTGCCTCACACAATGGAGTCTTGGGCTGTGACTAGGGCTCCTAGGTATTATGGCAATACAAATAAATAATTATGTATGTGCACACACACACTCACAATTAGAGAAAGGAAGGCTGAAGAAGTGTACTTGCCGTTGGAGCAGAAAGTGGTGAATAGCGTTGATCACAAAATGAGGTTTGTTTCTGCAGAAAATTTTGACTTCTAAATCTTTTGGGGGTTTGGTGAAAACTCCAACATTTCCCTGGAAGCAGACACTTTTAATGAAGATTTTCATTTAGTCAAAAACTGAATTTTCCATCACAAATGGAAAATATTTTAATGGAAGAATTTTGACCCGCTTTAGTGGTGAGGTTTGTGATGGTCTTTAGTTCTTGTGAAAGCTCATTCCACTGTCTCAGACCTGCTCTTTTGCATAAACAAGCCCACTCTCACAGATTCAATACAAATGCTGCAACTGAGCCCTTGATTGGTACAATTGATTGGAGTTTCACTTGGGATGGAGGGTACATTTTTAATGGATTTTGATGTCAGTAGAATATTTGCTTAAAGAGTCCTTCCATCATGGTACTATTATCTAAAATAAAAACTAAAAAGCCAGATTTCATTTTGATTTCTAGATCATGCAAATGATATTTAGGGAAATAAAGGAGCATGCAGGACTGCAGCTCTCAAAGGAGCCACAGCTGTCTTTGGAAGAAAACCGGGAGCAGATGTGTACTCAACAGTGACATTGAGGCAGGAAGCTTTTCATACTTGACAAATGAAAATATCTTCTCAATCTAGATATCAGTGCAAAAAGAAGATATAAATCCAAAAGAGCTGTTGATAAGGTAATGAAGTCATCTTGGGGTGCATTTGATGAAAAGATAAATACATGCAAAGTGGATATGATATTCTGGCAGAAGCACACAGTTGTCATTAAACCCTGTTGGGGGACCCTTAGCGTTCAAAGCAAAGATTTTTGATTTCTGTTATGCAAGGTAGCTGTTTTGAATAAGGAGGAACATATCCTTAACTCTACCAGTTTGTTACACACTTTCTAAAAGTTGTAACAAGAAAGTTAAAGCAAGCCCCATATCTGGGGAGGTGTTATTGTGCCATCAGTATCACTGAGATTGCTAAATCTTGTAGCTAAAAGCCTAAGATAAATTTCTCACACCTCAGGGCTGATTCTCCATTCACACAAATATCAATCCATTGAAATCAATGAAGTTACACTAGTGTAAAACCAACATGAGTTGAGAATCAAGCACTTCAGTTTTTATAAGACTAACTAATTTACAAAGACACTAACTTTTACTAAGGGACATTAGAGAAAGCAATCATCTATCAAAAAATAGGGGGAAAAAACTCTTCATTTTAAAATCTGTGATATTTAAAATCAATGATCCATCTAGTTCTGGATCCCATTTCACAGTGGCTAGTACTGATAACTTCAGAGAAAGATGAAGAAACTCCATAGAATGCAATTATGGCACAATCTGCCGAGAGACATTTCTTCCTTTCAGTTAGTGCTTGTCTTAGGCCATGAAAGAAGAAGGTTTAGGTCCCTGATATTTTTATTTCTTGTCTACTATAACTGGATGTGTTCTGATTGTCCATATAAATGCCTAATCCTTTTCTGAACCCTTCTTAGCTCCTGATGTGTTGTGGCAGTGAGTTCCAGCGGTTAATAAAGTAGGCCTGACTTTGCAAAGATTTACACAAGTGTTTAATTTTATGTAATGTGAGTAATTCCAGTGACTTCATTGAGCATCCTTTTGCATAATGATAAAGGGTAATAAAAGCACCCAATTTCCTTTCTCCAGCTGATTGGTTTTGTATTATTTTGAACATGTTCCTTCTGATTTGTATCCTCTCCAAACTAAACAGCCCCAATATTTTCAGTCTCTCCACATGTGGAAGTCTTCACTGATTACAAGGACAGAAGGGACAACTGTGATCATCTAGTTGTCTGACATCTCCTGTCTAACACAGTCCCTAGGAGTTCCCTAAATTAATTTGTTTGATTAAGGATCAGGGTATCTTTTAGAAAAACATCCAGTCTTGATTTAATAATAGCTAGTGATGGAGAATCCACCACAATCCTTGGTAAATTGTTCCAATGGTTAATTATCCTTACCATTAAAACGATGCCCTTTATTTCCAGGCTGAATTTGTTTAGTTTCTCAAAATCTTTCTTTGTTTCTAATCAATTTCTTCACCTGTCTTTGAACACCTTCTGTTTCTTTCATGTTCTTTTTTGTGATAAGCTAGCCTGAACTGAACACATTAGTCAAGGTGAGCGTGTATGGCATTTTAATATTTTCAATATTATTTTATCTCCTGAGACTTTTGAGCCACTCAGCTTGTTGCAAAGGGATAGATAATAGGAAAGGGACATAAAATATTAAAGTACTGGAAGACAGCTGACATGATTTGTTCTGTGATATCATTTAACAAAAAGGGAACAAAAAGGGTTTCTACAGGCATGTTGCCAACAAGAGGAAGATTCGGGAAAGTGTAGGCCCCTTAAAGAAAGAGGGAGGCGACCTAGTGACGGAGGATGTGGAGAAAGCTGAGGTACTCAATGCCTTTTTTGCCTCTGTCTTCACAGACAAGATCAGCTCCCAGACTGCTGTACTGGGTGGCACAGAATGGGAAGGAGGCGAACATCCCGCAGTGCTGAAGGAACAGGTTCAAGACTATTTAGAAGGATTGGACATTCACAAGTCCATGGGGCCGGATGCAATGCACCCGAGGGTGCTGAGGGAGTTGGCTGAGGTGATTTCAGAGCCATTGGCTATTATCTTTGAAAGCTCGTGGCAACAGGGGGAGGTCCCTGAGGACTGGAAAAAAGCAAATATAGTGCCCATCTTCAAAAAAGGGAGGAAAGAGGATCCGGGGAACTACAGACCGGTCAGCCTCACCTCAATCCCTGGAAAGATCATGGAGCAGGTCCTTAAGGAATCCATTTTAAGGCACTTGGAAGAGAGGAAGGTGATCAGGAACAGTCAACACGGATTCACCAAGGGAAAGTCATGCCTGACCAACCTGATTGCTTTCTATGATGAGGTAACTGGCTCTGTGGATGTAGGGAAGGCGGTGGATGTGATATACCTTGACTTTAGCAAAGCTTTTGATACGGTTTCTCACAGTATTCTTATCAGCAAGTTAAAGAAGTATGGGTTGGATGAAAGGACTATAAAATGGATAGTGAACTGGCTAGAGCATAGGGCTCAACGAGTAGTGATCAATGGCTCCATGTCTAGCTGGCAACCGGTCACAAGCGGAGTTCCCCAGGGGTCGGTCCTGGGGCCGGTTTTGTTCAACATCTTTATTAATGATCTGGAGGATGGGGTAGATTGCACCCTCAGCAAGTTTGCGGACGACACTAAGCTGGGGGGAGTGGTAGATACCCTGCAAGGTAGGGATAGGATACAGAGTGACCTAAACAAACTGGAGGATTGGGCCAAAAGAAATCTAATGAGGTTCAACAAAGATAAGTGCAGAGTCCTCCACTTAGGAAGGAAGAATCCCATGCACAGCTATAGACTGGGGACCGACGAACTGGGCAGCAGCTCTGCAGAAAGGGACCTGGGGGTAACGGTGGATAAAAAGCTGGATATGAGTCAGCAGTGTGCCCTGGTTGTCAAGAAGGCCAATGGCATATTGGGCTGCATTAGGAGGGGCATTGCTAGCAGGTCACGGGAAGTGATTATTCCCCTCTATTCGGCATTGGTGAGGCCGCATTTAGAATATTGTGTCCAGTTTTGGGCCCCCCAATACAAAAAGGATGTGGACAAGTTGGAGAGAGTCCAGCGGAGGGCAACCAAAATGATTAGGGGGCTGGAGCACAGGACTTATGAGGAGAGGCTGAGGGAACTGGGCTTGTTTAGTCTGCAAAAGAGAAGAGTGAGGGGGGATTTGATAGCAGCCTTTAACTACCTGAAAGGGGGTTCCAGGGAGGATGGGGCTAGGCTGTTCTCGGTGGTGGCAGATGACAGAACAAGGAGCAACGGTCTCAAGTTGCAATGGGAGGTCTAGGTTGACATTAGGAAAAAGTTTTTTACTAGGAGGGTGGTGAAGCACTGGAATGGGTTACCTAGGGAGGTGGTGGAATCTCCATCCTTAGAGGTTTTTAAGCTGCGGCTTGACAAAGCCCTGGTTGGGATGATATAGCAGAGGTTAGTCCTGCTTTGAGCAGGGGGTTGGACTAGATGACCTCCTGAGGTCCCTTCCAACTCTAATATTCTATGATTCTATGATTAACGAAAAGCAGGATAATTCAGCCTCAGTCAGTATTTTGGCATACATGGAACTGTGGGTTATACTCTTGAACTATCAGGAATAGGTGGAGATAGTTTTATCTATGACTAAGACGTGGCTCAGAAATGGCTGAGATACTGATTTTTTAATACATAACTGTCTTTTAAAAGAAAATATATAAAATAAGTTTGAATACTAAATAAGGACAAAAGATACTGTCAAAATATATATTAATACAGAGCACGTGAGGTAATATTGAGAAAATTTGAACATATACAAAACAGATGGCAAAAATAATTTTCAGCCTAAAGTGTTAAAAGGATTGGCTAAAAAATTAATTATACCTCTAAGAACTATATTTCCTCAAAACTGAATTAGTGCTAAGACATCAGTGAGATCTATCAAACAAGCCAAGAACTTGATCACCATACAGATTTTGCTAAAGCTTTCCAAGTTAACGCACCTCTGGGCTATGACCAAGCACAGACAATTTGAGCCAAAAGAATTTTTTTTCAGAAAGTTAATTAGCAACTAACATTCATTTATAATGGCACACGAAACTTAAAGCTTAACTACATACTGTAATCAAATTATATGTACTTTGCTGACAAATATTTTTTTAAAAAGATATTGCACATCAGATTTGGGACCAAGATGTAGAATGTCCCATTTCATTTGCATTTTATGAGATAAAATTAGAAGCTAACTGTATCTTTGGCACTGTAACTCTGCTTGTTCAAATGAAGTTATGAATGTGGCATTTGTCACTCAGGAATGCTTTCATGCTGAACAAGAGGTGATGGAACAAGTAAGAGTTCTGTGGAAGTGAAAAGTCATATATATGTCTATATATTATCCTCTGCAAAGTGTTCTCAACAACTTTAGGCTTCCTAAATGTCACCTTCTTGCATGGCCTGTATAAAAATTCCACTAACAAAGGCACTCAATAGTCCACTGGCCCCTTAATTTGCCAACTTGTAGGAATTCCATAACTTTCCAAGATCTCCAAATCCCCCAAATATAATTTTCCCTCAGCAGGGACGTGTGCAGAAATTTAATATTGACCCCTGTTTGGGGTGCCTCCGTCCAGGGAGGAGCTCGTGCTCTCTTCCCACCACACCCAGTCCCAGACCCAGGAGGAGCAGCTCTCTTCCCCACCGCCACTATGGCCTGGGGGTTGGAGGAGTTCTGTGCCCCTAATGATTACGGGGGGGGCTGTCCTTTGCTTGCCTCCCTTTACGCACATCCCTGTCCCCCAGGTACTACTTGCAGTGACCCATTGAGCTGAGAGAGAAGAGGAGAGAGTTACACTGTGTACTTTAGTATAATTCCCTATAGTAATTCTAAGATAATATAACACATGTTGGGACAGGCAATATTTTGTAAGAGTTCTTCAGTCTCTTGAGTCCTTTCAATTGGATTTCCTCTTTACAGCATACAAAGGTACGAACTCTAACAATTTACCAGATGAACTGTCTTTTAGAAGCAACAGAAAGAGAAGCAGATCCTTCCAATAGTACAATTTTGTTTCCTCCCTAGGGTATTGTGAATGTTCAGAAATTTAAATGTTTACTTAGAAGGCCTTTCTATGCTTCACAGAACACTAGCAGGATTTCCTTATATGCTCAAAAACTGAATGCATGGTTTTCTTCATAAATCTATATAATCACTTTTAACCCACTGCACAGGCTAAGGTACGAGCACCCACATCCTGTCTGTGGATATGAGGGCTTGTTTTTTTTTAAACCAGCATTATATTTCTCAGCTCTGACATAGCTGTCAAGAGACTATGTTCATACGAATAATGAAAAATGACAAAATGAAGAGCAAGAAAAGCTATGGGAAAAGGGAAATGTGGAAATAATTATTTTAGCAATTAATCTTTAGATGTATGTTCACAAATTTTAATTTTAATTTAAACACACACATTTTATATATATATATATATATATATATATATATATATATATATATACATATATATATATATAATGTTTTAAAGGGGGGAGAACAAATGTGAATGTAGCACAATACAATGCTTACTAGCAGACATAGTGCTTACTATCTTAAATATTCTTACTGACGTCAATAACACTACTTATTGTACTATGTATTATATCTAGAGAGACTGCAAGCATGGGATTTTAAAGTGCTCTGTGTTGGCCTAACTCCGCTCTCATTGACACCACTGATAAAACTCCCATTTATTTAGGCATGCCAGAATTCAATTTTAATGTTTCAAAATAATTTTAACAGATAATATCAATATTTATGTTTAAGGTTTTGTTATTTTTATTGACTTAAAATGTCATAGTTGCACAAAATTATGGGTTTTAAGCCTTTTAAAAAATGTAGTGACAGTACATGTTGAGATTCAAAATGTTAAAGTTTACAACCATTAATACAAATTTTTGATACTACATGTCAAAATGTACAAAGTAAATATCCTTAAGTCAAACTAACAAGTTCTCAGGCAGGATTTTTCTTACTTTGCCTGGCTGTAAATTTTGATGATTTTTGATGGAATTTTTGTTGTTGTTGATTTGTGTGTGTATGATGAAATTGACATTTATTGATAAAAATCTAATCCTTCCAATCCTACTTTGCTTTCAGTGGTAGTTCCGTTAGGACAACAAGGAACACTCTCAAGAATCCCATCCTAAGCATTTACACGATGGGGCTCTTACTCTGGGGAATCTTTTAGATCAACTATTTCTTCAAATAGAGTTAAATAGATGAAATTATGAGGAGAAAACCAGAGAGTGGAAAGAAATAAAGAGTAAGAAAACAATTTTTAGGGGAAATTTGGGATTAGATGGATAGTTGATGAGGCAGAGGGATACAATATAAGGAAGGCACAAAATACAGACACACAGAAATAGAAATCAGGTCCTAAAATTTGTGTCTGTGTACATATGTATTTGACCCTATCATACAAAGACTTATACACATGCTTAACCTTGTGCACAAATCTTTGCATGATTGAGGCTAGATACATTCAATACATATATTTATTGCAAAAAGCATTTTGGTAGGATGCATATCTACAGTGAATACATATCATAAATAGAATATGAGTTTTACAACATGCCAGTTCCTTGCAAATTCTTTTAGGTATGCTAGTTACTGGCATAAAATGAGTCAAAAGGTATGAATCATGCTTTGCATGTTTGTCTAAATTACCATCTTTTTGGCAGCAAATTTTTCAAGCTTAGCCTCTAGATTAACCATCACCAGCTGGGACTCTCATTGAAATTCAGTACAAGTACCCAAAGTAAATAGGGTCCCTCACACCAAATCCACAGCCTGTCTAAGAGATCTGGAAACAGAGTCTCTGACAGCTCTTGCCTTTCCAGAATTACTAACCATTTTGCAGTTGCAGTGTAATGAGTTCAGAACGTTAAGATGTTGCTCTCTCAGCTGCATGTTATAAGCTGTCAGCCATGATTTGATATTATAATGCATTGAGTATCTTACATCGTAACTCTGTTTTGCTCAAGTTTTGTACTTTCTAAATAGTTTTGACGTGGAGTCAAGTTGTATTGAAAGTTAAAACCCAATAAAAGGAGACGGGGGAAATAAAGACAAAATTGTACTATTACGTGGTTTGGGGATTGAAAAATATTTTAGAAGAAATCTGGACTTTTACATAGATAAATTACATTTTCTCCTTTCAAAATCCCTTTCAATTGATAACCAGAGAATTTTAAATGCTAAGCCCAGAAATATATTGCGGAGAAAGACCTCATTATTGATGAAAATGTGTTTTAATTATTATAATTTAATTTTTTATAATTAGGTAAATACAAACTTGCCTTCACCTTTACTGAATTTTAGGAAATACTGACAGTTATGTTCAGGACAGCTATGCTTATCTTTTTGCATGCTTATGTTGTGAAATAAAAATGTGAGGAAATACTAGGAAATGCTGCTTTCTGTCAACAAGTGACAGGAACCGATGTGTCACAGAGGATGACACCTCTTTATCTATAAAACCATATTCATTATCTCCAAATTTGTTTACAAAGACCCTATAACTTCTATTTTTTCTAAGCATTCTATATTATTTTCTTGTATAGTTTGAAAGACTTATATATATATGTGTATGTGTGTATTATATGATTTATGCCTTCCATGAGTATTTGATAGGAATCTAATTGTAAAACCATTTGGTCAAATGACAAAAAAAACCAAAGGGTCTTCTTAAAGAACACGATACCTTTTCTTTTCTCTTATTCAAGCCACTAGTCTGGTATAGCCTAGATGTATTATTCAATAAGTGAGATATCCATGTTCTTACAGAGAGATCAGTTTGTCTGAAGAATGTAAAGATATTCCTTATTTAAGAAAATGTCAGGAGGAGTGATGTTTAGAAGTTGATGTTATCCAGGTCATAAAAACCTAAGCTAAAAGACTTTTTTTGTTTCCTTTAAACCCCTTCCTCTCATACACCTCCTCTTTTCAAAGAGATGACTTCAGATTTAAACCCAAACAAAGAATTCTAGAAATAGTCTTATGGAAACTGATATTTTATAAATACACAAAAATTTCAAGAATGAAGACTTTGAGGAGAACTTTTATGGCTGGGAAACATTTTACAGAAATGCTTGGCTACTTTGTAACTCATGTTCCACTTAAAGCATACTCTGATAACTCCAGGTATCATTATTATGTGAATAGTGAAATGATTTATATACAAACATGGAAACCAATCACCTTGCTATAAACTGGTTACTAATATAAGAAGCTATTTGAATATAAATAAAATTATATTAATTGGGGAATAAGTTAATTATCTGGCATGCTTGAGAAAATTCAGAGAGACAAGAAGGATCTCTCAGAGGATTAAGAATAAACCAATATCTTCTCTGATAATAATGTCTGTTTAAAAGACTATATTAAAAGTTGAAAGTCATTTTTATATATAAAATAGAAGCATTTGGACCCATTCAAAACAGAATTTCAAGCCCTACTAAACAACATCTCTGCTACATAAGCACTAGCAAATTGCCTGTTAGTGAGATGAAGATGCTACCAAAACAATCCCCATGAGAATGCTAAGTCAATGAAAAGTGACCACAACTGATATATAAATCCAGTCAAGACCTAGAAAAAGATGTGTTTTTCAGCTTCACTGAGACTATGGAAAGAGAAGAAATAAAAGCCAGGGAAGCTGGTGATTTCTCAACTTCAGTGTTTCCAGCCTACCTCATTTCACACCTTCAAGTCAATACCTCTGTTAGCAAGGAGCGCAAGCAACAAGACAGCGTCAGCATGAACAGAGTTCAAAAGAAGCCACAATACTGCATCTAGAGAAACCAGCCTTTCAGCCTACCACTGCTCCTGCACCATGATGATTTCATTATGGCTTCAGAACTGTTGGTGAGATGATGTTTGCCAAGCATAGTGAAAGGATTTGACTGAAATTATTCTTCAAACCATTTTAGTAGGCTATGGAAATGCTAAAAGCAGAACACCAGATCGATTAGACTATGCACTAACTCCTAAAGGGGAGACAGAAGATAACCTTGTAAGATAGTGAAAAATAAGGAATTTAACCTGAATGTAAGATTTTTAATTTTCATGAAATTGCCAGTCTCAAGACTATGCCATAAGCTGAGCTGGTTTGTTTATGAGAAATATTGATGTTTTTAATGTATAATTTCTTGAATTATTTTTCTACTAACTGCACTAAATACTTTGTATAATTTCATAGAACTTACTTAACAGTATTTATCTCTGTCCATTTATTAACTATTACCTATAAATAAGCCAAACAGGATTCACTGACCATTAAACAAAATTCCTTTGTCCATTTGTAAATTGTTAGCTGTGATATACAAAGCAGGATTCACTAATGATTTAGGTGAATAATAGACTTTGGTTTTAACTTATCTAAAGAGTGACCCTACTAGCAGAGGGACTCCCTCTTAAAGATATTCTCTCTATATAGAGGTGGTTCAAATTTTGTGTGTGGAAAGTTCTCTCTCTCTAAAACATACAATTGAATCAAAACCAAAATTTTTCATAGCAAAATGTCAATTTCAACCTAACATTTCAATTTTCTCACATTAAAGGTCAAAACAACAATTTTCATTTTGTTTCAGCTTAAAATGTCGTTTTGTTTTGGTTTCTTGAAATTATGATTTAAGGATAACTAAGAGATGTGGGATGCAATCCTCTGAAACAGAACACTATATTCTCAATGGCTTGAATTTGTGCAAGGTACTATGGTCTCTACATTGCTGGGTTTTTTAGTTTTGATGATTGCACATCACAGAAATGTTATACAATATTATCCAACTGTTATAATGGGATAGCCAAAAGTGTGGCTTTTTAGTGCTTGTATTTTCCTAGCTGTAGTTTACCTATTATGAGACTAACAAGGAGAAAAAGAAAACAAAAAGAGCCAGTAAGCTACGAAATTTGCAGGAGTTTGAGGTTTGCATAAATTTACCAGCCTAATTTCTCCAGGACTGCACGACATAAAAATTGATTAAACTAACAGTTGGGGTTTCTTGATTTTTTTTTTTAATTTAAATGTGCAGCATTCTGCTCCTCCCACTGATGACAAAATTCACAAAGGTCTTTTTAGCTCAGACAGTTTGTGACCTCCAGCCGTGACCTTATGGAAATTTAATATAAAAATTAAAATTGTCTGCAGGGATATTGAATTCATTCCATCTGTGCTAAAAAAAAAACTATTTATTTTAAGCAGCTAGGCAATTTAGAGAGTACATTTGCTTTGCTGGAATAATTTTACTAGGGAGAGGAGAACTAAAGAAGAACAATTGTCACTAGCAAAGAATTGAGTGGCTGAATATTAATTCACTGTACATTTTCCTTACTATACTCAATCTTTCCTCATTTTCAACAGAGAAATTTTAAAAATACCTTTTTAAGGTAACAGTTTGAGTTAATAGGGGAAGTTACAAATAACAGTTATATAGGATGAGTAGTTTAGAATCTCATGTTCATTAAGGTCCCAGGTCAGGAAGGTATCTAAGCATATGCTTAACTTTAAGCACATGAATAGTCCCAATGGCTTCAAAGGGACTTAAAGAATGTGTTTAAGTGCTTTGCTGAATCACGACCTAAAGAATGTACTTAATTTTAAGCATATGCTTAAATATTTTGCTGAATAGGGATAGGATTACTTTTGTGCTTCATGTTATTCATTACTGTTAAATGGCTTGCTGAACTGGGACCTATTTTGTTCCAGATTATATGGGAAATATTTCAGTCAAGCCTATGAGACTCAATAGTGAACCATAAAACTATGAGTGTTAATGATCATATTTGCCCTGTATGAATATTCAGCACAGCACTGGACTTGATTCTCCCTTGTGTTTAAGGTCCACTGGCAGGTGCCCCTGGCTTCTGATTCTGAAGGGTTATCTGTGATGGCCTTGCCCTTTTGTAAGTCAAAGTTGTCAAGGGGACTGATAGGGACTAGGGTCATTGGAGGGTCAGCAGAGCTTTGTCCTGCTTACTGTGCCAGGCAAAGGGGAGGCTGGTTCAGGAGCTGGCATTCTACTGGTTTACACTAGTAGAGAGTTTCCCTCCTCTCAGGGAATTCTCTGTTGGTCATCTGCAGCCATAATCCAGCCCCCTGAGTATTGAACTATCATGGGTTGGGCTTAGTGTTAAAACCTCAGATGGAGTCCTTGAAAGCTTCTTCTTTGGCTATTCTGAAGATCTGATAAAGTATCTGGATGCACTATCACTAGGATATTACACCAAAACAGCTGTTCCTAAAGATTGTTGAGCACCCTCTGCTCTCATTGAAATGTGTTTTAAGGAGGGAATTGAATGAAGAAATAATAGCCACCGGGTGCACAAGAGTGCGGAGAGACATCCAAGTGTGAGCATGAATTGGTTATATCTCTAACTTACAAGTAGCACATAATATTTGCAAATCCTGAAAGTATATTGAGATGTGTCATAAGCTAATTCACACATTAATACCCAGAACAATTTTCTGATGATGACAGTGTTGTAGAAATCCAAACCTGACAAATGCCTTGTATTAGCAATGAGTACTTTTTGTCAGCATTTATTGCAAAGAAAAGTGGTGGAAGAATATTGCTTATTTTAATTTTAATAAACTAATGTATAAACTAATATGTAGCTCAATCAATTATTTTTACACTCTCAGCTAGCTCTTTACGCATACTGACAGAGGATACACCTTTCTGTGCTCTTCTATCGATTCAAAGGAAAGAGTTCACCAAATGAAAACTTAAGACGTTGTAGATTTGCAAAGTTCCACTTGTCCCATCAACTGCAGCAAGTTGTTTTTTTGATGGACGAAAGAAATATGGCTATGTTTAGTTTTTTCACATACAAATGAATCCCACAGCCAAATATTCTTTTTTTCTTTTTAAAAATGGGGAAAATTACCCAGTTTTTACTCAGATAAAAGGGAGCTTAGCTAAAGTAAATACTCACTAAGGATCTTAGACTTTGACCCATCAAAAGAATAATTTACTGCTAGAAGGAATAAGATGGACAGACTATTTGAAACCAAACTCTGAACATGTGATTTTCAAAACAATGAACATTGACCTATCTCTGTTCCCACTGAAGTAATTTACTGAATGCTTTTGGAAATCCCACACAGTTTGTTAGTAAAATATCTGAAGTTCTTAAATACCTTTCAATTATATCTGACTTGTATCCTTACACACCACCTATTATCAATATTCCATATCAATAGGGTGGCAAAATCCAATTTAAAGTCTCTTTTGAAGTTTTAAGTCATTTGACATGGCCACTTTAATTTTATGGATCTGCCACATATTTGATGAGTGCCTTTGCATAGTTTGTAGCAATTCTATACATCTCTGGCTTTTAAAAAAAACCAAATCCATTACTAATATTAAACTCTAAAAAACTGGCATGTTAGAAGAACCAATCATTGTATGTCCTGAGAGATTTCCATCATTTTCCTGTATTCCATTACATCTTAAAGGAAATGCTTTAAAATCCATTTTCTTTACATAAAACTTATTCTGGACTCATTTGCTCTGTGCATCTATAGGATATACAAATGCAAGTCATATCTACCTATGAGAAGAATTGTTAGTAATGAGAAAGGAAGCTATTGTTGCAATAGATACAAAGTAAGCAGAAGTCTGAGGGGAAAAAAATCTCAAGTTCTAAACCCAACAATTCGTTTTCTCAGCTCATATATTTGTTACAAGCAACCGTACTACATAGATTTCTCATATGGAATAAGGGACAAACAATGTTTACAAAGATTGGTGATGTATGACACAGATATTTATGATAAAGAATGGATTCCAAATGTAGGGGATTTATTCCACCACATTTCTGAAACACATGGAAATCTGATACTATCCCTATCCTTAAGAGATTATAGGACATGTTGACTTTTGTGTTATATTTCACTAGCGCTTTCCATCATGTCAAAAACCTTTGATGCAGAAAGAACCAATTTACAAAACATGCCTATCATAATAATTTTTAATTATAGTCATATGGAAATGTTCCAGTTTTAGGGACTTTTTGATGAGATCATTTTTCATCCTGGGAGATTTACTCTGATGATTGCAGAGATTGTTATTGCTGGGGTATGGGCACTCATTGTGACAAAAAGAGCAAATCATTAAAGAGAATGCTAACTTCTTCGGGCCAAAATTTGCCTTGCTTTGATGAAGTAAGAGGAGAAACCTCCATATCTCTCCCTACCCCAGTGGCCTACCTAAGGTCAGAGTAGGACAACATTTGCTCCTAAATGCATGTGAGAGTAAGCAGGCAATTGCACTCTCTTTCAGTAGATGGAATGAAATGAGTGAAGAGACCAGCAGATCAGACAAATTAAACCTTTCTTCCTGTTACTGTGTGAAATGCAATTGAAATCTTAGGCTAATGAATGTTGTTGGGGGGAGATAGTGCCATGTTTGCCAAATTTGGAACCCAGAAGACATTGAGATTTGATAGGACAAAGGGATGACTTTATTTAGGGCTTTGTATATGCAAGTATGCGGGGGAAAGGGGCAATCAGCAGTAGCTCACACACAGCCATAGGCAGGGGGATTCACAAATCTGAACAATGTGCCTGATGAAACCAAAGGTGAAATACTCAGGGATAAGGGCCAGACTATTACTGGTACCGATCACAAACAATGGTACTTTTTCCTTCAGAGATCAGAATGATTATTTCAAGACCGAGATTTTTAAAAGCAGACAATACTGAAACCTGGTGGGAAGTCAAAAATTAAATGGAATACTAAACAAGGCCATGTACAGGAAGGAGAGATTAGGTCATGGGGTGGGGAAGTGGCACAACACCTAAAAGATTACATTAAGTATAATGAGATAAACCATCTGAGGACAGAGTCAAAGAGCAGACAGAGAGACTTCAGAAGGACTTACCAGAGCTAGGCATATGGGCATCACAATGCCAGATGAAAGTGAACCTTGACAAATTCAAGGTAATGCGCACTCAATAATTGGAACCCATCATACTAGAGCTAATTAACTGTAACCCCTTAGAAAAAAGACCTGGGTATCAGCACAATTAAAACCTACAATATGCAGTAACAGTCCGAAAGTCAAACAGTTAGGGTGTACAAGGAGTGGGATGGAAAATAATATTGAAAATACTTCAAGCCACTGGTTATTGTTATTTAGTATTTGTTCTGTGGTATTTGTCTAGGACCCTCAGTCATGGACCTGGACCGCACTACGGTAGGTGCTTCATGCACAGAACAAACTGCCTCAAAGAGCTTACACTATCTAACATGAAACACACACAATGGTCAGTTTTGATCACCTCATCTCAAAAATGAGATATCAAAAATAGAAGGGTGTCAGTTTAGGGATAATAATTAAAGGCATAGAAAAACTCTGGTATAAAAAGATACTGAAATGATTGAGACTGATTAAAAAAGAAACTAATGAGAAGGTATATAGGTATAAAAATAATGAATGGTAAAAACTAAAGCCCTATATACTCTCTCAGACCCAAAAACAAGAGGGCAATTCAATAGAATTGAGAAGTAATCCATTTAAAACCGATAAAAGCAAATACTTTTTATACCCAATGTATAATTAGCTCTGGAACTGGCTTCTAAAAGGTGTTATTGAAGCCAGATTAAAGATTCAAAAAAGGTTTACATACTTATATGAATAATGAGAACATTCACAGTTACATTAGAGAGTTATTTTTAAAGGGATAAAACCCTCATCCTTCTAGGCATAAACCAGCCTTCAAATGATGGGTGTTAACTTCCTCTTAGGTCAGCTTATTCCATAGTTATCCAATGGCAGGTTTTTTACAGCTTCCTCTGAAGCATCTGGTACTGGCCACTGTCAGAGACAGGACTGTGGACTTGATGGACTCTGGGTAATTCCTCTGTTCTTTGCACACCAGAGTAACATTACACTTAATTTTCTATTTGGCACCAACCTACTTGATTAATGGTGTATTATAAATACAGTGAAGATAAAGGTAGCTAGGTTGACAGATAAATAGAATCTTGTTCTGTCATTCAGCATTCCTAAGTTACTTTTCCATCCCTATTTTTATTGCTGCCCTCCTCCTATATGCATATGTATCATCATCATCATCCCGTCGTCTTGGCTGCTTCCATCACTTTTGAGTCATGAGTTGCGTTACCTCCCTTTTTGTTTTTGTTGGCTTGGCACATTACCCTAATGTGCTCTATTTATTCCACCCAGATGGTAGTTTTCATTGTGTTTGACTCCAAGCAGAAAATCCTGGCTAGCAGCTTACATTTGCTTTCCATATTGCTCCAAGATTTTATGTAAAATGTCTGGTATTCCCCACATGGAAAATTCCCTCAGGTTGTCCTTGCAAATCATGTACATTTTGTTTTGGAGGCTCATTGGCCTCAGCCAGCTTGAGGGAATTTTAAAAATGTTAAGTCTAATTCTAATAATAAATACTATTCTTTGTATTCGATCATTTATGACACATCTGTCTCTTAGCTTTTCTGTCAATAATTCACCATCATTACTGTCCTTGGATAATTGTCTCTGTTCTGCTATTTTTTGCTCCGTTTCCTCTGTCAAGAGGGAAATTTCAATCTTTGTGCAATGTTGCTGTACTTGAGGTTTCACTTTCAAACATTTTTTTTAAACAAGGTTTCCCAGAAAGCTGAGTGAACAGTTTAGAGAAGCAACGTAGTCTGGTGGATAAAATGTTTATTCCTGGTTTTGCCACTGAGCTACTGTGTGACTTTGGGCACATCACTGCTTCCCTTTATGCCAATGTTGCCCCTTTGTCTTTTCTGTTTAGACTGTAAACTCTTTAGGACAGGAACTGTCTCTTACTATGTGTTTGCCCAGTGCTTAGACCAGTGGAGCCCCAGTCTTAGTTAAGGCCTAAGTGTTATTATAAGAATAATGACAAAAGTTTTGCACATGAAGTACATACATTAATTCTGGCATTACCACTAAGCAACTGAAACAAGAATTACCTTGCACCATCACTGAGTGAAGAAGTTGAATCACAGCAGCGAAAGCCAGGAGCTGGGAAAAGCTATCGATAATCCATGGATAATTCCTCTTGCTGTCACAAGTTTTCAGAAGCTGAATTTCATCCCACTGAGTTACAATCAGGGATGGCTTTAGGATTTTAAGGCCTCTTTTGGTAAGTTTTGGCCAGACTCTTGAACACCTCTACTTCCAACAATCCCTCTGGTTGCCCTTACTCACTTTTCTGCCTTATTCTCTTTTATATAATTTTCTCCATGTGTCCTTTCCCATCCCTTTGCCGTTACTGGGAAGGGGATAGGATGGTAGATCTTCTCTTCCCCCTTCAATATTGTGGAGGGAGCCAGCAGCGCTTCCCTTTCCCAGCTCCCAATATAACTATGAGAAGTGGGACTGTGCAAGCAAAATTACCAGCCCATCCACTCCCATAGCAACAGATGCTACAGTCCCAGTGTAAATTTGGGGCAGGATTCTGATTGTGATCTATATATAGACAGTGGGGGAAAGTTTTGATTTGGTTTCCTGTGTACTGCACCTTTAAATAGAAAGAAATAGGGGCACTGAAATTCTGGCTTTATTGGCATCAATAGCAATACTTCCATTTACTTTAATGGTCTTCACCTAAGGAATCTCCCTGCTTTCTAGTTGGGGGGCAATGCTGCAAGACAATTCAAGATGGAGGCTCTGATGTAGGGAGAAAATTTCACTGTACTCTGTCACAGAGACATTTGTTCTTTGTTAGTTGTTGGCTTCAATTTAAAATAAAAATATTCTAGAATTAAAGGACATGAAGCTTCTCATATATGGGAAACCTTGCAGGGCCCCTCAATTTGGTTGCATGTTTTACAAGCCTTCAGAGTTGGCTCTGGTGAGAGTGAGGTTAGGAGGGAGTATTAGTTGCCATCTCAGGTGCAACTTGCAAAGTGCTGTGGAATAAAATGTTCAACTTATGTAGCATCTCTAAAATTTCAGAGGCTCAAAATTTCAAAAAAAAAAAAAAAAATTCTTTTCAGTTTGGGGACCTGAAGGAAACTATAAAAGAACATTTATTTTTTTTGAGACACGAGGTGGGTGAGGTAATATCTTTTACTGGACCAACTTGGTGAGAGAGACTTTCTAGACCTGGAGAAGAGCTCTGTGTACACTTGAAATCTTGCCTCTCTGACTTACAGAAGCTGGTCCAGTAAAAGACATACCTCACCCAACTTGTCTCACTGATATCCTGGGATCAACACAGCTATAACATTTCTTTTTTCCCTTTTATCATTCTTGGAAGTTCTTGGAAGACAGTGAGGACTTTCTGAATGTAACAATGACTACAGCAACAGAACTCGTAAGGCAGGAAATTCAGACAGAGAGGCAGCAAAGAGGATGAATGCACCTGAAACCTATGCAAGAATCACCACCAAAATTTAATTTAACTTCCAGGAGATGTAGGATGGTATATGCCACAAGGGCTTGTCAGCCAGAGTGAGATAGGGGCAGAGGCAATTATACCATCAAATGTAACATTAGGTGTTGTAATTTTTCTTTCCTCTTTCTACTGACCAGAGCCTGGATAATTAATCCTCAAGGCATTCTGAATCAAACAATCATCATTCCAGTAATTCTCCACTAGCACCACAACTACCAGAAGCAACTGATGAGTCACCTCTTTCTCTTGTTATTCTGCTGTGAATGCAGCTGTCTCAGGAGAAACAATCAACTCATCCAATAACGTCAATGGCTACATTCACTTCTGCCTGTTTCGTGAGAGCATTGAGGAACAACTTTGGCTGATTCTGCATCAGTGCTGCTGAGATTAGCTGAGCAGAGCTGCAGAATTAAGGGGCAAAAAAGGCTTCTGATTCTTAAGTGACATCTAGTTAAAAAAGGATTCATGATAATGGCAAGAACGTTGCCTTAGTCAATTGGTTTAGGTATATCTGAGGTGAAATGAAGTTATACTCACTGGAAGGAAGGCCTGAGTACCATTGCAGCACTGGAAAACATACTACAGGGAATATTGCCATGCAAAATTTTGCTCACTCAGAAAGAGTAATCTTTTGATGGTCAAGTGAATTCTTGTCCCTTCCTGTGACATCAGTGTCCCAGCTCTAATACCAGCATCACAGCTCTGCTGAGCAATAACAGATGTTAAGGCATTGGAGTTTGGCTTCCCAATACAGAATACATCAGTAGTGAGGAATCTGGGTATATTCTAAGTGTAACTTTTATATTTAAACATACATACCAGTCCTGCAGCAGAGCTAGACACAAACATTATTCAGAAACCCCTTATTTCAAGAATCTCAGCCCAATACAAACTTTATGGAGCAGGGAATGTCTTTTTGTCCTGTGGCTGTACAACGCTTAGCACATCGGGGTCCTGATGCACGACTAGGTGTATGTCTATACTGGCGGCGGCACCAGATTGATGCCGCGGGATCGATCAAGCGGGCAGTGGAGACCTACTCAATCGATCCCGGAAGTGCCTCCGGTTGATGCCATAAATCCACCCCCTGCATCAAACGAAGGGCTTTTCCCCGTCAGCACAGCACAGTGGAGATGCTGTGGTAAGTAAAATACTCTAAACTCTATGTAGCTTGCGTATCTCCCATCAACTGCTCCCATCAGTGTTAGACCAAGCCTAGGACTCCTGGGCGCTGTAGTAAGAGAAATTATTAGTAAAAATAATGCAAATGCCCAATTTCCAGGGAGCAGTCAGCCTCAGAATTCACTCTAATCAAAGTCGGAGGCAGAAAGCAAATGCTCCTTGCTCTTGCACAGCTCCCTTCCAGAATGCTGTAGCACAAAAGCACAAGCATGTCTCCCAAAAAACTCACTTGCATGCCAAGAACTTGACAGACTAATAAGTAATAGCGCCACCTGGTGACAACTGCCATAACATCACTATCATCATGGTTATGGGTGTATGAGTACATTTTTATGCCTTGGCTGGTAAATTTAAATGTCAAATTGGCAAGTCATATAGAGATGTAGATCTACATATACATGTTCTCAAGGTATTGATACAGTCAGAGAGCTATGTTATTATATCCAAAGGATGCATAGGAATCTATATACATATTTACATGTTATGAGCTCACTAGGTTTGATATTAGGGGTATGAAACACATGGAGTCGATATGTAATAATATTATGAATACGGAGATATAATAATTTTATGAACACTGTAGATGACCGGTCAGTGAATGGAAGTTATTGTATATTGGTTTATTAGAATTCCCTATGTGCCTGTATTGATCTGACATATTGGGGTTTGTGAATATTATTAGATGCCTATAATGCTTGAATTCAGTGGGGTCTGTGCACAAAGGCAACACAATGGCTTCCCAGATAAGAAAACCCAAACACACACTTGAAAGACGATGGATCAAACTGGTAGCTTCAAGGATACTGTCTCCTGTTTCCAACGATTGCAAACCTGGTTTAGCCAAAGCTGGGAGTTACCAGATCAAAGGGCTATAAACATTTTAAAAGTGGCTTGATTCCTGCAAACGAAGGTGAGTTGCCAGGAGCCTGTCCAGAGAGTTGTCAGTGAGCTTTGACAAGCAGACAGTTGACACAGAGAAAGGCTTTGCAGAAGAGTCTATACATCCTATTAGGGTGCCCGTGTGAAGATGGTTAAAAACCTGCTAAGCTAGTCTGTTTTATTGTTTTTAAGTTAGTTTTTCTTCTCTGAAATGCTTTTGTTCTAAATAAATGTTTTGCTTTTAAGAGGCTGTTTTGTCACTGGTTACTATGGTCATTGCCCTGGAAGGAACGCTACCTCAGGGTTTGGACATAAGTCACACCTGCTAAGGTAAATTGAGATTGATACACAAGGGACTGCTGACCAAGGACCAAAGAGTGGGAGAATCACAAGATTCTACCTCAAGAGATGAGTTACAGCTTGAGGCCTGGGACCTAACGGGGTTGCACTCAGAGAGACCAGGGCAGGTCAGAGGTTCAGTGACTGAGCCTGAGAACTGTGAGGGTGGGCTCTATCACAGCAGGTGTGGAGGGAAGTCTCAGCAGCAGCAGTAGCTGGAGGCAGGCTAGATACTGAAGAAAGCAGCAGGTAGAATTGCTGTCAGAGGTCTGGGGAGGAAACAAAGTAGTGTGCATGCTTCCCCCCAGTGCTTCCCCATACTGCCAGCAGGGAAAGTGTCTTGGCCCCACCAGTAATGATCTCTATCTAGACTACCAGCCCTGTGATGACTGCCCTCCCGTTTGCATGCCTGCCCCAAAGGAGTTTATTTTTTATTTAGGCATGCTGTTATCTTTTGCTGAACTCTGCAGGATGGCTCACAGTTTCCATAATTTCACGTACATTTATTTTAATTTTCACCATCATATATATACAAGAATGATTATGTGCCAGATTCTGTCCCACTCACTCGTCCATTGGGACTACTCAAGAAATAAAGTACTACTCATTGAGAGTAAGGGTGGCAGAATCAGGCCCTAACTCTGTAAGTGTTTATCTAGTACAAAGACTCAAACATTCTCTTTCTGAAACAGCAGTTGTACATATTCCCATTTAATCAAAAATGGTGTTAATCAATTGGGAAAGCAATTATATTTCAAAATAGCCCACTTTCCGCCATTTCATAGGAAGATTGGTTTTCAAAAATACAAAGCTGTGTTTCAGGATTCTGATGTCTGTTCATTCCTCATGAGATAGTTCCCTTTTTCAGAGTGCCCTTGAAAAATACACATATAAATCATTATGTTAAGCCAGTTTCAGTCATAGAAATTTGCAGTTGCCCTTTAAAAAAAAAACCCAGACTTTAGATTAAAGTGAAAACTATAAAATATAAGTATTCTGGAAACAAAGGAAATCATTGTTTAAAATGGTATAGTTCATAATGGGTCTCATTGACTCCCTGGGATATTATTATTATTATACTGTACATTGTAATTCTTTTGGTTTTGTTCTCTGTTAAAAAATCATTTTTCTTCAACCCATGGTTTAGCAGTAGATGATTGCTGGGTTTTTTTCTGAAAAAGCAAACTCAGACCTCAAAAATAAATATGTGATATGGAAAGTAGAGAGATTAATTTTGTTACACTGGCTGAAAGGCATTTCGGCTTTGAAGAAAAACAGGACACTTAGTTTTGCAAACTTAACAGATGATGTTATATTCTGATGACAAACACTGGAAATAATGGCAACAATCATGCTAACATTCACAGAGGCATGATAATAGTAATCATCTCACCTAATAAGTGGGGCATTTATTTTCTCTGTCTACCACTCAAAGAATGGATGATGATAATAATAATAATAATGGGACTGATCAAAAATTTTGAAATTTAAAAAAGCTTTGCAGTTTCACGTTTTGGTGAAAAAATAGTAAAAGCTGTTGATGAAATTTTCACCCTGCTCTAATAACTAATTCCTGCATAGTAAATATTTAGCATCACACTTTTCAGTTTCAAAGCACTTTACAAATAATAATTAATCCTAGCACCATCACCATGAAATGGGACATATTAGCTCCATTCTAATGACTTCTTAGAGCCTCAATTTTTCATCGTGTAAAATGAGGACACTGACTCTATTTTTCCCTACTTCACAGTGGAGTTGTGAAACAAATATCCAACTTTCTATCTTCTATCCACAAACTCCCTCTTTGGTGTCCATTATCATCATTGCTGCTAATTTTACTATCTTCCCCATGACCCAAGCTCAAATACTAGGTCCCACATTCAACCCCATTCTCTCCTTCTCCCTCCAAATCCACACGTGTCAAATTTTGTTAGTTCTTCTTTTACAGTATCTCTAAAATCTATCCTTTCTTCTCTACCTGAATGGTAAATCCCTGGTCACCACCTGCCCTGATTACTATAACCTCCTTCTTTCTTGTCCGCCTACTGATCTTATTTCAGTTCAGTCTATTCAAAACAGAGCTGAAAAACTCATCTGTCTCTCCAGTCACGCTGACCATGTGACTCCCCTGTTCACATTTTTCATGTATTTCCACTTCACTTTCACTTCCTGCTCAAGGTTCTGGTCCTCATGTTCAAGGCTTGGAATGACTCTAATTCTGCCGATATCTCTGGTCTCATTTCTGCCTGCTCCCATCCTTAACATTCCTCCCATTCCTTCCAACTCACAACCCTATTTGTACCCTTCCTCCATTCTTTGTTTTTCAGTCATCTGCAAGGCTGCCCATTGTGCTTGGAACAGTCTGCTAACTTCACAGTCTTTCAAAATATGTAAAACCTGTATCATTTGCCTTTGCATTATTGTCTGAAGTTCATCTGCTCTTCTTTTCCTCCTTTCATACCCTCTGTGGGTTTTGTCCTTTTGTGTTGTTTTCCATGTAAGGTAGATAGTTAGCTCCTGGGAACAAGAATCTTGGCCTTTTATTTATCTGTAACATCTCGTCCAGATCTACAGCTCTAGATAAATATTAAACCAGTAGCAACCTTCTGGAGCATTTTAGAACTCAGTGAATGCAGGTAATAGAAGGAAGGGGACAAGGATGGAGGTTATAAATACAATCAAGTAGTTTACGTACATTCCCACTCCATGGTGATATTCAACCGATTATAGTCATCAGAATCAGAGAGAGAACTATTAAGATTAATAATAATAATAATAATAATAATGAGTTAAAATACAGTGCAAGTGCTGCATCTATGACATCATACACATTCCTCTGTAAAGAATGAGGGGAAATGAAAAGCTAGCTTGGGTTGAACTTTGTCAGAAATTGTTCTTTTGTCCCTGTCATGCTCAAAGCATGAATTTCTCGTGTGCAAAGAGCGTTGTCATTGATCTAATAAACTTATTGATTGTAGGACATGGTGAATGCTTTAGTTTTCTCTAAATGAACCTGAAAACCTTTGTATCTCTATGCAGAGGATTAGAGAGAAGATGGGGTGTGACATTTAAAAAATCTTTTAAAAGCATAGAGGAAAATCAAGATAATGGCATATGCCATGTGAACACTAACATGCACAGTGCTGCCTGTTCCACATAGGTATGTGCTGATTTGTCTACAGTATGACACAATGATTGATATAAGGTACACTTGGTGAAGTACAATATGGGTGTTACTAATATCCACCACCAAAATATGTAGTATAAATACATTGTGAATTTAGTGGTAAGGAAAACTATTAGAGTGACAGCCCTGAAAGCAAATCATCTGATCACAGAACAAGTAAAGCATAAGGAGTGTTTCCCCAGACCACCATACCACCTCAGCCCTGAGCAGAAAGGGACAGAGAAGGAGAGAGAGGAATGAATTGTAGGTTCATTTTCACCTAATACTTGGGATTTCTGCAGAAGCTTCAAGATGAAACCCAACCACATAGTAGTTGTCAAGGTGAATTTTTGTGCCTGTCCACAATGAGCTGATATGTTAAGATACCTTCCCTTAAACCGTTTCCACATAACTGAGAACATGTAATTTTATGCATAGATGGGAGGGAGATGGGGGAGAAAGCATAGCAATGTTTATATGGATAAAGTATATTATTTAATTATCTAATGTCATCTACTGGGAGCTTATCATATAGTTGCACAGGGAAGGACACGAGGTAACCAGTCTTTCCCATCTCTAACTACAGCAGTTCTTATGATCTAATTTCATAGAGGCCTTTTAAAACTAAGGGCCTCATGATCCCTTTGTTGGGATAGCCAGTCCATGAATAATCCTCCTACCCCTTCAACTCAGCAGAGGGTCCTCTACAGAGATACAGAACTGCATGTGGGAAGGCAGTGGGTGGAAGGGGACCAGTAGTGGAGATTGCAGTTTCCTAACCCCTCCAACCCTATGGGGGTAAACAGGAGCAAGTTACTGCAGACAGACTCTGCGGACATGGGCAGGATTGTCTTTTATGTCAGGGATCCCACGGGTGGGTTCTGAGGCAGATGCAGTTGGGGGTGACTCTGGCACCATGGCACTTGCAGAGGTAGTGTTGTCTAGAGACTGTGGGAGTCAGGAAATTGGAACAGACTGGTCAGCTATGCAAAGGCAGGTGAGATCCATGCAGAAGGCTCTGACTCAGTGGATTTTGGGATACACCCAGATCTAGGGGGTGAAACCCTGCCTTCTTCCATTTGGGGGGAAAGCAAATTTCCCTCTCTGCCTACCCCCTTTTGATGGAAGAATTCCAAAGTAATTCTTAGATGAAACTCACTGAGATTTTAATCCCTGTTCACGAACATATCATGCAAGGAGCATTAGGCCCTAAGAAAACGTCATCCATTAACTAGTGGCATGCCTCATCCAAGAAACAGCTGGGTGAAGTATATTTAGAGTCAATAAGTTAGAGATAAATTAGTTCTGCTAACTGAATTATTCCTTATAAATTAATAACTCTCTGGCAAGTTACCAAGAAATCATGTTGCCATGCCCATATGGAGCACATTAATACTTTGTGATAGCAAGATCATGGGTCAGATCTAAAACCTTATTGGAAGTCTAAAAGAAATTACTTTCAGAATGATAGATTAGCACTATCATCAACTCTTAATAGTCTAATAGGTGTTGAAGTTTGATGAGCTATGCATGCCTAATTTTCCAATTATATATATAAAACCCTGAACCAGTACAATAATTATTTGCTTGTTTACTTTCCTTGCAGGAAGCTAACTTCATCTTCAAATGTTCTATTTTTTTTACATTAAAATTATTTCTTTTAACCTCCTTATATTTCTAATGGTTGTACCAATTTTATTCACCAAAGCTTTTGCTGAATTTGCTCTCAAAGCTGGTAAGAAGGCATTTTCTCATTACAAACTACTGAATGCAGGAGTTATTTTGTTCATCTTATTAATAGATGTATAACGTATCCTGAAAACTGGATTCCAAAATCTTAAGTATTATGAAATATAGAAGATGTGTCTGTGGCCTAGCTTTGTAAACCTGCATCCACTGTCTGAGCAAAACCAAGAACTCATTAATAAAGATTTGTTAACTGAATATAATATACATGAATGTTGTAATTGCTTTTAAAGACGTGTGAAATTAAGTCAATGTGTTCTAATAATAACCACGTGTATCTTCTACATCCTATATATGCTAAACACAGTAAAAGCAATCTTACATGATACGGAGCAAGAAAGCTTGCCCTTTTTTATCACCACAGAAAAGTTAAAAGTTTGGTACAATGGGGGAAATAACAGTCAGTGCAGAGTCAGAAAACTAATCAGGGTTCAGAACCATGAAGTTTGTGGAAAAAAGCCAAGCAAGCAAGCAGCAAACAAACAAGACCTCATGTCTGTCAGAGTGTTACCAGTGAAAATAATGGAAAACATTACAATTCATATGGAGTGCAAGAAGTTTGTTTTTCCTTCTTAAATACTGTAGCAGTACAATGAAAGGTCTGGTACTTTGTACAATGTACTGCTGTTTGCACATGCAGGACACTTACATGTGCAAAAGTAATGTCTCACTGAATTGCAGGCATGTGGATTCACTTTGGGGAAACAGTGCACAAAGTGGGACAGTAGTAAAATAAAAACTGCCTATGCTGGTAATGACAAATGATGTGTGGTGGCTGAAAAGGACCACTTCTGGCATGGAGTCAAGGAATGTTATTTTAATTGGCCTGTGCTCTGTTTCACACCTAAATCCCCTGTGGTAATAAATAGAAAGATTCTTATATTCTATATCATTTTTTTATAATGTAATTAAAATAAAAGCAAAGTTAAAATTACAAAAGGATGCTTTAAAGGCAGAGCAAGCTTATAATGTAGAATTGCACCCTGGCGGGCTATGCCATGGGAGATGAGTTTGCACCTCCAGTTCATACTCTGAGCCCCCAGTTCATACTCCGAGTCTAGTATTGATGGTGTTTCAAATAATTACAACTACTGTCGCCTTAAAATGTGTTGCTAGGTGGTGAACTTAAAAAGCAAAGCACAGAAAACAGGATAAAATGCAAGTGAAATGAATGTTAATATAAAAACAAAAAACTAAAGCAATGGAACATTGGCATGGCATCACATGAGTAAGTAGACATAGGTGAGGCCTCATTTCTTGACAGACAGGATTAGGGAGGTAAATGGATCAGCAGGCTGGAAACAGGATGTCTGTTCTAACTAATATAGGTAAATGGGTCATTAAGGTAAGAAACAAAATGTCTGCACTAGCTAAGATAAGGGGAAACATCCAAGGAACCATTTACAATGGACAAGATAAGCCTGGAATGTAAGATGAGGTAAAGAGTAAAATGTACATGGACAGTGTGTGGACAGATCATGCTGTACAGGGATTGGTTCCTACAAAATAAACAAGCCAATCCCAAAACATGTGATACAATATATAGTAAATGCAAAGTAATGTGTAAATGTATGCAAAGAAAGAGGTTTTCTGTGTAACTTTGGATGTGAGGTAAGCCCTATACCCACACCTTACGCTTGAATCTGATCATCTCACCATAGTTTTGCTGTTTGCCCAATAAAAGAACCTGAGTGACAAGACTAGAGTTGAACTGAGTTCTTGGGGCACTGAGTGGAAGAGGTCTCGGGGGAACCCCAACAGCGTCAAGTGAAATGACCATTCCGGTTGCCTTCTGAGTACTTGCATGAGCTGCTATAAACACAAGCATGCTATCATCTCACTTGTTAGTGTGATATTTTAAAGGTTTTATTTAAGGAATAAAATGGCTAGTTTAGTAAAATTATTGCTTAAAGAAATTATATCCCCTTTCACTGTAGTTTATTATTTTAATTTATAATCAATAAATATCTCCAGCATTTATTCATGCTTGTTAGGAAGTCTATTTCTCTTCTCTTTCCATATCCTTTTGGGTTCCTGATCCTATTATAAATTAATTATGAGCTGATTGTTTGTTGTGCCTTTTATGACTTGAACTTCACAGTTCCAGTCAATAGAAACTTTGGATAAAGTACAATCAGCATAGTTAGGGCCTGGTCCAAAGTCCACCACACTCTACAGGAGCTCCTCGGTATGTCATCTTCTCAGAATAATATTTGACTTGATTTACAGTACACATTATGTTCATGCTTATTTCTATTGGATTTTAAAATCTTTGTTCATGGAAGCTCATGGAAGTTCAGAGCTTGCAAGGATTCATCCTGCATACAATATTCAGACCTCCTAGCCAGCAGGCCAAAATGGTTTATGTACTTAACTGAATGTTAAGTATATAAACTGAATGGATTATACTGAATGCAGCTGCATTCTAACAACCTGTTTTTGCACTACTTAACCAAGCTAAATCCCTATTCCAATCACAGTAAGAAATGCAGAATCAGGTTCCAGGGGTTATGCTTTGGGAACAGCAAAAGACAGAAATCCTAGAGTTAGGTGGGGGAAAGACAATTCCAGCAACAGCAAGAACATGCTACACATCACACCAATCTTTGCATGGCTTCAAGTGGGGATAAGAAACAATGTATAATATGATCTTGGTGATTTAAGAATAAAATGCAGTGCTTACTTATATATAACTACAGTGCACTTCTTTTATAAGAATCATATCCATCCCAGATGACTTGATTCTTATAAGCAGTTGATTCTTACAAGTGGAGTATTTTAATTAGTATCGGAATAATTTTGTCCCAATGCTTTTGATCACTTTGCAGTTGATTCTTATATCAGTGATTCTTATAAATGAAGTGCACTGTATAATGATTCATAGAAGTAGCTGCATGGGAAACAATTTGATAAAAAGTAAAATTATATTTAGAATTCACTGGATAATACAAGTGAATATTGTAAAGATGGAAAATATAGATCTTGTAGAGGACATTTGGGGTCAGAACTGGTTGGTTGAAGTGGCATAGATTTTTAAGGCTAGAAGGGACCATTATGATCAGATAGTTTGACCTGATGTATAGCATAGGCTAAAGAACCTCACCTAGTAATTTCTCCATCAAGCCCATAACTTAAATTTGAGCTATAGCATATCTTTTAGAAAGATATTCAGTCTTCATTTTAAAGACTTCACTGATGGGGAATCCACCACACCTCTAGCTATACTGTTTTAATGTTTAATTACCCTCACTTAAAAAAATCTGCACTTTATTTCTAATCCAAATTTGTTTAACTTCAGCTTGCAATCATTGGATCTCATTATGCCTTTTTCTGCTAGGTTAAAGGACCCTCTTCCTCTTTTCCATAAGTACTTGTGGAATGTGATCAAGTCACCTCTTAATTTTCTCTTGGATAAACCAAATAGATTGGAACTTCTTAAGTCTCACACTACAAAACATGTTTTCCAGACCTCATATCTTTCCTGAACCCCTTCAATTTTTCAACATCTTTTTTGAAGTATGGACACCAGAAATGGATTGTCTAATAATGGTCTCACTAATGACATATACAGAGATAATATAATCTCAGTACTCTCACTTCATATTGCTTTTCTTATACATCCAAGGATCATGGCCACCCTGTTAGCTACATCATCACAATGGGAGCTCATATACAAGTGGTTATCTACCATGAATATTGCTTTTCTATAGAAAGGCATCATCGTTTCAAATGAATGAGTTTACATATATTTAATGACATGTTATAGATATAGTTTCATTTTTACAGGTGTGCAGTATTCCTAAGTAAGAAACATGGCAAACAGACTTCATATGTCTGATGTAAGCATTTTCAGATACTGTGAGCAGTGCATTTTTATGCATTTGCATTTTTAGCAAAAAAAGGTTAAAAGTGATAAAATAATTGGGAAGAACACCAGATTTATTCAGTAGTATCTGCAGCTCTTTTGCGCCTCACAGTTCAGAGTAGGGATTGGTGAATGGGTTCTGATAAAATAAGTATCCTCACTTTGCCCAAAACTCAAAGCAAGCTGAACCCAACTTCTTATGAGGTTCATAATAATGTGAATGTCTTTATTTCCCATTTATTCCTTAATTTTTTGCACTCACTACATGCCCAGGCAGGTTCAGGCCAGAAGTACTGAAATACTATGCAAAACAGCATTCTTATATGTTGTAAGTCTGACCAGAAACAGGCAATGCCTGAAATTTCATGAATAAGCCACGTCTCTGGGGATTTCCAGACAGTTTTACAGATGTAAGCAGTATCCAAAATTCTATGTGCTTTTCTGAACCAGATTCCTTGAGATTTACCCACTACAATAATGAAGGTTGCTGTTTTATAACTTTTTTTCCCCACTTAGCTTACTTGTAAGTTAAACTGATCATTCAGATTTTATTGCCCTGAACATTATGACACCTGAAATGGTTA
Source organism: Emydura macquarii macquarii (assembly GCF_026122565.2). Lineage (NCBI taxonomy): Eukaryota > Metazoa > Chordata > Testudines > Chelidae > Emydura > Emydura macquarii. The sequence continues at coordinate 87,055,822 of NW_027131390.1, forward strand.
GTCACCTCCCTTTCTACATGAAAAAGAGAAAGTGTATATTGTGAGAAATACTGTACTGCACTTGAGTGGATTGTAACTTGAGGGAAAAGATGATTTTGCTGTTATAGCAGAAGAGTGGGTATCAGGAGAGTTGAAATTATCTTCCCAGCTTTGATAGACTTCTTGTGTGGCCTTGAGTAAGTCATCTAGCCTCTCTGTCTCCGTTTCTTCATTTGTAAAATGGAGATAATTCATCTTTATTTCACAAGGTTTGTGAAGCTTAATTCATTATGTTTTCAGAGTGCTTTGAGTTCATGAGACATGCAAGTGTTGTTGCTAGTAATAGTACCATTTTTTGTTAAAAGCCCTCAATAAAACAAAATTATTTGAAATAAATCTTTGTTCAGCACTCTTTACAATGACACAAGACATTCTGAAAGTACTCTAAACAGATATTTTAATCAGACTTTGTGGTTTCCTGTGGAATGTGTCTGAACCTCCCTAATGTTCACTAAACAAGGTTAAATATGTTTGGCTCTTTCTTTCTTGTTAACCACTGATTTCACCTTAGATAGTATTGGGGGATGTCAAATAAGCATTTAAATTGGTTTCAACTTCTAAAATATTGTCTCAACTTTATGGGTGTGATTCTTCTCAGTAGATAGACATTTCTTTTTTCTGGCTTCTTATTAGTAGCACTTTCCAACTGCTATTTCACACATTTTTTCATTTGCTGAAATAACAGCCTAGGGTACAATGAAAGTAAAATTCATGCACATGTTACAGACAGCAATTTGTCACTTTAAGGATAGAAAATTCTCTCAGGAGAATCAATGTTGGTTTACCGAGAGGAACAAGTTAATACTTGCATAACTGATTTTAAAAATGGTGCTAATTGGCTGCATAAGCAAGCAAAGTCAGACAGCTGGGATATGCTTACAGTCTTACCATTTTGAAATATAATTTGCCTGTATTTAATGGTGATTATTCTCAGAAAATTAGTTTACAATTGAGGAAACTCTTTGTCATCCTAATTTAAAGAAAAAACACTTATTTTATCATCATAAGTTAACAAACCTTGGAAGGAAAAAGGTGACATTTGACGAGAAACCTACTACAAACATTTTCTTTGTGACTTATGAACCCAAGAATCAAACTAAGTGCTTTAAGAAAGCTTAAAAGAAATTGTACTGCATCCAAAAAGGATAATTTTAATGCATCAAAGTTCTTTTGAGCTGAATTTGTGTAATGAGTGCACTAGAAATTGAAAGAAGAGATTAAAGTCCTGTTTGTCATGTACAGAGATTTCAGAAATGCTTATCAGCCCTTCACAGCTGAACACAGCTCAGATTAAAAATGATCTGACAGAAAAGGGACTGACTGCAAAAGTGGGGCTTTACTTCCAAGCTAATTACAAAGTGCATATTAAACATGAGGCCTATGATGAGAGCAGCTGCAAAGGTCTTTATCTATATTAAGAGACTGTCCACCTACATAATAATTATTAAGAAAGGAATCTTTAAAAGGAAATTACACATAATGACACATTATACATTTCATTAATTTTATGGATCTATTTAACAGCTTGTGCTAAGGTGCAACTTTATTTTATTCCTTGGGGTGATGTTGCTAATTGAGAAAAGGACATGTGGTTTGCTTAGCAAAACCAGTAATTCCATCATTTTTAAGTGTATTTCGTGATCATCTGAAGTCCTGTTTTCATCTACAGAACAGGTATTGCAAAAGTGAAATCTCATCCAAGCCACTCTGGCAATGTTATGAAGGAACAGAGAGAAATTGGATTTTCATGCCCTTTCATTCCTTGGTTTCTCTACTAAGAATGCTAATAAAGGGGCCATTTGCAGTACTTTTGTCATGTAGACACTTGTCATCCAAGAACTTGTACTGAGAGACCACTAATGAGTCACATAAGTCACTGAACAGACATCAGATATGACAATTCTTGAGTCACTGCTAACTTGGCATTATTCAAACCACTGACCTAGAGACTAAAGGCTCTAGAATCTATCCTCATCTTCTAAACCGCCTATTCCTTATAGTATTGTGCATTATAGTCTTTTAATTTTGATAGAATAAGAATGAACCCAGTTTTTTAATTTGGGAAATAGTTATTTAACACATTAATTCCTGCCAGCACCAAAAGCAGAGTAGGGTGTGAAAGGGTGACAGAAAAAAGAATTGATCACACTCTCAGAGAGAGCTGAGACATCCAGGAAAGAGAAAACGAGAAATTAAAGCCCATGTGTTTGTGTTGTAGAGCTTTCTTTTTGATACAGGGCACCTGAGTGTAGAGTTCCAGAGGGATTTTTTCACCCTTTACCTGACTATTAGGAGCCTCTGTGCTGGAGAAATATATGGGAAGATAACATATAGCTATAAACTTGTAACACATTACACAAGAAACTTCTAGCTAGAGACAAACTACAATATTCATTTCTCATCACTAGAAGCCTTAGAAGACCAGCAAAATCCTATCATCAAAAGGAGTATAAATACAGAGAGAATGAAGTATACTAAGGCTATGTCTACACTGACTGTGGCAAATTTGCTGCCGTCAGATCGATTTATCCAGATCGATTGAGCAGAAGTGGAGACCTGCTCCATCGACCCGGAAATCAATGCTACTAATCCACCTCTGTCAGGTGGAGTAACACTGCGTCGACAGGAGGGCATTTCCTGTCGGCACAGCGAACTGAAGACACCGCGGTAAGTAGAAGTTAGGAAGTCTAAGTCTTTTGTGGCAAGTGTAGACATAGTCTAAGAGAGTAAACATTCAGTTCCTTATATGTATGCTTCCCCCTTGAGCTTCTTTCAAGGGCCAGGAGGCTTGATACACTTCCTTTTAAAGGCAGCTCTCTGGATCAAGCATGCTCAGTAATTAACAAGGAGAGGCAAGTGGATGCTGCCTTAGCAGCACCATGGAAATAACTTCTATTTATCTGTTTTTAATTTTTCTTCTTGCAAAGGGCAGTTGGGAAGGATAAGTTAATGGAGAGAAAATTTAAATGGGAAATTATGTTTTAGGGAAGTACTTGTATATTTTATGGCGGTTTGCTGGACTGTTCTGCAAAGCATTGTGGGAGCAATAAGATTATAGAAAGCCCTGGCAAAAGCCAGACAAAGTGATAAAAGCCAGGGTGAGGTTGGGGTTGGCTGTAGGTCAGAGTTATTTTCCTGTTTATATGTTTGCTTTCTACGTGTAAAGACTGTGGGATTTTACCTCAAGCTTCCACTGTGCTTTGCACTTGAAACCCTATAGTCTATCACTATCACACGGCAATTATCATACAGCCAGTTGTAGAGTAACTGATGTGCTATTTTATTGTCTTACTTGTTTATCTCTTTTTTTACATTTTGAGCTATTCCAAAAGCTGTCTTGTTTTGTTCATTGTTTTGCCTGTTACAGCTCATGCTAGCTTATTTTGCCAAAAGACACTCAGACAGGTTCTCAGCTGGTGCATATTGGCATAGTTCTACTGAATTCAATGGAAATATGCTGATTGGCACCAGTTGTGAATCTGACCTGCTTCCTCACGCTTCCTATCATCATAGAAATGTGTTGTGTTAACACTTGCAGATAAAAAGAATCTTCTTGGGTTCCCTGGAGATTAGCTGTCATATTTGAATACACACTAACAGTTTCTACTTGGGTTTGTCAAAATAGTCCCTTATACTAACTGTTCCCTGATGGGAATTAAAATGTTAACCTTTAAAGTTTTTAGGCTACCAGAAAGTGGTAATGCTGAAGAATATACATTAAAAAGCACTCCATTCCATTGATAAGTTTGGGAATTGATAAGCAGCATTAAACTTTCTCTATTTCTCAGAAAAAGAATCATTCTGTGCAATTCCATTTGGGAATTGTTTCTGTAGTAAGCACTTCATTAAGTTAACTATAGAGAAAATGTTTCTTGATCTCCAGTTTCCCATACAGTATTGTTGTTCATACTTCAGAGATCTCTAAAGCAAGGACTCATCTTTTGCCTAACTATTGGATTCCAACATTTGAGTACTAAATAGATACAGCTGCGATTGATAAATGAACATTCTTGTACAATCACTGGAAAATAAAGTCTATTAGGTATTATCATATGGGTTAAAATATGGGATAACACCAATATCCTTTAATTCTGTCACTTATATTTGAGACTCACATTTTATTTTTTTTCCATAATACTTACAAGTGTGTATTAGTTCTTGATATATGCATGTTAATTGTAAACTTGATGGGCAAACAGAGTATGTGAATATTAGTCATATGACAAAGAAAAATGAAAAAGAACCTGTCTACTTTCTTTTGTCCCTTGATTATATTAGGGAAATTTTATGTACATTTCCTACCATAAATTCCGCCCCTCAAGCAATAATAATGTATCCAGGTCATTGGCTTCTGTCAGTGTTTTAAGTACCACACTATCTAACCTCTTCAGAGCAAGTCTAATTGACATGGTGCTCGTAAGAGCCTACAACCTGTCTATATGAGGGATCACTGCACTGCTTCCTCTGGTGGAGCTGAGCTAGTGCTGGCCAACAGTAGGATTTTCTTGCAGATTTCCTTAGTTTAGGAAGAGCTTTACTGTGCTCAAAAATCTTGAAGATCCTTGTTGGTTTGCTGTCATCGTTAAAGGCTTATTTGGGGAGAAGAACTAATGCTATCACAATGATGACAAGTTCCAAGGAGGACAAGTCCATCAGGACTGTTTGTCATAGCACTAGCAGCTCCAGGGACACATTATGCCAACTGCTTTCTTGTTTCTGACATATCTGCATTTTTTTATTCTCTCCTCAGAATGATCTGTCAGTATAACCAATGCAATTTAAACAATATGGAGCTCTCCAGTGACTGTCAGGAAATGAGCTCTCAATATAGTGTGTTCTACAAAAGTCACTGTAAGTACAAAGAGCAGTTTTACCATGTTATATTTGATAAACACATATTGGTTACCAAAGGATTAATTAGAAAATATTTGTGCAACTCCTTGAAAATGCAAAGCGATATATAAATGCAAAGAATTGTTATTACTAAAGGTTGTTGTTATCTTTCAGAGTATTTTATTTATGTTCAATGATTGCTAAAACTTTTACAGGTCTTCAGGGAAAATTGCCTTCTGTTCCTGCAGGAGAGACAATTTCATCAGCTGGAAGATGCCCACAATTGTATGTGAACAGTCAACACACTGTAACTGACCTTCCACCCCCACTCATGCAGAGCATGGAAGAGTGGTACACAGCAAACTTGGTAGCTTGAGCCATGTACCACAAGCTGGGAAGTAACATTCTAGGAGTTTCCAGCAGTGGATCCTATAGGTTGTAGCCCTTCATGGGTTTCCATCAAAGATGCATACATATAACTAATAATATAGTTTCTTGGAAGAAAGGTTTTCTTCTGTGGAAAATTTGACTTTTTGGTGAAAAATTAAAAACTCAATGGGAATTGTAGTTTGGGTTCCTTATGCCCCCATTCTCCTCTATGGGTTGGGCTCCCTGAATGAATACCTCTGCCATGATGCACAAGAGAGGCTCTGCAAGAGGAGAGCGTGTGATGCACTGTGGGAGATGTAGAGCACCTGGAGATGCCAGCCCATAGAGGAGAATGGGAGCCTGAGGCACTGCAATGACATTTCCAAATCAAAATGTTCAAGATTCAGAAAGAAAAGAAAAAGAAACCTGTTTTCGCTAAAAATCTTTTTAGTTTTGGAATGTTTCATTTTTCATTGAAAAGTCAAAATGTTCTATAGAAAGTAGACACTTACTGTGAAAAAGTTCATTTAATTGAAAACCCAATTTTCCATCAAAATCTGCTTCAATGGAAGATTTTGGACCAACTCAATCTAAAAATTCAGGCCTGATTGAAAAGAAAGTAAGCAAATAGCCTAGGTACAAAGTCATGTTCATTTACAGAAAGTAAATACAGATTACTGGGCTGATGCTATAGCAGCAGCACAATAAGATATTACACAACTACCCTTGTCCAACAGACCTCTTTCAATTCCATCCTTCTGGAATGAATATAAAATATTAGGTACCAGCTGGCAAAGGCCTCGACATGGCTCAGTCTCTATGGTTCTTCCCCAGTGGTTGTACTGGGAGGCCTATTCATATTGTCTCCTTGCCAACTGGCTGTATTAATAGTCCATTACATACACAGAATAGCTACTAATCTTGTGGGAGACAGAATATTGGTCTCCTGGCTACAATCCAGAGTACTTTGTATATAGTGTCCCCCCATGAAGTCTCTTTCACAACCTCATTCCATGTGGTTCTTACTATAGTTCAGTCCTAGCTCCTCTTTGCACGGGAGACCTATTTACTAACTGATAATCATAGGCTTTCTTAGTTCCTCTTGGTTATTAGCCCTTCCAAAACCCTTGAGGACTGCTCCTGCCCTAGGCAATCTGGCTGTTTACCTTTGCCTGCGGGATGTTGTTTTATTCCACATTTGCTCAGCTGCTGAGGGTGACTGAGGCCAAGTGAAGATCTCAGGGTCAATTTGATTTACACTTTATAAAAGAAAAATAAAATGTTGAATGAATCCTTAGTTTCATTTGATTATCAAACATTTTCTGACCATTTTAGGATTACATTGGAAGCAGGCGGTATTGAACTTGTTTTTTCCAGTTGAATTCAGAAAGTTTAACTCTTATTTTCTGTTATTTGTAACTGAGGTATTTGAATGTACCGAGAATGTTCATTTTCTACCCAAAGAAGGACTTATGTACTCATGAACAAATCAATTTACATAGCATCCTACCTCTGTTCCACACAACATTTCATCTGCATCAAAATTAGAGCTGCTACAAGTAATTGGGAACTAACACAGAGCATCATGCAGAGTTGCTGATCTTATTGACAAAGACTATAACTCCATTTTTGGGTACAGTATTTTGGTGGACGCAGCATGAAATTCTTGTTGTATGGGAAATTTATGACAAAAATATGGAAGATGCTGAGGAAAAACTGTTAATCAATTTGCTGTACTAGATTAATAAACCAGTTATAACATGAAATGAACATGGTGAAAAGGGCCTACTACACCACACAGTGAAGTCATTAGGAGTCTTTCCATTAAACACAAAGGGCTTTTGGTCAAATGCATAATTCAAATAATTCTGATTATAGGATGAATATTTTTTCCATTGGAGATTATCCTACAATAATAAAAATAAAAACTGGAGGGAAGGAAGGAGGTTATTAATAAAGCTGGTCAATGTTTTTTCAATGAAAATTGATTTTAATGAAAAATAGCTTTTAACCAACAAAACCGCCCACCCCTAAATAATCTTTTTTGGCCTTTTTAAAATGCTTTTTAAAAGAAAAAAAAATGAAAAAAGAAAACCAAAATATTTGGGGGCAAAAATTTCCAGTTCTCAAATTTTTTAAAACCAAAAATGTTTACCAAAAACCAAACATTTTGACTGGAAATTGTTTTGGTTTTTTGTCGAAAAAATCTAAATATTCATGGAAAATTTAATGGAAATGAAAAAAAACCAAAAGAAGTCTGATATTTCACATGAAAAACGTTTAGTTTTTATTTTATTTTATTTTATTTTATTTGACTAGCTCTAGTTGTTAGTGACTGAATGCACCACCCTTTCACTGCTGGAGATAAATTGCACATTAGGTCACAAGGTAGGTTTTGACTTTTGCTCATCATAAAACTGCCATTCGATTTAGCAGATTGAATTGAACTGTGTATGTCTTCTTAAAGAGTCCAAGGGCCCAGAAGAGCAAGGTGTTGCAAATAAGAATTGGGATACAGCTCCAGAATATTGCACTGTTCCTGCCTTTACTGTGTCCAACTCAAGATAATCCTATTACTTTTGCACTTTCATAAGCTACAAATCACTCATAGCTTTGACTTGAAAACAAAAAGATCCACACATTTGTACTGTAAAATAAAAGCTGTTTCACTGTGGCAGTATTTTGTTTCTGGCTACTGTAGTTAATGAGTAGCAGTTCAAAGTATGCCTCATAACCAATGGCCAAAGTATTTACACTTCAGTGCCTAAAGTCAGGCAACATCAATCCATATTTAGACGTCTAACTCCAAATGATCTGATTTGCAGAGGTGCTGAGCAATCTTCATTGGCTTAAATCACAAATCCCTATAACTGATCCCAATTTCCTAATGAATACACTGTCAAATGTCCCAGAAATTGTTACTATGCCAAGTAACATAATTACATTTTTGTAATTAACCAGAACTGTGGGCAAATATTAACATACAGCATTTCAGACAGTTGTAATTCACTACAGCCCACTACAATTTGCTACACACAGGTGGGGTTATTGATCTGGCAAGTTGACAATCAGTCCCAATGTCTAAGAGAATGCTTTGTGCTCACGCTGTATCAAAAGTACTTATTGTAACTTCCATGACCATGTCATTTGTGATGTAGCTTGAATAGTCTATGCGTGAGTTTTTCGAAGGTAGAAATGGCAATTAGGTATCTGTCTACCATTTGTGCCTTTGAAAATCTTTCCCTAGCTGTCTATTTCTAAGGTCTTGCTGTCTTTGTGTGTGAATATATACATATACATTTGAGTCTCCTTTCACACTGATGTAGATCAGGACTAGCACAGTGAAAATGAATGTAGTCATACAGGTATAATACTGATGTAAATGGGAAGACAATTACGCCAGACACAGTATTTATCATATAGTTTTGCAATTTGTCAACTGGCTATCACCACCACATATGTGGGGTATGCGTGTGTGTGTGTGTGTGCATATATTAGGACTGAATGAAAAACATTAATATTCAATTGGCTTTCTTCATAACCCTTTCACATTTGCATTCTACTCATATTTGAAGGCTCAAGCAAAGTCCTCTTCCAAAGAATATGATGTTCCAGTTGTGTCATGTTGACTGAAACCACCATCCAAACAACAGTGGAAGGCTTCCATACCAGGGCAGGCAAGAGAGAGCACAAAAAATGAAATCCTTTCTCATCATGCAAATAAAATATTTGGGAAGGTCATTGCAGTCCTGCTCCAGTTCATATGTAAAACATACCAGCAAACCTGACAAAAATATGCTAAAGTTACCAAATTGTTATAGTATTTCTCTGAGAATATCAGTGAATTTCCTTCCTTATCTATTCAGTCATCGTAATACAGTCTGAATATCCACATTATTATAGGTGGACCTGGCTGTAACACCTATAGTTAAGAATTCCTTTATACACCCCTGTTTTCAGTTATTATCACTTTGCCCAACTTTAACTGACAGGGCTAAAAGTTAAGTGTTAGGGGTCTGTCTCAAGCTAATTTTTGGGGGGAAATTTTCAGCAAAAATGGTTTGTTCATTTTCTAAAACAAGGTTAGGGAGAAAATATGTTGTTTTTCCCATGTTAAAATTTTTTATTGCAGATTGATAAACTCCAGTGCCTCCATTTGTTGGAGCAAAGACTAGACCTTTAGTAGAAGGTTCACTGCAGTCATGGATGTGCTTTTTGCTATCTCTGTCAAAATCAACCCAACTTTGGCCAAATTATGAGACTCTGAAAGTCACTGCATATGCTCAGTAGAGGTTTGTTAGAGGCTGGCAGCAAAATTCTCTAACGATTCTGTCTGTATTGAGCATGATTCATCCACCCCAGAGCTCCATGCCAAGCACAATGAGCATGCTCCAGTCTCATAGGACTCATTGAGTATGCTCCAGTGAGGGACTGAGCAGGACTTATCCTACAATTCCTCTTCCTCCTGCTGGTGCCCAGATAGCATAGATAAAAAAGAGGAAGCACCTGACTAGATTGCCTTAGGGTGAGAAGCAGGCTGGGACACGGACAGGCTTGCATGGACAGAGGAAGGCTAGGCAAATAGTGGAAGGCAGCAGAGTACTGGCTGGGGAGAGACAGGAGATGAAGGGGTTAGAACAATGATTGCCAAACTGTGGGTCCCACCCACAAATGCAGTTGCACCATCAGGAGATGGGGTGCAGTGATTCCTCATGTGCAGAGGATGCCATTTTGCTCAGCGCAGAGTGATCTCACATGTACAAAGTCACAATGCATGGAGGATGCCATTGAGCTCTTCAAAATGGTGTCCTCCATGCTGTCTGGGTCCCAGCAGGAAATACTTCATTAAAATGGAGTTGTTCTGGCAATAAGTTTAGGAACCCCTGGGTAAGAAGCAGAGTGACAGGGACAGAAGGGGGGTTAGTTGCTTGGCCGACAGGTGTAGGCTGCAGGCTGCAGTAAACAGTGCAGAAGGAGCTGTAACCCCTGGATTACACTCTCTAAAGCCTCAACAGGAACTATAGGGGAAGGAGAAAGAAGAGGCCTAGCCAGGGTCATCATTCAAAATACATTTCAACCTATGGTATTCTCAGTGCTTTGATTTATGTAGCAGATGTGAATACAGTGCAATAGCATATTGTTAAAATTGGATATAGGTGTCATTTCCCCTTAGTGGGGACACAACACTTTCCAGGGTACCCCCACTGTGTTAAACAGCCTTCATGTATTATATATCTGAAAATAGTGATGATCATACATTTGTTCTTATCATAATCCCTGAATTATTTATGGATATCCCCAGCACTTGTTTTCTATCATTTATAAATATGTAAAGGCTGAAGTTTCGCAGAGATGCCTAGTAAATGCAATACAAAGGGCAATAGTTTCTTGTTAGTTACGAAACATTTAATAAACAATTAGTGCTATTTAATGTGAAATGTTACCCAGGGAACACACTGGCAAAATGATTATTTAAGGAAAGTGCTTTAGGAAGAACTAGTGTAATTTTTCACAGTCACAGTCAACTGCTACATTATGCCACTGCATAGTATATGCCTCTGGCATAGCGAGATACTAAAATCATGGCAAAAAGTTATTTGGCAAGTAGTAAGTCTTCTGATCATACACTGTAACAAATAGTATCTAATCAACAGTATCTAATTTGCCCTTGCATATTGCTAAAGGATTCACTTTGGTATGGTATTAAAGCAAGTCTAAAATGGTAAACTGAAAATTTAAAGGCATGCTGTCAAGCCTAACATCGTTGGCCTGGTCATTCCCTTCATGAAAGTTACAGCAAGAAGGAGGAATTTTGCCACACCAAACTTCTGTACAGAGTTTTTCCAGCTCGTTGTCCATTTGTTAAAGTGGGGCTCATACCATCGCATGAATGAAAGAAGGAGGGTCCACTCAGGTTAGGGATCTACAGAAATCAAAATCCCAAACTAGGTAGATCTCCATCCACAACCACAGAACATTACTGGCACCTGAGTGGGATTACTATTAGCTCCCTTGCTGCAGCTCTACATCCTGTCTTTCTCCATACAGAGTTAATGCCAAGGCTGTAGGTAATGCTGCTCAGAAGAATATTAGTTGAATGAATGCTGCTACTATTAAGGTAAACTACACTGCAGACAGGCTGGGCCTTGAAAGAAAAGTTGCTAAGCTGACAGTTTATCAAGGGCTGTGATGAATTCTCCATCACTAGCAATTTTAAAGTCAAAATTGGATATTTTTCTTAAATAGTGCTCTAGCTCAAACAGGAATTAGTTCAGGGAAGTTATGTGGCCTGTGATATACAGAAGGGCAGACTAAATGATCACAGTAGCCCTTTCTGGCCTTGGAATCTATGAATATCCAAGATGCACTTTCAGTGTGGGCTTGCTGCATTTAAGCATGTCCACAGCTTTTTTGTGGGATTTTGCTGTCCACCTGATGCTCATGAAAGGCGTTAGACTTGCTTGCTTAGGGTATGTCTACACTAGAAATGCTACAACAGCACAGCTACAGTGTAGAGACTTACTACAGCAACAGAAAGGGTTCTTCTATCTCTGTAGTAAATCCACGTATGCGAGGGGTGGGAACTAGGTCAACATTGACCTAACACTGCCTACACTGGTTCTTAGGTTGGCTTCACTATGTTTTCACACCCCCTAAGCTACATAGCTCGGTCAGCCTAAGTTTTAGGTGTCGACCAGGTCTTACAGACTGAAGTTATTCACTAATGTTCCAACAGATGCAGTACAGGCAGCAGCAAAACAAAATTTCCCTACTGTTCTGCAAACGCGCCATAACCCCTCCCCCCCCCCCCCCCCCCCAGTCCTTAACAAGAGGGTGAAGTGAACTTCCCAAATGTGGTGATTTAAAAATAAATAAATATAGGAAGCCAAATTCCATGGGTGCAATTCTCATTGAAATCAGTAGGAAGTCTATCTTGTAAGTTTTTAACAGAGCATGCAAATCAAATACGGCTCCCTATAGGCCCAAACTGTGACTGGCCCCCAAACAGCAGGGAGTTTTTGCAAAGTAACAGCCTCCACCTCCCCACCTTGTCTCTGCTCAGGGGCCCAAAAGAGTCTCAGTGCTCACAGAGTGCAAGGATAGCTTGGAGGTCATTACTGAGAACAGATCTCACCTCCCCAAGCGTTGGTGTGGGAGGTGCATGCTGGACTCAGTGTATCAGAGTCCCTGGGGATTTGTCCTTCCCTTGAGGAATTGTGCCTAGTTTAGTAACAAAGTTTTCCACAGCTTGAGCTAAGGCAGAAATCATCTACATACTCCAACCACAGCACGGTGCCTTAAGGACTATTTATTTACCTCATACTTATTACGTATCCACTTGCACAAACCAGTTCTCAGCCCAGTCATTAACTAACCTTTAACACTACCTTCAGAATATAACATATTGAACCCACTAATCAAACATTCTGATTAAATCAACCCAGACATGATGGATGTGATTCTGGTGAGCTGAGGAAAACAACCAGAGAAAATGGCAGAGATTATATCTGTCCCCTCATTCTAAGTGACCAGTAAAAGTAAGGCTGAGTTATATTAGTGATAAGAATCTGTATAGTCTTCTATCCTGTTGTGAGGATATTTTTCATGTTCTGAAAGATATATAGAAACTGGACTCCTAAAGTGATCATCCAGCCTGGTCTTGAGAATGCATGTCTAAATTAAGGTTAGTGAATGGATGCTCTATTTTTCATCAAAGGTTGGTTGATCTGAGAAATAGAATCACAGGCATTTGTCTTCAAGCATTTCTTTGTATCTTCAGGGCAGCTTTTCACTCAAAGTCCAGTGTGTGGCTAATGCTTCCTTTGGGATCCATTTTCATTATCAAGATAAGATTTCATATATATAAACCCCCACCATACATGTACAGAGAGCTTTTCAAATAGATAATACTTCCTGTTTAATAGAGCACAATGCTGTGCACAATAATTACAACTGAAATGCCCGGAGGTCTGGATTGATGTTCTTTACAAGTAATTCCAAGTCATTTTCTCAGATGTAATTCATCTGAACCACTGCATTGTACTAACTCATTCAAACTGCTATACTTAGTATGCTTTTTTAGAAGGGCCACCTTGCAATCACTATATCAAGACTTGAGAATAGCTGTCTGTTGTGGTCACATCTACACTGCAAGTTTTGGAGAGAAATGTATTTTTTTGAAACCTAGAAAACATGCTTTTATTTGGATGAAAAAGAAGTATTTTTAAACTGACTACATACTGTTCAAACACTGATCCTACATCCTGGGTGTGTGCTTACATATACTGTAGATCAATGTGACAGAGTGCTGAGATCCAGCACCTATTAAATCCTGGGGGTGGGTGGGCACAAGCTCACCTGTATCTGAGGGCCCCTCCCTCAGCCTAAGAGGAGGACCTATTGAATCCAGAGTTCAAATGAGAGGGGGGGGCAACAAATAAAAAAAAGCAGGCACAGGAGTGAGGGTCACAAGTAGGGAACCCGTGGGGGACACTGAGCAGAGAACCCCGGACAGCGCCCACTGCTTCTTAACGGCATCTAGAGAGCCAGCAGACACAGTTCAGGGAAACTCTGCCCAGACATGTGATTGAATGGAGGAATGGAAATAGGCCCCACAGTTGCAGAGTACAGCCCAGTCCAACATCCTCCTTCTGGTGTTATAGATGGCCACCATGGCCATTGCCTAACGGAGATTGATAAGGAGGTCTTGCGAATTCGTGAGAATGGATAGGTTCTGTGCATATCAGTAGGTGGGGGGAAAGTGCAGCCAGAACCTCAGAAGAAGGTTCTGGAGGAGCCAGAAAATGGGCTGCAATCTGGTGCACTCCAGATAGACGTGCACAAGGGTGTCCCTGATGCCGCAGAAGTGGCAGGTCTCAGGGAGGGGGGTGAACCATGCTAAATACATGCCCATGCTCATGGCTCCATAGAGGAGCCACCAGCTGATATCTCCAGCAGGCCATGGGACCATGGTGGAATACAGGCTAGCCCAGCAGGGTTCCTCATCCTCCACAGGTGGTAAGAGATATCGTCACTTGGTATCAGGGTGGGATACGAGGTTGAGGAAATGGAATGTGTGGTGCATGAGCATGCAGTTTGAAAACAAATTGGCTGCAAGCCACGCATCCGGGTAGGGTTATGGAGAGGAGGGGGCAAGAGGGGCTTGTAGGGCAGGGTCCTAATAACATGTTCCAGAGGGTCAGGGTGAGGGATGGTTGGGGAACATCCTCCCGCAGGATGGCTTGAGAGGTAGACAGCAAGGCATTATTGAGACACTTGCCCTCACCTCCTGTAGTACATGCCAGGGAGCGTAACGGGTGAAGAGCTCAATGCGTAGGCCGAGCACCTGGGGATACACCCAGTCCTAGTCCAGGAGGTTTCTGATTCTCATGGTGCCTGCCAAGACCAATCTCTTGCTCACCAAGGGGGACACTGCCGCCTGCACACCAAGCTGGGGTTTGCATAGCAGGAGGTCCATGAGGCAATCTACCCCCTCGGTGGCTGCCACTGACCTGGTTACTGAGACCAACTTCCAGGTCCAGAGGAGGGCCTGGTGGAAGACTGGCAGCTTGGAGGGGTCTTGCAGAAGACCCCTCAGATGAAGATAAAAAAGAAGCTGGTGAGATCGAAGCCATCGGAGGTGGCAGAGGAAGATGTATGGCAATATACTCCATGTCAGACTACCTGCACCATAAAGGAGTCTTGGCAGGGCCTGGAGATGGAAGACATGGACCTGACTGTGAAAGAGAACAAGCCCAGAGACCTTGTGGAATCCTGGCCAAAAGAACTCCAGAATTAACCTCTAGAGGCATGCCAGGATGCTCGAGGCCAGGCTCAGGGTGTTGAGCCAGTTCCAGAGCATGGGCAGGACCAGCTGGTTAAGCACCAGTGCCCTCCCCCACAGGGAAAGGCACCAGAGCAGTCCTGCAGAAGCTCAACCACCCTGCCCTCTAAATCTTGCCAGTTCTCTGACAGTAGAGGATGGTTGGTAGAAAGGTAAATGCCCAGATAGAGCAGTGGGCCCATGCTCCACCAAATGGACTGAAGTGCGAGTGGAAGGGAACTTGCTTGCTGCCCTCCCCTACCATCAGGCCAGAGATTTTGACCCAGTTGACCCAAGTGGAGGAGACCACCGAGTAGATGGCCTAACAGGCATCCACCCGCAGCAGGTTCCTGGGTCCTGGAGCATGAGACGCACATGATCAGTATAGGCTGACGGCAACACCTGCAACTCTTGCTCGTGCAGCACCAACCCCATCAGCCTCTTATGGAGAAGACAGAGGAAGGGCTCGATAGCCAGAACATACAGTTAGCTTGACAGCTGACAGTCTTGATGCACCCCTCAACTGAAGCTGACTTCTTCAGTCAGGGTCCAGTTGAGCTTGACCAAACACTCCACGGAGGTGTACAGTACCTGGAGAAAGACAACAAACTGGGACCTGAAGCCCATATGCCTGCAGAGTATCCAGGAAATATCCATAGCCCACCCTGTCAAATGCCTTCTCTTGGTCCAGGGACAGGAGAGCGAATAACAGACCATCCCAAGCTTGAGAAGGTTCCGGATCAAATAAAGATTGTTGAAGATGGTGCAGCTCGAGACGGTGTAGGTCAATCAGGCGGACCACATCCACCCGTACGGACCCCAGACGCAGCAAGATGGCCTTCTCCATGACCTGTTGTTGATGCTGAGAAGTGATGCCAATTCCAAAGGTCCCAGAAGTCCCTTCAGCAGCAAGGTGAGCATGGCCCACCTGCATGACAGGCGGAGCAACTCCTTAAGGTCTTGGCTCAGACGATGGCAAGGTCTGGGCCGAGAATGTCCCAGAACACATGGCAGAACTCCATGATCAGCCTGTCCATACCTGGAGATTTATTAGTGAGCATGAGATGGAGGGCTTCTGAGAACTCAGCCACCATGAGAGGCAACTCCAGCCAGTTCTCGTCGCTGACATTGACCATCAGGAGTCCGTCCCAAAGGATTACATGGGCACGGACGTCGGTCAAACCCAGGGAGAAGAGGCTGCATAGAAGGCCCTGGCCCTCCCTTGCACCTTCACCAGATCTGTGAGGGGGATGCTGTCCCCCACCAGAAGGCACATGATGTGCTTTTTAGCCCTCCTCTTTTTCTCCAGGGCATCGAAGAAGTGGGAGCCATGATCCATCTCCCAAAAGATGGTGGAGAGGAAGAGCAGAGGAAGAAAGGCAGGATGGAGTTAAAAACCATTCATATGCCCAGGTCCTCCAGGAGCTCAAATAGAATGTAGCACCCCTCACCAGAAGACCTTTCTCCACCACCTCCTGGGCAGTGGCCTCTGATGCCAGGAAGAAGATGACCTTCCCATACTCCTTGGAGGCCACTACAATGGCTGAGGGCACCTGCACCAATGCCCACATGTAGTTCTCCACAAGGGGTGAGATAGATACCAAGTGGCACCGAACACCATGCTTCCTGGTCAGGGTGGGGAAAGGGCCCTGGCTACTGGAAATGGAACCAGAGGAGGTGGCAGGAGCAGATAACGGGGTGATGGGCAGAGAGGCCGTGGCCACCTGGATGTATGCTCTGGGGACCATGAAATGGACCCCTCCAGAGCTGATGGTGGAGGGAGTGGGAGCCGTGACCAATGGTGGGGCCATGGTGGGGAGAGCAGCCCCTGCCAGGGGAGGCTTTGTCCTTCAGACGGGGGTCTTGCCCTTCTTCTTCCCTGGCCCATTTTTGCACCATGCGTGGTTGAGATGGAAGTCATGGCAGCAATGGAGTCCCTACCCCTGCCTGCCGCTGCAAGTGCCATGGTGGGGACAGTGGCAATGGACCTCACAGTGGTGGTCACAGTGGTAGTTGCAGAGGGGGAGGGGGGAGCAAGCTGAGGGGAGCAATGGGATCAACTAAAGTTCTAGAATACGGTGGAAATTAATAAAATGCCAATTTCCATGCATGGATTTTGTCAGCATAATTTAGGAAGCTGCTGTGATAATCTGGCTGTATTTGTACTGTTTTTCTTAAAATTTTCTTAGCAAAGTTTATTTAAGCCTTACACAGATCCAAATATACAGTACATCAGCCTGCTATTGTTATACAAGCCATGCCAGGAGGAGAAAGGACTTTAATCCACGTTGATTAATGCAGTCATACAAGCCTGAAAGTGAAGCTATGTGGTATGTATAAATGTACAGTCTCTTTAATTTTTAATCTTTCAGTAATGTTTTTAATGTAAAAAAAATAGCTTTTCAAAAATTTTCAACTCTCCTTCAATTGTTGCAGAGTTCCATTATTGGTAAAAATACTTTGTGTGTGACGGCGGCGGCAGAGTTAATTTACTTACACATTTAACCTATTCTCTTTGGCCTTGTTCTATTACTATTTTAATATTACATCCTACATTTCATGAGATCCATATAGTAAGTAATGAAATCACCAACTGAAAGAAATGTAAAATGTACATGAAGTGTCTGGCAATGCAAAGTTAGGGTCTGATCTTGTAAACGGTTCCAGTGCATAGTTACATTGACTTCAATGAGACTTTGGGTGTGATCCAGTGCCCACTGACATAAAAGGAAGGACTTATGTTGTCCTCATCAGGCATTATGCACAAGTCAGTGGGACTCTATTCACAACAAGAGTTAATCATACATGTAGGAGTGAATGTTTGCAAAATCAAGCCCTAATACTGTATTATATAGGTGTACCTATTGCTTAAGTAACAGTAAAAGTACACATGTGGATTATATTGTCCAGAACAAATGCTATGCAATTACTGTGAATTTATTGATACCTTCACTAGTAAAATCAAGGATGATCAAAAGTAGGGGATGACAAAACAACAATAGTAGAATAGTCACATAGAATCCAGAATCATACACAAATTGCAACAAGGATAATTCACCCCAAAGTTCTTATCAAAAGTGTATTTATTTGTTATGCAAGTATCATTATTCTGCTATTTAAAATGTTTCAGTAAGACAATCAGGGAGAAGAAAAAATGCCAGTTGTCATAGGTGACCAGTGACACAACCCCAGGGCTCAATTTTAGAGTTACCAGAAGCCTTAAGTATGGGCATAGTTGAACTGCACCAGGAGCATACCCAAGACTGATTTATGACTCAGCAAATACTATTTGGACCCTGTTTCCCAGCTTACTCCAGAAAGGAGGTAATCTGTGTCAGCACTTTCCCTGGCATAGATTATTCCTTCATTTCTGATGATTTAACTCTGCTGATGGACCTGTTGAGCAAGGAGGTGGGACAGAGTCCAACTAGCTACCTCTGCAGGATGGAAAATAAGTCACATGAGGACTGTTCTTCCTGCTTTGCTGTAGTCAAATAATGTTGGTAGCCCACGTAGGCACCTAATGTCCTCTTATTTTCCTGAGCAAACACATACGAGGAGACGTGATCTTACCCAAATACTGAAGAGCAAATAATCACAAACAGACCAGAGTGTGAAAATTATTAATCCAAACAATGACATTTGAAGAAAATCAGGCTTGATTTACAAGCAATCTGGCAAATGGACAAGAGAGCTAGCCACAATGAACATTAGTCATAAACTATAGGTCAACCAGTTCTACTCCCATGCATGTCTTCTAGTAACTTCTCTGTCAATTTCCATTACTACAGACACAACAATGAGTAAGGACAAATTGACTGGAAATTGTTTCCTTGTTACTTCACAGTTACTGAAAAAATGTCTCATCATATAAGTTTAGTAGGAGCCTTTAAGAGCTTCCTTTTTTACAGATAATATCCATTATGATTGGCCATGCCTCACATTAGACTTTTATGATCATGCTGTGCTCCTGCTTGTAAGATGTTTAAGTTACATGGCATTTCAATACAAACTGAGAGAGGCATATGTTCCTTCTGTCAGAGAACTGATGGCAGCTTCATTACTTGGAAAGGCAATCTGATAGCTACAATACTGCTACTGAGATGGGATGTTTTTTCCGTTTGCATCCTGCTTAAACAGTAAATAAAAACTATTAAAGTTTCAGCCAGGTTTTCAGACCTACAAAGTAGGCCATAACTTTTGAAGTTCACCACACCAGTGTGTCTATGCATGGGCTTTCTTCTGTGTATTTGCAAACCAATTTAGCTGGTAATACAATATCTATTTGTGTTAAGATTTTCACAGCTGACTAAAATCAGCCACACAACTCCCATTAGTTTAAATGGGAATTTCTGTAGCTAAAACTCCTGTTTGGCTTTGGTTTGGCTTTGAATTTGATTGTGTTTTTAAAGCTTTGTCAAAGGTGACCAAAGCATTAAGTGAATTATTTTTGTTTATGTATTTGAACTAAAATAAATAAAAAGACCTTCCCTTTATGTCATTTAGACATAGAGGTCCAAATTCAAAGTAGGTGAGAGCAGGTGTAACTCTGTTGACTTCAGTGGAGTTCCACTGAGTTTAATGAACTCACATTTAGGCTTAAATCTGGGTTTCTTCAGGTCTGAATAGAGCCCATAAGGTCTGCTGGTTTCTGCACTTGTAATAATAATAAATTGTTGGCATATTAGCAACTCAGTCTATGTGTTTTGTCCAATTGTCAAAGCTGAATGAGAAATGAAGAGCTTGTAAACGTAGAGAAATGTGTTCATCTCACCAGTGATGCAATCTCAGTGAAGGGCTTGCTTTACCATCCTTTTACCTTATTTGTCTCTTACCTAAGAAAAATTGATTAAAAATAGGAAAAGGTCACACTTACATCTGAAATTCAGATTGTATTTTTACTCTAACACTCATTAATATTTGATGTAAATTTCATTAAAAGAAAACTGACTTTAGTATGCAAAAATTTTGAGAAGAGGAAGTAGGATAAAACTGCAATATTTATACAGTCTTTGTCATATTTCCTCTGTTGAAACCAAACCAAGTCCAAAGGGACTTTCTTGGCAGATGCTGCATTACAAGTGGCAGATTTATTGGCATTGAGTGAAGCAATCTAAAACTATCAGTGCCTGCACAATATCTCCAGCATGAACTGAAAACAAAGATTTGATTGTGTCTGTTTATCTGAAAAGATTTATAGAACAGTCCTTTGCTTAGAAAAACATTTGTGTTCTTTATCTGAAATCGTCTCTCTTTTTTTCTTTTTTGAAGTTAAGGAACAGAAAAGTTGCAAAGACTAATCAAATATCAAAGACAATGTTCACTTTCATTTCCCATTCCATGCCATAGGTATATCCACAGAGAGGTAATGTGGTTGAATGGACTGCACATTAGCTCTCAGAGACCTCCTGAGTTCAAATCTGGTTCTGATAATGGCCAGTGTAAACCTGAGCAAAACACTTATTGCTCATTTATTATTTGTATTATAATAGCACCACCAGGACTCAAACAAAATCAGCACCCCATTTCCCTTGGCATTGCAAAAGCACATATAGCCTGATCCAGAACCCACTGAAGTCAGAGTATTTCCACTGACTTCAATAGGCCTTGGATCAGATCCTTTATAAGAGAGAGTCCCTGTTCCAATGAATTTGCAATCTAACTAGACAAGAGACAGGAAAATAGTAATTTGTATTTTTAGTGAGTGCAGGGTATTTTTGTGTGTGCGTGTGTGTTTTGTTTGTTTTTCCTGCTGTACTTTTAAACGTGAACAGTTTTTTTTTTCTTGAATTTAATGTTGTTGATCATTAGGGCTCAGTGTGGAATTCATGCTTTGCTTAAATAATGATGAAGGAAAGTAAATAGTTATTTCATAATTTAAAAAAAATTGCTTTACTTGTTTCACAATTTCTGAGTGCCTTCAAGTTATTTTTTAAGCAAGCCAATGATTATTTCCTGGAGATTAATGTCTAGGTGGGGTTGAAAACCTGAGTCATAGCCAAGGGCTACAGACACTGGTGGATTCCAGTTCCCCAGTATTAGAATGTATTACAATGCTTTCCACTTGAGACAGGCCTTTTCATAGTATTTCAATGTATCACATAACCTCTGGCTTGACTCCATATACAGTCCACACACAGCACTCCTCTGCACACATGGACCCTCAGTCTCCACTACTTTGACCTTGTCTAGTCTTGTACACCTGTGCAGAGAGGATGTAAAACACCACCACTAGTGTAAGGGCTCAGTCCTACACTCATTGAAGTGAAGAGTAAAACTTCTTTTGATTTTAATGGTGCAGGATCAGGCCTTAACTGAGTGGAGGGATTCTGATTGGCAGTGCTAGACACCCATTTTGCACAGGTGTAAATGGCCACACTAGCTAAAAGGAAGAGTGGAAATCAGGCTCATTATCTCATCAGTTCTGGTCTGATAATAAACTGGTAAAAGTTCTGTCTTAGGCTGGTATTGCAAGTTGAAAATGGAGGAGAAAAAAAAGCGTGTGGATTTATTTATGCATTATCCACTTTGAAGAAGTCATGAAAGGGATTTATCTAAAGAATTAGGGCTAGAGTTGTAAAGTTATTTAGGCACCTAAAATGCAGATAAGTGCTTTAGAAAATCCTATTAGACACCTAGGCCCCTTTCTGCCTCTTTAGGTGGGTAAAGACTCCAGGGAAAAAGTCCTGAAGGTCAACAGCTTGGGTAAAATCCAAAGGGCAGCTCAGGAGGAACAGAAGACTCTTCTATTTATGTTTCCTCTGGGACAATTTTTAAAGTTTATTAGAGGTATCCCACTTGGGGCTGCTGAGATTGATAGAAGGCCACAAAGAGACACTGCAGAAGCCAACTCTGCCACAAATGAGCAGAGCTGTGCAAATAACTATTTCCTGCCTTGCTGGCAGTTCCAAAAATATTTTTAGAAAATCATTTCGGGTCACCTGAAACTAATATTTTTCAGAATTTTTGACAAATCTAAAAGTCAGAAAAAAATTCATTTCAGGTCAAATATAATGTTTTGTTTTGCTTCCAAGCAGTTTTTCCTGATTTTTTTGAAATTATAATAAAAGCAAAAGAAATCTGAAAACAGATTCATTTGATCCAACTATACATTTTTCATTAAATAAAGTTTCACCCAGTTCTAATACTGGCCCCCAAATTTAATTGACCAAGCCATGGTGTAATCCTGAATAGGTTAAAACAAATAAACGGGATTTGCAGTAGCTACATCTGCAAATTAAATGGCAAAGAATGCTTCATTTCTAATGAAAGATATTGTATCACAGCACCTTAAATCTTGCAACAATTAAGCAATTCAGCTTTGAACAGCAGTTGCTGAAAGCTCTGAGAGTGACTTATTCCTCTTTAATAGACTGTACAATTCACATCAGGTGGCATGTATATTTTTGGAGAATCATCAGCTCAGCTTTCACAAGTACTCACAAGAAACATGATTTAATATGCCAAGCCGGTTTAATGTCATTTGGGGGAAAAAAGTGTCTCTGAAGTCGAGAGGGGAACAAGAACATACCTAACAGATTTAAGCATCTTCATCAATTCAAGAAACTGACCCTTCCCCTGTGAGAAAAATTCAACTACCTCAGTACCCTAGGAATACTTTCCACATAAAGCAACATAAATGCTTTAAAGTTGTCATGGTTTAATGAAGTTTCCCAGGAATCTTTGCATCTCTGGAGTGTGCTCAAAACATGGTGCTCAAGGGGTTAATAACATTTTAATAGCAGATAGTTGGATTTTATCTTCACGGAGAATCAGAAGAATAGGCTTTGCAAAAAAGCATCTGTGTAAAGCCCATCCACATTTAGATTTTCAATAACCTACAATTCACATCTGAACACAGTTTTTTATAGTTACCCATGTTCCACTTTCACATCTCCCAGCTTTTCAGTTATCTGCAGCTTCCAAGAGCTGGAGTACAAATTATGATCTCAAAAGCATATGCCAAGAATTATAAAAAGGAACTAGTTTTACTTATTTGTTTTCTTACCTTATTTTTGCTTTAATAACATATGGGTCTGCATTATAATGTGCAGTGGGTTGCCAAAAGAAAACTATAGACTCACTTTCACTTCTACAGAAAATTAATAAAATTCTACCCTCAGGAAAAACTGAATTTACTTCAAGGGATAGTTCACTATTTTCACACTGAATATAGGTTTTTTGCAGCAATGGACACTTTCCAGCCTTATTCCTAGAAAATAGTTGAGGGAATAACACATCAGATGTGATTCTGATTCAATCTGCATGCATTGCAAGGAGCCTGGCAGGATTTACACCCTTGCACAAGAGCTGGATGTAATGCCAATTCTAGCAATCCCCTAAGCACAAAGGGCTTGATCCAACAAACAATTATAATCAGTGGAAAGGCTTTCATTCACTACAAAAGGACTTGCATCAGGCCTCAAAACAGTTCCAGACTGGCACTCCCAGAGGCTTACAAAAGTGGACACTACAAACACTGCACCCATAAAGAGGCACAATGGTTGGGCCAAACCTTGTGCTCCTGGACATGTGGGGCCTGATTCTTTACTGTCTTGCAAAGGCATTTTCAAGTTGAAACATCATAATTTCTTGTAAAAATAAGTTGCTCCCTCTGTCTTGTAACTGAGGAATGCTGTGCAGTAAGTATCATGTAGTAAAAGGTAGAACACACTGCAAAAGGGAGAATGTCTAGATTAGCGAGCCACGTATCAGACCTCCTTTGTTTACTCAGTGAGCACTCGTAAAGTGGCATTTGAACAAGTCTGATTTTTCATTTCTCTAGCTTTTTAATTTCCCTCTGTTGCCTTCCCAGAAGCAAAGTGCATTCAGCTGCCGCAAGGAAGAGTCATTTTCCCCTCAACTGTGCTTGCAAGAAACACCGCCTTTCTTTGCTTTATATGAGGATCATAGCTCCCTCTGGCACTGTGTGGGGATTTTTGCCATGTATTTGATGCCACAGACCTTCTTTTTAAAGGTAAGTCATGTAATCAAATAGATTTAAAAAATAAGTACATGTTTAAGGTACATTAAAAGATTAGCGTGTCACCCATGTCCCTTTAGCGAATGGACAAATTGTCTATGCAGACAGGAATGAGCAAGAAACATATGTTTTCCTTTAAGGGTGATTGTCTCATTCGCTATAAAAGTGTTTTGAAACGATCTCAGAGAGCGCTCCCCCATGTGCTAAGATTATTGTTCTCTCAGCACACACTGAAGGCAGTCAGTAGTGCATGCAGAGTGTCAGCCAATTTTCAGATATAGAGGCACAGTGGGGAGTGCAAGGACAGGAGGGTAGAAGCATAACTTCATGTTCTGCACTAATCTGGGGGTTCTGCCAAAGCCTGAAGTCTGTTACGTGGGCACAATATGGAAGCATTCGGTTTCCGCATTACACTTAAGACTCTGTAGAAATCTCACTTGTGGCCAAAACTGCATAGCTTAACATTTTGTGGACCAAATCCCGAGGATCATGAGAAGTAAATGAGAAATTCTGCAGATATTATTGAACGTGAGGCAAACTAGTTGTTTTCCTAAAGTGACAGAGGGTGAAATCCTGGCTCCAGTGAAGTCAATGGTAAAACTCCCACTGTGGTCGATGGAGTCAGGATTTTGCTGCAAGGTGCTGAGCACCTCCTGTAATGTGCTGAGCACCATGCTCACATCTGTGTGCACTGAAGGTGCTCATGGCCTTGCAGGCTATAGTGAGCTCTCTCCCAGCAGCATATTCTGAAACGTTCACTATGCACTAGAGAATGCATAAGTCAGATTTCCCATCTCCGTTTGTTTCAAGCATCTGCCACAGATTTTTTTCCTCAGTGGTTTGGAACTGACATGGCTTTAACTGAATCTCTTGGATTGTGCAGAGCAGGTGACAATCTGAACTCATTTCCTTCCTCTATCTAATAGCTTCTTGTCAAAGGAAGGGAGAGTTATTTTCTTTACTTCCTTCCAGGGGGTGAAGTAAAGGTTATTTACTGATATTTTCCATACGTTCTCAGCTCATATAGCCTGCTTCAACCAAAACATCTGACACAAGCAAAACCCTGGAACTGAAAGCGAGGTGTGTGTGGCGGGGGAGGGGGGTGTAATTTTAATGCACATTTTTAATATGATAAATTATAGTCCCAGATCACCCTGTCTAATGGACAAATGCACAGAGTGGGGCCAGGGAGGAAAGAACACTGAAATTTCTGTAAGGATCCACACATCTAGGCCTGCTGGTCCCTGAGCAACTGCTCCATCCACGCTACCGCCCAACAGCTCTGGTAGAACAGTGACTGACAGACTCTGAGCCCTGTGGGCCCAAGATTCACAGGATGTGCTGCCCACAAAGATCCTGACTGGCAGTGCTTCTGGGACTCCTGATTGGTCTAGGCACTCTACTTAAGCCTGGAAGGGTCACCAGGAAGTTGTCTAGGCAATTAGGCAGATCCCTTCCAGGATGCTATGACAGACCTTGCTCCAAATCCTGCCCCAGCCTGTTCCTTTTCCTGTTCCCATTCCCATCCCAGCCTGTACCTGTTCCTGCCCCAACTTCATTTCAACTTCTGACTCCAACTGCCGGCTACAATTTCTGACGCCAACTCTGGCTTACTCATTGGCTTCAGCTTCTGACTCAGACTCTGACCCTAGGCTTTGCTTCCTAGCTTTTGGCTCCAGCTCTACCCATTAGGCATGGCTGCCCATTCCCCAGCCATTACAGTTCCCCCCCGCAAAGTTATGTGACAAGCATCCCACCAAAAGTAGGCATTCAAATGTTGTAGGGCAGGATCCCTGGAGAAGGACCATACAGTGATATGGAGGCTGGAGTCATTCATGTGGACAGTTCATGACTCCTCTACCCCAGGTTCCCCAGCATTATGGTTTCTACAGGACTAAGAATAAAAATGCACAGGATTTTCCTCACGGGATCAGCCCATGGATCCATTAAGTTATATAACTCTCCTCCAAAAGGGAAGAGTACTTGGTACTTTAAAGAAACAAGCTCCACAAACTCTATTTTAATGGACATAATCAACTGTAGAATATTGCACAGGGTTAAAAAAATTCCTTCTTGATCTCTTGAGGTTGTGCCTAGGAGCATAAAATTTTATATTTCTTGTCACCCATATTGACCTATATTATTCTTTGTTATTAAACTATCCCATCTTTTAAAATACCCTGCCACAATATTTGACTTGACGGCCTCCTGTACTATTGAATTCCGCAGACTGACTATGGTATGTGCTGCATGAAGCATAATTTCCTTTTATTTGTTCTAGTGTTCTTTGTGTAACTGATGCAATTTTATATGGTATAAATAGTTTTAAAAGTTAATAGGAGTAGAAAGCAGTTTCTAAATTCTTACCGACACAATGTATCTTTTATAATGATATCCTAGTTGACTTCTTAAATTTCATATGATGTTGTATGCATGTTTAGGTAGGATTTAGCTAATGGAATTTTGGAGCTTGGTTTGGAATGTTGTCTGAAGCAAAACAATCCATGAAATGTGTTTCTAGAAATACATGTATTTATTCTTAGGATGTATCAAGTTTAGATCGATCATTCTTTTCATCTAATTCATTTCTCTTAGTAGTGACACATACCATGTGGGTTTCGTCACAAAAGCAATGCAATGGCCAGAAATTCCATTAAAAACATAGATGTGTATATAGGTTTGACATGTATGAATTTACATATTGTGTGCCTCATTGTTCTCATTTTTCTCAGTCTCCTCACTCTGGGCCTTCATTCATTCCATACCTCCCGTATCCATAGAATGCCCTTCTGAAAAACCCCAAATACTTCCTAAGAACTCACTGCTGCTGTCACCTTTGAAAAGTGAGTTAATAAAATATCCACAAAAAACAAATTGCATCCATAACAATTATGTCTATCATCTTTATTAGACTTATTATTGCACTCTAGGTACATCCAAGCATCTTTTTTATTGACTTACATGCAAATTTCACCACTGTTGCCCACAAAGAGTAGTAACGTATCCTGCAATGAGTCCTATTGATTTCAATGGGACTGTATAGGGATGCAGGCTGACAGAATCTTTCCATAAATCCCAGAAATAAGCCCAATACAGCACCTGGAAACCAAATATCACCTCAGTACTCTAAGTTTTTAGGAGCTGGCTCAGCTTTGGAGTGAGCTTCAGGAGGCTGAACATCTCACTACTGCCTTGCTTTCAGAGGAAGGGGTGAGAAGAGTTCCTTTTCAATATACTGTCCTAAAAAAAAAATTCTCTCAGGGCGGAGAAAGTAGGATCATTCAAAATCTGCCATGATTGGGTGGCAAACCTAGCTCTATAGTTCAGTTCTTAGGGTTGGAGGCAACCCCACCTCTTCAGGTTTTGCCTCTATTTGAGTTCATAGCTACTCATCTCTTTTGAAAGCTTGATATGTTCCCACTCTGTAGGGCCAGGGATGATTTTTCCCACATTGAGTGAAGTTAGATCCATAACACAGTTCCCCCTTTACATTTTTTAAAGTAATTTGTTAATGAATAAACCAAAGGGAAAGTGAGAGGGGAGTTCCTTTTAGTAAATATTTGCCATTCTAGTTCTAGGGGCAGAATCTCAGGAGAAACTTCCCTGTGCTTTCTGTTCCACATTCGGTCTTGACTCTTGATCGTCAGGATTCCAAGGAAGCACAAAGAGACATTGTCTTCTCAGCTTCTTATCTTGGAGGCCTCAGAACTGTACGATTGAAAAGCACACTGGGTTTGTTCCAGCTTTGTCCTCTGATGTCGGAGCTGTTTCAAGCTTTCGGCAGCATTTTAAACACTCTGCAGCTGCTGCATAAGATACCCTTCTTGTGTGGCAGTACAGAGTCACCATCAAAGATCACTCTGTTCTCCGTTTGACATGTGCCATTACAAGTCTGTGGATTTGGTCATATGCTACAGTTATTCATTTCTCATCTGGACTGAGAACAGAACTAGAGATCATTTGCTTCCCATATACAACACCTGAAATGTTTCTTTTCTACCCATTCTCTTTCTCTGATAAAAGGCTAGTGAACCTTGTCTTCCAGTTTTATTGCAATGCAGTACTATCATCCTTTTAATTAAAGATAGGCTTGTGTCAAAAAGCTCACATCTAGTCCCACGTCTGAACTTCCCCTGGCTTTGGTGATGTTTAAATCTGGGTTGCTTCTTCAGCCCACTGTAGAGATGAACTAGAGAGATCTAGTTTTGGCCAAGTAGTTAGGAATATACCATGCTGACCATTCTGCTAGGGAGGAGGGGGATCCAGGGCAATATGTTGAGGGATAGGCATAGCATAGGCATAGGCATGGGCGTGGGCATGATACACACATTTCTCCTGTATCACATGTATCTCTGAGTTCTGCACAGGTCTGAGGCCATGATCCTTGCCTCTTCTGGACCAATGCTAATTATTCAAACAGGTTAGACTTTTAACTAATTTATCTGAGTTTTGCACCAACAGGAAAAATATGGACCCACTGATAAGTAGAGCTGGGTGGGGAAAAGTTTCCCATCTCACAAAAGTTTGCGATTTTGAAACTTTCAACATTTCAAAACATTTCAAGATTGAAGATAATCATTGTAAAACTAAGTAAATAAAAATGGTCATAATCTCAAAAAAATGCCACACTGAATATCTGGAAAAAAAATTTGTTTTGGGTTAATCAAAATGTTTCATTTCAATAATTGTGAAAAGTTTTGTTTCAATTTTGACCATTTTTATTTACTTTTTTTTATTATGGTTAGCATAAATCTTGAAATAAAAAGTCATGTTGAACTGCTAAACCACAATTTTTCAATGAAAAATGTCAAAGTAAAACATTTCAACAACTGTGAATTTATTTTTTCCTATTTGAAAAATTTGTCAAAGTCACTTCAACCTGCAGACACATTTTGGTTTTGACAAATCAATGTTTTCCAGTGAAAAAAGTGTTTTGTCAAAGATTCCTGCCCAGCTGTAATTATAATTAATTGGAGAATCTTCAGGATGAAGGAATCCATAGACTACAAATATAGGTGAAGAAAAGAAAGATAGTTACATTTTTAATGCAGTGGCTGAGACTCAGGAGATCTGAATTATCTTACTGTTTGTACCCCAGTTTTCTGATATTTGGATGTTTCATTTATTCTCAGTTTCACTTCAACATTTGTAAAAGGGGAATGTTATTGTTTAACTGATGATCTACTCAAATGTGCTAGACACTTTTAAAAGAGAGAGAGAGAGAATCCCTGCCCAAAAGAGGGTACAGTCCATACACGGGATAAATTAATTAATATTTGTGATTTGCAATGTTGTCATAGCCACATTGATCTCAGGGTATTAGAGACACAAAGTGGGTGAGGTAATATCTTTTATTAGACCAAGTTCTGTTGGTGAAAGAGACAAGTTGCCAGCTACACAAGCTCTTCAGGTTTATTTGTGAGGGACTCGAGTACTATGGTGGCAAGTGCCTTAAAAAAACCACTTATGACTGATTAACATAATATATTACAAATATTAGAGAGGATTGCCAGTTGGGAAGTGGAGCCTAGCAGTGGGATAAAGCACTGCAGTGGGACTCAGCAGAATTGATTTTATTCCTAACTTTGCCATTGGCTTGCAAGGAGATAGGCAAGTGTTGTTGCTGCTGCTCTATGCCTCAGTTTCCCCTTCTATAAAGATATTGACCTCCTTTGTACATTGTTTTGGGAACAAATAATGGAGAACTAGCTTGTCTGATAATTATTAAATTCAGAGCCAGGTTTTGACCTCACTGAGTCTTTTATTTGATTTTGAGATTTCACTTTACTTCACTTTAAAGACTTCTTTGTAGTTGTACAATTGTGATACAGGTCCATTCACCACTAAGGGAGCCTCCTCCTGGCCACTCTATGGATTAGCTCTGTTCACAACCCATTCCCCTTTCTGCCACTAGTTCACACACCTTGCCTCCTCTTTCTGCAACTCAAGGTACTTACTCTGCATGACCTGGTCATCCAGCCAGATCACTATGCAAGTTTTTCCCTCCTGTGGTACCAAAGTCCCACAGGCCATATAATATCATGCAGTCTCCAATTCCACTGCCCTGACTATGCCACTTCCCCAGTGGCTGGTAGGGAAACCCAGATCCACCATTTACTACATGTTCCAATCTAGAGGCCCTATGTCTGCAACAGTGGTCTTTCTCCCAAACCCTGTTGCTCTTTCCCTAAACACCTTTCTACATCTTCTGGCTCCCTCTTCTAGTCTTACTAGCCCAAACTCCAAATAGCTACAGACTACTTAGCTCCAAACACACAGCCTTTCTCCCAGGGAATAACTCTACAGTCTTCCCTTATAGGTACTTTCTACTCCTTATGTCCTGCATTTATACCAGCCCTCCCCCCCCCCCCCATCCTTCTCAGCTGGTCTCCATCATCAATCAGCCTCTCAAGCCCCTCCACCCCTAACTCTCTCTCAGGTGCAGCCTATCAGTTTAATTCACCTAATTTCACCTGCTCTGCTTCAGGTGGGGGTGAACACTCCATCACAAGTTGGTATAGCCAAGAAAAAAGCAGGATGGTCAAAAATGAATACCTATTTTCACAAAAAGAAAATAAACATAATTTCAAGGTTGTTTTCATTTAAATTGTTTGAACTAGACCCAACTTTTGCTTTTTAATTTTTTTGCCATTTTTTTACATTTAATTATTTTTTGTAAAAACATTAATCATCTCAAAATGGCTATAGAAACTTTTTGCTTATTGAAAGTGTAAAACAAAAACATTCAGTAACCATTTTAATATTTTTTTCAGTAATGTTTCTGACAAAAAAATTAAGTATTAAGAAGGTACATATTTTGTGAAAAACAATATTTTGAAAATGTCAACATTTCATGAAAAATTTCATTTTAGAAAACAAGACTTTTTTTTAACCAAAAAAAAAAAAAAAAAAAAAAAGAATTAGAGAATTTCAACCACTCTAGAAATATGTGAGATGTAGTTTGCTTTGGAATAGTCTGCCAACAGAAGTGTTAAAAGCCCCATCATTTGGGAATTTTACTCTTACACATGCCAAAACACTAAAAGCACAGGAGATCAAACCTGCATAGGCATTATGATGGATTGGATAATCTAATAGTTTCTTTCACTGTCTAGTTTCTATGATTCTGTGACTATTGGAACTAAGATCTGCTGTGCAGATCTGACAGCAGAATTTACCTCCATGTTAGGTTTCACATCCATGCATTTATATCCAGATGTTTTCATATATATACATGTATACCCTGAAGTGTGTATAATTAGAACTGCAACTACATTTAAATACAAATGTCTTCAATGCGAGAGCACATCATCCAATATCCTTTGTATTTCCAGTGAGCTGTTTGCCATGGATCTTTTCCATCATAATACAACATCTTCTCATTTGAGTCAGTAGTTCAAACTATCTGTGTAACACATTGCAGCTGATGCTCATTAACAATATCTATTGGCTGTTGGTACCTAGATTTTATGAGGATCTCTGCCAAGAAATGTTACTTAAGATATGCTTAACCACCTGGTGAGTGTCTTTTGTATATTTTTGTGTTTCAAAAAATGTGTCCCCAGGATATTAAAACTAGGGAATTATTCTAATGTGGTGTTCCAAATTCTGCACTGAAGTCAGCTGTTACAATTAATTAGTTGTGTTACTTAATCCTACTTTAAATCCCTTATGGTTCTGTGCTCCATTGACAGTCTAGTAATGTCCCTTATAGCATCTCAGATTAAATTGTGACAAAGATAAAAGCAGCAAAGAAATAGTTTATCTCTTCTAATCCAACCATCCACATGAAGATGAACTCAGTTTCCTTAAACTATTTGCCAGTAGTAGCCTATATTACAAAACTATCCCATAAACCATCCTATAAAATCCACAGCATTGGAAAAGACATCACTTTTTGAATCACTCCAGTTTAGCTTTCAAAATGATTTCAAAGGATTTTATAAAATGCTCAGTATTATGTTTATGAACTTGAGGTCTTGAACTGGTGATAGTGGTTAATGTTTGGAAGAAATGAGAAAGTGAGGAGATTCCATGGGATTAATTGTAATGACATCTTTCAAAAACAGCCCAATAAATCTTCAAAAATGTTTGACATCTGGTGCGGCAAAGAGCTGAAAGGCAACAGTATAGGGAATGCCCCAAGTTAAATTTATAATTTTTAATTTAAAAAAATGAAACTATTTACATTATTACTATTCATGGCCCTGATCCAGCAAAGCACTTAAGCATGTGCTTAAATATAAGAATGAGAGAAGTCCCATTTCACTCCCCGTCATTATTAAAAGTAATATATCAAATACAGCATTTTTATGTAAATGTTACTTTAAACCATTTCTATTGCAGCTATCCTTACTTTACTGGACCATTCATGTGTTGTACAGGATCTTTTGTGTTAGTAAATACTATGAAAGTTGTTGTTCTTATTGAAGCCAGGTTTCACAGAAAAGGTTCTATTCCAGTCAGTGAATCTGGGTGAATCACTTAATGTTTGTACCTCAGTTTCTCCATGTGTAAAGCGGGCATAAAATACATACCTATCTCCTGAGGGTGTTATGAAGTTTAATTACATTTGGAAAGTACTTTGAGCTCCTTGAAAGGAAGATCTATAGAAGTGCAAAATATTATAAATGTCTTAATACTTCTCTTGACAATGTAATGTTTACCCAAATCTATATACACACCTAGTCTAGATCCTGTAAACTATTATTCTATTCAATAAATTAACTTACGGTGATAACTGAATAAATAACTGTTTTGGTTTTTCTTGATTGGCAGCAGGTCCTAAAAAAGTGAGGGGAAAATATTTACTTCAGGATGAACCAGATCTGAATTTTTTATAAATGGAAAGAATCCACTCAGGGTCTGCTCTAGAGTAGCTATCTGAAGTTGGATCCCCCACATCCCTGGTGAGTACCCTAATTGCTGGGTGAAGGTTTTGGAGGAGGTGAAGGGATGGTAGCACCAGCCCCATCACCTCCTCTTCCACCAGCCCTTTTGTGAATGGCCAAAATTATTAGCATCAAATTCACAAATAGTTTTAGATTGACTGAAACTGCATTTTTTGTCTGAAAAGATACATAGAGCTGGGTGAAACAGAATCTGTCTCATTACTTATCGTGAGTAGCAGCTTTCTCCATGACAGGTCTCATTGATTTCAATGACACTATTATTCCTGATGAGTAAGGATATCCAAATCTGACCCCATGAGAGAAAGGGTTTGGAGGAATGGGTCACTATTATTTAAAATGATCTGATATATTGTAACCAGGCTCAGAAAAAAAATTGATATAAAATAAAAATGCCTTTCCCACTCCATGGGGGAAAAATTGTCAAACTCCTTTCCCCGCATCTCTGTTTTATAACCAGATCTTTGTAGTACTATATTTTCACTTCACTTTTCTTCTTTTACTTGTCTGTTTTTTGAGTGAACCAAATAGGGTCTTGCATAAACCTTTACTTATGTGAATAGTCCTATTCATTACATGACACTACTCCCTTGAGTAAAGACGTTCTTATATAAATAAACATTCACAGGATTGCATCCTAGATTTGAAAAGACCGTGTTATGTCTGAACTTCCGGATTTGGCAGCCCCTGGTATTTACCTCATTGTGTCCCTGCTCTGTCTTTCTAATCATTAGCAAATGTATTTGTCCCAAAGATGTACATTCAGGCACAAAACATACTGATTGTCCAACACTTCCACCTGACAGCATTGTCTTAATCTGCACTCAGAGGAATTACAGTACTTTATTAGAAATGAGTGACGTTAAAAATTGTAGCAATATAATTTGTTTAAGTATCCTGATATTCAGATACAAATCGGAAATAGTGGCTGGGCTAGAGATCTCATGAAAACATGCTTTCTCAAGGTATTTTGGTGCTTCTACCTTTTAGTCCTGTGTGAAATGAGGAAGAGCACAGAAATGAGAAAAATGAAAATAAAAAATTGAAGCAAACTTTTCCCATAGCTCTTCTATGGTTCTGAACTGGAAGGACTATTACAAACTTTCAGAAACTCCAGCTGTGTTTCTTATCTCTGCTGAAGTAACTAAGTGCAGCAAATATGAGGTAACTCACAACTTATAGACATTCTCATAATGTTTACAAATGATAACTTTCTCCTTAGTTTGTTACTGAGCTTGGCTGACTTTTTTTTTACTTGACTCTTTATGTCATTCTGTGATATTATTTCCCATCACTTGTTCTGCAGCTGTTGTACTTCAGTAACCACAAATGTTTTACCTTCCAAGGACTTGTGCACATTTAGCCATATCTATATTTTCTCTAACATGTTCTGATGATTTGATGTGAAAATCCTGGCAACGTGGAAATAATAGCCAAAGCTCTCAAGAGACTCTTGACTTCCTTCCTCAGGACATCACCTCAGCCCCTGAAGAACATTGTCATGGACTTTACTGTTGCTTCCGTTGTCCAAGAGACAGTTCACAGAAATCTTCATTTCCTTACAAAGCCACACACTGTGTGGCCTAAACAGGGTCAGGAACTCTGCAAACAAGGCCAATCTCCTTCGATACATGCGTGCATGCACAAACAAACAGTGCACCGTACTATAAGGCATGGCATTGCTTTATAACAGACCTACCTCTTATGTATGTTTGGCTAAACATCTCTTCCACTGTTCATTTTTTTAAATGAAAGCCCATTATATAACTAAACTCAGATGCATCTTTATGTAGATATGCATGAAGTAAATGCTGTTCACGTGGAAAAGTAAAGCAATGTAACTTTAGCTGGGCTTCCTCACCCACCAACCAGGACCTGGACTAAGTATCCGACAAGTATCATAAGTATCACCTTTTACTTATGTGAGTAGTGTACAGGCAGTGGGGTTGCTCCACCTACTTCACTGGGACTTCTCACTTAAGTAGAGATTAAGGGCCTGATTTTTAAACAATTTAAGGTGCCTATCTATTTCTTTAGGGCCTGATCCATTGAAGGTACCAGACAGACTCCCATTGACTTTGGATCAAGCATGACTGTTTGCAGCATCAAGTGAAAAATTGTTCCAATCTGTATTTAAGCAAAGTGTTATACATCCTAAATACGACACACCATTTGGGAAGACTCAGCATAATATTAATATAATGCTGTATTCTTAGATCTGTCGGATGTTTTTTGTGGAAATGAGAGATAATAGAAATACTACAGAACAATAGAAGTCTGCAGGGAATTTTGGCAATATCTTTGGAGATTTACTTTCTCAAATCCACAAAGGGATTATTCAAACTATGGGGAGTTATATAAAGTCTACAGAATTTCTGCAAAGAGTTTTTCTTGTTTTAGTTTTCTTTATTCTTTAGATGACCTGCATAACTCATTTGGGAGCTTTTCATTCATGGGCAGTGTGGTCACATCAAAGTCATGCCAGTAAAACCTATATACTTTATCATACCATGCTTTCATGTTTTGTATGTATATAATGGACCAGACCCTCAGTTAGCATAAATCAGAGTGGCTCTACTGATGCTAACAGGACCTCAGTTATGCCAGCTGAGGAGCTGAACAATTGGCCTCAGTGGGAGTAGGACTAGGACTTGAATGCATCTAGTTTTGAACTTTGTGGCTTATATAAATATGAACATAGATGTGTTTTTTGTTATTTGTACATTCCAGATATTTTAAGTGGGATTTGTACATATTTAAGAATAAAGCACTATATGTGTGTTTTACAGATATTTGATCTTACCTCGAAGGCAAGATATTCCTTCCATTTAAAGGTGTTTTAACCTCTCTCTCTTCTAAGTCCTGACTACAACAATCAAGAAATGTTTCAATCAAGATCAGAAAGCTTGTTGTGTGCCACCAGTCATTTCCTTTTGCTGCTTCCAAACCTTCAGCTGTTCCCCTTCACTGAACACAATGCCAATTTGCTAATCTAGGCAAAAAAAAAAAAAGGAAAGAAAGCTTGCATTGCTAGATTCCTTATATGATGGCGGAAAGCAATTCACACAAACTACTTAAACCGCTCCATCTTTCACAAATATCCCACATTTGTTTCTTTGGTTACCTTTCTTCATATTACTTTAGATTTGTTTAGGTTCATACAGTTTTAGCTCATAGATTGCCCCTGGGGGTTGTTGTGGAATGTCAGAAGGGTTGCAATATTTATTTTATAGTTGGGAACTGGAAATCCCATTTGGTCTTTATCAAAAGATGACCTGAACCACAGTCCATTTCCTGAACTGAATCAAAAATGAAACCCTTTTCTGCACATTTGAAAAGTTTTGGATAAGATGCAGTTTTTGTCTCGCAGACGCTCTGTCCTGCTTCCCCCAACAGAAATATATATTTAAACCAGCAACTTCATTATTTTTACAAAGGAGAATACATCCCCTTCAGTTGCCCAGCAACTTGATATCTAATTGGATTGTTAAATCATACACACATGCGTGCACACACACACACACACAAATCCTGATTCTTAGCTGTATTTGAAATGTGAGTAGAAATGACTTGATGCATACTAAGAAGTCTTATTTAATCGATGAGTTCCATTTATTCATTGAGGTCTCACTACACCATGAACATTAAATTATTGTTCTCTTGGATTTATAGTAATGATATAGCTATTTCTCTTGAATTTTTCTGTGTAAAATGTATATAACAAGCTATTATATAAGGCCATTATGCAAATTCCTGGCATTTTTGTGTGTAGTGATGGGATGAACCAGAACTCTGGATGAACCAAATCTTGGGGAAATCCAGTTTGATGTTTGCAGCTAGCCAGTGTCTGCATAACGGACCAAGCCTAAATCCTGGATTTGAACAACCCAGGATGGAGACTGGGCGAGGGCAGATAGTTGATGGTAAATGGTTGAGAAGATGATGCTGACTGGGAGACCAAGTGAGAAGACTGGGTAATGGGTAAACACATGTTGGCAGGCAAGAATCTGGTTATGAGTGTTGGTGGTAGAAGGGATTGTGAGTGGCTGTCAAGGGAAGTTTGTGAGTGGTTAAGTGAAGGTGAG
Source organism: Emydura macquarii macquarii (assembly GCF_026122565.2). Classification (NCBI taxonomy): domain Eukaryota; kingdom Metazoa; phylum Chordata; order Testudines; family Chelidae; genus Emydura; species Emydura macquarii. The sequence goes on from NW_027131390.1 coordinate 87,092,863, forward strand.
TGCTGGGAGGAGTGAGCATCCTTTTCTCTCCACTCTCCAGCTGCCAACACCATGCCCCATGACTCTCCCTGCTCCCCATAATGCACTTCTTCCACACATGCCACATGTCCCAGCATTTCACTGTGAAAATCAAAGCATCCTGTGTGTATGCAGGAATTTCCCTACCATTGCCCACAACCACTGCCAGGTGAGCACCAGCCACCAGTGGCTTAGAAGCAGATCCAGCACCCACTGAAGTCAATGAGAAGATTTCAGTGGATGTTGGACTGCACCCTCACACTTAGAAATGCTTTAATACTTGTTTCATAGCACTTCTGCAAAACTGCATGATATTTTGAGGGCTGATAATCAGCTGCAATTTGCAGTTGAAGGCCATATTATCACTGAGTTGTACTTAACCTTGACATCTGTGTAATTGAATTTGAAATGCTAACACATATATTAATGATATCATCCTAGCCTTGGACTGTATTTAAGCTCAATTTAACATCGTTAAGGCTCAGAAAGGGTTTGAGACTTGAAGGGAAAAATGCAGTTGGAACTTTGCTTTATGCATTCTTTACGTTGCTGCTTAAATCAATCTGAAAATGGACACTTAAAGATGCCCACAGATTGTGCAATTAAAAGCACCGTGTATGCAATCCTTCAAGGACAGCTACGGAGAGGGATTGTGCCTCATGAGATGCAGTCCTTCCCACAGCGCTTTGGTGTGCAGGTGTATGTAGGTTGCATTATTCTGCTGCAGCCTGCTTTCACTGGCACAGCTAGTTAACTTCACAGTCAGGTTCATGGGAGGGAAGAGAAGAAATTCTCTTGCTTCCTCCTCCTCCCCCACCACCTTTATGATGATTTGTGTCCCTGGCAGTGCTAGGTGGGAGCTTCATGGTTGACATCAGACAGTCTAGGCACTGCATGATCTATGAATCAAGTCAGTGCTAAATGTATGCAAATCCAAAAGATCAGAATAGAGCCCCAAGTGGACAGTGTATCCATGGAAACAGGCAATATTCTTATAACTCACTTCAGTACATATTATTTTATGGCTAGCATGTTGTTGTCGAAACTACCCAGCGGCTTCTTTGTTCAATCATTTATATATGTATATCATTCTTTTTCATGAGACTCTCCAAATCTTTTATGTGACAGTTCATTTTACAGCATCTAATTTTCACGCTTAACACAAAAAGGGGAATGAGAAAGAGGGACAGAGATTAATCACTGGCAAAATTATAGTTATGTCACAGATAAGAATTTGCAGAATCTTCTCTTTTATTATAGCTGAGCAACTGCTCTGTAAACTCTGTACATTTTTGTGACAAAACGGAGCATATTGCCAAAGCACAACCGAATAAAAACACCAAACCTGGACCTTTGCTCTCTGGGAGTTCAGGAGAGCTGACAGCAGAACCCTGAGGAGGGGGGAGAAGTTGGGCACCTTCCCCTTCAGTGATCTACTTGTGGGGGAAGGGAAATGGAGCCATCTGTGCCCTCCTTTTCCCTCCTCTACAGATTTCCTCTGTCACCTGTAATTTCTCCTCCTGGCTGCTTCACCCAGTAGAGAGGAGGGGCACCAGGGCTCCCTTTCCCTCCACTACTCCCTGAACAAGTGAAGGACCCCAGAACCCCTCCATCTTTCCCATGTTGCCTCCAGGAGTAGGGAAGGGTCTCCAGGCTCACCCTTCTACCTGATGCGGCTGTTTCTAGGGAGGAAGGGGAGGTTAGAGCAGTGCAGAAATGTTGGGAGGAAAGGATGGAGTCTGAGATGTGCTGTGGGGTATGTTGGGGGGGTATGTACCTCTGCCCCCAAAACTTCCCCATATCCATAACCCTCGTTTCTGTCCCCTTTCAAAATATGCCCCAACAGGGCTGAGAGACCAGGATGGGGAGCTGGGAATGAGCATGTTCCATGCATGGCACAGGAAGACAGCACCGAGGTTGGGTGGGAAACTGAGAATGCACATGCTTGTAGTATATGCCAAAAACACAGTCTGAGAATGAGGTGGATAGCTGAGACAGGTTTTCTCAGTCCATGGCACAGGCCCACAAGCACTGAAATCTTGGAAGATGGGAATGAGAACATCCACTGAGATGAGGGATTTTAGTGAGATCTCGATACATTGGAGAACTGGGATATAGACAACAAAATGAAATTCACCAAAGACAACTGTAAAGTGCTACTCTTAGAGAAGAAAACCAAATGCACAAATACAGAATGGGATTCAGAGGTGAGGGACAAAGATGATAAATGGGATGGAATGTAAGCCATACAGACAAAGGCTGAAGTAATGAGTATGTTTAGTTTGGAAAAGAGGAGATTGAGGGGGAACATGATAGCAGTCCTCAAATACTTGAAAGCCTGCCATAAAAAGATGGAGAAAAATTGTTCTTTCTTGCCACATAGGGCTGGAGAAGAGGCAGTGGGTTCAAACTGCAGCATAGCAGATTCAGATTAAATCTCAGGAAAAACTTCCTAACTATAAGAACTGTAGGACAATGGAAGAGACTGCCTAGGGAAGGTTGGATGTTCCTTCAGTGGAGGTTTTCAAAAGGAGGCTGGATAGCCATCTGTGTTGGATGTTTTAACCACAACAAATCCTGCATCTTGGCAGGGAGTTAGACTAGATGACCCTTGTGGTCCCTTCCAACCCTATTATTCTATTAATTGAGCAGTTCACACACCTCAGAACTATAGTTTCAGTCTGTATTCATCTCCATCGGGTATTCTTATTCAGCCGAGAACATCTTACTGAGATGCATAGGGTCACGTTACACCTCTCTGCAGTTTGATGTGTAGAGTATCTTCCCCATACAGGAGGCCCAGATCAAGGATCGGGTCTTTTCATCTTTACCCTCCTTTTTCTTCCTGGCTCCAGCTGTATGAGCACTCCTCCAAAACAGTTTCATCAAAAAATCTCAATCAGCTCTACTTGTTCTAATACGTTGTATCAATATGTGGTCTCTAGTGCATATTTGTGGATGTATTTTTAGATGTGTATGTTTTCAAACATCAAATTTGTCTGACAACTATTGTTTCCCATTGACATTGCTTTTAAGGGCTTGACTTTAAAGTGAAAATGTTCTCTAAATGACAGTGTGTGTATGCAAGCAGTGTATCAGATTTACCAGTGTGTGCATTGCTCGGGGCAGAATCAAGCTCCAAGATCTTGGATGCATGTGGCATGATTCACAACAGCCTTTTTCTAAGTATTGTTTTATACAAATGGACAAACTGTTGAAAATCTAACAAATTCAAAACTGCTTCTGGTATCCTCAGTCCTGAGGGTACCATAAGTCTCATTTCATCTTCCCCATGTATTATAACTATTAACTATCCTGCCTAATTACTCCTTAGGGAGGGTAGCTTTCTGAGCCCCTTGGAGAAAAGCAAAATATCAATAATAGCTAACAGCTCTTCCCAGATGGGCACTTTTACTGATTCCAGATGTGCAAATAAAAGAAATGCTGACAACAATGTGCTGTCCTGTTACCCAGGGCTCCTCGACCCAGTAACTTTTAGTCTCTGCAAGTCGATATCAGGAAATAAACCAAAGGAAACACAATACCTCCACCTGCTATATGGCTGGCACAGACATGTCAAAACCAACTTAACTTTGAAGCTTTACTTTATTGGTCTTCAGAAATTCCCATTGGAATTACCTTTACTGGAAATCTCCACTTATTAGTGTTAAGAAAATACAATAGGTGGTTAGAGTACCCCAAAACTTGATAGTTCCCCATAAGTCTGAGGCAGTCTTCGGATGAATCAGCCACAGATTTCCAGATGGCCAGTCCTTCTGTCCGTGCGTGGGGATCTTTTCAATGTGTCCACAAAGCGATCTCCCTGACTTAGACTCACTACCTCTCTCTTATACGCCAAAAGTTACACAGACATGTCAATGAAAAGAATCTGACGAAGTCAGTTGCAGCCCATGAAAGCTGATGCCCGCAGAAATTTGTTATTCTTTAAGGTGCTACAGGACTCTTGTTCTTTTTGCTGCGTACAGACTAACACAGCTACCCCTCTGGAATGAAAAGAATGTTACATAACTGAGCAAACTAATCAATCACTGAGCAGAAGCAGGAGTTAGAGACACATCACTAAAAAAAAAAATATTGTCACTAAAAAAAAAAACAGTCTTAAGCTGTTAGTCTGATAGCTAAATTTCCCCATACCAACAAGTCTAAAATATTTACAGACTTCCTGTTTTTAACAGACATTTGCTCCAGCGTATTCAGAGAGAGAGAGAGAACCCAGAGAGGCAGGCTCACTTCATGTGTTCAGTCTCCACCCTCCCCTCCTCCTGGTTTGCCTAGTTATGCTAAATTCCTGCAAAGGCCTGAAAATGGCTAAAAGCTGGAAGTTGAATAATTGGTAGCCCACCCGAATAATTGGCAGTGGCTTAGTCACCTGGCGGTTGCTAAAATGCCCCTCTTCAGTCCAAACTAAAAGGAAATGAAAATGTAGAGACTGTTTCCTAAAATCTGGAAGGATCCTTAAATCATCCAGCACCAAAATCAATATTTGCACTTTAATCTTTGCTTAATTTTAAAGATATGGGGCTGAACAAAAGATGGAAAACATTGTGATGTCCTTTGAAGTCATATTTGTTTTCTTTTCTCCTGGTTACATTTTTGTATAAAATAGTTTGGAGGAAACAGATATTTGTTTAAGAATCCAGTTTTCTTTGTTGCCGCCCTGCCACGAGCACGGTTTGGGTGGGTTTCTGTTTTCAATTCAATGCTGGCAGTTTTAGGCTCTTGTTATGTATCTCAACCAGTTCTGAGGCACACAGTTGTAACGCCTGAAACAAAATGAATGCATATTGACACACTTTCCCATCTGAAAGTACGTGACTCTGCTGCTCAGTAGGATGCGGCAGTAGCTCGGCTGCCTCGGAATCTCAGGTCCTGAACTTCCCAGCAGTTTACAATAATAATATGAAAATAAGTTACTCCCAGGCATCTGTAAAAATCTCTTCCCCCCCCCCCCCCCCGCATCCAAAATGAAATGTCTACCTCACCATTTGTTATCTTTTCATATAGAAAATGAGAGTTTTATAATATTTGCTAATTGCTTCTTCAGAAACAGTTTTGTCTGCCTTTCCTGTACCGTTGCAGCAGGATTGCAATATTGAGCTATGTTAGTCCACTGTGGATTATGTCAGCTATCTGAGTGGTGTTGCTAAAGAAATGGTAATTATAGAATATTTTGTTCTACAGTGTACAGTAACTGTGGCTTTTTAAACGCTGACCTTCCTCAGTTATGTGGACTCAAAGATAAGAGATCAAAGCACTGAACTGCTTAATCATTGCCAACTGGGGATAGAGATTAGAAATAAAAATGTGTCCACAAACATAGAAGGAAGTCAAAACTAAAGCAAGAAAAAGATCTGATGGACACTGAAGCCCCATGCTGTTTTTAATTTACTGAAAGTTTTTATACTTCAGCCATCCAAGACACAATTTTGGATTGTGCACGCTTCTTATGCTTTATCTAGCATACTTAGGATGGGTTCCACAACTATAATTATTTAATAGAACATGCAGCAGTCTGGAGGCAAAGTCTATGAGTTCAAGACAACTATTCCATTCTCCTCCTCATGTCCTTCTTCCTTGGTCTTTCACTTCTAATCTATGGTAAATATCGCTGTCTTTACAATAATAGTACGCATTCTAACTTCCACAAACAATGAATCATAGTGAATACTGAGTGCACTGGGTTAATTCAACAACGTAGGTTCCAGCGAACCTCTTCTTCATGTTGTTGTCTATCTGTGAAGCTCTTTCTCAGTTCCCAGCATTGACCTCAAAAAGTAACAGCTTCAGGACTGGACCTTTGGCAATTTGCTTTGTGCTAGGTAGCTGTAAGCATATCCACCTGTGGAAAAATATTTCTGATCTCTCTTCACTTCAAAGTAGAAAATGCAAGCTCGTTTGAGGAAGACTCCAATGAGAGTGTCTGTTTGCACTACCCATTTTTCAGTTTAGGCGTCTCTCCTTTCATGATGCCATTGCTGCAAGATGATTACTTCTTCACAGAGGTTACTGCTCATTCACACGAAGTCAGAGATCTGTTTCTGAAACCGGTTTCTCAAATAATGTCTGTTCTATACATATATGTGGGCATTTGAATAGATTATATGGCTGGGAGTGTTCATTCCCCAAGTGTTGCAAATAATTGCAATAGCTGCTCTGTGGTAGGGCTAATGTCTCTAACAATACTTAAATGGTGCTTCGTTATCACACAAATGGAAGTAAGTACTTTAAATGGAGCACAATGAAGTTAGGGAAGTAAACCTTTTTTAGTGTGCTCACCACATGGAAGAATGCAAGGACATATGTTAAGGTTGTTTTTTTTTTTTAACCAAGCTGCAACAAGATTGCAGATGACACTAAGCTGAGGGGAGTGGTAGATATGCTGGAGGGTAGGGATAGGATACAGAGTGACCTAGAAAATTGGAAGATGGGGTCAAAAGAAATCTGATGAGGTTCAACAAGGACAAGTGCAGAGTCCTGCAATTAGGACAGAAGAATCCCATGCACTACTACAGACTGGGGACTGACTGCGTAGGCAGCAGTTCTGCAGAAAAGGATCTGGGGGTTACAGTGGACAAGAAGCTGGATATGAGCCCTTATTGCCAAGAAGGTTAATGGCATATTAGGCTGCATTAATAGGAGCGTTGCCAGCAGATCAAGGGAAGTGATTATTCCCCTCTATTCGGCATTGGTGTGAACACATTTGGAGTAGTGTGTCCAATTTTGGGCCCCCATCACAGGAAGGATGTAGACAAATTAGAAAGAGTCCATCAGAGGGCAGTGAAAATGATTAAGGGGCTGGAGCACATGACTTATGAGGAGAGACTGAGAGAACTAGGCTTGTTTAGTCTGCAGAAGAGAAAAGTCCACCAAACCTAGCGGGCCAACATCTCCTACCAAACTATCCCCATGCTGGGAAAACCTATCTGCCAGCAGTCCAATAGCTCTCTTAGCCTTCCAAATCAGTCTGAACCTGAAGCATATTCCCAGCTTGTTCTCCTGTAGGTGGATGACAATGATGTCCAGCCTGTGCTCTTGGGATGCCAGCCCAAGCAAGAGAAGTTTGAGCTGGTCTTAGCGCATGGTTTATCTGCCACACTAAGATGAAATTGCATCACACCCAAGACCCATTTGTGAGCCTTTCTCTGAATTACATGCTCTCTTGTAAGCCCAGTGCACAATGCTGTGCCTGCAAATCCATATCCTCAGTGGTGGGCATGATCTGATGCATTTTATATGATAGACAGGGGAAGGAAACAGACACAGTTAAAAGCTATGGTGCTTATTCCTCCCCCATCAGCCTCCCCTCAGGCATCAGCCTCCCCTCAGGCAAAGGACCTATAGGCCCTGGATCAGCAACAACATATAACCTGGACCTCTGATGCATTCAAACCCAATTTCAGTAGCCAAAGTTGCAGCCCCTATAAGGAGTGAGTGGGAGATTTACTCTTCCTGTGGCAAGCCCAGGAATGACAGCCCCTTCCTAAACACTCCCATGAACTGGAATTTGGTTAGGAAGGAATGGTCCCCATGCAGGCGCAGGAGATCTGCCCTGGGTGGCTGTTGAGCCACAAATGCCCACAGTGCCCATACATGACACATGTCCGTCTCATCAAAGCGGTGCAGAGCAACAGCCTTGCCTCTCACATGTCAATCGGGTTTTGACCTTTGGAGCTTGAGATGTAGAAGTCATCTTCCCACTGACGGTCCTTTAGTTCAAGAGCCCATCCTGAAGAGTATCCCTTGACTGAAGGGACCAGTTCACTGACCCAGAAAACCCCAAAGAAGGCCAACAGAAATGCTTCCTTGAAGAGTGCAGCCTCACCTCCCTGAGCTGCAGATCTAAGGAAGAACCTCAACTAATTGCCTAAAGACCTGCAAGGGCCCTGGCTTCCTGACATTGTTCCATCCCGGCACTCTGGGCTCAACCCTCTAGCATCCTACAGGCCCTGAATCCCCAACAGGAGTCTGGATGACTTACAGATCTGCAGTAAAAAGATACCCCAGCCAACCAGTCCGCTGTAGTTTGTGGTGCCTATACAGCAAGACCATGAACTGCCAAATTTGGGGTTCTGGTATAGGCGGGGCCCTGGGTAGACCTGCAGCGCCACCCTGCATGCCTGAAAATTCTCAAACAACATTGTGTAAGCCAAAAAGTTGCATAGTGCAAGTGATCCCTTTGCCTCAGACTGCTTCTAGCTGCTGCATCTGTTTGGGCATCTCTTTCACCTCTGGTGCTAGCACTTGGAATCTGTCAACCTGAAATCAAAAAAGCGCATCGGCTATCTCATTCCTAAGCCCAAATACATGGTTGGCAGCAAAATTAATATTACATTCGAGGCCACAGAGAAGGAAAGGTGTAACCAACCTCATTACCCTGGTAGATTTAGGGGACTGAGAGTTCCCCACATGGACAACCGCTTGATTGTTGCACCAAAAACTGGCCCTTTTATCCCTGAACACCCCATCTCAGATGGTGACTACCACCAGGATGGGGCAGGACTCCAGGAACATGATGTCCTTCAAAGTTTCATACTTCCTCAATTCCCAGGGCCACTCCTGGGCACACCTTGAAACAAAAGCCAAAACCTATCCTACCTTCTGCATTCGAGTGGACCTTCAGGTTTGCCTGATAGAAAAAATATGTTAGAGGGACCTAAGAAAACAGTATATCTCATATCCAGCTAATCATTGCCTTATTAGCTATGGTGAGCACAGTGTGTTTATTCAAATGACTCACTTCTCCCAACTGACTTCACCTTACTGGATCTTGACTAACAGCGTCATGCTCAGCAGACCTATCAAGCTTAGTGCTGCTGTCTCGCAGCCATTACTGCCTCCATGGAGAAATGAGTCAATACTTCCCCTATCTTCAGAGATACCTTTCAAACCTTAAATAATGAATCTAGCTACAGTAATTATGCAGGCCCTGTTACCACAGTGTCTGAGCACCTCCAGTCTTTTCAATGTGTGTAACCTCCCAATACAAGCATGAGGTAGAGAAGTACTATTTTACAGATTAGGAACTCAGGCTCAGAGGCAAAGATCCTTAAAGATATTTAGACTCCTAATTTCCATTGAAATCAATAGGAGTTAGGTGCCTAAATACTTTTGAGGCTCACTCTGGGGCTTAGGCAGGAGATTGGTACCTAAATTTCTGTCTCTAAGCATGCATGCTCTATCTCACCATAGGTATTCAGATGCCTAAGGAACTTGTACCCTGAAAACTTAGGTACTAAGAGTTGGGTGGGAGTTCTGTGGATTGCTGTGGAGCCTAAAACTGGGACTTAAGCAGCAAAGTTCCTTTGGGGATAAGGACCTATGTATCTTGCCAGAGTCACACAGGAAGTCTGTAGTAGAGAAGGGAACAGACCCAGCTCTCCTGAGTCCCAGCCTAGCACCCTCATCACCACTTTAGTTACTGGACCTTCATGCTGTTTGTGAGCGAATGCTGAATGCCTAATATCTGCAATATTTGTTGACTTGTCATGTTGTAATAATAATATTAAGGTCCTCAATATTATTCTCAGATAATAGGAATAATTATATTTAAAACACCCCCACCTAGGTGCTCTCAAGGTGCAGTGTAACAAAAGAAGAAAATAAAATAGTATATTTTAAACCATTATATAATAAAAATATAAAGTCTTGCCCTTTAATAACTATGAGAGAGAGAGGGCATTAGATGGGATCTAGCACCCAAAAAAAAAAGGGAGTTGGGAGGAAGAACAATATAAATGGGGCCAACAATGAAATTGTGGGTCTGATTTAGAAGTGGGGAAGGATGGAGTGAAAGACATGTCAGGGGAGAACAGATTCTACTCCAAGGACCCACATCAACAAAGAAATAAGTTTGCTAATTTAGACCAACACAGCTCTGGGCTTGCTAAAAGGTGGATGAACAGTGTCAGATGGAGAATTAAGTGAAGACAAGGTTTAAGGAAGAAATCTCATTCAAAAATAGGGCCTAAACTATTAAGTATTTTGAAAACCGCCAGGGTGACTTTGCAAGTCCGGTTCAGGTGGATTGTTTGTTCCAAGGCATGTAGGGCATAGTCTCTTTTTATCTATTTTTATGTGCTGTCCCTCATTTGGCTTGACATTTTAGTTTCTTAATTGGGTTGTGAGTACTGCACCTGGGATTACTGTGGGTAATTTGGATCATCTGCTGCACAGCTGGTATGGAATGAAATCAGGAGATAAGCACAGGGTGTTGCTGAAGAGACAAATTGTGAGTCTTTGAAAGGCTCAGAATGGCTCCCTTTGGCAAATAATGAGGCTACTTGGTGGGAGTATGGTTCAGCCTTTGTCCTGCACTTGAGCAGAATGAGGCTGTGATGCTGCTGATAAAGTGTTCCAAGATGAGCGTTAAATCCTGCATGGTTTTTTAAACACCCTGTTTTACTTTCCTAGGGTAACTGAAAGTCCTTGTTTCCAGAGGAAACAATGGTGATTGGGACTGGAAAGACAAATCACATAGAATCTCAGCAAAATGCTGACAGCATTATTGCTGCACTAGGTCAACTCCTCTTTCTGTGCAGTGTTGCTCTTGAAAGAAGTAGGCGAGATTTTATTATTCAGGAAAGAATTTGGCTGTAGCCAGCATTTTCCATTTTCAGGCATAACCCATTCAACACACTTAGTCCTAAAAGAAGACAGAGGTGTAGTTTAGCAGTCTGAACTCCAAGCAGCCAGTAACTTCTGTGTTCTAATCCTAGCTCTGATTCTAACTTTCTCTGTTGTCTTGGAGAATTTCTTAACTTCTCTTCTTCAGTTACCCTCACTGTAAAATATTTACTTAGCATGCAGGAGCATAGTGAGAATTACTCATTTAATGAGTGTTAAATGCTTTGAACAGGAGAAGCACTGTACAGCATAAATGAACATGACATGTATAAAGCAGCATTTTCCTTTTGCAGTTTTATTTAGGTCCAGTGTCTAGATTTCCTTGCGTATGACTTTACGGTGGGTGCAGAGAACCTAGGGTTTGCCAACCTTCCTCCAGCACTATCCTGGAGTCTCCAGGAATTAAAGATTGATCTTTAATTAATGATTGGTGTGTGATGAAACAACTGGGAATATGTCTGGCCAAAATTGGGAACCCTTTATTTCTCTTGAGCAGCTGCATGAAGTGGCAGCTAAAATGCCTCTGCTTGCACTCCTGGAGGCTGGAGCACAGGGTGTAGGGACTGGCTTCTGTGCTACACTCTCCAAAGGGCTTGGGCCTGAGGGTGGGGCTAGGCCTCTTCCCCAGCACATCAGATGATGGTCTGAAGTTAGTTCCATGAGGAGGTGTATGCTGCATCTCCCCAAAGGAGGAATAGGAGCTGCTTCTGAATGCACTTGCCCCCAGAGCCCTCAGAGAAAGTCTGCCTTCCTCAGACCCCTGTCACTGGTGTGGTGCACCTCAAACCCTCAACCTCTAGCTGTGGATTTAAAAAGCCACAACAGAAACATGAGCAAATATATCACTTGCAGATTATCTTCACTTAGGCCAACCACTGAGGGAAACCACTCTGTAGTCTCATGCCTCTTCATGGCTGGTTTTTAATTAATGTTTGTGCAGCTCTTTGTACATGCCAAGCGCTATAGGAATAGTATTATTCTTAGCCCTGCCAGAGAGCTCTCTCAGCTCATTGGGTCTGATTCTCTGCTGCAAACAGGCCAATTCTGGCAGCATGGGGTGAGCTTAAAAAGGGCAGGAACAGTCCCTGAAAATAGCATCCCAGCACAGGGCTTCCTTGACTGGCATATAGCTGGTGTAAGGACTGTCCTGCTCCCATTCCCCAGAGTAGGGGTGTGTTAGGGTGGAAAGAAGGAAGGCTTGGAATAGAGACTGTGTCTAGAGTGCACTGAGTTACATCCCTTCTCTGCTTCTCAGGGCCCCTAGGGGAAGTGTACGAAGGAGAGAATAAAGTAGAGCTGACTTGAAGTTGCGCTAATTTACATGAGCCCCAGACTACGGAGAGCACAAAGGTGATTTTGAGCCACACCTTACCTCTCCTTTTTGTTCCTGCAGGAAGGACAAGAATGGAATACCTGACAATTAGCTCTACTGCCCACTAATGGGATTTGTGCTTCCTCAATACCCTTGGGAAGCAGGCCACATATGTATAGGCCTAAATCTGGATTTAGGTGCATAATCTTAGGCAATTTACTTTAAAAAATTTAGACCTAAATCACTTGTTCATGCTTCTTTTTTTCTGTTTAAACTTTTTTTTTAATCTGTCTGGCTAAAGGTTTAAAACGCGAAATGTGGTAAATTTTCAAAGCAGACAGGTTACAAAAACAAAATTGCTGTTTTATTTGTATTATTAAAAAAATTGGATTGGCAGTCTCCACTCCTGTTTCTTTCTATTCTTTCCCACTTTGATTCCAGAGACCATCTTTTCAGCAACAGTAGATTGTACCAGGCAATTTCAATGTGTTCTTCTTTTTATACTAGTTAAAGGCATGTACCAGAAAGAGATAAGAAGGTTTTGCCACTCACTGAGAGCTCCTGTGGTCACTGATGTACCACTGGGCTCCCTGTTCTTTTCCTCCTCCATTCCTGCTTCACCCCAAGTGCACTAATAATAATGTGCTGCATACTTCACAGATGTTTCTTATATTCTACTGAGTGCTTATCTTTCAAATAGAGTCGTAGAGCAGATGTTCCTTGTGTGGACCTGCTTTCCTTTTCCTGACACCTTTTTGATACCAGCAGAAGACTGTTTCCTGCAGTTCTTTGAATACAGATGAAAAGACTCTTGTGTACTTGGCAATGATTTTAGGTGTTACCCTTTCTGGCCTTTTTTCATTTGCCTCCATGATACTTTATCATAGTTATTTCATGACACAATCACCTTATCAGCAAGCTGTCTCAAGAAGCTAATTTGTGGTATTCAGCTAACGTGTCTCAAGACACAGGTTCCGTTTCAGAACTTGCAATCATTGTGAATGGCTTCTCATATCTTAACCTGCCGGATAAAAGGACCCATTTCTCATATCAGTTGCTCCGCGGGGATAGGAAAAATTTGCCATGGGGAACTTTCTCTGTTTCTCACTAAATAATAACCACTGCATGCTGCCAGCACCATTGTGTGCATCTCTGACAGAAGAGTCGTGATAAAGAACATAGGTTTAAAACAAAAGAGAAAAATGCAGTTAGGTGATCATAAGCGAAAAGACCTTTTAGCTGTTCCTCACTTAAGGGCTAGAGGGAAAAAAAGGGCCAGTTCTCGCATTAGAGAAAATCTTGGGAGCAGATGTTAATAGCCATTAAATGTCTTATAAACACCCTTGTATGGCACACAAACAGTCCCAAGTGACATGCTATTTATGATTGTCAGGGTGCCATAGACATCAGATAAACATGAATGTATAAGTGCATTATGTAAAACTGTGCATGCTCCCTCCTGGGCTTAATTTGCCCTCTCCAAAAAATAGATTAAAAGCAGCTAATTCCAAAAAGCAAGGTTTGCTTGAGTGTCTTGGATTCAAATTCAATTACAAATAATATTTAGGGCCAAATTTTCAACCTAGACTGAGCTAAGCCTCTCTGTTTCCATCCAGGATATAAATTAAAGTCAGTCGGACTATGTATACACTGAAGCTGGGCTCATGCCTCCCAGCCCAGATAGACAGATGGTCTAGCTCTCGTCCTGCTAACACACTAAAAATGGCACTGTGGACCTTGGGCCATAAGCAGCAGCATGGACTAGCCACCCAAGCTTGGACCCAGAGGGCCAGGCAGGCTTATACGCAGGAGGCTAGCCCAAGTGCCCCCACAGGACAACATCCCCACTGTTATGTTTAGCATGCTAGTTCAAGACAGCTAACAGGACTGTCTGTCTGGGTTGGTAGGCACAATCCCAGCTACATTATAGACACACCCTTTGACATCTAAGTACTTAATCTACCAGGAGTAATCAGACAATGTACTTAGCTGTCCTAGTAACATTCATTGTGGTACAAAAATGAACATCTGGCTCTCCTATATTTAAATTTGGAGATGCCTGTGTTAACAGGTAATTTTTAATGTTCCTTGCAAGTACTGGTATATGGTTATGAGTATTTTCTTTTGCTCATGGTGTTTTATCTTGGATAATACAAATTTGTATATTTTAAGGGTGAGATTTAAAAAATGTTCAACATTTGGCCTAAACCTTGCTTCCAGTGAAGTTAATGGAAGCTAGGGAGGGTATCTCTGAGAGCTTTTCAAAATTCCACTTCCATAATTTGCATTGTATGAGGGACAGTGTCATGTAGTCTTTAGAATAGAGGTCCCGGAGTCAGGCGTCCTTGATTCTTTTCCTAACCCTGAAACTGAGTCACTGGTACCTCATGGTGCCTCACTTTACCTCTGTATGATGAGCATAATAATGCTTAGCTTACAGAGTCAATGTGAGTCTTAGGTAACATTTGTACATTACTTTGAGATCTCTGTATGAAAGGTGCTATATAAATGCAAATTAATATCATTATTAGGTTAGTAAATCATCAGAGCAGACAGATATGAAATGAAATAAATAATTAGATAAATAAAATGAAGCAGGAATCCTTGGGAAGAGAAGGAGGCACAAAAACAAAAACAAAACCTAATGACATGTTTTACACTAAAGTAAGTAAAAGGTTTTAAGTGAAAAGAACTAGTAATGCTTAAATCAAAGGAAAGAAAGCATGCGAGGGAGGAACAGAGAAATAGCTGAGCATCAAATAAGGGGGTCAATCTGACCTCCAAACAATGGCTTTTAGCCATTCATCTGGGTATGCATGGAGGTGTTTAAAGTGGTCAGAGAGATCCGTATCTTATTGTGGTCATGGCCCAAGGCAGATGGCAGGATACCATTATAATCTTATTCCCTGTCTGCCATTGATTTTTGTTGTTGTTTTCTATTAAATATTAAACAGTACTGTCAAGTTTGTTTGGTTACATTCTCCTTTTTAAGAAGGGATTTAGCTTCTTCCGGATAGATGCTTGTCTCTGTGGTCCGGAGTACCCACAATTGTGTTGATTTAATGTTCGAGTAGAAAGAATATTACAAAACCCAGCCCTCACAGCAGATGCCTTTATTGGGGTTAGCTGAATGTGTTGACAAGATGTGGCTTTTGTAGTATTAGTCTTTGTGTATTCGAAACATGAGTACATAAGTGTGCCATGTAATACTGAGGTTGCTATGGTTATCCCTCAGAAATTGTTGGCTAGTACGGCAATTACACCACCACAATGCATCTAATTGCTCATGTCTTTTTGTACATATTTTCACAATTTTTTTTAGCATATGTATTTTCCATTTTAGTGTTAAAACATAGCCATTTCCCTGCTGGCACATTTTCCAGTTAGCACTTATAGCAACACCTATTTGTATGCAAAAGTAAATGAAAATATCTGTCACATAAATGCAGACCTTGCATGGAAGCACTGGAAGATTATAGCAAGTAGGACTTGCACAAATACTTAATACTAAGTTAGTTATATGAACTGGACAATACGCTAGTATATTTGCTTGAAACCCTTAAGGCTCATAACTGCATGTCTTAAAAAAAACATTGAATGGAGTGGTTCACTGTCAACTCTTGTCACATACCTTTGCCATCTCATGCTCTTGACAGCCATGAGGAATTATTGCAGAATGTGTGCAGAATAAATTGCTTAATGCTAGGTGACAGATGCTGCAATAGAATTGCTTCTAATTAGCTAATATCAAAATTCATTCATTCATAAAATGTAGCTATTACCAGCAGGACAAATATAGTTCCTTTAATCATTATGTATTATATTAATGGCTAAATGCCAGTTTTTAATATTAACAGAGTAGCATAACATTTAATATGTCCAAAGAAATAATTACCAGCACACCTAAATACAAAGAACAAGCTATGGTCACAATTACATTGTTGGTACTGCAGAAATCGTAGCTTCCATTCCAATCATTCTTAGTTTAAACTTCTCTTTATTTACAGGGTGATGATTATCAAGTTTTGAGAGTTTCAGGCGCAGAAGATAATGTTCTAAAATTCAGGTTTGATAATATTAGTTTTCAAAGGGTTAACATAGCATGGAAATATCTTTAAAGTGCTGTCAGGATTTTTTTTTTAAGTGGAATAAAGGGACAATGTGAAAAGAGTTTGCGTTTTCATAGTTTCACATCATGCCTGAGAGAATAGAAGAGAACACCTTTTTTAAAAACATAATTTCATTGTAATTTTAATGAGCATTTCAGGTCAATTCTTTTGCTGCCTTTGGGCAATCTTTCTTATAGTATAGTCCTTAGATTATGAAATATTCAAGCCAGCTAATTTAAAATGAATTTCTGGAATTTTATAAATTTCTATAAAAAGGGACATCATTGATGATCAGTTTAGCATCTGTTTAAAATATAAACTGTCATGTCTTTTTACTTTTTTCCTCTTAGAATTGTGCAATACTTTCTTATTTCAGCCTGTTATGACAAGGACTGTGATGCTACATACAAGTACTAACTATTATTAGTGAAAGCACCTATTTAAGTTACAAGTTTATTAAAATACCCAGCAATATCATTTAACCATAGATAAAAACCAAGCAACACCTTATATAAAATCTATGTAAATGCCATATTGTATGCTATCATATTGACTCCATGAAGTCCATGGAACTATGCTATTTTATGCCAGTTGAGGATCTAGCACAGTGTCAGTTTGAAAGTGGACACTGGCCCTGCCAAACGGATAAATAGAGTCTAAAATAAGCTCTGGCATTACATAGCTGTGACTAGAGGCAGGTTACTACTGTAAAAAGAGTCCAAGAACATTTATTCAAATAAAAGCTGCAAATTGGCTTTGTCAGCATCTGTGATTCCTTTTGATTGCTTTTCACCAATATTGGTACCAGCAAAGTTATTTTGTAAGGATATTTATGGAAAGAATAAAGTTGAAATACTCCTGCAAATGCATGTTTGCAGGAGTATTCATATGATAAATACTCATGTTCCCATCTCAAAAGCACATTCAGGATTTGGAAATCAGCCAATCAGGAGCAGAAATAATTACATGTGACTTAGGTGATCAAACACACAGCATCAATATTGACTGACAAATAACATTTGAAGCGTCAGTCATGAAGCCAGAGTGTCTGAGCAATCCAGAGGCTGCAGTATGTTTTCATTAGCTATTTGTCAGAAAGTTTCAGATAATGGAGATATTAATAAAAACTGACATCTGTTTGTGGGTAATTTATGAAGAAGAAAAAGAATTGATTCATCATACAGGTTGTCTGAGGGACTAGTTAGCCCAGCTCTTCCTGCAATAAATATAACTAAGCTTTAGATCTCTCATCGGCTTCATACAAATCTAGCAATGAGACCATTCTCGTGTCAAAGAAAGATATTGATTTGGTTCAAGACAGATTTCATCTGAAAAAAAAGAAAAATGTGGAAGTTCAGCAGGCTCATACAGCAGAGGATAAAACTGAGTCTCAGAGCAAAAGAGATGGGAGGGACAAAGAAAGATTATTTATGTGATTCCTCTGCCAAGCTTGATAGCAGCAACAAGGGTCCGGTTCAATATCCAGGGATTCCTCTTAACCTTACAAACAGAACTGGCTTAAGCCCCCAGCCAGAAATGTGGGAAAACTAAATGCGACCCTTGGGTACCCCTGAAAGGCAGTTCTTCTCTACTTGCAAGCAATGAGACTGTGTACAGCAAAATAAAACTTCTAGTAAAAGGGAGAGGGGACTCAGCATTAATTTGGGAAAACAGTTCAATGAAGATTCAAAAGGCTGCGAACCATAAGTTAACACCTGCCCTACGGGATCTTGTAGAGTAGTCCTTTGCCACAGTTTCCCAACTTGAAGTATGAAAGTCTGAGGGACAAAGATCTCTTTAACATACCACTACCCTTTCCCTCTCCTGCACCTCTCTCACAGTTGGCTGTCCAAAGTCAACCAAGTCCCAGAATTAAGAAGAGCTTTCACACAGGCTCACCTTCCACTCCTGATGGGGCAATGCCTTTGCTGTGGATACTGCTCACCAGTGTCACTGCCTCCTGCTGTCTCTGCCGCTAGCTGTGTTCTGAGGTTTCACCACGTTAGCCCAGTTCTTAGTGACTACAGCTTTTAGTGGTTTTACTTGGTAGTGAGGAACCTCACTGCTGCTACATCCCCTAAGTTGTCATGAAAAACAACGCTGTCCCCACAACAGGTCTAAGGTTCAACTCCTGGACCTGCTCCACAGTGACTTCTTCTCTAGTCATCGCTGAGAAGAAACAAAGACTCTAAGCTAAGTCTGTTTAGCGATGTCTTTAAACACTGGAAGGGAAGGGTCAAAAGCTATGTAGGACTCTTAAAACTAGTCCACACCAGCCCCATAGGAACATCTATCCACACCCCCTCTGAGTTTCACTTGGAGCTGGCATCATTATCCCCTGCTTAATGAGTGAGGTTTTTGTTAAGGTGATCTCCTCCATTTGGGCTTGTTAAGCACAGTTCCGCTGGCCTTTAGTCATACAATGATGATAATAACATTTCGTTATCCCTGTGTTCAAGACTAAACAGAATTTTGACCCCAAACAACAAAAAATGGTCACTTTGGCAAAGCAGGTCTGTCTGCTGATGACCTAGGCAAAGTAAGTGTGTCTGTGTAAATATGGCCTGCTCCCGAGATCTTTTTCCCCCAGGTGGGAGGGGAGAACTCAGTCAGACCATGGCTTACACTTACAAGGGAGAAAAAAAATATGAAGAACTGGGCTCCAGTTTGCCACCATAGCTCATGCTGGAACGGTGGATGTAGAGGGCCTTCGTTGCAATGGGAGCCTCCTGGGACTTCAAGGGAGTGCAAGCTGCATTCAAGACCCTATTCTGGAAAAGTGAGTAGTGTGTATCACCCTCCTCCAGCCAGTCCCAGCAGTACACAAGGTACTGCACTGCTCAGACCCATTGTGGGCAGGCCATGAGCTGGGGCACAAGCAGGGTGGGAGCAGCCTCGTGAAGAGCCATCCACCATGAAGCAATGGCACTGAAACCTACCTGGAGTTATTAGCTATTGCTTAAAAACAAAATCCTGATGTTGTTAAAGCTAAACTGCTACGATGACATCCAGGTACAGCACAGGGAATTCGATTAAATCAGAGATGGTATTTCGTTAAAACTTCTTGGCATCATCTATCAGGAGATCCCTGCGCTAAGTTACACGGCAGTTTGCAAGCAATAATACACAACAGGGGTGGAGGGGAGTTATGATGTCTTATATATATGCTGCTGATGTGCTGTGAGGTATGAGGCTGAGGTCCTTAAGAGACGTTCCCCTCTTTTAAAATGATTGATTAACCAAGACAGAAAAATGCATTAGCTTAGAAAATCAATAAGGGTTGGGACAGAATTAACAGAAGTGTAGCTCTAGTGTGAAAAGTGATTGTGTAAAAATGGCACCATGTGTCTCAGGTTTACTTTCTCAATGACTTCAAGAGAAAATATGCTCTGTTTATAAATAAAAAAATGGATTTTTTCCTAGCTGCTGGGTTTAAAAAATCAGCCTTGGATCTGAAAATGAAGTTATGTTTTCCCTGTGGAACCCATTTTCTCCAATAGATAATGATTCTGCAAGACAAATTTTGCCCAATTGTACACTCCTCCTTGTTTCAAATATTTCCCTCAGTTACACTTGTACCAACCCTTTTGGCTTCTGATGTGTTCCTCAATAATACCTTTGACTTCGCCAGCTACAGCAAGGAGCAGCAGAGGGATTTGAGAGCCCTGGCCAAAGTTGCTGGTAGGGAACAACTTTAGAAGTGAACCACCCTTCCTTTCAAGGATATCACTCCCTCAAATGGTTCTCCCCCCTCAGCCATGTGGAGCTTGTGGAGGTAGAGCAGATGGTCCTGTAGCAGAATCAGACACTGGGAACATCAGAGACTTTCACGGAAACAGCCAAAAGCAGCAGCAGAAAGGCAAGGGCTTCTCACCACAACATACATATGCTAGGAAAAGGAGAGCAGGATCTCACTGGGGTGAAGCCAGCACTTGGGAGAAGCAGGGACCTCCCTGATATTAATCAGGATGTTCTTGGACAATTCACCAACAGAAAAAGAGTCAAGTGTGTTGAATAGATTGTTTGTTTGATGTGTGACTAGTTTTTGCTGGTCTAGTGGATGTTTACAATTTTATGTATTAATCCCAGGGCAGACTTCCCCCTCCCACACACAAATCCATGGAGGGGACAAAGCACCAGAAAAACTCTGCAAAGTACTTGGTGGCTGCTCTGTAACCTACCTATATTAACTCACTCCTAGACTGGGCCAGGAGTTGATGCCACAAGACTGGCCATGACCTACTCTGCCCTTCCTAAGGCAGACTGGCTTCTAAGCCCCTCTGGGCTTCCATGGGTCCAAGAGAGAGAAGAGTGTGCTGCAGAGACAGCACAGGCCTGTTGTCTGTGTTTTTAGAGAAAGGGGACAATCGTTGTGGGTCCCATCTACATTTTCATATGGAAGGGGCAGTACAGTTCCTTATTATTTCATCAAGCAAATATTTAAATGTATCTCATGGATCTCAGAAACTAATATTGAGTTGAAGATTTAGTTTAAGCTTTTTTGATAGTTTGTCAGAATATACATGAGCAAGTGGCTCTCTAGAATGTGGTGCAGTTAACTAGATTGGACTTGCTTTGGGATCTGTTGATGATTTTTCATTGACAGTGAATGGTTTTTGCCTTCTTTGTCTGATCCTAGAGCCTTATGGATTAACATTTCTCCAGGAGTTAAAACTCCATGATGTAAATGAAAAGCAGGAGTTCAGGGTTACAGTGACATTTTTTCTGGTCATTGGTTCCGTAGTTCCAATCTGTTCTGTTTAGCCATTTAGGATAATGAAGGATAATGGCTGCACACATCATCAGTCGTGGAACCAATTATCAGATGTCTTTTTACTATTGTTGTTGGTATGCACCAACAGTTGCATGTCCTTTATGCACCCTTTACACGTTTTACATCAAAGATAAATAATTTGCCTGATAAAAATGACCAGTGAGCTCACCCCTGGTGAAAGTATATATTTTATATGTAGTTAATCCCATATCTTCTATTGATAATTTCACTTGATTTCATCTATGTTCTTAATACGTAAACATGGAGAAGGCCAAAATAAATGTTATTCCAATTCCACATTGCTTTTACTAAGAGTTCAGAAAGAGACGAATCACTTCAATTAGCTATTCTATGGATTGTTTTATGAATTTGCCGTACTGGTGTTCATACAGTTATTCTATCCTGGAAAGCAATAATATGAAGCACTTCTCTCATACAGAAAATGGATCTAATATGTATTCTACTTTCATTCCTGACCAGTGTCTTGTCATTTAGGAATTTTGTACTTAAAAGGAATTCATAGAATTGAGAAAATCCAGGATCCTACGAAACGCAGAAACAATAATAAAAAATTATAAGTGAGTCATATTTAATTTCAGCCAGAGAGATCTCTATCAGCTCATTGATGACTTACCCATCTGATTGTTCATGAGTTCAAATCCTTCATCTGTTTATTGCTTGCATGTGAAGAGAAGTAGGTCAGCACACTTCTAAGTCAAGAATGTTCAGCACAACATGTAATCATAAAGGAAATACCCTGCAATATAAACACATGTACACCTACAGTGCTGTATACACTTCTTAAAAGGCAGGAGATTTACACAGTTGTATTGTTATGGCACACTGCACACTGATAATATTTGTCACAGTTGTGCAGTGTCACTGCAATTTCACAGAAATTCTAAGCCACTAATTTAACTTTAAAACTACTGACACTGATTTTCTTCAAATTTGTCTTCTTTTATAAATTCTCAATAAGACTTAAAAATTGAGGCAAAAATTGAGGCAAAATCTATGTATTTATACTCAAATGTGTCCTAGGTTAAAAGATAATGGGGAGACGTATGGGGGGGGAGGGGGAATAGATTGGTACAACTGGAAGTATAGCTAAAAAAAATGAGGTTGTAAGGGGAACTTGAAGGAAGCGAGTAAAGTAGCCTGGCATATTAGAGGAGGGAGCTTGCTCTGGGGATAGAAAGTGGCATGGAAAGGTACACATATGCAAGTGGAAGGAGATGAAGTGTTCAGCAAGGTGATGGTGTAGGCAGAAAGTATTGCATGAGCAGAGATGGTGGAAATATAGGGAAGTGAACCACCAATTTGTTGAGGGTGGTTTAACTGGACTGGAGAAGGTGAAAGCTATCCTAAGGGAGAAGAATTCCAAGAAGCTAGGCTAACTGGCATGCTGTTGGATTCTGCAGGTAAAAGGGAAGGAGGGATGTAGGGCAGTATTCAAAGAGGCAAAGACTGTACAGAATATCATAAAAAGGGATTCAGAATGTAATAGGTTTGGGCTAAATGCACTGATAGAATTGCTTGTGTTTGGGAAGTGAAAGGTGCCCAATTCTGCAAGGTCCTGATTGTGCTCAAGGCCCTTAATTTGAAGGCAATCAGTGCCTTGTGAAAGCTGAGAGCTAAAACAAAATAGTATCAATTGTGACCTGAATCATGCTTATTTTTTTAAATATGAGAGGCTGAAGACTGTGTTGATATAAACTCTTCCACAAAGGTTTGCAAGTCTGGTGACCTTCAAGAAAAGTGAGTTTCTTCACTAGGTGGTTTTTTTGAATTCCCACAGTTCCACAGATGTTTTGATGATGAAACCCAGGGGAAACCAAGATTAAAAACAATTTATTTTCCTTCATGACAGTTTTTCTTTATTGTTCAGCAGTGAAGCATGAATGGGCTACCACCATATGCTCTATAACAAACATCTGGAGTGAAATCCTGACCGCATTTTGCCATTGATTTCAACAGGGCCAGAATTTCACTTCTGAGGACCTATTATTAATATATCTGCACTGCAGAGTATTTAAAATGCTTATTTCACACCTTGGTTAGTCTCTCAGTAAAAATCGGGAATGTTCATTGCCAGCCTGCATTTCTTAATTTAAATGAGATTAGTATTTTAAAATAAGTGATTTTTGAAAGCACTGTGTATTTCAATTTTTAGGTAGAATTCACAAGCTTGCAAGACAGATGGGCAAAACTAGCTTGGTTTTTATTTGTAAACCAAATCCCAAACCTTGGCATAGTTCTGATCCAGATCTTGCTGTATCACAGCTCCCAAAGTTCTAGTGATGGAAGGATACCAATAAATGGTTCAGTCTGGGCCCATCTCTAGTTTATACATTATATAAGGATGACCAGAATCTCCAATGCTTTGCTCACTTTGAGTAGTACCTTTCTTCACAAGTGGTCTCATTGCAATCAACAGGACTACTTAATATGAGTAAAGGATGGCAGAATATGAACCAAATTTAAAATGTAGATGTAGTATATATGTTCCAAAACCAAACAAGAAATAAAACGTAAAGCAAAATTTGTATAAAGTAAGATTAAAGGGATAATGATTTGCAGTGGCACAAGTGCACATGTAATAATTCACCACCAGTTTTATTCTCAATTTTTTTAAAAGTTACTTTCCAAGATCTCTCATCACACTGAATCACTCAACATAATTAACTTATTTCTTTATTCATATTGTCCACAAATCAAATGCGTTCCCCAGGATGACCTCCCCCACCCTTCCTTCCTTCCTTCCTCCCTCCATTCAAACATCCTTTCCTCAACCCTCCACATTAATAGAGGTCCTGACATTTTCTTAATTAGCCCAGCTGTTTAACCTTTGGTGGAGATATATGCAAATTGTATTCCCATAACTAGCTCATGTTCAGGCAATTAAACAAACGCTTTTGCATCAAGTCTTTGTGTAACCAGCCAGTCATTTTCCACAACTGGCTGCTTTTTCTGTTTGTCTCTGATTGATGCATGTTTTCAAGAGCTGACTTCATAGCTTTTTTATATCTACATGAAAAGTGGGTTCCTTTTCCATACACGTACTGTACAGAGGTTTAATCTGCCATATCAAAATTAAAAAAAATTCCAGTCTAGATGTTTAAAGAAATCTCAAGCCCCAACAGAAATTCAGATTTGGCTATGAAGTTTGCAAAATGGAGGAAAATACCTTTCTATCAGGATATACTTAGCACAATAGTATATCCATCTCTGTTGTACTTCCTGTGAAATCAGTTCTTACATCAGGAATAGATTTGCCCCATTATTGCTCTGAGGTGCATTTTGCTGAGTGATAAAATTTGGTTTTTATCTGTACTTTTGTCCCTTCTTGAACTAATGGGCACTAATAAGAGAGCTCTTCTAAAGAATTTCTGTAAAACATTATCATTGCCAGCTATTATTAAGGTGTGTCAAAGTCAGTAAGATGATTTCCTCAGTGGTCTAGGCAATACAGCCAAATAAAAATCCACTTTTTTTAACACGAGTCATAGATACTTACTGTTTACTCACTGCTGTTTAAGTTATACTGTACAGAAGCTGTCTGTCACCCTTGGAATTGGTCTTACTTGTAGATTTGTCATTTTGGAATTATAACATTTACAGTGTATTATCTCAACCGGCCTTGTGGATGGTCGTTGGGTATTTGTTTCTCAAAACACCTGTCTAAAAAACAGCTTATTGTGGCTGCAGCATGCATTTCATGGCACTCTGTTTTCTCACAAAATGAAAGCCAGTGACAGAGAATGACAGCAGCATGTGTCTGAAAATTACCATTGTTAATACTTACTGTAATGGTAAATCCCAATGCAAAGATTCTATGGTGCTGTTTTAATTGTGGGCCAAATTCTCTGCTTACAAAACCCAACCGAAGTCAATTAATTTGATGTCAGAAGAGAATTGGACTCTGTCTTTATTTTTCTGTGCATTGAACCTTTATATTTTTAAGGCTTGTGTTTGGCTAATGAGGCCCTCCATTTAGGAGAGCAGTTGCAGCTGAAAATGATTACACCATGAATCTCTCCCATGCTGTGCTCTGTCATGGAGACTTTACATTCTTTCTTGGTTTGTTTTCCTTAATGTACAATAAAAATCCCACAGATTGAAGCATGCGGTAGCTCTTTTGTGTGGAAAAACATAAGACCCTGGAATCTACAACAAAAAAACCCTAGGGCAATTTTTTTCAAAGCTAGATGACTAAATCCATATGAATGCACTTAGATAGAAACAGCTTTTAGAAGTGCTGTGCATCTAGAAAATCCATTGAAGTTAATGGGAGCTGTAGGTGCTCAGCACCTTTGAAAATCAGGATATCACAACTTTGACCCTAATATGCTGAGCTATAACACCACTCTAAAGATACAGGACCAAATTATGCCCTATACCTTGTTTCTTGTGTGATGTCCCTGAGCTCTGTTGGGTAGTATGGAGTATATGTGAGAGCAGAATTTAGCCTATAATCTGCGATATGTTGGAATAAAAATAGCAGCTGTAAAAATATCTTGTAAACAGGGCATTTTACAAGATTTTTATATAATACATTTGTTTGTGTATAATTAAAACTAATTTGAGTGTAATCTAGTTTCCAAATGAAAACCTGTTTTTAATTAGAGTTAAAATGTGTATCCTGGTAACACTGAATTTTAAGTACCATTTTCAAATGTTTATTGATTGATCATTATTATGGGAAAACATGAGCTTTCATACATAAATCTTTTGACAGAAGCTGTCCATCAAAAATAATGATCCTTTTAAAAATCATGAATAAATAATAGTGCCGATCTATTTTACATAAAAATACATAGTGGTTTATATTCTGTCCACTAAAATGAAATATGGTTATTTAAAATAATGATTTTATAGTGCTTGGATAATGAGCCATTATGCATTAAATGCACATGGCATCTTGTACTGGCCTTTGGATTATTATTTTTTTAAATTAAAACATTACAGTACTGTGTAGTCTTCCAACCCAAATGTCTCTCATAGGAAATTATTTCAAAATGTTATTGTGGATATTGATATAATCACACAAGAGTCTTATCACAAATCATGAAATAACGTCTAGGATCATTAATGTTCAAGCTGTGAGAAAGTTGGTGGTTTCTGAGATTTGTGTGAATATTTTCTTTAGTTTCTCAGATTTCATAGGCTCACATATACACATACCCCTGACATGAAAAGGGTGACCAGATGTCCCGATTTTATAGGGACAGTCCCAATATTCGGGGCTTTTTCTTATATAGGCTCCCTACTATCCCCCATCCTCCGTCACTCTAGACAGGTTAGAAACTTGAAACATGGCAGGGACATGGTCCCAAAGTTGCACATGTGACATTTGGAGGGCCATTGAAAATTAAATTGTGATTTGTCAGTTATAAGGGTTTTAAGAACATACTTTACACATATATACGCATTACATTTTCAACAAAATCCCAGTGGTCTGCCAGTGTTTTACTAGTTATGTGTATGTGTGCATAGCTTAGGAAAGTTTATAATCAATGCTGCATCTTTCTCTATAGTAAATGGAAAAGATATTGAGGGAAAGACACAGGGCTCTGGAGAAGGATAAAAAGAAACATTGAACACTTGCTGAGTTCACTGACCACTTCCAATCTTGTGCACTAAAAATCTAGAGGCCTTCAATATATACTGAATTCCTTCCTATAGGAATTTTTAACTTTCCTATGGAATTCTATAGGAGGAATATAATTTACTATTACATTCTGTGGAATAGCTAAGACAAAAGAGCTATAGAATATATTTTTATTAATTTCCAAAATGTTTTTCTGTTAGGGACTGAGTTTCAGCTGCTGTAATAACCTTGTCTTTGAATTTATTGCTGTTTGTACATTTTAATTCTCAAACATTATGTTTGCATTAAACCTCAAAGCCAGTCTGCCACTATTTTACTGAACATGTGTATACACAAATAAATAAAAGCCTGCTGCCAGACCACCATTTGTCTGTTTCTCCCACTCTAGTCTTCTTCTGTACTACTCCTTATACCTAGAATTCTTTCTCATGGTTTAATACAAAACCCACTGAAGTCAATGGTCAGGCTCTTAAGATGTCTCTTCTTTCATATCCCTGCTTCATCCTCCATCAGCCTCCAAAATTTGTTGTTATAATTAATAAAATTAACTTTGTTGGTACCACTCAAAGACAATCCTAACTGAGATAGCAAAGACTGTGTCTTTTCCTATGTTTTGTAACGTGTCAGTTGGTCATGTTGTAGAAAGTAAGAGCTTGAGACATGAGGCCTAGCATAACAGGCCAGGTATGAGGCCTGAGGCCTAGCATAACAGGCCAGGTATGAGGCCTGAGCCAAAGTAATGGTCCAGTCTCTTAAAAAGCAAAGTTAACAGAAGTCATGCTGTGAATGCTGGCAGGCTTACAGTAACTGGCAAGAACTGGTATAAAGCTGGTATAACAAATACACATTCCAAAGAAGTGCTAGGTATAAGCACATTCCAGAAAGGTACCAGGATATCCTAATACCCCAGAGACAACGAGTGCATACTGACCCCTTCAACTACATAATGGATAGAAATGTCTTGTTAATATGATGAACAGAGATGTTATGAATCAAACACTGACACATCTCAGATGGAATGTTTAAAATTCTAAAATGGCCATACTCTTTCCACTGGATGCATCAGGTAGCATTGATCTATATGTACGTTAACAATGGAGGTGTACCATTCCCTTTCACGGTCATTAGACAGATCACTGTGCTGTAATTGTTTTGCTTTGATGGGGAAGATGGGTTGAATGGCACCCAGAGGGAAGCAAAATTCACTGAGATCAGGTGCACTCTAGAATAAGTGAACTCACTCAGGCCAGATCATGACCCAGGCTGCCCTTTTTTGCAAGAAAGTAAGGCAGCATAAGGGACCCTGTTTATTCTTCTGAGCCTGTTACCTGCATTGCAGATAACAGCAGTGTGAAGAGGGAGGGGCAGGGTGTGACAGAGCCTTGACTTCACCCCTTTCATTCCCTTTGGGAACATTACATAGCAAAGTCTCATAACCCTACGTATAACCTTGCAACAAAC
The DNA here is from genome assembly GCF_026122565.2 of Emydura macquarii macquarii. Taxonomy (NCBI): domain Eukaryota; kingdom Metazoa; phylum Chordata; order Testudines; family Chelidae; genus Emydura; species Emydura macquarii. The sequence continues at coordinate 87,120,792 of NW_027131390.1, forward strand.
ATATTACTATAACAAAAATGTTCAGTATGCCAGGAGCATTCCAAAAACATCTTACATGACATACTTTGCATTAAACAATATACAATTACACTACAAGGGTGAACATGAATGATAGACAATTACACCAGAAGGGTGTACATGGGGGTGCAGTGTGTCATACTTTCCTCATAAACTTTAGATGATCATGATGGTTCCTTCTGACCTTCTTCATATTGTAGGCCACAGAATCTCACCCACCCACTCCTGTAATAGACACCTAACCTCTGGCTGATATACTGAAGTCCTCAGACCATGATTTAAAGACATCAAGTTACAGAGAATCTGCCATTTACACTAGTTTAAACCTGTGCCACATGCTGCAGAGGAAGGTGAAAAAACCCCAGGGTCTCTACACTTGTCATTGTATCTGTTTAGTTGCTAGCATATCCAGATCTCTTTTTATGGTATTGTTACTATTCCTGTACTAGTAGGAACTAAATATTAGAAATGACTACCGTTCTACAGCTTTTCAGAATAATTATAACACCATACCTCTTCTGGCTTATTTAAAGTGATCCTTTCAGGCATAGGCGCTCCCAAGATATAAGCATGTCCATATTAACTCCCAAATGTCAACTCCATGAAGCATAGCACAGAGACCAGAGAAAATTTGCTGACAAATGCTGGTTCTTTCATCTTCCTCAAAAAGACAACTGAATACCTGATTCTGGATTGGTGATTGCTTCATTTGCAGGAGTGAGAAAGAGCAGTCAGTATATGGAGACCTACATTTGTGCAACATTGGAGTTTATCAAAAATGGTAAATATATATTTTTCATGCACAAGATTCTGTGAGGAGTTCCCACTTTCCAGTGCTGGAAATTTACTGTATTCATTTTCCAACCCAATTAAAGTCTCCCAAAAGGATACAATACTTCTGTGCGTGCTTTTGCTTGGTCTAGTTTCATGATCATAGTAGGTCACTGGTTTCTCAGGTGCATTTCATTTTATCAAGGTCTTTTATACAAACAGCATAGCATGAATTTTAATGAGGATTTCTTCCCCCACCCCTTCCTCCCTGCTCTCTTCACAACAATTCCCTTCTCATGGTTTCAAATAAAAATTCAGATTATGTAATTTCTGAAAGCACAAACCCTTTTTTTCTAGGACACAGTGGATTTATTTTTCCTTGTATGTGATATTTCAAATTACAGTAGTTGTGTATGAGCCAAACAATAAAAAATAAGTACTTAAAGTCAGAGAGGGGCATCATCCATACCAGTATTACGTGTGTTGATTTTCCCTGGAGGGATAGATGAGACAGCAGCATCTAAGTATTAGATTTAAAGTACCAGAGTGTACTGAACTATAATTAGCATCGCCTCAAAGATGAAGTGGCTAATATTTATCCAGAAGTTAGGCACATAGTTTCAGCACTTCCTCACCACTAGGATTTTTCCCCCCATTTCCTTTTAACTCAAGAACAAGGGGATGTTCAGTGAAATTAAAAGGTGGCTAATTCAAAACAAATAAAAGGAAATGGTTTTTTATACGATGCCTAATTACATTGTGGAACTCACTACAACAGGAAATCATTGAGAACAAAAACTTAGAGCGAGATTAAAAAAGGAATTGAACATTTATATAGATAATAAGATTATCCGGCATTATAATCGTTTACTGCTAACAAAAATTCTGGAAGGGATATTAAACCTCATGCTTCAGGGTTTAAACCAATCTCTCACCATTACAGATCAGGATGAGACCTACTGTGGGGAAAATGATCCCAAATCTTCTCTGACAGGCTTCTTACCCTTTCCTTACCTCTGAAACATCTGGTACTGGCTATTGTTAGTGGTAGGATGTTGAACTACCTGGACATTAGGTCTGAACCTGTCTGGCAAGTCCTATGTTCCATACATTACTAAAATGTTAGGGTTAGGCCAAATACCTAGCTACTTGTGTGGTAGGCACTATTAAATAAATTAGATGGGTAGGTAAAGTGTGATTATGACAACCTCTAATGGTAGAAAGCTTCTTTTGCATAGCTAATAGAATTTGCCTTAAACTCAAGTGGGATTGGCCTGTAGTTTTGGTGCTGAAGGCCCTTGGTTCAAACCCTGCTGATGACTATGTTTTGCAGTCATTATTTGTTAAATGACTAAACTTACCCCCAAAACATCTCTCTAAGGATGTTACTCTTTCTGGGACTTCATTGTTGTCTCTTTTAATTTTTCAGTTTCAAGCCATCTGCGCATCTCATAGTTTCTCCCCTGTGTTTGTCCACTTTCTTTTTTCACATTAACACTCCAGTTTTCCACATCTCCTCTCCCTCTGTACATTTGCAGGGGTTAGACAGGAGCAAAATTGCAGAATAAGCTACTACCGAGGGGAAAGGTGATTATGTGGGATGCTCTCCTGTTCTGTATAACTGCTCCATAACAGATCTCGATGACCCACTTACTGTATTGTGGCCAGGTGGCAGGGAAAACTCAGGGACGACTTGTACCAAGCTTTGTATTACATATCAAGAACTGAGGAAATAAAGCAGTAGACAGGGTATAATTAATTCTGCTTGAAAGTGAGCATAGAAAAAGAGTCCCTTATGTATAGAGGGCTAGGGATATGTGCTGTTGAGGATCTGCAGCTCTGTGCATCCCCTACCTCTGCTGATTTTTCCCTCAGGCCTCTCCACATCCAGTCTGTCCCACAACCTGGGAGGGGATGATGCAGTGACTCCACAGATTTGCTAGGTTTGCTTGCAAAAGGGGAACATACCAGCCTAACCACAGTGACATGTCATCATTTCAAAGAAACCAGATCTATGTTACTATTTGACAGTGGCTCAGCAGCCTATGCAAATTTTGAACTCCTAGTTCCTAGTGAGTCAGTTTAATCATTAGTACTTGGCTTGGCAGAGGTATCAGGGCCTGAATGGGTATGAAAGCTGTCTCAGTCCTAGGGTAGTAAATTCAGGACTGGATGGAGACACATGGGTAGGGTGGTATTGGTGATGTTTGCACTCCTGTTTTCTATGCTGTAATTCTCTTTGTCAAAGTGACAGCAGCAGAGATTTACAAACTTGAACCAATTTCCACAAGCACTCAAACATTTTAAGGCTTTTAAAAACAAAGCAAAACACAGAAACTCTTCTGAGGAAACTGTTTTTCATTGATATTAACCAGCCATCTCCTTTTCTGCCTATGGAATCATCTAAAGGGAGCTTCTGAAAAGATATTTTGGAGACCAAAAGCATATTCTCTAAATACGTGAAGATTATTCTCAGGTATTCTATGGGAATATAGAAAGGTTAGAGAGACTGCTGGAAAAAAGGTTTAGAGGAAGAACAAATAGATCATCATAAAGAACTGCCAAAGTTTACATAAACCGATCACAAATCCCTGCAGTGCTTCAAAATTCTGTCATTCAAACGTCTATAGCACACAGTTGGGCCATATTCTGCCTTCGTTCACACCTTTCATCTTGCATACCTTCATATAATGTAATCCTTAGGATACTGTCTCCCACAGGAATGAAACCTAGGAACTGGCTGTTTTTAAGAGGTCATTCAAATGATGTCAATCTAGGTAACAGCAAGGGTTTCACAAAATTGGGAGGTGAAGCAGGCTAGGCCCCAACCAACCTCCTTATTGCAAGAAACCTGAATGTTAGCATCCTCCTGAGACCCACTTGTCCATGCCAGTTTCTAGCCTGGTTGTCAGATTAGGTTGGAGCCAGTGAGAAAAATCAAGTCAGATAAGCATATGTCCATGGGATCAAGGAGGAAGCAGCAATCAGCACCAGAGATCCAGATGGATAGCAACATGGAGGACAAGGCAACTGACAACAATAGGAGGTTGGGTAGATCAGGGACTGGGAGAGGGCCCTGAGAGAAGGACAGATAAATAGTTAGAAACCTCTTTCCTTGCTTTTTAAAACAAACCCAAAAGACTGACACTAACTTACCTCAGAGGCTTTGTTTCTCTTCCCTCCTCATTCATCTGTCACCAGTCTCCCCCCTACACATTTACACAATCTCATCACTGTTACTGCAAGAGTCTTCTCCTTTGCGGCTCCTCCACTGAGACAACTTTCTTGTATCTCTTCACCTCACTGGCTTCATTTTTTAGTCTCAGCTCAATGCCTAACTGCCTTGGTTAACTTAAACCTGCTTCACATTTGTAACTGCTATTTAGCTCTGTAAAATATTTGAGGCATTTTATATAATAAAACTATACAAAATAAAGTTGTGCCTTTTCATATGAATATTATCAAACGTAGTAAGACATTGTGCACTTGAAATATGGGCGTGTCTGTAAACTGCAAAATGAAATATGTATTACATTTATTGTGGAGCTCTGCACAGCTTCTTTGTACTTTGTGCTGTCAAAAGTCATATGCAAGATAAGAACATGCGATATCAGTTCATGTAAAATAGTAAATATTTGTATTGATTTAAGGTGCAGCCCCCTTAAGATTGTCCCCACTGCAATCTAAGAGAGTGTTCCTTGCATCTGTTACATGTCTATTGGGTACATGAAAACTTGCACATGGATAGGGAAAGTAACTGCACCAAATATACTAGGCCAGAATGGTATATTTCAATATCACAATATATCAAGCTGATGTTAAAATGTATCCACACAGAGACGAGTTCTGCATTGATTTACCCCACCAGGATTTCTCAAGGAGTAAGGTAGTGAAGAATTCCGATAATGATTAATCTCTCCTTGAGGTCATTTTGTGATCATATTATATAAATAGTTCTCAACCTCCTAACATCAAACATGAACACAGACGTTAAAATGTATGACATAGATTCATATTGAAGGAAACCACAGCAAAAGAAGATCTGTTCTATGATTCAGCATTTTCAAAATCAATATATTACAGTAATAAAAAGGAGAATAGCATGGAACTGAAAGTGAAGGAGGAAGTGTTGTCTAATGGTTAGACACTCTACACAAAGTAGTGTCAGATTCCTAGGTTCTCTCTCTGGGTCTCTTGCTGATTCAGCGGTGTATTTTAAATGTACTAATGAATTTTGAGACAATGTACAGTATGTGATAACATAATGAACTAACTGTGTGATACATAGTGTATTTAGAACCCTTCTTTACTGATCCATAGGAAGAATTTCTTTTATTACATATGGCATACAAATGCTTGCAGAGCTGGACCAGAATGTTTGTGGAATACATTAACTACAGCAAAGATGTGATGGACCTTAATCCATTTATTTATAAATGGGTTTTTCTGTAAGGAATTGAGAACCACAGCTGATTGGACTGAAAGCAATTTGTGAAGATAACACTAATGTTTCAAACTATTCCTATTTCTAGTTATGAATTGGGGGGAAGCTATGAGTTGGTGCATATTCATCATCGGGAAAACCATGAAATTGAGGATAAGTGTTGTCACTTATCATTCACCTACTAAGGATGACAAAAAACTGGATGGTTTTCCTATGGTTTTCCATTGTGCTACAAGTCTTCTAACAAACACAATTTCCATCACTTCAAAACAACTTTTGAAGAATTTTACCCATGTAATAAAGGTCCAACAGCCAGATAATGTAAAGCAGGGTCACAAAGGTGCATTGCTCACAGAGAGAAAAAGAAGGAAAAGTATATTAATAATAGTGGACTCACTTCATATCTCTCCACTATTTTCAGCTAGGGTTAAGAAGAGAATGGGGAAATTAGATTCTTCAAAGCTCATACAGATGTAATATTAAATGTAATGTCCTTAGATTTCTCTTTTGCTGGTATCACTTAGATAACATTTTTTAAAAAGAAGAGGATTATCACTGCAATTCCTTTCCCAGTTTATCAAGCAAGCAATGAATGTACCCAATGTCATGAAAAGAGATGTTACCTGAAGTAGCAGCAATATAGCCATTTGGAAAATAGCTCAAGAGAGCAATTGGTTTGGATGATTGCCTTTTAAATTTTCTCTTCCCCCTCCCCCTTTCTTTAAGTAATAGTCTGCTCTAAAAGGATACTTTGGTTGAACTCTGGTAAAGGCTTTGACTGTAAGAAACTCATCTCCCAGCTGAAATGTAGAAGGATCACAGATGAGAAACCCAAGTCAGATAGATGAGAGGATTGGTAATGGAGATATAGAACTTTTCCTCTCTCAGTCACTTGTTCATGTGTCCAGATGTTATTACCATCATATGGCTGTTTGGTGGCCTATATGAAATGTGTTGAAAGTCCCAGTTAATTTCTTAGTGGACAGCTAACCACAACCCCAAAACAACACCAAAATAGAACCCCTGGTGCAGATCTCAGCACTAGACCTATCCACATGTCATCCCAAATGTAGGCCCTGATCCTGCAAATACTTAAGCATTTGCTTCACTGTGCACACATAAATCCTAGTCTATAAAATTAAGCACATATATGAGCTTTCCTGGATCAGGGCTTTAGAAATTTGCAAGAAAAATATAGCCCGTTTAATAGCCTATTTTTTAGATAACTAGAATTTAGAAAATATCTGTAGATTGTGTTTTTCCCTTTCTCTTAGTTTCTGTTTTACAGAAAAATAACTCTTTAAACTGAAAAAAAGAACTGAATCTAAAAACAAAATCAAAGGCAGATTTCTAGTGAGTGTTGGAACCATAGATTCAGGTTACTAAAGCTCCTGGGATTTTTAAAATTCATCTGATACTTTACAATGCAGTTTTCCAGATAAATATCTTCAGAGGTCAAACCAATTTTATGAAGTCTTCTAGATACAGTTATGGTGAAAAATGGATCCATGTGGCTATAAAACAAAGGACAAGATGCAGCCGTTCTGAGGAATGCAAATGAAGACTCTGGCTTTTCTTGAACAAGCAAAGAAATTCATTTTTTAATTCACTACAAATCTGAACAGAAGTAATGCTATTTTTTGTGTTTTATATACTTTTTTTTTTCTATCCTCATCACTGTGATTCTTTCTTTCTCTCATGCCTTCCCCATTGTGAGCATTGTGTGTGCATCTGTGACAGAGTGCTGGGCAACACCAACTGAATTAAATCCGGTCACTGTAACACTAATTAGTAAACCTGATTATGATAGCTGTGCCTAACTGATATACTGGGGATGGGTTGAAGAGAGCTACAAGGTTTATTAATCCATTCACCCAGAAAGTAGAAAAGGCATAGAAAGGATATACTAAGAGGAGAGAGGGCCAGACTCAAAGATCTTAAGGTTAGAAGGGACCAACATGATCATCTAGTCTGACCTCCTGCACAATGCAGGCCACAGAACATCACCCACCCACTACGGTAACAGTCAGTCCCAAGAGAGAGAGCTCCTTCCTCATCTTAGGGGATGATATGCTGTTGTGAATAAGGTGCTGCACAATGCTGGAAAGGGGATGACACTGTAAATAAAACATATGTGTGGTTAACAAGCAGAGAGTCTCCAAGCAGCCTGTGTGTGCAGAGGAAGACAGAGGCAGAAAGGGCACCTTATTACATGTGGGGTCTTGTTGGGATCTTGTCTTGATCTGTGCAGACAAAAGGAGGGGCTGATGTGAAGGTTTGGCAGCCTGGCTGATGGAGGAGACTCTTCAGTTGCCCATGCACCAACAAAAGGAAATGCAGAAGACCCTGCAAAGCTTCCAGCAGTCACACCACTTTGAGAGGTAGGCATTGCTTGCCTGGTAGGTGGAACAGAAAAAAAAAGTCTGCAGAACTTCATACAAGCACAAGCAAATGTGCAGCAACAGTTACTACAAAGGGTGATGAGTCCTGTGGCAGGGAATGATAACCGGACACAGGGATGGTCTTCTGTAAAATGGGCCCTGCAGATGAGCCTGATGTGTTTCTGGACACCTTTGAGAAGGTGTCTAAGGGTGCAGGCAGGGACAGGGAAATCTGGGCCTTGTAGCTAGGCTCTTATTTGACTGGGGAAGCCCAAGAGACCTATATGGCTCTAAATGGTGAGCAGGCCTGAGACTAGGAGGCGGTTGAAGTGACCATTCTGAATCAGGTGGGTCTGTCCACTGAAAAGTATCAAAGAAATTCCCAGCCGCAAGGTGGATTGGGCGGTTTATGGCCTGGCTATTCACTCAAAAGCTTAAAAACAGGGCCACATTATGAATGCTCTGATTTTGGAGCCGTTTCTTAAGAGCATCTCTAAGAACATATGGTTATGGGTCAAGCAGCATATGTCAGATACCTTAGATGTGGCAAACTGACAGAGGAGTTCATGGAGGCAGACTCCGCAGGAAAGAGGGCCAACCATTTAGGGGATCAGATAAGGGAAAGAGTTGTGGTAATTCATTACCAGGAAGGGAAAAGAGAAAAAGAGGGAAGACCCCTGAGGAACTCTGGCTGGGACTTGAACTCTTTCCTGTTACCAATGCAGGCAGCAAGGACACATGAAAAGAGACCGCTCATACATGAGGTTTTGCCAAGTTCTGTGGTTGGAGTGGGACTCCTGGGCAGAAGAAAGAAAAGAACCTGGCTACTGTTCCACTACTGATGGGAAGGAAGTGTCTAAGGGGCCTGGTAGACAGGCCTCAGCTTGCTCTGTGGTCTGATGGGACGTGGTAAAACTCTACAGAACAATTCCTAGAGCAAGCTTGAAATTAGAGTGCATTCTTGGGGACAAAAGGTGTTGCTCTATGGCAGATACACACCTGAAGGTCCAAGGGAAGTTATGTTGGAAACGATCAGGGTAGTGGATATGTTAGTCCACACTGTTGTGTTACACACTGACTGGAATCTCTTCCCTGGGAGGAAAAGAGCTGGCAGTATGTGGAAAAAATAAAACCCAGGTGGGATGAAATGATACCCAAAGGGAAAGAACAGTATGGACCTGGAGTAGAAGCCACTGGACAAGACGACACAAGCCAAGATGAAAAGGAAGAAGGGAGAGTTCCTGAAAGACTGAGAGGGACAGGAAGAAGAATGAGGAAGCAGGTGCAGTGGGTAAAGATTACTCAAGCTTGTTAATGGGGGTTGGATTCTGTAGCATGGGGTCCGATCCGGCCCCACGGTTATGGCCCTTCCTCAGAGGAAGGCCACTGCAGCTTCCTACAAGGGAAACGTTAGTGTCAGATGAGTCTGGTGCCCCGGCCCTCAGGCCAGGAGGGCAAGCGAGCAAGCAGTCTAGTGCCCCGGCCCACAGGCAGGGAGGGCGGGCAATGTCCTCTGGTTAGTAAGGCAGGGGACAGCAAGCACTCCCTGGGTGGCGAGGACAAGGGGGGGGAAGAGGAGGATGCAGGCCCACCCAACTCCACTGCATCCCACTGAGTCGGCGGGGCTTCTGCCATAACATGCCGATGGGGCTTGCTCATCTCTGCCACGGCTATGGCTGTCCCTGGGCCACTTCTTCCCCGTATCCTCAGGAACCTGTGTCCGCCGGGTCCTCAGGGTCACTGGGGTACACAGCCACAGGCGGCAAGGCCAGGAGCTCCTCGGCGAGGGGCAGCTCCTCCAGGTCACAGGGCTCGGGAGATGGCTCGGCCTCAGGCAGCGCCTCCACGTTCTCTCCCATCTCTGGGGGCTCGGCATCAGGCAGCTCTTCCAGGTCGGGTCTGGCCTTGGGTGGGGAGGGGGGGGGAATCTCCCAGCCCTCAGGCTCAGGGGACTTGGTCCAGTCACTGGGGCCCAGGGGCCTGGCCTAGTCCTTGGGGCCAGAAGGCCTAATCCAGTCTAGGGGGCCCGGAGGCCCTATCTAACCCTTAGTGGTTGGCCGCTTGGGCCGTTGCGGGGGCCTCTGCTCCAGAAGGTGTTCGCTTGGGCCAGCGGCCCGGCTTGGTTCAGGCCTTTGCTGTAGCCAGCGGGACAGCATGTCTGCCTCCAGCGGCAGCTCTCTCTCTACTGAGCTGTAGGGCCTGCTTCTTGTATTCACAACCCTGGCTAGGGCTCCGCCCCTCTGCTGCCGGATTGGCCGGCCAGCGGAACCTATTGCTGGCCGACTCCCCGGATGCCGGGCAGACTGGACTGCCGGTCCTTTTACTGTCCGACCCCGCAGTTGTGGCCCTTCCTTGGGTGGCACCTTCCTACAGGTTCCCATTGAGAATCCAACACACACCAGAGCACCAAAGTTAAAAAGCCCATGCATATTGTGGAAGGTTGGTGTTGGCCCAATCCTGTTCTTATTAAATACATGAAAGAACAGAGCCACAAACACCCTCCAACTTCCTACCAAGAGGCACTTCAGCCTGATACACTGTACCTTTAATCAAAAGCTAAAACCTCAACTGACTCTTATTGTTCTACCCTTTGAAATGTTCACTTTGGTCTTTTTTTTAAAATATTCATTTACTGCATATCATTAGAACAAGAGATCCCAGATTTTTGTCTAAACTATTCTCCGTAAATCCTACATTCCAGTTTGACATGGTTCCAAATCATATTATTTAGTAATAATTCAAGTCTGTGTTTACTTTGAATAATTCTATCTGTTTTAAGATTATTTGTAAAACTACTCCACTGACAATTTTATCTGTTGATTTTATCCACTTTCAGAATATTTGTAAAAATCCTATTTTATATGTGCTTATGTATGAGAAGCAACACTGTGCAATGTAATTACATATACCTACCTAATTGTGCAAGACACTTGTAAAAATGAAATAACATTTGCTTTAAAAGACATTTAAATTCTTCAGCTCGGAGTTTCCATTGAGTGATTGGAGTGTGAATGGCTGAGCAATGAGGTGGTTGTAGACAGGGAAAGTGATTGAACAATTGGTCTAAGTAAGGGATGTTGAAACATGATGAAGAAAACACCAGCCTCATCTCAAATTTTTGAGGGAGGAAGAAAGGAGTGAAGATGATAACTTTTACCACTCAACTGGCCGAAGAGGAGTCCACCCTGATAACTTTGGAGCCTGCCCACTTCAAAAGATGAAATCTGATCAGGCTTGCAACAATGTGGGTGATTAAGGATTACACCAAATGCAGATGCAGCATGACAGAGCAAAAACAAAACAAAACAAAAAAGACTTACGTGAGATCTTTTCCCTATACAATGGGACAGAAAGATGAAGGCTGAAGGTTCGGGTCTACATCACCACACCATTTAGGAGTACCAATGTGCATCGGCAGAACCTTGCTCCTCACCCTTGTGCTACAGTCACCTGTCCAGTGACTACCACAAGCACCAAGAGGCTGGTAAACATAACATCTGTGAGACCCCTATGTATGTTTAGCTGTCTCTCTGTCTGTGTATGCCTGTCTGTGTGTATAAGGGTGAATGAAGGTACCAGTTGAAACGTGTCAATGAAGTATACTTTATTAACAAGAGTCTCTGTATTTGCAATCACTAAGTAAAGCACAATATTGATATTGTTACAATGTTGATACGGTTTTCCTGGTATTTGCATTATTGATACTATTTACCAAATTTTGTATTCACAATAAACGTGGCTTGTTGCCTTATCCCCTGAAAAAGATCCTGTGATATTTGTTATTTGAATAACATTGGGAGAATAGAAGCCTTGAGTTACCTGGAGCATGGGGGGGAGGGGGGGACCATAGCCCCCAACACAAAATAAAAATAAGGTGAGAGCTGGGAGAATGGCCCCCTAGAGTATCCATAATGTGAGGAGTTGTGGGCCAAACAGAATGGTGGGGAGGTGACCTACCCCACCAAGTGTGATTTGTGTGGGTGAAAGGTGTGCAGACCCTACAAGGAGGGCCCAGATGACTACCTTAGAAAGGGAGGGAGAACCTTGCAAGGAGGCACCTCAGGTAAGGGAGGGAGAGCAGAAGGAAAGAAAAGCCTTTCTGTCAGAGAAGGGTGGAGGTGAGAGACAGAGGGCTGGGCCACAGCACCTGAACCAGCACTCTGGTCACTGCAACTCCAGGGCATAGCCTGGGAGTAAACCTGATGATGATGATAGTTGTGCCTAATTGAGAGAGCTACAAGGCTAATTAACCCATTAGCCAGGGAAGTAGAAAAGGCACAGGAAGGAAGTTCCAGGGGGATAGAGCATGAGCAAGCCTGACTCTGAGTCAGTCCTGAGAGACAAATCTCCTACCTTGACCTAGGGGGCTGAGGATGCTCTGTGGCTGTAAATAAAGTGCTGCGCAATGCCGCAAAGGTGGCCATGGAACTCTGTAAATAAAACAAATGGGGTGTTTACAAGCAGAGAATCTGAGCACTCTGTGTGTATGCAGAAGAAGACAGGAGTAGAGCCTTATCCTGGTACAGCATCATAACGTTCTAGGGTGTTAGGGTTTTGGATTTTGGTTTTTGAGGTTTACTTTTAAATGTACATGGGGCTATATGTGCTTATGTTAGAGAAGATGGGGCAAAGAAATGTGTCTTGCACTAGGAGTTTGTTCCACACTCATGGACTGGGACCCAAGGAGGCTCTGTCTCCTGTGCAAATGAATTTTATTCTTATGGCAGAACGTGCCATTATGCCTGAGAAGCAGAGCTGTCAACCACAGTCTTTATCCCACAATAATAGATGATCTTTTAAGTACTGGGTCCAGGCCATTTAGTGCCTTCAACAAACAAGAACTGAAATTTGACTTGATATTCTATAGGAAGCCAGTATACAAAATAGAAGAGTTAGACTTGCTAGTAATGCCTGTGAGGACAGAAGGAGCTTTCGCCTTCTAATCTCTGAGTTTCTTTCTGAGGTCCCTAAAGTAAACCTTTAAAAAAAAAAACAAAAAAAACCTGATCACACTAAGTAAAGGAAACAGCTGTCACTAAGCATTTCATTAAACACTCAAGCACTGATCTCTCTCCCTCACCTTGCAACTTACTTCACTTCACTTAGATAGAACAGGACACCTGTGTCCCAGAGAGGAAATTCAAGATCAAGGCTGAGACAACTTCATTAATTCATTCCGTTCTCCCTCTGTGTTGCAGCACATATGGGCTGTAACTTGTGGAACACGCTTGCTGAGACCACTGTGAAGTCTAAACACAAATGAAAGCATTATGGAAAAATGTCAGTGCAGACTTTAGCCTTTTCTTGACTTATGTGAAAACTTAGCACCATTTAATTTTTTCCTTGGTGGGGAGGGAGGGGGTGTTTGGTCAGTGTTTTCCTTCCTGGTAGCTTTAATTGTGGTTGCTATATCTTCTTAAAATAAGTAAATAAAAGCAACAATGACCTATTCTGTAGCCTACAGCTTTTGGGAGCCTTTCATTGTGAACTATTCAGTCTGTTCTGTTGTTTCCTACATATAGAGACATTTCTGTCAGCTAATTACTTCTGTGCAGCATGAGAAACAGAAATACTAACCTCCTCCTCCAGAACCCACCAGCCTTTGTCACCACTTAAGTTGAAATTTTTTCTCATTTAGATGTCAATTTTAGCAGCACATTTATTCTCCTTTTCAGGCATCCTGTCACTAAAGGGTGATGCATTTACAAACTGAAATACCCATAAAGAGCTTTGCTATAGCGAACCCAGAAGAGGGCTTGACAGAAATGTTACAATTTGTGCAGTCATTTAAACTGGTTGTTTCATACATACCAGTAGGAAGCTAGAGAAGGATAGATGAGGTGCATTTTCACTTTCCCTGACCTACTAATATGTACAGCTGTTGCTAAGTAAGTAGTGAAATTTCAGAGGAAATAGTTTCTGCCTATGCACAGTAGCATCTTTTCAAAGTGAAATATATTGCCACTTTACATTTTTAAATGTGTTAAATATAATTACAGGCCTATTACAGAAAAAAATCACTTGCTAAATGCAAGTCACCTTATAAGTTATAAAATAAAAACCCTCAGAAGGTGGTAAAGTTCCATGTTTTGCTTTGCTGTTACTTCTATCATTTAAGCCAATTTTTTACTTTTTTTTTTTTTTAACTGAAAACCCACATGGTGACATTGTTTGGGCCAAATTTTCACCAAGTAGTACCTGCAGAATACATGCTGACAGCCATCAACAGGAAATGCACTCATAAATCATTTATTTACCTTGTACATGCAATTATGCACTGATGCATTTTGTTGATTCAATTTAGGCTTCCTCCTTTGATGTTGACCTTTTACTATATGTCAAGTTTCCAGCCTCAGATGAACTGTTGCCACAGACAGAAAAACCTATTGGAAGAGTTGGTTTTATTTTGAAAGACTGAGACAGCTTTAACTACTATATAATTCGAGCCTGCACTGATCAAGGTCTAGGCATAGGGCAAGGGCTATGGATGGGTAAGGCAACCTACCAGGAAAGGCAGTATAGTAAATTAGAGTAACCAGCAGGACCCACTATAGCTGATAGCAACCGCAGCTGGGCCAACCCTCTACAGTAGAAGCTGCATATGTATACCAGCTGTGTGCAGTGATGAAAGCCAGCTGGAGGTGAAGGTGAGGAGAAGTGTGGGGAAAAGGAGCTGAAGAGTCAGCACTAAGAAAAGAAAGGCTTGCAGAGCAGTGATCCTGTATGAGGACTAAATGGTTAAAAATATTTGGAGGGAGGGAATGGGGGAAACACACAAAAGTGTAGACCGTATTGGCTCATTGAGTTGATTTAGCTCTGACTATATAGTAGGTGCAATGTAATCAGAAATCAAGGGCCTCTCACAGTCATGACAATGACTCACATGATCTATAGAAAAATTCTCAAGGTTAAACAGTATGATGAGTTTAAATGTTTTATAACCTTCCTGTACGTCCCATTGTGTGCACAGAAGGTGTGTTCATTCCCTTAGTTATTTGCCAGAGACAAGCTGGCAACACATGAAAAATGACTACGGCATTTTATTTTACTAAGATAAAAAACACTATCAGAGAATTTTTTTCCAGTCTCTTTTTTTGTAGCAGCTCTTTACTTAAGAGCACATTTGATCATCTTTCTCTAGCACACAGCATACTGAAGTCAGCAATCAATAAGTCCAGTCCCATTAGAAGCTGGAAGCTAGAAGAGATGAATGATAATTTCCTGAAATGGCCTCTCTAAGAGGATTCCCAAGGGTACATCCATTTGCCAACCTCCTGTATACTCATCTTCCTTCATCCCCCAATAAAATTCACTCTGTTATCAACAAGCCAACTCTCCTTTCTCCCTCTTCCCTTTTTAATCTGTACTTTCTAAATAAAAAATGACCAGATCCCCTTAGAGGTCATTTTTAAGCAACATTTAACTAGCTGTGAAACTGGGTGTTTTAACAGCTGAAGCATCAATCAAAGGTTCTATTATCACAGGTTCTATTATTGGGAAAATACTGCACCAGCTGTATTCTGTAAAACACTGATGAGATCTAATCTCTTATAGTAATCCCAGCAATCACAGTGGATACCCATAAGGATATAAAGCTCCAGCCTAGCCCCAAATATTTTCTATTGAGAGATTATAGAATCTAAATTCTGAATTAGCTCTTAGCCACTAGTCATCTCTGGCTATCTTTTGTAGACATATTTGTATCAAATTTCTATCTAAATTATGGTGTCCTCTCCCACTTTATGGTATTTTCAAAGCTATGTGGAAGACCAATTCCCATTGTAATCCTTTGGAAGTCTCATGCTAAAGATTGAGCAAGTTGTAGAAAGGCTGAGTCTATTTCAAGAAGCTTTTTGTGTACTCTAAACATCAGTAAACCCCCCTCTCCGTGGGACCGAGTGGACGTCTCAATATGCATTACTAACAAATTGCATGCAGTGATTTGGATTGTCTCCTGATTTCAAGAAGACTACTATATATTTCATCTAGTGGGTGAGACAGTGAAAAATCTTGCAAGCATGTAAAATAAACCCAGAAAGTAGCACAAATCTATCATGTTTCAACAAGGTACAACATTCCGGTTAATGCAGGGAAAGTGGCTTAACTCCATTCCCCACAAACAGGTATGAAAGTATAACTAACATTCAACCATATTGTTGCTGGTACCAGCCCTACAATCAGATCTGCGTTCCCATGGCAACAACAGAATTAAAATGCACAGTAGGTGCATGTAATCACCATGACTTGATCTGGACAGCTGCCTGTGAACATGTGTATAGACACCACGTTGTTTGGTCCCTCAGTCACCCTATTACACTATTCAGCAGCTCCTGTCCCAAAGGACCTCTCAAGTGGCCTTTCTGGTGAAGGACCAGAGTACAGGTGATTATCCAATCACCCTAAACAACAGCTGTGAAATGGTTATAGTGTGTGCATGCCTAACTAGATTTTGGACTCAGTGTTTCCTATTGTTCTTCACTTTCGTTAAGGGAAATTATACCTCATCATCTCTTTTAGCATCACCTCATAGACAGTGTGGGTCATAAAAATATTGAATAGTGTCAGGCCTAGAACAGATCCCTCTGGTATCCCACTAAAAACATCCCCATTCAATGATGATTCCCTCTTGACAACTATTGTTTGAGATCTGTCAATTAGCTAGTTTTAATCAATTTAATGCATGCTTTATTGATGTTGTATAATGTTAGCTTTTGATAAAAATGTTAATTTTTTAAATCAGCAATTCAGTTAATTCACTTCAATTCCATTAGGGTTTATCGGCATGACAAACTATACAAGGGCACCCTACGTGTAAAAAAAAAGACAGGATTTTCTGGTATCTATCAGGATTAGGTGATTAGGTGATTAGGGATACCCAATGGTTGGGAGATTATCCCCATGACCATTTGTAATTACTGTCCATTCCCTGACCTATTTTGAAATTGAATATTTTCATAAAAATATTTAATATTTTTCAGAATTTTCCATTTTTTTCAGTGAAATGCGAAATTGAAAAATTTTGCGTTTTTTGATTTTGTTTTTAATCTATTT
Organism: Emydura macquarii macquarii; assembly: GCF_026122565.2. Taxonomy (NCBI): domain Eukaryota; kingdom Metazoa; phylum Chordata; order Testudines; family Chelidae; genus Emydura; species Emydura macquarii. Next base: position 87,137,457 of record NW_027131390.1, read on the forward strand.
TTTCCTTTTACCCCCTTTTTCTGAGGCAAGTAGGAAAAGGAAAAAGGGAGAGAAAGAGGGAGGGGAAAGACACATGAAAAAATTGAATAATTACCAAACTAAAATATTTCAGTTTAGAAAATATTCAGTAAACATTTTATCAAAAGATCTCAGAAACACAGAGAAAAAATGTTCCTTTTAAAAACTTGTGGAATGAAATTTATTTCAAAATCTTTTAAAGTGCATACATTTTCCTCCTGGTTTTTTTTTTTTTTTTTTTTTTTTTTTTACCATCTCTACTCATAAATCTATATATTTGCTTTAGGTGCCTGGTACTCTGCTTAGTCTCCACAATAAAAGAAAAACACTTCTGCATAAAATACAGCAGATGCTCAAGTACCCATTGGGATTAATATATCAATGTTATAGTTCTTGTAATATGGGCCTCACACTCCCATGCTCATATGGGACACACCTGCAGTTTATCAGCTTTTCGCCGTTGTAGTAGACTCCTAGTTTCTGGCTATCTTTGTAAGTTTGTGTTCCCTCTTTTATATATTTCTTAACCCTTAGAATACTGGCAAATGTCCAGGAAGTTGGACTGGCCACTTTCAAAAAGTGAAGAGTTTGGCTGCGTGGGACACTATGCCAAAAGAAGGGAGGATTTCTAGCCACCAGGGTATATGTGAGAGAGATCTAGGTTAGGACACTTGTCTGCAGTAAGTTCTGACAGGCCTTTTGTCCCTTCACCCACAAATGCCCACTTCCTCCACGACTACGCTCCCAATATGATCCAACTCCTGCTGCAAGTTCCTGACTTCTCCTTTTGTCTGGGAATGTGTAGAGAGGAAGCAGGTGACATTGGGAAGTCAGGCTAGGAAGGATAGGAAGAAAATGGGCCATTGCTAGCAACATGAGCAAGATAGCAGAGATTTGTCATGTACTATATAGCATCCTGCCACTAGATCTGGAATGGAAAGTAATTATAAATGGACATGGGTATGAATCCCTAAACATTGCATAGCCCTAGCTCTGAAGATACCTGAATGTCCTTGTCTTTATGCTAAGGCAACACTTGTATAGATTGTTATGCCAATGAAGGCTTATTGAATTGAATTAGGGGGTTTTTTAGATCAGAAATTAAATTAACATTGATTAAAAACTGGCACTATACAACATCAAGAAAGCAAATGTTAGCTTGATTAAGAACTAGGTAACTGACAGATGTCAAAAACCAGTTGCCAGTGGAGAATCATTGAATAGGGGTATTTCTAGTGGGCTTCTGCATGGATCAGTTCTGCACCTGATGCTAGTCAATATTTTTATTAATAATCTTTAAGTAAATATAAAATCATTGCTGATAAATTTTGTAAATGATACAAAGATGGTAGGAGTTGTAAATGATTATGAGTACAGGGCAATTATATAGCACAATCTGGATTGCTTGGTAAACTGAGCCCATTCAAACAAAATGCATTTTAATATAGCCAAATACAGGGTCGCACATCTAAGAACAAAGAATGGAGGCCATACCTACAGAATGCAGGTTTTTATCTGCTGGAAAACAGAGATTCTAAAAAAAGGATTTAGGGATTTATAGTGGACAAACAACTTAACATGAGCTCTCAGTGCAATCCCATGGCAAAAAGGTTAATGGAATACTCGAATGTATAAACATGGGTGCAGTGAGTAAGAGTGAGGTGATTCTTCCTTTGTATATTTCATTGGTGATACCACTACTGGAATGCTGTGTCCATTTCTGATTACCACATTTTCTAAAGGATGTTGAAAAATTAGAAATGATACAGAGAAGAGCCACAAAAATGAATCAGTGAGAGACTTAAGGATCTCCATCTGTTTAGCTTATCAAAAGAGAAGACTGAGAGGTGACTTAATTATGACGTATAAGTAACTTCACAGGGAGAAAATCCTAGATATTAAAGGTATTATGTTCATGGCTTACACACAGAGAAGATATATAATAACATAACATGCTTTTGCTGGAAGGTTGCAATGTACTGCTACTTTTAAGCTTAAAATTCAGATATTAAAACCAAAATCCTTATGCTAACCAGACAAATATTGACTCTGTTTCAATGAAGGAAAGATGTCTAGTTAATAGCGCAAGAGGGAAAGAAGCAGTGTAAGTTTCAGAGATAAGGAAATCCTGGATCAAAAGAATGATAGAGAAAAAAAATATTAGATCCAGAATACCAAAGGCAAACAGTTACCTTCTTATTATTTTAACCAAGAATTCAATCAAGTCAGATTTCCTTTCTAGAGGCCTTTTTCCTATCTACATATCTCTGCCTTTCCAGCACAGGCTTTTGTTGGCTTTGCTTACTGAATTTGTCAGTCTGCACTAACGATGTTTGATGTGTAAGGTTTGGTTGGGGAATACTTTCAACTTTTCTGATTAGCAGATCAGAATTATTCTACACAGAGCAAGACAATTTAAATTAAGATTTATAAACATGATCCAAGATTGGTGGGATTGTTTCTGGAAATTGCATCACTGTCACAAGATTTTTTCATATGAAGTTCTAATAATTCAAAGAAACCCAGCACAATTCTGAATTCAGTTAACTTGTACCCAATTGGCAGCTAAAAGGCAAAGATAAGGCTTTTCTGAATCACTCCTTTTCTCATCTAATTGAAACTCTCCATTTCAGCTTTAATGTTAAGCTTATAACCTTGAGTCTTTTTAAAAAGGCTATATTTCAAATAAGTTTCACTGAAAAAAGGGTTTGAGACTAAATTCCTTTTTCATAAAGTAGCTTGGTTTTATACAGCACAGAGTAGGTTGGATCAGCAAGTCAAGAAATTTCTCTCTAGTAATAGGTGAATTTCATAAGGTTTGCTTTATGTCTGATGAGCACTCCAAAGGAGAAGTGGTGCCAGCTTAATGGGGGTTGACTCCGCACTGAGTCTTAGCTAGCACCTCTTCTTTAGCTCTCCTTCACTTTCAAACACTTATTTTTATACTCCTTCCTAATCAAGAGCAGGAAACAAAACCTAAGAAAGGTCAGAACTCAGGACATCAACCTCTCTTAAAACTCCGTGTTCTGCTTTGTGTGTGTTAGGGACAAAAACAATATCAGACCAAAACTGGAAACATGCAGAGGGATAGAAGGAAGGACGTTGTTTTGGTTAAGGCAGTGGAGAGGAACTCAGGAGGCCTGAGTTCAATGAATGGGCCTGCAATAGACTTTCTGTGTGTCCTTGGGCAAGTCACTTCATTTTTCCTTTTGTCTCAGTTCTCCATTTGTAAAATGAGGATACTAGTACTTTCCTACCTCACAAGGCTGTTGTGAGGATACAGTAATGGTCGTGAAATTATCAGATACTATGGTGATGGGAGCCATCTATGCATTTAGATAGTATTTAATATGATGTAATCAGGCTGCTACAAATATTGTCTTGAGTGTGAAACATGCACACACATACACACATTTGTTTTATTCTATTTTTCCTGTAAACATTAAATGAAGTTAATAGTCTCTTCATTTAGCACACTCGAAGCTCCACATTTTATTTTATATCCTGCTCTTTTTACTCAGACAAATTATCCCACAAAAGGAAGACAAGCAGAACTTGGCTCTTTCTGCACAGGCTGGAACTGCAAACATACACTAAACCTCTGAAAAACTCACCCACATGCATAAAATTCAATGTCGCAATATTTGTGTTTGTCTGTCGACACATAAATTGTTCCCATGAAATGTGTTTGTTCTTTCGCTTTATATTCTCATGGCTACAGGTGAATGTACATCACCCGGCAAGGTCATCGGAAAGGAAAGGAAAAGGAATCTGAATGATTTTGCTAACATGAAGAAGCTGAGGTGATATCAGTGCCAAACACAGTCAGTTCAATCTTGGGTGCTTCAATAAATATCAGATCCATATCAGTACATTGATTTTGGCCCTAAATGAATTGGAGGATTTTCCTTGCTATTTTCTGTATTGGCTAATAAACTGTTTAAAGTTTAAAGGCTAGATACAAATGTACAAACTGTTCACTAATTCCACTAAGTGATTAAAATAAATGGTTCTGAAAGATTTTTTTAGTTGATAAATTCACTGGGTATGTTAGAAATATTATTCCGACATATAAATAAGGGAAGATATTACAACATCCTGATATTCAATACAGGGCCTAATTTTGTTCTCAGGTGTTCTGGTGAGACTCCATTGAAATCATATTAACCTAACTGAGATCTGAATTTGTCCCATAGTGTTTAACATGATCATTTTAGTTTTCAGGGCCTTATTTTGCACCAAGATGCATCCACCTCCTCCTGCTAAAGTTAATATGTGCTGCACTTGTGCACCTGAAAGCAGAATTTGGCTCTAAAGGCCTGATCCAAAGCCCAGTGAAGTCAATAGGATTAATCTCTATTGGGCTTTGGATTAATCTCTAACTCTGTACTGAACACAAGCACCTGCCTGTGTTTAATGTTCTTTTTATACCAGTAGTTCTGCCAGGGGAAGGGTGAAATGGCTAGTTGCCATTTTGACATATCATGATCAAAAATATTTCCAAACTTCCCCAGCATGCAGGGCTTATTCAGCAGTCTGGAGGCTTGGAGTGGGACCTGTGTCTGTCTGCATCCAAGGGCAGAATTGGGCTGTTGAAGGGGAAATCCATCAAAAAGAAACCCACAGTATCCTGGGAACCAAATATTCATCTGAGCACAATTCATTCATTTCTTCAATTTAAAATTTATGTGAGCAGGAAAACTGTCATGCCTAGCAATGCGGGAAAGCTTGTTTGTTTGCACAGTAATTAATACCTTATAACAATATTGTTCAAGATGTAAAGATTATAATTTCTCTGCATTGCTATCAAGAATAGTTAGGAGCCTGGCTTTTTTTGCCTTAAACATCCCATTTCTACATGGGATCAGTTTTCATTTAGGTGACCTGCATTTTTAGAACTGGTTATATTTGCTTCCTTCCTCATAGTATTTGAACTTATACATCCTGACCTACTTGGTACAGGAAATTATTTATTTGTGATATTCCAGGTAAGGTAAAAAGCCACACAAAAGCCTCAAGGCATCAGATTGAAGTAAATAGTATGTCATACTATTTTATGAGACAAGGTGGGTGAAGTAATATCCTCTATTGGACTGTTTTCTCTTGGTGTAAGGTACAAGCTTTTGAGTTACACGGAGATCTTCTTCGAGTCTGGGGAAGGAAGCAGAGCGTCTGAGTTAAACACAAGTTTGAACAAATTGTTAAGCAGAAGGGGTAACATGGTAATGGTCACTTGAAATGAAGTAGGCAAATGAGGGAACACAACATGGAAAAAATGGAGATGGGAAAATTCCATTGGTTGGGATATTTTTTAACTTTTAATACCAAGGCACAGTTAATTTGCGGAGTGGTGAAAGGGGATCTGAATGTTGTTGTCTTTACACTCAAAAAGACACACACACACAAATGTCTGGGAACAGGAAACGTATGCTGTTGCATGGCCACCTTTTTATTTAATGCCTTCAAAAGTTTAACTCAAATAGATTTTTGTCTGCTAGACTGAACAGCCCATTATCAAATATTTGTTGAAGAGCCTCCCAGTAGGAGTTGTGGGGGCAAACAATTGAACTAGTTTTAAGAGAGAACTGGACACATTTATGAGTGCAATTGTATGACAGGATTGCTTGTGATAGCAGGACTCAACAGCCTTGAGGCTCACTTTTGGTTTATGTCTTATCTTCCTAAAGCTCATGCTTCAGGGTTTCAGCCAGCCACTAGCAGTAGCCAGGAAGGGGGTGGGAGGAATGTGCAGTATCCCACATATTTATTTATTTATTTTGTCTCCATCCTCTGAAGCCTCAGGCATGGCCACAGCTGGAGATGGGACATTAGGCAGGGTGGGCCAGAGCTTTGAGGTGGCATCAAACATTCTCTCTCTCAGGTGCTTGGCTGGCTGGTTCTTGTGCACCTGCTTGGGGTCTAACTGATCACCATATATGGGTTCAGAAAGGAATTTTCCCCAGGTCAGATTGGCAGTAACCCTTAGGGATTTTTTCTGCAGCATGTGGGTGCTGGTCAGTTGCCAGGATTACCCAGTTATATCTCACTTAATCATTTCTCTGCCACTGTGGAGGCCTTGAGCACTGGTGTACCTCAGTCCCTCCTGTTCTCTTCTTGTGACACATAAAAGTCTAGTTTCCTGTGGGCTGTAGTACTTTGGTTTCTTTCCAGTTGTTGGGTTTAGTGTGCAGTGTATGTGGTATTGGTGGCCCGTTGTGTACAGGAGGTCAGACTATATGATCTCTTGGTCTCTTCTGGCCTTAAACTCTACGAAGGTACTTATGAACTGTGATCAACGGATTGAGCTCCGTGAGTCTATCAATAGAAGACATGTTTTCTAATCCATTAGTCATTCTTGTAGCTCTTCTCTGAACTCTCTCCAGTTTATCAACATCCTTCTTGAATTGTGGATACTAATACTGGAGGTACTATTCCAGCAGCAGTAGCACCAATGTCCAATGTAGAGGTAAAATAACCTCTCTACTTCTACTTTAGATTCCTGTGATGGTCTTCTTTTGTGGGAAGCATTGCCCAGTGGTCAGGGCCTAGGCCCTTCAAACTATGGATGTGGGGTTTTGGTAGGGGAGCCCAGGCCCTCCCGCTCCACCGGGCTCTGGCCCAGAGCCCTGTGAGGGCTACTAAAGGTCTGACAGCCAGGGGCGTCTTAAAGGCTATCATCATCAGGCTGCTTTGGATTGTGTGATTATGCCATCCCAGCATGTACTGAGGAACTGACTATTGCCAGGTCACAAACAACTTACATGTTCATAATGTCATTGACATAGGGACAAGCTAGAAGCTAGATGAGCTAAACAACCACAATCTACATAATTGGTGAGACACAGTAACTCAGGAGCTTGGAAGAAGCTGGGGGCCAGATTCGGTGCTGCACATTTTAAGAAACAATGCACAGAAGACACAGCCTAACAGACCTTTTTACCTCTGGAATTCTGGGCCTGCAACATCCTCCCACTCCTAATAGCAATCACCAGCGAGATCCCATTCCCAGAGATGAGCTGATTCCATCCACCATGAGCATGGTGTATACAAAAAGACATAAACAACATCAATAAAAGCTATGTTAATTTCAAGCTCCATTAGAAATTAATGAAAAAAATGGAAAATAACAATCTTGGTAAGGAAAGAAAATGTATTTTTAAGTTTACAATGGGAACTTTCACAAGAGTAGAAAAGTAAAAGAGAAATTTATCAGAAGGATACTTATGAATGGATTGCTTTGCAGAGGATTACTGACCTGGTTTCAGACCTGCTGTTTGTTGTAATTACTAACATTATGTCCAAGTATTGCAGAGTACCCACCCACATGCATGCTGGTCATTTTAAAGAAGATGCATAAAATGCAAGTCAGTGCCTGAAAAGCTAGTAAAGTACATGGTCTCAGGAGACAAGAGGGGACAGAGGGTCTGATTCAAAGTCCAGTGAAGTCAGTGGGGCCTTTCCATTGACTTCAATTGGCTTTGGATCAAGCCCATAATGAACTAATGATATCATAAATTATTCATATGCTAATAATATTCATATCCTCTTACGAATGTCCCAAACATTGGGAAAACATGTACATTTATGTGTCATACTGTGCACAGTAATTTCCAGGCTTGCATGGTATGCTGGGGTCTATAACAGCTGTGTCACCCTTCAAGGGGTGTCCCTCACAGTTGGACTGTTACTTGTGCCCTTCTTTCTCTTGTGTTCCTACAAAAGTCCTAGCCCTTAATGTACAATCTGATGCTATTACAGCCTGAGGTGGTATGGCTGCATTAAGAACCAGACTGAAGTCCTCACTCCGATGAAACTCCTGCTGAGTTAATGAGAGTCTTCTCCGAGAGAGAACAGAGTAAAAACCAGGAGTGTTATCTGCAACCCTTACTGTTCCTGAGCAATACTTATATAAATAGACCCACTGAGTAAGGATGTTAGGATTTGGGCCCAGATTCAGCAAAGCACTGAAATGCATGCTTAATTCTATGCACCAGACTTCACTTCAATGGACTACTCATGTTCATAAAGTTAAGCATGTGCCTAAATGCTTTGCTGAATCAGGGCCTTACCACATGTTGCATATCGCACTAGATGACAATGATGATGCGGCTGTTTGCAGTCAAATCCTGCTCACTGTACTTATGTGAATAGCTCCATTGACATTGCCTGATTTATGTAGAACTATTTGCATGGATAAGATTGGGCCCTTATTCTGAATATTGCTCTGCCTCAGCAGTACCAAAACACTTCATTTTTAGCCAGCTTAGTGGCACCATTTTTATTCTAATTACACTTTTTTCTGGTAGTGAAGGAGTCAGAATCTCAGAAAAAAATCTCTTCAATTAGGCATTAAGAGCAAATCTATCTGGCCAATGGTAGAAAACGTAAAACTTACCCACACTGAGGCAGTGGTTCACTGAAGTTTGCAGATGTGCGCACAATGCCTCTAACTCCACATTTCAGCTATTTTTCAATCACATCTGGCTAACTTCTAATTAAGATCTGAAATTAAAATTGAACAATATGTATGATATCTTTTATATGTAAAGGCCTAGTCAAACTGTTTGCTTTTTTTGTTTCATCAAAGAGCACACTTAGATTCTTATGCAATAATTTTCTCATTTGCTTTTCCAAAAAGCATTATTTATTGGCAAAAAAATATTTTCTGTAGTTAAACATCACATATGGTGAATGAGAGCTTTTTAATCACATCAGATCACACTGCTCCTCTGGTCCTCTGAATGAGGATCTGGCTTCAACATTGGAAAATATATGCCTTTAATAATTTTATATGGCTGTATAGTAGATTACAGAGACATTCCTTTCTGTAATGGTAGAGTTGTTGCTGAGGCTTACTGTTCTTTTGTTCATTCAGTGCTGAACCATTTCCTCTTGATTACACCCTTCTGTGGACTTTGCCCTAGTACAAAGGAGAAAAAAGATAGAGGGGGAGAATTTTTCCCTATATCTTTTCTCTATTCTCACCTTTAAGTTAGTTTCTCATACCAATATGCCTTCCCATTTCTGTTTTCTTTATAAGGTTTTAGTAATCACAGTGTTCCTCATGGTCTCTAACTAAAGTTTGGTTTTCTCTATTTCCAGCCAACTATTTCTGAAGAGAACCTTAGTCACGTAAAATCTCATCCATCTGGGCAGGTGACATGCTGAAGATTAAAAGCTATTTGCAGAGAAGTCTCTATTTCTTCTACTTTATTTTTCATTCATCTCTTCTTTGTTCCCATTAATGCATGAGGTGCATAATGGGAACACTCCAGAACTGCTGAAATCAATGGGAGATTTGCCCCAGACTGTATAAAACGTGTGGGAATTGTAGCCCATAGGACTAGCCTGCTTGCTTGCATTATATAGATACATATCTTTTCTTATAGATTTAAGTATGATTGTCTGATTATAATAAAGTTATAAATGTATATATTTTGCTGTAATGCAAGGTATCTTACAGGCCACATCCTGTATGACAGCTACGCAGTTAGCATACACATATTTGGGACCTTTACCCTAGATAAGTCAGGAGGCATCAAAACGGGGGGAGGGGGGGCGGCTGTCACAGGTTAGGCCCCAAGAGAACTTTACAAGTACACCACAAAATCCACAAGGGGCCAGAAATAACAAAGGTGAGATGAACAGACTATCTGGAACCATCTGGAAAGGACGTGAATATGTCATTAATATGCACAAACCTGCCAGCCTATAGAATATGTGTACCCCAATATTTTGGGGGTAGTAAATCCAAGTTTGGACTTAGAAGGAGGACCCATATTTTTGGGGTGTAAGAAGGGGCAGATGGTGCTATTTGGGGCGATCGATAGTCAGCTACTCCTGCTTGAAGGAGTACTGTTAAGATTCTTCTTCTTCATTTATACTTAGTATTATTTGTAGTGTTAGTCTTAGTCTTATAGTTCTTAGCTCTCGAGCACTGCCTACTACACCCCTCTACTCAAGAGTTGAGGAACCAGACATCTCTCTCAACCAGGTCATCAGGGAAGGGTGTGAGTATATTAATCCAAAGCATATCGTAGAAATATATATATATCATATGAGTCTCTACAATTAAAATTGTATTATCCATTATCCATTTAATTGTTCATTTTCTCTATGTCAGTCATTTGTCTATCATTTTATGTTATCTTAATAAAAGCTTATAAAATTATACAAATTTGGTTATCACTAAGAATCTTCCTGTTGTGCAGCCCGGGGTCCCTATAAACTCTTCTGAAGCCTGGTTCAGAGACAAGAATCTCATTATCGTCTGATCAGATCAATTGGTGAGCCTATAACCCTATTAAATAACTAATACACCCAAAATCAGGCTACAGAATGAGCCCTGCACTATTTTACCTCAGTCGAGCACATGAGTGGGACATGGAATACTACAGTGCAGATACAGTACTGTGCTAGATATCCAGTTGTAGAGGAATGTTCTTACCAAGAGTAACCAGAACCTCTGTTTGGATGTGTCCACTACTCAATCATATGATTTAAGAGCTACTTACATAAATGCAACAGTGGGATTGCACCCCAGACCAGAGGGCCTGTTAGTGAAAAAAAAAGTTCTATTCAGGCACAGTGACTTGAGTCTTTATTAAGGAGATATTCTGTACAGGAGAAAATATTGTAGGCCATGTAGCTTGGTAAATCTTATGTCTCAAGTCTTCCATCCTTCTTTTTAGTGGGCAACTTCCAGCTACATATCTAACAGGTAGATGACATCAAAAAGTAGAAGCAAGTTATTCTTGATTCAGGTCTAAAATACACATAGTCCTAGGGCTGACCTAGAAAGATTGTCTGAGATCATAAGGATGGCCATACTGGGTCAAACTAATGATCCATTTAGCCCAGTATTCTGTCTTTCACCAGTAGGCAATGCCAGATGCTTCAGAGGGAATGAATAGAACAGGCAGTCATCATGTGATCCAGCCACTGTCATCCACTCCCAGCTTCTGGCAATCAGAGGCTAGGGTATAGGTGCTGGAACTAGAGGTGCTGGGGTGCGACTGCACCCCCTTGCTTGAAATTGTTTCCATTATATACAGGGTTTACAGTTTGGTTCAATGACTCTTAGCACTATACAATGACCCCCCACTACAAATTGTTCCAGCACCCCATGCTAGTGGGTCTTTTTAATCTCTTTTTACCTCTTTATTTTTCTATGGGTGCCCCTCTCTCATAAGGGAAGAAAGAGGGGAGAGATCTTTTCTTTTGTTTGCTCTAAGAACCCCCTTGGGTGTCTGCTGTGTGTGTGTGTAGGGGGGAAGACAGAATAAGGACCTGGAGTGGGCTTAGGAGGGGACTTGGGGGGACCTCTTACCCCACAGTCCTTAAGAATTTAGGGTGGGAGAAAGGAGATGATCTGAGCCTCTCTCTTTTTAAAATGTATCTTTGTGCTTTATTCTCTGTGTGTGAACATGGGTCCAGGGAATGTTGAGAATAAAGGGTTTCTGGGAAATCATAGCTTGTTTTACTATTTGATTGGCAATTTGTTCAGTCTACCACATGGCTCAGTCAAACTAACCCAAATGGGAGAGCTTTTCTGAGAGGAGAAAAGGAATGTGGAACTTTGCTTGGAACACTATCGGCTTCTGGAGGAAGCAGGAAAACAATGATTAGTTTCAGCAATGGCTAGAGCACTGTGACAGATCATGAGAGTACCTTAGGAGAGACACATGCAGAGCCCATCCCTGCGAATGCTGAAGAGACCATGTGCTACCCACTGATGAGAAGAGGAACACAATGTGTGGCAAACCTCAACCCCCACAGCTGATTTTGGCAAGGAACTATGTCCAGCCCTCTTTGTCTAGAGGAACAATTTTTAAGGTACAAGGATCTGCAGGTTGGAGGAGAAAAGGAATACATTATGAAAAGGGAGATTTGGAAAGAGACTTGTAAGAACAGCCAATGTGGATGGAATTAAAAAAAAAAAAAAAGAATCTAGGGGTTTTGATCATTTCAGGATGTAATGAAGATTTGCATCACATGATTTATCTCTGCAACTGTAACAGACACAGGCAGTTTAATCATCAATTTATCAAACAATCTTTCATTTGGGTTATTGCACAATGAAAGGATTCAGCTAAGTAATGCTATCAATTTGCTAATAACACATGTTGATGTAGTGGAGATAGGAAGAGGTCAGCTTCTCTCTCCACTACCCATCTTTCTTCTTAGATAGCTGGGCTATGTACTTTCATGTACATTTTGAATTACTTGCCTTGCATTGTCAGTGCAGCTGCCATTGTATTTTAGCTTTAAATCATAGAATGAAATCCTGGCTTCCTTTAAGACAAATGGGAGTTTTGCCAATGACCTGAATAGAGACAGGATTTCAGCCCCTGTCACTGTGGGAAGAGCCATTTTCCCCTGATTTCAATGGGATTACTCATGTAGCAAACTATGAATAAGGTTACCAGAATCTGGCCCATAACCTGTCAGCTCTTCAGTGGAGTCAGTGTTCCGTAATGAATAAGCCACTGGACTGGGACTCAGGAGAAGTGGAGTCCACTTCCTGCTCTGCCACTGCCCTTCTGGGTGGCATTTCAGTGCTCTGTGCTTCAGTTTCCCTATCTGTACAATGGTGATAACTAAATTTACCTCCTTTGTAAAGTGATTTCACGTCTATGGATATAAGAGCTAAGTATTATTGCTGTATATTTGTACCTTGTACAGTGGAATTCCAGTCCTGGTTGGGGTAATACAAATAATAAGTAATCATTGACTTCACTGTCAGTTTAAGTCACCCAACACTTGGTAGGCCTCAATACAGCTATCCCTACTCACTGTGTAATCTCCATTCATGCAGTGATGAATTGGGACCCTCTGAGTGGTCCCTATGCAGGATCAGTCCCTGAACTCTAAAATTGTTTGGCTTTATGGGAAGATAGGTGCTCCGTTATAGATGTTCTTTTGCACACAACAGCGCCATGCTTTTCTTCACTTGTGTTTGCAATTATGTAAACAGAACTTGAAAACAAAGCAAAGTTCTTGGTTTAGAAAGAGTGTTTGTGCATAAGGATCATGCTTCTTAAAGAAATCACTAGACTTTGTCTCTATTTTGACAGCATCCACATTTTTCTTCATAAAATTTTCTGGAAACAGGCTTCAGTTAACTGAAAAGAAATTGGTTATTTCACCACTCCAACTTGTGTCCTAGCAGGATAATAATTTGGCTGTTAGTATTATTCTAATTGCTAGTATTGGGTTGGCACTCTGCAGACTTATACTATCCAAAGACTAAGTGAGGAGACCAACGGACCAGAGTTCCTGGCCTTTTTGCCCTGTTCAGCAGAAAATATTGGTTCCTCACAGTGCTGTACTTTGGCCAGTTTTTAGGGACTGTGTTTAAAGAGCCGAATGGCATGTCTCTTTAACCATAGAACCAGAAGCTCAGTAGGAAAACTTGTTTTGATACTCCTAGCTGGAAATCCTTGCTGAACAACACATTTGATAATCATACATGGTCTCATAGCTAGCTACACTCATGCCCATCTGTTAGGATGGCATTATGCCTGCTCACCAGATGGTATGCCTGTTTCACAAGGGCAAAGGTGCCAAAAAAAGATGGATTTAGGTGACATTGTTAGTGCCACTTCTTCTGCATTCCCTCTGCAGAGACAGTTCAGACAAATTGGTGCCACTGCAACATGGAATGCCTCTTTATAAATCGTAGAAATTAGAGATGGAAAAGACCTATTAGGTCATCTATTCCACTTCCTTGCCAATCCCTGATCATCACGCTAATCTTTGCAAATGTTAATATTACAGTGGGAGAGAGAAAAAGGACAGGCTGTTTCCTGAAACACATGGTTGAAAATCAAAAGATTTCAGTTTTTCCCTGAGAGAACCCTGGGGACCATATGGGGTCTCAAGATACATTGCACAACAGTCCAGCCTGTAAGCAATCCGCATGAAAGCAGGCCCATAGCACACATAAAATAAAAATGCTCACTTACTTGGTAGAAACTCAGTGCACTGGTAGAGCATAGCACACTAGGTGTCATGTAGAAGTCTCAGAGAAACACAAATGATAAGTATACCATTGTTCTGTTTTGTGGGGACAATGTGAAAGAAGGACTTCGATAGGAAAAATATTGCAAATGGCATAAATGCAACTGAAAGGGAAGCTAGACTCAATTTTTCTCTATCTGTCATTTTGCAAAAAATACTTAACATTGACAATCCTCTCCCTGACATGCCCATCAATATGTTTTAAGAAGAACGTATATCATATGCCTTACAGTTCACTTCTCAGCCTGTCCATCTCCTCATTTAAAAACACATTTTTCCTTCCCAGTGCTTTGGAATAATTTTAGCAAGTAACCATTAAACTATAACAACAACTGTTTAAACCATGCTATTTTCTACTGAATTTTCAAAATCTGAAAAATGTCATCAAGCTTCAAAAAACAAGGTGGAAAAAATCACAAAAATAGCACTGAACTTTTCCCCATTTTTTTGGCCAACATTAAAAATTTTGGCAAAAATGTTTATTTAAAAAAATCAAAATTCAGACTAATTTTTGCTGTAAAATAAGTTAGCCTGAAATGTTCTCCTCAATTTAAGATAAAGCAATTAAATGTCTCATCACATGACAAAGACGAGGGTGAGTCTTAATGTAAATACTTTTCTTTTCTAGGCCTCTGGATGGTGAGACAGTTTACTTTGGGATTTTATTCTCATTTTTCCTGTTCTTTTTTGATGAACTCTTGTGTTAATCTATAAGGACTATGATATATTCATGCTTTTCAAGAAGGATTTTCCACATAATTTTCAGGTCCTATCATTCCTATAATGTCATGTATGGGTTGCATAGACTTCCAGTCATTGTGCAGTTATGCTATTAGCATGGATCTTGTAAACTTTGATTCATCATACACTTATTCTAATAGATCTCCTGCACATTTCTCAGTGCTTTCCATATTATAAATTTGATGTGAATGATAATACTGAAGGAAAATAAATAAAGGAAGAGAATAAAGCATTAATTGAATACACTACCTCATTGTCAATTTCCTGAGCAATGGTATCACAAAATAGAAAAGGATGATATGAATAGTCACCATAATATGCAGCTTCAGGTTCCCCTATTACGTACATTCTTTCAGCCATCATGCCCTCACTCTATCTCTCAAATCCCACTGACAGAAATGGGAGAACCCTGTGGCATGATCCAGCCATTTGATTGTTACGGTATATGTGCACATGAGGCCTTGAGAGTTTCTCTCGCTCTCTGGTTCAATGATCAACTGTACATTTGTTAGGTGCCTGAGAGGAATCAGAGCTTCTAGCAGTGCTTGAATAGTGTGGGTTTAGTTGTTAGAAGCCTAAGCACAAAGGTCTCTGTTGTCCTCATTTTCTTTCTCTGTAACAATAGCTAGCCCAGAGCTAAGGAGTGAGATGGCTTTACCCCCCATTAAAAACACATCTAATGGTGCTAAATGCCTGCAAACAGCTGCGGTATATCACTTTCTCCATGTACCATTGGAGAGTTGTTAACAATTTTTACTGAATCTTGTTTTCTATGAAGCTTTACAGTGAAGCTTCATGGTAACACTAAAAGGCTAAACTCTTCTGCCTGTTAGTTTTCTTTCTTCACAGAATTTATTCCATGTGTTGTTTTTAACTACCATTGATTTATCTGTGGAATTCTTTGGGGAAATTCCACACAAAGATCTTGAAGCTGAGGACTCAGTCTGTCATAATATAATTAGCAAATGACAATGTAAACCAAAGAAAAAATCCATATTAGGAGGTGGAGGGGGAGGGGAGGGACGGTTTGTTCTCTAGCTGGTATATTATGTAACTTTTTGAACTAGAGACCTCACAGTTTATGGGGAGAAGATATTTGTCAAGAGAAAGCTAGAGAAATTAAGTCACAACTGAAATTATCTTAGGAGGTTGTCCATAAACACTGCTCAGCTCTGGAATTCACATCACCCTTTGCTCCACCAGAGACTTCATCTTATAACCTTCCATTTACACTGCAAAATAATTTGTTTAATTCCCATTTCATAGGGATTAAATGAGGAGTCAGGTACGAGTCAGCGTGCATAGTGGCAGCATGAGCGGGCTCTTCAGAAATTTGATATACAAACCTAAAGTAACAAATATTCCTGATAGTAACCTGATTCTCAAACAAGAATCAGATACTAAAAATGATACCTGTAAGTACAATATAAATCCATTAATGACAGATGGAAATTGTTCTGCAATTGTATTCTCAGGCCCATAACTAGCATAACTGTCACTCCTATGTTACTGTTGAGAGTATATATAATTATTGTTCCATAACTGTTCAAAGGAACAGATTGAATGCAGCAAGTTTTTTAGAAAAAAGCTACCACTGCAACACCAGTGATCTTCAGGGGCCTTAGAGCTCCGGGGCTAGCTGCTAGAACGATATTTTGAATGATTGTGGTTCTCTGGGTCCTTTCTTATTTTTCACGCTATGTCACTCCTGGAATTGCATTGAAATGAAATGTCAGCCTGTGATCATTTATAAAAGGGAATAAGAAAGCTGCTCATTTTGTATGTTGTAAAAAGAGGCAAGATGAGCAGTCTTTTTATGAGATGCTTTCATGAGCAATAAACAGGAATATCAAAAGTGAAGTCACTTAAAAGAATTGAGAGTTTCCAGAACAGTAACTAATAAAACAATTTCAAAACACAGCACAACAAAACAACCACTTGGTGTGGAAGAGAAGGAAGTAAAGAAAAGAGCCCTTTCCATTTTACTGAAATGGCCTGTAGGAACCAAGTTCTAAGTGAGCAAATTTAGAATGTCACCGAGTCAAAAAGCAGGATGGGGTCTGTAGTAGGAGAGAAGGGAAAATGCATGCTATATTTCAGTGCACAGAAAAGTGCAGCCTGCTAAGAAAAGGGATGAGTGACTAGCCAGTATCTAATTTATGAATAAGTTTGACCCAGCCTATGAAGACAATAATTAATTAAATCAGAGGTGATCTTTGTATTTATAAAAATTGAGCTGCTTATCTTGGATCTCAGAAACCCTTTAGCCAAGAATAGCCACCCCCAAGCCCTAAAGCCCATACACTTTTAGGCCTGATTCTGATCTCACTTGCACCCCTAGATCAAGAATGACTCAAATGAAGTCAATGGAGGGTAAAAAACCACTATGAAAGCAAGTTAATAGAACTTTTCCTCAAAAAATGTGGATTTTGAGATTCCGTAAACCCCTTTTAAAGAAAGTTAGACAAAATTTGTTAAACACCAGAAGGAGGAAGAAAGAGCCTGTAACTGTGAATTATTCATGTAGAGTTACATTCAACCTGGTGCAAGTGCCAGAACTATATACACCCAGTTTAAATCCTCCTAATAGTCCTGACATGGATTTACATGATGCACTTATGCTGCATTGGACCCTCTGCACAGGGCTAAATTTTACTTCTAAGGATTAGAAAGAGTCTTTTAGAAAAAAAATGTATTTTTTCCTGCCTGAGTTAAGGGCACAGTTAAGTTACTAACAAATAGAATGGACAACTGATTTTTCAACTCAGTGGTTCAATCAAAACAGCTGAAAAAAATTGTTTTGCTTTGACCCAAAATAGAACTTTTTAGGTTTTTCTCACCAAAACTAAAAATTAAAAATATTCAAGCTTGGTCTACACTTACCCGGGCGATTTGGCAGCAGTCGATGGGAGTTATGCAAACTACAAGGAAAACTTGAGTAACTCCAGTCGACTGCTGTGCTTCTCTTTGTGCGCCATCTTCACTGCACTGTGCCAACGGGAACCTATGCCACTTGTGGGGGTGGATTAATAGCGTCGACTTCTGGATCTACTGAACGGGTCTTCACTGACCGCTCAGTCAATCCAGATAAATCAATCTGATGGCAGTGACTTTGCCACCCTCAGTGTAGACATAGCCTCATTTTGGGTTGAACAAAACATTTAATTTGACCTAAAACATGTTTTCTTTTCTTTTTGTTTTGTTTCATTTCATTTGGTTTTGTGCGGTTTTTACCCATTTATTAAAATAAATCTAGTTAAAATGCTAAACAAAACATCATTATGAAACAAAAAGTCAAAACATTGACCTGTTGACAAAATATTGAAATAAAACTTTGATTTGAAATTTTTCCTGTTATTTATTTATTGGCTGAAACCATTCACTGAATTTGACCTATATTCACAAATAATTTCAGTTGACTTGAAACTGCACTTTGCAGTGAATAAACTATCAGCTTAAAAATTTCACCCACCTTTACTATCAAACACACATTTAACCAGAATATCAGGAATATAAAACAATTTGCATTAAGAAACATAAAGGTCTTATCTGCACTTCCACTTATGTTGGCAAAACTTATGTTGCTCAAGGGTGTAAAAAACACCTCCCTCCCCAAGCTGTATAAGTTTTGCCAGCATAAGTGCTTGTATGTACCGCGATATGTCAGTGGGAGACGCCCAACTGACCAGTAGCAGTCCGGGGTTGCCAGCTTCCACAGAGCGATGGCCACTCGCTTCTCCACTGTCAGAGCTAGTCTCAAGCGAGTATTCACACATTTCAGGGCTGGGGACAGCTCCGGACAAAGTTCAAAGAAAGTGGCCTTTCGCATATGAAAGTTCTGCAGCCACTGCTCATCATCCCACACCTTCATAATGATGCAATCCCACCACTCTGTGCTTGTTTCCTGGGACCAGAACCGGAGCTCCATGGACTGAAGATGATGCATGACAGCCTGCAGCAAACGGGAAGCTCTATGGCTTGTAGCAGGGTGGCCTCCATAACATCGCTATTTTCCATACTGCGGCTTCTGTCTCACCTTCGAAAATACTTCAGGATAAGCCAGGAGGTATTTGTGATCCTCACAATGATAGTGCAGAGCTGAGCAGGCTCCATGCCTCTTTGGCAATGGCATGTGCGCAGCATAGAAAAACAGCATGAAAAAGCGTTTGTAGTTTGTTCGGGACGAGAAGGGGGGGAGGAAACACATTGCATCATGGGAGGATGACAAGCTTCCCGAAAGCCTCTGAAGCTAGTTGCACTATGGAATAGCTACCCACAGTGCACTGCTTTGAACATTGACCCAAGCGTGGCAAGTGGGGATGCAAGAGCCCGATGCAAGGAACATGGTGTGATCACGCTCCTGCGACTTATAGAATTTGTCAGGTGAAAGTCAATTTAAAGTATATCAACTTCATTCTGCAGTGTAGACATACCCTCAGACTCCTCACTTACACCAGTTTTACATCAGCTTATCTCAATTGACTTCAGTGGAATTAGGACAAGTCTACATCACAAAATTAAGTCAACCTAAGTTACATCGAGGTACAGCCACAGCAGTAATTAAATCAGTTTTAAAAATCCACGCTATGCTTCTTGTGTCAGCAGTGTGTGTCAGCAGGAATGCTTGCACTGATTTAACTGCCAGTGCGGGACGGTTTCTGAAACGCAGCAACAGGAAATATAAGCAACAAAGTATCTACACTGACACTGCGTTGACCTAATTACATCAACCTAAGTACTACGCCTCTCATGGAGGTGAAGTTATTAAGTTGGTGTAACAGGTGAGTTACATCGGTGGGAGCAACATTTTACTGTAGATGTTTACACTTAGGTCGACATAAGTTGCTTTACATCAACCTAACTCTGCAGTGTAGACCAGGCCTTAGTCACTACTTACACTGGTGTAAATAGAATTAGATCCATCAAACCCTAGAACTTTTCTACACATGGATCACTTTGAACAGCACTGCAACTGCACCTCAGTTTGACACATACTGTACTTCTGGTATTTAATTTGGGTGCTGTAGAACTAACCTGAATTCTAATGGATGATAATCAGGCAACACTATATAAAACAGTGATTGATTTGTTTGGTATTATAAGCAGAAACAAGTAGTAGGCTTCATATTACTTGCACATCTTTAATTCATGGATCTTATGGTCAGAAGAGATTTACGATAATCTAGACCAACCGACAAGGCCAAAGAACTTCATCCAATAACTCGTCCATAAAGTCTATAACTCCTGGCTGAACTATAGCATATATTTTAGAACAATATCCAGTCTTAACTTAAAGACAGCAAGTGATAGAGAATCCATCATGTCCCTAAGTAAGTTGTTGCAATGGCTCATTATCCTCATTGTTAAAACTTTGTAACCTGTTTCTAGTCTCCTTCAGATTCCAATCTCTGGATCTCATTATTCCATTTTCTGCTAGTTTAAAGAGCTATATATACTATCAGAAATCTCTTCCCCATGTAACTGCCTTAGACCATGATCATATAACTTCTTAACTGTCTCTTCAATAAACTAAATATACTGACCTTCTTTAGTCCCTTTAGTATAAAGCATGGTTTTCAGCCCTGATATTATTTTTGTAGCTCTTTTTTTAACCCTTTCCAATTTTTCAGCATCAGGCCTTTTAAACTGCAAATAAATTCAAAGTCCTTTAAAATGTAAGAGTCAAGTCCCTGCAGCCCTTAGACTAGCAAAACGGCCATGCGAGTCAGAGGTCTATCATTCAGGTAAGGTTAAATAAGACAAGCTGCCAAAGATAGGCAATTTCATGTTATGTTAACCTTCTGTGCTTAACTCTCCTATGGATATCAGACTGGGCCCTCAGCATTTCAGAAACTTACCACATAACATTGCAAAACCCACGCAGGACAAAATGAAAACTCAGCTTTAAGCTTTGAATTTCTTTGATACAGGATGTTTGTTTAATAACTACCTTTAAGGAGAGGAGTGTGAAATTAACTTGCATTAGTTAAAAGAGTCTAATTGATTTGAAATAAAGAATTTCCTGTTGAATTCACAAAGTGATGCTAGCACTTTTAAATCAACACTCATCTTTATGAAAACAAGTAATTATTCTTTCATTGAAAGCCAAGCCAAGCTTCAATCATTAAAGTTAGAAACATGGAAATCTTATGCTAGACACTGAGACTAAATTTACGCTTCATTAATACAGATTCTTTTTTATAATGCATGTTTCCTGTTTAACAGTTTTGTTGTTGTTGCTAGAAGTAGGGGTCTTAGTTAGTCTGTTGGTTGAGTGGTAACATGATGTTTGACCATGTGGAGAGTGCCATGGTGGCATACTGGCAGGATCACAATAATGAGCTGTTATGACTTTATCTGCACATTAAATACTATTAATATAATATTATCGTCTGCCATATGCATGATAAGGGATCTTTTCCCCACTATTTTTCCTTTTACTACTCCCAATCTAGAGGTCCAATAAGGCAGATATTGCTTTTAACTGGTTAGGGTTGCACTGACTGTCTGGAGCTCAGTAACATTACTCCTGACTTGGCTACAGCATCACTGAAAAATGATACGATATTAGGCTAATCCAATGCTCTCTGAAGTCAATGTAATGTTCCAGCTATATAATGTTCCAGATTGTCAGTGTGGAAGTAAGAGACCAAGTCTGAATCCTGAACCTGAAGCAGAATCCTGCATCCTTTGTGCACCCAAAATTTCAAAGACTATACTGGAGGCTTGGGGTGCATGAGTCAGGGTTCTTGAAACAATGCTTTGTTAGATAATATCCATTTTTTATTTAATGTTGAAGATAACTTTCTTATGCATACACACTCTGAGCAGCCTATTTCAATATTTATGTAAAGCTCTTTTTCATAACAGGAAAATAAAAGATTTTATTTGCAGTAAAACATCCCTCTCTACAGATACTGGAAGAATAGCTCAGTGGTTACAGGATTGGGAGTCTTGACTGCTGGATTCTATTCCTCGCTTTGCTTCTCACTTGTGGCATGACCATGAACAAATCAATTAACCTCTTTGCATATGCCTCAGTTTGCTCATCTGAAAAGAAATATTTGTTACTTTGTAGAAGCACTGTGAGAGTTAATTAATGAGTGCTTGTAAAGTTCTTTGAACTCTTTGAACTGAAAGGGCAATGAAAGAGTAAGGTCTATGTACATATATATGTACATACACACACACACACTCACACTCACAGATAGATAAGTAGTATGTATTTCCTCTTGGTTTCTCTTTCCATGCTCCATGAAGATATTAAGCCCAGTTCTGCTCCCATTGAAGTCAGTTGGGCCAGTATGAGGAAAAGATAATAGTTTTATCATGGTATCTCTGTAGTTCAATACAAGACTGATATATAACAGGCATTGAGGAACAGAGGATGAAGAACAGGAAACAGAAGCAATAATTGTAATGCTGTAGATCTGCCACGCTAGAGTCATTTAAAAATATGTTTTGAAGTATTCATTTGATTTTAAAAGTTGTCTGTCACGCTTGATTTATCTGGCTTATTGCACAAATAGTCAATTAATCCCCTTCCTTGAAAACAATAACAAGTTTATTGCAGTCTGAGTGATTTCCTGCTGTATCCCTTGATAAACAGCAGTTTGGCAAAAGCATTGGTAAGGAAAGCTTTGTAGAGCGCTGTGACATTTGTATCCAGTCTAGTGGAGCTCAGAGCTATTTCACATTTCTCTTTCCCTAAGCATCATGTGCAGTTCAGAAAGATTAGAAAAGTTGAAGTGCATAATTAGAAAAACATGCAGTCATTTCTTTCTGCAACAGACTCTTGGGGTCTGCTGTCCTTGACACCAGTGCAAATCCAAAGTAATTCTAAAGACGTCAGAGGAGTTATGCTGGAAGCTAAGAGGAGAATTAGGCATTTAAAGTACATTTTATGCTGAACAAGGAATGACCAGGAAACATGATGAGGATAACATGAAGCCCCCATGCAACCCAGCCAAGGGAGGAAATAAAATCCTATGAGGTGAGGAGGAATCCTCTTTGCAGCTATCACTTTGATGCTACGTAATTGCTGAGCCTCGGCCCACAGATATTTCTGTGCCTCCCCCGCTGATGTACAGGAAGAAGCAGTAGTACCATCAGGGGAGATGGTGCTTTCCACATCCCAGCTGAAGCAAGGAGGAATGACAGCCAAGGAGGTAGTAAAGAGGTGGAGTAGCGCACAGAAACACCAGTTTGGTCAGCTCCAGGTATTTTCAAACATCATGGATCAGACCTTCAGAAATTATGAGATTGGCTTAAAAACCATGAGGTTTAAAAAGAAATAATCAGTGCTGAGTTATTTTTTATTTGCCACCTTGTTTATTGAGTATCTCCTCCTCAATCATCTCTTCCTTTGAGGAAGCTTTGCAGTTTCAGTGAAAGCCAGTGGCCTCTACAGTGAAATAAACAGGGGTAAGATCTTGGAAGAGATAGTTAGAGGATCAACTAACACTTGTATGAACTCCCTGCTCCTCAGGCTGCTTACGGGTCTCAGCTTCAGAAAGGCTGAAGAACCTCTATGTCACTTCTGTACTGGCCTGACCAGCCACAGGATTATTGAGGTATGGAATCATAGAGTTGGAAGGGACCTCAGGAGGTCATCTAGTCCAACCCCCTGCTCAAAGCAGGACTAACCTCAGCTAAATAATCCCAGAGAGGGTTTTGTCAAGCCGCAGCTTAAAAACCTCTGAAGATGGAGATTCCACCACCTCCCTAGGTAACCCATTTCAGTGCTTCACCACCCTCCTAGTGAAAAACATTTTCTTAATGTCCAACCTAGACCTCCCCCGCTGCAACTTGAGACCGTTACTCTATGTTCTGTCATCTGAGAACAGCCTAGCTACATCCTCTCTGGAACCCCCTTTCAGGTAGTTAAAGGCTGCTATCAAATCCCCCCTCATTCTTCTCTTCTGCAGACTAAACAAGCCCAGTTCCCTCAGCCTCTCATAAGTCTTGTGCTCCAGCCCCCTAATCATTTTTGTTGCCCTCCGCTGGGCTCTCTCCAACTTCTTCACATCCTTTTTGTAGTGGGGGGCCCAAAACTGGACACAGTACTCCAAATGCGGCCTCACCAATGCCGAATAGAGGGGAATAATCACTTCCCGCAATCTGCTGGCAATGTTCCTACTAATGCAGCCCAATATGCTATTAGCCTTCTTGACAACCAGGGCACACTGCTGACTCATGTCCAGCTTCTTATCCACTGTTACCCCCAGGTCCTTTTCTGCAGAACTGCTGCCTAGCTCGTTGGTCCCCAGTCTGTAGCTGTGCATGGGATTCTTCCGTCCTAAGTGCAGGACTCTGCACTTGTCCTTGTTGAACCTCATCAGATTTCTTTTGGCCCAATCCTTCAGTTTGTTTAGGTCCTTCTGTAGCCTATCCTTACCTTCCAGGGTATCTACCCCTCCCCCTAGCTTAGTGTCATCTGCAAACTTGCTGAGGGTGCAATCTACCCCATCCTCAAGATCATTAATGAAGAGGTTGAACAAAACCAGCCCCAGGACCGACCCCTGGGGCACTCTGCTTGTTACCAGCTGCCAGCTAGACATGGAGCCATTGACCACTACCTGTTGAGCCCAATGATCTAACCAGCTCTCTATCCATTTTATAGTTTCATCTAACCCATACTTCTTTAACTTGCTGATCAGAATACTGTGAGAGACCGTATGAAAAGCTTTGCTAAAATCAAGTTATATCACATCCACCACTTTCCCCACATCCACAGAGCCTGTCACCTTTTCATAGAAAACAATCAGGTTGGTCAGGCATGACTTTCCCTTGGTGAATCCATGTTGACTGTTCCTGATCATCTTCCTCTCTTCCAAGTGCCTTAAAATGGATTCCTTGAGGACCTGCTCCATGATTTTTCCAGGGATATAGGGCTAGCATTGCCCTTAGCGCTGAGTGCAAAGAGCTCCAGGTTTGTTCCACAATATCACTAAACAACAGTGAGTTTGAAAGAAAAAATTGATGGAAATGTGAACTGTTCTTTCATCCTGAAGGGTCGCTTCGCAAATTATGTGTGTGAGATTTACACATATTTTTCCTCTTTATCTGAAACCAAAACACTACACCATTGTTCAAGCACAATGAAATAAAACCTAAATTACTTTAAAAAAATATTTAGATTAATAATCTGCAGCAACTGCAATACCAGGGATGTTTTTAAATATACATGAAGACAAGTGTTTAAAATGCATGCATACATAATTTACATACACAATTACCATTACACCTGCAACACAGTAATTGTGCATGCAAATTACTTGAATATGCCCAATTCTAAATATTAAACCTATGATTCTTACCTTCAGAATGTCCCTTTTAGTGAAAAGTAACATACAAAAGCCATGATCCTGCAAAGACCCATGGAAGCCAATGGAACTACTTGCATGGCTGTAGCTAAGGTAGGCTTACAGTCATAGTTAAATCATAAGGAAGATACTACATAGATCAGAAGGTAATATCTGATTTAATTTGATTGGGTATACATCAAGATTAGTTCTCATGATATTGATTTTAAATTTGTAGAGGATGTTATTCCATTATTCTGTATTTTTTTTCTCTTTCTCACTTGCAATGTTTACTTCTGCTTTTAGAGGAAGGCAAAATAAGGCTCTCTGTGGATGTCCTGAACTATAATTGCCTTTTATACAAATCCTATTACCGTCTTTATCACTAATTTCATGTAACTCAAATCAATTTAGCTTGGGACACATCAGCATTCCGAAATGATACTAGCTGGAAGAATTAAAATTTGATTCACTCATTCTCATCGTGGATCCAGTGACAATGGAGCAGAAGAAATATCAGAGAGAAGCAGAATGCATTTTGTTTGTAAAAGCTCAGGTATCTAGAATATGGGTAAATTGTCCCAACACTCTCTGCTTCAATCTCTCTCTCTCTCTCTCTAAATAACGCAGACAACAAAAAATGTAAGTGAAAATAAATCATTTAAGATTCGGCTGCACCTTTCAGCAGAGCTCTGTTTATGGGGCACCATGTAGCTACTCTTTTCCCAAGTGGAGCACTCAGAGAGATACCTTAGTTCCCTTTGTGGTGGCCAGGCCACAATTAATCCCTAAGTGCTTTAAGCTAGATCATCACTTCCCTTACTGAGCCACACAGGGGACTAAGACCCCTGTTACTCCCCTACGCTGATTGTGGTGTCAGCTGTGGGGAGTGGGAGTTTCTTGCCTGCTACTCATCTCTGTGAGGAATTGGGCAGGTGGGAACTGGACAGTGGGAGGAGCACTGGCTCTGCCCTCCCCCCCTCCCTTCTTGCCAGTTAGAGTTGTTGGCTGGGCACACAAGGCAGGAGAAAGCTGCTGCATGAAAATGTGTGAAGTAACTTACTCCTCCCCCACAGTAAGGGGAGAGCAAGGGAAGAATGGTGACTAAGGTTATGTCTACACTAGCACTTTTGTCGGTATAACTTATATCATTCAAGGATGTGAAAAAAATACCATCCTGAGTGAAATAAGATACACAAAAAGAAGCACTGATGGGACCAGCACTATGCCGGAGGGAGAGCATCTTTTGCTGACATGGCTACCGTCACTTGTTGGAGGTGGTTTAATTATGTTGACAGGAGAGCTCTCTTTCATCAGCATAGAGCGGCTACACAGGGAGATCTTACAGAGGTGCAGCTGCATCGGTACAGCTATGCAGATGTAAACTCTCTAGTATAGACATGGCCTCTGACTCACAATTGCCTCCCTGATCTGTTGCTACGGCTGTTACAGGAATGCTGTATATCAATATACATGGAAATAATTGATAAATAAGGTGCCAGTAAGGGGGCAAGAAAATGTAGCATGGTTCCTGGGTTTTGTAAGACCCATACAATCTGTTGTTGTCATGCATTGCAAATGGCTTCTCCTGGCAGCCCTTTGCATTAGCTAGTAACAGAGGTGGTGTAACTATGGTCTGCCCTTTTCTCAGGGCAAATTATAAAGTTGCAGTCTAGCCCTGATGGTTAACTTTATTGGGCGTTCGATCAGGCCCTTAAAATAAATAGCCAAAACATTCTATATTGTTTCCTTCAATGCTGGGAGGCTAAGGCTACAGCTACACTGACAGCGGCACATTCGCCACCATCAAATCAATTTCTGGATCAACTGACCAGATCTGCACTGAGACCAGCTACAAAAGTAGCGCAGCGCAGTGCAGGCGGAGAGCAGAAGAGAAGCTCAGCAGTTGACGGGAGTTACTCAAGTTTTTTGCGTGCTTTGTGTAACTCCCGTCGACTGCCGCCGAATCTCACAGGTAAGTGTTGACAGGGCCTAAGTCTTCTCCACAATGTATTCTTAAATATCTGCAAACCATCAGAAACATTCTGTGTAATACATTTTATTGCACTGTATAATAAATGGTCTTTTATCCTTGGAAGTATCTTTCAGTTGCCACCAGTTGCTAGTGTCTTGAATTGAATGCTAATTTCTCCCTCTCCAAAAGTACAGCCAGCCCCACCCTTGGATGAGTTCAGGTTAGCACTCTTGCATAATGCAGCTCATATTCTGTGTTGTCCCACAGGGCCCCTCCTTTCCTAGAACCATCAGCCTGAAGCTGGACTTCAGAAAGGGCCTGAAGACTTGTCATAGCCTTAATAAAAGAGGAATGACTGAGGAATGAGAGCCACGGAAGCTGAGTATGATCTCAGGGGTGTGGAGAAAGGAAGTGTGAAAGGAGTTTAAGCCAAAGCAGGCCTCTGCTGCTTTTTTAAAGAGATTATCTGTTGTAGCTGGAGATTTAAGGCTGTATTGTGACTAAAAAATCAAATACTACCTGTGACACTAAGCACCCCTGTATTCACACCTGTGATGGGATCCACTCACTACTAGTGGCTCCTCATCCTGGAAATTAGCTCTGCCAGGCGTTGCAGCCCCCTCTGGTGTTGTCTTCATGCATCCTGTGGCCCCTCTCACTTCAGGAACTTCATCTTCCTCCTCGGGACTCAGCCCTCCAGCTGGGTGGCCATACATATTCCCCTTCTGGTGGTTTCAAGTCCCTCTTGGCAAATGGGATCAGGCAGTCTTCCTGCTCACTGTCCTTCCGGTGCCACTTTGTCAGCGGCTGGTAGGGGTACCTGGGCTCACCCTCTACTCTGGGTCCCAGCTCAGGGGCACTCTCATCAGCAGCCAAGGTTTGCCCTAACCCATGCCTCACTGCTTTCCCCCAAGCCTTACCTAGTCTTCTGGCTCTTCCTTCCTTCCTTCCTTCTCTGAGTCTGCTAGCTTCACCACTCCCTCCTCCCAGGCAGCAACTGTAAGCTACACCTCTCTGCAGCCTCCAAATACTCCTCCCTCCTTCCCAGCAGAGACTGCAGCCTTACCCAGCAGCCTTTTTCTATTGCCAGCTCCTAGGCTTGATGGAATTCCTGCTTGCTCTTGCCCAGTTGAACCTGTTCCCAATCAATCCCCTGCTCCCTGACTCCTCCTCCAGGTGCAGTCTATGGAGTTAATTGTCCTGCCTGGCCATCTAAACCCCTTCCAGTGCTGTCTGAGGAAGACACCCCACCACAACACCCTACATACTACTGTAATAATCTTTGCTCAAAAGATGCCTTGTGAGGTACCATTTGAAAACTAATAACTCACTGATCATTAATAGTCCTGTGTGATATATGCACATGATGGGTGTTAAGAGTTATGGATATATATACTAGAATTATGACTAAAGTGTGTTTAAAACCAGGCATGCCGGGGGGATTTGGTAAACAGGTCTGCACTAGACATAGGAATGTGTTTTCCCCATATGGGAGTTACTTCCAAAGTACTCTGAAAGACAATGAGAATGTATCTATGTATTGAGGAAACAGATCCATCAAGCTAACGAGGGGTGGAGGCAAACCTTCCTCTAATAAGGAGGGTCAGAGGACAGCATAGTGCCCACGCCCAGGTATGGGGTAGGCCAAGAAGAGAACCTTGGTCTGGGTTTTACATTTCAAAGAATACATAACAAAAGTTTACTAGTCTACAAAGAGGGGGGTGGTGAACCTCAAGTGATAAGGAATTGTATCAGCTGATTGTATACAGTATTACTGAATTATAGAAGTGTACAGAGTTAGGTCTTTTCTAAACGCTAATGACACACTGGTGAATAATACCACTGTAAAATGCATGTATTAACACCACATGAGAAAATATGGATTCTTGATGATATTGCTTTAAAGTCTGTGGCCGAATAGGGAGAAATATGTTCCCTCCCAGACAGGAGAGAAGGCAGCTATTTACTTGTCTCCAAGGTAAACAAAGCATGGTGGAATCAAAACAATAGAAGTCTCATTTATATACATGGAGATGGGAAGCCCACAGGAAGGGAAGAACAGCATGAAGTCATCCTGCCTTTGAGACAAAGTCATTGAACTTTGGAAGATATAAGCAAGGAAAAGAAGCCATCTTTGACAGATAAAAGGGAACAGAATTCTTGCAATCTGAGAAAGATGCGTCCTTCAACCAAGGGAGGTGGAGGCCTTGAAGTTTCTGGGAACTGAATATAGGTGATAGAAAACATCTTGAAATAGGGCGGTACCTTGCTAAATGAAGTTTTAGAATTTTAGATGTGTGTTTTCACTTTTATTTGGTTGTAATCCTTTCTAACTTTATTCTTTTCACTTGGCATTACTTAACTAATGTCCCATTGTTAATAATTTTGTTTTATTTTTACTATAAACCAACTCAGTGCTGTGTTTAAATGGAAGGTGTATTTGCCCCCAGTTAAGTTAATAAGCTGTGATGTGCTTCGTGTTTTTAGAGGAACAAATGGACCTTATAATTTCTCTGAACTGCCCAGGAAAAGGCTGGACATTGCAAAGCACATAGTTTGGGGGAAATTCGGGACTGGGATGTGTTGGGGTCACCTGGCTGGTTGCGAGAGCCAGAGTGGGGCTGTAGGTA
The DNA here is from genome assembly GCF_026122565.2 of Emydura macquarii macquarii. Taxonomy (NCBI): domain Eukaryota; kingdom Metazoa; phylum Chordata; order Testudines; family Chelidae; genus Emydura; species Emydura macquarii. Next base: position 87,167,147 of record NW_027131390.1, read on the forward strand.
GGCTGCTGGGGTCAGAGCCGCTGAACCAGAGCTGTCTAAGTGCACAGAGACTTGAGGTTGTGACCTGTATGCTTGTAGCTTGGTTGTGAGTGTCCCAGGTTGAAAGCTACAACATCAAAGCAGAGTTGCAGGTCAAGCAGTGACACAATCCCTTACTGGTCTGGATTGCCTCCCGAACCTCAGAACATCATACTACCCAACTCAGACAAGCACAGATGAGGCTCTTCTGAGAGTTGTATTTTGGTCACATCAGACCAAATTCTCACTGTGCCAAACTGACAAGAATCCTTCCATCTTTTTTGTGTTTTAATTAAAATTAAAATCCTGTGTAATAGTTATTCAATCTTATATTAATGAGGCAAGTTAAAGCCCAAAAGGACAGAATCATCTGTGGAAACTGATGTGCATCATTCTCTTCTTAGATTGTACCATTTTCACGGTGCCTCCAGTGAAACATAATTTATCAGCTCTCAAACTCTTTTTCCCCCCCCAGCTTTTTTTTTTTTTTTTTTTTTTTTGGTGAGGGGATGAGGTGTCATTATATGTTGTTTGAATAGTTCATTTTTTCAAGCTTATTATTCATTATGCAGTGCCTTCCAAATTAATATGGATTATTGTGACCTTAGATACTATAGTAATGGCACCTGATAAAGGGAGTTAGATAGTTTATATTTTATAAGGCAGAAGGAATAATAATAGTTGTTGGAGCACAGGACTGGGAGTCAAAAGTTTTGCTTTCCATCCCATATATAGCCATTGGCTGATGTGACTCTGGGTAAGTTGTTTGTTTGCACACTATTCAGTGCTCAGTTTCTCTGGACATGGGTACAATAAAAATATCTAGATAGATACATTTAATCATTCTATTCCTCCACTGTCTCCATATCTGTAAAAGGGGGATAATAATATTCAACTGCTTGTGAGATGTGCTGTAAGACTTAATTCACTAATGTTTGCAAAGTGTTTTAATATCTTTAGTTGGCAGATGCTACAGTGCTTAAGAAGTGTAACATACTATTCATTATTATTATAATTTATTATAGTGCCTGTTTCAATCACTAATGAAGTCATTATGTGTGAAATGCTTGGACCCAAAACCTGTATCACCTAAAAGGTGTATGAGCTTCCCTTATGTCAACATTAGAGCTGAGCAGAGAAAGGTAATTACCTTTTGTGGAGGACTTCAATATTTTGAAAGTTGTCGGTGTTTCGATTTGGCATTAAAACCAAAGAATTTGAAATTCTCTGAGAAAGGAATGCCATGTTGGGACTGGGTTAATCTGTGCGGTGGGCTGCTCCACAGCAGGGGACCCTCAGGGCCCGGGCTGCTGAGAAGTGAGTCAAGGAGATCGGAAGCTGAGACACTTTTGACTTCCCAGCTACTTGTCAGCCCACCAGACGAGCTGCTGAGGAACTTGGAGCCTAGAAGCCTGAACTCCCCAGCAGCCTGCCAGAAAATCCAGTAGGAAAACAGGCAGGTTCCATCAAAATCTAACCCTTTCTGAAAAACGCTTAGATTTCAGTGAATCAGCAAATTCCAGTGAAAAATATTTCCAACTAGCTTTAGTCAACATATTGCCCCATATAAATATTTTTTACAGTTTCCCAGTATTTAGGGCAAATCCTGATGCTCTTATTCAGATATGTGAAACTTTTGCTTGCGTAACAAACACATGAGTCAGTCAACTGGCATTGCCCATGGCAGACAGTGATTATTTGTACACCTGTGAATCTCTAATGCTCGCTATATGAACACTTGTGTATCTATGCTTCTGGGATGAGTCTACACAGGGATGGAAAAAACAGAGGTGCCCAAAATGTTAGCAATGAAACTTAAAGCAACACAAAACACATCTGGTCTCAGGTTTCATTGAAAATAATTTGAAATTAGGACCAATTAAAATTCAGAAATGAGTCAAAATTTTATCTTATAACTATCAAACTGTTGCCAGTTTTTAGCTGCTATTTTTAGCTATTGTTTATGTAGAGGGTTTTTTTTTTTATGTCAGCCAGTCAAATCCACAGAGTTTGTGAGTTAAGTTATAAACCCTGTTCCCAGAGCTGCACTGAGATCCTTGCTGATGGTGGCAATACACAAACAAGAAAACATGCAACACAAAGAGCCTGGTTAATTTCAGCTGAAATTGAAGACTGGAACTATGTGAAAATAGCCAGTTTAGGTTCCCAAACCCAGAAGTTTATTTCTGATCTGACCCAAATATTTAAGGTAAAATCAGAGCCAAGGATGCTGATTTTTACTTGCTATCAGGTCAAACCTACCAAGATTCACATGGCTTCCTCCCAGCATCATAATTTAACACACTTTCATGTGTAACTCAAACCAAATTAGCTTAAAACTCAGCTCAGACTGATCAAAACCTTGGTAAAATTGGCCCCAATTTTTGTTTTATAAGCCAACATGAAACTGCACAAAGCTAATCTCATGAATATTTTACAGATCTTAACTGAAAAAATACACTTGCAGAAAAATAAATGTCACACAGAATTTCTGGATAAATTCTATGATAGTGTAATAAATAATGGAAAAGCAAAATTACAACTACGAAAATTACTTGGCAGAGTTCCTTTAAAAGAATCTAAGTGTATGTCTACATGGGGACATCTGGGAAAATTAATCCAAATCAATTACAGGTGTGAATTTGAAGTGGATCAGTTAAATTGCATTAAATCCCTATGTGGATTCCATTAATCAGCTTTTAACTATGCTTGAAATGCTACAGTGTCACAGTTGCAGCTCTCCAGACACCACCTATGCCAACAAGAGAGGTTCTTCCATCAGTGTAGGCAATCCACTATCCCAGTAGAATGGTAGCTAGGTCAACACAAGAATTCTTCCATCAACCTAGTGCTATCTATACTGGGAGTTTGGTTGGCTCAACTGTGCCACGCAGTGGTGTGGATTTTTCACACTCCCGAGCAACATAGCTGGGTCGGCCTAATTTTTTACCATAGACCAGTCCTTTGCATTAAAGTAGCCTTAATTCAGTTTCGTTTAATTCACTTTGAAGTGCATGAAGCTAACTCAGATTAGGGCGATTTTCATTCTGAATGATGTTTACACAAATGTAATGCTGTTTAACTAACCCATTTCAAATTTGCACCTTCAGTTAATTCAGATTAACTTTCTTCAAAGTCCCCATGTAGACAAATTTAAGGCACAACAATTGATTCTACAATTGAGAACAACCTCATCTTTACAATAGGTTTGTAAGTGACCTTTATTCTGTCCTCCAAAGTACTCTCTGAGGTATTTTCCTTTAGAAAAGCACTAAAATACTTCAGTCTTTATAACCTTCTGAGTTGATCTCTACTATAGAAATGTTGCAAATGTTTTTCATAGAACAACCTTCTTTACTACTTATCAGTTATAAAACTATATGTTTTCCTGAATCAGTGTTAAACTTTAATCCCTCAAATAAATGCAGATGTTATTATGGTCATTTCACTTGGCATACAGTTACCTCCTGTGATACAGTATGCAGATGTCTATGTGTTTGGGAAACAATGTTCACATTGTGATAATAAAATTCCAAGGAGATCAATCATGTATTTAACTCAGTTTAACCACATACCTGGAGCTCGGAAGAAACAAAATGCTATTATGGGAGAGAATCAGCTATAATTCACATAGATTTTATAGGACAGGAGTTACAGATGTGCTTCCTTTAAGATAACTTTCTTTCTATTACAAATAACTTTTGTTTTCTTTTAGAGTGGAAGAATTGTAATGAATTGACTAAAAGCATTCAACCACTGAAACTAAACTTTTCCACACTGGTGTACTCTCATCTTCCAGCTGTTTTTGTGCTTAGCCAAAAAAAATTGAGTTAAACAATTAAAAATGTTATTTTGTTGTTGGCTGATAACAAAAATTATGAAGAATAAAAGGTGATTAATATGTATTTATGAAAGCTGCCTATATCTAAAATGTGCCTGCATATACTACACGAAGATCTATCCGTAACAATAAGATTCTGGGCATGTTACTAAAACTTTATTTTCAAGTGCCAAAAATTGTTATTGTTAATAACTTGGAAACGTTGGAGAGGGCTAACAAAGTTTAATACCATTTTGCATGTGGTCTTTCCTAATAAGACCCATACCACAGAACTTTCTTACTGTGGTGAAGACCAGAGCTAAAGTATACGGGCTACATTAAGGCAAATACCATGCATATCTGTGCTGAGAGGATTAACATTCCCGCCAACTGTAAGTTGTGCTTTGTTTTAAATATTTTTTTTTTTTTTTTTTGCTTTAGGGCCTAACAACAAGCCCCATTATACAGAAGCACATCACAGACTATTATAACTTCAGGCCAAATTCATCTCTAGCAATGGATGCCACTCTGCTGATGTCAAAAGAGTTACATAAGCACAGAATTTGGTCCTTTGTCTCTAATACCTCTGTTTGCATTGTCTATGGATCTACACTGATTTACACCAGCTGAGGATCTGCCTCTCCTTCTGTCCTACATAAAAATAAAAGTTAGGGTGACATGCATTCCAGTGCAAGGGAGACACTAAAGGCCCACCTAACCAGTAAGGCAAATCCATCCCCCAACTCCAAGACCATAGATGGGGCCCTGTCAGTAAAACCAGTGAGGTCACACTGTGAAAGGGGGCTAGATATGGCAGAGTTAGGGAAGCTTGCTATCTGCACAGTATGGAGCCCAGCCCTACAGGGACTCCCTGCATGGAAGCACATAGAGGTGTGCGGCAGGAGAAGGCCACAGGAAAGAATGGAGCCTCTACTGTTTGGATTTTCTGGACCACTACACCAGATGCACTCATGATACAGGCATGTTGGGGCTGCAGAGATCTACTACAGCTATTGTTTTGAAGAAGCCTCCATTAAATGTTTGTATAGCTATTGCACAATCTTCCTAGAATTCCTTCCCATCCAGCCCCCAGAGAAGATACCCCTAGCCTGGCCCAGCTACTCATGTGGGGCACTGGGGAAACGGATTTTGTCCTCAGCCCTGCTGGAACGCAGAGCTACCCACATCTACATCTGGAGATGGCTTGCTGCAAGCACCGGCAAATATTATATCAGTAATCAGCTGAGCACCAATAAGGAGGATCCCAGAGGAGTGAACTCTTAAAAGTCTGACCCCAAAAAAATGGAAAAGCGCCTGTAAAACTGCAGGGAGGGGTACATGAGAAACTGTTTTACACTACATGTTTTTTGTATTTTTCTGTTATGTACCTAATATGGTAAGGTTAAGCCATTTGTCTAAATGTCCGTTAAAGCACTGTGCATTTTAATCCACACCAAGCTTTCATTGCCAGTGGTAGGTATCCTGTGTTGTACTTCCAGGTCCTTCTTTGATTGTGCCTGGTCTTCTGAACTATAAAAACTGTTCTCTACAGACCAGAAATAGGTGCACTTTGACAGTTTCAGCATTAATGTGCCCAGGATAGTCTGAAAGGTTAAGTGCTGGTTGAGTGTGCACTTTTATGGTAGCAAATGTGTACTCCAGGCAAAAGTATGCTTGAGTCCACAATAGAAAGAGAAAAAAAAGAAGATCACACTGCTAGAAGAAAGACAGGTAATAGGACCAGGGATGACAGATTGGGATGTGAGACTTTAAGGATCCCTTAGAAAACAAATACCTGTTAGAGTAAGGAAAGGTTGTGGGAGCCAGGAGGCGAAAACGTGGTGATGGATTGGAGTACAATTCACAAATGTCATTGAACTGAAATTTGTTGTATGCAGTGTTGTTGGTGTTGGTCTCAGGACATTAGAGAGACGAGGTAGTTGAGGTAATAGCTCTTATCGAACTTACTTCTGTTGGTGAGAGAGACCAGCTTTTGAGCTTACACAGAGTTCTTCTGCAGGCCTGGAAAGTACATATTCTCAATTCTCTGTGCCAAATTCTGTCCGCAGATAAGGATGTGTTGTTACTGGTGGAGTAAAATTGAAGATGGATGCTTGTTTCAAAAAGCCATAATTTGGCCCAAAAACTATTAAAAAGGGACATATATATAAATAAGCTTGGCCCTAGTCTGATTAATTTTGTTTTACATTCACCAACCTCTGATTTCAGTATAGTTACTACGATCTCTCTATCTATCTATTGGTCCGTTTTTAATTAGTTAACTAGAGAGAGAGAGAATTGACTAGGAAGTCTTGAAAATGAAGGCATTTGTGAAATGTAAAACAAAAGGTTGAGAAATTGGAGAGGATGCAGCAAAAAGCTACAAACTTGATTCACCCCTCTTCTAGTAAGAGAGTTGAAGAGCTCAGTCTGTTTATTTGATGACAAAGATCAAAAGGTGACTTGATCACTGTATATAAGTATTTCCACAGGGCAAATATACTAGGTATTAAACGATTCTTCAATCTCATGGAGAAAGACATAACAAGAACCGTGGTTGGAATTTAAAGCCAGGCCAATTCAAAAGTAGGAATGAGACACAATTTTTTAACAGTGAGTGCGATTAACTATTAGAACACACTGCCAAGGAAAGTGATGGGATTTTCATCTTCTAACATCTCCAAATCAAGACCTAATGCCTTTCTCAAAATATGCTTTAGTCAAGCACTAGTTATTGGGCTCATTACAGGGATAACTGGTAACCTATGGCCTGTGCTATACAGCAGGTCAGACTAAGATGACATAATGGTCCCTTCTAGCCTTATTATCTGTGAAAATAAATCAGACTAAAGACCAAACTGAGTTCAGTGGAGTTACTCTGGATTCAAACTGGTGAAAATGAGCACAGTGCTTAAGTCCAATGGGGTGTAATTATAGACTTTTACCATATTTTCCTATACGTAGCTCAAGTGGGTATTTGCTAGTTTTAAAGATTAGGAGCCAGATCTCATTGAGCTAGGAAGACAGAACATCCACTAGTTCCCCCTTACAGAATTCCCAGCAAAATGTTCTCTTAAAGAAATACTGGGACTCTGTGAAATTCACAGGGGGAACTTTTGGGGTCTCCCAACCTCAGAGTCCATGCTAATGAATAATGCACTAGTGCCAGCAATGGGATCTAGGCCTGTTTTGCAGCCTATTGAAGTAGTGGGAAGACTCCTATTGACTTCTGTGGATCGGACACTAAATTATAAAATCCCTGCTGATAGCTGCAAACAGCTCATTGGAAAGTTTAAAAATTTCCAAGGGAAAACTGGCATGCAGAGCGATTTGGATGATCTAAAGCTAAATGTGTGTTCTAGACAGGAGAGCAGTAACCATTCCTCTTTGCCTCACTCCATCTTTATTTGGACTGTGTTGAAGTCAAATGTGTGCAAGAGCACGGGTGGATGACATGACTACAGAAGAAAACCATTTCATAAAATTACTGCAAAAGATTAGATTTGAAAATGATGCAAGTTGCAATCCCAGAGTGTTCAATTGCTATGGATTAGATCTGAATAAGGCGAATGTGGAGTGGGTGTTACAAACATAGTAAATATAAGACAGGAGGAACCGAAGTTTAGAAATGGACATATGGCACCTGACAGAGGGGCCAGTGCTGGCTCCAGACATGGCCACAATACAATACTCCAGCAGCATATAGAAGCTATAAAATGCCATAATAGTCTGGGGGAAAGTTTACCTACTGTACAGTGTAGAGCTGGTGGGCAAGCCCAGCAGCTCCATAGCACAGTACTACAGGGATTCTGGGTACAGTGTAGTCCATTAGGCAGCCGAGGAGAAACTGCTGTACACCACCCCAAGGACTACTCTAACTCATTTGAGGGGTTGTTTGGCTCCTGAAGCAACCCAAAATCCTGGCAGTGCAACAGTAGTTCAGATCTGCCTTTGCCCCTTCCCCTTTTTGTGTTACACCTCTTAGGAGGTGAAGCAAGGAATCTGCTCCAGAATTTTAATTTTAATTATGAAAGCTTCAAATTATAATTCCATTTCAGAAATTCCAAGTGTTCAGAGCTGAATTCTACCTTCAGATCCATATGTGTGCTGCACCCCAGTAAAATCATGGGGTTTAATGGATGAAACTGAGGACTTTATATTTTGTATTAGAATTGTTTTTATTTCACATTGGTATTAGGTTAGACTGTGAAATCTAAAATACCCACTTAGAAGAGCTGCAAGTATGTCACTTAATAGTATTGGTTGTTGTTCAACAAAATGGTATCAGAAACTTTGGGAATACTTTAAAATTGTCTCCTTCGCGAAGGGATGACCTATTGCAGGTGATCTTTAGTGAGAGTTCTACAATAGATATTTTGTTGTAGATTATTTGACTAACTGATAGTTTGAGACCAGATTTATAACAGATATAATTTAAAGAAACATTTACTTTTTGAAGTAACTTTTGCTACTGACTTTAGCATAACCAAAAGTCATAGCACATATGAAAAATCTCAGACAATGACTTTATCCTTTAACATCGTTCTTCTTACATCTGGGAGACAAAAGGAAAGAAAGTTGCCTAATACTGCATTCAGCAAGTATAAATGTACCTGTCTCTGGAAGTGGCATTAGCATTATGAAAGAACAGTGATATCTTCAGCAACAACAAGAAAGAAATCTTCCATTAAGATATCTTTCATAAAGATTTTCAGCAACTAAAGTCAATCATTCCTTTTAGGCATTGATTAAAGTAATTAGAAAAAATACCATGATACACTGAAAAATATTGCGAATCTTCAGACACTGTTCATTTCTGAACCTCTTTGTCTGGTTTTCAGTCAGACTTAACCTTCAAATTCAAATGTCAAAGAATATACCATCATTTTACTGACTTTCAGAGAACACAATAATAGGTAATACCATCTACTTAGTGTACAATTTTATATCCATTTTGGAAGATATTGCAGTTCTACAATCTTGGTTCTCTTTCAATACTTCAATCACAGATGGAATTAGGACAACTTTTTCCTGTCACAAAGGTTCAAATAAAGTGATAAATTACTTTCATTTTGAAGGCTTAATAATGTGATATATTAGTCTCACTTCTTCAATGATCTTGACATACTTCTTCAAACAACTTTTTCTGATTGCAAATGATCACAATGACATTAATTTGAAGTGGAGGAGAGGAAATGGATGCTTGTAAATTTGCCCAAAATCTTTTTTAGGGGGGAAGGGAGAGAAGAAGAAATGAATACAGCAAAGAAAACCTCAAATACAATTTTTATCCTATTCATAATAAATTAGAAACAGGGGACAGCTAAACTGAACTCCATCCATATGATCCTATTTTAAAATGAAGTGATCAACTGAAAATTGTATACTTTTTTAAAAATTACATCTTTTACTGGCTTTTTAAGAAAAGTGCACAAGGACAGGAAAGGTGGAGTGGTATTGCTTATAGCTCTGAATACATATGGAAACATAAAAGAACAAGACTAAATAATAAATTTTCAGATTATTTCTAATTACATGGAGACAGCAGCCATATGTGTCCAAAATGAAGGTTTTTTGTTCTGTTCTGATTTTACAGGCCAACCCCAGAGTTACAAGTGGCATAATTAACTAAGAAATATCCTTTACTTCGAACCATATTGTTTGATTATCAATTCATTCAGAAGGTAAAATTATCAAAACAGAATGGTGAAATTATGAGGACAGGAAATCCACTATTGCTCTTTACCCAGGGAACAAGAAAAATATACAGCTCATTAGGCAAATCCCAAATATAAAGGAAGGAAAATTTAAGGCATACAATGTCTTAAAATACTGTAAAAGACCCACTACATCAGACTGAATTATAACTATCCATGCCATTTAGTGCCATGTTCTTTAAAAAGAAGAGGTCAGAAAGTGCTTTAAGTTCTGCAGATGCCAAAACTCCTCGAATCTATTTAAAAGATCTTAAAACCAAGTTTCAAAGTGTGCCTTCTTAAGGCACAATTACAACTGGAATTGGGGCACTTTGCAGGTGAAGTTCAGTCAGAACTTGTCCTGGAGCTCCCAGAGAAGTATATATAGCTCTGACAGTCTTTCAGCGAATGCAGCATGGGCTCTCTTCCATCACCAGCTGCAACCTTCCCTGCCCCTATTAAAAGCCTGAGCACTCCAATTGATTGCACCCATCTCATGTGGAGGTGTGAAAGAAATCTCATGATGGGTACCTGCATTTGTACAGAGTTTCCAACAATCAAGCACTACAGGAATTGCAGATAAAATCTCTGACTAAATCTAATTGAGCCATAATAACCAATAAAATGTGACATATCCCAGTAGGTTTCACATCCCAGGGCTGGATTCTACCCCGTTTAGTTACAATGGGCCCAATTCAGCAAAACACTTACACATATTCTTAAATCACACTGAAGCCAATGGGACTTAAGTGCTTTGCTGAATAGGGATGGACTTAGGCAAGTAATTAAAGTTAGACGTTCACTTAAATGTTTTGCTGAAGTGGGGCCTGAATACATACTGGCACTCATTGTCTCCAGAAGTAGCTGAAATCATACATACTACACCTGAGGCCATACATATTACACCTGAGGCCTGATCTCACTAGCACTTACACTGGCAAAACTTTTGTCGCAAGCGTGTGAAAAAAAACCTCCCCTGAGTGACATAAGTTTTGCCAGCATAAGCACTTGTATGTACAGCGCTATGTCGGTAGGAGAGCGTTTCCCACAGACATGGCCACTGCCGCTCGTTTAGGTGGTTTTATTATATCGGCGGGAGAGCTCTCTCCTGGTGACATAATGCAGTTACACAATTGCTCTTACAATGGCACAGCTGTACTGACACCGCTGTACGTTTTAAGTATAGACTAGCCCTCAGTGGGAGTAGAAGTGGCAGAATTAGATTCTTAAAGATGGCAGGTGCCCAGTAACTCACTCACAAAGGATCTTTTTCAGAGAATATAAATAGCAGCATTTACTTGATGAGACTCCTAGTAAACAATAAACATATTACAGTAGGGATTCACATATCAAATGAGCATGAGTTTGTCAGACTATCTTCCTAGAGTATCAAGTATTTATAACTTAAAAACAAATTTTAGCTACAAAGAAAAGAGTAGCTATGAAGCCCAAATTCAAATTCTATCATTTTTGGAGCTGCAGTTTTAGATATTGCAGGAAATAGCCTCCATGTGGTTTTCCCTGCTGAGAGAGAGAGAAATTCTCCTTTCATGTTGAGTCAAGAGAAATGTTGTTTTTTTACTTTCATTTAAAATGATATCTGGAAATATAAATGTGTATTTAACTATTAATGTATGACTCTACACTGAGCCTGTGCACATTCCTGTTACTTAATTGTTGCATGCTGATTGTTTTCTCTTCATGCCTGCCAAAAAATAAAAACGGATAATAAATACATTCATATGTTTTCTTGGAACATAAACAATCTCAGCAGAGGTCTACAACTTTAGAAAAACAATTCCTCAGTTCAAATGCTACTGCCAGGGATGGACAAAATACTTGTACTGATGCAAAATATTGGATCAAGCGTAGCAGAAAGCACAAGCAAGTTTCTAGCTGGAGACCGACCAAAAAGCAGAAGCAGCAGAATTATGTAGAGTCAAGCTGGGAAAATATCTGTAGGTCACATAGGAATAAACATGGATACGAGGTCAGTGGGTCAAGGTCATTAGCACCTGGAGGCACTGGAGTTTGTCTATATCAAATGTGAGAGTGGTTTCAGTTCATAGCTTAGTGGACTGGTGTCATAATTATCTCCTTCATGATCTGAACAGATTGGAAAGAGTCTCAATGGAGAAGCCAAAGCATGAACAAGATATGGATAGTAGTTATAGGGCACCTGATGCAAAGTCCATTGACATCAATGGAAAGACTGCTATTGAATTCAATGGGCTTTGAATGAGACACATTAGGTAGTTCCTGCAGGTCAAAATTTGAGGAACATAGTGAGGGCATTGTGGGAAAAGATTTCACACCACTGATGGTTGTTATTTGTAGAGCTGGTTAAAATTTTTCATGCAGAAATATTTAATATACTGTTTTATTGAAACCAAACTTTTTCATGGGAAAATGTCAATTCTGATGAAAATTTGATTTTCCATGGGAAATATTGAACCTAAAATTTTTCTTTCAATTTTCGCTTCAGATTTTTGGTTTGAATAAATTGAAACAATGATATTGTAAGTTGAAGTGTGATTGGAAAAGAAGGTTTACATTTCATTTCAACTTAAAATGTCATTTTCTTTTGTTTATTTTTCCCATCAAAAGAAAAACAAAATGACAATTATAATTTTGTTCTGAAATGTCACTTCAAAATTAAAATATTCGTTTCAAATTGGTTAAACCATCTTGCATGAAAACTGAAATTTTTCTACCAAAATAATGAGTGAAGATTTTTCATTCAAAATTTTTCATGGGAAACAATTTTGTTTTCTGATCAGCTCTAATAGGCACTGTAATATAGAGAAGGATGGTCCTGTGGTTAGGCCAGTAACCTAGGACTTGAGAAGACCTGAATTCAAGCCTTGGCTCTCTCGGACTTCCTGTATGACCTTGGATAAGTCACTTGGGAAGGTTGCCCCGATATAAAAGAGGGAAGTGAATGAGTAGAAAAGCTGGAAAATGCAGACGAGGGGAGTTGTGGGATGGCATTGGGGGACTGTCAAATCCCAGAAAACATTTGTATCTGCACTGCAACTTAGGTGATTCTGAGCCTGCCTTACAGTGGAAGCTGAGCTCTAACTATACCCTGAGCTGGGCAAGCAGGCCTGGGGTCAAAGAATATAAAAACCTTGGTTTGGGGGGTTAAAAAGCCCAGGTTAAGCTTGCAGTGTGGACCTGCCTTTAGGGCCAAGTATTTAGGCATTTGAAAACAGCCTAATGTCAGTTTGAAAAGCACATGGATGTCTAACTCCCATGAGGCACCTAGGCACTTTTGAAAATCTTGTCCGGAATCTATCTGCATTTTTAAGCACTTAAATACCTTTAATAATCTGGCCCTTAGTCTTTCTATGTCTTAGTTCCCCATAAGTAAGATGGGGACAACTGAGTCTTTCCACTTTTAACTCACTTAAAACATTCTGCACACTTGTTTAACATTCATAGTACTAAAAGAGGGGCAAGTATAAGTGTACTAGTTATTAATAAGGGACCCAGTCCTGAAAAATACTTGCGTATTCCCAAGTAATCCAATAGAGTTATTCAAATAACTACTACTCATGTGAGTAAGTTTGCATAGTAGGCCCCCAGTTCATTATCCACCATATTACTCAGAGCATTTGTTTTATGTTTGTTAGCTTTTATTACACTGTTGTATTTATATAAAGAAAGTTTGAATAGCAGGCACTTTGCAGTTGTTATAGCTTTCCCGGGGGGTTATTTTTGAAATAAGTGAGGTGAGAACTATTTCAGGAAGGATTTTGCAGGAACAATGACTTCATTCCAGATTTGTATTTTATGAATTCTAGCTTGGAGGAATAAAAGGTCTTATAAAGGCGTAGTCATTCATGTAGAAATGTAAGCGGATAATCCTAATCAAGAGACACTCATTAAGCCCCATTTAATATTAGTCATTATATGGATAATTAATAACCCATCCAGCTTAAAAACCCCTGTGCAATATTGAAAAGAGTATAATGTATATTTGTAAAACTTTTCTACAAGATTTGTTGAATATATCCTGAAAGGTATACTGCTGAAAATTCATAAGAAAGCTTCAAATTCTTTATAGATTGGAAGAAATCAGTCAACCATACATTAGTAAATAAGACTCAAGCAACCAGTTAGGGACCTCATTGTGCTGAGGTGAGTGGGGTTCCAGAGGAATCAGTTCTGGGTCTGGTTCTGTTCAAGATCTTCATCGGTGATTTAGATAATAGCATAAAGAGTACATTGATAAAGTTTGTGGATGATACCAACCTGGGAGTGTTGCAAGTGCTTCAGAAGACAAAATTAAAATTCAAAATTATCTGGACAAACTGGAGAAATGATCTGAAGAAAATGGGATGAAATTCAATAAGGACAAATGCAAAGTACTCCAGTACAATCAGTTGCACACATACAAAATGGGAAATGACTGCCTAAGAAGGAGAGCTGTGGAAAGGGATCTGGGAGTCATACTGGATCACAAGCTAAATATGTCAAGAGTGTAACACTGTTACAAAAAAAAGAAAACATCATTCTGGAATGTATTAGCAGGAGTGTTTTAAGGAAGACACAAGAAGTAATTCTTCCACTCTACTCCAGGCTGATTAGGCCTCAACTGGAGCATTGTGTCCAATTCTAGGCACCATCTAATATAAAGTGAGCAATGTACACTTGGTATTCTGTGTTATAATTGAAATCAATATATTTGAAAATGTAGAAAAACATCCAAAATTATGTATAATAAATTTAAATTGGTATTCTATTATTCTTTAATAGTGTGATTAAAACTGCAATTAATTGTGATTAATTTTTAATTGTGTTAACTCAAAACAAATTAATCATTTCAGTTAACTGCGATTAATTGATAGCTGTAATGTGTATCTTAATAAAGACATTGTCACATGGACCAGCTCCTCTCTCACTCACCTACAAGTACATGAACCACTTCCTCTCTCCTACCCCTCTGCTGCTCTTTTCTTTTGTTTTAAGAAAGGAGACAGGAAGAATCCGAAGTATACTTGGGTCTGATTCTTCCCTCACATTGATGTAAATCCAGAATAATTCCACTGACTTCAGTGTAGTTACAATGGTAAAACTGGTGTCAGTGAGAGGAAACTCCAGCTCACTTGGGTTTCCTTCTCATTTATGGCCCATTTTATTCACTCTGTCATTGGGAAGGTGTCTTAAAGCTGGGGATAATTAAGTGGGTGCAAATGTAATTGACCCAGTTTAAGGTATTTTTATACTTCCAGAATGCTGTAAAGGGGCTTGAGAGTGAGTGGGAATTGTGCCTACGTGTCTAATGATTTAAGAGTAAAAAAAATGACATTATTCCTTGAGGACATTTTAAAATTCAGCTAGAGATTTGGAAGGAGTTTTTTTCCAAAGGACAGTAATTGCCACTGCTGCTCTCACCAACCAGTTTATATTTCCTAATGGGTTACTATTCTTCTGACATATTTGGACATTGCTGTTCAAATTTATTAAACAAGACAAAATGCACCATTAAAGGGAACAAGATGGAAATGAAGTGGACATTTCATCACATTGTTTCTGTGACCATATTCGTTGGATGCCCTTAAACTGGACTACAGTGTGACGATCCCTACCTAAGGATATAGCTTCTAATCACACACAGCTCATTATAGGGACTTTAGTCAGCCAAGTATAAGATAGCTGCATCCACTTCCCATACACACCCTTCACCCCATTAAATACACTATATGTGCTGGCTAATCAAAGTCAATTTTAAAATAAGATTCATTATGCTTTTTAATATTTCTAATATGCATAGTCTGTGGCCTTGATCCATCTCCTATTGAACTCAGTGACAAAATTTGTAGTCAGAACAATGAGAGCAGCTACAGGCATATAACACCAGTAGCCACCAGGCCATTATTTCTATATTGGTTCATTTATATCCCACAGCAAGTTAACAAATCCTGCAAACACCATTTGGACGCATTCTCTGCTCAGTATTCTGTCTACTCATCCTTTATTCTTTTTTGGACACCTTGCATGATTCAGTAGAAATTAATGTTTAAATATTCACTATCTGCCTGGTTTTTTTTTTTCCCCCAGTAACAAAAGGCCACATCACTAAGCCACAGCTCACAGCCATGCTAATTTCTGATGGATAGTCCTGTGATATGCCACAATATTGAAAGAATAAAACATTACACAAAAATTAAACAATAAATTGAAAGATTACAGTGCATCTTAATAAATATTTTATACAAGAGATTTCATCACAGATAAATATTACATTTATTTGAACTATCCACTTGATGCCTACTCACGGCTGTGCACTCATCTCTAAATCTGTATTTGGTAGTAGCTGTTATGTGGTGAGATGCTTATTATTCAGAGTACATAACATAGGGTAGCAATTTGAATTCACAGTCAATGTATTTTCATTATTAACATGAAGAAAATCCAGATCCCATGCCACGGTGTCTGAAAGTATATTGCAAACAAAGGGCCAAATTCCATAGAGAGACCTATGCAGGTACACCCATGGATCCAACACTGGGGCCACTGAAGTCAAAGTCATTCTGTATGGTTACAAGGATGCAGATTGGAGCCTAGGCATAGAAGCAGCAAACATTACCAAATGTAGGGCGGGTTACTATAGGCAGTCTTGTTGATTTTCCATAAGCATATATTTTTAATTAATAGCAAATCTGGCTTCATTGCAGTTGAGAGCAAAGTTCCAACTGACTCCAGTGGGAGTCAGGAAATTCCTAAAATATGCATATATTAAACCAATTCACACCACTGCAATGCAGCTACCTCTGACGTGGAATGCAGCAGCTGTTTAACAGCACATGACAGCATTGCACAGCAGTTTATGACAGTAAAAGAAGGTGACTGTGCCATATCTATTGAAACTGCAGGAATATAGGTAGACATAACCAAACCACCCACGCTGTAATTTGGATAGGAGACCTTTACTCTTGCAACCAGTGACATGGGTTCTTTAGTAATTCCAGGTGATCAAGATATGTGTTTTTGCTTCTTCAAAACAACACAGCTCTGTGCCACAACACAATGCCCTGCTAATATAACGGTGGAGCTGGATCAATACTGAGTCACAGGCAAAAGTGCCATACACTGAACTACTACCATCCTTCCTGCAAAAACTGGCTGTTTCATGGCAAGTTCCCATCCAAATATTGAACAAGTCTGACCTGTTCAATTTATACAATCTGATGAGCTCACCACAGCCTGCGGTGTAAATCTGCTTTGAGGCTGGGACGCCTCAGTGATTGTTTAACTGGAAGAACAATATCTGCAGGTATAATTTCCATTGCAGTTCTAACACATCTTTCCTGGATGCTAAGCAGAGAACCATTAAAAACAATACTTGAGGGTCTAGTTTTTCTCACTGTACATCTGTAACTCTCATTAACAGTAATTGGATTGTGCAAACAATGGGAGATGGTGCAAGTAAGCCAAAGTTGCAAATAAGCCATATGGGGGGAAAGGAGGAGTTGCTTATTTATTTATTTTGCTTTTAAAAAAAGCTTTTCCCCATTTCCCCTTCCGTCAAATTGGAGAAAAAGAGTTATTTGATGGTTGCAGCTTTTTTAGCTCCCACTGGAGGTATGTTTTTAGGGGAAAATGACAAGCATTTAGAAAACGTTGGCTTGGAAAGGATGGGGCTACTTTTCTAAACAAAAAACAAAGAGTATGTAATTTCCTTGATTTTTTCAAATTGTTTGTCCCATTATTTGCTCATTTTGCAAAATACACAGTAATCCACATTTGATCTCCCAGTCCTTTGTGGGTATTTGCAATGTTTTGCTATATAGCTGTGAATGGCTCTTCTATTTTGGATTCACAAAGGATTCTGCCAATGTATGTGGTATATAACATTCTAATTCCTATTTTTACGTACCATTTTATAACAGAGGCCTGGAAGTCTGGAATGGAAGTCTTTGGGCCTAATCCTGTTCAGCCCTACACCAGTGTAAATCATGGTAACTACAGTGAAGCCAGTGTAGTGCAATGGTGTAAAATTGCTATGAGAATAGAATACGGTCAGGAAACTGATTGATGGTTGCCCTATGTCCACTTTACACAACCTAGAGGCCACAAAGCTGATCTGTGCCACTTCACCTCTACTTTCCCCGTTTCAGGACAATACCCATGGTGCAGGGGGCCTCTGTTGGACCCACAGAAGCTCTCATTGAAGTTGGAGCTGGGGAAAGCAGGACAGGAAGATTTAGGCATCCTTGCATCCCTGACATTTCCTTGCAGCCACAAGATCAATAAGGGCTATGGCAACTGCAGCCTAAGGCAACCAATCCTATGGGCCACATAACCCTGAAAGCCTTAGGATTGATGGGATTCATGCCCACTCCTCCCCCACCACTGCACCTGCACCAGTCTCAACAGTGGTACAAAAATGGATTCACTACTAAATCCTTACCTGACCTGGGAGCACTCTTAAGCGCAACGTTTGGAAGAAAAATATAACATATAGTATAAAGAATTTCATAGACTATGCAATCAGACATACAAATAGAGTAAATGTTTTGCCAAGCAATCTGGATAGTGAACCAGGACCTAATGGTACATTTCCAGTACTATTTTACATAACACAAAATTGACCTGTCGAGCTTATTGCTACAATCTATCACTAAGGTCAAGAGCCTAGTATGATTCAACAGAGGATTGGACAATGATATGGATAATGGGAACCTGATGGTTATAGTAGACAGAACAAAAACAGCTGTGTTTGTTTGTTTAGAAGGGATATAAGTCTTCATGGGTCAGGGCATAACTCAACCACAAAATAATTGGGAAAAATCTTCTCATAAAAGTAAGTTATTCCATAAGTTTTCACCGTGTCATTTTTTGCACCTTCCTTTGAAGGATCCTGGCCACTGTTAGAGACAAGATACTGGACTCGATGAACAATCACTGTGATTCAACATAGCGATTCCTATGTTTGGTTTAATTAAAACATAGGGTTGTCTCCTATCTTTTGTCCTTGTCCCTATGTGTCTCATCTCCTTTAAACAGAAAAATTGCAGAGTGACACATAGCTTGCCATATGGCTACAGACATTCGTGGTGATTGTTTTCCACTGATTTTAATATGGAATGTTGGAAAGTATCACTCAGAAAAAAAGAAAATAAAACTCACTACATATGAACCAAACAACCACACTGGATCTCCTGTGCAAGCAACCAGCTTTCCTGACGTGGTGTGTCAATGTAACTAAGAATCTTTTCTGTCAGAGGAGTCAAATACAGTCTAATATATACTGTGTGAGGGTCTGGATAAAAAACATACTTTGCCATTATCACTCCATTTCACTGGAAGATAAAATAAAGTTGGAGAGTAAAGATTTAGTCCAAACTTAAACCATAGAATTAAATTGTGCAAGGTATGAGGTCCCTCTTGGGAGATGTTCATCAGCCTTAACTCTCACTGGCTCTTACTGGGATCAGACAATGTTCAGCCCCTACAAGATTAGATTTACATTTGTGCACAGGTAGTTATAGACATATGGGATCTTTGTCCTGTTTCCACTGAGGTCAATGTGAGTTCTCACTGGTTTCTGTAGAAGCAGGCTCAGGTGTATGTATTTAACTGGGTTTCTTCCTTTCTCTTACCTCTATCTATTTTTTCTTCCTCACTTCTTTCTCTAACCTATTGTTTTGTCATACTGTCCACCTCTTGTTCCCTTTTTTTATCTCTCTAACATGGCTGTTTCCCCTTTACTTTTCATTGCCTTTTCAGTTCCCCAAATAATGTTACTTTTCTTTTACAATGTCTCTTGGTTCCCTTAGTAACCTCCCCCAAATATATTGCCAGGTTCTCTTCTTTAATGGGTTCTTTCATTCACCTTGTCTTCTGTGCTTAGTTAAAACAATTCTGACACCAAATCTGCACAAGGCTGATTGTGCATTTATTTCTTTTTGATCTTGACATTCATAGGTCATAATAGAATCAGTACCAAAACACAGGAGAATTTGCCATCACAGGGACTCAAAAGAAGCAGTTAATAGGAAAAGATTCTCAGGATTTTTAAAAAAAAATCAGAATGGGGGGAAAAAACTGCTTTGAAATGTTGTCTTGCATGCAAACCTACCCTGCACTGCCCTGTGATTCCTGGCATCTTGTACTAAGAAGGCTATGCACCAGACAGTTGCATCAAAAACCCTGAGCCTTATTCAGCATGACTCTGATAAGTAGCTGCGCATATTACCAAAATAGCCTTTCAGTATGTAGTGTTTGCTACTTGAATACCAAATTATTTTGGTGACTGTCTTTGGGATTCCATGATTTAACTTTTCTAGGTTATTGTAAAAAAAAACCAAAAAACTCTTCATTAGCTAGCTGGCTGGAATTTCTCTACACATTTTCATTGTTTTATTTTGGCTATGTGTTTACTGATTCCCTCATTTCTTTCATCCTCTTGGTTTTCATTTATAGCAGTAAAATCAATTGTATACCATGTTAGTAAGAAGGGGATTTTTTTTTTTTTTTTGCTTTATTTTCATTTTAGTTATTTTAACCAATGTTCCAATTGCATTTCACAATCACTCTACACACTGTCTTGGTAATGGAGTCCTTCTTTGTTTCACTTTTAGTGTGTCGAATGAGGCTACTCTTGGCACAATTGATATGAATGATTTTCATTCCTTGTTGTCTGTTAAAATACAGAGTCTCCTAGCTCTTTATGGTCTGTGTCCAGAGTTATTTTTTGGACTAACGACCAGCAGTTATTCAAATTTTGATTTACGCATGTACACAGCTGGGAAGGGCAAATACCAGACATTTCAGAGATTGGTTTGGCTGCAGATATGAATTACCTCAACCTCTGAGTGTCTTATACATTGGACCGGTAATTTTATGAGAAGTGGCTTTCTCCCAAGATTTTTGCCAGTTCTGTTTCTAGTCATGGGTGGAAAGACAATGGCAAGGTCCCTTCTTGTAGTATTTCAACATTTCTTTACTTAAATTGTAAGCCGTTTGGGTCAGGGATCATCTTTTTGTACAGTACCTAGCACAATTGGGTCCTGGTCCACTACTGGGGCTCTCAGGTGCTACCTCAATGCAAATTATTATTTCTTATTATTTAATAATGATTTCTTCTCTACTGGAAATCACATGTTCAAGGAAATTTATCCACAGACTTCAGAATCTTAAATTAGTTCAAGCCTGACTCATTAAATGGGAGGCACACACAAGGCTGGGGATTTTTAAATTTTCCATATCAGTTCATCTATGTCTAATGCACATATATTTATATGTACCTACATACTCCATAGAAGTTATTTTATGTAGCTCATTGATGACATCAGAAGCAGCCAATATATGTGACAGAGTTCATAGTCAGTATTAGCTGGGTGTTTTTATTTAAAACGTGTCACGTTATAATAAAGGGATGGAGGTCAAAAGAACCCTTCTGCCCATGTGAGTACTAGAGCTGCAACATTTATATCAGCACAAAAATATTTCATATTTTTACCAGTGACACTTGCAGAACCCATGTCACATGACAGAGCAATTTTCACAAGCCAAAGTGTCTTGTTCCATTTGACAAAAATATCCTATTACTATTAGAAAGGAAGAAAAGAGGACTAGCTACAAACAGTGTCATTCCCGCAGGACAAACACTCTAGAAGAGAGTTCCATTCCATATTAATTTCAATCTGTGCCATATTTTCACTTCCTTCGAGTCAGTGTCTGATTAATGGAATGTGAAGCAAAAAACTCAGTGAGTCCGTGAAATCCCCATTATGACAAAAGGAGAAATTCTGAGCAGCTCCACAAGTGATTTTATTTATTTATTTATTTTTCAAGATTACCACAGTAGACAAAAGGCAACTAGAGAAGCATCCTCTGCCATGTATATGGCCCTTAACACTGTAGTCTTTGAGCACCTACTGGTGCAGTCTGCCTGACTGAAGAATTGGTTGGACAGGAATTGGACAACGTGGAAGAAAATTTGTTTTGTATCTTTTTAAGGCTCAATAGCAAATATGTTTGGGATGACTTTGAACAGATCCAGCAAAGCACTTGCTTAGATGTAAGCATATGAGTAGACCAAATGACTTCAATGGAATTACTCATATGCTTAAAATTAAGCACATACTTATACTGTCCTTATACTTATATCCACATGCCCTTACACTGTGCTCTTCTCTTTAGAAAAATGATTAGAGAGAGAGAAATTGAAATGGTAACCTAATGTGGGTTGTATTTTGAATATACCAATATAATTTCATTCAGGGCCTTTTTATGTATTTAGCAGTAAGTTGTCTTTTTATGTTTAATATAAAACTACCTGGCTCAAGGACACACACACACTCCTAACTATATGCTAGCTCAAAGAAACAAACAAAGATGCAGTCATTTCACAGGCTGCAGGATTATAGTATTTAGTTATAAAATACAGGAATGAGGAAGGACTGCTGCATTTTGCAAAGAGTATATGAGGCATTATTTGCTCATCTCCTTTTAGTATTACTATAAGTTATATATCTAATTTTATGGAAACACTAAAACATTTCCCCAGACAATGCAGATTGCAGTTTGAATAAACAGAAGCTTACAAATATAGATAATTGAATTTTCTTCTACCTCTTTACCTAACACAATCTTCTATTTAAAAAAAAAATTCAACTTAGCTGGCATCAAGCAATTCCATAGACTAGAATTCCTATCTTCCCCTCAACTAAATATATGTTAACACCTCTCTGGAATTTTAAGAGATAATGACTGAACTTTTCTGTTCAATATCTGAGTCATGTAGAATGAATTAATCAAAAATATCTTCAGCCTCTGCATCTGTAGGACATTTTCAACCACCGTCGTTTAAAAATTTCTGTTCTGGCATCCAGCATTTTAAAGTAGTTTTTCAGTCCCCAGCAAAGAGGTAAACCTTATCGGAATTCCTTTGTTAAAGGTTCACATTCCTCATGTTGACACAATACATTTCTGTAATCACATGCAACCTGAAAGAAAATGGTGTCAAGGGAGGACAAGGCAACCCAGACAGCTCATCAGCAGCTCATCATGTGACAGACCCAATGTCTGAGGTCAGTGCCAAAAAAGGAGTGAGATATATAGCTTCTGGAAAATATCCTCAGCAGCTTGCCACCTGCGTCCTGTCACTGCTTTCCAAAGAGAAAGGGAGGGAGATGCAGCAAGACCATGTGAACAGTACTCCATCCCATACTCTTCTCATTATTTATGCTTGCAATATTTATGTAAAATACTATGTAGTGAAAAGGCACCTTTTTGAGATGGTTAGGGCAGAGGAGGTTCTTACTTCAGAAACATTTAACATTATTGTTCACATTTAACCCCCTCCACTGCTTCTGGCTGCCCAGCCACAACCATCCTGTCTGACAGTGGTGTTTGTCCGTGTTGTTTGAAGTGATGTTGTTCATGCATTTGCCCAGTGGAATGGGCAGGGAGCTGAGCCCAGATGCCCCCAGCTGCTGTAAATTGGTATTACAGCATTAAAATCAATGGTGCTATACTGTGTTACGCCAGCTCAGGGTCTGGGCCTGATTTCTATTTCTGGCTCTTCCACTGACTTGCAGTGTGACCATGGGAAACTCACTTCACACCTTTGTTCTTCAGTTTCCCCTGTGACGCTGGCTGGATTGGGGGGGAGGGCATTTATTATATTATTTAGCATTAATACATCAGAATCATAATAATTCATGTGAGATATGCCATGTCAGGTACTGTTAGAAAGGCTGTAATGTGCTAAGTAAGATGATAATGTTTATGTTCATGTGTTATGTGTGTAATGGAAGTTATGGATATGTTTGATACATCTGTATTTCAAATTGTGCTGTGTCTGGGCGACACCCCACACAGGATGGCTGCAGCAATAGCCTGCTTAATAGCACATTAAGAAATTCACAGGTACAAAGGGCCCAGAGGGAGAAGCCAGGGATATACCTGATGAGTCACCAGGACTTACTCATGTGACTCTGGACTCCATTTTATTCCTGTAAAATTACACAAGCAGCATGGCCTAAGCCAAAGGAAATAAAAGGCAGCTTCACGACATCCATTTTGTCTTTAGTCTATCTTTAGTCTCCAACCTACCTCTGGATCAACTCATCTACAACTGAACTGAACTGAAGCTGTGAAACAAAGGACTGAGACCCATCCAGGTACTGGATGTACACCAGAAGGACTATACAAGCCTGCAAAATCCACAATTCTTCTAGAAACCTGATATATATGGACTTTCAAATCATTTGTATGTATCTGATTGATTTAATCCTTTAACGTTTCTCTTATAGTTTGTTTCTTTCTTTTTATAATAAACCTTTAGTTTTATTTACTAAAGGATTGGCTGTCAGCATGGTATTTTGGGTAAGATCTAAACTTATATTGATCCGGTACTGTGGCTGACCCTCTGGGATCAGGAGAAACCTTTTTGGTAAAGAGCATAGAGTTTAAATAACTGATCTCTTTTACTGGACCTAATGGCTGATTGGGAGCCAGAGACTGAAATGCAGTAAAGGGGGCTGTGTATATTTTATTTTGGCTTCTTGATAACCAGTGTGGGGAATCAGAAGCACTGTTTGTGGCTGGTTGGGAGAAACTGCTCTCCTTTTGCAGCCTGCCCTGACCCTGGCATTTTCAGGTGGCTACCCTAGGCATGGATGGGTCACATCCCCATCTGTGAAATGGAAATGAAAAAAAAAAAACCCTATTTATTCGAGCTTTATGAGACCCTTAGATGAAATGTGTGATATAGAACTATGTAGTATTCCTTGTCAATGAACTTGTATTGAACTCATTGTATACATTGTATACGAGTATACAACTTGTATTAACCTCATTGTATACATTGTATACAACTTGTATACAAGTAGTATACAACTTGTATTCAACTCATTTATCACCTGGAGCTGAAATTCTTTATTTATCTAAAACATGAGAGCAGCAGCAAACCAGGTTTCTCACAAAGCTTCACAATCCACCTCAACTTTTACTTAGAGGGTGTATTAGAAGAGAATGAGTGGCTTCATTTGTATTCCAGCATTGGATTTCCTGCCAATACCATGTCATGTGTGATGTCCCCACCCTCACAGTTTAGTAAGGTTCAGATTCTGAACCTGGGTCTGGATCCATATTTTCTGCTGGACTCTATTGCCTACAATGAGACAAACCCAAAGCCCTGGACCCTAACAGAATACAAACTCTGGGGTAATCAAAGTCCAGGTCTAGATCTAATTTTTGCAGGTTGGAACAAGTGTTTCCTTCACTTGCTTCTCTTGCCTTCTGTGCCAAGTTAGATTCCTGTCCTTGATTCAAAGCTGTGCACAGTCTTGCACCCTCCCACATTTCTGCTTGCATTTCTTTCTATTTCCCCCAAACCCCATCACTGGCATCCTCTTTCATCACCTTTTCTCTTTCTTGTCTTCATGACTCCCCATGCCTAGAATTATCTCACTATCCCTGCACAGTAGGTACACGCCCCATGTTCTTTCAAATGTCTCTTCCAATCTCACTCCTTCCATGAAGCCAAGAAGTACTAACCATATCTGTTAAAAATACTCCTGATCACTCATTTTTTTTAAATTAGCTCTATTTATCAGGCTTGGTAATAAGCTTGGACACTGATAGGATATGGACACTGATATGGATAAGAAGAATATGCATTGAATGAACCAGCTTTTTACTGGAAAGCATCTGGTATTGTCCACTGCCGGAGGCAGGATACTGGATTAGCTGGTCTGATGCTGCATGGCAAGCCCTATGGTCCTGAGCAATAGTGCAATCCTCCCCCATACTACTTCCCTGTCATAAAGGAACTGCCTCTCTGTTAACTGCCACAAAGAAGTCAGTGAATGTCAGTCTTATCACCATGTGAACACAGGTCCATTGGGAATTGGATTGCACCACCAAATATATTACAGATAGGCCATCAAACAGAATCAGCTATTTCACTGATTATCTTAGAAAATGCATCTCAGTTAAGATGGAGAAGATGGTACTGTATATAATAGAGCTGGTCAAATATTTTCTGTCAACGGAAAGTTCCTTTTGGACCAAAATAAAAAATGTTCACAAAAATATGTTTTCTTTTTTGATTAAACATTTATTTAAAAAATGAAAACATTATAGAAATATTTTGAAACATTTCATTTTTTTTTTTTTTGGAGGGGAGGCACTTTCTCATGCTTCTTTACTCCTCACCACCTCCTTTTTTCAGTGGAAAATAAGTTTTAAAAAGTGAAAGGAAGTGTTTTTATTTTCCTACCAAAATGAAATGGAATGAAATTCAAAATTTCCCCTTAGAGATTTTTCACTTAAGAACCAAAATATTGTTTATTTTTATTATTTTCTCCAAATATAGTTACCTTTTGAGCCAGCTGTAGTATATAACATGAGAACATTATGCAAAATGGCTCTTGTGAAAGAGCGACTATGACAGACACTGACAAGCTGAACAATAAAGGATTGACTTTAGCTCAACTTGTAAAATCAGTTTGCACTTTTCCTGAACAATCAGAGAATAGACTATAACCCTATCAATAACAAGGTATGTGGTGCTGGTTGGTAAATGCAATGTGTCTCAGTGGGCGGCAAAGACGTATTTTGGACATAGTCATAGGTAAGAGCAGAAAAGGCAGACCATCTATCTTCTAGCTGTCTCAGACTCTGTCATTAACAGAGATGGCAGCATAGTGAGGCATGACTCGGACCTTGAAAATACCCGCTAGCAGCGGCCAGACAGGCATAAGAGCAACGTAGCTAGTTTGTATCCATTTCTTTGGAAGATGCGTCTGAGATCCCTTGCCCTTGTGCTGATGGGTATTTGGCCCAGTATAACATCACCAATGTGCACCTTCTCCTCCAGATGAGTAATTTCTTGCTGTGGATTCGTCTAAAGCAAAGCTAAAGACAATGAAATGAACATTATGAGTTCTGTGTCTGAGAGTCCATGACATTAAAACCATGTAAGTGCTGCAGAAGATCCAAAGCCCGAACTGCAGTGATTGATTTTCCCTTTACTCTAAAGCCCTTGTATTTTAACCAGTTCAGAAATATCAGAGAGTCAATTTCTTACTTTCATATTTTAACAGAATCGTAAATCTATATTTTTTAATACTCCAGCTTTTTTTAAGTACATTGACATGGTCTGAGAGGTGCTGTGAACTGTTTGCATGAGCAACTTGCTCTTCATCATATGCCTGAGTGCACTGATTAGACCTGCACTGAAGAATGAGCCTAAAAAAAGCATGAAAATGGTACTGCTGAGTGAGCCAGCAGGCAACTCAAATTATTACAAGCACAGGGTCCAGCAGACCTGCTCTGCAAAAGGAACTATCATGCCAAACACTGCAACCACATGTCATTCTCAATGGACTTTTTAAAAAGGGAGGTGAGCCATGGCCTGAGTTGGACTAGTGGAAAGAGAGAGATAAGAGCATGTATGAATGAATTTAAATTCTGTGTCTGCAATTTTCAACACAGTGGGTGAAGAACAGCAAT
This sequence comes from Emydura macquarii macquarii, assembly GCF_026122565.2. NCBI lineage: Eukaryota > Metazoa > Chordata > Testudines > Chelidae > Emydura > Emydura macquarii. The sequence continues at coordinate 87,194,159 of NW_027131390.1, forward strand.
TATAATCTTATATAGGCACAAAACGTGCCTGCAGTGTTCAAATCAAGTAATTAGGCTTCAAAATGAGTACAGTATGGACTGATGCAGTTAATGGTGCTTGCAGTTTTGAGCCTGCATTAAATAGTGGCCACAACACCAGCTGTATTGGAGGCCATGTTGTGATCAAACAAACAAACAAACAAGGCTCACAATCAAACCCCAGTGGTTTGTATGCTTTCGTGGATTTTTTCTTAGCCCTTCAGTCTTGAGTTATGTTGTCCACCTAAGTTCAGAAACTGACCACATTTCACCTTTTTGTGAAAAAACAAGCATGTCCCATAAGCAGTTCCCCTTATTTATCTTAGTTATTGAGATTAGTAACAGACCATCGCTAGTCCGATGGGCAACTGTAGCTAATACCACTGCCATGACAATAAGGTTTGTGTGGAAAAATATTCAAGTTACCTGGAATTAGCCTTACATTTTACCAATTATTTATTTTAAACCATGCTCTTTAGATCACACAAATAATAATGGTTGCTTTATCCTTACTAATGGAAATGCCATGACAAGAGTCATGGAGAGAGAGAGAGGCTGCATGGTTCTAACTAATTAAGCCACTGTTGTCTGATTAAATGCATTCCCAGATGTAGTAGTATATCAGGATAGTTGGTTCATTGGAAAATGAATTTCTAAAGCTTTAGTCACACATTCAGATTCCATCACTGCCAGAGAAACACAGATTTTCCTTCTGAACACATTGATAGTTGGTGACAGTTAAGCACTCTCAGCAATAGGAATTAAATGAAGAAAACATGACAGGTTTTTTTTCCCCCACCCACAGACCCAGAATTATCTCCCAAATACAGATTCTTGAATGTTCTTTTTGAATAAGAGTTGGCAGGAGCTATAATTTTTCAAAAACATCTTTCCCTTTCCGCATGATACTACAACATGGAATTGTTACACTGAGTTTACACATTGCTCCATGGGTCAGATTCCCAACTGGTGTAAATCAGCATAGCTCCATTACAGTCAGTAGGAGCTAAGCCAATTTTCTAGATGAGAATCTATCCCCATTTTTCCTAAGTTTCAGATAGTCTTGCTCTTATCCACTCTCTTTCCTTCCTGTCACCAAAAAAAAAAAAAAAAAAAAAACCCATCACTATAAATAGGATGAGTTTTATTCCTGAATGTGTATGACCCTGTTGTAAATCATAATTTGTCTTTGTGTGTCAAATTCAAGTTAAAAATTCACAGAAATTTGATTGCTTTAGGTAGCAAATGATCAATTCTGCTGTTAAAACAATGCATATTCACTGTGTCCTATTTGTCATATATTCATTGGTAAAGGAACAGCACACATAGAAATCAACAATTTCATGCATAATATAAGAGACAATGATTATCTTTTCACTGTAATACACTCTTGCATACCAAAGTGTTGCTGACTGATTAAAAATTGACTCCATTGCGGCTGCTGTCACTTTCAAAAAAGAACTCTGCCAATTCTAATTATTGATCCTACATCCTGTGCCAAGTTAGCTTTCAAGGCAGTTTGAGGTGTCTCTTTTAGTTTTCTGCTTCACTTGGCTAGCAGGCACCCATGGAAGTAACTATGTGTCTGGTAGTATTAAGATCTAAAACTGCACTACCTATTATTGTAGTTGTGATTGCAAATCTTATCAGTGGTGCATGGGACTGGAAGCTTAATCTCTCAAAATTTAATTTTACAAGCCAATGCTGCATCTCAGTTTATTCAATCTTCACTTTCGGTGCTTCAGGAGTTATAGTAGTTCTTAAACTTTGCCAGATTGTAAAACTTCTCCAGAGAGAGTTCCTGTGGTGGGTTATATCCCCATTCAACCCCTCATTGCCAATATCCTCAGTTCCACACCTTTCCTGTGCCAACTACTTAATGTTTGGTGATGTAAAAATAGTATTAAGGAGATACAATTAAAATAAAGTTGAATAATGCAAGGAGCGTAGTTCGTTGATTACTCCCTTCTCCTGTTACTTGTGTTCTCTGAGTTGTGTTTCCTCTTCCTGAGTGGAAGACTTCATGTTCACTGAACCTTATTCTCCTTTGACAACACTGGTATAAACCAAAAGTAAATTCTCTAAGCCAATGGTATTACATCAGTGTATAACCAATGTAAGTAAGATCAAGCATCTACATTTTTGGCCAGATCTTCTGTTGATATAAAATGGCATAGGTTCATTGACTTCAATGCAGCTACATCAGTGGAGAGAACTTGGATATTTCAGACAACGAGATGGGAAGAGTCCAATGTTATGAAGAGTCTTGGTAAATTAGACTGTAAATTCTTCAGGGCAGGGGCGGTCTCTTATACTATGAAATTGATTCTAGACTCTATTGGTCTAGTTTTACGCCAGTGTAACTGACATACACTGAAACCACAAAACTAGACTCACAACTGGTGGTGAATCAGGCCCTATGTCTGTACGGCACCTTGCAATTGGGCCCCTAATCCTGATCAGGACTTCTAGGACCTGCAGTAATACAAATACATAAATTATTATTATGTAATATTTTTCCTTTGGGGTATGAGGTTCTGGAAGGTAGGTGGACACTTCTACAACACTGTAGAGCTGAATGGGAGTAACCTTCTAGTAGTTTTATTTTCTGCTGTTCTTTGATATACAAAGTCCTTAATGCAGAAGTATATGTCTGCCTAAGGCCTGATGCCACATGGTCTAGGACATAGGTTTGGTCTGCTATCATAATGGGTTTAATCTGGTTGCAATATTTTCCTCCTGTGTTTACCATTTGCTGCAACAAATGAATGAGTCTTGCATAAATAAGATTTGTTCAAAGCTCAGTACCTAATTCTCAGTCAGGCTTCTAAAACATGATGATGGACCTACCTTATATGAGCATTGATTTACAAACTGCAGTTTTACAGTTGCAGATTGTGTCCAAGCAGTCCTCTTCACCTGCTTAGGAAATAGCTTAATTGAGTACAACTAAGAATGACACATAGCCGGGCAATAATACAACTCATTTACCAGAGAGAAGAAGATGATTTTAGAATTTCAAAAACTGTGGTCCAGTGCCTTTGTGCTATACAAAAATATATTCTATAGATTGTATAACTATGTAAAAATTTTGGATTGCTAAGTGAAGGACATTCTTTCACATATTAGACACCGATGGCCTGCTGTGATCTGCAAACAGTCTGTTTGAGGTGATTGATGGCTAGTAAATTCCTTATTAGAAAAATATTTAATTAAAATAAAACCAGTTTTTATTTATGCATTTTGGGCCAGATATTTAAAGGTATTTAGGCACTTGAAAGATGCAGATAAGTGCCTAATGGGATTTTCAAAAGCATCTAGGTGCCTAACTCTCGTTTTCATGCATCTTTAGACATCTAAATATCTTTAAAAATCTGGCCCTTTGTTCCTACATCTTAATCTGAGAAATTATAGCTCTCCTTTATTTCAAATTGCAGCTGCTTCAGTACAGATGCTAAAAGAAAGATTTTCATCTATTCAGCTTTCCCAGTCCTGGTTATACAGTGTGACATGCCAATTATGGTGACCGGGATCAGCAATGGCTCAGTGAAGTGTGGGAGGATCTCTTCATTAAAATTGTCTGATAATTTACTGTATTTATTGTTTTTTCTACACTCTGTTGTCCAGCAGTACCAGTGTGTGTCTGCTGACTGCTGCTTTCAAATAAGAGGATCTTTCTCAGCTGCAATACAATAGAAAATATCTTACTTTCAGAAGGAAGGCAAGAACTTCAGCTGATGAAGATAAACACTGGCTATGATGATTTACATCAGCTGAGAATCTGGTCCTTAGAGCTTTGTTCAAAGCACTAAAGAGAAAAGGAGAAGGAGCAGAAAAGGAACATGTCAATTATTGTTCCATGTTTAGGCAGAAACTCTCAGCAGTGTTCATTCTATTGTGGAGATTCCTAGTCAGAATGATTTAGTGTTACCACTACTGGGTGTAAGCTTAAAATACATTTTAAGGTTAGGCAATGAAGAACCTTTCTTTGATGGCTTATTTGGCCAAAATTGTCAGAGAAACATGGAATGTTTGGAAAAAGGCCAGGCAACCATTGTGATTATTGACTTTACATGGAGTGAAGTAGGATTTTAAAATGTTAAGACCTTATTTTTTGAATGCAGGAAACTGCAGAAATTAGAATAAAATTTTATTTTTTTTCCCTCAAAGTGAATTTGGTGCTGACAAAAGCCATTGGATCAAAAGCACTAAAGACTGAAGTACTGTTTCTATCCCCAGAATGGGCATATCACATAAACTACTCTTTCCCATGCAACTGGAAGCTAGTGTACCTCAGCCTTCACAACTCTGACATATAAGGACTACCTATGAGGTGAAAAAAGAGCATAGTTTAGCTTCCATCATGATTCAGTCCTTGGCTTCTGTGTTAAGTCTGTCAACAAAGGTACCAAAAAGTGCTCCTGAACAACCATCAGATTGTAACAACTTTCTATCACTGCTGACCCAGGCTGGATTGAATTAGTAGCATAAAGAGGGAATGTTCTGCAACAGATTATTAATTCCCTGTACTATATAGGGAGGGTTTAATGTCTGCTTGTAGTTCATATCTCATCGAAGGGAGACACATTATGCAATTTGAGGATCAGCCTTGTCATTGTGTGGTCATTGCCTTAACCACATATGAAAGTCTTTGCCTTGTGTGGTAAGAAGTAAAATGACCTGAATTTTGCCCAGAATGCTACATTTGTAGTTACTGGCATCTGCATAGATGGAGAAATTTCCTATGACACTAAACTGTTCATGGAGAAAAACATTATGTAAGTAATATAATACCTTGATTAGTATTGTGCCTTCTGTACAAGGATCTCAAAGCACTTCATGAACATTTTATACATTAAGTGTCAAACCACAGAAAAGTATTGTTACTACATTCATACAGTTTGAGAAGTTGGGAAGTACAACTGGTCCCCACAGTTTGTTCAGATACTAAAAAGAAGAGGAGAAGTCTGGGAGGTACACAGAAAGACTAAGTGACTTCGTCAGGCCACAGAGGAAGTTCTTGGCTGGGCTGACAAAATACTGACTTCCATTCCTCTCTCTAAACCGCAGAAACATCCTTTATTATTTAGACTAAAATCTCTTTATAGCAGAGATTATGGGACAAATTCTTTTTGATGATCTGGCCCCTTTATGCCACCCCGGCAACAAAACAGGGCAGAAAAACTAGTGCATCTCCACATTTCATGTTGAACTGGCATAGATGGTACAAAACTGAGAAATCTGACTCTTACAACCACCCATTCTGCAATCTCAACTTCTTCTATTCAGCTATTCTCAGTTGACTAAATAGCTCCTGGGGGGGGCAAAAACAGCCAGTGTGCTTAGTAGCGCTGAGCCTGCTCTAAAGTAAACTGAAGCCATGGCCAGCATAGAACCAACGCCAGAATAAGAGCTGCAAACAGCTCCTTTCTGAAACCTCTCCAGTCACTGGTAGAAAGCATGGCAGAATCTATCCTGTGTACAACTATGTTTGTACACCATTGTGTACACACTGGCCCTCAATAAATAATAACTTTTGGTGCTATCATTACACAAGTTCAGGTGAGTGATATGTGAGAACTGTTCTCTATCAGTGTGACATTTCAGTAGGGGACAATTTTTCCTGAAAAATGATATTTTCTACATTTGTGGGCTTCACCAGGCACAATGAAAATATCTACTGCTTTAAATCAGTGATGCTGTGTCCCTTTGTGTATGTATATCCTAAGGTACAAAATGCACTCAACGTTTTGTATCATTAACTTCTGTCATCTATTCAAATCTGGCCCACTATTACTTGATGGATCTTTGATATCCTGTGTGCAGTGAAATGATTTGAAAAGCTCTTAAGATGATCTAAACCCTGGCCACAGATACATTGGAAAGCTGCTGCAAGCAGCCATTCCCTGATCCTGGCTCTGGCTCTACCCCAGCTCTGGCATAGCTTGGAGCAGCCTCAGGACGGCCATCCCCAGGAGGGTTGATACACAAATCAAGGATCATCAGAACATAGTAGCATTGCAACCACACCCCCTTTCATCTGGCCATCTGCCAAAATATCCCTTTTACTGGCGATATGAAGGTGATGTACAAACCAGCCAGTGCTGCTTATTAAGGGTCCCCTGCTGCTGGGAGAATCCGAGATGACTGGTTGTGCCAGTTTTCCAGCCCCTGTGCGCCACTGGGCCAGAGTAAGGCTGAGGATCTGACCCTAAGTCTCCACAGTACAAGAACAAGCATCACAATTGTCACTAATTGCCATATTTGTTGGGAGACTCAGCCATAGAACCAAGAAATAAACAAACCTAAAGGCTGAGCTATCCTCTTACCCTTAATAGCAATCTCTAGGTGTGGGTAGAGGCCTGCATACTGGTCGTACACACTGCTCAGGCCTGCATACTGGTCATGCACACTGCTCAGGTGATGCCTGTTCTGCAGATAAAAGAGGATTTCAGCCTCCAGGGTTGTCAGTCGACAAGTTAAATTCACTTTCAGGGTTAAAAAATATCATCTCCCTATTTCACAGATGGAATTATCTTGGGTCACTATATTTAACCCAGGGTTTGGCTTCATTTTAATTCAAGTATTACTGTAAAAAAAAAAAAAAAAAAAGATAGATTTATTTTTAGATTAAAACTTAATTGAGAAACTGGAAGAAAGAGGCAAAAGCTACCAAGGGAAATATACAAACATATTTTAAGGCATGCCTGAACCTGCTGAACCTCTTAATAAGATTTACACAGATCAATAAGTGGATAGATATATTCGCTGGCCTTGCCTAGAACAAATATTCAGGAGTGGAAAAGTGGGACAAGGAAAGCTGCAGGCTTTTTTTTCTCTTTAGATTACCACTGTAGAATCAGAAGAAATTTACATTCTAAAAAAAACATGCTTATGCTTTCATTTGAGGAAAATTGGGCACATTTCAGTAACTTAAAACCCTTGACAGGATAATAAACATGTGAAGCTCTATCTCTCATGGAGCATTTGCTCTTTCAAAAGGGATTTTCTAATTTATATGGTCTTTACACACACAACTGGAGTAAAGAGTGCCTGACAAATCAAGCCCATTGGTGTCCTCCCATGATGTCCACTCAAGGAAGGTGCTGCAGAAAAATGGGTTGGAATTGCACATGAGAAATGTTGAAAAGTGTGTTCTGTTTCATTCAAACAGTTGAGATGACCTCAGATAAGAACCAGGAGGTTTGCACTGGAAAGTGAGCCTGCTACACTCACTCTCAAAGGTCAAAGCGCAATTGAGAACTTTGTGTGAGTATCAATGGATGAGTGACTGGCACACTGGAGCGCTGTAGATTTATATTCCAGTTTGCCATGAAGTAAGTGCAGACATGGCCCCTCTGTACAATCACAAATAGCAGTCTTCGGGGAGCAGCCTGAGTTTGACCCTATCAATGGGTGCCTCTCCCTTCTGTTTGGTGGCTTTTTTACCATATACTATTCCTCTCTATTCTTAAACATGAGTGGCTCTAAAAACCTCCTCTTTGGTTATGTTTCCTATGGGAGGGACAGGTAGATAGCCATATTAAAATAAGTCAGGAAAGAAACTGAAGTCAAGTTGTTTTACAGCAGATGGTATTTTTAGATACATTTTATGTAATGAAACATCCTTTTAAAATATGGGTTTGACACTTCAACAGAATAATATGTTACACTTAGTTACACTGGTACTTCCTATACAAAAGGTAAAGGGACGCATCATGATTTCACTTGCACCAGTGAGAATAAGGAGTCACTCCACTGATGTCAAAGGAGTTATGCTGATGTAAAACTGGGGTGAGATCAGAATCAGGCATCATCAATTTGATTCCTCTCTATATAATCTGCCAGTAGAAGAAGTCTGAGGAATCATCAGCGTGAAGTGTTAAACTCATGAAATTAAGCCAAAAAAATGTCTAAAATATTTGCTATATTAACTAAATCTGTTCTGGAGTTATTAAAATAATTGTAATCAGTTTTTTTAAGGATGTTAACGTGATTCAAACTAGTAGCAATATTTTTGGATCAGTAGAAATGCAGTTTGATCAACATGTAAACATACATATTAGGAAAACTCCTTCCACATATTTACCCCAGCTTGTCCCTCCTAATTATGATTGTGTTTTAGTGTGTGCTGATTCTGAATTTGCATATGCAAGCCAAGTTTATATTCATTTATTTTTCTTTTAAAGGCAACTTTTAGCTTGTCTGATACTGTTTAAGATGGAGATGTTATTAATTTCTGAGAGCAAACATATTTTTGAAATTTATTTTATTATAAGAATATCTGAAATAGAATAACAGGATAATTAAAAATGGACATCCACCATTTTAATAATCTGGTGTAAAGCAAGACTGAGAAAATTCAGCTCCATCTGAATGCATAGGGTAGTTAAGACCTATGTTATTTAAAGTTCAGGTTTTTTTCACTTTTATAGTGACATATGGGAGTGGATTTTAAAAGAACAATTTTGAATCTGGCAGACATATTTCACTAAAGCAATTCTGTTTCCCATAACCACTATGAATTGTGCCTATCCTCTCTTTTTGCAAGAGAATTCACTACTTCTCTATGTAGGCTTCTTAACCTCCTTCCCACTGCCTAAGTGAATAACAGAAATAATTGCCCTATTATTTATAAAGCTCCATCAGTTTACTCAGCTCACTGGAAAGCCTAGAAGTGGAGATTCTAGGAAAAACTTATTATTTTCTCTAATACTAGCTTTCACGTAGAGTTATGCTAATTTGGTCAATCAATCTCCTTCCAGCAGTTACTTCAGTTAATCAAGCTAATAACAATAGTCACAAAATATAGCTATCATTTTCTCTGTCAAACACAGTATATCCTGAATAGTAAAGGAGGTCAAAGAAGAAGAACACAGTAACAAGTGGGTGCAGAAGTATGTACTCTCTGCTAATAATAGCAAGGATGTGATGTACTGCATAAAGGGTGAAAGACCAATTTACTGAGATTTAAAATTAGATTGAACAGACCACTAAGGCATATACTGTGGGGAATAATCCAGGACTGCCATTATACAGGGGCATTTTAGCAATCAGCCAGGTGTCCCAGACACTGCCAATTATTGGGATGGACTACCAATTATTCTGCTTGTTGCTTTTAGCCATTTTTAGGCCTCTGCAGAAAACTTAGCATAATTGAGGCAAACCAGGCGAGGGGTGGGGTTCAGACAATGAACACATGAAGTGGATTTGACTCTGCATTCTTTGTCTCTGAATGTGCTGGGGCAGATGTCTGTGAAAAACAGGAAGTCTGGATACATTTTAGGACTGCAGCTATGGGGAAATTATTGCTAGACTTATAGCTTAAGACTGCTTGCTTAACAATTTTTTTTAGTGACATTTCTCTAATTCCTGCTTCTGCCCAGTGATTGATTGGCTTGCTCAGCTAGGTAGCATTCTTTTTATTGACATGCCTCTGTAACTTTTGGGGTATAAGAGGGAGGTAGCGAGTGTGAGTCAAGTGGATCATTTCATGGACACATTGAAAAGATCTCCAGATGTGGACAGAAGAACCGACCATCTGGAAATCTGTGACTGAATCACTCAAAGACTGCCTCAGACTTGTGGGATAACTATCAGTGTGGGGCATTCTAATATCTATTGTATTTGTATGTGCTTAAGACTAATAAGTGGAGACTTTCTGTAAAAGAATTCTGGATGGGAATTGCTGGAGACCAATAAAGTAAAGCTTTTAAGTTAAGAGCACTTGGTTTTGACTTGTCTATGCCAGCCATATAGCAGATGGAGGTACTGAGTTTCCTTTGATTTATTTCCTAGTAGCGACCTGAAGAGACTAAAGTTACTGGATTGAGGAACCCTGGGTAACACCATAACTGAGTAAATAAACCAATAGGTCTTTCCATCACAGATTTTTGTGATCCAACATTTTACCAATTACTCTTGTGATGTTAGGATAAGGTTTTCTTGTCTAGTTACAAGAGGCAGGAAAGATATAGGAAATAGCTGCTGGAAAGGTCTGATAATTTCATGAAGTATTTATTGTTAGTTATTGGCTGCGTGTGTGTTTTCCCAATCTGTATGCTGTCCAGCTCTACACATATAACTGATACAGCAAACCATGATTCGATTACCCAATAAGACCAGAGATCTGTTTCAGTAACAAAGGCACCAGGCCAGGTTTACTGCCAACGAAGCACGGTAAAAAGCACCCTATACGTGCTACAAGTACACTTAATACATGTATGTCAGTGACAATGGACCAGCTCAGTAAATGACAGAACTTTCCGTTCCTCACTCAGCCAAAGACACTTTCTCTGAGATCACCTTTTATACACTGATACAAACAAGTTGTGTATTGCCTCTGACGTGTGTAGTTGCCACCCTCTGACATGGTACCACCCTTTACCTTGTACCGGATGTTTCAGTCAAAACATCTCTATCCATCGTATTATCAAGACATCTTTATCCATCATATTGCCATCCTGAGGGGTCAATAAACCCTCGTTATCTTTGAGATATAATCTTGTACCATTCCTGATCTTGTGATGTTCTGATCTTTCTGGAATGTGCTTGTGTGTTCATTGCCTATCACTTCTTTAGAAATATGTGTTTTTTCAATACTAGCTCTGTTCTTGATAGTTTCTGTGAATCTGCCATCATTCACAGCCTGACTTCTGCTAACTTTGCTTTATAACGGCAGGGATTGACTGTTACTTTAGCTCAGGCCTCATACCTGGCCTCATGTCTCAGGTTCTCACTTTCTACTACATTCCCTCACTTTTTGTCTTTTTATGGGGAAGATGTTTTACCCATTGTCCTAGAAAAACATAATGCATAGACTGAAGGTGACGCAGTGGGCTAAACACTGTTATATGGCCACCTTTCATTACAACCACACATTCATGCTCCATCAGTCCCTTGGTCTGCACATTTCCTTGTATGACTTATGGACAAATTTTTATTTTTATGGTGGGCCTGGGAATGTTAGGCCCGGGACTTTGTTTGAAGAATGTAGTTATGATTAAGCCTAGGGGCACTCTCAAATAATTAATATGTATGGATAATATGACTATGTTTTATGTATAGATGTGTACTATATATGGGTATGTATGTGTTGCATGTATGTGTACATATGACACCACCTCATATTTAAGCATTACGATTCTTTTAAATTTGTTGTTGTAGTTTGGCCTTTTCACTTTGTACCGCAGACAGCAACATACTTATATTAGGGCAACTACAGTTACACCTGTATTATTAGTAACGTAGGCTGAGTGTTTTTGAAGTACTGGGATAGTCATTATTACAGTGTATCCCACAGTGCTATATACATAAGAAGTAAAACAGAAATTTGTAGTGACATTACAAATGAGGCCTTTATATATGAATTTTTTGTGATTCGTTACTACTCTGTACTGTCCATCCATGTTATAGGTTACACTTTCTGCTGGTTGTCACCCACTGGTAAGCTTTGCTGGGCAATAAACAGGAACCACTAGCTTTTCTGTTCCACTGGTTGTATTGCTCTGTGAGACACCAATAGTTGATGTAGATGCAGTTGTTTTTTATAGATGCTATCTTCCAGATAGCCTACCGAATGGACAGTAACCAATTTATTAAACTGAACAAGATTGTTTTGAGAAACATGTGCTTCAGTTAGGATGCAGTGTCACTGATCCCAAATTGTGACTAGTACCAACAAGGGGGTTGTTTACATAATTTGTAGTTACTATGTAACTTAATATTTTTTTAACCGATTTGGTTTTTGGACATTTTAAAATCAGCAGGTCCAGATAACTTGCATCAAAGACTTTTAAAAGAGCTGCCTGAGTAGCTCGCTGGAGTGTCAATGCTGATGTTTCAATAAGTCTTGGAGCACTGAGGAAGTTCCAGAAGATTGTAAGAAAGCTAATGTGCCAATTTTTTAAAAGGGAAAATGGGATGGTCCAGGTAGTTATAGGCCTCTGAGTCTAATATCAATCCTGGACAAGATAATGGAGTGGCTGATATGGAACTTGATTAATAAAGAATTGAAAGAGGGTAATGTAACTAATGCAAATCAACATGGGTTTATAGTAAATAGATCCTGTCAAACTAACTTGATATCTTTTTTTGAAAATAAGAATACAATTTTGGTTGATAAAAGTAATAGTGTTGCTGTAATATACTTAGACTTCTGTAAGGCTTTTGACTTAGTATTGCATGACATTTTTATGGAATGATGGATGTCACTGTGTTTTTCTTTAGCTTTGTGTCTCAGTATAGAATGTGTTCATTATAAACTAAAGAAAATGACAGTTTAAAAAGGAGAATTGGATTCAGGGCCCATTTAAAATAAATATATAATAAAAACCTGTATGAATAATTTGTTCCATAAAAATATTTTCTTGAGAAATCTATATTACACATTATTGTTATAGATAATCTTATCTTAGCTAAATATTTTAAAAGAAAAGAATTACCATGAGAAACATCTACTATGACATTTATAGAGGAAGTCTAAAGAAATGATCATGTTTTCAGTTAACCATGGTGTAAATCAGGACTAACTCCATAAATTTAGGCCAGTGTAACATTGGTTGAAGTGAGACAAGATTCAGGTCTGCTGTCTCTACTAGTCTCAAATCAAATCAACTTTTATTTCAGTTTTTGAACCTGCAGCATGCTTTTTTCTTCATGTCCTCTTCCTGACTACTTTGTGTCCCATTATTCTTCCTGTCTCCATTACCATCTGTGAGCAATCTGTATTCCTGGCCTCACAATTAATTTGTGTCATATCTTGAAAACTGTTCAATTCCACACCAGTTGCAAGAATTTCATTTGGGTTCAGGAGGAGTTTTCAAGCTGTTTGTGTGTGTGGTGTGTGTGAATGTAACTAAACTACTCATCACCTCTTTCCTATGAATTTATAAAATGTACACACACGAGCATACAGAATGTATCTTTGTTTCTGAAGATAGATAATGAAAAGATATTTTCCTCCTGCTGATGGGACTGACCAAGCAGTTACTTAAAATCTATACTAACAGAGCTGGATTCTGCCCACAGATATATACTGAAAACCTTTGATTCCTTAGGCAAGTGCACAAGACCTCAGGTACAGCAAGGATGACATATTTCAAATTGTTCCAGGCAGTGAAGAACACATACAAAGCTGAAACCCCTACCCACCACAGATCAAAGCTCTGCAGTGACCCTTTGCACTGAATGTGGAATAGAGTATTAATAATATGGTGAGACAAACATGGTCAAACTGCATATTAAGGAGATGCAGAGAGCCTTGACCATGACTCCTTTCCAGAGCCTCAAGTAGAGGCTGCAACCTTGTGCAGATTCCTGGGTTAATTGGGGTTAAGGATTCTGTTCCACAGCCATTGACTGTGCTTCACTACTCAGGATTTGGCCGTAGTAAAAATATAAACGAGCTAACAAAATCGGATCAGAGACTGACTTCCCATCCTTTTCTTCCTCCATATAGCCCTATTTATTGTGAGGTTCTCAGAAGAGTGGGGGAAGTCTCACTCTGCGGAATTGTCAGCATGAGTAAATGAAACACTTTCCATGGAAAATGAAAACCTTTCTTTGACAATCTTTTTGGACCTAAGAACAGAGAATTTGCCATACCAGATCAAACCATTTCTCCATCAAATATGATATCCTGGCTTTGTCAGTACTTCAGAGGAAAATGAAAACTACTGCAATCCGCCTCGCCCATTAGGAAATACAGCAGGAAATAAAATCCTTCCTGGTTCCTGCAAGATGAGCATATGCCTTGAAAAATTAAATTTCATTATAGTTTCACAGGAGGCTTGATTTAGTGGTGGAATTTTAGATTCCTTGTATGTTGTGGCACATTTAATATTTTAATATTTAAATTTAATAATATTTAATATTTACATTTAATAATTTATATATGCCAATACCTGATATTATCCAAAATAAAATGTACCACTGTCCTCCTTCCCGCCTCGCCTGATTATGCCTGTGAGAGAAGAAAAAACTATCCCTCAGATTTAAGAAATTTGTATTAGCAAAGGGGGGGTTGCTGCTATCTGTCACACACATCCATATGTGCCAAACTCTCCTTCCACCACAGTAATTAACTTAATTTGACAAACCACACCAAGAACCAGGCACAATCTCACATTCTATTCATTCTGTACAGTGAATACTCTTAAAAACCATCAACATGACAGAAGAACTGTGTCTAATTAACACTTTCCTAATATCTCGACAAATAACAAACCTGCTGTTGGGAAAAATACTTTCACACTTCCTTATCAAATTAGGGCAAAAGCGCTCCTAATGAGCTAAAATCAATTAAGGCGACACTAAAATGAATGTATTTGTGCTGTCAGCAAAAGATATTTGCCTGGCAGTTTGCAATGTGAAAAGAAGATGCTAAAGTTTTTAGTGCTGTTAATGAGGAGCTGCTGCTTGAAGGTGTTACCAATGACAAAATTACGTCTAACTCAGATTTATGCCAGTAGCAACCTTGTTATAGCACCACACCAGCTGACATGCAAAGCTGGACACATCAAAAGGGCATTGTTTGGGATTTTTTCATTTTAATGTCGCTCTTATTTAAAATGAGGTAAATAAGAGGAGCGCATATGTTCCCCTGCTGCACAAATGAAGATGGAGAGGAATAATTCAGCATGAAAACTCTGCAGCTCCAATGCAGATATAGAGTCCAGGCATTCTCGTTCTGGTCCACAAGACCAGCAGGTGTGCAAGGTGGATAGATAGAGGGACCTGAAAAGATAGTGGAATCCAGGGGATCCAAAGTTTTGCCATTAACTTCAACGGAACCAGGGTTCCACCCCAGAGATCTATATCTCCCTCCTACCAATGGTCTGATGCGATATTCAAGCTGTACAGTCTACCTCAATGCTTTATGTATCCTACACTCCCAATTCCAACTGAAGCCTCTGAACTTGCTGACATTTGAAGAGACAAGGTGGGTGAGATAATGTCTTCTATTGGACCAACTTCTGTTGGTGAGAGAGACAAGGTTTGAAGACAGTAGTCAGCCAGCAGATTCTGAAATCTAAATGAGGCTTGGGATCAGTTCAAAATCTGGGTGAAGTTCATGCTATTTTTTCTCTTTGTCCTAACCAGTCTGTATGATATTGCTTGGTTCTTCATTTCTCGGGGAGGTTGAGTTATACACTCAGAGGGATATATATTCAGTCCACAAGTGGTGTTATTGGAAATATTGGGTATAGATCAAGAGCATTGTAGAGCGCATAATTTAAACCAGAAAATCTTGTAATGCATTTTGCAACCAAACTGTCTTAAGGCAATAGTCAGCTATATGGAATGTCATTAATATCTCAGGCTGCATTACATTTCTTCCGTGCTTAGTCAGAATCGATATAGACAACTAGACTAGAGTAGAAGAGGGATCACATATCTCTGAATAATGGTGGAGTTTGAGCCAAATTGGTGGTCAGAGAAGAGACACTTTGTTACCATCATTGTTCACACTGGGTGAGCAGGGTACTGACATAGGCAATGACCCTGATTCTCCTCTCAGTTACACTGATATAAATCAGGAGTAAGTCAATGAAGTTACATGGTCATACAGCCAATGTGAGAGAAGAATCAAGTTCAATTTGTGCAAGAGGTGAGAAGATGAGAACTGACAGAGACTAGGGTCCTTTCTCATTTAGAAATTCAAAGTACAGGGATTATTATTTACCACTTGTTAGCCAGGTGTTTGCATGGTCTCAAAACTATAGCTATGGCATCTGTTTATACCTGTTTGGAGTTTCACAGCTAGGTATAATGGATTATTGATAATGATAAAACAACAGATTCGATCAGAGTTTAAAAAATACTGATATTCAGTATTTAAGGCATTTATTCTAAATGAACTATATCCCACAAAAAGGAAGATTGAAAATGATCATTAACTACAAGACAAAAACAAACTGTGAAAATCAATCTTATTCAAGTTTTTTGGTTAACCCACTTAATCAAATTATAGGACATCACTAAAAACACAAAACAGAGCTAGATGGTAATTGGTTTTAATCATATTTGTTTTTTATGGCTACCTTAAATCATCCTGTTGTAATTCTAGCATATAGCAAACATGTTCTTGACCTTGGAGTTAATTGCTCAGAAGCTTTATTTATTGCTAATGTGCTGATATATTTGTGCATATATATACATATATTAGTATAAATATTAATATAAATATAAATAAGAAGGAAATGGATATAACATGAACTGAAATAACTACATAGAATCTGATGACATTTAAAGCCCTTAGTGATGTTAAGGAAATCTAAAAAATCATGATAAGAGACTTCCATGGTTATTTATTTCACAAAGAAAGTATTTTTACAGTTAAAATAAATCAGCTCTTCAATAATGCAGTACCCTTTTAATATATTTATGCCATGCTACTGAGTATAAACTACCAAAATTGTGTAAAAGCTATTTAGCCTTCTCTTGACAGATTAATGAAATGGGAGTCTTAGATCGAGTTACCCAGTTTATGCATTAAGGCCAAATCCTCAGCCCCAGACCTAGCTGAACCACTGAACTGGGGAGAGGGGTGACAGAATCTTCCACCCCAGGCTGTAGAGCAATCCCAAAACCACATCAAGGAAGCTATTTGAGCCAATATCCCAATGCAAGTTCTCAGTCCATTTTCTGTCCCCTCCTTTATTAATGGAGCTATCCCAGTTCCACTAAGGGAAGGTGCCTGTGGGACCTGTGGTAGCATAGTATGATAGTTTGCCTTCTTACACTCACTTTGCACAGGTTTAACACAGTGCAGAATCAAATCCAGTATGCCTGCAAAGCATGCTGGGGTACGACCTTTAAATCACTTCTCTGTCCAGCCAACTAACCAATTTATCTTGGGTATTAGATAAGGAAAGCTATTTCCTACAGTGTATTTCTCCATGGAAGCTAAATACTTCTCCAGAATCTCTTGATCTCCAAGACTTGCATCAGAAATTGACTTTACACTCTGAAACAGCAGCTCTACGTTAGAGGAATTGCATTCCCTGGATAGGAGGTCAAGGTATTTGGGTTCTGAAACTGGCTCTGTCACTGACTTACTGTAAGACTAGAGTAAATCATATAAACCCACTGTGCCTCAGTTTCCCTAAGCTGTAAATTAGGGATAATTCCTACTTCACAAGGGTGAAATTGGTGTTCATTATTGTTTGTAAACATTCTTTGATCTCTGATAAAAGGCTCTGTGGAAGAGTAAAGGCTCTTCTGAGTGTTTCCTAGGAGAATGGGCCCATAGAATGTCTAATAGAGTGTTCCATGTCCACCAAGAGAAGGAAAAGTTTGTTCACCTGAACACTTCTTAGGATATGAGGACAGATGCCAGCAGCCATGAGGTCTATTTCTTTTTAAAAAAAGAAGATTCCCCTTTAAAATAAAAATGAACCATTATGTAGCTTTGGATAATATATTCAATAGAAGATAGGGCTTTTTCCTATAAAATAACTTAGACATATTTGGGTAATGCAGTAATGTGTTGAGTAATGCTTTTAATAATGTTTGTTGGCAAATATCTTGAGCTTTTCAGAACCCAGAATATATTTATGTAAGACAAAGATGTTGGCTTTTATGTACAATTTATTATTTACTTCAATTATCAAATATTTCTTGAACATTTCTTTATATACATATGTTTGTTGCTGGGTTCCTGACATATTGAATTTTATCAGGCTGTACAAGAAAATTGTGTGCATTGATTTATTTAGAAAAACTGAACATATTTTGTGTGTATATCTTCATTGGAAAACAGCTATAGAAACAGTGAAAACAAAGCAGATTTCAACAACAGAAGACATATCTGTATATACATTTTTTACAAAAGCAGTGGGATTCAGCATCTTTTGTTGAATCTATATATATAAAAATAAATACCAGATAGGTTGTGTTTTGGTCACTTTGCTGCTGCATGTTCCTGGTACTGTACACTCATACAGAATGCATTTGATGGATTGGTGTGTATATCATGTGCGATCTAATACATGCTGTTGGATTCAAATGTAATGATAATAGACCATTGGGCTGACTTTCCTTTTCACTTTGGGCCTGATTCAAAACCCATTGAAGTCAATTGAAAGACTCCCATTGATTCAGTGGACTTTGTAACAGGCCCTTAGACCAGTTTCATACACGTATAAGTTCAATAACTTCCAAGGTGTTGCTCTTGGTTTACATAAAGAGGAAATGAAACATAACAGCAGCACTGAAGAAGCAGTGCAGGATCCACAGGGTAAGAACTATAGCTAACATTTTCAAAAATGTTCACTAATTCGGTGTACCTTCAATTTTGAGTGGCCCAGGTGAGGTCCCCTAAGCCTGATTTTCAAAGGAGGAACCACTTAAATCAACTGAGGCACACACAATTTGAGAACACTTCCAAAAACTCGGATGTAAAGCACTTGACAAAAGACCTTAATTGAAGCTAAGTTCTTGGGAATTGTCATATTCCATAATTAATTCAAACTGCGGTCTCTGAGGAGCCATTGTAAAGGGTCTAAAATAATTATCATTTTAAAAACTTTGTAAAAAACTAGGCCATAGAATAAAAGAAGTCACTCACACAACTTCTAAGTCAACAGACTATGTGATGCTTGTAGCAACATCAATGAATTGTATGCTCAGGTTCAACCTGAAGGGCTAATTGGTGAATTCAAGAGAGCTGAAAACAAAATATGTTTAATATCAGTTATCTGCTAAATTCCCCTCGTCTTTTGGCATTCAGCACATAACCCTATCTGTATCTCTCCACTTCATCAACTCTCCCCTCTCATTTTAAAGTTCACCCACAAACACCTATTTTCTCCCTTGCTTAGACTTACTAACTTCATACTCCCTTTGGAAATATTTATTAATTAACTCCTTACATAATATTTGAGAATATTATTTGCATGATAAATGCCATTGAAAACTGTGTATATCAATAATATTTTATAAATAAATATATTTCCAGGTCATCTTTAAGGACAGGTTGTTAGTCACACCTTTAAAGGAGAGACTCATGGAATTTTAAGGCCAGAAGGAACCATTAGCTGACAGAAGCACAGCCATTTCTATCCAATATGCTCCACTGAGCCCAATAACTCATGTCTGAAACCTTTTCAACATGTACCACAGATGGTCATTCTCAGAGTTCCTCTTTGCTTGTTTGCTTTCCATCTATCAGACTTTCAACTTGCAGGCAGTTTTCACATTTTACATGTCTGAGTCCACACAACATCACCACTCCCCATAGGAGGTTCATTCATCCCATTGCAGATGATCCTCTGCAAAGCAGTAGCACCACAGTAGCTTCACCTAAGCAAAAAAAGTATAACTTTTGTAGGCAGTATTATTTAGTGGATTGCCATTGGTTTTAGGCTTAAGTTGTGGCCTTAGCAACATTAGAGGTCATACTGGATGAACTGTTCTATCTGAGGTACAAAAATGTTTTACTTTATCACTGGATGTGTGTTTTTGTTCTCTGTTTTCCGTATTTTTCAGCAATACTTTATTTTGCCTATTACAAGGAAAACCTAAGTTCAATTAACGTTTATGTGTCTGTTCTTGTGAGATTTTGCAAATAGTTCAGGTAAGCACCCAGATTTTCACTATGTGCTGAGACTGCATATAATCAATTAACAAATTCCCTCATGTATTCTCTGTGCATCAGAGATGACCAACAATTTAAAATGCCCTGTGGGACTTAGGCTGTTGAAAATAGTAAAACTTTTCTGCATCCAATAAACACATTAGTCAGTATGGAAGTCCATAGAAAATGGATGGTGTAGCAGAAAACAAAAGCTAATATGCTTATAAAGTGACTTTACCACCACAAAACTACAAAATAAAAGTAATAATGTCTTAACTTTCAGTCCAATTATTTTTATAGTTTGATTAGTTTCATGAGAATTGATCAACAGTACATTGGTTTCTCTGCTTTTTATCCAAAGAACATATGGAAACAATTTCACAGATACAGTCAACCTATAGAAAGAACAAAATAGACTGTCTGACAATGAGGAAACTTGAGAAAGCTTTTCAGTGGTGTGTGTATATATATATATACAGATATAAATAAAATCTTTTCAAGAAATTATTTTCCCCACAAAATAATGTTGACTGAGTATAATTTGTTTGTTTGCTTTCATCAAAACTTTTCAGGTTTTTTCGAAAATAAAATAGTGATGAAAACAGATTTTTTTCACCAAGCTTTCTATTTGTGAAAAAAATATTTTCTATTAAAAAATACATTCAACAGAAAATGTTGATAAATTCTAGTTTAATATACAGGATAGTTTGGATCTCTGAGAAACAAATTGGAGTAAGTTCTCAGTGTAAATTAGTCTGGAAGAGATGGATGCTTGCAGATCAATGAGTAGCATAGATTAGAGTTTAACAACAATAAGTGAACAATTAAAAGGTAGCAATGAATGGGAAGAAAACAAATGGGTGAGTTACTGAGTGAATTATTCCTGAAGGGTTAGAAACATCTATAGACTCTGTACTATAAGCAGCTGAAAACAAACAGTGGAGCAATGAGTTGCATGTTTTTACATTGGATTTTAAATTTTTGCTATGATTTTGTTTAGAATATCTGTGTGGAAGCTGGTAGAGCAGCTAGACATTTTTAAGTGATTGCAAATGAAAAAGCATGTTAGTTAGGTATAGGTATTAGCTAGCATACTTAAGCCCTGGGCAAATGCCTATTAAATTCAAGATGAACCTGTTCATTGACTTCAGTGGACATTGGCTATGACCCACATTGAACAAGAAATAGATGAATTTCAGAATGCCTACCAGACCCTGACAGGTGCAATAAAAAGGAGAGGACATCACTTCAAGGAATAAGAATCAAATCCAGCTCTCCAGTGCAAAATATGTGTACCATCCCTGTGTGAAGTCTAAAGGGGCTGGATTTGTGTGAAGTGCAAGCTGCTTTTCTATCTTGAGAAGAACTGGGATGAACTCAAAAGGCAGCAACTGAAGAATTCAGAAAAAATGGAGGAAACAAGACAGATCACAAAGAGAAGAACAAAACAAGTTGAAAGGATCACTATCCACAGGGAGAATAGCAGGATAAAACCAAGGATTTATTTCAGCTAGTATTAGTTACCTAGGTGCTTTAGAATATCCCGCTAAGTGCCTATTTGCATCTTCAAGTGCATAAATATCTTTCAAAATATGGCCCTTTAACCTGATGAAAAAGTCACATGGAGGCAAATCTTCAGCTAGTGTAAATTGTGTAGTTCCAGTGAAGTTAATAGAGCTATGTTGATTTCCCCCAGCTACACTATGCTAATTGGAGAGAATATAGTGCTGCATCATGCAGTATTATATTAATGAAGCCATACAGCTAATAGTAGAGAGGCATTACTTTCCAGGGCAACTAATGCAGGACAAAAATATCATGTTCATATAGATGTAGCTGCTGTTCAGATGAGTAATTTCATTTGAGCAGGTTGAATCATAATGCTTGTAATTTCCTGTAATATACCTGTTCCAATATAAAGGTAGGGCGTTCAACTTATTTATAAGGTAGTGTTATCCAGATAGCATAAAATGGATTATTAAAACGAATATTAGGATTTGGATATTTGTAATCATTAAAATAATTCTAAAATGTAACATTAAAAGTAGCCTCTCAAAGTGAAACCCCTTTGGGATACTATCAGATGTATCCATTTCCAATGATGATGGAGACGTGGCAGTAGTATTTAAGAGATGCTTGACAGATGGTGTTTTTAAAAACAGGTTTGATACACTTTATTGGTGCTTACATGATTTTGAACTCGGATTTTCTAGAACATATGCAAGATGACACTTGATCTTTCTGATACACCACAATCAGCCTCAAAGAAGATATTTATAATGCTGTCACTGCCTATTTTATTTTTCATTTAATGTTATAAATGACAACATACTAAGAGATATTAAAAACATACATTACAATGTATGGAGCCTGATCTCGTCCCATCTGAGGTCAATGGGAGTTTTGTCATTGACTTAAACAGGAGCGGGAATCAGCCCTAGAAGCAAATTGGAGGAAATATTGCTATCTTGCTTCATAGTGATCATGTTCTGAGGTGCTGAGCACCCGCAGCTCCCATTGACTTCCATGAGCTCAGAGACATTGTTCAGCAAAAACCAAACATTTTCTCCAAAGGCATGGGATTTTGTGATTATTTTTAATCACTCTAATTTCAATGGTAAAGATCAGGAAATTCTACAAATATTAACATTTGCAAATAGAGATTGTAAGCAAATTAGTTTTGAATTTAGATTGGTTTGCTGGTTGTCTAAGCTTTGTAAAGTCTTTCTAATTAATTCAATTTAGTTACAAAATTATGAATATATTTATATAAATTCTACTAAATGTAACTGACTTTACACATATTTTAAAGAAGCTTTTGTACCTTTGTTTGGATAAGAAGTTAGGTACTAGATTGTATGGGCTTAGAAAGCTTGCAATATGCAGTACAGTAGGAAACAGAACTTAAAGAAGCAGCAATAAAACCTAAGACAACTTCAACTTTGAAGGGGAGGCTCAGTTAATACATCTGCAAAGGGAGGGAAGAGGTGACATAATTTAATTATCATATAACTAGATGGTAAATAGAAGTGAAAGAAAGATCCGATTACAGAGATAAAGATAAAAGGCCTCAGCGTAGAAGTCAGTGAATTTCGTTCTTGCAATTTTGGCAACATCCTATTTACGTATAACCCCTCTCAAAATGAGTATGCAGCCTTGACTTGCATTTGTCACTCAGGGAGTTGCATGTCTAAATCAACTATGCACACATATGTGCATGCACCAGTTAAAAAAAATGTCCTAATGCATTAGATCATGCATATTTGTAGTGTTGTTGTAGCCATGTTGGTCCCAGAATATGAGAGTGCCAAGGTGGGTGAGGACATATCTTTATTGGACCAATTTCTGTTGGTGAGAGAGACAAGCTTTCAAGTTTACATAGAGCTCTCTTCAGTTTCCTCTTAGATCATGCATTCAGTCTTTTCGTAACCACAGGAGATAGTCACAGGGCCAACTTTTAGTCCCATTGATGACAAAACTTGCACTGACTTCAATGGATCAGTACCCCAGTAACATCTGGTTTATATTTAAGCAGAAAGATAGAACGTCTATAATATAACTTCTAAGAATTGCCATTTGCCTGAATAAATACCAAATACTTCAGCAGTTGAGGGAACACAGATGTTAGGTGTTACATTCTTCCCAAACTTCACCTGATGATCAACCAACCATAAACAAGTACCTGCAAACATCTCATTGATACAATGAAGCATGCAGAGCAGATGAGGCCACATTTTTCTGACAGAGGATGACTGCTACATTATGTTCATAGAGAGTGAAGATTTTTACATCATGCTAAGGGGCCCTCTCCTAATGTGCCTGCAATGATTCATTCTCATTTCATGGCAATGAAATTGTTTTGGCACTTTTCAATGAGAATGGGGTACGAAAACAAGAGGAGATCGGGCTGACAGCCCCACCTTGGCCCACCTCACATATCACTACCATCTTCTCCGTAAGTTCACTAAGCTGTTCCAGCTTGTCAACCTTTGGTTAATTTCACTAACAACTTAAAAGCAGTACCTGGTGTTCTCTTTCCCATATCTTCCTCACACTGCCCAGGGGGTTAGGCTTTCATCACCTGTCCCCTCTCTTTATCCTTCCCAGGATCTTCATGATTTTTAACATCACTCCTCCCAATGGTGAATTGGTTCCCCAAGGAGGAATGCCCTGTCTTTCTCCCATCCACTCCATGATAAGGGTAAAGGCAGCTGTTAGGAAAGGGCTGGTTTCCTCTCTGCTTGACTGGATGTCAGGAGAAGGGGGAGAGCCCAGACAACGTTTCAAAGGCCTCCTGCTTGCCGGGCCAGACAGGGATACTTAAGGCTACTGAATAGTGCTCCTAGCGCATGTCTGCTCTGGTCAGCAGCAGATGACAGGCAGGTAGGGTGACCAGATCACAAGTGTGAAAAATCGGGACAGGGGATGGGTGTAATAGGCGGCTATATAAGAAAAAGCTCCAAATACTGGGACTGTCCCTATAAAATCGGGGCATCTGGTCACCCTACAGGCAGGTGGGAGAGACTTGAATCTTTAATAATCAGATCACTACTGAAATATTTGGTCACTTTTGGATGTGGAATATTGTGCAGCCAATATTTGATCTATCCTGTCAACGAATAGTTGATCTGTTTATTCCTAGAAGGGGGAGAAGGTGTTACCCTCCTCTATGACCTCCTCCTGCTTGCCAAAAAGAAGAGAAATATAGGACCCATGGAAAGCATATGAAAAGAGAGGGGGAAGTCTCTGGAGCAGATAGCAAACCTGCCATCTGTCCTTAAAAGTACAGCGGGTGGGAGTGCTGGCCACTGGGCCTCAGCCAGAAGGAAGTCTCTGGTAGTGAGCTTGGTGGTTTGTCAGGAGTGTGGTTCTGTCAAGAGGCTTATTATGTGGGGCTATAGGGGTGCTTCTATAGGTGTAGCTCACTCAGATTAGATTCTACGCTTTTTGGAGGTTTATCCACATCAAGCTCCAAAACTTCTGAAAGTTGTCCTTGTTTTGATAGGCAGTGTTGCATGCTGAGTACTGCTCCTATTAGCATTTCATAGGTCTGAGGTTAATTTACTGCATGTTTGACATGCTATTTTGGAGTTTTAAATGCCTGGTTGTGTGTTTGTTTTATTTCTCATATTCTCAGAAGCAGAACAGGAATTACTGAAAGGGGGAAGGAAATTATTATTTCAGTTTGACAGTCAGAAGTGAGCAGGGGAAACTTGGGAAGTGTAAAATATCCCATATTCCTATAGAGTGTGAATCCCAAATCATAACACTGTGACTGATACTTCATGAAATAAAAAAACAAACCCACCCTGCATTTGTTTTATCTCTACTTACCAAGGTTATTTGGGGGTGGTCATCCCAGGTCCTTTCTTATCTTTCCTACACTTAGATCCTTTTTGAATGCAGAGCAGTGACAAAGAACTGTTTTGCATCAATCCATGCTCCCTCTTCTTCCTCTTCTTTGATTTTATCAGCAATCCAGCCCAGACCTTACTTGACACACCCATAAAAATGAAATCAATCATGTTCAACACAGTGAATTTTATATTCTGGTGCATTGACTCCACATATTACAACAGTTGCTAAAAATCTGAATTACTGGCATAAGGTGAAACTTTCGCTTCTATTTTCATCTCACTGTCATTGTGAGCCTACATAGTGCAGTGGGAATAAGGACCGCAGTAGGAGGGAAACATGCACTCAAGAAGAAATGCCTAAAATAAACATTATGCAACTAGTGCTAGATGTGAGAGAAAGAAGAACCAGATCGACACTGAAAATCATGAGTGTTTTTACTTACTCAACTTCTAAAGAACAGTGACAATGCAACTGCCATTTATGTATAAAAACTTTGCCAATCCTCAATTAGCATAATTTGGCATAATTCCACTGAAGTCAATGGATCTACAGCAATTTAAACTGGCCCTTTAGTAATAGGACAGAGGTTGTGCATAAGGAAACAACTGCTCCAAGAAGCCTCCTGAAAAGAACCATGAAATAATGCGGAAAGAACATTTATTCAGGGTGCAGTAGATTTCCCACATTTTGAAGAGAAAGCAGGACATGAAGAGTACAGAACAGGCTGAGTCAGTCAGGGATAAGTTTTCTTCTATGGCTTGGCCTTCTCCGTCTCTCACACACCCCTAACATTAATACAAGTAATGTTGCAAAGCCTTATTGAAGTACCCTTGCAGGGTCAAGCTACAAAAGTTATCACCAAATAGAACACTGAAGACATTTTTGAAAAGGCAGGAAAATACAACACAAACCATCCTCTACTCTGATGTCAGTTGGTTTCTATTGCAAAAGTGCATAATTCAATGCTTTGAAGATGTTATATGTTGTTATTCCCATTTATCTTCCCTTTGACATCTTGAAAATAATGCATTCCTTCTACACACCCATATTTTCTTGTTGTTGGTTGCCAGTGGGACTAGTGGTTGCCATTAAAATGTCAACATTTACTAAGTTACCACAAAATGATATCTGTGCTACTACTGTTGCTTCCTTTTCTAAGGATAGGGAACAACTGCTATCATTGTGCCACAGAGTACTCTGATGGGGCAGACAGTCTCCACACTGAAAAGGAAAGGGTGGATGAGAGCCTGTGGACCCAACTGACCCCCACCCCACTACACCTGCAGCACATATCAGGCATGGAAAGGGGAATGAAAAGGAGGAGACCTAACCCAGCTCAGGGCTGATCAATAAGGAAAATATAGCTCTGCTTTTCCTGATGAGCGAGATGCTTGGCTGCAGGCCAGAGACTGAGGTACTTTGCCAGTTGGCTGAGCCTCCTGGCGGAAGAGAGAACCAAACTCTGGGAAACTGGCTGGAGTATGGTTTATTCCAAGACAGGCACTGAACAGAAGAATAGAATCCTGCCAAAGGTTTGTTAGAAATTGCTGCTTTGAGTTGTGGCTTTTCCTCACTTATTTTGGACTTTAACACCCCTGAAGGGGTAGGACTGAAGTGAGCCTAGACCAGAGGGCTGAAACACTGCCATATCAGACCCATGAGAAACTGTCACCTTCCAGTGCAGCCGTATGGCTGAGTCGGGGCCCCAATGGGGGCTGCTTAGGCAAACCCTGTTACAGGTTTTAGCAATATTTTTCCTAAATATTGACTGTACTCTTAAAAAGAGCTATAAAAGGGATATTTTTAGCAAACAATTCATTCCAACGTAAGATGTGTAGAATTGTGTAAATTCTGCAGCGATTTCTCCACTTATGGCAACTTTCAAATATGAATGTCCATAAACTACGGGGGTTTTCACATTCTGTATGTAGTATGATGACCCCCCTAAATGTCAGTGGGGCTGGGACCCAGGACCTCTGGATCTAAAATCATGAGTCTTTACTATTTGAACTAAAGCACTCAGTTAATCAGCCAGACTGAGCTTTGGTCCAGTTACTCCTTTAGCTGAAGTAGCAAAGACTTGTGCTTTCGATCTCAGGTTCTGTATGTATGGTGTGACAGGATCCACGGGGTACAAACTGGAACTGTGGGACTGCTGTGCCCCCTTAACTCTCCAGGGCTGTCTCTCACAATGCTTTGCTAGAGACAAGCAGCAAACCTCTCCAGGTGCCACGGTCACTCAGTCAACAGCATACAGGGACACACTCAGATAAATTACATGAATGTTCTCTAAGCCATTCATGAACTATATACAGGGAAGCACCAGCAAATCCTGTCAGCCCCTAGCCTTGCACCCCAGAAATGTACCTTTTTACACTCCTCAAGACCTTCTCTTGAACAATGCAAGCCCCTTAATTAGTTTGCTACTTCATCAAAGGATAGTGGACATGCACCAGCCTTTGTAATCTGAGTAGATTCCCCAAGCACTCTAGACAAACTCACTAGTAAGGATAAAACATTAAAATTAATTTATTAACTACAGAAAGATAGATTTTAAGTGATTATCAATGGTAGGCATAAAGGTCAGAGAGATAGCTACCTAAGAAAATAAAAAAGCAAACATTCATTCTAAATCCTAAACTTTCAGACTAAGTAAGATTGGAATCAAACAGCTTTCCTTACCCTACTGGATGTTGCAGGTAGATTACAGGTCTTAATACACAGGCTGAATTTCTTTCTCAGCCTGAGACCAATCTCCTCAGGTTGAAGTCTTTGTCTTCCCAGGGTTGTTGCCTTCAGCATATGTGGCATAGGAGAGAAATGATCTCCTTGTGCCACTGCTATCCCTTATTTTATACTCTCAATTCATGTCCCAGGGAAGATATTGGCCTAGGCATGTGTTAGGATATAAGTATATAATGTAAATTCATATAAGTATTTAGGCCTGTGTATTTGCTTGATATGGGATTTTGGGCCTCCTGGCCTGCCTGAAAGTCAAAGGCTCTGAGCTACACAAGTTAGCAAAGAACAAAGACATATTATGTTCCTCTTGCCTGTTTGCAATTAGATGGATTTTTCTTTATTACTGTGAAAAGATAAGCGATGCAGTTAAAATGTTTTAAGGCATAGTAAAGGTGTGATATATGAATGCACAAGTGAGGGAAAGCTCTGACTCCTCTTCAAGACAGATGCCAGAACAACGGTCTGGGAAAGTGAGGGAGGTGTTAAAAAGAAACAAATATAGGGCCATAAACTGACCATGGACAAGATGTGACCCCACTCCCTGTCCCTCCCATGGAATACAAAAGAGGTTGTACCAAAGCCCCCATTCCCGGAGCCCCCAAGAACGGAATATGACCATATATTGGAAGGGGTGGCCTATGCTATAATTAAAGCTATCAAGAAGAAAGAGGGAAGAGGGGGTTTCATCGATGTACGGAACTATGGTCAGGGACAGAGGGAGTACTATGGGCATATAGAACTAGGATTGGGGGGAAGGAAACTATTGGTGTACAAAGAAATAAGATCAACTGGTGTGAAGGGCTTAGATACGGTTATAGTTTTAAGCTTGTCAGTGTAACCCTCAATAAACCCTTTGTGGAGTGCCTGCAGATTAGACTCTGGACTGTTGCTTTCTGGTGAACTGAGTCTCTGAACTGAGAAAGGGTGGGAGAGTCCTAACAGCATATGCTGGTGGGCCTTGCTGAGTCACGGAGTTGAGTAATCCCCATTGTTCAGTGCTTGTGCAACTGTGTCATAGAACTGTAAATCTCTTATTTACAATTCCCCTGCTGGTCAATGACTCATGATAGCTGCATAATGCCTGTTTGGGTGTGGTCACCTTCTTTATTGTCACAGGAGAGCTAGAAATGGCCATCTCCCAAACTCACAATATATTTCAATAACAACCATATAGCAAAATCTCATAACTTCAGACACAATAACAACATACATATTTTGACAGAACAATGAGTTTCAGCAGATAGTGACCTTTCATATGGTACTTTACAAGGCATGATTTGTATGAAACATCACAATTATATACAAATGATGAATATGGGAGTTACAGGGTACTATTTTGAGGCACAGCAAGTCACAATGGGTGGATAGGTTCATTATAACAAGCAGACTGGTCATAATACTGCGCAGATATATTAAAGAACATTTAATTATAGTCTTAACAGAATGAGACCTACTTTAATTAGTTTAGTTTACACTAATAGTCAAAACCTATGGAAACAAAACCTATGGAATCAACCAAAATTATTTCTTTGATAAACTGTCAGCTTTTTAACCCCTTGGAAAATATATAATAGTAACAAAGCTCCTTTTATGAAGTTGTGATCTTAGCTCACATCAAAATGTCACAGAGGACCCCAAGACAAATATATCTTTGTGTGATTTAAATGGCAATCAGCAAACTATTTTTTTCTGATTAATATACAGAAAGTTAGCGGTCACAGCAGGGGACTGATGAGGCTAATCTGTCAATGTCCTCATAGTTCTATGCCTGATTGCTTCAAGCCAATGGCGCTATATAATCATGAAAAACATCAATGATCAGAACTGGAATACACAATCAGTTGTGCTCAAATAATTTGAATGTTTGTATCTCATCCGATGCTATGTGCGACATTTGGATGGCATCTCAAGAAGGTATCACTAATGAAATTAAAAACAGGTAATGATATCTACATTCCTAGGAGAACTTCAAGTCAGATGCAATCCAAAAAATGTGAGAGGTGAAATTTAGAATGTTGATATGTCTTCTAATTTTACCTCTCTAATCAGATATTGACCCAAACAATCTGAACAGATATGAGTACCTGTCTGGAGAGGATTAACACTTTACTACTTGTGCACCATGTATTTACCACTCACAAATAATCTTAACTACTTCCTTAAATAAATGCCAACAAAAATCTCCATGATACCTTTACCAAATAATTCATACATTTCAGTTTGAGTATGGTCTTGAACCTTTAAATGTGGTCACATGACTCACAGATAGCTCTTCTCTTTTTTGCTGTATACATGCAGGCGTTCATGCGGTGAAAACACTGACATGAATGGATTTTGCAGTTTGCTGGCTATGCAATTGTTCACAGTGAGACACACACTCATGATAAACGTTGAGCTTGTACCTTAATTTCCCTCATGTGAATATCTCCTGCAACTTTTCCATGGCTTTCCAGGTTCCTATATCAGCAGTGAATGCAGACCAATTTTGCTGCTCTTAGGAATGTTACATATAAATGCAGTAACCAAGAAATATATTGCTATGTAAACAAACAGAGGTACCTTGAAAAGTCCTTTGGGAAAGGCCAAAAACCATGAGAATCCCTGCAATGCCTCTTGCTGAAATCACAAGCCATGCTATTGCTGATAATGAGAAATTTCATGAGTTATTGAACATTGCAAATAATCACAGTAGATAAGAATTAGCACAAAATTATTTAATGTGTTTTTCTACTTGTTATACCCTGGGAAAATTCAAACTGTTCAATAGTCCACAAACTCATACTTCCTCCTTTGAACCTGTATGCTCAGTATAGCAAGAGCTGGCTTAGTGCTCTTAGCTCAGGTTTTAATTACCTAGGTGCTCTCAGACCACCCATTCAAACCTCAGCAGGTTTGACTCAGCTCTTTACCCTTTTATGGTTTACTTACCCTTTAAAAACCAACGTCCTCTTTGCTTTGTGTGGAAATTAAAAGATCCACTGGCATTTTTTGGAACTACTGGGAAGAGACATTGGTCAAAATTTCCCTCTTCCCCTTTATCCTACCACAGGATAGATTTCTGTGTAGACTTCTCATGCCAGATGTATCTTCATTTTAGTGGTGCTCTATATGTAGAATGATAGCTGAGATCCTGGGTCCTACTGCAGCCCCTTTGTTCCATTTGGGTCCAGCAAGGGAGGATGCCTGGGTACATAAGGCCAGTGTAGTAGGTTCCATACTTATTTCACAGCTACTAGCATAGAAGGAGGCATGGTAGGAGCACTAATGTGCTCCAGTGATCCTGGCTGGAATAATAGCCTGTGGGGGCAACAGCAGATAAAGAAACTGAGACAGAGATTATAGGCTAATCCAACTCCTGTTAAAGTCAATGGAAAATCTCCCACTGATTTCATTAGGAGTTGGATCAAGATCAACAAAGATTAAAAGAAAAACTGCATGCGATCAGTGTGTTTTTGTGTCAAAATTATAAAAGAGAAATTAAGAAGAAGAGAGTCTGACATACTGCCTTTAGGAATAGATAGGATATCCCACAGGGTGAAGAATTGACCTTTTTGTTTAAAAAAGCTATATTTTAACTGGTTTATAACTTTGTTCATTTGCCCCTGCTTCTTGTTTTTGCATGAACCATGTGAAGGGCTTTGCAATGGATTCTGATTTTAAATTTCCTTATAAATGAATAATAATTCTACCATAGTTTATCACATAATGGTGTAAAGAGTTTCCCATCCTCAGCAGTCACTGGGTTCAAGGAAAACAATCACAAGATTTGATGAAGCAGAAAATATGAGAGAGCTCTATCATGTAGTATTTAATGCTAGTGGATGCATGCATCGTCAACCACTTATAGGGCCAGGTCTTCCACTGGTGTAAATCAGCACAGCTACCACAGTTTACATCAGTGAGAAACTGTCCCATAGTTTCTTTAAGGTAGCAGACTTACTGATATTTGTAATAAATGTTTAAGTGTTACACTTTTGGAAGGATGAAGAACAGGAAATAAATCTGCAACTAAAATCAATTATAACCTATAACTAATTGTGAACTCTGAAAACACATTCATTTAGAATTTGCATCTCCCTTGCCCACACCTTATTAATATTTGACACTGAAATATAGTTCAGGTATAAGCACGTTATAATCTTATTTAGTGGACTGAGCCACAGACTGGGAGGAGAGACAATAAACTCCGAATCATATGCTGATTTTGATGCTACCTCATTCTGCTTCTTTGGACATGGCACTCCACCTTTCCTTGATTTAGTTCCTTCATTTAAAAATACATATCTTGTCCACCTCACAGGGGTTATTGTTCCCACCTGATCTTAAAAAAATAAAAGTAGAAAGAAGTTAAAACCATTCAGGTGGCATTTTGGAATGGGCTACTCTGGAGTGCTTTTGGTGTTGAGTTGGTGGGGTGGCTTGCTGAAATAAAGAGAAGCAGTAAAAAGTAGAGGAAAAGGACGTGGAAGGGCCAGGGAATAAAATACAACAGAAGGAAATAGGGGGTCTCAAATCCTAAAGATAAATCCATTTATTGCTCTCCTACATTCAAATTATCCTTGAAAAACAAGGCTCTCATAACACCTTGGGATCTCTGGTTTATTATCTCACCATTTCTCACCAGTCATTATGGTCTCATAAGCAATTCATAGCTGTTAGCCATTTGCCCTATTTAAAATGTGCTTTTTGAGTTTTAGCAATTAGTATTATAATACTTCAATTAAGTATGTTATCGATTAAATTTAGCCTTGATCATGTCATAATATTTAAGCACTGGTTAAATAGTGACTAAAATTTAAAAGTGCATACGCTCCTCCAAATGCTAGGACCATACACAGACTGATGTCTGAGCCCAAATTATGGAGGATCACTCACTATCCAGATATTTGCTAACCCTGAATAATTCAAGAGTAGTCACAAATTCTTGGAACCTGAATATCTCAATACCAGCACATTTTTAATTAGTTTGGGCTAATTTACTTTCATATTTTTCTCCTATTAGGCTCATCCTGCTTTACAGGAACAATTATCTTTATTATTAAACATGCTTGTTCCCTGTGGATAGCAAAAGAATCATCCCTAAAACCAGACTCTAGCAGAATACAACCCTGCCACCTTAAGATCACTTTGGAAAATTGCAGATTCATGCAGGCGAAACAAGCTTCATTGGAACTCTTAATCACAATGACAGTATGTGTTCCTCAGAACTTGTCCAAGAGAGGTAGAGATGATTATGCTTTGGGAGTACCTCATTGAAAATGTGTGATGCCACATACCCATAATTTGCTTTCTGCCTGCATTCTATTACATGTGGTTTGTGGATTTAACTTTCAATTGTTGGAGTTAAGATGCCACCCAAAAGGCCCAGAGCAGAACATTTTAAGGTTTCATCTGTAGTTAATACAGAAGGAGAAATGTGATACTTACACACTCCTCAACTCACCTCTTCCATAATGCATATGAAACATTACAACCTGATAATGGAGAGACCAGGTGTGTGAGGTAGCATCGTTTATTGGACCAATTTCTGTTGGTTACAGAGACAAGCTTTCAAGCTTACACAAATCTGTAAGCTTGTCTCTCTGACGAACAGAAGTTGGTCCAATAAAGAATACTCTCTCAGCTATCTTGTCTCTCTAATATCCTGGAATCAACACAGCTACAACACTACATACAATCTGGTAATGGTTCAGCAAATGGACATCTGGGATCACTACTTCCGCCCACTAATATTTGCACATCCTATTCCATCCCTCCCATACTCCCCAGCTTCTTTGTCTTATTCACCTACTATGCCTCGTCTTTTAGACTGTAAGCAATATGAGCCAGGCACTACCATTAATTGTAAGTTTATACAGTGTCCAGCACAGTGGGGCCCAGGCTTGTTGTGGCCTTGAGGTGCTACCCTAATATAAACATTAAATAACAATGATGTTGTTGCCACACTGAAAACTAAAATTGGATGGGACTGAAGATCCCAAACCCAAAGCACATTTTACTCCATATGCCCATAGGTGTACAGATCATGAAACAAAATCCTGGGCAACAGGGAAAAGTCAGTATGGATACTGACTTCTATTGGACTGAGTGGTTGATCTTCATCTGGAGTAAATCATCATTATCTAGCTATTAGCTATGTGGCCATTTCCAGATGCAGTGGTTTCTTCTTGCAGTGTAATCCCTTTTTGCATAACTATTTCACTTATAAAGTCCTTTTAAAGTTCCTTTATGAGACCTGGCTCTGTTTCAGACCAACTCAGCGTCCTCCTATTCTCAGAAACAACCCCCTGGTTAAGAAGCCCATTGCTACCTCATAAGTAGGTAGAAGATCCAGGCTTTGATGTGGTGGATTCTAGAGAGTGGTGCTTGCTCCTGCTTAAAAGCAATCTCTTTCCATCTCTCTACACTCTAAAAAATAGAAAGAAAAAACTTCAAATCCTTTTCGTGCAAAGATGTATTTTCATCTAACTACTGTTGGCCCCATATTTATTACCTTCTATCCAGTGCTTAATTTCTAATGAAAGAGGTGCTGGGCCTCAACCCATTAGGTGCCAGGGCTCAAGCAATTTTTTTTACTGTCATAACTGACTCAGCAATCTGGGGCTATGAACTGCCACAATCTTGAGGTGCTGGGACTCAGCCCTGGCAAGCCCTGGCACAAATTAAGCACTGCTTCTACCTTTTGCTCTTCACCTTTTAAACTCTTTAGCCTGGTTTTATTGGTTAAACTTTTAAAGGCTGGGCTCAGCTTGACTATTTATTGTGTTTTAAAAATTGTTCTGTTATTAAATACAGTACATTTCCCCAAGCACATGAGTAAAAGTGGGGACACTTTAAAAATAAAATTTCTGGTTTTATTGATGGAGTTCTCCTGTAACCATGGTTTTTTCACTTAACTATACCTAAAAACCCTGCAAGCAGATTCCAATGTATGGAATGAGTAGAATATGTCACTCAAATATGAGTTTATGTTATGAATGATCCAAAATGGGTCCATTTTTTTTTTACATGGAACCCTAAACTGGGTACCAAAATCCTTATTCACCTGCCACAATTTGTATTTCAACCTACGTGATGAGGGAATGTTGTGTTTTCCCAGAAGGTGGGTTAGGTCAAGCTAGAGAAAACCATTAATATCAACCACAACTAAAGCTCACAACTAAAAAAAGGCCTCATGTACTTAAATGATCACTGAAGACAGTTAAATCTCTTGTGTAATTCTACTATAGTCCATAAAGTGACATCAGCAATAGATTTGATGTGCAGTCTGGTAAAAGGTACTCATTTTTATTAATTAGAAATTCTGAGCCAAACTCTTCTGTCTTTACTGAAACAAAACTTCCACAGAAATCACAGGTAGTTTTACCAGTTTGGCACCAATATGGCCCCTTGTTCTTACAGGTGGCAGTGGATATTATTTTCTAGACTTTTGCTCCAAAATAAATACATTTGGGTAGAGGCCAAATTTTATCCTTGTGTGCTCATTATCCTGTTGCCTCCTACCCACCATTTCTTTGCACAGCTTAAAGTCAAAAAACTACAAAGCTCTGCCTGATAGATATTGTAGGTTCATGCTTGTAAAAATCCTGTAAAACTTCAATGGATGCTCACATTCCCTGAGTCTTATCCGGTAGACAAGTTCCCCTCCACCCCCACAGATCTCTGGTAGCTGTGTAGGCATCTATATGGCCAATGGCCACATGAGAGTGTTGACTAAAACTCAAAGCAGTCAAAGGGACAGCTTCCAACCCCAACTAAATTGTAGCCTGCTGCAGTAGTTCTCTTTGAATGGAAGGCAATCAACTTCCTCTCTGGTGAAAACTAGCAGAAGAAGATGCATCTTTTCTATGGAGTTTATGACTCCAGGGAGAAGTGGATTGTAAAGAGGGTCCTAGACTGAGACATGAACTCAGATCTTTGTGTTCTTTTGCAGCCACTCAGAAAGCTAGAGAAAAAGGAGTTGTGTACATTGCTGCAAACTGAAGCCATTCTAAATTATGTGAAGGCAATCTGAGTAGGTCACTAGTGACTGTTTATTCTGCTTTTCAATTAAAAAAATGTACTAAGTTACTGTATCATAGGAACTGTCAAATTGCATGTATTTATGCTACTTCTGAGATCTAAATGTCTTCTGAGAAAATATATTTATGCCATGTAAGCTGCAGTACTGTTCAGTTAAAAAAAATGTTGTAAGAGGAAAATGTGTTCCAGTATGCTGACCCATTTTCCCAAGGGTTAATATTTTTTTTTTTACTCATATGGCTTTATTCAGCATTACAGCTGTCAATGGGCCAGATCTTCAACTATTGTAAATAGACTTTAATGACACTGTGCCAATTTTCACCAGTTGAGAAACTGGAACTATTTCCTCATTTTAGAGAAAAAAGGAGCAAAAGAATATGTTGAATGAAAGTATAGATGCAAGAAATGGGTGGGGGAAATTGCCATGCCTCAAAAAAAGGTATTTCTTACAATAATAATTAACATTTGTCTAGTACATTTTATGTTCAGAGTGTTGTGCAAACATGAAATATTGAATCCTCAGTGTACTCCAAGGAGGTGAGTGCTGTGATCTCCAGATTATGCACTCAGATATCGATGTGCAAACTAGCAGTGATATTGTGATTTAAATATTAAATATAGCTAGAGAAGATTGAAAAACATGGAAACATATCACTATATCCTGGGCTGTGTTGGGGCAATTTTGTGTCATTCTGCTTGTGCAAAGGTATCTTAAAACCTATCCATCCACTGGAGAATTTCCCCTGCATAGGAAGATCCTTGGGTAACTTAGAACCATTCTTACAGATTCTCTATAATTCCTCTCCCTGCAACCAGCTCAGAGGGAGTAGCCTAAGGAAAATAAGCATACCAGGTGTATTCCTTTGTCTGAGGCCATGTCTATACTGATGGCAGCAAATTCACCGCTGCCATATCAACCTTTCTGGATCGATTGAGCAGTCAGTGTAGACCCACTCAATCGATCAGGAAGTCGACGCTGGTAAACCACCCCCTCAAGTAGCGTAGCGCTGCGTTCCCGTCGGCACAGCACAGTGAAGACAGCGTGCAGAAAGGAAGCACAGCAGTCGACGTGAGTTACGCAAGCTACTCTGTGTAGTTTGCATAACTCCCGTTGACTGCCGCCGAATCACCAGGTAAGTGTAGACCAGGGCTGAGTGACCCCACTGTCATAGTGGCCTCTTAGAGTCACAAATACCAGGCACAAGTTAGAGCAGACTCAGGGCTGCAGTAACTTGTTCCAAGGGACCAGAGCAGTCACAACCATAGTAGAAAACCTGGCCTATAAAGGATAAGTGGTGAGCTCAAGACTACACTGAGCTAGCATTAAACATCAGGGCTTCCACGCCTGTGTTTTTTCCTGCATTCACAATAGAGCAAAGAGTGCTATGACTGATATCTCATTTTGCATTGTCTGCACTCCAGCTTGGGACTATAACCAGGATTTCAGACCAAAGTGAAAATGGGAAGCCAGACCTCTTCAGTCACTGCTTTGAAAACTGACATCAAACCTGAAGTTGATCTTTTCTGATAGGAAACAGAAAACGCTCCTCCTGGTCCATTTCCCAGGCCTGCCATGCACACACAAGCAAATGTGCATCAGACTAGGATTGTTTTTCTTATTTAAACTGAACATATGATCCAAATCCCAAAATTGTATCTGTATTACCAGACCTGTATTATTCCTTTATCCTCACCAGACTGGGATGCTGCTGTGAATGACAACCATTACAGGTTGGATCCTATTCTCAGGATACCATCTGACTAATCAGCCTGTGCACAAAACAGATTTGTAGGAGCTGGAATTCTCTCCTTCCTCAGATTGTGGAGTAGCAGTGGAGCCACTCCATTTTCAATTCAGGAGCCTGATTTGTCCCCCCACAGTCATATTAGGAATGGCCATGTATTCCCTGCATTAGTAGACCCACCCATTAGGCATGATGCTATGCTTTGTCATGAGGAGGGGTGTCCCCCTCATTCGGTTTTCTTGGCACTCAGGGAGAGACAGGATTTACTACTAGGTGAATCACATCTGGAAAAGGCAAAAACTGAATTAGCTTGTTCATGCGTTCATGTTGTGTGTGTGGTGAATTCCTCAACACACATTTCCCAAATACACCTCAGCTTTTGTGGTGCTCATAGGTTAAACAATAATAATATTAATAATGTCTAGCTCTTTTATACAGCAACTTTCAACAAAAGATGTTAATGTGCTTTACAAAGGAGATGTGACCATCATTTTTACATAGTGAACTAGACCTGTGCCCTTGATGTACATGTCTATATGTATTGTATACACAATTTTTCCTAGTGCCCATCCTTATAGTAAATTCAGATTCTAGAATGAGGTGTTTCCCTTCTGCAACATGTTGCAAGATGCTTACATACCTGATATGTGAGCTGCTTGTCTAAACTATGCAATATATTCTGCAGTCAAGTCATACTAGATTTATAGGAGGGAGTGCAGATCGACCTGTGGAATGGGCCTGAGGAAAGACAGGGTAACTTGACCCAAAGATTAAGTTATGATATTTCATCATTCCAACTATAACTCAGTTGTGATCAACTGAGTCCCTAATTTAAAGCTTTTAACTCCGGATCCCATGCTCTATAACCCTTAACAATATAAGATCTAGCTAGTCTAACACTGGAATACTCTTTTCTCCTTTTTAAATTGGAAATACTTTTTATTACGGACAATTTTACTGTGTAAAATCAAATGATATAACCAAATTAAATCAAAGGACAGGGGATAAACAGGGCACTGTGTCCAGCTAGTAGCTATGTGCAGTACACAGCACTGCTCTCAGGGGAGTCTCCTTATCCTTCAACACAAACTGCAAAGTTTCTGCAGCATTCCTAGTTAATGTAAAGCAATGGGAAGCTGTGAGCAATAATGGAGCACAGCACAGGATAGTGCATCTCTTCCAGTGGAAGCCTTTTATAGACTCCTAAATCACTGTAAAAGGCTAAGAATTTTATAAGAATTATTCCTCTGTTTTTAGGTGCAGCCTGCGTAAAGGATATTGCAGCAGTATCTTTAGTACTATATCCTGTACACTAGCTCACTAAGCAGGTGCTAACACAACTTATACAGCCTCTGTAAATAAGTTACTGTTGAATTATTACTGCCTTAAGGCTGCAGTTTTGTAACATTGCCTTTTCCTGAACATTTTTCAAAGTTCCTTTTTCTCCTCTGATATATTTGATGCACTGACTTGCCCTACTGTATCTTTTCAGAACTGTTGGATTGGAGCTGTGTGAAACTCTCCACTTCTGGGCCAAAACTGTCCAGGATCCAAGAAAAGTCCACTACTGACTGCCTTACAAGGGAACACTAAAGTCAAGTCTCCCTGAGAGCATTGTGTGTCTGTGACTCCTCTCTGTAACAGTCAGCACTGAACTTAACAGAAAATGGCTGCTGGGCTCTGCAGATGACCATGTCCTGTCGGTATGTCTACACTGCAGTCTAAAGTTGATTTACTTTAAATCAACTTTCACCTGCCAAATTCTAGAAGTCACAGGAGGGTGATCACATCACGCTCCTTGAGCCGGGCTCTTGCGTCCCCACTCGCCACGCTTGGGTCGACATTCAAAGAAGTGCACTGTGAGTAGCTATACCACAGTGTAACTAAACACAGAGGCTTTTGGGAAGCTTGTCATTCTCCCATGATGCAATGTCCTCCCTCCCCCTCCCTTCTTGTCCCAAACAAACTGCAAATGCTTTTTTGCGTTGTTTTTCTATGCCACGCACATGCTGTTGCCGGAGAGACATGGAGCCTGCTCAGCTCTGCACTATCATTGTGAGCATCACAAATACCTCATGGCTTATCCTGAAGTATTTTCAAAGGTAAGAGAGGAGCCACAGCACAGAAAATAGCGATGTTACAGAGGCTGCCCTGCTACAAGCCATAGAGTAGAACAATTCCCATTTGCTGCAGGCTGTCATGCATCATCTTCAGTCCGTGGAGCACTGGTTCTGGTCCTGGGAAACAAGCACAGATTGGTGGGACCTCATTGTTATGAAGGTGTGGGATGATGAGCAGCGGCTGCAGAACTTTCATATGCGAAAAGCCACTTTCTTTGAACTTTGCACAGAGCTGTCCCAAGCCCTGAAGCATGTGACTACTAGCTTGAGACCAGCTCTGACAGTGGAGAAGTGGGTGGCCATCGCTCTGAGAAAGCTGGCAACCCCAGACTGCTACCAGTCATTTGGGAATCAATTTGGAGTCGGTAAATCCACCATTGGAGCTTCTGTGATGCAATTGTACAGGACCATCAGTAGGCTTCT
The DNA here is from genome assembly GCF_026122565.2 of Emydura macquarii macquarii. Lineage (NCBI taxonomy): Eukaryota > Metazoa > Chordata > Testudines > Chelidae > Emydura > Emydura macquarii. Next base: position 87,234,166 of record NW_027131390.1, read on the forward strand.
ACTAAGAAGGGCAGTGACTTCGGAAAAGTGCAGGACATAGTGGACGGGTTTGCAGTAATGGGGCTCTCAAACTGTGGGGGGGCAATAGATGGCACACACCTTGCCACAGAGTACATAAACCAAAAGGGATACTTGTCAATGGTGTTGCAGGCCCTTGTTTTCACCGACATTATGTGGGATGGTCTGGAAAGGTGCATGACGCGCACATCTTTAGAAACTCAGGTCTGTTCAATAAGATGCAGACGGACACTTTCTTCCCTGACCAAGAAATAAAAATTGGGGATATTGAAATACCAATAGTGATCCTGGCTCCCTTGGCTAATGAAGCCCTACAGCGGGCACCTGGACAGCAAGAAGGAGCATTTCAATAACTGGCTCAGCAAGTGCAGAATGGTGGTGGAATGTGCATCTGGCCATTTAAAAGCCAGATGGAGAAGTCTGCTTTCTAGGCTTGACATCAGTGAAAAGAACATCCCATCAGTTATATCTGCTTGTTGTGTGCTCCATCATTTGTGTGAAATGAAGGGAGAAAAATTCCTCCAGGGTTGGGCCATGGAGGTTGATAGGCTGGCTGCAAATTTCGAACAGCCAGATTCCAGCGCTACACTCAGAGCCAACTGCAGAGTGATTCAGCTTCGGGAAGCATTGAAAAACCTGTTTTGCAATGAACTGCAGTAATGTATGTCTGTGCTGTGCCTTTATTTCCCATCCCCCACCCTCGCTACAGCGGCCCCCTCTCCTTCTCTCCCCACCCAAGCTATGAATGAATAAAGACAGATGTTTTTTTTAATGCAAGCAACTGTGGTTGCATGCAGTTTTTAAAGGGGCCGTCGCGTTGTTTTCCTCCATTTGTACTGCACCCTGCTCAGTCTCCTCCTAGACCACTTGGGGCTGATAACAAAATGGTGAGTCTGCCCTGCCGTTGTTCTTCCTGGAGTTCTACCAGATACCTCAGCATGTTGGACTGATCCCTCATAATATGCAGCATCTCCTGTTGCATATCACGCTCCTGCGTAGATCTTCTGTGTTCCATGTCCATGTCTAGTTTTTCAGATAAGGACAACCTTCAGGCTCTGAGCAATGTGAAAGCTGAGCATGTCATCCTGCGGGTTTTTTTCCATTTCCTAATCTGGGAAAGTCTTTCAGCTGGAGTTCGGCAAGGGGGGGCTGAAGGCCAAGGTGTCTACTGTAAGATAAGCAAAGCACAAAGTTGCCATTGTTAGGTGACCCAAAGTAGTAAAGGAAATGTTACAATGTAAAAAAAGTGCCATTCTGCAAGCAACTGTATATATATATATCCACAGAGGATTCTCGGAGCATACCTCTGGACATAAATAGTCTGTTCCAGGAGTAACCCTCCATTGAAGTTTGCCACTACCCAGAAAGACCGATAATGCCTGCTCATTTAATAGCAGAGTGGCGGGGAAAAGTATCCCAGAAGAAATAAGGCTGCTCATTTAATAAAAACACAAGGCTGCCCTCCCCAGAAACCTTCTGCAAAGGTTAACAGATTACCCACATGAAACTCCTGATTTAAGAAGCTGGACTGAGGACATAACCACACAAAAAAAGATTTACCACACACACTCAGCAGATGTGTCTTCGCCTGCAACTCAATTAGTCCCTCTGTCTTGTGTGTGGCTGGATTGCTCTGGGGTAACGAACAGGTCCTGGCTCTCAGGGAGAATGGATACCCCATTTTCCTACACCCTTCTCTCCTCATCCTCCTCATCCACAGAGTCCTCCTCATTTGTCCTGGACTGGGATTCTTCAGAGGTATCGATGCTGCATGGTGGTACAGTCCCCACCAAGAATTGCATGCAGCTCCTCGTAAAAGCAGCATGTTTTGGGCGAGGAGCGAGAACGGCTGTTAGCTTCCCTAGTTTTCTGATAAGCCTGCCTCAGCTCTTTGATCTTATTGCAGCACTGCTGCGCTTCCCTGTTGTGCCCTTCTCCACCATGCCACAAGATTTCTTCTCGTATATATCTAAATTTCTTTTGCTGACTTGGAGATGAGCCAGAACAGACTCTTCATCCCACAGACTGATGAGATCCAAAACCTCTGGATGACTCCAAGCTGGAGCACGTTTGGGCCATGCAGTCGCCATGAGCAGTTCAAGTACAAAGCTCTCTCCATGCTGTCTAAACCGGAAATGGAAATTCTAAATTTTCCAGGGCTTGAGTGGAGGAGCTATTTCTTGTGTATGTGGCCACGTTACAGCAGAGTGTGAGCGTCCAGAGCAGTCACAATGGGGCATTTTGGGATACCTTCCAGAGGCCAATGCCATCGATTTACGTTGCGTTCTGCCTACACTTATGCAAATTCGACCCATGGAATTCAAATTCAGTGCTATGCCACTTGCAGAGGTGATTTTATTAGACTGACTTTTAATCAACGGAACTTACATGCCAGTGGAGATGCATATTTTAGGGGGTCGATGTATGTGGCGTTACGCTGACCTCCATTGCCAGTGTAGACCAGGCCTTAGAGACTCAAAGGTCTATACTGGGAAACAGTCATAACAGTTTCATAGCTATATATATTATAAATATGATCCAGCAGAGCCATAATTAAGTGCATGACTGATATGTAATGCCTGCAACAGTTTTTTTCCTCTATTAACTCTATTTAAAAAAGGAAACTAATGGGAAATTCAAATGAAGCTATTCCTAGAGTTCAGCAAGAGGGCTAATGAGATCACAAACAATGTTCTTTTTAGGCCTTTGGTATTGGGAGTTCCAAATTCCCAGCATTAGAGCTAACACATTTTAAATTGCATCTCAAGCCCCAGCACTGAAGAATGCTCACATTCTGGACAGCAGCCAAGAGGTAACTTAATGTTTGTAATAAATACATGCTGAAATATGCCTTTCTATTGCAACTGCCTCAGAGTTTGTACACTGGGGCCCAGTCCCATGAGCATGAGCTAACAAAGGGAATTAACTCTGCTTTTTGGCTACTTGAAAATTGTTAGCCATTTTTCTTCTGCCCACAATCAACACATGAGTCACAGCAACAGTCCACACTCCAAAATGCAAGGTGCGTGCAAAAAAAGTTGCAGGGTGTGTTAAATTACAGTAGTGGATTACTAGGCAGAAGCAGGGCTTATAAACATCAAGGAGGGGCTTTCCAAAGGCATTCAGGGGTTGGCCTAACCCCTCTGTCATTGTAATCAATGATACATGACTTCCCTAGGAGCTGGGTTCTCTCAACTTTCAAAATGAGCAAGGGGTACAGTTTAAGGAAGAGAACGGTGATGTTCTAACCAGAACAGGCTCAGGAGCAGCAATTCAGCATTAGAGTTGGTTGAAAAATGGGAAAAGAATTTCACAACAAAATTCAAAATTTTGAAGTTGTTTCCATTTCACAAGGAACCCAGGATATTGGCCTTAGGAGCATAGGACTGGAAGAGACATTCTGGGTCACTGAAGCTCATCCCAAGCTATTGCAGGCAATGTCACATAATCCCATTCATGAATTTATCAAGGTCCATCTTAAAGCTAAAGGGTTTGAAATGGACCCATTTTTCCATGTTTAGTGATATTTTAACTAACTTTATTATGGAAATTTTATCAACGTTTATCGAAATGCTTTTGAAACCCTTAAAGACATATGTTGTTTACTGGAAACCAAGATTACTTATTCATAACTAGATATTTGGCAAATATAAAATTATTGACAAAATGTCAAATAAAATATTGACAAGAATGTATGGAAATGGAAGCTGCCTACAATGTCAACGTTTGCAAAAAGTACATATTTTAAATTACAAGTTTTTGAATACACAGAAAAAAAACTTTTTATACAAAAAATTTCAAGGAGCTTTAATAGCTCTGAGTCCCACACTAGAAATGGCAGCATCCACAGTGATGATAGGAGCTGTAGTTGTTGATCTTGCATCTTGTTTTCCTCTTACTTCTGACCTGATCCATCAGCAGAAGCAGAGAGAATTTTCCTTGAAAGTCTGATTCTGACCAAAAATATTATTATTGGCCTAATTTTTCAAAATAGGAGCTAAATGTAGGTACCTAACTTCACGCCTAATGTGGCACTTAAATAAAAGTGGCCTGATTTCCAGAAGTGCTGAGCGCTGCTATTTTCCACCAAGGTCAGTTAGAGTTGTGAGTACTCAGCACCTTTGCAAATCAGGCCAGACTTTGTGGACTCTGACTATGGGCTCCTTTCTGCAATCTTGTGTCACATTGTGCAGATCATAATGGTCCTTTCTGACTTTATAGTCTATGAGAATAGAAGTAGCATGTCAAAAAAACTGATGCAGCGCAGCCAATTTTCAATAGCTGCCTGAGGCTGAGAGGAATAATACAGCACCAGAAGTGCAGGAAAATATATTATATAAACATTTTGAAGGTGGGTAAACTAAGGCAGAAAGTACTTCAGTGACTTGTTCAAGAAAACACAACAACCAGTGCCAGAGTAGGGAAAAGAATCTAAGCGCTGAGACTTATTCCCATTCTCTAACTTTTCTAGTACATTCCTTCTTCAGAAATAAGTGTGAAATAGATTAAATTCCTTTTTTGTCTCTCTAAAATTTAGGAAGACAAAAGGAGGTGAAAGATTTACTTTGCAAAAGTGGCTCTCCCTGTATATTACAATCAGTCACAGTCTATCTAATAGAATTCTGCAAGGAAGCTAATAAGGCAAATGGAGAAGTGTGACAGGGTGTACCTGGCCCTTTGGCCCCTTGCTGGAGGCCCTGTAATCTTACTATATCCCACCCTAGGAAGGAGTAGCTAAGGTGGGTCCTCCAGGCCTGCCTAGAAAGGTCTCTTAGAAACAACCAATCAGAGTCCAGCAGGCTCAGACAAAAAAGAGCTGCAGGGCCTGAGCAGGTCAGTTTCTGGCTGGGCTAGAGCGACAAGAAAGGGGGTTCCTCTCTGGCCAAAGGGTGCTTGACAGGCTGCAGTTGCTAAATCTACGGATCAGAGGACCTGAAAGCACTAGCACTCAGGTAATGACTGGAGATAAAGGGATCGGGTGGGAAGAGGCTCAGGGAAGGTAGCAGCAACTAATCAAAGGAAGCAGTACATGGCTGCTATTTATAGGGTTCCTGGGTTGGAACCTGTAATAGTAGGTGAGCCTGAGTTCCCCTCCCGGCCTCTTTGTGGCCTATGCCCTGAGAAGAGGACAAGACTCCTGTAGGAGCCCATGTGAATGAATGAATTAAAAAGGGCCCAGAAATGAGACTGAAGAACCTGGTAAGGGCTGACAGTTGGTTCAACCCTTTGTTACCCCAGAAGTGGTTCATCCTTTTTGGCTATGTGACTTGGCTGGAGGTCAGAGCCCCTGAAAACCTACCTAGTGAGGTTGACAACCTATAGGAGGTGTGCAAGAGGTGAGTGTCCCCCATCACAAGAAGCATCAAAACAAAACCATTAGTAAACCAATGGAGAATCACCCTTTCCCTACCCAGAGTATACCCAACTTATAACTTGCCTTGTGATATTTTGGGTCATCTAAATAAAAGTGGCCTGATTTTCAGAAATGCTGAGCACTACTAGCTCCCCCTGAGGTCAGCTGGAGTTGTGAGTACTTCATTTGTCCATGTACGTAACCCAAAATGATGCATAATTTATGAATGTTACCATTATGTATTCTATGTTGTCAGCATGACACCCTGATATATGACATTAAAAAACAGAATTGTCGATGCAAGGCATAATGAAGGAAACTGATCAATCTGTGTACCATTACATATTCCATCAGGCCTACAGTGTGACAGGCAACAGAAGATGACAGGCATTGCCATCTCTCTGAGATTTCACAGGGTGAGGTGTTGTGCCTTTGAACTAATTTGCCAGTGCATCTAGCCTTTGCCATCTTCTGCTGAACTCAAATCATCTGTGCATGTTCCCATGTCCCCTGGTGATCATTAAAGTGTCTCACACGCTAAGCTCCTTGAGTGCTCCTGGAAGTGAGTTGAAGGTTAATATTTCACACTTCTCATAATCTTGGAGGGAGGCGAGGGAGAAATGTCACAATGAGCTACTTTTACATGTTTGCATTAGGGAATGTCTGGAATGTGACCCCATTACTGTCTGCATGCTGCACATTAAGCAGTGTTTCTGTCAAACAGGTCTTAGAGCAGAGCATCTCCACTGATTGATTCACTTTTCAGTGGTATAAGTGTTAGAATTATTAACTTGTACTTGGTTCAAGATGGCTTCTCTTCTCTTTTCCTTTTCTAATGTATCTTTGTTAACTCTGGATAGCAGAAGAGCGGTCATAATTGTTTACTATTATTTTGGAGTCACTGTGCAGCACAGTGTGACTTTGAAGCAAAAGTCCAATTTGTATTAAACATTATCATATGGAATATGTTAAAGGTAGGGAATAAAGGGAATAAAATACAGAGTTCTGTTTCCCCTTCTTGAGGTGCAAGTGTATTATAATATCCCTTGAACAGAACTTGACAATAGCTAGGTTTCATAGCAAAGCTGAAAGTATTTAAAAAATAAATAAATAAAAATGTGAAATTGAACTATTCCTCCATCAAATCTAGTATCTTACAGTAATTCTCCCAGAAGCTGTGCCTGGAAAGGAGGGGAGAAGCGGGGGGAGAGGGGAGTTATGTGCCTAGCTAATATTACAATGTGTACCACAGAGAGAAAATTCCTTCCTGACCCCTGAAGTAATAGTCTTACATCCTGATGTCTGAAATTTGGTTACCCTCATTTCAGGGTAAATCTGCACAAACCTATTATTAGTCCCAACATTATTCATCCATAGTCATTTGACCCTACAGTCACCTGCAGCGGTGAATTCACACAAGCTGCAGTCATAGAAGAGTGTCACATGCAGTCATAGCCTGTAGAAAAGATTATTTTATTCATTCTAAATGTAGCTATTACTTTAATATAGTGATGCCTCTATCATATCAGGGGACAGAAAAATTACATGAAACACATGCACAAAAATATCTGAGCCAGTAGCATGAATGAATCTGATCAGGTCTTCATGATTCTCTATATTCTTGCTTTCTATCAAAAATAAAAGAAAGGAACCTCCTAGTCCTGAGCTATGTTACAGAACTCTCATTTATTTATTTTTGCCAGATATTCTGCCTGACTTCTTTGTCCCCATTTGCACCAGTATAAATCAAGAATAAGTCCATTGACTTCAGGTGATTCTCACTGTTAAATTGTTGTAAATGAGAAGAGTGTCAATCCTACCTATATTTTTCCTATATTAGCAGTGATTGTTGATATCCAGATATCTTACTGGATGTCTTGAAACAACTGCAAGGTGCTTTAAGTTTGGAGGAGAAATTGATGATTGAGTCAGGAACCTTTGGGGCAATCTTGTTTATTTACAAAGACTGTACAAAGTCCTATTTTCCTGAACACGGGAGCAACCAAACAGGAGGGATAACTTCTTTGCCTACAGACCCAAGCCACTTTTAGTAAGCAGCATACTGTGCTTGTCCAAACGGTGCCTGTAGCTCCCTTCTCAGTCTGTTTCTGTGTGCTTCCTCTCCTTGTGTCTCTCACACTCCATAACCCAAAACAACACCCAGTGAAGCCCTTTATCCACTTAGTAAATTACCCACGTATTAATTCCTCAGTGGGGTTATATATGCCTTTGCTTTAATTTGGGGGCTACTAGAAAGGACCTTATCTGTTTCTCACATCTGTCTTAAATGAAGAGCAGCAGTTGTACCCATCAGCTTCAATGGTGTCTCACCCAACCCGCAGCACTAAGTTATTATTGACACATGAACTACATTTCCAAAGACTTGCATAAGATTTAGACAGAAAAATGGTAATGCTGTATGGCTAAATGTCTTGCAGGTATTGGGCTATTTAGCAAGAGTGTGCATATGTAAAGATACAGTATAATTCTGGGGCACACTGTTCTAGTGGAAGCAGATAAAATGACCTAAGTCTCATATTTTATAGAAATTATATCATCTAATCATCCCTGCCATCAGTGCCGAATTACTCCCTATTTTTTTCTAATGCTTCCTTCAGTGTAGCATTAAATTCAAGTCATTGGGGCTGCATGCAAAGATGTGGCAAAAACTTCTGAACATTTTCAAAAACTAAGATTTGAAATGCTACTCCCTGCCCCACCATTGATTCATATAGGCCCAAATTTTAACCACTCGATCCCATCAAAGCACTACCACCAAAAAGGGATATTGTAAGAGTCACTGCAAGATCATCAGTAAATATGCCTCAATATTCCTTCACTGTTTCTGGGCTCAACTGTGCTTTTCAGGCCAGTCTTGCTGCATTGCAAGCAACAGACTGCAGCGGACTTCAGTAGGAGCTGGATCAGATCCTTAAGACACTAGCCTGAGTTTGGGGTGGTGGAGCAGTGGACTGTCTCAACGAGAACTCAGTGAGACACATTTCTTCTGTAGTTCCCAAGCACACAGACGGAAAGCAGCTACTGTAATGCCCTTTAATGAAGTATAGCAGCAGTTCCCAACCTTTTCGGACCCCTTTTCAACCTCCAAATGCTTCACGGACCACCACATGCTACTAGTTGCTGTTTATACTACATTTTTTATGGAAATCTGACATAATAACAATGAAATGATATGCACTCAGTAATAGTTTGTAATGTACATGCCTTATATGAAATTATTTTTATTTGAAATTGTACATTTCCTTGGTGAGGATTATTTTTCTTTTCTGTGGACCCCTTGTAGTAAGGACCACAAGCTGGGAACCACTGGAGTATAGCATATGTTCTGCTCAGGTGAACACAATGACTGCAGTTGTGGCAGCCCCTATACAAGGGGAGGTTGTGGAGAGGCTACTTGACCCCCTTCCCTATAATGTACTCTTTGTGGGGCCACAAACAATCTGACTTGATATTCCCATTAAAAGTAGAAATAACATGAGTGTAAAGAGCTTTGCTAAGGGGCAACTTCATGGTTAAGAAAGTAATATATGAGGACATGTATATGAAAACCACTCCAATTTCCTTTTGGCCCTACCCCATCAAATTCCTCTGACATCAGACTATGTAAAATGCACAACTTTCTGAAGGGGGCAAATCAGGGGTGTTAAATTTATGGCATGAATTCCTCTGCTCTCTATAGCTTTATCATGCATGAATGTGCATTGCTAGACAGAATTTGGCCCTTCACTGGACATTGTTAAATAGTGCCATCCCTCTTATTATTTTGTATTTTTGTCTCAGATCCTCTAATAACCCTGTACATTGTTTTAGAAAACTTGAGAGCTCTGTATAAATAATAAAACTCCTTCTCTGACGTTCATTACTCTGCAAGATCTCTTGCAAAGTTACATTTTACATATGCAAAAATTAAATTAAAATATAAAGAGGAAAAAACTCTTAACTTATTTATCTGAGCTAATATAGCATGAGCATGTGGAGTTGTGAAGCCATAATGGCTTGGTCCGTAGTGGCTATTGAACTTTTACAGGATATTTCTATTTCATATTGTTTTCACAATGAAGATGCACACTACAGTCAGACCCCTACAGAAATCAGTAGATATAATAGAAGCCTTGGAAATCTCTAATTGAAAGGAGGGGGAAATCCTGACAAAGTGTAAATAATGAGTGACATGAGTGATCCAAATTCTGTCTAGTTACTGTTCAGTTTAATGGATTTACCCAGCTGTAACTGAGGACAGAATTTGGCTTACTGAGCAGGCTACACCTCCCTACACACAATGTACTACAAACTCAGATCCATTTAAGAATAAGAGGTGATAACTCCTAAATGAAAAGCCAATTTAAAGCCAAAAGAACCCTTTAAGTGTCTAGGGTTGATGCTTGTAGTTGTGATCTACTGTGGTCTGGTCTACACTTAAAACTTAGGTCAACTTAGCTACATCACTCATGGCTGTGAAATGTTGTGCCCTGAACACCATAGTTAAGTTGACCTAACCCCTGATATAGCTGGGACTAAGTCAATGGAAAGATTTTTCTGTCAACCTAGCTACCCCCTCTTGGAGAGGTGGATTAACTTTATCAATGGAAAAACCTCTTCAGTCAGTGTAAGAAGCATCTACACTGTGGCGCTGCAGCTTTGCCGCTGAAGTGTAGCCATACCCTGAGACAAACATATAATCTGTTCTACGCTAGAAAATTAGGTCAGTTTAACTAAGTCAGTCATGGTTGTGAAAAATCCACGCCTCTGAGCAGTGATGTTAAACTGGTCTAGATCCTAGTGTAGATGGTACTAGGTCAATAGAAGAGTTCTTCTGTCAACTTAAGTACCAGCTCTCGGGGAGGTGGATTTCCTACACCAATGGAAGAATCCTTTCTGTCAGCCTAGGTAATGTCTACTCTCAAGCATGAGAGCAGCAGCAGTGCAGCTGCACCTCTATAGCATTTTAAGTGTAGACAAGCCCTATATTTTTAGAATAAAATTATTACCAAATTAGAACTAAAGATACATATTCCAGTTGATTCCCAATCCTGAGAACTCAAGATGAAGGATTGTTCTTAAAATAGAATGTTACCCAATACTTTCGACAAGTGGCAACAATAGAGAAAAGCAAAGCTAACCTTAGTGGGGTGGGAGAGGAGAACTAATACAGTTTATGAATGCCTAAATTACCTCCTAAACAAAGTTTTAAAAGATCAAGATACCCCTTATACATGACACAAGTGGCCAACTCAAAGTGACATCCCAAACAAAATAAATCACTAGAGATGGAAAATCTGGTCACCCAGAGTTAGGAAACAAGTTGTTGTATTTTAACATTCATTTTAACAGCTACTCTGTAAACCTTCTGGAGAGACAAATTTCAGGCTGGAAGCTGAATCTGCTTTGATGTGAAGAATGAGCCTTGATGTGCCCTTCAAATTACATCCCTGCCTCACTGTAGCAGTGAGTGATACAATCAGGCATCCACTGCAGCTGCAACTCCAGTGCTTCAGTGTAGACACTATCTATACCAACAGGAGAGGTTTTCCCATTGGCATAGGCAATCCACTTCCCTGAGCAGTGGTAGGTAGATTGATAGAAGAATTCTTCCATTGACCTAGCAGTGTCTACACCATGGGTTAGGTCATCTTAACTACATCTCTCAGGGGTGTGAAACCTCAGAGACGTAGCTATGCCAATGAAACTTTTCAGTGTAGACCAGCCCCGAGGCATAGTTCTCTTGGTAAAAGCAGAATCTATGGTACTGGTATCAATTGAAATAAAATTTGGATGGACTCTGTATGCACTTTAATCTATTCAAAACCTTTTCTACAACAAACTTGTGGAGATGGGATTCACTGAGGATATGTCTACACAATAGACTATACTGGCATAGCTATGTTGACATAGCTTTGCTGGCATAAACCCATAGTGTATATGCAGCCTACACCAAAAGAAGGGGGCGGAGTCTTTATGTCAGTGTAGGAACACCACCTCCCCAAACAACATTCACTACGTCAGCAGAAGCATTCTTCCATCAACATAGCTGTCTATACTAGGGGTTAGGAGAGCAGCTATTTCTGATGGGTGTGGTTTTTTTCACAATCCTGACTGACATAGTTATGTCAACCCAACTCTTATGTGTAGACTAATCCTGATATGAGCAAGCAAATGTAAAAAATATATGCAGAATAAGATTTTTCTGGTCTCCCTGTTCTGTGCTTGTTATACAACTTGGAGCAAGAATAACTTCAAGCCACATTTCAGTCCCCTTGGTCTTGGGGCCAGCCAAGAGCCCCTGCATAAAATAAACCAGTCTGAAGGCTACTCCAAATTCTATCAAGCTGCCCAAAGCTCCAAGGGGCTGTCTGAGCATCTTGAAATCACTAGACCATAGAGATGCTCCAGCATGTCCTTTTCTCCTGGGAATGCCCACTCCATGGAGGATTTCACAAGATGTACTCCTGGTACATTGGAGTAGAGCTGAGAGAAAAATAAGGTAGTTTTGGTTTGGGGGTTTCTTTTTTTGGGGGGGGAGGGGAGGAGTTCAGTGTCCATTTTGATATTTTCAAAACTTTTGTTTTTCCGGGGGTTTTGTCCAAAATTATTTGCCAGATTTGACTGAAATTCACAAATCATTTTGGAAGCCCAAACATGCATTTTTTTCAGCTAACTTACTATTCACCCAATTTAAAAAAATAATAATTTTTTTTTTGCCCAGATCTACACTGAAGGGTTTGGATTTCCTGCAGCATATCTTCTAAAAACTGTTTAGTTTAAGATGTGTTCTCAATGGCACAATTTGGATAAGGATGCACCCAGACAGATTGCTATGGGTGGAAGATAAACCAAGCCACCACTCTGTCAGCATGTTTCAGGTTGATTGGAGTGTTCTAACTGGCTTTCTGGGGTCTGCCAGACTGTTCTATTAACAGGCTTCAAGTGATGCAGAGTGATGATTGGTACTACATTCCTGTAACACTACATCATTGGTGACTGGTACAAAGAGATACTTTCATGTTACCAACTCTCCCCAATTGCTTCTAGTGAAAGTTCAAGTTGACAGCTATTTGACTTTAAAGTTATGGTGACTATTTCAAATGGCTGGAGCTCTTTTTCCACATTTTAGAATTAGATGATTAATCTATACTCTCTTCTTTCTATCCTGCTAAACTTATTCTACCTTTTTTCCAAACTATTGTTATTAATTCCTATGATGATTAAAAAAAAAAAAAAAAAAAAAACAGTTGTCATCCATAGGATTCAAAACTCTTTACAGAGGAAGGTGTATCACTATCCCTATTTTATTGATGGGGAAACTAAACCTGGGGAGGTGAAAGTTCACACAGTAACTCTATGTCAGAGCTGGAATTAGAACCTAAGTTTCCAAATGCCAAGTCTAGAGCCAAATCCACTAGAGTGGAGAGCCTCAGGGAGTTGTAATTCAGGTACATCATGATCCCATTCTGTCCTATAGCCAGAGCTTCCTGGTCAGACTACATCACCCATGATACCCCAGTCTCCTTTCTTGCTCAGCTGCCATGGTGTTTCATGGGAGTTCCATGACCACAGTGGCTCATAGGAAATGTAGTCCAGCTGAAAATGTAGTCTCCCCCATAGGAGAGACTGGGGGCATGAGGTACTCAAACTACAACTCCCAAAAGGCACCACAGTAACTCAGGCCAATACAAATTAGTGTTGAACTGATCTAAAACTGAACTTTTGGTTCAGTTCGACAAACAGAAATGAAACACGTCAATTTGGGATCATTTAAACTTTAATGTTGATTGAAAATGTCAAGATGAAATATTTTGACATTTCCAAATCAACATTTTTCAAAACTTACTATGCTGATAAAAAAGTTTCAGTATCTTGACTTTTCACCCCAGTGTCAAAATTATCAGGATTTCCTGGGGCACAAATATTCTGATTTTTTTATCAGCTCTACTTACAAACTATTTCTTCTGCCATCATTAATTGTCTCCAGAACATGTAAGGTCCCAAACTCTATTCCCATCTGAGCTCATTGCTGACTCCATTCTGAATCCCATTACCATACCGGCCAGCATCCCGAAGACAACACCTGTGTTGGAGAACTAAATGCAAGGAGGCTAATCTCCTGGAAAAGTACATGGTGGCTTATGAGAGAGAGGAACTATCACACAACCTTGATAACAAGCCAGCTATCACTGGCCACTTCTCATCATTTGAAAATTTAGGTTCTTGTTAATTTCCTGCTGCATGTCTGCCCTCTCCCTTGTGATCACAGCTGCAGCTTCTGAGCCAAACTCTGTCCATTCTGGTTGCACTAGTCAATCTTAAAATTGGTTTGAAAATCTCCACTATTTGTAATGTGTGCTTTTGAGAGGGGAGATGTCATAAGGGCATGTACTAATGAGTGCTTATGTTCACTTAGTGGGCAATATCACACCGTCCTGAATGGATGGAAAATTTAACAGAGGCGTTTTTGAACATTCTAGATTTTGAGGACTCAAAACTACCCCTTTCCCCTAGCATTCAAATCTCTCTTACTCCCCCTGACACTGGAAAAGAGACAGCCAAGGCAGAGCCTAGCAACTTGTCATGTGCAAAGTGGGATGATGTGTTGAAATTTTGTCTCAGTCTCCACAATGTACAGTAAAAAACACCACTCCAAAACTAGATAAAAAGGCATATTACAAAAGCCTGGTGATGCAATACTAAGTATCTCTTATATTCTTTCCCTTCTGTAGCTTAAACTAAACTGTTTTTTTTTTAAACAGGATAATTTTAAAAAGCTTCATTCCATAACAATCCATTGAAGTTGCTTGGGCATATTGAACAAATAAGATCTGTGTAAATGACAGCTATATGTATCACAACAACTATTTCATGTTCAAATTTTGCTTATGGAAAAAATATTCCTACATTTACATTTGTAAACTGTTGGTAAAATTCTCCTATAATCAATCCTTTTAAAAAATCACAGCTGTAGACAACACCATCACAAAACAGCAGTAACAACACTTGCTTTCCTCCCCAATAAGTGTTCCAGCCCAGCTTGTTCTTCTTTCTGAAGCAGATGTTGATATTTTAAAATAGATAAATCTTGAATATTAAAATAGATGTAACAGTGTGAAGAAAACCTGGGCACTTTTCACATGGCTTATACTTGTTTTCTTGAGCATAGATATGCTGAAATATTTCAAAACTGCTTTTTTGTTTAATCACTTAAATATTCTTTCTAATCTCCATACTCTGGGCTGGTAAATTAATATTTGTCACTTAGTGGCTGGAAATACAGATAAGTTAAACAGTACTATGATGCTAATCAGATCTCCTATGGTAATTCTGATCCTGTTATTTATGGAAAGTATTTACAAGACTGATGCAGTGTTTCTCTTTGATGGGCTTATCTCTACCATTTTCTTAGATCTAGCAATTCCTTATTCCCATGCTTTAGAAAGCAGAAATTAACAGAATGAATACATGAGCTGGACAAATAATGCAAAAGATATTCACAAATATTAATTGGACACAACATTTTCAAAGCAGATGAGATGGGTGCATAGTAGAGAAATAGGGCACTCAGTATTCTTGGGCAGATTTTTTTGAGACTTTTAAAGCTCAGTGTTGGGGCAGATATGGTTTCGAAAATACAAAACTTATCAATGCTACATGGTGCAGAAAAGTGTTGCAAAGTAGCAGAAAGCTTCAGCCCAGTCTGATTAAGGGTCCCAAAAGAAAGTGCTGCAGAACTCTTACAACACATGATTATACAAATGCTCACAGGCAGTTATGGCCACCGATGCCTGCTGTTTGGCCAATCACTAGTAGTCTGTCAGAGCTCAGAGCTGAAGAGGCAGGTAGTGTTGGAGCATTGCCTCTTTTAGGTACAGCAGGAGTATTGGGTGGCATAATAATCTATTTACAGTCACTCGGGGGACAAGTCAGAATGGTAACTGGCAAGATTGGAAGGATGTGATGCTACAAGGTGCCCAGTACATGAGAAAGCACTCAGCGCTCAGGGAATCATTTGGAAGAAGAGTGACATTTTCTGTTGGGCATTCGGAATCACAAAACACTGACACATCAGACCCTTGAGGTACTAGATAGCATCTCAGGCAAGGTAAAGAATCTAGATGTTGTTTTGGCAAGAGGGATAAAAAAGGACAAAAGAGGGGCAACCTAAATGTTAGATCAATTAATGATACTCTCAGTTGAGAGAGGACTAGCAGTTTCCACTATTCAGTCTAGAAAGAGACAAAGCCTGTGAAATGTATTACAGTTTATTGTGAGAGACATTTTGCTTTTAAGTCCATTTTGGTATTAGCTTGTGTTTTTTATCAATTATGGTGGTCTAGCATACTCAAAGAGGCCTGTGCTCGTGGTGGATCTATCAGGCATCCCAAGGCCATTAAAACCAAGTGGCACCATCTGCAACACAGATCTTAATGTAACTTACAGGAACACAAGGATATGTAGTGCTAGAGAGGGAATCTGGTAGCAGTTGGGCTTGCTGTGGGGTTTGCTATCCTAGGACTCCCAATTTGAATGCACCATGCTCACGCTTATCTTCCTGCTATTCCCCTTTCTCTATATCATGCCACTACATTCTTCCTCCACATACTCAATGCACCATCTATATGGCTTAGCAACCTTTCCCATGCTACCCTGTGTGATATCCTATACCCCATGTTCACCACTTTTATATGGTTATGATACATTTTGTACAAAGTATGCCTTGTGTGATATCATTTGAAAACTCATAATCTGCTAAATATTATTCTGTTGAAATGTGTGTAATATCACTGCATGTAAAATTATTAGATTTTGCTATATAATTGTTACTAAAATATGTTGTGGTTCTGGGTAATGCCCACAAACCAATTTCTCTGAGACAAAGGCACACTGGCAGTCCTCGGACAGGTATCAACAAAGTCAAGTGGGCCATTATTATCAGCTTAACTGGCCATTCTTCAACAATGGGAAGGTAAAAACAAGAAATCACAGGAACATTTCAAATCTCACATACACAGGGGACTGTTTGTCTACACCCCGTGGAGTGGAGTAATTCTGAAACAGAAAAGGAGAGTGTAAAAATAAGAGACAGTGACCTCCACATCACTCCTCCTCCTTCTTCCATCTCTCTGCTTATAACAACGACTCTGAAAGAGCTGAACAAAGCAGGGAGTGGTTCCAGTCTAGAAAGAGACAAAGCCTGTGAAATGTATTACAGTTTATTGTGAGAGACATTTTGCTTTTAAGTTCATTTTGGTATTAGCTTGTGTTTTTTATCTTTTTAAATTTCTTTTGTAACCAATCCTGACATATGCATTTATATTTGTAATCACTTATATCTATATCTTTCTGTAGTTAATAAACTTATTGTCTTATCTTAACCAGTGTCTGTTTTGGATTAAAGTGTGTGGGGAACCTCTACTTGAGAATGCAAGGTTGGTGCATAATCATTACCCAGTGTTCAAATGATGGACTTACTATGAGCTTGCACTGTCCAGGAGAATACTGAATTGTGCAAGATGCACATTTCTGGAGAACAAGGCTGGGACTGAAGAATATGTGGGTGTCTCCCTGCATGTAATTCATGAATGGCTGGGAGAGCATTCATGTAAGATAGCTGGCAGTGATTTTACATGCCAGTGGCTGATATATGAGCAGGCCAGGTGTGGCTGTTCTGGCAGAAAAGCAGTGTAAAGGCACCCCCAGGCTATAGAGTTAAAGAGACACTTCTGTTCAATAGTCCAGATTATACCCTGGGGAATGTCAGACCCTGATCAGATCTTGGTTCAGTTGCATATGGCAAGGGTCTTTAGAATATATTAATCCCTGTTCACATATTTGGTTTATCTCCATTTGCCTGTCTCAAATGGTTCTGTTCTGCATGTGGATCTGTATGTGTGACAACAGACAGTGGCTACTCCCTGTCCCTTCCTGCTGTGTCCTTACACACAAGAATGTCATAACAGAAAGCATGATCTGTCTCCTGGATTCACTGTCTGATGACTTTGACTGTTGCTTCCAGAGAGTGGCTTGGCAGACACAACTATCTTTGGGTGGCAGTTCTCAGGTTAGTTGACCCATGTTCCCTGAGATCTGTGGGTTCTGGAAAGAAACCACAACCCCACTAGTTCCAAAGGTAACAAAACTCACCCTCCAATAGAACTTTCTGGAGAAAACTCAACAAGAAGACCCTGACAGGTTCTTCTCCTGTGTCTCTTGTGGGGTTTTCATTAAGAAAGGGCAAGACCCTGCCTCCCACCCAACTGTTATCACCTGAGTATTGATAGTGTTGATTTGACTATCTATGGTGCAGTTTTCTGTATGATTCTGTTTTCTGTGTAGTGCACTTTTAAGGATCCCTATCTGCCTAAGGGACAGGGCTAAGATGGAGGATCTTACATAGAGATAGAAATGTTTTGTATTTTCTCATGGAGATTTTGGTTTTTGGGTTCCATCATTGTTTCCCTCAAAAGCCAGCTAGCCTGAAGATACATAGCTTTTAAGTATGGAAAACATAATGAATGGTCTTTCACACTTGTTTGTTTCAAAATACATTATTCCTTTATTCCTGTGGGTCTCTCCATTACTCACATCAGTCGCTTATCCTAAGCAAAATGTTGTATAAACAGAAGAAGTTAAAATAAAGTTAAGATCATATAAAAGGCAACACTTTATAAACACAATACCAAATAATTTGAGTAATGCTGATCAGCTTTAAACAGCATTACAGAATAACTGTTCATGCAATATTACAGTATTATCTGAAAAGGGAAGAGTAATTATCAGTGGTTTGCTGTCAAACTGGGAGGAGGTATCTAGTGGGGTCCTTCAAGGTTCTGTTTTGGGTTTAGAACTAGTCAATATTTTCATTTATGACTTGGATAATGGAGTAGAGAGTGTGCCTATAAAATTGATGGATGACACCAAGCTGGGACAGGTTGCACTTTGGAGGACAGGATTAGAATTCAAAAGAACCTTGGCAAATTGGAGAATTGGTCTGAAATCAACAAGATGAAATCAGTAAAGAGGTGCAAAGTACTACACTTAGGAAGGAAAAATCAAATGCACAAGTACAAAGTGAAAAATAACTGGCTAGGTGGTATAACTACAGAAGGAGGATCTGGGGGTTATAATGGATAACAAATTGAATATGAGGCAACATTGTGATATCATTCTGGAGTGTATTAACAAGAGGGTTGTATGTAAGATGAATGTAACTGTCCCTCTCTGCACTGGTGAGATCTCATATGGAATACACAGTGTCCAGTTCTGGGTGCAATTGGAGAGAGTCCAGAGGAAAGCAACAAAAATGCTAAAGAGTATAGACAAGCATAACCTGCGAGAAAAGGTTGAAAAAAGCTGGGCATGTTTAGACTTGATGAAAAGCTGAGGGGAGACTTGATAATCTTTAAATATGGAAAGCAGTGCTTGTAAAGATGACCATGATCAATTGTTCTCCATGTCCACTGAAGGTGTCTAGTCATTGGCTTAATCTGCAGCAAGGGAGATTTAGGTTAGATATCAGGAAAAAACTTTCTAACTTTAAGGATAATTAAGAAATGGAATAGGCTTCCAAAGGAGGCTGTGGAATCCCTGTCATTATAGGTTTTTAAGAACAGTTTAAATAAACACCTGTCAGGGACTGTATAGTTATATTTGTCCCTGTCCCCAGCAAAGTGAGTTGGATTTGATGAACATTCAGGGTCCCTTCCAGCCCTAAAGTCAATGGTTCTATGATTTTGCTGGATGGCTTGGCATTAGAATGTTAATAACAAGCCAGCGTGAAGTTGAAAAAAGATTCACTTACAAATATACTAAGGGTTGTAACCACTTCCATTTTAGTGTCATTTTATTACTATACTCAGATTAGGAAGAAAACAGCAGCATCTAAAGTGACAGATCCAGGTTTAGGAAGTTGAATAAATGGCTTCTTGTCATTGCAAAAATGGGCTATTTGCAACTGATTGCCTTCATTTTTGAGCTTCTACAACATATTTTATATTGTGGCAGTGTCTCAGTCTGGGCTTTTCCAGATGCACAAATATAAAATCTTCTGTTACCTAGCCCCTCACACTGACCATTGCAAACTAAAGAGCTAATTTTATACTCCAGTAGATTTTCTATGAGGGTGATATACTTAATGGACTGTCTTAGGTTAGACTATACAGTTATTACTTAAAAACACTAAATGATTCTAGAAAATAAAGTCATGTAAAAGCATATGCCTTAGTTAAAGCAGTGCAATAACCATCATCTCTCTCAACCTTTACTTTATGCCTATCACAATGATATTTAGTACCAAAAGCCCTATTATAATACTATTGTAAAACTATAATTCTCATTAACATCTAACACAATCCTCTTGTAAAAGCAGTTGATAGCTATTAAAACTAGAGATCTACTATCAGTTTCCTTAGTCAATACTGAACGTTGAGGGTCAAGATATTTTGGGAGTGATCAAATAACTAAGATGATTTAATTTGCTTCTTAGGAAAGAAATTAGCCACGAGTCATGTCAAATAATGTCCTGAAGGAAAATGTTCAGCATAGTTTGGGTAGCGTGAATAAATATCTCTGGCATTCAAGCCATTGTAGCCCTATTTGACAGTTTCAGGCTTGCTGGTTATACATTTTTATTGTCTTATGTCTTCAGTTTAGCCTTGAAAAGCAATGTTTTAAGTTTTAAAAAAATGCACTGCCCTAAGGAAAGTTTTCTTATTCAAGCACATCAGTTCTGTTCAAACACCTGCTTCCTTCCCTACAGTATCTAACTTCAATGCTGAAAATAGCTTTCGTACACTAGGGATTTATTCTATCATGCTGCAAATTCTTTTACTCTTAGAAAACGTTTTCACTGCCTTTCTCTAACTACTCTGCTCTAGTTATTTCCCATTAGCTTTTCACAAGGCCTAATTCTCCACTGCCTCATACTTTTGTATTGTCATTTATATCTGGCCAAAGTGGATGAAGAATGCTACCAGATCAGACCCCCAGTCCTTGGGTCTGGCCAAACTGTGCTCCCTGCAGTCCATGAAGTTCCTGTAACCTATATTAGCAGTAATGCCTGGAGAATCGCAGAGTACAACAGCACTCTGGCTAGACTGCAGCCATACCTCCGGCACACTCCCTACTCCAGAGGAGCTGGAAGAGGGTAGTGTAAAGTCAGCTATGTTAACTTTAGACATCCAGGGATTCCCCAATGTCAGGGAACACTCAGGTACCAGACTAGGATAGCTTTATGGTCTTTGTGCAGAATCAGAATGCAGGGGGGTTCTCACTTTGCTCTTGACTGAGGGGACATGGGGGCCCAAAGCAGCTGTGTTTCTCCCAGTAAATCTATGTCCTATATCTGACTGTAGAGGAAAGGGTAAAGATTGTAGAGGGATGGCCCATTTTGTTTTCAGAGTAAACAAGGTAGGAGAAAAAAGGAAGAACTTTAATTTCTTTACAAAACAGTGAGATGAAGGTTGGAAGTCAGACCAAGAATACTGACCAATGCACTTAGCTGGGCAGGAAAGATTTCTAGTAGCAAAGCTTCAGGGATTGATACCTTCCTTTCTCTGTCCCCACATCATATGCACACACTGAAGCAAATGGCATCAAACAAGATTCTTATTCTTACACTCTCCTTCTGATCTCTCAGTGTATCAAATGGTATAAAACATGGGCACTATACAAAGTGTCTCCTGCCATTAGCAGGGGAAGATTGTCTCCAGTCATAGTGTCTGAAAGATACCCTGTGGGAACTTTGTTTAAACTGGATGACTTGCAAATCCTGTGTGTACTGAGTCAGGATTCCCCCAGTAGCCAGGCCAAATGTTACATAGAATCATAGGACTGCAGGGCCCTCAAGAGGTCATCTAGTCCAGTTCCCTGCACTTATGACAGGACCAAGCATTATCTAGACCATCCCTTCTGCAATTTAAGCCCACTGCTTCCTGGCCTATCCTCAGATATCCACCATGTCATACATTTAAAACAGACTTATTTAGGTCCCACAACATAAAGACCTGCTCTAGTTATGAGCACCCTCTCCAATATGCTGCCCAAGCATGTACTGTTCTAATGAGATCATCAGCAGCCAAGGAACTGCACCGAGCCACCTAAAAGGTATTAGGAAATTGCCAGTTTTTAGTATATTACATAGTTTTTCAAAGTTTTCTTTAATACTTAGATGTTAGACATTTGAGTAAAAAAATGACATGGCAAATTGTTACTGTCCAATATACAAACCAGCACCTCTAAAAGTCACATTCAAACCCCAGGGATGAAATTTTTCATACCTCTTAATACAGTGCCCATATAGATCAATTTTCATGTTCAAAGCATTTCACAGACTCTGATCCAAATTCCCTCAGGATCTGAATTGGTAGAGGGCCCCCAGGTTAGAATGCTCACTGGGGAGAGGTTTTAATGGCATGACGAAACTGCAACTGTCCCTGTTTTGGGAAAGGGGTCAACAGTGGGTCAGGAGAGTCCAAAACATAACTGGGTACTTCTCAGACTTGTACCACCTGAGGGCAGTTGGGTATGTGTTGACTCAGCTCATCTCTTCAGCACCCCACAGCACTGGGGCTCCCATGTAGTACCCAGTGGGAATTCAAGCTGCCTTCCTACAGGCCTGTGAGACAGTAGCACTGGCAAAATTCCCTGCACTTTAATGATGGAAAAATCCCCCTCTTTGGCCCAAGCAGCCAGGCTGGCACAGTTTGAAACTGCTTGTGCGAATAAGAGTGAGGTTTGAGCATAATGTCAGCTAATTACTTCTAGGTCTTGGTCAGGTTAGAGTAGCATTTTTTTCCTTCCTGGTTTTTGGTAACTCTCCTTCCAGCAATGGCTGTAAGCAGGACTTGGGGAAAGGATACACATATCTAACTATATCTTTTTGAACCTCAGAAGTTTCCATTCAGGTTCACTTTGATTTGAGCTCTTGTTCTTATTTACACAAACTGGCTCACCCATTCCTAATAATTATAGCAAGAGGACAGTCAGTTCATGCTCAGTGTTACAAAAGGCTAAATCTTGTCTCTTTTGCCAAGCCCTGAAAACTGGAGTTAGTACTGAGAGGAGTCTGAGTGGCATCGAATCCTACCTCCAATCTTTAGGGTGGTAACACAATCACTCCATCACTGCTATTGTAGCACTGAGTTGTAATAGCCTCTGCTGTTCCTGCTATGTGGCTCCACTAGTTTTCTTCCTTTCTTCCCATGTCCCCTCCCTCAAATCCTCATTGTACAGGGATGCATACAATGGGCATGAGGAGCTGGGCTGCATGGTAAATAGAGATAGCAGACTCCCTTTGTCTAATAGCCATACCCTAGTCCTACTTACACAATAGAACAACACCAGATTTGCTGCACCTGAGGTCCCTCCATGCCAATGAAGGAAGAGGTAGAATTTGTTCCAAAGTGCTGTTTTCCTTATGAACAATGGTAAGTACATTGTACAGTAACTCATGAACATTAACTATGTCATAGCTGTGCTGTTAAATGATGTCAGAACTGTAATGTAAAATGGTTCAGGAAAACCCTAAACTATGGGCCCAGACCCTCAATCTTGCTCCAGCAGCACTAAACAGCAATAAAGCTAGTGGACCAAGCAGATGGAGTATTCCCTTAGTCAGGCAGATGTTTGTAAATAAGAGCAGCCTAAGGGTTGTTCTGACTTACCCACGGGACTGCATGAGCTCCAGGTAATGCCAGGTTCAGGAGAACAGAAAGACTGATTAAAAGTCACTTTTGTTCCACATTACCCTCGTTTTGCACCAAGCACAGCCGGGTCAGATCAGATGATTTCTGGGCCATGGAATTCAAGCACCATAAAATGAGCACTGCAATCAAAAAAATTTGTCCAGTTAATATTTTTGTCGTAGAATGGGTTAATGTAGTACTTTTTTAAATCAATGGTTTAATCATAGGAATAAAGTATGTGTTAATTAAGCATGAATGATTTACCATGTTGCACTGTACTTTGACCTTTTCAATATTCTGCTTTTTGATTGGCTCACTGTTCCATTTCACTCATCACAACCTCATTCACTAGCTGGGAAGAGGTAAAAGGTGGCACTTTAAACATAAAATAGTGAAAGGTCATTTCACAGAATAAATTAGAATGAAATTAAAACTGTTCCTGAAAATGTCAACATAAAAATCGAAGCAGCAAAGACATTATCAACAATTAACATATGAAAAATTATCACATTTCTATTTTAATAATCTACAGATAAAAGTAAAAATTCAAAGCAAATGGTTATCTTAAGTTGATGTAGGAACAAAACCAAATGTTGAGTAAATTTATCTTCCACAATAGCATACAAACTAAAGCACGATCACTATACTATCCTATTGGTTGAGGTAATGCAAGGATACTGATGAATTTGAAACCACTGTCACTTTGAAATTTGAGAAAAAACAAAAAATTCTGTTTACAATATCCTGTGAAGCATAATTAGGACTTTTGGAAAATGGTGGCAACAAGAAAAATTGGATCACACTATTTTAATGCTAAACAGCAAAAAGACTGTAGACGAGCCAAGTGTACATAGCACAATAAGCAATCAGAATCTTTAGGAAAATAAAACTGCCTGGCAGCTGCAGAATATTTCATGCATTCTTATGTTTTCTTTATCTGTCATAGGACTAAATCATAAATCACAGAAGGGGAAAATGTTACCTAATTTTCTTGTGGCCTGATCATAATATATTTTCCATAAATAGTATGTATTATTTACATCTCATGAGCTATAAATGCAACACACACTTATTCTAGCTTGGTTTAGTGCCTTAGAAGGATATAATATCAGCATAGTTTTCCATCACTGCTGTATTTAAATGAATAAATCATTTGCAGCATAGCATGATTACAGAATGCTGGGAATCCCTGGTATGTACTATACCACAGCCACATGGACTCTGAAAGCTTCAGGATGTTGTATCAACAAAGCAATTGAAAATGCCATAAGAATTAGACTCTAGGATTTTACTGTTTAGATTACAATAGCAGTTAAAAACAGTTTTTGTCCAAGAATGTATCACACAGGTCATTAGCTGCTTGACATTAATTCTATTATTTTAATTAATTTTAATTAAGACCATTAATATGCATTATGGATAATCAAAGTTAATGGCTGAAGTATACTTGAACATCTGTCTCATACAGAATTAATCTATACTAGCTTTTCAGTACCACATCCCTGAGTATACAATCCTTACTTCTGGGGGCTCCCCAGATGATCAGAATAGGTTCTACCACCACACCATCATGCAGGAAAGCTTCTAAGTAATCTTTTTCTTCAAGATGTAGATGAAGGCTAACCTTTAGCATCAGATGAGCCTTAAATGACATTCCGGCTCCTTCATCCTAATAGCCAATATATCATCATTAGAACTGTGTGGCATTTATCAGCTTTGCTTTGCAGTGACTCATGAGAACATTTTCTTTGGTTTCATGCATAGTTTTGCACCTTCAGGTTTTGCTTTGAGGTTTAGGATTTTAATGAAATAACCACATTTCAGAGTGAAACTCAGTCTAAGCCACCAACTTTTGCCTTGTCAAAGCCATTATTTTTGGCTGATTTCAATGCAAAAGTATGATTTACAAAATAAGCTTTGGTTATTCAAAATGTATACAGACATTTTGATGAACAAGGTTTGAGTGGTGAGTTTGTAACAAACCCTAAAACCAGACACGTTTTGTGTGATTTGATGTCACTAACATTTTACACAGCACTACTCAACTGTCTTCTAGCCAGAAGTGAAGGAAAAGTGCATGTTGTCACATCACATTACAAGGACACACTATTCATAGAAAAAATAAATGGCCTAGTTTCTATACTTTTATTTTCCAGTAATATCAGTTTTAACACACTTTCTTGAAAAATATGTACAGACCTAAAACTTTTAAGGGTAATCATTTATCATAGTGAGATTAATGGTTTCTCATGAAGGGGCTCCCCAGATTTACACTGAATGGTCAGACAACAAACATTTCATATTTCCAGTTTTTTTAATACAGAAAGTTATACCAGCACATTTCATGAGTACATAATATATGACTCAATGTAATTAGACTAAAAATACTGTATTATCCAATGATTGTCTGAAAATTGTCCAATGATGTCTGAAATCTGATTCATCAAAACTTTTCTAATGCTATTGGATTGTTTCAATGAGTGCTCCCATCCAGTTTCAGATTTCCTGATGGAGGTTATGCTGTTTGTTCAGAGTTTAAAAATGGGAATCAGCAAGAGACACAGATTGTGACTAGACCTGTGTGGATATGAGAACAAGGGGATGATGTGCAAGGAAACTTAACACTTTTTTTACCATGAACAGTCACAGTAACAATCTTTGTGCTTCCTGAATGCAAAGAGTCCAGGAGGGAAGAGAATGGGGACATACCCAATATTGCCCACCCCAAGCATTCAAAAATCATAATTGGTTTAAAAATCGTAAATTTAAAAAATGTTGGGTTCTTTTTATTTGACTTCCAGTTTTGGAGCCTTTAAGGGAACATGGCTCAAGCTTTTCTCCACAGTCATGAGGGCAAGAGACCCTTAATTATTTTATTTATTTATTTGGTAATAGAAGCCGAGAGTCTATAATCACATCAAATATCTTGAAACTTGCAATAAAATTGCAAGAGCTGACAACATGGATAGTCTCTCCCTTCTTCCATATGGGTCAGCAGAGCAAGGCCACCATTGAGGGGAGTGCATCACATTCACAGCATGTAGGAAGGGTCACTCCTGCTCACTCTGCTTTAGGAAAAATCCTTATGTTTGGAGTAATGTGCGCCTCTGTAACTCTCTACCTCAGGCCTGTGACTTTACAGCTGCTACCTAACCCAAAGAGAGACATTTGAGCAAACTGTACACTTCAAATGTAGTGAATATGAAAAGTAGAGATGGAACCAAACTAAAACTCAAAAAGCAACCACCTGTGGTCTTTCAAGTTTCAGATCCAGTCTAAATGTCATAACTGGCCCCTGTCTCTGTTATAGACCAAACCAAAATCCCAGATCTGATCAAACCTGACTGTGGTTGTGTAGATAACTCCTCAGGACAGTCAAGAAAGGATTAAAGAACTCCTGTGGTCACAATCAGTCCTAATCTGACACATCTTTATGGCTTGTCAATGGTGGGGGTGGGACTCAGCTCAGCTCAAGCAAGTAGAGCTGGAGTTCCCAAACCATGGCAGCTGGTTACTTGCTAAGGAACAGCTTGAGAGTACTGCCAGCCTGGGCTCTCTGAGGAAAGAAGATGGGCTGGTTTGTTTCTTTTGACAAAATCCCCAGGACTAACTCTTGGTTTTTAGCCATATAGGAGGGTGGGAGCTGAGAGTTTCTGGGTAGCCTGAAAGATTGCTTCCCCTTCTCTGCATAAGGGAGGGGTCCTGGTCTCCTGTGGCCTTGAAATGATTTTTTGGTTTTTTTCGACTGTTTTGTACCCTCACTGAAGAGGATGGACTTGTTAAGTGGTACAGCCAGAGGCCTATAGCCCAGGACCAGACCACAGTACTACTGTTGCCTAGGAAACAATGTGTAAGGCAAGTGAGGCACATGCCTTGACCACAAGGGGGTGATCATGAGACTTTTGACATTTCCCCCTTGAACTTTGAAGATTTCAGACCCAATTCCAAATGTCATAGCACACACTCATCTCTAATGAAATTTGTTAGATCACCACAAAAAACTTACATTACTGAAATGGTATCTTAAGGCATGAAGAGTCACATTGTGCCTGTTTGGCACAGGGCCACAGGAGAGAGAGTGCAGAGTAGCACCATGCTGGGCGAGATCCAGGAAGCATTGTGGAAAGGGTTGAAGAAGGTACAGGCCAATCTCAAAAGGCTGAAGGCCTGATTCTCATGTACACAGTCTCGGATCCTCAAAGGTATTTAGGTGCCTATCTCCCATTGATTTTTATACCATTCTGGTAAGGTAAGGGGACCTTTAGTGTTTGAATTCTATCTAGATATGCATCCAGAATGCATTCAGCTTATCCAGACCTGCTGAGTCTGCAAAAGGGATCTGGAAATCTTATGAAAACAGAAACTTGTGACGTGTCAGCACTTAAGGTCTAGACCAGAAATAAAGAAACGTGAGAAGACCCAATCTCATGGAATTTTAGTATTTCCATTTCCCCATCAGTGATTCACACAAAATAACACACACATCCAGGTAACTGTCCATTCAATTTGTTGTTGCAATTGCTTGCATAATTATCCATTTAGGGCATATAATTTAGGTGCACATTTTAAAAAATTAACCAGTGATGTGTAGATGTATTCTTAATTTTAGGGCCAGATTTCATTACTCTAATTTATTCTTGACTTTTGAGGGGCAAAAACATGGAAAAATAATGAATAGTGCATAGTGAAGACACTATTTGAATAACAGATGTACAAGTTGTAGCAATTAAATGTATCAATTATGGCTAATACTTTACAGATATCAATCACTTCAGACAAAAAGAAGCTATTTTTGACTATTTTGTAGCAACCTGCCTTAAAAGATGATTCAGTTTAGATCAAAGCAGTTGTTTTCTATCACGGGGAGTATCTCCTAATGATGAGCCATTATGCATGATAAAAAGGA
Organism: Emydura macquarii macquarii; assembly: GCF_026122565.2. NCBI lineage: Eukaryota > Metazoa > Chordata > Testudines > Chelidae > Emydura > Emydura macquarii. The sequence continues at coordinate 87,262,136 of NW_027131390.1, forward strand.
AATTCTTATTTGAATGCCACAAAATTTGTCACTAGTGACAGGAGGGAAATGGGTAGTCTGTGCCAAAATCCGTCCGAGTCTCACAATGTGGAAAATATAAAAACTATGTTTTGTGTGTCCAGACTCCCACAAGAAACATTAAATTGGCTTCCTGTCACATATAAGTCTCTAGAATGCCCAAACAACCTGTCAATCCCAATTACCTCTCAGGCCCTTGCTTTTGTTACCGCAGAACCTATCTTGTCTAACAGTGAGGCCCAGAAGAAGCAGAAATCAGTGCCCGATGAAGAGGATTGAGGGTAGCCTCACACTTCAGATATGAAAATGTCACTTAATGTCTCTTTAGACTGGTGTCTGCATCAACTTCCTGAGACAGATTATCAGTTTGAGTTCTGGTATGCTAAAGCAGCTATACATGAAGGCCTTTTAAAAGACAAAGCAAAAGACCTATATCTAGTTCAACAATGACAAAAATACATACCATGTGTGTTCTTGCACAACCCAAGATGAAGGGTGGGATTGATTAACTCACTTTCTGAATAACAATATCTATAGTAATTTATCCAGAGTTTTGCAAACAAACGAGTAGACACCTAAAACTCAGAAAAAACACTGTAAGTGATCTGTGCAGGAATGAATTTCAGATTAACTCAGATCTGCTTATGTCCTGAAAAAATAAATCAAGCTGTTGGTTACTTATGCCAGATAAATCACTCATTAAATCTGACATTATTGATGAAAGAAATGAATTTGCACAAATATCCATTCCAAGCCACAAAATGTGAGCATATTTTATTTTTTAGAGTCAGGGCCCATTTTCACACTGAAACTTTGACAAGAAACTAGGGGAAACTATGATAATCAGTGGGGTAATACCAGGGTACAAAATATGAGGAATAATAGAGTAGGTCACACTGGTGGGGGAGTGGCACTATATGTGAAAGAAAGCATAGTCAAATATAGCAAAAATCTTAAATAAATCAGACTGTACCATAGAATCTTTATGGATAGAAATTCCATGCTTGAATAATAAGTGAATAGCAGTAGGAATAAACAGTTAATAACTTGTCTGTCATTAAAATGTCACTTATTTATATTGTTATGGGGGGATGGAATTGCCATCCTTTCATTAAGATAATTCTAAGAAGCCATTAAACTTTTTTATGGAAGCAGGAAGTTAAATCAATAGGGGCTTCCAACCAACCTAGAGTCACATGTTAGTCTGCTCAGGGTAGAAGAGGTTCATGGGCTATTGTTTTGTGAAGGTTTGTGTTTCTATGAGAGAAATAGTAGAAACTCCAGAGAAGCTTAGCAAAGGCAGAAAGGAAGCAGCAGATACAACCTGAACACCCACTTGGTGAGTGGCCCTGAGAAAAGCCCAGAGACAGTTTTTTGGGCTGAGTGCTGGCTGAAAGGGGCTGGTAACTCTGAACAAAGAAACTGTCTCTTGCTGTCTGATTCCTGCTGTGTTTAGAGAAACAGAACTTTGTACATTCTTTGTAAATACACAGGCTTGCATCAAAGGGTCAGTTATCAATTTCTCCTCCAAACAGAAATAGCCTGCAGGTGCCTGAATTTTGGCTAATAGCTCATGTCAAAAGAGGTAATAATATTAAAAGTTTATTTTAATCTCATCAGAAATGCTATTCTCAATAGTGATTAAAACCAGCAAAATTTCTCCAACAGCCACATCCTACCTATCAGAAAAGGCCTTTTCAGATATCAAAGCAATAGGTACCTTAGACGTACTGTAGGTAGGTAGGTTCATAGACTATAAGGCGAAAAGGGACTATGTTGATTATCTAGCCTGACGTCCTGAATAACGCGGGGCCACAGAGCTTCCCTGAATTAATTTCTGTTTGAGCCAGATCATTAGATTAGATTACCCATATAATTGCCCCCCAAAAAGTCAGAGTTCAATCTATATACAATTGTATAGAGTGCTATAAAGGTTTTATCAGCCTGAGTTTGCCCCTCTTGACTAATGTGGTTATTCTAAAGTCACAAGTGAATTATACCAATGATGCAAGCAAGAATGTGGATATCATCTATACACTATACTTTACCTCTTAAATGTCCCTCATTTTTGTCTCAGAGTTCCCGCTGACTTCCATGGAGGTTCATTCATGTGTAACAGCTGAGGATTTGGTCCTTTATTAGTACTGTTTTTCATAATCCCCCACGTGTAAGGCTAAGCTCTCTTAGCAACATGAGTCCAAGTAAGCAGACCTCAGAGGCAAAGGAATATCTAACTAATAAACTGAGACCACTTGAACATGGCATAGAACCTAGTTCTTACTTGAGAGACCACTCCTCTCTCTATGACATACTGCCACAGTTTAAATCAACAGAGACATTTGAACTAGATACCCCTCAGTATAAGAGAGGAGGAGCAATCAGCAAGACATTCTCTGTGAAAGACTCCATCCTTTTATAATGTTCTCAACCTTCAACTTTTCTGAAATAGACTGTATCTGTTGACCTTCCAGACATGCTGTAAGGCACATCTATTAAGGAGGGCTCTTGAGGAAGCAAACATTGTTAGGGGAGATGACTGGGGAAGTGGGGTTGCTGTTACTTGTTATTTATATTGTACTTATAAATATTTATCAGAAGGGTCTAGTATGCTCACATAGGTATCTCTTACACATCTCATATATAAATAAAAATGGTTGAAAACAACTTTCCTGTACATAATGTTTTAAGGCCTGAGTAAGTGCTATATCCCTGTATCCCCTTCCAAAACTTGGAATCCCTCCTTTTCCTGAGACACAAACTCTGTGACAAAGACCCAAATGGAGGGACACAAAAAATTCTTAGTCATGCAAGAAACTTAAAATGCTGTAGGCTTTGTCCCTTTAGTGTAAATGACTTTTCCTATAGCCTCAATTTCATGATTCTTTGTTCCTAATTAAATAGTTTTCCAACAATAAAAACACGGAGACACCGAGTCTGTGTTGGATTTAGGTAATTGAGGCTAAAATGAGCTCCTCTGCAGCTGGAGCTATTTGTCCCTATATGCCGAAAGTTGTTTGCTATTTTTGCAGCAGCAGCAGTAGCATCTAAATCTTTGCATCTGCCATTTAAAGTGCTGAATACTCATATTCTGCTTTAACTCCACAGGAACACTGCTGTGTACAACTGAATTCTTTCAAACAAGATAAAAATTTCTGACCTTTCTTACTTCAATTAATCAATATAGTTACACCTCAGTTTTACCTTTTCACCTCAGCTTTCCTCACTGTGCTAATAAAGTCTGAATTATAGAGATTTTTTTCCTCTCTCTCTCTCTGTGCCTACACTGATAGTGTCATGGAAAGTGACAGCACGTAGGAAAGGTATTTATTTTCTTAGTCCTAAATTGACTTGAGGTGTTCATGGTTATATAGATAAATGACCATCTGTACTCCGTAAGTTTCACTGTGACTGCTTACCAGCAGAGGCCTCAATCCTGAGAGTTATGTAAGGCACTGAGAGGCACTAAGACCTTCCTGAACTCAGTGAGATTTGGGGGTGCCCACAGGACTGAGACCAAAAGTTTCTAGATGAAAAGAGAACTTTACTTTTGAAAGGAACATGTGGCTAAATGCATACCAATTAGCTCAATCAGAAATGGGAATCCTCTAGTCAGTGTTTTAATATCAGATTTCCTTATCATCTGTAAAGAGTTATGTATTCTACAAACCAAGGTCTCACTAACCAGGGCTAGCTGGATCTCATAATAATGTAATCATTTACAATACTTGCTGAGAGTCACTTTAGTATGTATCACTGAGCACAGCTCTCAAAAGCACTCTAATTTATGCAATTTTTTTCTGCCACATTTGTGGCAGAAACTCAATCACTTCACCATTTTTATTTTAAACTGTTGGTATCTGAATAACAAAGTTGCAAATTTTGCTTGAAAACAGTTTTCAGACTCATTAAATAAGGCATACTTTATCTTAATTCAGAGCCATCTGTATGGATAGGTGAATAGCTCCATCTGTCCCACATCAGCCAAAACAACAAGTATTTTTAAACCTCTGTATTCATCTCTCTTTTAGAGCTGCAGTTTAGAAAAGGAGAGTTTTTCAGCTATTCTTTATGAGAATGTTGAGAACAGACACAAAATACATACCATGGTCCTGATGCTACAGGAGTTATTCAGAGAAAACTCTCATTGGCTTTAATGGAGTTCTACCTAAGTAAGGACTACAGATCAGAGCCCAATTTTTCTTGTTTCAATGGCTATCAAGATTTATTATCCCTTGAGTTAAGTAACCAAGGTAATTGATTGAATGTTGCCTTGGTCATTATTTACCTCCAGGGCCAGTCAACATTTATATTCACCTGAATATGCATCTGCATACTGGATAATAACAACAGAAATAATGGGCCTGATTCTGTTAAGCCAGTTTTCTGCAGATGTAACTTTACTAACTGTGGAGATAGGGGAGAGAAAGGCTGAACAGTACATGACACTAAAGGGAGGTTAGGAGGAAGGCAAGACAAGGAGATGAGAGGGAATTGAAAGGAAAAGGGGACAAGGAGCAGCCAAAGGCCAGGGATGAGTACAGGTTGCAGGGTGAGATAAGGTAGGGACATAAAATCAGCTGGTGGTAATGAAAATAAATGAGTTGAAGCAAGGATCATAAAACATGCCTAGGCCCCAATTCTGCAATAAGCTCCTCATGACAAATCCCTGTGCCCACACATGGCACATTGCAAGATAAGACCCATAGTCAATTAATTCTGGTGAAGTCTGGCATCCTGGGAGTGATATGAACTGAGCTGGAGCAGCTGGACATTGTCGCCTGCACATTAGCTCAGAAGGATTTCCATAGATATAGAGGGGTGGGCAGGAAAGACTCCGCTGGGCTTCAGTGAGCTTTGGATCAGGCCCTTGGATAATGATCATCACAATTTTAAAGAAACTGTCTTCACTATAGAAAGTGAGGTATTACAAGGCAAAAATGAATAAAGAACTGATAAAACAAGCTATAGCGTCATTCCCAAGGTCTTTCCAAGATCTATTTGCATGCAAAATTTCATGCAAATCAGGCTTATTCTACACTGCTTCTCTGATACCCTAGTGAGATGGAAAAGATTCTTCCTTTTTTGCTATAAAATTCTTTAGGAATCAGGCACCTATTCATATGGCGTTTCCTATGTGATTTTCGTGACCTGGTTAGTTCATGAACACACAAAAAAGAATATTCCAAGGCTTGGCATTGGCAGTGCAATATCCCAGACTTAGTTTGGTTCTGTACAGAGAATAGTAAGAATTCTCTTTTTCTAATTTGTTGCAAATCAATTCCACCTACCATGTGAGTTATGTAAAATCATTATTTTGTCATAGAATTACAGGTTGTTCAAGTACATTTCTCAGTGAAGCAACAGCAAGGAGAATTCATAAAAGACAGATAACAGTTAGGGTCAAATTCAAAGGTGATGTGGTAGGCAGTGTGCATAGTCTGCCTGACCCCTTCTTACCCTACTGATTGATATGGGAAGGAGTATAAGGGAGGCGACAGTGATGCAACTTACCCTCTGAGAAGACAAAATGAGATTTAAGTCAAAGTTCTTAAACTTTTTCACAGCATGGATCACATCTTAATACAGAGATTGTCTCACAGACCAACCTCCACTCTCACTGGTGATTGAATTATATCCGTGTAGCAACTACAGCAATTGCTGGCATGGAAGAGTAATATTAAGAAAGCAGTGAATGTATTTTTAGGTTCTTATAATATAGCCTAGTACAAGATTAGCTCAAGAAGAAGTCAGAACCATGTAATCAGACAGCTCTACACAGACCACCAGCAAGTGCTCCTCAGGGCTCTGGTGATCCAGGAACTATGGAAATCACTGTGTAAAGAAGGGATGGTCTGTTTTAACTTATATCGCTCACATCCTGGTGTTGCTTTTCTTGCTGCAGTCCTCTCCTCTGGCCCCTCAGTGTGTGAGTTACACTAAATTATGCACTCCTTTAGATCCCCTTATGCTCAGCTAGACTCAGTGGGCCTAATTCGCGTGTGGACTCAGATCCACAGCTTTGGCCTACTCAAACGGAATCCTCGGGCGGCTGGTTAACCTAGCTAAGGACAGCTTTGTGTCAGCAGAGCTGCCCTAATACACCAGATGATGAGGTCGCAATGTGTGAAAGATGTATGTAAATGAAAACTATGATAAGTGGATGGGTGTCCAGAAGGAATGAAAGATGGGATAATGTATATATGGACATGAAAGCTAATAAATTAAACAGTAATAAGTCACCAGGACAGGATGGTATTCACTCAAAAGTTCTGAAGGAACTCAAATATGAAATTGCAGAACTATTAACTGTAGTAATCTATCGCCTAAATCACGCTTTGTACCAGATGACTGGAGGGGAGCTAATGTAACACCTATTTTTTAAAAAAAAGAATTCAGAGGTAGTCCTGGCAATTACAGGCCAGTAAGCCTAACTTCAGTACCAGGCAAATTGGTTGAAACCACAGCAAAGAACAAAATTATCAGACACATAGATGAACACAATATGTTGGGGTAGAGACAACACAACTTGTGTAAAGGGAAATCATGCCTCAGCAATGTATTAGAATTCTTTGAAGGAGTCAACAGGCATGTGAACAAGGGTGATCCAGCTGACACAGTGTACTTAGATTTTCAAAAGGTCTTTGACAAAGTCCCTCACCAAAGACTCATAAGCTAATTTAGTAGTCATGGGATAAGAGGGAAGATCCTTTCCTGGATCAGTAACTGGTTAAAAGATAGGAAGCAAAGGATAGGAATAAATGGTCAACTCTCACAATAGAAAGAGGCAAATAGTGTTATCTCCCAAGGAACTGTACCTGTTCAACATATTTATAAATAATCTAGAAAAGGGGGTGAACATTGAGGTGGCAAAATTTGCAGATGATACAAATTAATCAAGATAGTTAAGTCCAATGCTGACTGTGAAGAATTACAAAGGGGTCTCACTAAATTGGGTGACTGAGCAACAAAATGGCAGATGAAATTCAATGCTGGTAAGTACAAAGTAGTGCATACTGGAAAAAAATCCTAATTATACATACATAATGATGGGGTCTAAATTAGCAGTTACTATTAAAGAAGGACATCTTGGAATCATTGTGGATAGTTCCCTGAAAACATCACTCAATGTACAGTTTTGGTCACCTTATCTCAAAAAAATATAAAGATATTTCACAAAGGATGCAGAGATGGACAATGAAAATTATTAGGAGTATGGGAACAGCTTCCATATGAGGAGAGATTAAAAAGTCTGGGACTGTTCATCTTAGAAAAGAGATGACTAAAAGGATGATATATTAGAGGTCTATAAAATAATGAATTGAATGGAGAAAGTAAATAGCAAAGTGTTATTTACCCCTTCACATAACAAAGGAACTAGAGGTCACCTGATTAAATTAATAGGCAGCAGATTTAAAGCAAACAAAAGGAAGCGTTTCTTCACAAAATACACCTCCAACTACCAGAAGCTGGGACTGGACAACAGGGGATGGATCACTCGAAATTGCCTTGTTTTGTTTATTTCCTCTGAAACATCTGGCAGTGTCCATTGTCAGGGACAGGATATTGGACTAGATGGACCATAGGTCGGATCCAGTATGGCCATTCTTATGAAGCAAATGAAGTTAGACTACATGGTGCTAGATTACCTCTAGATTTACTTAAACTCATCTCTAAACTTGGCCCCATAAAGTGATTTGAAATTTGGTCAGAGTATGGTGCTGATGTTATTTGTAATAAGAATAATGAGATGGAGCTACATGGATCTACACCAGCTGTAAGTCTACGCCAATGTCTTGCATTTCTTTAGCACTTTTTGTCCCCAAACATTTCACAAACTATGGGCCAAATTCTGTCTGGTACTGTGTAGGGGGAGTAGTCAAGCAAAAGTTGTCTAACCCTAACCTGGTTTATCCCAAAACCTATGGAATATGGCTCTCCAAGAATTCTGCAGCAGGGGCTATGGAGGGATATTCTGGAATATGACCAATGGTTAAGAGGTGTGGGCTATATGTTTTATGTGCATACATTCCTTAACCTGACATTCTGTGTTCTACACAGCTCCCATCCATTAATATTATTTCTGCTCCTTGTTTGAATAATAGGCTTGTGCAGTTTATGTTTGTCCCATTTGAGAAGCAGATCATGTGATTTTTCACTACACCGGTCAGAATTAATCTTAAATGCACAGGTATCACTTTATTTATCACTGAAATGAAGCCATGTATATTCTACCTGAAAAAAAGGAAGTAGAAAGAAAAATAAAGGCACATCCTTTAAATTCGACCCTGGGCTCCAGGCATACTATATCACCATATAACTACAGTTGCATAATCCTGATGTGCATAATCAGATTGTTTAAATTATCCACACTATGAAATGGCAATGCTACTATTTGCTTTCATGAAAATACAAGATTTGAAACCCACCTGAGTACCATTACAGAAGTAACATGACTATGTTTACTATAAGTCCAGTCCATCAATTCTGGTTACCAAAATCTCTAGACAGGACAGCAGGCAGGAGAACTGTGAAATTTCCTAGAACATACATCTTCAAAGCAAATCCAACAAAGTGAGCTGTCTACATGACTTAAGGCTCAGTATAAATTGAAAATCATTAATGGAACATTGTGCAGTTTGTTCATATTAAGAGCAGTCAGAAATCATACATAATGTAACAATGTATATGCAACAGCAGTCTCACACAAGATAATTTAACCACCATGAGTAAATGGCCTTTGAAGTGGCCCCGATTAGATTTTGCTTGTTCCTAAGAGAATCCAGATGTATTCCAGAATAGCGTTTGAAAACCACTTTCTAAAATTACACCCCCTCTCCATTCATTATAGAGCATTATAGTGACACTCTGCAGTTGGAATTTTATAGGAAAAATTACTTCCGAGTTACATTTTTTATGTTAAATGCTCCTCTATAATATTTGAACTCCCATTTTGACAACTGCAGCCATTACATTACATAATGTATACAGTTCCCAGGCTTGATATTTTGTTACATATACATTGTGAGCCAAATTCTGCCTTCATTTTTCCTTGTGCAGCTCATTAAAGACTATTAATCTTGACTTCATTAGAATTGCGCTGGGGCAACTAACAGTAAAAGTTGACCCATACAGTTATAATTTTACAAGAAATGAGAACTCTCCCAGTTTTTACAGTCATGGACAACAACCAAGGAAAACAAAGTATCCTTCCTATTACAGCTGTTATACTACAAATGAATTTAATTGTAGTTAAAAATGTTCCCAAGTCACACAGCACTGTAGCTGAAAACCGAATTCTGAGGATACGTCTACACTAGATATGCTAGAGTGATACAGATGCAGCTGTGCCGCTGGAGTGTAGAAACTTACTAAACTGACAGAAGGATTTTTCCATTACTATAGTAAATCCACCTCTCACCGTGGCAGTAACTAGGTTGACGGGAAAATTTTTCTGTCAACCTAGTAGTGTCTATGCCGGGCTTAGGTTATCTTAATTATATCACATAGGGCGTGAGATTTTTCACAGCCCTGAGTGATGTAGTTAAGAGGACCTAACTTTGTAGTGTAGGCCAGCCCTGAGTTACTGAGGGACCAGGAGTAGTGTGAATGGCTATAATAGCTTAGGTGTCGTCCACACTATAGATGAAGCCATGTTAACTGCAACCAGTAAACACTTAGGGTTGAAATTTCTGCTGACTTAACTTGCCATGCAACTCTTTTGAAGCCACTGGGATGCAGGTCAATGTAAAATGTAGCCTGAGGTGTTTAACCTGCATAGGGCCTTAAAATAAACTTCAAGAAGCAACAGTTGTTTATTTGTTATATATTATGTTTTAAATACACCAATAAAGTTATCTGGAGTGCTAAAGGGATGGAGGGCAGAACTAGATTAAGGAATTTTCATGGAGAGTTGTGGTTTGGTTTGTAAAATAAGGAGAAAAAGGAAGGCAGTAAATTTGTACTGTTGGGATGGGAGTACTGAACAAATGGGAAATGAGGACATGTGTATGCATATTGCTGCTCTGTGCTGGAAGGAATGTCAGACATCTTCACAGATAATATGTATGATCATGTTGCCTTCTATTTGCTGGCCTACAAAGAAACTCCTATTAACTTCAATTGGGGTTGGATCAAAACTTAATTCTATTGTCAGCTAAATGAAGCCATCTCTTTAGCTCAGGATATGGAAGCTTGCTTTAGGACACTGTGGTACTAGGTCTTCTGTCACACACATTCATTACAAAGGGAAGAGGGAAAGTTTATGGTTAACATTTTTTTAAAGTTGAAAGAATTTTAAATATGCAAATCTGGAAAGACGTGGAGCCCTTCCCACTCTTTTCTCCAGCAAAGCATAACACAGTCATTCAGTGCTTTGTCTCACTGAGGTAAGGACTGGAATATAGCTCATGTAAAGGGAACTATTATATATGGTACTGTAAAAAGGAAATGAAGGGGGCTATTCCGTCAAGGAAAGAATGGTATTATTTGTGGTGGGTAACATTCAGAAGAGTCCAAACCCAGCTGAACTACCATGGTAAGTCATGTTAAGGGAGCCAGGAAGAGGAGAAGCTGTGCAGGGGGACTCCACAGAGTGCCACAGAGCAGGTCTCCATTGGAACACTTGTGGATAGGACAGGGATGTGATCAGAAAATTGCTCAGATCCACTAGTCATAAGCCTCATGTGGAGGTTGTTTCCTGTCCAAACTGTGTAATAGCAGCTGTGGATTTGCTGTGCAGGTTGCATTGGGGATTGTATCCACTCATTCCCTACTTTGGTCCCCCGTAAGAACCCTTACTCAGAGTTTGGATGGGGGACACAATCGGGAAAAAATCAGGCTATACATTAGAAAAAGAAAAAACAAAGCTTTTAGAAGGAACCAGTTGGCATGGGAGTAGAGAGCCTTCAATTTTGGATGCCTAAAGTTAGGTACCTACCTCTCTATTTAGACATTTAAGTGACAAGGCCCTGGTTTTCAGAGGTGCTGAGCCCCTACATTGAGGTCATTGGCATGAAGCTAAAACATTGTTCAAACTGAAAACAAGTGGCACAGAGGACTTTCTCAGATTGGGTTTGTGCTGACTGACTTATCTTTTACCATGGTACAGTAAGGCTTTAGGAGATGTAGGTGCTTAGCACCTCTGTACATCAGACCAGAGTTATTTAGGTACCTAATTTCAAGCCCCCAAATTCAGTAGTTCAGGCATTCCCATAACTGACACCTGAAGTTATTAATGATGCCAGGTAGCATACAATTAATGCAATCAATATTTTAAGTTGTAGGTATAAAATAAGACTTTTATGCATGAATGTTTAGTGAATGGAAAAAGGTAAGTCACTCATGTTGGAGGCTCAGTACAATTTGAACCTCTGTTATTGATATTTTTGAATTACGTTGTTGATTATGTCATAGATAATCACCCTGAATTCGGAGAATCCGTTATTATAATATATCAAGCCTTTTACCGCAGCCCATTTCGATTTATTTACTTGCAAAGTGACCTCTGCAAAACCGAATGGCAAATTGAGTGTGAAAACAGCCAACTCATGTGGTTCTCAGCAGGACCAATAGAGTTTATAGGCTAGGGGAATTATAGAATACCACAGTACAATTTCTCTATTATGCCATATGATTTGGTAGGCTGCTGGATAACAGCAGACATGGAAATATGTTGTAAATAATTATACTAATTGGGGTCTATAGATTCCGCTTTTGTTTTGTTTGTAGATAGATATCACACAACAGCACACGGAAGAACAAGATCAAGATATGCAATATGAAGGAGAGTTGTATGGTGTTCTTGCTATTGTTTTACTGTGTGTGTTTGCTGTGCTATGTTGGTGTGAACAGGAAAGATGGTGCACTTTTAGACAGATGTTGTGGGATGGTACCTCTGCCCACTACCGTGTGGCTGGGGGAAGATGCTTTGGAGCTTAAGATAATGACTTTTTGTAATTTTGAGGGGCAACTCACAATTAATGTCACCAAAATGAGCACCCCCCACGAAGAAGCTGGCCCAGATGATTTGATTTATTTACACAAAGTGAATTGGACCAGAGAGGAAGAGAGCAACACACTGTTATGGTGTCAGAATCAGTCTGAAGTAATTTATAACAAAGCTGATTTTAGCTCTTACTACATGGGGATATTCCACCTAATAAAGGGAAAGACGCCTGTTACTGAACCGAAGGTATACTATCCACAATGGGTTTTAGTGAATCCCTCTGAAAGTGTAGTGACCTTAGGAGTGCAGCAACCTCTGCAAATGTAGTGACCCATAAACACCTATCTGAGTGTAGTTGTACATTGTGCTCCCAAGCTCAGAGAATACAATGTTGGGGATTTGGTGTTAAAAGAAAATTATAAGAGCCAAGTACTGGAGACCCCAAGATACACCTTGTGAAAGTACATATAGGCATACAAAATATTAACATATCCCACCTACATCCCCATCACGCACCGTTTGTAACATCCCTAGTAGGAGAATGGCTGCACAGGAGGGACACCTGGGTAACACACAACACTAACACACATGCATGTCCCAAGCGAGACATTGGAGGAGATGTTTTGGGAGGTATAGGAGCATCAGAAGGAGTGCTGAATGCAATTAATGAAGACGTTTTGCCAAACAAGTTAAGCGTCCTAAACAGAAGCCTTGGAGCCCTATCAGATCCCATAGTACATACACATTCAGCCTTGGAATATGGAGAAAAGTTACTTGGAGATATATTAGTACCCTGGGAAATGAACAATGAAAAAGCATGCCTGAGCCTATTAAACCTCACAAAAATTATGATAAATGCTACCTCCAAAGCTTTAGGTTGCATACCAGCACAGCTTTGGACTCAAGGAGTAGGCCAAGGTGTCATCTGACAAAGACTTAGTGGAGTCCTGCCTGATGAAATAAAGAAAATAATTTGGGATGATGCCACCACCCAAGAAAGGGCCATAAGTCATTGGTGGAAAATGTTAAATTTCACAGTAAATGCCCAGGCTCAAGTGATTACAACATATGTAATGACAATATCTGCTGCTCGCATCATAAACATACAGAGTAGTCGTCCTAGGCCTCAATGTAAAAACTGGAGTGTTATGGCCTATTGAACACCCGACATGGGGATTGAAAGAAGGGAATTAAACCTGATTGGTTAGTTTACAAAGCTACACATGTGAAGCCATGTTGGGATCAGAACTGGGATATATTTGTGAAGAACCACTGACACAATTTACATACCCTTGTAAAAAAGATGAATCGGATGTATAGAATTGTCAATATGCTTTGTTACCCAATAATAGCATTAATTCTACCATTGTGTACATTGGACAAGGTTGTGTTTGTGTATGCACACAATGTACCCAAGTTGTGATTAATGAAATTTATAAAAAAAGATGTTAATCCTGCCCAAAACAAATGTTATTGCAATGTTGTTGTACTGGAATTGTGTGATGTCGTTTATGAAGTATCAAAGAATATATTTCAGTTATTAATAGTAGATATTAATGTTATAGAGTATGTTCAACCTGTGATATTGGGAGTTAATACTGATTTGGTACAACATGTGCTAACATTCAAACATGATAACCCTGCTTACACACATTCAGGAACAATTTAAGACTGTAAATTTGATAGTCAAACATGATGGGACTAAAGTAATCTAAGTCCTAAATGCTGCAAAAGCTGCCACAAAGCACAGTTGGTGGGAAACCCTACTGGGATGGTCCCCCACTGCTACTGGGATTTTAAATCTAGCATTGCATCCCATTGTGCTCATTTGTGTGTTGCAGATAGTTTCTATAATGGCTTCAGTGGGACTCTTTTGTTGGACTAGAAGATCGCTAAAAGCAACTCAAAGGACTAAAAGACCCCCGTATATGAGTGAGGCGGCGCTCTGCGATATACCCTGCCAACGGGAAGACACTAATCGTTCATACCCCGGCTGGGATGCCTTGAGCCATAGTCGGAGGTGTGTATCAAGGAATCATCATGGTGGCCTATTAAGTTATGACAGACACCAAGGAGTGGAATGTTGGAGGCGCAGTACAATTTGAGTTGCTTGACCACTGTCCTACAGGCCTAGCATAGCTTCAGTTGTTTGTTTGGCTATTCTTACCCCATAGCATGACATCTTCCAGTTGGCAGAGATGAATAGGACTACTGAGTAACCTTATAGATGTCTCAGTTTCTGCATACCACGGCACATAATAGGACAAAATACAGATACTATATGCTTGCAGCTGCACATAGATAACGGTGAAGGGAACAACAAGTTATCCTTGAACATCTGGGGATACACTGTTTCATTGCCAAGGGGCATACTTTTACTCTGCCCCTCCTATCACCAGATGTTGTTTTGACGATCCCAATTATCATGGTGAGAATAGAATGTAGTTAAGGGTGAAAACCCAATATAGGTAATTAGCATATATGATAATGAGTAGAGATAATTAGGTGAAGGTTGTTTATGGAAGAGTATAAGAAGTCACCACTTAGACAAAGGGGGATGCTCCATCAACACCTGACTCCACAGGAGGTGCTGCCGGTTGGACCAGAGACCACTGACACCCTGGCGGGGCCCCTGAAGAAAGCCGTTCCTGTATACAGCCTTCTGAATGACTGTTTAGCTCTCTAGGCTTAGTGAGTATGATATATTGTAGTTAATTTTAGGCTTTGTATTTAGCTAGTAAGTTTATATAAAACCTTGCACATTAAACCTTATTGATCTGCAAATTGGGCATACCATGTCTCACTGGCATCCATATTGATCACAAAGTGTCCGGTATCAACAACTCAGAACACAAAATCTCAGAAAATTCTGTGCCTCTTTTTCCCAGCATGAACAATGTTTATTTTGAAACCTCACTACTCCCTGGAGCTGCTCCACTGAAAACAATCCAATGATGCATGAGTTTTGAGCAATGATGGTAGACAGACAAGAAAATCCCAGTAAACTATAGTTTAAAGAGTTACAATTCTCACTTGCTCCCATCCCCATTCCCTCCCAAGAAGACTGAAATAAATAGAATCCTATAAGATTGGGAACTGTTAAAATGCTTGATTCTGGCAATGTCACCTAAGATTTATAATGAACACTTTGTCAATGTGGGGGGAGGGGCAGAAGGGAAGCCAACTGCCTTTTACAACCAAGGAGAAATCTTAGTTTAAATATGTGTTTACGCTGGAAATGCATGATTCAAGTGTGTGCCTTTATTTATTTATTTTAAAATAAAAATGAAATAAAAACTTGTGCTCATGAGAGTAGAAGATTGAGTCAGACATAATGCAGGTAGGTGCTGCACAAGCCCCTCTGCACTTTTATGCTAATGTACCTATGTACTGACATGTATCACTCCCCGCCTCTGCTGTCCTGGGCTCCTCCCAGAGCTCTGCTAATGAACCTGCGTCTTGACACTGCTATTTCACTGCTAGGGTCCCTACTCAGGATTGCTGATACACCTCAGGCCTGATCTGCATCACTCTTGCTTTGGCTGTCCTGGGTTCCCCACGTAGCTCTTCTCATGCATTTGCATCTTGAACTGCAGCTCCCGCTTTCATTCCATTTTTGATTCCCTACACATCTCTACTAATGTATGTCAGTGTTAACCTTACTGAATAATTCTCCCTGGTCTATGTACCATTTTAAAAGATTGTTGTGTAAAGAATCAGAACTAGTCAAGGACTACATGCATCTTTCAAATACAGAAATGAAGATTTCCCATTTTCCACATATGTAAGTTTAGGTGATAATATAAGTACAGATGTGCATTCTTCTGTTCTGTAACAAAGGAAAACTCCAGCAACACGGGTGCAAAGAATTCACAGGGTTTGGAGTAGTGGGTGTAGAATGTTGTCACACACTTTTCTTTTGTTCTTGATAAAGCCATTCCTGTTGCCTACTGTGGTGATCTTCTTCTATTATTGCAGAGCTTTACACTCAGCTAAGCTCACGCTCAGGTACAGGGACAAAAGCAGAGAATGGATCATGCACTTCAGCAAACAAACCTTCCTTTGTCTACCCCCAGTTAAAGCAAACAAGATCAAAAAGAAATTGGAATCAATGTAACTGACAAAGTCAATTCTTCACTATACTCCTTCACTTGTATGTTATACCTACATCCCTTTGTTTATACGTACCTTTAGTCAGTGAGCCCTTGTAGGCAGGGATTGTCTCTTTTCTGTGCTTGTACAGCATCCAGCACAATAGAACACTAATTTCAAATGGGGCCTTTGGGCGCGACCATAATATTAAACACTAATAATAATTATAACAATGTTAATGGGTCTGAGACATGTTGATCAAGCAGTGTCAGAGAGAAACTGCATTGGCTGTACCTACTCTGTGGATAATTAGAAAGTTTCATTCTCCAGGGCAGTCAAACATACCCCTTTAACAAATACTAAATTCACTTAAAGGGGTGGATTGATCTATGCCAACTGTGGAACAGGCCCAATATGATTAGAAAAGAAAAATGTCATACTAGTGCCACAGAAATTAGAACAAATTAGTCCTTGTTTCCACCTACATGACACAGAGAGCAGACAGGTTGTAATTCCATCCACAAGAGAGCCACAAGAGACCAGATTCCTCAACAAATTTAGAACTGAGGAAGATATAATTTTAATATTCATCTATTATTTTGCTTCATCTCAAAAGCAATAGAAACAATATGCTTGGCAATTCTGTCTAGCTTGAGCTGCATGAGTCTAGGAGATCACGGCTAAAAGAAAAAGATGCCCAAACGTTCATTGTCTAAATGTGGTCTATTTTACTCTCGCCCAGGTTATAATTAGGCTTCTTCTTAGTATTTGAAGAGAGATGTGAACTCAAACGCCTCATACATATAATTAAGACCTGCAAATCTTAACCTACCATAACAGGGTTTAAGAGAGAGTCTTGCCGTCACTCTAAATACAGCTTCCCGTTGTGAGTGTAATTACAGTTTTTATTGGCACTTCAAACTGTTTACCTCCTAGGGAGATAACACTCTTTATTATCAAGGTTTTTTTGGTCATATTGTGCTCACCTCTATAACATATTATCTCATGACCACATTTTTTTATCCACATTAAGTCTACTATTTTCTGCATGATAGACAAAAGCGCAGTGAATTAAACAGCAAAGGTGATTTTTAAACATTTTTTTTCTGTGTTCTCCTAAAGACTCAGGTGTTCTTCCATTTTGCTTTGACATGCTGATACTCAGAACATATGATTGTCTCTTTTCTTCATTAAAAATAATGATAAATAACCTAAAACAAACCAGAATAAAATACATCTGAGCTAGAGGGCTGCAAATAACAGTTCAAATTGTATCAGTTCAAATTAGATATCACAGTTTAGATCTATTAAATCTTTACAGCACATCCATATTTAACATCAGGGAAGTAACAGATCTTTTCCACAGTCACTAAGCAGAGGAGTGCAAAAGTAATTTTATAGTAAAATAGCAACATGCATTCAACCTTCAGTCATATGACCTCTTAATTTTTTAAAAGATTTGTCCTTCAGAAAGAAATTCATGGGAGACATTAACAATAACTTTTTTCCATCTATCTATGTTAAGTGGTAGTAGAAAGCTACCATGCACAGGAAATTGATTTCCTTTCACTGATACAAACAACACCTAAAAGGGATTTTATTTCCCTATATCATTATTAGGTTCAAAACAGTTTAAATAATGCTATTAATATTGAACTTATCTCCACTCTCCAATATTTCATTATTGTTCAAAGTCATCTTTGATGATTATGCTATACTTAGAAAAAAAATTATTTTATGGTGTATTTTTACAGCCATTAGAGATGTAATCTGTCTTGCAGTGATGTGCATCCATCACAGTTGCTTCATGGAGCTAAATATAAAAATGAGAAAGTTGGAGTATAAAAATTGTTAGTGGTATCTGCAAAATGACCAAAGCTGTAACTATCCAGTTAAAAAAAAGTGGAAGTTGGTAATTTTTGTATGTTTTATTTTTTCAAATTTGAAATCTTAAAAGGTTTGCAACACACTAAAGTTAGATGCTGTGTTTAATCTATTTTTATTAGCCCTGTTTCTTTCCCATATGGTACCTGTCAATGGCATAAGATGTTTTTTTTCCCCCCATGTAAAAAAAATTGGTGATTTATTTTCAAACTTTGTTTACCAAGTACAGTAATAATATTTAACACTTAGGCATATGTGTTTGCAGTATCAGGGTCTTACATGGCATTTTGTATTTGTAGAGCTAAAAGTTTTTCGTAAAAGCGGGCAAATATTAATATCCCCCATTTACAGGTTACACAGCAATAAAGGACCAGATTTAGACAAACGTTCTCATTTTTAGTGGTAGTGCTGGTCTGAAAAAAGAACATTGCTTCAGAAATCTTTGATGAAAATGAAAAAATGTTCATTTTGTCACAATTTCTCATGGAAATGTTAATGTTTTCAGCAAAAACTCAAAACCGAATGTTTTCAGCCAAAAATTTGAAAACGGAAAGGTGTTAGCCAAAATCTTTTGGTTTTCAGTAAAAATATTTAAATAAAAAGCAAAATCTTCAATGGAAAGAGGACATCTCTTCACTCTGTCAAAAACCCAATTTTCTATCAAAAAACAGTTTTGACGGAAAATTTTCAACAAGTCCTACTAATGGTAGCATATTCCTCCACAAGTAACCACATTGAACTCAGTGAGGCTAACTGTGGAGTAAAGTGCTACCTACATGAGTGAGAGTGGCAGAATCTAGTCCTTAGAGAACATAAGAAGAGCCATACTGGGTCAGACCAATGGTCCATCTAGTCCAGTATACTGTCTTCTGAAAGTGGCCAACAGAAATTTGATAGTAGAGGGTTCTTCACTCTAGCAGGCAGTCATAAAAATATCCGATGTCTGGAAGTAGAAACTAGAGAAATTTAGACTAGAAATAAGGCATACATTTTTAACAGTGAGGGTAATTAACCTTTGGAACAATTTACCAAGAGCTGTGGTGATTTCTCTATTACAAAAGTTCCGGTAATGAAGAGTAGATATTTTTCTAAAAAGATATGCTCTAGTTCAAACAGGAAGTAATTCAGCGAAGTCCTCTGGCCTATGTTATACAGGAGGTCAGACTAGATGATCTCAGTAGTCCTTATGGCTTTATAATCTATGAATCCAAAAGTGAGATTCTGTGCTGTGCCTTGTTGAAGAACCCAAACTCAGGGGTCCTTACTTACACGTCCATTGCCCAGCGGATGGTCCAAATTAAGCCAGACAGCAGTTTAGCAAAATCAAGAGTTTATTCTTTACGTAAAGAAGGTGGTCCCTATATGCTAAAGGCAACTCTTAAACATACATTTCTAAAAGCTTTTATAGGCTTACACAAACAAATCTTTTTACGTCACAATTTCCATGGCAATACATACTAGAAAAAACTGCTTATCTAGGAATTTTTTGCTCAGTATTTTTCAACTTTCCCTATCTAAGTTGCAAGGTCTTTCTCTGCATTCCATCCCTGCTGGCGCCCAGGCTCCATAACTATCTTATTAACCCTTAACATTCTAAGATTTAAACATCTGCTAGAAAGGCACTTTCAATCTCAGGCTTTTGTAGCCGTTGCTACAGACCAGTTCTCTTAAGAAACAGAGACTCCGTCTGCTTTTCCCTCCACAGCCTCTACAACTCATAGAACTAACAATCCAAGGGCTGTAATGACTATGGAATCTTTTAGCCACCTTTGCTCCCTCCTGATCCAGGTCCGTGTCAGGGCCCCAATGTGATTTAGGCAGCACTGGGGTGAGGACCTGTCTACAGTCTAAGTTATGGTAGCCTCCTAGGCTGCCCTACAGGCTGCAGTGCTTCCCAGAATCTGTGTAGTGCTGTGACCCTGCCCTGACATACTCCTCCTTCCTCTAGGCCCAACCCCAGCATACTCCCTACACCAGTAAGGGGCTCCTCCAAGGTCACTCCAGGTTTCCAGACTCCCAGGCTTCCCCCCTATCAGTTCAACCTCTTTGACTGTAAACCCTCCTAACACAGAAAGCATTTTTATGTTCATTGTTTGTCAAAGAAAATACAGGCCTGTATTTTCAAATCTGAATGTGATTGACCATAATTCAAATGTATATCCTGGGAAAATGATTTACACCCCTCAAAAGAAATGAATATAGAGCTTTGTGGATTTGCACGAAAACATTCATTCACAGATCTACACATTCTCACATGTAGTTGTGTGTCTCTATCCCATCCCCTACCCCTATTTCGACTGGTTTGTTTGTGTATTCCCCCCTTGATTTCTCTCTCCCCCTCTTTGTTGCCTTTGATCTGCTTTTCGTTTTAATAGCAGCCCCATTAATAGTAAATATAAAAACATCTTGAATTCTGAAGCATTCTTGCAGACCAATCAGGATTTTCACCTCCTTTTCACAGGACTGTTATGAGTGTGGGTTGAAGAGGGGAGGAAATGGAAGAGAAAAACATCATGGGGAAGTCTTCAAACTTGTCCCTGCTGAAAGACTAGTTGGTAGGGGGAAAGTAGTAGAATAGTAGTATTCTTCTGAAGTGCTGCCTGTTCCGCCAACACCCTGCCTTAAGATCAGTGGTGCTGCCACTGAAGAGAATCCAGTGGGACAAAGTAAAATGTAATTCATAACCCGTGTGTTAATCTTTAAAGATGGGTTTGAGACTCAAAATGCTAAATCACACAAGGTTTTGAATTTCTCCTACTCAGGCCTATTCAACTCAGTCAGCAGAAGCATATCTTCAAATGAAAATATCATAGCCAGTCAAATATATATAGAGAAAGTAATCTTCATTAAAGGTAAAACACTTTGAGGAAAAATACTCTCAGGAGATTCCCATGAGACATAGGTACATTTACTGAATTCCCAGGTTTTCCAGTGTTTGGAAAAGGGGGAGGGGGCAGGTTGTAAGTTTACCTGTAATTCTGAATATTCTGGTTTGCAAGTGGGTTGTTTTTTCTTTTTTTTCAATTGTTTTATTTTATTTAGCTATTTGAGGAGGGGAGATGGGATGTAGAGGAGCCGGTGGGGGGAGTTGGGTGTTTTACTAAACATTCTTGTCGGGATTTTGACACTTCAGTTACTGCTGTGTGCTCTCAACCTTACTTCAATTTAACATCTCTTCTCCTGGGAATTTCCATAGTTTTTACAATAGTCCTAACATGGAACTAGTGTGGAAAGGAGAGAGGGTATTCCCCATGCTTCTTGCTGACTTCCTGAAATGGGCAGGAGAGGATACCCTTTCCTACAGAACCAAGGATATACACAGGAATATAGTTATGCCTAGGTACATGTTTCAACACCCTGGCAACACTTATGAAGCTTATCAGGGACCCTAGCCCCACGTGAGGTTTGTCCAGAGCTTCCCTGAAGACCATAAGAGCCTTGTGCACCCACTTTAGAAGATTAGTAGCCCATCCTCCCTCCATGAGTCTGAAGAAGCTCTTCAGGAGCTGCACAAGCCTTATGAGGGTTAAGGGCCACTCAGTCCCCCTCTCCTAGGAGACTTGCTTGTATCAGAAGAGCCAAATTTATTTGGGATCCTCAGGATCTGCAGAGTTTATGCAGCCCTGCTCCTGGCAAGGGGAAAGTCATTGTGAGCAGGCTCAGCACGGCTACTAAGGATCATAAAGGGTTGAATTCCTAAGGCTTAAAGTGTGTGCATGTGCACACGCATGCACATGTGTGTGTAAAGCTCCAGGGATTCTTAATGTCTAAGGCAGTGGTACTCAACCAGGGGTCCATGATCCCTCAGATTTCAGGGAGCCCACTAAAATAAACTGGACTTCAGCCCTGGGTGGCAGGGCTCAGGGATGAAATGGCACCTTCCCCCTTCCCTTTCTCCCCCTCTCCCCCCCAACTCACCTCAGAAGGCCATTCAGTCTGTGGCTAAGCACCAGCAACGAGTTTCACACCATATAAGTAAAACAAAAATAATATTCAGTTTTTTATTTTTGTACCTATATTTTCCTTTTCTTTTTTATATTATATATGGGTTTGTGTTTAACTGTATAATTATCAATTTAATACAGCTTTCAATCTACTGGATCTGCAGAAAAATAGTTGTTGTGGCACAAGTGGGCCATGGAGATTTTATAGCATATGTGGGGGAGAGGGAGGCCTTCAGAAAGAAAGAGGTTGAGAAAGGGATGGGTGAAATCCTCCCCTGCTCTGCTGTCCTTCATGTTCCCCTTCTTCATATCCCTTTCTCTGCTAATGCCATAGTCCCATTTCTACAGTCCCTTCATACTCCCCTCAGCCCTCAATAACCCTGCCAGACACACACCTATGTCTCATGAGAAGGAAGACTTTTGGAAGTCTACAAGAAAAGGAGATACAGGAGCTAGTAGCGGACTTGTGGATGGCAGCACAGCATGGAGACATTGCCTGCTTCATCTTGAAGACTCCACTAACCTTACTTTTAATTGTCACGTACTTTGTTTCCATACTAGGATCAGCCAAAACAAAGTGTCCAAAGAATTTTCTAACCACCTGCACTTTTTAAAATGTGTCAATTTTAAAATGGATTGTTAGTTGTAAATCAATCACTAGGGAGACTTGTTCTGTCAGCCCATTTCCACAAGGAAAAGATTATTGACTTAGGCCTTGACTACACTAGGGTAGCTGCAATGATGTAGCCACACAGATGCAAATTCATAATGCAGATGCACTAGTGGAGGGCCCTGGTTCTCTTTACACCAATGCAGTGTAAGTCACCCTTCACCTGTAGGAATAAAATTGTAACCCTGTAGATTCATTCATAGCTTTGTTCATTCATACCCTTATTTGGGCCAACCTCTATATGGTATTATTATTAAAGTTGTTTCCAACCCTTCATACCCAGAATGTATAATCACCATCTCACAATTCTGTCTGTAACATTTGAACTCCTCTCAGCCATACTCCATATTGTAAATGTAAAACCCTATTTTGACCAAATGTATTCCATCTTGTACAAAACTCTTTCTAAACTTTTAGATGAATAGGTAACCTTATTTGAACAAGGTGTGAATGGAGGGTGTATGTATGTGTGAATCAGACCCAAACTGCCAGCTTGTCCAGATGAAGTGTGGAGTCCACCGTAACACCTGAAGAGTGCGAACACATCCCTAAAAAGCAAAAGAAGAATCCACCCCAGAAAACAAAAGAAAAAAAAAACTTAATCAAGACACCAAGAACGAGCGGAAAGTCACATCTGCTATTGTCCGGCAATCAACAGTCACAGAGAAGCGATGCGACATAGCCAAACTCATAAGTTTGCACCGAAGTAAAAAACCTATAAAAGACTGGGTGAGATTGCAAGTCTTTGGTGGGGGAGGAGGGAAGTAACATTCTGCACACCATCAAAGAAGAGCGTCAGTGCGCGCCCAACAAAGACCCCACTTTCCTCATGCCCAGCTTCCCTGGCTGGTAGCTGCCACAAGCCACACACTCCAGCAATGGACCCAAGCTATGACCTCAAGCCACGATCAGGACTGGTAGCTATATAACTACAGAACGTTTCCTGGTGTGTTTGGGCACGCGCGTGTGTGTGTACATAGGCTTAAGATAGTTATTAATTTAGTTTCTGGTAATAAATGCGGCATACTGCCTCTGCCCCTTGAAACAGTCCTGAGTGCTTCTTTTTGCACAACACACCTTGGTACAGTGCATCTACACGAGAGGTTGGCTGTATAGATGTAGATGCAGCTACACCCAAAGAAAACCCAAGTGTAGGAAAAGGCCTTTTCTTTCAAAAAAGCATAGATCTCCAGCAGTCATTTGGCAGACTATTACTAACCCATGTAGCCAACTTGCCCTTCTTATATTATTATTTAAAATCTGAAAAACATCTAAGAAGTTACACAGGGGATTAATCCATAAATCTTTCAGCATTTAGACACTGAAATAGACATATGGTCATTCCTTATACTTCATAGGTGAAGGCAAAGTAAGATGGAGCACATGTTGTAAGTAGATGTTAACTCAATGTTCATTATTTTATGGTTCATCTGAAAACATTACCGAATGGCCATTTAATTCTCTGCTTCAATGGTCCACAGGTTGTGAGGGGCAAAGAATTCAAAGCTTACACAATAATGCCCAAATACTAACAGCTAGAGTTAAGAAGCCATCTGTCTACTAATTCATTCAAAGGAGTTTACTGGAGCATAGTCAGAGCTGCCAATACTTAAAACCTTCCAGCACTGCATATGGAAGAACATTGCCAGCTGGAGGAAAAGCAGAACTGCTGAAAAGTAAGAGTAATTAGACCCACATTTTTTATATTTTCTTTGTCGATTTTTAAGTACAGAAACTAAAGACAAGTACAAAAAGAAAAGAAAACCCTAATTTATCTCTACATAAGAGTAATAAGATGTTAGAATGCCTGAACAGAATGATAAAAGGGAGATAAACATTCATATGTCTTTCATGCAAAATCACCACAATAGGGACTGCAATCTGTAAAAGCAGACACATGTGACATGGGTGGCTATGGTGTTTCATCCTATAAGACTGATGTGACTCCACTGAAGTCAGTGGAGTTATGCGGGTTTATATCATAGGTAGTACATGTAGTATTGAGTGAGCTGATTTAGCAAAGACCTCAGCAGTTTGGAATGATTTTTCCTTCCCTCCATGTGTTGGTCCATAGGAGCCAATGAAAGCTTTTCCCTTCCCCACACACACCTCATGACCAAACTATCCTTGAAATCTATTATTTCCTTGGGGCTGCTCAGATGCCACAGTGATGGACAACCTTATTAAAACTTAAATAGCTCACCCCAGTCAGATTTATTCAGCATAAAATTTCTGGCTGATCTGCCTCTATTTCAATCCCCAGGCTAGATGTAGTACCCGTTCTTTATTCCCTATTTCCTGACTCATCTCTCTCTAACCCTCATGTCAGGAAGCCACAATAGTCTGGTTAGCAACAATCCTAAATGATCAGTTTTATTCCACTCTGCATTTCAGGGAGGTGCTTTAAGAGTTTATCTTCAAGCAATTGAGGCCTTTCATGACAAGGGAATCATACATAATGTGAGTTTCATCAATTAGGTTAGATATTTTAGAATAAAGATAAGGACATTGAGACCACCATGGAACTTGTCATCTTTCTGTGGTGGTTAGTGAAAACATTTACAACTCTTAGGAATGCCTTTGAAGCTCTAAAGTCCACTGAATTAAAACCACTGCCATGGAACTTGGCTTTCCTTTGGACAATCAATTCTTCTGGAATTTCTGGACAGTTAGGCCCATATAATAGATGAACCTGTGATGAGGATAATGATGTTCCTATTTTAAGACCATATTTATTATTTGGCTTTGAAAGGTAAGGCACTGTGTTTGAGATAAATTTAAGGAACTGTATGACAATTTACTTCCTGGACTCAGAGAGTGAGGAAGTTAGCAAGAGAGAGAAAGTGACACTTCTGAATATTCAGCTTTGAAAATAATTAGCCATATCCTCCAGTGTGAAAGGGAGGACAAACCAACACCCAGCACCATTTAGAGCAGCCTTGGGGATGCTCTAAATTTTACCAGTATAGAATGAATCCTAAGGAGTTGCTCTGCTAGCCAAGATCCAGGAATATTCATTATTCATTCAAGATCCAGGAACATTATGAAAGAAAGCAACTTTCTTTCATATATCTCCAACAATTATAAGATAAATGCCTAACCCCTTAATCCATTTTTATACAAAACTCCTTGAAATTTAATTTTACCTGAGGAAAGACATCAGGATTTGGCTTGTATGGTTTTGATTGGTGAAGCATGTTCTTATTAAAATGTTTTTAAACAGAGCTCAGCTATTATACAGTACACTGGATTTTCTCTCAAGTGTCAGTTCTTTCACACCAATCAAGTCATCTTTAGAAAGAGAGAAGGACATGAAAGAACAATTCACATTCAGTAGCTGTTTCCATAGAAACAGAAATTAAAAAATGGAAAAGATCTTTGATATAGTCCATCCACCTGTCAGAGCAGCAGTGTGTGTCATACAACAACAATCCTGGACTTTCATACAGTGCCTCTTTCCCATCTGAGGTGTAGTTAGCCTGCATTTCAAAACCCACAGGACACAGCTCTGCCTTCCTCCAATATCTAGAGCAGTCATTTGTTTCATCCAGTTAAATCATGTCTCATAACATTGTAAAAGCCATGCCTGCATGGAAAAAGGCAAAATTAAATCTGTTTTATACATCTAATATATCTCCTTTTTTAAAATCACAGATGTTTACACAAATTAGAGGTGCATCAATGCACTTCTATTAGTTCCTGCTATTTCATTATCAGGACACTTTGTATACAAGTCTTTAACCTCAACCATGAGAGTATACTAAGAATTAAAAAGATTATATATTTATACTCCACTAGTTTCAGTTTTATATTCAACAGCTGTATATTCTAATGGCAGGCTAGAAGATTAAAGACTCTCCTTCCATTTTGAGCGGTATCAAGGCTTTTATCACCTATAAACCAGTCGTTACGAAGCAGTGTACCCATGAACACTACAATACTATCATAAAAAATAAACTAGATCTCTAACAGGAGTTGTCCTTACAGTACAAGTCACCTGGGAGTTACTTTTGTCTGGATGGGAGTAGGGTGGAGAGTGGCTATCACAAGAATATATATAGTGTTTGAACCTTCCAAAATAAAAGCCAAACATTTAAGAAGATTAAAATAGACATGCACAAATGGCAAATCACCCAGACTCAACATCATTTTAAGGTAACCTTATTTAATCACAAATCTGAATTTAGACCTATTCCAAATGGAATCATACTACATATTTTGTAACATAATCTGTGTTTAAACACCATGTGTAATAACAGGAATCAGACATAATTTCTTAGGCATGTTTTTTGGTCACAATTACACAATGACCTGCATGAGACACCCACACACAACTTCTTAGTTAGGGGATCATGTGCATGTTTTATTGACACTGGTGGGAGTTATTCAGCAAGAGTTAACACATTCACAATATCCAGATGGAACATACTAGTCTTCCAGGAAAAAGAATATCATTACTTAGAGCAGATGAGTACAGGCTGTGAGCCAAATTGCAGCAGTCAACATGCTTGCTTGAGAAAGGCAATCACTATTTGACCATATTGGCCTAACATAACCAACATTATATCTCCTATTCATTATTTTTAAGATGATGGCAAGTAAAAAAGCACCAAATTCCTAATGGCCACCAACCTTGCTATTTGATGTTGGAGTCTAGGGATTCCAAATGATCATGGCAAGAAATGTTATACTGGTGGTTAAAATCTGGGAAATCTCTTCTTTGATATTCCCCCCATAAAATTATCTTTTGTGGACATTTCAAAATGAGACATGCATGCCAAGAAATCCTGCTAAGCAAAAATAAAAACTGGATGTTACTTCTTGTTCCATTATAGCTTTGTTCTATAACATGAACATGCAATAAATCATAAATGATCTGGAAAAAGGGGTAAACAGTGAGGTGGCAACATTTGCAGACAATACAAAACTACTCGGGATAGTTAAGTCCAAAGCACACTATGAAGAATTACAAAGAGATCTGACAAAACTGGATGAGCGGGCAACAAAATGGCAGATGAAATTCAGTGTTGATAAACACAAAGTAAAGCACATTGGAAAACATAATCACATCTTGTAGAAGATCCCCTGTAGCGGGCAGCACCGGTGGCTCTCACTCTGAGTCAATCTCAGAAGGAGGCCATACCTCCAGGTGCCTACGCCCTTCGGGGAATCCGCATTAAGGGGCTGCCTCCGGCCCTCAGTAGGGTGAGCTCTGGTTCAGACCGCTCCTTTGGGGGAATAGTCTCTTGCCCCACAGGGTGTGCCAGCAGTCTCTGGTCCAGCCCTCAGCCAGGGATGGGCCGGCAGCAGGAAACAGCCCTCAGCAGGACCAGGAAGCAGTCTCTCACCTAGCCACTCGGGAGGGCAGGCAAGCAAGCAAACACAGTCTCACACCCTAGACAAGGCAAGTCAGCAGTCTCAGGCCCGGTCCTTCAGTAGGGCAGGCAGGAAACCCCATACAGGCTCGATCCCTTAGCAGGATGAGCAGTTTATGGCCCGGCCCTTATGCAGGGCACGGCAGGGCAGGATAGGGTAGGCAGTAAGGGATAGCTCCTGGCGCTCAGCCAGCTTCCACCCCAGGTGAGGGAAAGGGGACGCAGGCCCACCCATCTCCACTGCGTCCCAACTCAGGGCCCTGTCAGTAATGGGGTGTCCCATCAACGGGGCTCCAACTGAAACAAGCTGACTCACAGCAAATGTCAGCTCAGCCACACCATAGTCTGCTTCCCTGGGCTTCTTTCTCCCACCCTCTCCCTAGAGTACCTGAGGCTACTCATCTCCCTCTGGGTTACTGGGGTAGAAGGCATGCGGGAGTCCCACGAGTCCCTCGCTGTCAATCAACAGCAGGTCCAGAAACTGTGCAGGGTCCTCTGCAGAGGACAGTTCCTCTAAGTCCTCAGGCCCCCCAGCAGTAGGCAGCTTGAGCAGGCCTTCCTCCAGGTCCCCAGCAGTAGGCAGCTCGGGCAGGCCTGCCTCCAGGTCGTACAGTTCAGGTAGCTTCTCCAGAATCCACAGGGCCCCATGCCATGGGTAAATCCAGCAGCTTCTTCTCTGGGTGGACGTTGGGCACAGCCCTGGGCTCAAGCACCAAGGAAGAGGAATCCTTCTCCCTCAGCCACGGGGCCATGACTTAGCAAGCAGGCCTGGGTTTTAAAGGCCCAGCCCCACCTACCTGTTACTTGCTTCCCTTCAGAGGGAGGCCACACCTCCAGACTAAACATCTATACGTACAAAATGATGGGGTTTAAATTAACTATCATCACTCAAGAAGGAGATCTTGGAGTCCTAGAGGATAGCTCTCTGAATCATCAACTCAATGCGCAGGAGCAGTCAAAAAAGCTAACAGAATGTTAAGAACCATAATGAAAGGAATACATAATAAGAAAGAAAATATCACAATGTCACTATATAAATAAATGATACAACTACACATTGTATGCCAAATGTACTTCGGATCAACACTTTAAAAAAAAAATTAGAATTGGAAAAGGGATACAGGAAAAAAAAATGATTAAAAATATAGAACATATGAGGAGAGATTAAAAAAGTCAGGGACAGTTGATATTAGAAAAAAGATGATTAAGGGGGGCTGCGTTAGAGGTCTATAAAATCATGAATTGAAAGGAAAAAGTAAATATTATATCCCAGCCCACCCTTGCCACATTCTTTGCTACTGCCCCTCTGTCCCTCGTGCGGAGGGGCCATTTTTCCATGCCATCTGACTGATTCGCCAGAGCTCAGATGTGAAAGCTTCTGCTTGAGCCTCCTCGGCTTGTATGAATCCAAACGCTTCAATCCCAAGGAGTGGCCCCCTGCCGAGCTACTCAGCTGCAGTGTGTCGGCCGATAAGAAGGCGATGTCAGGAACCCTCAAGCCAGCCGCGGGGCCGCACTTCAGCCTGGCCTCCTTAGCGCAGTGGGCAGCGCGTCAGTCTCATAATCTGAAGGTCCTGAGTTCGATCCTCAGAGAAGGCAGTTGGTGGCCTTTCTTTAACGACCCTTAAGACTTGTAGCGCCCAGGCCAGTGGCAGCAGGACTCCAACTTTTCCTCGCCTCTACTTGGCATGAGGGGCGGATACACACGTTAGCACTTCGGAACAGCTCACCCACGCAGCTCCCTGGTGGTCTAGTGGTCAGGATATGGCGCTTTCACCGCCGCGGCCTGGGTTCGATTCCCGGTCAGGGAAGGCTTCTGCTTGGCTTGTATGAATCCAAAGGCTACACCCCCAAGGGGTTTTTTTCCTTCTGACTTTTAAGGCTCTCTTCTTGGTCTCCGGCTTTCCGCTCCCACATGCGCCCTTTCACACTCCACTCTCCAGGGGCCTTTCAACGGTCTCTCGCCACTTCCCCGCCCTACCTTGTCTTGCCACACGTTCTTTGCTGCTGCCCCTCTGTCCCTCGTGCGGAGGGGCCATTTTTCCATTCCATCTCGCTGCTTCTCCAGAGCTCAGATGTGTACGCGCTCAGCGAGCCGATTCGACTTCCTTTGACCGTCAGGGAAGGCCATCTCTTGGCTGCCCCTCCTGTGGGATGGGCTGGCGTCCGTATTTCCAGCTAAGAAGGAGGGAGTGGCCCCCTGCCGGGCTACTCAGCTGCAGTGTGTCGGCCGATAAGAAGGCGATGTCAGGAACCCTCAAGCCAGCCGCGGGGCCACACTTCAGCCTGGCCTCCTTAGCGCAGTGGGCAGCGCGTCAGTCTCATAATCTGAAGGTCCTGAGTTCGATCCTCAGAGAAGGCAGTTGGTGGCCTTTCTTTAACGACCCTTAAGACTTGTAGCGCCCAGGCCAGTGGCAGCAGGACTCCAACTTTTCCTCGCCTCTACTTGGCATGAGGGGCGGATACACACGTTAGCACTTCGGCACAGCTCACCCACGCAGCTCCCTGATGGTCTAGTGGTCAGGATATGGCGCTCTCACCGCCGCGGCCTGGGTTCGATTCCCGGTCAGGGAAGGCTTCTGCTTGGCTTGTATGAATCCAAAGGCTTCACCCCCAAGGGGTTTTTTTCCTTCTGACTTTTAAGGCTCTCTTCTTGGTCTCCGGCTTTCCGCTCCCACATGCGCCCTTTCACACTCCACTCTCCAGGGGCCTTTCAACGGTCTCTCGCCACTTCCCCGCCCTACCTTGTCTTGCCACACGTTCTTTGCTGCTGCCCCTCTGTCCCTCGTGCGGAGGGGCCATTTTCCCATTCCATCTCGCTGCTTCTCCAGAGCTCAGATGTGTACGCGCTCAGCGAGCCGATTCGACTTCCTTTGACCGTCAGGGAAGGCCATCTCTTGGCTGCCCCTCCTGTGGGATGGGCTGGCGTCCGTATTTCCAGCTAAGAAGGAGGGAGTGGCCCCCTGCCGGGCTACTCAGCTGCAGTGTGTCGGCCGATAAGAAGGCGATGTCAGGAACCCTCAAGCCAGCCGCGGGGCCGCACTTCAGCCTGGCCTCCTTAGCGCAGTGGGCAGCGCGTCAGTCTCATAATCTGAAGGTCCTGAGTTCGATCCTCAGAGAAGGCAGTTGGTGGCCTTTCTTTAACGACCCTTAAGACTTGTAGCGCCCAGGCCAGTGGCAGCAGGACTCCAACTTTTCCTCGCCTCTACTTGGCATGAGGGGCGGATACACACGTTAGCACTTCGGCACAGCTCACCCACGCAGCTCCCTGATGGTCTAGTGGTCAGGATATGGCGCTTTCACCGCCGCGGCCTGGGTTCGATTCCCGGTCAGGGAAGGCTTCTGCTTGGCTTGTATGAATCCAAAGGCTTCACCCCCAAGGGGTTTTTTTCCTTCTGACTTTTAAGGCTCTCTTCTTGGTCTCCGGCTTTCCGCTCCCACATGCGCCCTTTCACACTCCACTCTCCAGGGGCCTTTCAACGGTCTCTCGCCACTTCCCCGCCCTACCTTGTCTTGCCACACGTTCTTTGCTGCTGCCCCTCTGTCCCTCGTGCGGAGGGGCCATTTTTCCATTCCATCTCGCTGCTTCTCCAGAGCTCAGATGTGTACGCGCTCAGCGAGCCGATTCGACTTCCTTTGACCGTCAGGGAAGGCCATCTCTTGGCTGCCCCTCCTGTGGGATGGGCTGGCGTCCGTATTTCCAGCTAAGAAGGAGGGAGTGGCCCCCTGCCGGGCTACTCAGCTGCAGTGTGTCGGCCGATAAGAAGGCGATGTCAGGAACCCT
The DNA here is from genome assembly GCF_026122565.2 of Emydura macquarii macquarii. Lineage (NCBI taxonomy): Eukaryota > Metazoa > Chordata > Testudines > Chelidae > Emydura > Emydura macquarii. The sequence goes on from NW_027131390.1 coordinate 87,293,847, forward strand.
CAAGCCAGCCGCGGGGCCGCACTTCAGCCTGGCCTCCTTAGCGCAGTGGGCAGCGCGTCAGTCTCATAATCTGAAGGTCCTGAGTTCGATCCTCAGAGAAGGCAGTTGGTGGCCTTTCTTTAACGACCCTTAAGACTTGTAGCGCCCAGGCCAGTGGCAGCAGGACTCCAACTTTTCCTCGCCTCTACTTGGCATGAGGGGCGGATACACACGTTAGCACTTCGGCACAGCTCACCCACGCAGCTCCCTGATGGTCTAGTGGTCAGGATATGGCGCTTTCACCGCCGCGGCCTGGGTTCGATTCCCGGTCAGGGAAGGCTTCTGCTTGGCTTGTATGAATCCAAAGGCTTCATCCCCAAGGGGTTTTTTTCCTTCTGACTTTTAAGGCTTTCTTCTTGGTCTCCGGCTTTCCGCTCCCACATGCGCCCTTTCACACTCCACTCTCCAGGGGCCTTTCAACGGTCTCTCGCCACTTCCCCGCCCTACCTTGTCTTGCCACACGTTCTTTGCTGCTGCCCCTCTGTCCCTCGTGCGGAGGGGCCATTTTTCCATTCCATCTCGCTGCTTCTCCAGAGCTCAGATGTGTACGCGCTCAGCGAGCCGATTCGACTTCCTTTGACCGTCAGGGAAGGCCATCTCTTGGCTGCCCCTCCTGTGGGATGGGCTGGCGTCCGTATTTCCAGCTAAGAAGGAGGGAGTGGCCCCCTGCCGGGCTACTCAGCTGCAGTGTGTCGGCCAATAAGAAGGCGCTGTCAGGAACCCTCAAGCCAGCCGCGGGGCCGCACTTCAGCCTGGCCTCCTTAGCGCAGTGGGCAGCGCGTCAGTCTCATAATCTGAAGGTCCTGAGTTCGATCCTCAGAGAAGGCAGTTGGTGGCCTTTCTTTAACGACCCTTAAGACTTGTAGCGCCCAGGCCAGTGGCAGCAGGACTCCAACTTTTCCTCGCCTCTACTTGGCATGAGGGGCGGATACACACGTTAGCACTTCGGCACAGCTCACCCACGCAGCTCCCTGATGGTCTAGTGGTCAGGATATGGCGCTTTCACCGCCGCGGCCTGGGTTCGATTCCCGGTCAGGGAAGGCTTCTGCTTGGCTTGTATGAATCCAAAGGCTTCACCCCCAAGGGGTTTTTTTCCTTCTGACTTTTAAGGCTCTCTTCTTGGTCTCCGGCTTTCCGCTCCCACATGCGCCCTTTCACACTCCACTCTCCAGGGGCCTTTCAACGGTCTCTCGCCACTTCCCCGCCCTACCTTGTCTTGCCACACGTTCTTTGCTGCTGCCCCTCTGTCCCTCGTGCGGAGGGGCCATTTTTCCATTCCATCTCGCTGCTTCTCCAGAGCTCAGATGTGTACGCGCTCAGCGAGCCGATTCGACTTCCTTTGACCGTCAGGGAAGGCCATCTCTTGGCTGCCCCTCCTGTGGGATGGGCTGGCGTCCGTATTTCCAGCTAAGAAGGAGGGAGTGGCCCCCTGCCGGGCTACTCAGCTGCAGTGTGTCGGCCGATAAGAAGGCGATGTCAGGAACCCTCAAGCCAGCCGCGGGGCTGCACTTCAGCCTGGCCTTCTTAGCGCAGTGGGCAGCGCGTCAGTCTCATAATCTGAAGGTCCTGAGTGCGATCCTCAGAGAAGGCAGTTGGTGGCCTTTCTTTAACGACCCTTAAGACTTGTAGCGCCCAGGCCAGTGGCAGCAGGACTCCAACTTTTCCTCGCCTCTACTTGGCATGAGGGGCGGATACACACGTTAGCACTTCGGCACAGCTCACCCACGCAGCTCCCTGATGGTCTAGTGGTCAGGATATGGCGCTTTCACCGCCGCGGCCTGGGTTCGATTCCCGGTCAGGGAAGGCTTCTGCTTGGCTTGTATGAATCCAAAGGCTTCATCCCCAAGGGGTTTTTTTCCTTCTGACTTTTAAGGCTCTCTTCTTGGTCTCCGGCTTTCCGCTCCCACATGCGCCCTTTCACACTCCACTCTCCAGGGGCCTTTCAACGGTCTCTCGCCACTTCCCCGCCCTACCTTGTCTTGCCACACGTTCTTTGCTGCTGCCCCTCTGTCCCTCGTGCGGAGGGGCCATTTTTCCATTCCATCTCGCTGCTTCTCCAGAGCTCAGATGTGTACGCGCTCAGCGAGCCGATTCGACTTCCTTTGACCGTCAGGGAAGGCCATCTCTTGGCTGCCCCTCCTGTGGGATGGGCTGGCGTCCGTATTTCCAGCTAAGAAGGAGGGAGTGGCCCCCTGCCGGGCTACTCAGCTGCAGTGTGTCGGCCGATAAGAAGGCGATGTCAGAAACCCTCAAGCCAGCCGCGGGGCCACACTTCAGCCTGGCCTCCTTAGCGCAGTGGGCAGCGCGTCAGTCTCATAATCTGAAGGTCCTGAGTTCGATCCTCAGAGAAGGCAGTTGGTGGCCTTTCTTTAACGACCCTTAAGACTTGTAGCGCCCAGGCCAGTGGCAGCAGGACTCCAACTTTTCCTCGCCTCTACTTGGCATGAGGGGCGGATACACACGTTAGCACTTCGGCACAGCTCACCCACGCAGCTCCCTGATGGTCTAGTGGTCAGGATATGGCGCTCTCACCGCCGCGGCCTGGGTTCGATTCCCGGTCAGGGAAGGCTTCTGCTTGGCTTCTATGAATCCAAAGGCTTCACCCCCAAGGGGTTTTTTTCCTTCTGACTTTTAAGGCTCTCTTCTTGGTCTCCGGCTTTCCGCTCCCACATGCGCCCTTTCACACTCCACTCTCCAGGGGCCTTTCAACGGTCTCTCGCCACTTCCCCGCCCTACCTTGTCTTGCCACACGTTCTTTGCTGCTGCCCCTCTGTCCCTCGTGCGGAGGGGCCATTTTTCCATTCCATCTCGCTGCTTCTCCAGAGCTCAGATGTGTACGCGCTCAGCGAGCCGATTCGACTTCCTTTGACCGTCAGGGAAGGCCATCTCTTGGCTGCCCCTCCTGTGGGATGGGCTGGCGTCCGTATTTCCAGCTAAGAAGGAGGGAGTGGCCCCCTGCCGGGCTACTCAGCTGCAGTGTGTCGGCCGATAAGAAGGCGATGTCAGGAACCCTCAAGCCAGCCGCGGGGCCGCACTTCAGCCTGGCCTCCTTAGCGCAGTGGGCAGCGCGTCAGTCTCATAATCTGAAGGTCCTGAGTTCGATCCTCAGAGAAGGCAGTTGGTGGCCTTTCTTTAACGACCCTTAAGACTTGTAGCGCCCAGGCCAGTGGCAGCAGGACTCCAACTTTTCCTCGCCTCTACTTGGCATGAGGGGCGGATACACACGTTAGCACTTCGGCACAGCTCACCCACGCAGCTCCCTGATGGTCTAGTGGTCAGGATATGGCGCTCTCACCGCCGCGGCCTGGGTTCGATTCCCGGTCAGGGAAGGCTTCTGCTTGGCTTCTATGAATCCAAAGGCTTCATCCCCAAGGGGTTTTTTTCCTTCTGACTTTTAAGGCTCTCTTCTTGGTCTCCGGCTTTCCGCTCCCACATGCGCCCTTTCACACTCCACTCTCCAGGGGCCTTTCAACGGTCTCTCGCCACTTCCCCGCCCTACCTTGTCTTGCCACACGTTCTTTGCTGCTGCCCCTCTGTCCCTCGTGCGGAGGGGCCATTTTTCCATTCCATCTCGCTGCTTCTCCAGAGCTCAGATGTGTACGCGCTCAGCGAGCCGATTCGACTTCCTTTGACCGTCAGGGAAGGCCATCTCTTGGCTGCCCCTCCTGTGGGATGGGCTGGCGTCCGTATTTCCAGCTAAGAAGGAGGGAGTGGCCCCCTGCCGGGCTACTCAGCTGCAGTGTGTCGGCCGATAAGAAGGCGATGTCAGGAACCCTCAAGCCAGCCGCGGGGCCGCACTTCAGCCTGGCCTCCTTAGCGCAGTGGGCAGCGCGTCAGTCTCATAATCTGAAGGTCCTGAGTGCGATCCTCAGAGAAGGCAGTTGGTGGCCTTTCTTTAACGACCCTTAAGACTTGTAGCGCCCAGGCCAGTGGCAGCAGGACTCCAACTTTTCCTCGCCTCTACTTGGCATGAGGGGCGGATACACACGTTAGCACTTCGGCACAGCTCACCCACGCAGCTCCCTGATGGTCTAGTGGTCAGGATATGGCGCTCTCACCGCCGCGGCCTGGGTTCGATTCCCGGTCAGGGAAGGCTTCTGCTTGGCTTGTATGAATCCAAAGGCTTCACCCCCAAGGGGTTTTTTTCCTTCTGACTTTTAAGGCTCTCTTCTTGGTCTCCGGCTTTCCGCTCCCACATGCGCCCTTTCACACTCCACTCTCCAGGGGCCTTTCAACGGTCTCTCGCCACCCCGCCCTACCTTGTCTTGCCACACGTTCTTTGCTGCTGCCCCTCTGTCCCTCGTGCGGAGGGGCCATTTTTCCATTCCATCTCGCTGCTTCTCCAGAGCTCAGATGTGTACGCGCTCAGCGAGCCGATTCGACTTCCTTTGACCGTCAGGGAAGGCCATCTCTTGGCTGCCCCTCCTGTGGGATGGGCTGGCGTCCGTATTTCCAGCTAAGAAGGAGGGAGTGGCCCCCTGCCGGGCTACTCAGCTGCAGTGTGTCGGCCGATAAGAAGGCGATGTCAGGAACCCTCAAGCCAGCCGCGGGGCCGCACTTCAGCCTGGCCTCCTTAGCGCAGTGGGCAGCGCGTCAGTCTCATAATCTGAAGGTCCTGAGTTCGATCCTCAGAGAAGGCAGTTGGTGGCCTTTCTTTAACGACCCTTAAGACTTGTAGCGCCCAGGCCAGTGGCAGCAGGACTCCAACTTTTCCTCGCCTCTACTTGGCATGAGGGGCGGATACACACGTTAGCACTTCGGCACAGCTCACCCACGCAGCTCCCTGATGGTCTAGTGGTCAGGATATGGCGCTTTCACCGCCGCGGCCTGGGTTCGATTCCTGGTCAGGGAAGGCTTCTGCTTGGCTTGTATGAATCCAAAGGCTTCATCCCCAAGGGGTTTTTTTCCTTCTGACTTTTAAGGCTCTCTTCTTGGTCTCCGGCTTTCCGCTCCCACATGCGCCCTTTCACACTCCACTCTCCAGGGGCCTTTCAACGGTCTCTCGCCACTTCCCCGCCCTACCTTGTCTTGCCACACGTTCTTTGCTGCTGCCCCTCTGTCCCTCGTGCGGAGGGGCCATTTTTCCATTCCATCTCGCTGCTTCTCCAGAGCTCAGATGTGTACGCGCTCAGCGAGCCGATTCGACTTCCTTTGACCGTCAGGGAAGGCCATCTCTTGGCTGCCCCTCCTGTGGGATGGGCTGGCGTCCGTATTTCCAGCTAAGAAGGAGGGAGTGGCCCCCTGCCGGGCTACTCAGCTGCAGTGTGTCGGCCGATAAGAAGGCGATGTCAGGAACCCTCAAGCCAGCCGCGGGGCCGCACTTCAGCCTGGCCTCCTTAGCGCAGTGGGCAGCGCGTCAGTCTCATAATCTGAAGGTCCTGAGTTCGATCCTCAGAGAAGGCAGTTGGTGGCCTTTCTTTAACGACCCTTAAGACTTGTAGCGCCCAGGCCAGTGGCAGCAGGACTCCAACTTTTCCTCGCCTCTACTTGGCATGAGGGGCGGATACACACGTTAGCACTTCGGCACAGCTCACCCACGCAGCTCCCTGATGGTCTAGTGGTCAGGATATGGCGCTTTCACCGCCGCGGCCTGGGTTCGATTCCCGGTCAGGGAAGGCTTCTGCTTGGCTTGTATGAATCCAAAGGCTTCACCCCCAAGGGGTTTTTTTCCTTCTGACTTTTAAGGCTCTCTTCTTGGTCTCCGGCTTTCCGCTCCCACATGCGCCCTTTCACACTCCACTCTCCAGGGGCCTTTCAACGGTCTCTCGCCACTTCCCCGCCCTACCTTGTCTTGCCACACGTTCTTTGCTGCTGCCCCTCTGTCCCTCGTGCGGAGGGGCCATTTTTCCATTCCATCTCGCTGCTTCTCCAGAGCTCAGATGTGTACGCGCTCAGCGAGCCGATTCGACTTCCTTTGACCGTCAGGGAAGGCCATCTCTTGGCTGCCCCTCCTGTGGGATGGGCTGGCGTCCGTATTTCCAGCTAAGAAGGAGGGAGTGGCCCCCTGCCGGGCTACTCAGCTGCAGTGTGTCGGCCGATAAGAAGGCGATGTCAGGAACCCTCAAGCCAGCCGCGGGGCCGCACTTCAGCCTGGCCTCCTTAGCGCAGTGGGCAGCGCGTCAGTCTCATAATCTGAAGGTCCTGAGTTCGATCCTCAGAGAAGGCAGTTGGTGGCCTTTCTTTAACGACCCTTAAGACTTGTAGCGCCCAGGCCAGTGGCAGCAGGACTCCAACTTTTCCTCGCCTCTACTTGGCATGAGGGGCGGATACACACGTTAGCACTTCGGCACAGCTCACCCACGCAGCTCCCTGATGGTCTAGTGGTCAGGATATGGCGCTCTCACCGCCGCGGCCTGGGTTCGATTCCCGGTCAGGGAAGGCTTCTGCTTGGCTTCTATGAATCCAAAGGCTTCACCCCCAAGGGGTTTTTTTCCTTCTGACTTTTAAGGCTCTCTTCTTGGTCTCCGGCTTTCCGCTCCCACATGCGCCCTTTCACACTCCACTCTCCAGGGGCCTTTCAACGGTCTCTCGCCACTTCCCCGCCCTACCTTGTCTTGCCACACGTTCTTTGCTGCTGCCCCTCTGTCCCTCGTGCGGAGGGGCCATTTTTCCATTCCATCTCGCTGCTTCTCCAGAGCTCAGATGTGTACGCGCTCAGCGAGCCGATTCGACTTCCTTTGACCGTCAGGGAAGGCCATCTCTTGGCTGCCCCTCCTGTGGGATGGGCTGGCGTCCGTATTTCCAGCTAAGAAGGAGGGAGTGGCCCCCTGCCGGGCTACTCAGCTGCAGTGTGTCGGCCGATAAGAAGGCGATGTCAGGAACCCTCAAGCCAGCCGCGGGGCCGCACTTCAGCCTGGCCTCCTTAGCGCAGTGGGCAGCGCGTCAGTCTCATAATCTGAAGGTCCTGAGTTCGATCCTCAGAGAAGGCAGTTGGTGGCCTTTCTTTAACGACCCTTAAGACTTGTAGCGCCCAGGCCAGTGGCAGCAGGACTCCAACTTTTCCTCGCCTCTACTTGGCATGAGGGGCGGATACACACGTTAGCACTTCGGCACAGCTCACCCACGCAGCTCCCTGATGGTCTAGTGGTCAGGATATGGCGCTCTCACCGCCGCGGCCTGGGTTCGATTCCCGGTCAGGGAAGGCTTCTGCTTGGCTTCTATGAATCCAAAGGCTTCATCCCCAAGGGGTTTTTTTCCTTCTGACTTTTAAGGCTCTCTTCTTGGTCTCCGGCTTTCCGCTCCCACATGCGCCCTTTCACACTCCACTCTCCAGGGGCCTTTCAACGGTCTCTCGCCACTTCCCCGCCCTACCTTGTCTTGCCACACGTTCTTTGCTGCTGCCCCTCTGTCCCTCGTGCGGAGGGGCCATTTTTCCATTCCATCTCGCTGCTTCTCCAGAGCTCAGATGTGTACGCGCTCAGCGAGCCGATTCGACTTCCTTTGACCGTCAGGGAAGGCCATCTCTTGGCTGCCCCTCCTGTGGGATGGGCTGGCGTCCGTATTTCCAGCTAAGAAGGAGGGAGTGGCCCCCTGCCGGGCTACTCAGCTGCAGTGTGTCGGCCGATAAGAAGGCGATGTCAGGAACCCTCAAGCCAGCCGCGGGGCCGCACTTCAGCCTGGCCTCCTTAGCGCAGTGGGCAGCGCGTCAGTCTCATAATCTGAAGGTCCTGAGTTCGATCCTCAGAGAAGGCAGTTGGTGGCCTTTCTTTAACGACCCTTAAGACTTGTAGCGCCCAGGCCAGTGGCAGCAGGACTCCAACTTTTCCTCGCCTCTACTTGGCATGAGGGGCGGATACACACGTTAGCACTTCGGCACAGCTCACCCACGCAGCTCCCTGATGGTCTAGTGGTCAGGATATGGCGCTCTCACCGCCGCGGCCTGGGTTCGATTCCCGGTCAGGGAAGGCTTCTGCTTGGCTTGTATGAATCCAAAGGCTTCACCCCCAAGGGGTTTTTTTCCTTCTGACTTTTAAGGCTCTCTTCTTGGTCTCCGGCTTTCCGCTCCCACATGCGCCCTTTCACACTCCACTCTCCAGGGGCCTTTCAACGGTCTCTCGCCACTTCCCCGCCCTACCTTGTCTTGCCACACGTTCTTTGCTGCTGCCCCTCTGTCCCTCGTGCGGAGGGGCCATTTTTCCATTCCATCTCGCTGCTTCTCCAGAGCTCAGATGTGTACGCGCTCAGCGAGCCGATTCGACTTCCTTTGACCGTCAGGGAAGGCCATCTCTTGGCTGCCCCTCCTGTGGGATGGGCTGGCGTCCGTATTTCCAGCTAAGAAGGAGGGAGTGGCCCCCTGCCGGGCTACTCAGCTGCAGTGTGTCGGCCGATAAGAAGGCGATGTCAGGAACCCTCAAGCCAGCCGCGGGGCCGCACTTCAGCCTGGCCTCCTTAGCGCAGTGGGCAGCGCGTCAGTCTCATAATCTGAAGGTCCTGAGTTCGATCCTCAGAGAAGGCAGTTGGTGGCCTTTCTTTAACGACCCTTAAGACTTGTAGCGCCCAGGCCAGTGGCAGCAGGACTCCAACTTTTCCTCGCCTCTACTTGGCATGAGGGGCGGATACACACGTTAGCACTTCGGCACAGCTCACCCACGCAGCTCCCTGATGGTCTAGTGGTCAGGATATGGCGCTTTCACCGCCGCGGCCTGGGTTCGATTCCTGGTCAGGGAAGGCTTCTGCTTGGCTTGTATGAATCCAAAGGCTTCATCCCCAAGGGGTTTTTTTCCTTCTGACTTTTAAGGCTCTCTTCTTGGTCTCCGGCTTTCCGCTCCCACATGCGCCCTTTCACACTCCACTCTCCAGGGGCCTTTCAACGGTCTCTCGCCACTTCCCCGCCCTACCTTGTCTTGCCACACGTTCTTTGCTGCTGCCCCTCTGTCCCTCGTGCGGAGGGGCCATTTTTCCATTCCATCTCGCTGCTTCTCCAGAGCTCAGATGTGTACGCGCTCAGCGAGCCGATTCGACTTCCTTTGACCGTCAGGGAAGGCCATCTCTTGGCTGCCCCTCCTGTGGGATGGGCTGGCGTCCGTATTTCCAGCTAAGAAGGAGGGAGTGGCCCCCTGCCGGGCTACTCAGCTGCAGTGTGTCGGCCGATAAGAAGGCGATGTCAGGAACCCTCAAGCCAGCCGCGGGGCCGCACTTCAGCCTGGCCTCCTTAGCGCAGTGGGCAGCGCGTCAGTCTCATAATCTGAAGGTCCTGAGTTCGATCCTCAGAGAAGGCAGTTGGTGGCCTTTCTTTAACGACCCTTAAGACTTGTAGCGCCCAGGCCAGTGGCAGCAGGACTCCAACTTTTCCTCGCCTCTACTTGGCATGAGGGGCGGATACACACGTTAGCACTTCGGCACAGCTCACCCACGCAGCTCCCTGATGGTCTAGTGGTCAGGATATGGCGCTTTCACCGCCGCGGCCTGGGTTCGATTCCCGGTCAGGGAAGGCTTCTGCTTGGCTTCTATGAATCCAAAGGCTTCACCCCCAAGGGGTTTTTTTCCTTCTGACTTTTAAGGCTCTCTTCTTGGTCTCCGGCTTTCCGCTCCCACATGCGCCCTTTCACACTCCACTCTCCAGGGGCCTTTCAACGGTCTCTCGCCACTTCCCCGCCCTACCTTGTCTTGCCACACGTTCTTTGCTGCTGCCCCTCTGTCCCTCGTGCGGAGGGGCCATTTTTCCATTCCATCTCGCTGCTTCTCCAGAGCTCAGATGTGTACGCGCTCAGCGAGCCGATTCGACTTCCTTTGACCGTCAGGGAAGGCCATCTCTTGGCTGCCCCTCCTGTGGGATGGGCTGGCGTCCGTATTTCCAGCTAAGAAGGAGGGAGTGGCCCCCTGCCGGGCTACTCAGCTGCAGTGTGTCGGCCGATAAGAAGGCGATGTCAGGAACCCTCAAGCCAGCCGCGGGGCCGCACTTCAGCCTGGCCTCCTTAGCGCAGTGGGCAGCGCGTCAGTCTCATAATCTGAAGGTCCTGAGTTCGATCCTCAGAGAAGGCAGTTGGTGGCCTTTCTTTAACGACCCTTAAGACTTGTAGCGCCCAGGCCAGTGGCAGCAGGACTCCAACTTTTCCTCGCCTCTACTTGGCATGAGGGGCGGATACACACGTTAGCACTTCGGCACAGCTCACCCACGCAGCTCCCTGATGGTCTAGTGGTCAGGATATGGCGCTCTCACCGCCGCGGCCTGGGTTCGATTCCCGGTCAGGGAAGGCTTCTGCTTGGCTTCTATGAATCCAAAGGCTTCACCCCCAAGGGGTTTTTTTCCTTCTGACTTTTAAGGCTCTCTTCTTGGTCTCCGGCTTTCCGCTCCCACATGCGCCCTTTCACACTCCACTCTCCAGGGGCCTTTCAACGGTCTCTCGCCACTTCCCCGCCCTACCTTGTCTTGCCACACGTTCTTTGCTGCTGCCCCTCTGTCCCTCGTGCGGAGGGGCCATTTTTCCATTCCATCTCGCTGCTTCTCCAGAGCTCAGATGTGTACGCGCTCAGCGAGCCGATTCGACTTCCTTTGACCGTCAGGGAAGGCCATCTCTTGGCTGCCCCTCCTGTGGGATGGGCTGGCGTCCGTATTTCCAGCTAAGAAGGAGGGAGTGGCCCCCTGCCGGGCTACTCAGCTGCAGTGTGTCGGCCGATAAGAAGGCGATGTCAGGAACCCTCAAGCCAGCCGCGGGGCCGCACTTCAGCCTGGCCTCCTTAGCGCAGTGGGCAGCGCGTCAGTCTCATAATCTGAAGGTCCTGAGTTCGATCCTCAGAGAAGGCAGTTGGTGGCCTTTCTTTAACGACCCTTAAGACTTGTAGCGCCCAGGCCAGTGGCAGCAGGACTCCAACTTTTCCTCGCCTCTACTTGGCATGAGGGGCGGATACACACGTTAGCACTTCGGCACAGCTCACCCACGCAGCTCCCTGATGGTCTAGTGGTCAGGATATGGCGCTTTCACCGCCGCGGCCTGGGTTCGATTCCCGGTCAGGGAAGGCTTCTGCTTGGCTTCTATGAATCCAAAGGCTTCACCCCCAAGGGGTTTTTTTCCTTCTGACTTTTAAGGCTCTCTTCTTGGTCTCCGGCTTTCCGCTCCCACATGCGCCCTTTCACACTCCACTCTCCAGGGGCCTTTCAACGGTCTCTCGCCACTTCCCCGCCCTACCTTGTCTTGCCACACGTTCTTTGCTGCTGCCCCTCTGTCCCTCGTGCGGAGGGGCCATTTTTCCATTCCATCTCGCTGCTTCTCCAGAGCTCAGATGTGTACGCGCTCAGCGAGCCGATTCGACTTCCTTTGACCGTCAGGGAAGGCCATCTCTTGGCTGCCCCTCCTGTGGGATGGGCTGGCGTCCGTATTTCCAGCTAAGAAGGAGGGAGTGGCCCCCTGCCGGGCTACTCAGCTGCAGTGTGTCGGCCGATAAGAAGGCGATGTCAGGAACCCTCAAGCCAGCCGCGGGGCCGCACTTCAGCCTGGCCTCCTTAGCGCAGTGGGCAGCGCGTCAGTCTCATAATCTGAAGGTCCTGAGTTCGATCCTCAGAGAAGGCAGTTGGTGGCCTTTCTTTAACGACCCTTAAGACTTGTAGCGCCCAGGCCAGTGGCAGCAGGACTCCAACTTTTCCTCGCCTCTACTTGGCATGAGGGGCGGATACACACGTTAGCACTTCGGCACAGCTCACCCACGCAGCTCCCTGATGGTCTAGTGGTCAGGATATGGCGCTCTCACCGCCGCGGCCTGGGTTCGATTCCCGGTCAGGGAAGGCTTCTGCTTGGCTTCTATGAATCCAAAGGCTTCACCCCCAAGGGGTTTTTTTCCTTCTGACTTTTAAGGCTCTCTTCTTGGTCTCCGGCTTTCCGCTCCCACATGCGCCCTTTCACACTCCACTCTCCAGGGGCCTTTCAACGGTCTCTCGCCACTTCCCCGCCCTACCTTGTCTTGCCACACGTTCTTTGCTGCTGCCCCTCTGTCCCTCGTGCGGAGGGGCCATTTTTCCATTCCATCTCGCTGCTTCTCCAGAGCTCAGATGTGTACGCGCTCAGCGAGCCGATTCGACTTCCTTTGACCGTCAGGGAAGGCCATCTCTTGGCTGCCCCTCCTGTGGGATGGGCTGGCGTCCGTATTTCCAGCTAAGAAGGAGGGAGTGGCCCCCTGCCGGGCTACTCAGCTGCAGTGTGTCGGCCGATAAGAAGGCGATGTCAGGAACCCTCAAGCCAGCCGCGGGGCCGCACTTCAGCCTGGCCTCCTTAGCGCAGTGGGCAGCGCGTCAGTCTCATAATCTGAAGGTCCTGAGTTCGATCCTCAGAGAAGGCAGTTGGTGGCCTTTCTTTAACGACCCTTAAGACTTGTAGCGCCCAGGCCAGTGGCAGCAGGACTCCAACTTTTCCTCGCCTCTACTTGGCATGAGGGGCGGATACACACGTTAGCACTTCGGCACAGCTCACCCACGCAGCTCCCTGATGGTCTAGTGGTCAGGATATGGCGCTTTCACCGCCGCGGCCTGGGTTCGATTCCCGGTCAGGGAAGGCTTCTGCTTGGCTTGTATGAATCCAAAGGCTTCACCCCCAAGGGGTTTTTTTCCTTCTGACTTTTAAGGCTCTCTTCTTGGTCTCCGGCTTTCCGCTCCCACATGCGCCCTTTCACACTCCACTCTCCAGGGGCCTTTCAACGGTCTCTCGCCACTTCCCCGCCCTACCTTGTCTTGCCACACGTTCTTTGCTGCTGCCCCTCTGTCCCTCGTGCGGAGGGGCCATTTTTCCATTCCATCTCGCTGCTTCTCCAGAGCTCAGATGTGTACGCGCTCAGCGAGCCGATTCGACTTCCTTTGACCGTCAGGGAAGGCCATCTCTTGGCTGCCCCTCCTGTGGGATGGGCTGGCGTCCGTATTTCCAGCTAAGAAGGAGGGAGTGGCCCCCTGCCGGGCTACTCAGCTGCAGTGTGTCGGCCGATAAGAAGGCGATGTCAGGAACCCTCAAGCCAGCCGCGGGGCCGCACTTCAGCCTGGCCTCCTTAGCGCAGTGGGCAGCGCGTCAGTCTCATAATCTGAAGGTCCTGAGTTCGATCCTCAGAGAAGGCAGTTGGTGGCCTTTCTTTAACGACCCTTAAGACTTGTAGCGCCCAGGCCAGTGGCAGCAGGACTCCAACTTTTCCTCGCCTCTACTTGGCATGAGGGGCGGATACACACGTTAGCACTTCGGCACAGCTCACCCACGCAGCTCCCTGATGGTCTAGTGGTCAGGATATGGCGCTCTCACCGCCGCGGCCTGGGTTCGATTCCCGGTCAGGGAAGGCTTCTGCTTGGCTTCTATGAATCCAAAGGCTTCACCCCCAAGGGGTTTTTTTCCTTCTGACTTTTAAGGCTCTCTTCTTGGTCTCCGGCTTTCCGCTCCCACATGCGCCCTTTCACACTCCACTCTCCAGGGGCCTTTCAACGGTCTCTCGCCACTTCCCCGCCCTACCTTGTCTTGCCACACGTTCTTTGCTGCTGCCCCTCTGTCCCTCGTGCGGAGGGGCCATTTTTCCATTCCATCTCGCTGCTTCTCCAGAGCTCAGATGTGTACGCGCTCAGCGAGCCGATTCGACTTCCTTTGACCGTCAGGGAAGGCCATCTCTTGGCTGCCCCTCCTGTGGGATGGGCTGGCGTCCGTATTTCCAGCTAAGAAGGAGGGAGTGGCCCCCTGCCGGGCTACTCAGCTGCAGTGTGTCGGCCGATAAGAAGGCGATGTCAGGAACCCTCAAGCCAGCCGCGGGGCCGCACTTCAGCCTGGCCTCCTTAGCGCAGTGGGCAGCGCGTCAGTCTCATAATCTGAAGGTCCTGAGTTCGATCCTCAGAGAAGGCAGTTGGTGGCCTTTCTTTAACGACCCTTAAGACTTGTAGCGCCCAGGCCAGTGGCAGCAGGACTCCAACTTTTCCTCGCCTCTACTTGGCATGAGGGGCGGATACACACGTTAGCACTTCGGCACAGCTCACCCACGCAGCTCCCTGATGGTCTAGTGGTCAGGATATGGCGCTCTCACCGCCGCGGCCTGGGTTCGATTCCCGGTCAGGGAAGGCTTCTGCTTGGCTTCTATGAATCCAAAGGCTTCACCCCCAAGGGGTTTTTTTCCTTCTGACTTTTAAGGCTCTCTTCTTGGTCTCCGGCTTTCCGCTCCCACATGCGCCCTTTCACACTCCACTCTCCAGGGGCCTTTCAACGGTCTCTCGCCACTTCCCCGCCCTACCTTGTCTTGCCACACGTTCTTTGCTGCTGCCCCTCTGTCCCTCGTGCGGAGGGGCCATTTTTCCATTCCATCTCGCTGCTTCTCCAGAGCTCAGATGTGTACGCGCTCAGCGAGCCGATTCGACTTCCTTTGACCGTCAGGGAAGGCCATCTCTTGGCTGCCCCTCCTGTGGGATGGGCTGGCGTCCGTATTTCCAGCTAAGAAGGAGGGAGTGGCCCCCTGCCGGGCTACTCAGCTGCAGTGTGTCGGCCGATAAGAAGGCGATGTCAGGAACCCTCAAGCCAGCCGCGGGGCCGCACTTCAGCCTGGCCTCCTTAGCGCAGTGGGCAGCGCGTCAGTCTCATAATCTGAAGGTCCTGAGTTCGATCCTCAGAGAAGGCAGTTGGTGGCCTTTCTTTAACGACCCTTAAGACTTGTAGCGCCCAGGCCAGTGGCAGCAGGACTCCAACTTTTCCTCGCCTCTACTTGGCATGAGGGGCGGATACACACGTTAGCACTTCGGCACAGCTCACCCACGCAGCTCCCTGATGGTCTAGTGGTCAGGATATGGCGCTCTCACCGCCGCGGCCTGGGTTCGATTCCCGGTCAGGGAAGGCTTCTGCTTGGCTTCTATGAATCCAAAGGCTTCACCCCCAAGGGGTTTTTTTCCTTCTGACTTTTAAGGCTCTCTTCTTGGTCTCCGGCTTTCCGCTCCCACATGCGCCCTTTCACACTCCACTCTCCAGGGGCCTTTCAACGGTCTCTCGCCACTTCCCCGCCCTACCTTGTCTTGCCACACGTTCTTTGCTGCTGCCCCTCTGTCCCTCGTGCGGAGGGGCCATTTTTCCATTCCATCTCGCTGCTTCTCCAGAGCTCAGATGTGTACGCGCTCAGCGAGCCGATTCGACTTCCTTTGACCGTCAGGGAAGGCCATCTCTTGGCTGCCCCTCCTGTGGGATGGGCTGGCGTCCGTATTTCCAGCTAAGAAGGAGGGAGTGGCCCCCTGCCGGGCTACTCAGCTGCAGTGTGTCGGCCGATAAGAAGGCGATGTCAGGAACCCTCAAGCCAGCCGCGGGGCCGCACTTCAGCCTGGCCTCCTTAGCGCAGTGGGCAGCGCGTCAGTCTCATAATCTGAAGGTCCTGAGTTCGATCCTCAGAGAAGGCAGTTGGTGGCCTTTCTTTAACGACCCTTAAGACTTGTAGCGCCCAGGCCAGTGGCAGCAGGACTCCAACTTTTCCTCGCCTCTACTTGGCATGAGGGGCGGATACACACGTTAGCACTTCGGCACAGCTCACCCACGCAGCTCCCTGATGGTCTAGTGGTCAGGATATGGCGCTCTCACCGCCGCGGCCTGGGTTCGATTCCCGGTCAGGGAAGGCTTCTGCTTGGCTTCTATGAATCCAAAGGCTTCACCCCCAAGGGGTTTTTTTCCTTCTGACTTTTAAGGCTCTCTTCTTGGTCTCCGGCTTTCCGCTCCCACATGCGCCCTTTCACACTCCACTCTCCAGGGGCCTTTCAACGGTCTCTCGCCACTTCCCCGCCCTACCTTGTCTTGCCACACGTTCTTTGCTGCTGCCCCTCTGTCCCTCGTGCGGAGGGGCCATTTTTCCATTCCATCTCGCTGCTTCTCCAGAGCTCAGATGTGTACGCGCTCAGCGAGCCGATTCGACTTCCTTTGACCGTCAGGGAAGGCCATCTCTTGGCTGCCCCTCCTGTGGGATGGGCTGGCGTCCGTATTTCCAGCTAAGAAGGAGGGAGTGGCCCCCTGCCGGGCTACTCAGCTGCAGTGTGTCGGCCGATAAGAAGGCGATGTCAGGAACCCTCAAGCCAGCCGCGGGGCCGCACTTCAGCCTGGCCTCCTTAGCGCAGTGGGCAGCGCGTCAGTCTCATAATCTGAAGGTCCTGAGTTCGATCCTCAGAGAAGGCAGTTGGTGGCCTTTCTTTAACGACCCTTAAGACTTGTAGCGCCCAGGCCAGTGGCAGCAGGACTCCAACTTTTCCTCGCCTCTACTTGGCATGAGGGGCGGATACACACGTTAGCACTTCGGCACAGCTCACCCACGCAGCTCCCTGATGGTCTAGTGGTCAGGATATGGCGCTCTCACCGCCGCGGCCTGGGTTCGATTCCCGGTCAGGGAAGGCTTCTGCTTGGCTTCTATGAATCCAAAGGCTTCACCCCCAAGGGGTTTTTTTCCTTCTGACTTTTAAGGCTCTCTTCTTGGTCTCCGGCTTTCCGCTCCCACATGCGCCCTTTCACACTCCACTCTCCAGGGGCCTTTCAACGGTCTCTCGCCACTTCCCCGCCCTACCTTGTCTTGCCACACGTTCTTTGCTGCTGCCCCTCTGTCCCTCGTGCGGAGGGGCCATTTTTCCATTCCATCTCGCTGCTTCTCCAGAGCTCAGATGTGTACGCGCTCAGCGAGCCGATTCGACTTCCTTTGACCGTCAGGGAAGGCCATCTCTTGGCTGCCCCTCCTGTGGGATGGGCTGGCGTCCGTATTTCCAGCTAAGAAGGAGGGAGTGGCCCCCTGCCGGGCTACTCAGCTGCAGTGTGTCGGCCGATAAGAAGGCGATGTCAGGAACCCTCAAGCCAGCCGCGGGGCCGCACTTCAGCCTGGCCTCCTTAGCGCAGTGGGCAGCGCGTCAGTCTCATAATCTGAAGGTCCTGAGTTCGATCCTCAGAGAAGGCAGTTGGTGGCCTTTCTTTAACGACCCTTAAGACTTGTAGCGCCCAGGCCAGTGGCAGCAGGACTCCAACTTTTCCTCGCCTCTACTTGGCATGAGGGGCGGATACACACGTTAGCACTTCGGCACAGCTCACCCACGCAGCTCCCTGATGGTCTAGTGGTCAGGATATGGCGCTCTCACCGCCGCGGCCTGGGTTCGATTCCCGGTCAGGGAAGGCTTCTGCTTGGCTTCTATGAATCCAAAGGCTTCACCCCCAAGGGGTTTTTTTCCTTCTGACTTTTAAGGCTCTCTTCTTGGTCTCCGGCTTTCCGCTCCCACATGCGCCCTTTCACACTCCACTCTCCAGGGGCCTTTCAACGGTCTCTCGCCACTTCCCCGCCCTACCTTGTCTTGCCACACGTTCTTTGCTGCTGCCCCTCTGTCCCTCGTGCGGAGGGGCCATTTTTCCATTCCATCTCGCTGCTTCTCCAGAGCTCAGATGTGTACGCGCTCAGCGAGCCGATTCGACTTCCTTTGACCGTCAGGGAAGGCCATCTCTTGGCTGCCCCTCCTGTGGGATGGGCTGGCGTCCGTATTTCCAGCTAAGAAGGAGGGAGTGGCCCCCTGCCGGGCTACTCAGCTGCAGTGTGTCGGCCGATAAGAAGGCGATGTCAGGAACCCTCAAGCCAGCCGCGGGGCCGCACTTCAGCCTGGCCTCCTTAGCGCAGTGGGCAGCGCGTCAGTCTCATAATCTGAAGGTCCTGAGTTCGATCCTCAGAGAAGGCAGTTGGTGGCCTTTCTTTAACGACCCTTAAGACTTGTAGCGCCCAGGCCAGTGGCAGCAGGACTCCAACTTTTCCTCGCCTCTACTTGGCATGAGGGGCGGATACACACGTTAGCACTTCGGCACAGCTCACCCACGCAGCTCCCTGATGGTCTAGTGGTCAGGATATGGCGCTCTCACCGCCGCGGCCTGGGTTCGATTCCCGGTCAGGGAAGGCTTCTGCTTGGCTTCTATGAATCCAAAGGCTTCACCCCCAAGGGGTTTTTTTCCTTCTGACTTTTAAGGCTCTCTTCTTGGTCTCCGGCTTTCCGCTCCCACATGCGCCCTTTCACACTCCACTCTCCAGGGGCCTTTCAACGGTCTCTCGCCACTTCCCCGCCCTACCTTGTCTTGCCACACGTTCTTTGCTGCTGCCCCTCTGTCCCTCGTGCGGAGGGGCCATTTTTCCATTCCATCTCGCTGCTTCTCCAGAGCTCAGATGTGTACGCGCTCAGCGAGCCGATTCGACTTCCTTTGACCGTCAGGGAAGGCCATCTCTTGGCTGCCCCTCCTGTGGGATGGGCTGGCGTCCGTATTTCCAGCTAAGAAGGAGGGAGTGGCCCCCTGCCGGGCTACTCAGCTGCAGTGTGTCGGCCGATAAGAAGGCGATGTCAGGAACCCTCAAGCCAGCCGCGGGGCCGCACTTCAGCCTGGCCTCCTTAGCGCAGTGGGCAGCGCGTCAGTCTCATAATCTGAAGGTCCTGAGTTCGATCCTCAGAGAAGGCAGTTGGTGGCCTTTCTTTAACGACCCTTAAGACTTGTAGCGCCCAGGCCAGTGGCAGCAGGACTCCAACTTTTCCTCGCCTCTACTTGGCATGAGGGGCGGATACACACGTTAGCACTTCGGCACAGCTCACCCACGCAGCTCCCTGATGGTCTAGTGGTCAGGATATGGCGCTCTCACCGCCGCGGCCTGGGTTCGATTCCCGGTCAGGGAAGGCTTCTGCTTGGCTTCTATGAATCCAAAGGCTTCACCCCCAAGGGGTTTTTTTCCTTCTGACTTTTAAGGCTCTCTTCTTGGTCTCCGGCTTTCCGCTCCCACATGCGCCCTTTCACACTCCACTCTCCAGGGGCCTTTCAACGGTCTCTCGCCACTTCCCCGCCCTACCTTGTCTTGCCACACGTTCTTTGCTGCTGCCCCTCTGTCCCTCGTGCGGAGGGGCCATTTTTCCATTCCATCTCGCTGCTTCTCCAGAGCTCAGATGTGTACGCGCTCAGCGAGCCGATTCGACTTCCTTTGACCGTCAGGGAAGGCCATCTCTTGGCTGCCCCTCCTGTGGGATGGGCTGGCGTCCGTATTTCCAGCTAAGAAGGAGGGAGTGGCCCCCTGCCGGGCTACTCAGCTGCAGTGTGTCGGCCGATAAGAAGGCGATGTCAGGAACCCTCAAGCCAGCCGCGGGGCCGCACTTCAGCCTGGCCTCCTTAGCGCAGTGGGCAGCGCGTCAGTCTCATAATCTGAAGGTCCTGAGTTCGATCCTCAGAGAAGGCAGTTGGTGGCCTTTCTTTAACGACCCTTAAGACTTGTAGCGCCCAGGCCAGTGGCAGCAGGACTCCAACTTTTCCTCGCCTCTACTTGGCATGAGGGGCGGATACACACGTTAGCACTTCGGCACAGCTCACCCACGCAGCTCCCTGATGGTCTAGTGGTCAGGATATGGCGCTCTCACCGCCGCGGCCTGGGTTCGATTCCCGGTCAGGGAAGGCTTCTGCTTGGCTTCTATGAATCCAAAGGCTTCACCCCCAAGGGGTTTTTTTCCTTCTGACTTTTAAGGCTCTCTTCTTGGTCTCCGGCTTTCCGCTCCCACATGCGCCCTTTCACACTCCACTCTCCAGGGGCCTTTCAACGGTCTCTCGCCACTTCCCCGCCCTACCTTGTCTTGCCACACGTTCTTTGCTGCTGCCCCTCTGTCCCTCGTGCGGAGGGGCCATTTTTCCATTCCATCTCGCTGCTTCTCCAGAGCTCAGATGTGTACGCGCTCAGCGAGCCGATTCGACTTCCTTTGACCGTCAGGGAAGGCCATCTCTTGGCTGCCCCTCCTGTGGGATGGGCTGGCGTCCGTATTTCCAGCTAAGAAGGAGGGAGTGGCCCCCTGCCGGGCTACTCAGCTGCAGTGTGTCGGCCGATAAGAAGGCGATGTCAGGAACCCTCAAGCCAGCCGCGGGGCCGCACTTCAGCCTGGCCTCCTTAGCGCAGTGGGCAGCGCGTCAGTCTCATAATCTGAAGGTCCTGAGTTCGATCCTCAGAGAAGGCAGTTGGTGGCCTTTCTTTAACGACCCTTAAGACTTGTAGCGCCCAGGCCAGTGGCAGCAGGACTCCAACTTTTCCTCGCCTCTACTTGGCATGAGGGGCGGATACACACGTTAGCACTTCGGCACAGCTCACCCACGCAGCTCCCTGATGGTCTAGTGGTCAGGATATGGCGCTCTCACCGCCGCGGCCTGGGTTCGATTCCCGGTCAGGGAAGGCTTCTGCTTGGCTTCTATGAATCCAAAGGCTTCACCCCCAAGGGGTTTTTTTCCTTCTGACTTTTAAGGCTCTCTTCTTGGTCTCCGGCTTTCCGCTCCCACATGCGCCCTTTCACACTCCACTCTCCAGGGGCCTTTCAACGGTCTCTCGCCACTTCCCCGCCCTACCTTGTCTTGCCACACGTTCTTTGCTGCTGCCCCTCTGTCCCTCGTGCGGAGGGGCCATTTTTCCATTCCATCTCGCTGCTTCTCCAGAGCTCAGATGTGTACGCGCTCAGCGAGCCGATTCGACTTCCTTTGACCGTCAGGGAAGGCCATCTCTTGGCTGCCCCTCCTGTGGGATGGGCTGGCGTCCGTATTTCCAGCTAAGAAGGAGGGAGTGGCCCCCTGCCGGGCTACTCAGCTGCAGTGTGTCGGCCGATAAGAAGGCGATGTCAGGAACCCTCAAGCCAGCCGCGGGGCCGCACTTCAGCCTGGCCTCCTTAGCGCAGTGGGCAGCGCGTCAGTCTCATAATCTGAAGGTCCTGAGTTCGATCCTCAGAGAAGGCAGTTGGTGGCCTTTCTTTAACGACCCTTAAGACTTGTAGCGCCCAGGCCAGTGGCAGCAGGACTCCAACTTTTCCTCGCCTACTACTTGGCATGAGGGGCGGATACACACGTTAGCACTTCGGCACAGCTCACCCACGCAGCTCCCTGATGGTCTAGTGGTCAGGATATGGCGCTCTCACCGCCGCGGCCTGGGTTCGATTCCCGGTCAGGGAAGGCTTCTGCTTGGCTTCTATGAATCCAAAGGCTTCACCCCCAAGGGGTTTTTTTCCTTCTGACTTTTAAGGCTCTCTTCTTGGTCTCCGGCTTTCCGCTCCCACATGCGCCCTTTCACACTCCACTCTCCAGGGGCCTTTCAACGGTCTCTCGCCACTTCCCCGCCCTACCTTGTCTTGCCACACGTTCTTTGCTGCTGCCCCTCTGTCCCTCGTGCGGAGGGGCCATTTTTCCATTCCATCTCGCTGCTTCTCCAGAGCTCAGATGTGTACGCGCTCAGCGAGCCGATTCGACTTCCTTTGACCGTCAGGGAAGGCCATCTCTTGGCTGCCCCTCCTGTGGGATGGGCTGGCGTCCGTATTTCCAGCTAAGAAGGAGGGAGTGGCCCCCTGCCGGGCTACTCAGCTGCAGTGTGTCGGCCGATAAGAAGGCGATGTCAGGAACCCTCAAGCCAGCCGCGGGGCCGCACTTCAGCCTGGCCTCCTTAGCGCAGTGGGCAGCGCGTCAGTCTCATAATCTGAAGGTCCTGAGTTCGATCCTCAGAGAAGGCAGTTGGTGGCCTTTCTTTAACGACCCTTAAGACTTGTAGCGCCCAGGCCAGTGGCAGCAGGACTCCAACTTTTCCTCGCCTCTACTTGGCATGAGGGGCGGATACACACGTTAGCACTTCGGCACAGCTCACCCACGCAGCTCCCTGATGGTCTAGTGGTCAGGATATGGCGCTCTCACCGCCGCGGCCTGGGTTCGATTCCCGGTCAGGGAAGGCTTCTGCTTGGCTTCTATGAATCCAAAGGCTTCACCCCCAAGGGGTTTTTTTCCTTCTGACTTTTAAGGCTCTCTTCTTGGTCTCCGGCTTTCCGCTCCCACATGCGCCCTTTCACACTCCACTCTCCAGGGGCCTTTCAACGGTCTCTCGCCACTTCCCCGCCCTACCTTGTCTTGCCACACGTTCTTTGCTGCTGCCCCTCTGTCCCTCGTGCGGAGGGGCCATTTTTCCATTCCATCTCGCTGCTTCTCCAGAGCTCAGATGTGTACGCGCTCAGCGAGCCGATTCGACTTCCTTTGACCGTCAGGGAAGGCCATCTCTTGGCTGCCCCTCCTGTGGGATGGGCTGGCGTCCGTATTTCCAGCTAAGAAGGAGGGAGTGGCCCCCTGCCGGGCTACTCAGCTGCAGTGTGTCGGCCGATAAGAAGGCGATGTCAGGAACCCTCAAGCCAGCCGCGGGGCCGCACTTCAGCCTGGCCTCCTTAGCGCAGTGGGCAGCGCGTCAGTCTCATAATCTGAAGGTCCTGAGTTCGATCCTCAGAGAAGGCAGTTGGTGGCCTTTCTTTAACGACCCTTAAGACTTGTAGCGCCCAGGCCAGTGGCAGCAGGACTCCAACTTTTCCTCGCCTCTACTTGGCATGAGGGGCGGATACACACGTTAGCACTTCGGCACAGCTCACCCACGCAGCTCCCTGATGGTCTAGTGGTCAGGATATGGCGCTCTCACCGCCGCGGCCTGGGTTCGATTCCCGGTCAGGGAAGGCTTCTGCTTGGCTTCTATGAATCCAAAGGCTTCACCCCCAAGGGGTTTTTTTCCTTCTGACTTTTAAGGCTCTCTTCTTGGTCTCCGGCTTTCCGCTCCCACATGCGCCCTTTCACACTCCACTCTCCAGGGGCCTTTCAACGGTCTCTCGCCACTTCCCCGCCCTACCTTGTCTTGCCACACGTTCTTTGCTGCTGCCCCTCTGTCCCTCGTGCGGAGGGGCCATTTTTCCATTCCATCTCGCTGCTTCTCCAGAGCTCAGATGTGTACGCGCTCAGCGAGCCGATTCGACTTCCTTTGACCGTCAGGGAAGGCCATCTCTTGGCTGCCCCTCCTGTGGGATGGGCTGGCGTCCGTATTTCCAGCTAAGAAGGAGGGAGTGGCCCCCTGCCGGGCTACTCAGCTGCAGTGTGTCGGCCGATAAGAAGGCGATGTCAGGAACCCTCAAGCCAGCCGCGGGGCCGCACTTCAGCCTGGCCTCCTTAGCGCAGTGGGCAGCGCGTCAGTCTCATAATCTGAAGGTCCTGAGTTCGATCCTCAGAGAAGGCAGTTGGTGGCCTTTCTTTAACGACCCTTAAGACTTGTAGCGCCCAGGCCAGTGGCAGCAGGACTCCAACTTTTCCTCGCCTCTACTTGGCATGAGGGGCGGATACACACGTTAGCACTTCGGCACAGCTCACCCACGCAGCTCCCTGATGGTCTAGTGGTCAGGATATGGCGCTCTCACCGCCGCGGCCTGGGTTCGATTCCCGGTCAGGGAAGGCTTCTGCTTGGCTTCTATGAATCCAAAGGCTTCACCCCCAAGGGGTTTTTTTCCTTCTGACTTTTAAGGCTCTCTTCTTGGTCTCCGGCTTTCCGCTCCCACATGCGCCCTTTCACACTCCACTCTCCAGGGGCCTTTCAACGGTCTCTCGCCACTTCCCCGCCCTACCTTGTCTTGCCACACGTTCTTTGCTGCTGCCCCTCTGTCCCTCGTGCGGAGGGGCCATTTTTCCATTCCATCTCGCTGCTTCTCCAGAGCTCAGATGTGTACGCGCTCAGCGAGCCGATTCGACTTCCTTTGACCGTCAGGGAAGGCCATCTCTTGGCTGCCCCTCCTGTGGGATGGGCTGGCGTCCGTATTTCCAGCTAAGAAGGAGGGAGTGGCCCCCTGCCGGGCTACTCAGCTGCAGTGTGTCGGCCGATAAGAAGGCGATGTCAGGAACCCTCAAGCCAGCCGCGGGGCCGCACTTCAGCCTGGCCTCCTTAGCGCAGTGGGCAGCGCGTCAGTCTCATAATCTGAAGGTCCTGAGTTCGATCCTCAGAGAAGGCAGTTGGTGGCCTTTCTTTAACGACCCTTAAGACTTGTAGCGCCCAGGCCAGTGGCAGCAGGACTCCAACTTTTCCTCGCCTCTACTTGGCATGAGGGGCGGATACACACGTTAGCACTTCGGCACAGCTCACCCACGCAGCTCCCTGATGGTCTAGTGGTCAGGATATGGCGCTCTCACCGCCGCGGCCTGGGTTCGATTCCCGGTCAGGGAAGGCTTCTGCTTGGCTTCTATGAATCCAAAGGCTTCACCCCCAAGGGGTTTTTTTCCTTCTGACTTTTAAGGCTCTCTTCTTGGTCTCCGGCTTTCCGCTCCCACATGCGCCCTTTCACACTCCACTCTCCAGGGGCCTTTCAACGGTCTCTCGCCACTTCCCCGCCCTACCTTGTCTTGCCACACGTTCTTTGCTGCTGCCCCTCTGTCCCTCGTGCGGAGGGGCCATTTTTCCATTCCATCTCGCTGCTTCTCCAGAGCTCAGATGTGTACGCGCTCAGCGAGCCGATTCGACTTCCTTTGACCGTCAGGGAAGGCCATCTCTTGGCTGCCCCTCCTGTGGGATGGGCTGGCGTCCGTATTTCCAGCTAAGAAGGAGGGAGTGGCCCCCTGCCGGGCTACTCAGCTGCAGTGTGTCGGCCGATAAGAAGGCGATGTCAGGAACCCTCAAGCCAGCCGCGGGGCCGCACTTCAGCCTGGCCTCCTTAGCGCAGTGGGCAGCGCGTCAGTCTCATAATCTGAAGGTCCTGAGTTCGATCCTCAGAGAAGGCAGTTGGTGGCCTTTCTTTAACGACCCTTAAGACTTGTAGCGCCCAGGCCAGTGGCAGCAGGACTCCAACTTTTCCTCGCCTCTACTTGGCATGAGGGGCGGATACACACGTTAGCACTTCGGCACAGCTCACCCACGCAGCTCCCTGATGGTCTAGTGGTCAGGATATGGCGCTCTCACCGCCGCGGCCTGGGTTCGATTCCCGGTCAGGGAAGGCTTCTGCTTGGCTTCTATGAATCCAAAGGCTTCACCCCCAAGGGGTTTTTTTCCTTCTGACTTTTAAGGCTCTCTTCTTGGTCTCCGGCTTTCCGCTCCCACATGCGCCCTTTCACACTCCACTCTCCAGGGGCCTTTCAACGGTCTCTCGCCACTTCCCCGCCCTACCTTGTCTTGCCACACGTTCTTTGCTGCTGCCCCTCTGTCCCTCGTGCGGAGGGGCCATTTTTCCATTCCATCTCGCTGCTTCTCCAGAGCTCAGATGTGTACGCGCTCAGCGAGCCGATTCGACTTCCTTTGACCGTCAGGGAAGGCCATCTCTTGGCTGCCCCTCCTGTGGGATGGGCTGGCGTCCGTATTTCCAGCTAAGAAGGAGGGAGTGGCCCCCTGCCGGGCTACTCAGCTGCAGTGTGTCGGCCGATAAGAAGGCGATGTCAGGAACCCTCAAGCCAGCCGCGGGGCCGCACTTCAGCCTGGCCTCCTTAGCGCAGTGGGCAGCGCGTCAGTCTCATAATCTGAAGGTCCTGAGTTCGATCCTCAGAGAAGGCAGTTGGTGGCCTTTCTTTAACGACCCTTAAGACTTGTAGCGCCCAGGCCAGTGGCAGCAGGACTCCAACTTTTCCTCGCCTCTACTTGGCATGAGGGGCGGATACACACGTTAGCACTTCGGCACAGCTCACCCACGCAGCTCCCTGATGGTCTAGTGGTCAGGATATGGCGCTCTCACCGCCGCGGCCTGGGTTCGATTCCCGGTCAGGGAAGGCTTCTGCTTGGCTTCTATGAATCCAAAGGCTTCACCCCCAAGGGGTTTTTTTCCTTCTGACTTTTAAGGCTCTCTTCTTGGTCTCCGGCTTTCCGCTCCCACATGCGCCCTTTCACACTCCACTCTCCAGGGGCCTTTCAACGGTCTCTCGCCACTTCCCCGCCCTACCTTGTCTTGCCACACGTTCTTTGCTGCTGCCCCTCTGTCCCTCGTGCGGAGGGGCCATTTTTCCATTCCATCTCGCTGCTTCTCCAGAGCTCAGATGTGTACGCGCTCAGCGAGCCGATTCGACTTCCTTTGACCGTCAGGGAAGGCCATCTCTTGGCTGCCCCTCCTGTGGGATGGGCTGGCGTCCGTATTTCCAGCTAAGAAGGAGGGAGTGGCCCCCTGCCGGGCTACTCAGCTGCAGTGTGTCGGCCGATAAGAAGGCGATGTCAGGAACCCTCAAGCCAGCCGCGGGGCCGCACTTCAGCCTGGCCTCCTTAGCGCAGTGGGCAGCGCGTCAGTCTCATAATCTGAAGGTCCTGAGTTCGATCCTCAGAGAAGGCAGTTGGTGGCCTTTCTTTAACGACCCTTAAGACTTGTAGCGCCCAGGCCAGTGGCAGCAGGACTCCAACTTTTCCTCGCCTCTACTTGGCATGAGGGGCGGATACACACGTTAGCACTTCGGCACAGCTCACCCACGCAGCTCCCTGATGGTCTAGTGGTCAGGATATGGCGCTCTCACCGCCGCGGCCTGGGTTCGATTCCCGGTCAGGGAAGGCTTCTGCTTGGCTTCTATGAATCCAAAGGCTTCACCCCCAAGGGGTTTTTTTCCTTCTGACTTTTAAGGCTCTCTTCTTGGTCTCCGGCTTTCCGCTCCCACATGCGCCCTTTCACACTCCACTCTCCAGGGGCCTTTCAACGGTCTCTCGCCACTTCCCCGCCCTACCTTGTCTTGCCACACGTTCTTTGCTGCTGCCCCTCTGTCCCTCGTGCGGAGGGGCCATTTTTCCATTCCATCTCGCTGCTTCTCCAGAGCTCAGATGTGTACGCGCTCAGCGAGCCGATTCGACTTCCTTTGACCGTCAGGGAAGGCCATCTCTTGGCTGCCCCTCCTGTGGGATGGGCTGGCGTCCGTATTTCCAGCTAAGAAGGAGGGAGTGGCCCCCTGCCGGGCTACTCAGCTGCAGTGTGTCGGCCGATAAGAAGGCGATGTCAGGAACCCTCAAGCCAGCCGCGGGGCCGCACTTCAGCCTGGCCTCCTTAGCGCAGTGGGCAGCGCGTCAGTCTCATAATCTGAAGGTCCTGAGTTCGATCCTCAGAGAAGGCAGTTGGTGGCCTTTCTTTAACGACCCTTAAGACTTGTAGCGCCCAGGCCAGTGGCAGCAGGACTCCAACTTTTCCTCGCCTCTACTTGGCATGAGGGGCGGATACACACGTTAGCACTTCGGCACAGCTCACCCACGCAGCTCCCTGATGGTCTAGTGGTCAGGATATGGCGCTCTCACCGCCGCGGCCTGGGTTCGATTCCCGGTCAGGGAAGGCTTCTGCTTGGCTTGTATGAATCCAAAGGCTTCACCCCCAAGGGGTTTTTTTCCTTCTGACTTTTAAGGCTCTCTTCTTGGTCTCCGGCTTTCCGCTCCCACATGCGCCCTTTCACACTCCACTCTCCAGGGGCCTTTCAACGGTCTCTCGCCACTTCCCCGCCCTACCTTGTCTTGCCACACGTTCTTTGCTGCTGCCCCTCTGTCCCTCGTGCGGAGGGGCCATTTTTCCATTCCATCTCGCTGCTTCTCCAGAGCTCAGATGTGTACGCGCTCAGCGAGCCGATTCGACTTCCTTTGACCGTCAGGGAAGGCCATCTCTTGGCTGCCCCTCCTGTGGGATGGGCTGGCGTCCGTATTTCCAGCTAAGAAGGAGGGAGTGGCCCCCTGCCGGGCTACTCAGCTGCAGTGTGTCGGCCGATAAGAAGGCGATGTCAGGAACCCTCAAGCCAGCCGCGGGGCCGCACTTCAGCCTGGCCTCCTTAGCGCAGTGGGCAGCGCGTCAGTCTCATAATCTGAAGGTCCTGAGTTCGATCCTCAGAGAAGGCAGTTGGTGGCCTTTCTTTAACGACCCTTAAGACTTGTAGCGCCCAGGCCAGTGGCAGCAGGACTCCAACTTTTCCTCGCCTCTACTTGGCATGAGGGGCGGATACACACGTTAGCACTTCGGCACAGCTCACCCACGCAGCTCCCTGATGGTCTAGTGGTCAGGATATGGCGCTCTCACCGCCGCGGCCTGGGTTCGATTCCCGGTCAGGGAAGGCTTCTGCTTGGCTTCTATGAATCCAAAGGCTTCACCCCCAAGGGGTTTTTTTCCTTCTGACTTTTAAGGCTCTCTTCTTGGTCTCCGGCTTTCCGCTCCCACATGCGCCCTTTCACACTCCACTCTCCAGGGGCCTTTCAACGGTCTCTCGCCACTTCCCCGCCCTACCTTGTCTTGCCACACGTTCTTTGCTGCTGCCCCTCTGTCCCTCGTGCGGAGGGGCCATTTTTCCATTCCATCTCGCTGCTTCTCCAGAGCTCAGATGTGTACACGCTCAGCGAGCCGATTCGACTTCCTTTGACCGTCAGGGAAGGCCATCTCTTGGCTGCCCCTCCTGTGGGATGGGCTGGCGTCCGTATTTCCAGCTAAGAAGGAGGGAGTGGCCCCCTGCCGGGCTACTCAGCTGCAGTGTGTCGGCCGATAAGAAGGCGATGTCAGGAACCCTCAAGCCAGCCGCGGGGCCGCACTTCAGCCTGGCCTCCTTAGCGCAGTGGGCAGCGCGTCAGTCTCATAATCTGAAGGTCCTGAGTTCGATCCTCAGAGAAGGCAGTTGGTGGCCTTTCTTTAACGACCCTTAAGACTTGTAGCGCCCAGGCCAGTGGCAGCAGGACTCCAACTTTTCCTCGCCTCTACTTGGCATGAGGGGCGGATACACACGTTAGCACTTCGGCACAGCTCACCCACGCAGCTCCCTGATGGTCTAGTGGTCAGGATATGGCGCTCTCACCGCCGCGGCCTGGGTTCGATTCCCGGTCAGGGAAGGCTTCTGCTTGGCTTCTATGAATCCAAAGGCTTCACCCCCAAGGGGTTTTTTTCCTTCTGACTTTTAAGGCTCTCTTCTTGGTCTCCGGCTTTCCGCTCCCACATGCGCCCTTTTCACTCTCCAGGGGCCTTTCAACGGTCTCTCGCCACTCCAGGGGCCTTTCACCTTGTCTTGCCACACGTTCTAAGAAGGAGGGAGTGGCCCCCCGCCCCACCTTGTCTTGCCACACGTTCTTTGCTGCTGCCCCTCGTGCGTGTCCCTCATAGAAGGCAGTGTGTGGCTTTTGTTATGGCCATTACAAATTGTAGTGATCCTTGCCAACGGGAGCTGGGGTCCAATTTTTCCCAGCTCTAGTAGGTATCGTGAGCAGACACACGTTCAGGCATCTTGTCATAGACATTTCAGGCATCTGCTTGATGATTTAGTGGTCAGGATGAGCAGAGGCGATCAGTATATGAACCCCGGTCTGAAGGTGCTCGCATGCAGGAGATGCACCGTTGCATCTTTTCTTACGCTCACGAGTGAGATATAAGCTTTTATGACCCTGGCCTGTGTAAAATGGTGACAGAATTTACAATTTTTTCCCTAGTCACCTGGAGTGATCCGCTTAAAAAAAAAAAAAACAAACACCGAGACCCTTTTCCCCACACCTCAGCCGAACTCACCATGTTTAAGGCAGTCGCTGAGCTGTGTGCTTGCCAAAGGACAGTGAGAAACGGATTGATGTTTAAAAAGAGGTGTAGTTTACGATAATGATTTGCTACTGTGAGTGCACTAACAATCATGTTTCTGTTTCTTGTACTTCTGCAAATGTGGCCTCCATCAGATAGAATGTGACAACAGCGGAGCAAGAAGGACATGTTTCAAGAGATGCTCCAATGCTCAGAGGCTGAAAAAGAAGAACTGAGTGTAGTGAGAGAGACTTTAATTGAAAATTATAAAAATAGACAGGAAAGACAGAAAGCAGACCTAGGAGCGAATTTTAATGGGCCAGGAGTGGATGATAAAAGTGATGGAGGACCAAAGAGAGATGTATAAGTCCCTAATCACGCTCCTTGCAGAATTCATGAATGCTCACCCCTTCCCTGCAGCCAATACAGAATTTCTTGCCATGTTCTCTCCAAACTCCTCCCAAATATTCCTTCCAACTTCCTGGCCTGCCTCAGTACCCTGTTCACTCTATCCCTTTAGACAGTTTCCAAAATAAGAGCTGGACTTATACATGGCTATGAGAGCCTACCCTACACATCACTGTTATCTTCCTTCCCACCAAATGTTTTGTGTGTGGTATGTGACCCATCCGTGCCCAAGGTAGTCAACTGATGATGCCAAGATCAGGGCAGGCTGCAAAAGGAAAGCAGATTCTCCCCACACTGTGACATGTAAGTCCGGCTTCCCACCCAGCCACGAACTGCTTCTGCTTTCCCCACACTGGGTATCAAGAAGCCAGTTCACAAAGGCCCACAGCCCCCTTTACTGCATTTCAGCTCCAGGCTCCCAAATCAGCACTAGGTCCAGTAAAGAGACCAGTTACTAGAACTCTATGCTCTTTACTAAAAAGGTTCCCTCTGACCCGAAAGGGTCAGCCACAGCACCTGATCAATATAAGTTTGGACCTTACGTAGAATGCCATGCTGTCAGTCAATCCTTTAGTATCTAAAACTAGAGGTTTATTGTGAAAAGAAGGAAATAAACCATGAGAGAAGTGTTAAAGGGTTAAAGTAAATCACATATATACAAATGATTAAAAGTCCATATACATCTGGAAGAAATGTGGAGTTGCAGGCTTGTATAGTTCCCTCTGGTTCACATCCAGTACTTGGATGGGTCTAGGTCCTTTGGTTCAGTTGCACGGTGAATTGATCCAGAGGTCGGTGTGTGTCTGCAGACTGGACAGGAGCAAAGACAAAATGGATTCCATGGTCTGATCTTATAAACCCCCTCCCCCGGCTATGCGGCCTGTGGGCAGTCACAAGAACCAAACTGGAGTCCAGAGTCACATGGGCCAATCCTGGTAACTTTTCAGATGCGCCTGGGGTCCAGAGTCACATGGGCCGATCCTGATGATTCTTCAGGTGTGCTTGGGCCCTTTCCATCTGTGAGTGCCTCAATGGGCCATTAAGCAGGCTATTGTTTTGCTTCCTCTCTGTCTGGGGTGTGTCACAGCCAGCCCAAAGTGACATACAGAAATATCAATACATCCATAACTTCCATTTTACATACAATATATGAACATAAGTATTAGTATCCCACTCAGCACGATATACTCTTTCTAACGGTACCTGACATGATGTACCTCACACGCATTATCATGATTCTGCCATACTGATGTCACACAATATGCTGAATGCCTCCCCCCACTCAAGCCAGCCCGCGTGACATGGTGTTAATAGCTATTTAATAAAAACATACTCTCTGAAAGATAATCAATCTTTATTTGTCTCCTACACATGGTGGTTGCTGCTGAAATTAATACACGGTGGTAACTGGATCATTTGCAGACTACAAATCACGGTCAGGAATCATCAACATTTTCATGCAAGATGGCAAGTTAACAAAGCAGAGTGATGAATAGAAAGACATATTACTGGTGTTCATTGCCAACATGGTGCATCAAGGCCTCCTTGATTCGAATAGTCCCACATTGTGTCACTTGAATAGCCCTGATATCTGGCTGCTCAAAATCAGTGGCCAGGCAATCCGCCTCCACGTTCCACCCTGGGGGAAATTTTTCACCCTTAGTCTCACAAATATTATGGAGCACACAGCAGGCGGCTATGACCATGGGAATATCTTCCTCATTTAGGTCTAACCTGCCATAAAGGCAGCACCACTATGCTGTTAATCTGCCAAACGCACATTTTACAGTCATTCTGTACCTGCTTAACCTATTGTTGAAGCACTTATTGCTGCTGTGCAGGTTTCCTGTATAAGACTTCATGAGCCATGGAAACAATGGGTAGGCTGGGTCTCCCAGAATCACTATGGGCATTGCAACATCCCCCACTGGAATCTTTTGGTCTGGAAAGAAAGTCACTGTTTGCAGCTTTATGTACAGGGCAGTGTTCCTGAAGATGTATGCATGATGCACTTTCCCTGACCAACCCGCATTGATGTCAGTGAAACACCCACAGACATCCACAGGTGCCTGCAATACCATAGAGAAATACCCCTTTCTATTGATGTACTCTGTTGCATAATAGTCCAGGTCCAATATTAGGATATTCGTGCCATCTATCACACCACCACAGTTAGCGAATCCCATTGCCGCAAAGCCATCGACTATTTCACGCACATTTCCAAGAGTCAGAGTCCTTCATGGCAGAATGCGACCCTGCATACTTCTGTTAACATAGTCGCAATGCTGGACTTCTGGTCTCCAAACTGATTAACCAACCGGTAACAGTCTGAAGCTGCCAGCTTCCACATGCGATTGCCACGAATTTCTCCACTGAGAGGGCAGCTCTCATTTTGGTGTTCTTGAACTGCAGTGCTGGGTGAACTCCATACACAGTTCCAGGAAGGTGGCTTTCTGCATCTGAACATTCTGCAGCCTCTGTTCTTCATCTCAGACCTGCATAACAATGCAATCCCACCACTCAGTGCTTGTTTCCCAAGCCCAAAAATGACAGTCCACCATATGCTGCTGCTCCATGAATGCCAAAAGTAATGTGGTGTTGTTTCTTTCCATGGCACACAGCAGGTCAGGCACCTCTGATTTCTGTTCAGATTGGGAGTTCATGATATACTGCATGACCTTCCGTGCTTTATTCATAAGTGATCACAACAGTGAAGAGTACTGCAGGAGCCATCCTTTCAGACAGAGATGGCGGGTGCAAAATGAACTGGGTTCGTTGAAAAATGTCGTGAAATGCAGTCAGAAACCTATGGAATGATGGGACAGAAAAAATTGCATCATGGGATGTTGAGCCTACATCCATGATGAACTGTGATGCACTCCGCCTTCCCACAACTCCTAGCTGCAGAAGGTGGTGAGTTGTACAATGGGATAGCCACAGTGCACTGCTCTCACCTTTGCCTGTGTTTTGTCCTGCAGCTGAACTCCACCCTTTTGTGTTCTCAGGCAACATCAACCCTGCAGATGGCAGCAGTTAGTCCTATGGGTGAGTTTTCTTAGCACAGTCAGCAGCGTGTCAGTCTCATAATCTGCAAGTTCTGAGTTTGATCCTCAAAGAAGGCAGAGTGTGTCTTTTGCTATGGCCATTCCCCTTTCTAGCTCCCTCTCACCTTTGATTGCTGAAGTCCAAGATTTTCCCTGCTCTGTTTCAGCTCCTGGGGGCATATGCATACAAGCAGATCCCCATCCCCCTGGATTGCATTCTCCCAGATGGCCTAGTAGTCAAAAAAAATTTTTAACAAAGCCTATGTTTAATTGCCTGCACGGAAGCTTCTTATCTTGGTGCCTTTGCTGGCTCTGATCTTCAGAGGCTAGCTTCTTCATGTGCTGAATGTACATTTTTCTAGCTTTTTGTTTTTGCCTGTGAAGAATACACCCTGTATTTACACCCCACACACTATTGTAATAATCTTTCTACAAGGTATGTCTTGTAAGATATCATTTGAAAACTCATATTTTGCTGGAAGTTATTGTCCTGAAAAATGTGTGGCAACACTGTATGTGAAGTTATATGATTCCACTGTACAGTGTTATTAACATGTTCCAAACCTCACAGCATTGCACAAGCAGAAATAAGAAAACAGGTCTGTCCTAAACAAAGGAATTTGTACTTACCTTAATTTGCAATTAAGCAGTAAACAGCGTCATCAAGCAGGAAGGGAAAGCAAAGGACTCTGAATCAGGTGAAAAATCTAGCAGGGAATATTCTTCCACATAGTCTCTTTGTCTCCTTCTCAGCTTGAAGTGTTTTTTCAAGAGGGGGATTGTAACTATAAAAAGGAGAGGCAAACACCCCACGGCATCCCTTTTTCTCTCCCTGCCCACCTCATTCTCTGCACTTGAGAAGACACAAGGAAACAGCTGTTGGATTCTGGGGGAGGAGTCCTGACCTGAGCGTTTGATCAATAATCTGCAGGAGCATGTGGTGAGAAAGTTTGCTTTGCAACTAAGATAGTTTCTTAAATAGATACTAGAAATCACTTTATCTTTTTTCTTATAACCATTTCTGATTTTAAACTGAGTACAAGTAATGAAGCATGAATCTATCTCTTTGTAGTTATTTTACATAATCCAGTGTGTTTAAATTGAAGTGTATGGTAACTCTATTTAGGATTATAAAACGGTATCTTATTCCCTTAAAGGAATAATGGACAAAGTATTTGTACTGTTCAGGAGAGGACTCGTTGGTACAGAACATACACTTCGGGGGGGAAAGTCCAGGCTTGGACATGTGTTGGGGTCACTCTGCAGTGTAACCAAGACTGGTGAGAGCCAGGGTGTAACTGGCAGGCTGCAGTTACATACAGACAAACAGGGTATGGTCTGCATGCTGGAAAGCTGTTTGTGAGAGCCCAGATGGAAGTTATTTCAGCTTTGCATTGCAAGGCATTGAAAGCTGCAAGATAGGCATGACACAGCCCTCCACTAGTCTGAATTGTACCCTGATGTCACAGTGGCTCATAAAACTAAGGTTTCTGCACAGCTTGTTATTTTACTCATAGACTCATAGACTCTAAGGTCAGAAGGGACCAATATGATCATCTAGTCTGACCTCCTGCACAACACAAGCCACAGAACCTCACCCATCCACTCCTGTAATAGATCCCTGACCTATGACTGAGTTATTAAAGTCCTCAAATCATGGCTTAAAGACCTTAAGGTACAGAGAATACACCAGCAAGTAAGCCATGCCCCAAGCTACAGAGGAAGGTGAAAAACCCCCAGAGCCTTTGCCAATCTGCCCTGGGGGGAAATTTCTTCCTGGCCCCAAATATGGCGATCAGATTTTAAATGAGATTTACACTTTAAGCATTGGTATATCAATGTTAAATGAACCTTAAGTGAGACTTCAGTGAGTCTCAAGTGTGGTGGCTGGACTCAGTCCAAGAGAGATTAGATTGTTGTTTTCTGTTTGCTTATTTTGGATAAGGGAAAAAGAAAAAGTAAAGCATAATATGTGGATGCCAGCAAAAAAAACAAAAAACAACTTCTAAGCTAGAACTGGCTAGGTTGGAAAAAGCAGAAAGCAACCAAAAGTGGCAAGATGATGAAAATCAAAGAGAAAGAAGCTGCCACAAACATGTCATGGAGCTGAAAGAGCAAAGGCCATAGAAACTGAGAAGGAGAGGAAGTATAATATGGACATGATGGCAAAACATGGACATATCCCACAGTCACCATTTAATGACCCCTCAGGTTGGACAAATTGTGCCCTGCATACAAGGAAACAGGCTGTATTAAAGAATATCTTGCCACTTTTGAAAGGCTATGTGAGGGTCATGATATTCCAGAGGACAAGATAGAGCCTTACTGAACTAATCAATCTGCTGCCTTGCTTTACTCTGTCTGTTTTTTTCCATTCACAGACTTCCTGTTCCAGCTTTTCACTCTCTCTGTCACTGTCATTTGCTTTTGAATTGCCACTATCTGCACTGTCTGAGTCAGAGTGGGTAGCCCAAAGATGTCTGACTCAGCCTTCAAGGTAACTAATTCCTTTACAGTCTCAATTATATTTCCCTAATTCCTCCACTCTTGCTTTGAACTGATCTATCTCTTTATCTACTACCTTCTGCTTACAGAGCTGCAGGAATGTCCCAGGGCCAGTGAAGGCTCCAGGCTTCCAGGACCATCACCATGCTCCTGTATAAAATCAGTCGAACTTCTTTCCCAAAACCATTTCCAACTGTTCTTTCTTTCCAGATGTTCTCTCTCCTTCTACATAATTTCTCACTCAACCAGGCTACCAGCATGAGCTCTGAGTCTCAGTAACAGAATGTATCCGTAAATTGACTCAAGAACTACAACACGGGGAAATTCCAGGATCCTGCCCTGCCCCGCCATAATCCTATCTTGCACAACAAACTGTTTGTACCAATCGTCCCCTCCTCTCCACCATTTTTGGCAACTGGCTCATCAAATCTGTTACCCAGAGTTTTCAGAACCCAAAGCAGTGGTAATTTAACTATTTCTCTCCAGGCAGTGTCAGGAATAAATCAATGAGGACGCAGCTTCTCTATCTGAAAAATGATTGGTGTAAACAAGAATACTCTTACCTAAAAGTTCTTTTTATTAGATCTCAAGCACACACATACATATGTACTGTAGCAGTAGATTCAGAGCAACCCAAACATTTATAATTATCAGAGTCTGAGATGGTTTTGAATGATCACCAGCCAGGCTTCCAGGCTTCCTTGGGCTGTTGGGGAGTTTAGGTGTCAGCTCCTTGCCCAAAGGAAAACTCCCTCAAATGCTCCAAGATGTTGACTTTTACTTAATCTTTTATAGCTAACTCCACCTTTTAAGGCTGTCTTGTTTTTCTTTTACAAACCCCTGCTCCCATCCACCCATTCAAACTCCATCCTCCAGGGCCCGCTTTCGAGGGGCCTTTCACCTGTCATCTGCCCCATGGTCGTTCCTCCAGCTCCTCTAAGAATTGTGTGGAAAGGGCATTTTTCCACTGTTTCTCAAGTGATCAGGATTGTACACACTCAAAACCACAGCCTGATTCCTTTCCTACTCAGAGACAGCTTTTTCTTTGCAGTCTCATAAGCAGAACATAATGTGCTCAATCATGAGATAAGGCACAGTAAGTCTTTTGCTATGGTCCTTTTTCCTCTTGGATAATGTCTAGGTGCTAGGTTGCATTGCTTTAACTCCCATGGCCAGGTTTCAATTCCCAGTCAGGGGAGGCTTTTAATTTGCAGCCCCTACTTTGAGTGGGGGCAGGGAGTGGGCATGTGTAGCACTATTAAAGATTGTAGTCAACTTCAACATAACCTAGTGTGCTGTGATGGCCTACAGGAGGGAGATATCACAAGTCATCCCTCTGTTCAGTCCTTCAACTGAGATGAGTTGTTCCAAACTTTGTTGTGCTCTCTTCTGCTAGTGGCCTTTGAGATGAAGCATCTTCTAAAAAGGCATTAAGGCTTGATTTGATAGAGAATCCATCACTATCCCTGAAAATTTGTGCCAATGGTTAATTGTCCTCAATGTTAGAAAATTGTGCCTTATTCTTAATTTGAATGTGTCTGGCTTTAACTTCCAATTATTGGTTCTTGTTGTACCTTTTCCCAACAGGTTAAAGAATCCTGTCACACTGGGTATTTTTCTCCTCATGAAGACATTTATGTACGATAATCACGTTATCTGTCTACCTTCTTTTTGATAAACTAAGCAGATTGAGCTCCTTACGTCTCTCACTGTAAGGCAGTTTTATATGCCGAAGAGTCCTACAATTTTACTCATTTAAAAAAAATCATAACTAATGAAGAGTAATTGTGACACTGTGGTCTGTGAAGCCACTGTAGTCTGCAGAGCATTTCCAGATGGTTAGGAAGTTGCTTCTGTAAAGGTAAGGACACTTCATGTCGCTGTAGCTCAGTCCAGGACTCAGGAGTTCTAGAGGGTATTTTGTTCAACTAAACTAAAAAACGAAACAAAAAAACCCTAAGTAGCCTACTAACATTCTTTGTCACCAAGAAGTGTTTTGGTGTGTATTCAAGCATGAATGAATTGCAGGTAACACCAAAACTGGAGCAATAGAAAATGCAGTGGAGAACTAAACCAGCTGCAAAGTGATATGGAGACATTAGGAACATGGGAAAGTCATGCAACAAGTGAAGATTTGGGTCAAATAAGATGCTAAGTCCTAGTGGTAATAGCCATTATTGGACAAGTCACACATACAGACAGCCCCTGTTCCAAAGTAATTGCAACCTAAGGAGGAGGAAATTAACAGCATAGATATCACATGGAGGAGACACAGTAAAGCAGCCACAGTATTTGCATTAAAATAAGTTTATTTTCATTTTGTCTTCTTAATATTGTCCTGTAATTTTTTCCTTGTAACCAAGAACTATAGGTACCAGATGGAAGGTTTGGAATCTGAATGGTAGTTGGGAAGGGAGCTGTCAGAAGTGGATTTTTATTTTAGCAAGCAATCCACAATATGAAATAGTTCGAGAGCCATTGCCATGGGACATAATCTAGTTCCCACTGAAGACATTGGAAATCCTTATATGGGTTTTGCATCAGGTCCACAGAGGACAACCAAAGTCAAGACAATATGGGCCACTATAATATTTTCTGGATGCTTGGAACTATGGATGCCACTTGTCTTCTTCCAAACGAAAATCAGTCATGGATCCACTCACACAGCCCATAGCAGGACAGAAAATGTCTGACTTTTAAATTTTACATTGCTGTTATAAAACAGCAGTAGCCTGCTGAATTATAACTAATTTCCCAAAGCGTCCAGCTGGCAAGTTTGGTTAAGCTCAGTAAATTTTTGTAGATGGGTCTCCAAATGTCCACCTTCAAAGAGATATTTTATCATGACATCCATCATATTTCTCATCTTTCTATAATGAGATTTTACTTACTACCAGATGCCTGATTCTGTCACACTGTGCCAGACAGAGACAGATTCTAATAACTCACAGGCAATGCATGAGACAGTAAGCCCTTTGTGACGTGCTTCATAACCAGGAGGATTGAAAAGTATGATCCTGCACATTTAAAAAACATTATGACAGTAAGGAACCTGTAGCCGGGAGGGGTTGTCCCGCTCTGAGGAGGACCCAGAGAGGGAGCCAGACCCACCCTGGCTGACAGAGGCCTGCCCCAGGGGAAGCCCTGACCGGAAGCAAGGGGGCGGGTCTAGGCCTTTAAAGGCCCCAGTGGCCCCACCTGACCGGAAACAGGGGGGCGGAGCTAGGCCTTTAAGAGCCAGGCCAGTGAGCTCAGTTGGAGAGAGATGGCCTAAGGGGAAGGACGCGTCTCCTCCTAAGCTCCTAGCTAAGGCTGGGCTGGGGAGCTGTGCTGAGAGGGAGTGGCCGGCCTTAAACCCAGCCTGGGGACCAACAGAGGCCTCCCCCAGGTACCCTACAGCCTGGGAGTTGGAGGAGGGCCCACCAGAGGCCCCCACGGCCTGGGAGCCGGAAGAAGGCCCGTCGGGGCTCCCCGCTGACTACGAGCCTGAGGAGAACCCCCCTGAGACACCCAGGGCCTCGGAGCCGGAAGCGGATCCGCCGGAGCAATACCGAGCCTGGGACCCCGAGAACTTACCGGCCCTGCCCGAGGCCTGGGGGCCACAGGACCTGGAAGAGCTGCCCTCTGAGGATGAGCTGATGGAGTTGCCTGAGCTGCCGCCCATGGACGAGGAGGGCCTAGCAGGCCTACCACACCCCAGCGACCCAGAGGAGGCAGGTACTGGGGGTTTCGGGGAGGAAGCAGCCCAGGGATAACTGCACGTTCGTGGCTGAGTCAGGGGCAACCCGGGCGGCGTGTTGCGGCCGGAGCCCCGCCGACCCAGTGGCAAACGCCGTTGCCACTGCCAGGGCCTTGGACTGGGACGCAGTGGAGACGGGCGGGCCTGCGTCCCTGTCTTCCATGAGAAAGCCTTCCCTGCCGTGCCGTTTCAGAGAGCGGCTTGCTACTTTGCCAGCCCTGCCTGAGGGCCTGGCCTTAGACTCCTTGCCTAGCCAGCCCTGCCTGAGGGCCTGGCCTTAGACTCCTTGCCTTGCCAGCCCTGACTGAGGGCCCGGCGCTAGGCTGCTTGCCCTGAGAAGGGCACAAGACTGCTCCCGGTGAGAGGTAGCCGGGAGGGTGGTCCCCCTCTGAGGAGGACCCAGAGAGGGGAAAACCCGGATGCTGCTCCCCGGTTCTAGGGGCACTTCCACAGAACCTTTTGGTGTAAGTTGTCCATCTAACAGCAGCTCTGCTTTTGAGTTTGAATATTGATTTTAGAGCCGGTCAGAAATTTTCAGATGGAAAATGCCAATTCATCAAAATCTAAATATTCACCAGCAGCATACCAATTTTAACAAATTCCATTGGAAACCAGGCTAGTTTCAAGACAGTTTGCCTGCCCAGCTCCTTAGTAGCTAACCAGATGAGTTGATAAGCTGGAAGTACTGGGAGCCTGGCTACCTGGCTTGTGGCTTCTCAGCAGCACAGGCTTTGAGGCTCATAGCCCTGGTACAACCCACTAGAAGGATTCCTCCAGAGCCAGATCTCCCAGGACTCCCAGGCTTCCAAGTCCTTGGCAGCTCAGCAGACAGGGAGCTTGAGAGCTGGGTCTCCCCACCTAGTCTAGTGAACTGCCCAGACCTCCGGGATCTCCAACTCCCCAGGCTGCTCTCCCTTCATGAACCCAGGATTTCTTTTCTCCAAGGAGCACCACTGGCAGATAGGGAAGCCTGTGAAAGGTGATGTTAGCACCATTGTTTTCTAAAACTGGAATATTGTCTTACTCAGGAAATTCCAAGGGTCAGGGTTTCATTCCAATTCTGAATGAAACAAAATCTTTAACACTCAGAATTTCCTGTGGGACAGATAGCCTCTTTTCCAGCCAAGTTTAATTAGTTTATATCCTAGATGGCTCTGCTGCAGAGACGGTTTTTGTTGTTATACTTTGAAACTTTTCTGACCTATCTTGTGGTTGCTCTACAGGATAGAACTCCCATTGATTTCAGTAGGACAGCTATGTGTGGAGTAGCAGGTGACTAACTCTTGAATGAAAACTTGTTAATCAAGTCATACCGTACACTCCAGTTTTGGATGTTCAACCTCCACCTCCCCATTTCACACTCAAATCAATAGTCAGCACTTCGATAAATATATGCCCATTTTACATGCCTAAAATTCATAGACTCATAGACTTTAAGAACAGAGGAGACTATTATGATCTTTTAGTCTAACCTCCTGCATAACACAGGCCATAGAATCTCACCCAGTAATTTCTGCATCAATAACACTACTTCTACTGGAGATAGAATATATATTTCAGAAAGATATCAAATTCAAATTTAAAGTCTACAAGTGATGGAGAATCCACCACCTCCCTGTGCAAGTTGTTCCAATGGTTAATTACATGCACTGTTAAAAATTTGCTCTTTATTTCTAGTTTGAATTTTGCTAGGTCTGGCTTTCAACCACTGGATCTCATGATGCCTTTTCCTCCCAGAATAAAGAGCCCTCTACTATCAGAAATCTCTAGAAACCCCTAAGTATGTGGCTTGACATTCTATTTAAGTGCCCA
The DNA here is from genome assembly GCF_026122565.2 of Emydura macquarii macquarii. Taxonomy (NCBI): domain Eukaryota; kingdom Metazoa; phylum Chordata; order Testudines; family Chelidae; genus Emydura; species Emydura macquarii. The sequence continues at coordinate 87,334,573 of NW_027131390.1, forward strand.
CGTTTGGAAATTGGTCTCACTGTTAGTATGTATAAAACATATTGGACTGAGGTTAAGATGGAAATAGGAGACAGGCTTGTTGAACATCTCTGGGTAGGGATAAAAGGGGTAAAAAACAAGAGTGATGTCATGGTAGGGGTCTTCTACAGATCACCTAACCAGGAAGAAGAGGTGGATGAGGCTTTTAATAAACAACTAACAAAATCATCCAAAGCACATGATTTGGTGGTGATGGGGGACTTCAACTACCCAGGCATCTTTTGGGAAAATAACACAGCAGGGCATAGATTATCCACCAAGTTCTTGGAATGTATTGGAGACAATTTTTTATTTCAGAAAGTTGAGAAAGCTACTAGAGGAGAGGCTGTTCTAGATGTGATTTTGACAAATAGGGAGGAATTGGTTGAGAATTTGAAAGTAGAAGGCAGCTTGGGTGGAAGTGATCATGAAATGATAGAGTTCATGTTTCTAAAAAATGGTAGGAGGGAAAACAGCACAATAAAGATAATGGATTTCAAGAAGGTAGACTTTAGCAAATTCAAGGAGTTGGTAGCTAAGATCTCTTGGGAAGCAAGTCTAGGGGGAAAAACAGTTCAAGAGAGTTGGCAGTTTTTCGAAGAGACATTATTAAGAGCACAAGAGCAAGCTATCCCACTGTGTAGGAAAGAATAGGAGGGTGGCAAAAGACCACCCTGGTTTAACAAGGAGATCTTCAATGATCTGAAACTCAGAAAAGAGTCCTATATAAAATGGAAACTAGGTCAAATTACAAAGAATGAATATAAACAAATAACACAAGTATGTAGGGACAAAATTAGAAAGGCAAGATTAAATTAGCTAGAGACATAAAGGGTAACAAGAAAACATTCTACAAATACATTAGAAGCAAGAGGAAGACCAAGGACAGGGTAGGTCCATTACTCAGTGAGGGGCAAATAACAATCGCAGAAAATGTGGAAATGGCAGAAGTGTTAAATGACTTTTTTGTTTCAGTTTTCACCAAAACGTTTAGTAGCTTGTGGACATCTAACTTAGGCCTGGTCTACACTAGAGAGTTTTGTTGACCAAAGTCAGCTTTTTGCATCAAAACAGTGGTAGTGTACACATTGCAATTACCCCTCCACTGATGCAACTGCCCTGTTTTTTCAACAAAACCAGCTTGACAAGAGACGTAGAGTTTTTATCAACCAACTTTTATCAACAGAATATCAGTGTAGACACCGTGCTTGGTTATGTCATAGTAAAGGGCTCCAGGAAGTGTTTCACAATGTCCATCCTGACTGCTGTAGCTCAGCTGCCTTGCAGTCACCTGCCACTCCACCTCTGAAGTCCCGGGAACTTTTGAAATTCCACTTCCTGTTTGGTCCTGCATGGAGAGCTCATATCTCATCTTCCCAACTGACCATGGTGGCTCCACACACCAAATGCTCTCCCACTTGGAGCACACCAGAGCTTCTGAACCTGATCAGCATTTGGGGAGAGTCAGCCATGCAGCCCCAGCTCTGCTCTAGCCATGATACCTATGGCCAGATTTCTCATGCCATGGCGGAGAAGGGCTATGAACAGGACATGCTGCAGCACCGAGGGAAAATCATGGAGCTGCGGCAAGAGTACCAAAAGGCTAGGGTCAAACCATCACTCTGGTACAGAACCAAAGAGCTGTTGCTTCTATAAGGAGCTGAAAGCCGTCTTCAGCAGCAACCCCATTTCCACCCCCAAGGCACCCGTGGATACCTCTGCGGTCCCGGAACCAGTGGACATTGGATTCAACCCCAAATAAGAATTTGTTGCTGTGGAGGTGAAGTTAGAGGATGAATCAGGGACCGGTTTGTTTGGAGGTGGGAAATCATGATGTCTTCTCGACTCCAGAAGGTTGCAGCCAGTCCCAGCCCTACTCCTCTGTCGTGCTGGATGCAGGTAAGGGGGGCTCAGATAAGTGTTTTTTTTTATACAATGATGCTGCTTGTATGCATGAGGTAAAGCTGCCCTTTGATTTGTCGTGCTATAGAGGTGGTTGAAGAGATAGAAATGCACAACTGTAGATGTATTTGCATGTGTTTCCCATCCCGCTCTTCAGCTAGCCAGTGCGGCAGAAAAGTGTGCTAATGGATGTCAAGATTTCACAGGAAACCTCCAGACAGTGCTAAGGAAACTTTCCTAGAGGTACTCACAAATCCTCTGGAAAAAGATTCCTTGACAGAGCAGTTTGTTCCTCCCACCATTGAAGGAAACTTTCCCACGCCAATTGGCAATCAGGGTCCAAAACAGGGACCCTGTGTGCAGGGACCAAAACAGCACACAGGTGGGCATCACAGGAACCCGGTTTGAAGCTGCTTGAATGGAGAAGATGCACCCTAGCATCCCTGCTTACTCTGAGAAGTGAGATATCAGATTCTATGGCCCTCACCTGTGGAAAATGGTGGCATAATTTACCATTTTGTCCTTATCGACCTGCATCAATATCCCAAACAACCTCCCACTCTTCCTCAGGTTTATGACCCTCTCCAACTCCCTCCCGAGGAAAAACTCACCGTGCCCTGCTTCACTGTGGAGCTGTTCACTTGCCAGGGGACACTGACAGACAGTATATTTAACAGTAATGCATCAATGCTGTTATTGCACTCACAATAATGCTACTGTTCATTGTTTATTGTGCTTGTACAGATGTGGCCTTGGCAGTCAAACATCCCACACCTGCCAAATGGCTGTGGCTGATAAGAAAGCGACCTCGGAGGAGCAAAGAGGAGACATTCCAAGAACTCCTCCACTCCTCTGAGGTGGACAAAAAATAAAAAAGGGCATGGAGAAGCACGGATTGCCAGAAGAGAAAGGAAAACCATGAGCGAGTGATGGCAAGTCACAAGCTCATGATAAAAGCCATGGAGGAGCAAATGGAGCTGCTAAAGTCACTGATCATGCTGCGTGCTTGCCCCCCCCCCTTGCAGTCAATACAAAACTGCTGTCCGTGTCCTCCACAGACTCCACGCATATATTCCTACCAAACTCCCGGCCCATCTCAGTACCCCGTTCACTCCCCCCCTTCAGACAACTACAAGAACGATAGCTGGACTTCAGTGCAAGCTGGATAGCAGTCATCAAGACACATTGCTGTGTACAAAGACATCTTATTGGTGCTCATTGTCAAAAGAGTTCCTCAAGGCCTCCTTTATTCAAATGGCCCCCTTGTGCCCCTCTAACAGCCCTAGCATCAGACTGCTCATAGTCACCTGCAAGGTGATCCGTCTCTCCACTCCAACTAGGGGCAAACTTTTCACCCTTACCTTCACATAAATTATGGAGCACGCAACAGGCGGCTATAACCATGGAAATATTGTCCTCATAGAGGTCTAGCCTACCGTGAAGGCACCTCCAGTGAGCCTTTAAACTGCCAAAGGCACATTCAATGGTCATTTGGCACCTGCTCAGCCCTGTTATTGAAACATTCCTTGCTGCTATCCAGTTTGCCCATATAAGGCTCCTGAGCCACGGCATTAATGGGTAGGCTGGGTCTCCCAGGATCACTATGGATACTTTAACATTCCCCATTGGAATCTTTTGGTCTGGAAAGAAAGTCGCTGCTTGCAGCTTTCTGTACAGATTAGTGTTCCTGAAGATGCATGAGTCATGCACCTTTCCTGTCCAACCCGTGTTCATATCAGTGAAACATCCACTGTGATCCACAGGTGCCTGAAGTACCATAGAGACGTACCCCTTCTGTTTATGTACTCCATTGCAGATGGTCCAGAGCCAAAACGGGGATATACGTGCCATCTATCGCCCTGTCACAGTTGGGGAATCCCATCACTGTGAAGCCATCCACTATTTCATATTGCCCAAAGTCACAGTCCTTTGTAACAATATGTGATTAATGGACCTGCACACCTGTGAAAACATAACTCTAGTAGTGGACTGCTGACTCCAAACTGATTAGTGAGCGACCGGTAGCAGTCTGGAGTTGTAAGATTCCACATGGCTATCACCACATGCTTCTCCACCAAGAGGGCACCTCTCATTCAGGTGTTCTTGTGCTGCAGGGAAGGGACAAGCTCCGCACAGAGTTCTGTGAAGGTGGTTTTGTGCATTCAAAAGTTTTGCAGCCACTGCTCATCAGCCCAGACCTGCATAACAATGTGATCCCACCACTCAGTGCTTGTCTCATATGCCCAAAAGTGGCGGTTCACTGTGTGCAGATGCTTCATGAATGCAAACAGTAGCATAGTGCTGTTTGTTTGCATGGCACACAGCAGGTCAGGTGCCTCTGATTCCAGTTCTGATTGGGCGGTCATGATATACTGTTGGACCAGCCACAGTGTGTTCAGAACAATAACAGTGGAGAGCACTGCAGGATCCATCCTTTCGGATGCAGATGGCGGACGCTTAGGAAATAGGGGCTGTTGAAAAATGTCATGAAACATAGTCGGAAACCCACAGAATGATGGGTCCGAAATCTATGCACCATAGGATGTTGAGCCAGCACCCATGATGCACTGAGCTCAACACCTCCCCACAACTCCTAGCGGCACAAAGTGAGTTGTATAATGGGATAACTGCCCACAGTGCACTGCTCTCCATGTTGACGCTAGAGCTACAAATGTGGACACACTTCAGCAACACGGTGAGTGCTGTATGTACGGGCACAAGCACTTTTTGATCATCGCTGTAACTTGCGTCGACGGAACTTTCTAGTGTAAATCAGGCCTCAATGAATGCCAGTGAAAATGAGGTAGGATATGAAGCTAAAATAGGGAAAGAACAAGTTAAAAATTACTTAGAGAAGTTAGATGTCTTCAAGTCACCAGGGCCTGATGAAATGCATCCTAGAATACTGAAGGAGCTGACTGAGGAGATATCTGCAACATTAGCAATTATCTTCAAAAAGTCATGGAAGATGGGAGAGAATCCAGAGGACTGGAAAAGGGCAAATATAGTGCCAATCTATAAAAAGGGGAATAAGGACAATCCAGGGAATTACTAACCCAAGATGGGAGAGGTTGCAAGTGCTTTAAAGGATAGGATAAAAATTCAAAATGATCTGGACAAACTGGAGAAATGGTCTCAAGTAAATAGGATGAAATTCAATTAGGGCAAATGGAAAATACTCCATTTAGGAAGGACCAATCAGTTGCACACATATGTAACCCTTCTGCCAGACCAAGTCAGCAGCAGCAAGGGCCAGGTTCTATATCTAGGGGTCCCTATCAATGATACAACACCAAACTGGCTCGAGCCCCCACCCAGTCACCTGGGAAATTACACACTATCCCCTGGGTGCCCCCCAAAGGGCAATATTTCCCCTCTGACAAGCACAGAGTCTGAGTGTAGAAAGAAACCTTTTAATAGCAAAAGAGAGCTTTGGGTTTGGGAAAACAGTGCAAACAGAGTTCATGAACTCAATGAATCAAACCCATCCCAGAGTACAGGGCGTGTCCTTTGCCTCTCCCTTCCTTCTTCCCCCTGTACTGACCGCAATGTCCACCTCTTGGGTGTGGCTCCACCCCCTATGCCACTCCTGTCCAACACAGGCTTGACCAGGCCCCCTCCGCTGCTGTCTCCTACCGCCTTCGGGCCTCGCTGAGTCCCCGACCGCTGGCAGTGACCACACCTGTTTCCCACCGACCACTGGCACCGACCACACCTGGCTCCTGCTGACTGCACCGGGCTGGCACTGATTGTGCCGGCCCCTCTGCCAACCGCTGACCGGGCCACCACCAACTGTGCCGGCCTCTCTGCTGACTCTGACCACACCAGGACCCTGACTGCCGGAGTTGCCTGGTGCTCACTCAGCTCTGTTAATTGTCAGGCAAGGTTTCCCAGATCCTCTACTGGTTCAGCTCTTAGTGATTTCAGCTCTTAGGTAAACCTTCTGCTGACAGACAGGCAATGTCCCTGATTTCAAGAAACAAAAGACTCCAAGATGAGTCATTAATTCTACCTTTTAACAACAGAGAAAGAGAGAGAGAGAGAGAGAGAGTCACTCCAAGGCCAATAGGAGACTGCTTCTTTTCATGTGTTTGCATCATTTAAAAGGTGATGAACCAGTTTTTACACACATACACACACACACACACCCGCCAATAGTGAATAAATCTACTCCTAGGCTAGAGATGTTGTTGTTTGTTCCTTTTGTTCTCTCATTGCTATAGAAGCCTTTATATTTCCAAGGAAAGTTAGCTTATATCTAGCCCCACTTGCAAGATGTTACACAAAAGTGTCTCCTCCCTTCTGTTTCATTATCATTTCAGTAACAAACTGGAAATAGACCTTTCTCATTTCAAATGCAGAGGACTATAGGTTTAGCAGATTATGTGAAGGAGAGAGCAACCAATTGGATAATTCAAGAAAAAATAAATACTGAAAATAAAATAAATAACAATGAGAATAAGAGGAAGCATAAAACTTAGAAGTTTCTGACATGGGGAAATGATGGAGTCACACAAACAACATGCACTAGAGGGGAGTATAGGACAGATTAGCAATCCATATTTTATTCCTTTCTACATTATCCTGCCTCCACAGCTAACTGAACCTGAAGTAGATTGGAAGATACCTAAGTTTGCAGTATTATTTTAATTCAAGTGCCATTTTTTATTAATAAAAATGATTAGGTTGGATTTCTTTGGTTTTTACTCTATAAATGAACCTAATAGCTTCCTAGTTACAGTTCTATAGTAAGGGTCTGATCCTTCTCCTATTGATGACAATGGAAGGCATAGCAACAGAAGGTATGTGTTTTACTTTAAGGAGGCATGTTAGATAAAAATAAAAAAGATAGACAGGATGTGCTGAAAAAAAAGCAGTTTCTCAGGTCTTGATCCTGCAAGCTGATCCTTGCAGACAGATCCTTGTACTTGTTTAGAGTCCCATTGACTTCAGTTAAACCTTTGGGCCTAATTTTCAGAAACTCTGAGCAGCTAAACCTTCAGCTGAAATCAAAAGGAGCAGGGGTACCCCAAATTTCTGAAAATCAAGCCCTTAATTATTCTTCAATGATACAAGCAGACATCATTATTGGTGTGGACTTTTCCACTTCTCTTTTGTTTACTAAGACCATTGGAACAAGAGAGAATCTGATCTAGTGTGTTCTGTATTTCAGCAGATTTTTAGTACATTCACAGTGCCTGCTTAGCTATGAATCAAATTGTAGAGACCACAACTTGATTAATTTCAGTTCAACTAAGTTTTAATGAAGTTTAATTGAGGCTGTTGCATAAGTAGCCTCTGCCATACTAAATTAGGCATCTAATAATCAAATTCACAACTCTTGCAAACTCGTGCAATGCTATTGACTTTAGTGGCATTGCAGCTGCTTCTATCTGAGGTAAATTTAGTCATATACAGGTTATATGCTCAATGCAGACTGGGTAGTACTGACAAGCGCTGCAGCTCTGCTGTATACTGAAGAGCTACAAACGCCCTCCTTTGCATGTCCTCAAAATAAGCTTACCTTTAATTTAACACACCAAGAAGATTCCATGGAGCTGGAGATTAAGGTCTCAGTCCTGAAACACTAAAATCAATAGCAAATCACCCCTGGATTACAATGGGACCCAGTCTGGCCCTGCCCCACTCAGACAAACTACCAGGAACAAAGTTTTAATTCAGCGGTTCTCATACCACCGGTGGTACTTCGAAGAAGCCTGGGTGGTACGCGAGCCGTACCGTGCCGCCGAATCCGCCGCCGAAAGTCCCCCCCCCGCCCCCCCCCCCCCCCCCCGGCCACGAAACCCAGCCGCAGCCGAAAGTCCCTCCCACCCCCGCGAAACCATGCCGCCGAAAAGGGGCAAACGGTGGCAGGGTTTCAGCGGAAGGCATTGTTCCCCCCATGCGACCCCGCCGCCGCAAAACCCTGCCGCCGCTGAAAGTCCCCTCCCCCCCCCCTTTCTTTCCCGACTTGACCTGACTGTACCTGACCCGAGTGGTACTCGGGGAAAAAAAGGTTGAGAACCGCTGTTTTAATCTGTAAAGAAACACACAACTGGATTACAGTCCAGTGACCTCTTCTCTGTTACCCTTGTGTTCCCAGTTTCAGTCCTAAAACTTCCTGCGCAGACCGCAGAGGCACTTTGTATAACAGCCCCTTAACAAACATTTTCTAACTCCCACAATAACTAAACCCCAAAACAGACAAGCGAGTGCTCTCCTTTTTGCATCATTTAAACTCCTCCCAAGGTTGTCTTTAAACCCTTTTTGGTGCTACCTGTTAGGAAACATGGGATTACAGTCCAATAGCCTCCTTTCTACTTGCCTTGCGCACCTCCTAGCTTCACACAGTAAAACTTACTTCTGGGTGGTCAGAGGGTAATTGTTAGGAGGAACCAGGAAGTTCTCCCATAATACAGCAGTTTGTAGTCCACCGTTTCTAGTTCTTATCGCTGCTGCTGAAGCACACTGGATCTTGGGCTACATAATGTTAGAAAACATTTCTCAGTAGGACGTAACAAACTTTAGTGCTTTAATCCAAGTAAAGACTTTTGTCTTAATATAGGGGTATCTGGGTTAAAATTAATGGTCTATGATATACAGGAAGTCAGACTAGATGAACTAATGGTCATTGCTCACTTGAAACTTGAAACTTTTGCACACTTCAAACCAGATCCTGGTCCCTTGGTCATAAACAAAATTAATAAGATCTGAACATAGGAATCACAGAGGGGCAAAAGTATTTCCAGCCCTACTCTTTAAGTACAAATACGGCTGCTGCCTGGCACTCCCCTAGAAAGGGGAGATTGTCCAGTCATGGACCTACCAACCACTATACTGGTCCCTTCTATGGTTCATTTCCATCTCCAGTTTTCTTTCCCACATGATGTTATAGAGACAGCTTTCCATGATGCATCTCACAGTGGTACCACATTGGATGTACTGTATTTAGACCTGTGGTGCACGCAGGTGAAAACGGAGTTGGTTTGTGGGATGGGCTTTTGCTCTCTTTAAACAGATGCAATATAGAATATTATTTGCAACAATGTATCAACTTGTATCCCCCTTCCCATGCACTTGTATCACAAACTTCACCACTTTCTACTTCAAGAGCAAGGCACATTTCTTTGACGCAGGCTTCTCTAACACAAACACATAGGTATATATATATATAACACAACAGGTATAATTAATGACAAAACCAACCCTATCAAAACAAGACACTCCATTCCAACACTTCTTTCTCTGGGGAAGGGATAAGAAAACAAACAACATGTGACAGATGTGAAGTCATGTTGATTAATGTAGCTATATTAAATAGAATAGAACTTGTGGGCTAGTAGGAACACTGCATTCCAAGTTATCCCATGTTTTTATGATGTGAGATGGTTAACATATTAATTGCTGGATTACAGAATTGTGTAAATCCCATATATGTCAGAACAGTTAGTTATCTGGGTTCTGTGTGCCTCTGCCCAATGTTCTGAAGTTTCCTCAATTTCAAATGAACAAATATTCAGCAAAGTCAATTAATAGACATGGCTCAAAACATTTTAAAGTGAAGAATCAGTATAAACCTTCTGCTTGTGCGTATTCCTCTTCCAATTGAGAAATGTCATCTCCAAGTTAAGAATTTAATCAAAGACAGCTACTAATTTCTTTCCTCTCACCCTGGAAGAGGAATGTTGGCACTATAAAGGATTGGAAGATTTTCATGATTAATATTTGATAAATCTGTAATTGGATCATTTGATTTTGCTGTCTCCTTTGAATTGGGGTACCAACTTCTTTGCAATTGATGTTTATTAATTCAGAACATAAATTTCAGCCATTGACTGATTTGAGAAACTTGAAGTGTTAACCCTAGTATTGGTACTGGTAAATGGTAACCCTGGTATTGTTAAAACTGGGATTGCATAAGGCCAAGTCAGTATAGACTAAACAGAATCTAGAAAAGTTTTATATGAGAAAAAACAAATGGAATTTCTATAAAGACTTAAAATTGCATTTCTTCAGTCCTTCTATACCTAAATTCAGAGTTCCACCACAATGATTAATTTGCAAGAAAATGAGATTTGTATGTGATAATCCAATTGTCAAGTGCGCCAAGCAACTGTGTTCAATTGTTTTGTGAAAAAAATGAATGTATGAAAATGCTGATATTATAAATCGTTATTGTTTTGAATTTAATATAAAAGATCTACTCCTCTTTCCACTGAAATGAATAGCAAGGCTGTCACTGAATTCAGTGGGAGCAGGAGCCTTTGACTGTAACTAGATGTGATTGCTGTGAATAACAAAACTGCTATACTCCTTTTTTCTGAGTTTTAGATTTTGAGCTAGGCACCAAAGCCTATAGATTTGTTTTATACTTATAATGCATCAGCAAAGCAATCATCTAGGAAGAGCTGTTTTATAACTGAAACAAATTGAAGGCCATGTCAAGTGTTCGTTCACTAAGGGATATGAACATCTAATTTTTATTTTTAAGACAGAAGTTTAAATTCACCTGTACTTAAGTAACATCACTGCCTTGAACAGACAGCAATAAAGCAACAAAAATAATAGAAAAGTTTCTTAGTCCTGTTACTTCTAATATGCTTTATGTATAGTTCCTCTCTGCACTGTAGAGGGAAGCAGCAATACAGCTCTTACACACTTAGACCTGGTCTACACCAAAAAGTTACATCGGCATAGCTATGTCAGTTAGGTGTGTGAAAAAAACACATTCCTGATAGACATAGCTATGCCAACATAACCCCCAGCAGGGATACGATTATGTTGATAGAAGAGGACTTCTGTCAACAGAGCTAGCATTGTTTGGGGTGGTGGTGTTCATGCTGCATCTACATTACAGCTCTATGGTGACATAGTCTGCGTAGTGGAGACATACCCTCAAGCTTTAAAGCACAGAGGTTTTGTGGCATTAAGCCCCTTTCCCTTGGTATTATTATTTCAGTGTTTAAATTGTGTTATTAATTTGCACGGTGCTTTCAGATATACAAAGGATATCCCTGCCCCAAAGATCTTGTGATCTAAATTAGATAAAGTACTGACAAAGGCTGGGGGAAAGAATTTACGTAAAAGTAAAGCATTGAGTCTTTATCTTTGGCACATTGTTGCTAGTTCCAACGTTTCCTCATCCCCGACCCCAGCCATCAAATTCTAGCTTTATATTTGTATTGTAAAGCAAGCGCTAAACTATAGGATTATGACGGGAGGCAGAAGAGGTAGGGTGAATGGTTACCTGTGTTATATGGCCCAAAGAGAGAAGGCTTTAGGAGGAACTTGAACACAGACAATGAGGCTGCATGGCACACTGAAAGAAAGAGGCTATTTCAGACTTGGGAACAGAATGAAAAAGAGTTCAGAATTATGAGTTTGGTGGAGAGAGTTTTGTGGTGAAAGCAGTTGAAAGAATGTAGCATACAAGAAAGGCTTTAGGAGGAGGCAAGAGCCCAGATGTTGGCAGAGATGGCACTATGCAGAGGCTTGAGGATGGAGTGTTGGAACTTGACTTGGAAAGAGAAAAGAAGCCAGTGGGGGGACTTGATATGTGGGCTGCAAGCAAGGGCAACCTAAAGGATTAGGTGCATAACTTCAAGTCAGAGAGGAGATATTTATCACAGTCTAAGATAACAAGGGAATGGACCAGAGATTCAAAAGTGGGTACAGAGATGAAGGGACAAGGTTTGGGAAATAAAAGGAAAAGCAACAGGTTTGAAAGAAAAAAAGGGAGGAGTCTAAATTATTCTAAATTTATGAAGTTGGTTGACCAAGGGCTCATCTACATAGCGGAGTAATGGAGGTGTGATTTCTAAAGTGCACTAACATGTTGAGCATTAACATGTAGACCCTGCTGGTGTGCTCTAAAGTTTCTTTAGCATGCTTTAACAAAGTGTTGTTTGGAACAGAGAATAGTGCGATTATCGTTGAATAGGGAAAAAGAAGTGATCCTGCCTGAATCTCTTGGATCCTAATCCTCTGCTGTAGTCAAGCTATGCTCAGTGCAGGATTGCAGGGAGAAGAGAAAGACAGAGAGAAGTAGCTGTAAATCACATTTGCATTTCCCTCTTTCTTGGGCCAGCTGGGCCCTTTGTGCAAGTTTGAGTACCCACACTCACTACATCAGTGGGTTGTGAAGAGAGTGATATAGAGCCATTACACACTCTCTACACCATCTAGGGATTCCTCTTATGATGGCAGAATTTCCTGGTGGCCAGATGATCTGCAGGACTTCTAGCTCCCTTGAAGTACTAGAGCAGCATAATGGGACGAGAACACAATGGAGATCCATGTTCAGACATTGAGTGTTAATGTATGTGCATGTACACAGTAGCCTCAGTAGTCCACACTGACTGAGAAACAAACTGTGATGAAAGTTATGAATTAGCAAGTAAATGAATAAACACAATTTGAAAACTGAGCCAAGGGAGTTACATCATTTAGACCAGTGAGGTTTTTTATGGAAAAACTCAGGCCTCCCAGGCAGACCTGACACCAGTTCCCCAAAAAGAAGGATTGTGAGAGTTTGGTTAACACAACAAACAAGACAAAAGGCTTCTTATTATTGTTTTGTAGAACGTGTGCTTTGGGGAAGCAACACATCTCTTCCAGGAGGCATTTTCAAAGGCAAAAATGGCTCCCAATTCCCATTGACTTGCAATGGAGCGTAGGTATCTAACTGCCCTTTGTGCCTTTGAATATCTCTCCCTTTGTTTTGTTCAGTAATAATACACACTTGTATTAATTTTTTCTTCATTCTATTCCCTAATCTTAAAATAGTCACAGCTTTAGTTTTCTTCTGCACTGAACACAGACTTCTTGTTAACAGCTACTGATATCTGGTGAACATAAGCAGGACTGCACCATTCTACATTTACGTCTGTACTCTTGTATGCAAATCCTTAGCCTAGCCACAAGTTACCACAAATAACATGATGGGCATCTTAGATATGCCAGTGCCATTAAAAATAATTACCATAATACAACTGTCCTTTTGAGCAGACAACAGGAAGTGCATTTAACTAGTTTCCAGTCTCTACCAGCAGGTCAATATCATCTTACAGAGAAAATTCTGTTTGTAGTGTTTTTCTAAGCAGGTCGGTTCCAGGATTTAAAGAGATAAGATGGATAAGGTATCTTTTATTGCACCAACTTCTGTTGGTGAGAGACAAACTTTTGAGCTACACAGAGCTCTTCCTCAGGTCTGGGAAAAGTACTCATGGGTGTCACAGCCAAATACTACTTCCGAGGGAATTCTGCACCAAAAATTAAAAATTCAGCACCAAAAAAAAAAAGAATTCTGCGCATAATTCTGCACTGGTGAGTGGAGCTTGGTGGGATGAAGGTCTGGATGAAGCTGGTTGGGGCTTAGTGGATGAGGCTCCAGCCGTTGGGGGCTCATTGGGGTGGTCCAGGTGCAGAGGGAGGTGGGGTTTCTCAGGGTACGGGTTCAATGAGCCAACTTAATGGGGGAGCCACATCTGCTGCTGTGCCCCTCCCCACTGCCTCTTCCCCCCACCCAACCAAGCTTCCCCCATTTCCTCCACCCTCCTTAACCTGCCCCACTTTGGGCACTCACCGTTGTACAGAAAACAGGATGGTGACCATGCAGGGTGCCCAGCATACACACAAGGGGAGAACTATCAGCACTAGGACCTAGAAGGCAGCATCTAGCTGTAGTAGCTCACCCAGGCAGCTCTGCACACTCAGAAATGGGGAGGGCAGTGGCACGTGCCTCGGCATGCCACCTCCACACCTTGCCTCTGGTTGGGAGGGCAACGACCACCTCCCAACTACGACCATGGGCATCCCCAGTCTCCCCCCCCCACCCAAGTGATTTATCTCTCTGCTGGCTGCTCCAGGCCACAATGCGCCTACGCTGCTGGGGAGGGGCACGACTACTCTTGTTTCCCTTTGCTTCCCCATCATTTTCTGCAGGAAAGCAAAGAAATCTACACTGGACATGAAACTGGCATGCGTTCAGTGGTGCAGAATTCCCCAGGAGTAAAATACAAGGTCAAACAGATAGTTTAGCATAAGTAGTGACCACATATTCTATGAGACCATTCAAGGTGAAGTGGCCCATTAGGACGAAAAGGGGAGGGGTTAGTGGGTTACAGGTTGTTGTAATAAGACATAAATCCAGTGTCTTTATTAAGAACATGATTTTTAGTGTCTAACAAAGTTATGAATTTAAGATTCCAGGCTCATTTTTTGAAAGTGTTGTGCAAGTTTCCTTTGACAATGATGACTGATAGGTCAGATACAGAGTGATCTCTTTGTGAAAAGTATTCACCCACATGTGATATGCTGTTTTTGTCTTTTATCATTTTCCTGTGTGAGTTCATTCAAGAGTGTAGTGATTGTCTGGTTTCATCCACATCGTTGTTATGGGGTCATTTAGTGTAGAGAAAAGTCTGGTCATTCAGAACAAGTGTATTTGTGGGGGTGGAGGACTGCACTGTGAACATCTTGATACCCAGATATATACACTATGAGAGAAGATAAAATATAGCCAAGGGTGCCTCTGCATACAGGTACAGACTCTGTCAAACTGTGGATACGCATCTCAGTGAACAGCTGAAGGGGTGAGAAAAGGGTGCAGGAGAATTTGTATTGCCTTCTCTTTCTCTCTCTCTCTCCCCATTGTCTATTCAGATATCACTTTTTGCTATTCTCTTTCTCTCTTAGGCCCTGATCCAGCAAAGCACTTAGCCATTTCAGTAGTCATTGGAACTACTCAAATGCTTAATTTTAATATTAAATGCTGTGCTGGATTAGGGCCATAGTGCATATCACTAATGCAAGCAGATGAGATTCCACAATCTCCTTGTTCTACTAGGACTTGGAAAACAGCAGGCATTTTGTCTCCATTCCATTGATGTTAGTATATTCAAATACTCACTGCTTTCTTCTTACTATTTTTTATTTAAGTGCTGACATATTTGGCACTGTGCAAGAACAATATCGTATCTGCCCCAAAGAGTTTATGAGACAGACAAAATGCATTGGGAGATCAGTTAGAAATTACCTTAGAAAATGTTATTTTGATTGGTTGGTTTGCTTGATTAGTTGGAGAGTATTTTCCTTTTGTCCGCATTGGAATCTTTGGATGAAATCCTTGCCCCACTGATGTCAATGAGTGTTTTGCTACGGACTTCAATGGGTCAAGGATTTCACTCCTGGCTTTGTTATGGAAGCAGCTGTTTTATTAAGTTTTTTTACGAATTGTGTGTATGCATTTAACTAAGTAACTAATAACTAATTTTTCCTCTCCCATTCTTAAAGAAATCTATTTTTATATTGTTTTAAATCAGACAAGCTACCGGAGTCCAAGTGAACTTGTCTGTAGTGTTGTTGGAGCCGTGCTGGTTTGGTCCCAGGATGTTAGGGACAAGGTGGGTGAGGCTGATATCTTTTATGGGACCGTGGAAGAGACCATGCAGCCCAAGCGGGTCTCTCTCGCCGACGGAAGTTGGTCCAACAAGAGATACGACCTGGTGGCCTAACTTGTCTCTCTCCGTGAATCCTGGCCCCAGTGAGGGCAGTTCAAGGACGCAGCGCTGTCCCCCGACGTCTGGCCGCTCCGCCTCGATCTGTGCCAGGGGCTCCTCAGCTGCGGGCGGCGGGCAGGGGCCGGGCTCGTGTCTCCCACCTCGCCCTGTGGGTGGGGCGGCCGCCGGACCCCGGCTGGACGAGGGCGGCCTTGTTTGGATGGGCCGACAACCCGCGGGGGCCGCCGTCCCGGGGCAGGGCTGTGAAGGTTGGAAACCGCCTGCAGCCCGGGCTTGAGTCGCTCTGTTCGGGCCCGTCCCTTCGCCTCTCCCGGGCCCAGCGCCAGCTCCCCCAGCGCAACCGGGGCCCTGCAGCGTCCGTCTCCCCAGGGCAGAACGCCAGGCACTGGCAGCCCCAAAGGGCCGGTGGGTGGCGCGCGCGCGCACCCTGCTCGCCTCGAGTCCCACCCGGGCTCGACCACCTCTAGCCCCAGCGAGTCGGTCCCTGGGCTGCCGCCGCCGCCGCCTCATCGATGGACTCGACGATCGCCCCAACCTCCTCGATGCAGCTTGGGTCCATTTGCTCCGCCTGTCTGCTGGGCGGAGATAGAATCTCGGCGGCTCTCGCGAGCCCGTCGCCCTACGCAGGGATGTGCCGCGCACCGACTCGCGTTCGCGCGCGTGGCCCGATCAGCGGCGGCGGCATGAGTGAACTCGGCGCTCTCCTCATCGATGCGCTCTCCCAATCGATTCGTTGTCTTCCGCAGCCGCGCCATTTTGCAGGAAGAGCGGCGAGACTGAGGTAGGAGCCTGGCTGTGGCGGGGGCGCCCGGTCCCAACCCCCGCCCGAGCCCGCTGCGGATCCCGAGGGTAACGCCGCCGCCGCCTCATCCCGCCCTTCCCGCGCAGCTGCCAGCCGCGGGGGCAGGCAGCGCCGCCGGGGTGTTGCAGTGGCGGGGCCGTCCTGGGCTCCTGTTCCTCCGTGGCCGCGGGTCGGGTTGCCCCAAGCCCCGGGAGGGGCGGTTGCACCGCGGAAGGCCCTTCGCCGGGTAGCTGGTTTCTCCTGGGCCGAGTGTGAGCTGGACCGGCAGGGGCTGGTTTGCCGGAACAAGCCGCGTCCCCTCTGCACTGCGGGGTGCGGATGTGGGAAGAGCCGTGAAGAAGCCTTGGAAGCGGGGGCGAAGCCTTTGGCCCGTATCGTTGCGCTGAGAGTCAGGGGCTGCAGTAAATCGCCTCCCGAGTCCCCGGCGCAGGGGGTTGCCCGTCCTCTCCGCTGGGCTTTAAACTCCCGGCACTTATCTGCAGCTTCTCTCGGGTGATGGCGAGCAGCCTCCGCGTGGGCCAAGGGGCTGCGGTGTAGTCAGGGACCTGCCACTTCCACGGACGGCTGCTGTCCGTCATGGATGGGGGCTGACGCCTGGCTTTAGCCTGGCCCGTTTCATCTTGGTTTGATGGCCTCTGGCTCCCTGCAAGCCCTCTGTGTGGGTCTCAGTTGGCAGGATTTGGCGGTACGGTTTTGTGGCCGTAACAGAGCTGCAGTGCAGTCAGGCTCCTGGGCAACAGGGAAGCAGTTTGCATGTCCTAGATAGGTTTGTATACCATCCTTATAACCGTAGTATCTGACATTATATAATCAATCACTGGTGTATGCTGTTTCTTCTGTTTCAGGAAGAATTTTATTTAAATAAAGGACCCTCAGAAATGGCCAATGTGAGTAATGTAGTCCTTGTCCTCTGTTACCAATAGCTTATTACCTTAGCTGTATCTTTAAGCTAGACAGCATTAAGCAGGAAACCCAGTTTTCATTTGTATTGTGGCTTCAGTTGGTTATCATGAAAGACTCCTAATGCCCCTCATATTTGACAAGATTAGACCTGAAAAGCGCTATCTAAGCTCAAAAGCTTGTCTTTCTCACCTGCAGAAGTTGGTTCAGTAAAAGATATTATCTCACCCACCTTGTGTCTAAGATAAGACAAAACATGCAAACAAAAACAACAAAAATCAGAGCACTTTTGTTAATATTTTATATGACACCAGATTCTTTTTTTCATGGCATCAGTGAAATTCTGTGCAACTTCTGCATAAGGTGAGGTTGTTCATAAAAGATTCTATTGTACACAACTTTTTTTATGTAAAAAAAATGTTGGATTGTTGACTGATGGAATAAATTGATTGGCTGAATATTTCAGGGTGATTTATAAATTCATATATTTGTTCCCAATCCTGCAAACACTTATGCACATGTTTAATTTTGTGCATGTGAATTTCATGGGACTACTTGTATGTATACAGGTGTTTGAAGGATAGAGGCTATTGTTTGCAAAGTTATAATACACTGAATGTACCCCACTGTGTGATATAGGGTAACCTTTACACAGGATTTCTGGTGATAATGTAAACTGTAAGTGTAAAGATCAAGTGGTTATACTGTGTATACAATGAACTAAAAATATAAGTCTGCTCTGTGTCTTGAATATATTTTAATACTTATTATAGAGTTTAAAAAAGACAAGTTTTAAAATTGTCCAGCAATCTAAATCATTTACCTTGTATAAATCTTTCACATAATACAACAAATTTTGATATTTCAGAGGACACTTTGGCAGCAGAAATTGACATTTTTAAAATTGAGTTCTGATTGTGCTGATATTAACTGTAGAAATTATTTGATAGAATAATGTGTGAAAAGTGTGAAATAGAAAGCTGTCAAAACAGTTATATTTAAGGTTGATTTCAGGTAATAGTGTGTTGACTATATAGAGAGCACTTTGGGATCTAAGGATAAAAAATGCTGTATAACACTGATCCTGTACATATGAACATGGATAGTCTCATTTATATCAGTGGAATTATTTGTGTGTTGTGTTTTTAGAAATGGGTCTTAAGTGTTAAGTTTTATTATTTTGATATTCCTGAACAGTGCCCCATTTGCAGTCTCTGAATAACCATCCTCATTTCCATGTTAAATGACCGCTACTATAAACAAGTGCTTCACTCAGTTTTTTTTTAAAGTATGCCCGTTAGCTTTAATTGCAGTTTACAGACAGCTTTGTTTTTATGTAACACCAACACACAACTATAGTGGTTGTGGTAAGACTTTATTTAAAAAAAAAAAAAAAAAAAAAAAGCAGCGTTAAAGTAAAACATTGAGGTGAAATCAGTAGATCTCACTACACTCTGATGTGTCTTTTGAACTTAATGGAATTTGGGCTCAAACAACTTAAGGTCTCTATTCCTGCAAATGCTGGTGCCTATCAAGTGCTTAAACATACATGTATAAGTGTTACTCCTGAGGGAATTATGTGCCAAAAAATAAAAATTCTGCACACAATATTTTAAAATTCTGCAAATTTTATTTGTCAGTAAATAAATGTGGGGAGGTCCCAGCATGGCAATGGGGAGGATAGGCCATTGGCTGCATGGAGGTGGGAGATCACCCTGCAGCCTTGCCCTCAGGACAGGGACTCAGCGGTGGTGTTGCACCCAACCCTAACACAGCGCAAGGGCCGGGCCTGTCCCTGAAACACCCTGGGGCCCTGTCCTTCTGCACCACGTGCATCAGATGTAGGCAGGCAGGTTCAGTCCAGGGAGGATCCAAGTGTAGAGGGTTCAGGTGTGGGGCAAGAGGGTTCAGTGTAGGACAGTCTGGGTGCAGGTGGGCTCAGTGGGGGGTTCCAGGTGCAGGGGCAATGGGACTCTGCACAGGGGTTCAACAGGGGGTTCTGGGTGTGGGGGGCTCAGCAGGAGGGTCTGGGTGCTGGGGTGTGGGGCTTGATGGGATGTGGGTTGGGGTGCAGCTGGTTGGGGCTAAGCAGGGTGATCCAGTATGGTGGGGGTCCAGGTGCAGGGGGATCATCGGAGTGATCCAGGTGCAGGAGGGTGGGGCTCATCAGGTTGGGATTCGATGGGCCTGCTTAACGGGTAAGCCCCAACTGCTGCTGCTGCTGTGGGGATGCCACACACCCTCTTCCCCACACCCACTCCCTCTTCCCCTGCTTCCCCATCCCCCTTTTCTTTCCATCCCATCCCCCTTCTCCACTGTCCCTGCCCCCTCCCCCTTCCTTCACTCCCACATCCTCCACCCCCTGGCCTATCCCACTGCCTCTTCACCCCACTTGTCCTGTCCCAACCTGTGCACTCGTTGTACAGAAAACAGTACTAGGCCCTATGCACTTGGATCCAGGAACTGGGGTCCAGTTGCAGAGTCAGCGAAGCCCAGCAGCACCCTCCTTCAGCTGGGTAACTGCACTTGAAGAAATGAGGGGTGGGGGTGGGCCAGTGGCGCATGCCCATCCATGCCACGCCTGTGGGCATCCACAGCTCCACCCCCCACTCCCTGTACAGCTTCCCTTTGCTTCCACCCTGTCATTTTCTGTGGGGAAGCAAAGAAATCTGCAGGGGGACATGAATTCTGCACGCACGCAGTGGCACAGAATTCCCCCAGGAGTCAAGTGTCTGCAGGATTATGGTGTTTGCCTTTAGAAAGACAAGGTGGGTGAGGTAATTTTTTTTTTTTATTAATAAAACAAATTCTGTTGGTAAGCGAGACAAACTTTTGAGCTTCTGACCTGAAGAAGAGCTCTGTGTAAGTTCAAAAGGTTCTCTCTCTCACCGTGTCTCTCTAATATTCTGGGATCCAAACAGCTACAACAACACTCCATACAAAAAGTATTTGTTTTTAGTCAGATGTTGTCTGTTTAATATGTATTTATTTTCGATAACTAACTAAAAAGGATGGCTATGTATAGGATACACTAGCCTTTATTATGTAAAGGCTTTGTGTTCAGTTAGACAGGCTTAAGTCTCAATCCTGCAGATGTCTGACTTGGTACATGAGCAGTTCCGTTAATGGCAGTAGGTCTACTCACATGCTTAAAGTTAGGTGTGTGCATACATATGTATAGCACTGGAGCCTTACAATTTAATCCTACACTGAAAATCTTTTCAAAATATTTTCCCCCTGCTCTAGAAAAGTAGCACAAAATCCCCAAGTACTGTTTCACAAGATGGACCTGAATTCTGCAACAAGACTGGATTTTTAGGGCACTGCAGTTTAGCCGGTTGGAAATCTTGTGGTAGTTGGCAGTACTTTAAAAATGGAGGGTTTTATTTAATTAAATATAATGGTATTACTATTTTGGTGTTAAAATTCAATTTATTTTACTGTCCCTACATATTTGAATTGGATATTGATTTTTTTTCTGAGTGCATAATTTTATTGTTGAAGTTAAGAAGCTAGACATTGTCAGAGGAGAAGCTTGAAGTTATAGCAGTTAGATACTGAGTAATTGGAATTTTTGAAACTTAGGGAGCAGTTTACATTTGTGGGCTTAAGCACATAATTGGATCTTTTTGCTAAACTGATGAACAGTAAAATAGTGAACAATGTTGACATTTAAATTTATCATCATTAGGATTCAGAGTTAACCACACTGAGATTGAGTTGGTCACACTTCTGAGTGCTATTGCTTCAGGCTGTTTGCAGACTCAGGAAGACAACATTTCATCCATTTACGTTTGGTTTGTTTTTTAAGGTTTTCTTTGTTATAACAGAATTAGGTGTTTTGTTTTTGTATTTTTGTAACTGAACACTTAAACTTGGAAACACAGTTCTGTGGCATAAAATGGATTCTGTAGCAAATTCTGTGTTTGAAGAATACACAAAAGCTGTGTGACCTTCTGATAAACCCATATTGCTGGCTTTTTGCAGCTGAAAATGTTTTGTGTCTGCAAAGCAAAATAATGTTGTTAGTACTAATTTTAGGCTTTCCAGGTTTGACTCTCCCTCAAGTTGTAATATTGCAGGTAGATGGTATGGGGATCGAATTGCTACTTCTGCCCATTCTGATAATTTGGCTTTTAAAGGAATTTGTGTGCGCACTCTGTGTGCGCTTTGGCATTCTTTTGACTGAAAAGTGCTGTATAAACATAAATTGGTATTATTATTTTGAGCATCCTGTAACACCTTTGCACAAGGGGGTGGACTAAAAACAGTGCTAGCTTGTAGGGCAAAGCACTGAGATTAGATATCAGTATTTACCTACCTAAAATATTTTGATGGATCCTAATCTTTCTTCATTGTTTTGTTTTTTCCAAATGTAACAACAGCAGTGGAAACGATATCTAGTGTATCATGACCTTATACATCGTGTTGTCACAGTGATGCCCCTCACTCTTAACTGCTTTCGAACTTTAGCTCAAATGTGGAAGTATTTCAGTGTGCATTTTTGTTTGCATTGTGCAGTTTCCTTTCATCAAAATTGAATAGGAAAGTTACTATACTAATAACTGTAAAATATTCCTACAGTTAAAAAATTCAATTAATGACACTTAATTGTTATAAGTTTTCTTTCATTTCGTTTTGTATTCCAGAAGTTAAATATAAACTAATTGGTCACGTTTACTTGCAACATATGACACTCAGTTCTGCTTTTGTCCTCTTTAGGTGCTCTGTCACAGAGCAAGACTGGTGACCTATCTGCCAGGATTTTACTCCTTGGTCAGAAGGGTTATAAATTCCAAGGCTTTTTCCACAGCAGGATCTTCTGGCTCAGATGAGCCTCATGTTGCTGCTACACCTCCTGATATATGTAAGGAAAAATACAAGAATTTTGTTACATTGACACACTACCAGAATTCAACATCTTAAAAACTATCTGTCTCAGATAAATAAAGATAAAATAATTTAACTTTTTTTTGTAGATTGAGACATTTAGTTTTTTCGCTTAATCTTTGTGATTACTTTCTTTTTTTCTGTTTTACATGATTGCACTCAAATGTTTCGTTTCGGAGTTAAAAATAACCATGTTTTTTCCAATATGAAGAATAATGTAAGCACTCAATTTTTGACAGGTCCAAGAACTGTGTGGCCAGATGAACTGATGGGACCATTTGGTCCTCAGGACCAGAGATTCCAGCTCCCTGGTAATATAGGTTTTGATTGTCACCTAAATGGTACAGTTTCTCAGAAGAAAATACAAGTTCATAAAAGCTTGCCTGATATATTAGTGGAGCCCTTATCAAGTGAGAGACATGAATTTGTGATGGCACAATACATAAACAAGTTTCAGGTAAGCACAGTAATTTTATATATTTTATGAAGCTGAAAATCGTAGTAATATTTTGATTTTCTTATATGCCAAAGAGTAATCTCCCAAAAATAGAGTATTGGTAGTGCTATAAAAATGATGAAAGATGGAAATGAACAGAGAATGGAGGGAGGGATCATACAGAACATTGTTTCCCAGGAAAATCATCAACTCTTTCTTTAAAACCTCTGACCCAATGAATAATGTGAAACGTATAGTGAAATTGCATTTTAAATAGCTGCTTGTTTGTATGAGCTATATGAAAACAAAATTATGTCAGTTTAACTTTAAAATGAATTGTTGACTTAGTCTTATTGATCTGTTTTTGCAGTGTTAATTGTTAACTTTTTTAATTATTTCCTTTGGGGTGGGTGGGTCAAATTGATTAGGACAAAGTCTTGTTATTTGTGTATTCATGTATAGTCATGAATGCCAAAATGAGAAGTGTACTAACTAAATTTGATTGTAGTTGAAGTTAAACTGCCTTTTGAAAATAGCAAAACTCAAAATGATTTCAAGATCCCTTATTAACAGTAGGCAGTTTGATAATTATATTTGCTGGCCTTGCATATTGAGAAATTTCTAGCTCCTGTATAATGTCATCTGCTAGTCCAGTGATACTTGGACCTCACTGGTTTTGGAGCCAAATTAGCAATCAGCATTACCCAAAAGAGCCACAGTAGTGTGAATTCCTTTTTTCACTTACTATATGTATTCTCACAGCAAAATGACTAACCAAGTATTATTATTTTTATCCACTACAATTGGTTAATAACATAGTAAAAGCATCCTGTTTGGTTAATAATCAAATCACAGCGTTTTAATATGTGCTACAAAGAGCGGCAGGAGACACATTAAAGAGCCACTTGCTGCTCCCAAGCCTCATTCTGAGTATCACTGAGCTAATATATTCGCTTTCCATTGCACATATACATTTTGTGACATCCTCAAACATAGGAAATTAGTTCACAAACTACAATAAACTGTTTTTCATGAAAAAATGCTGGACAATATTTCTTGTGTACCTATAACTTGAGTTAGAACAGTCCATTTGCCCATATTAAGGTTTTTGGCTCAGCGCCTGCAACTTCTGTGGAATCAAAGCTTTTAACTAAAAAAAAAAAAAAAAAAATGTGAACCAAGTGTAACTGATGCAGGTGCAGACTGGCTACAAGAAAAGCTGTAGACTGAAAGTTCCAGCGCCTCTGCTGCTGCTTATAGCTTTGCCAAGCTGTTATAGAGAGCAGACTGATAAGAGCATTGTCAGTTTCCACTGCTGCTATTCAGGAGGCTGTAGACAAGAATCAGGTCAATTTCATGCTGCTGCTGTTTGGGAAAGTTCTGAGTATTGGTAAAGGCAAACTGAAGCTGTTCTCTTGGGAACAGGAAGGAGGCCAGGGGTAGAGTAGAGTAGCAGAGACCCCCCTCTTCCCTGCCCCCCCCACACACACATATACCACCACCCCATAGCAGCTAGAAAGCAGCAGGAGGTTAGAATAGCAGAGATAACCAGCTCCCCCATCAAAGCAGCCAGGAGAGGAGTTGAAGTACTGAGGCCCACCTACCTTCCATCAGCCAGGGTGCACTGGGCTGGATTTCAAATTCATCTGACTCCTATATGCCCGAGGTTGATACAAAAGATGGAGCCTCTGAATAGGGCAAATAGACGGTACCTTGGTAAGAATACCAGCGCCCTTCTTTCCCCATCATCTGTGGAGGGGAAGAGAGGAAATTGGTCTTTGGCAACTAGATTTAGTCCTCTGGCTATTGGATGTCTTGTAAATTGGTAAGTGTAAGGGCTAATTGGATGTGGGGCATATGAGAGAGAGGGAGAGAGAGCAATGAGAGAAAGTGTCAGCAAACAAGATATGACCGTGTTATCTGAGTACAAAAACATGTGCACCCAAACTGCAGTTAGTGACTTCTTGTGAATTATTTGGTATGACCAGAAGATCCACTAGGTTATTTTCCAAACCAACTGAGAGGAATACAGTAGAAACCTGCTTGATGATTTAACATTTTATAGCAAAATGCTAACCTTTTGACATTTTGACTCTTTTTAAGAGGAATAGCTTTATAGACTTACCACATGCCTTTGCATTCCCTGCAGCTCAAGATGCACTACCAACATACTGTACATACAGTCCTTAGAGAGAAACTGTATTTACTAGTTCATCATTATTAGGCTGTCAAAGGGGACTTGCTGCATTAGCTCACTGAAATCCCATATTTTTAATAGTAAAATAATTTTCACATTATTTTTGGATTAAAGAGACAAAAAATTCATGTTGAGGTGTAGAACAGATGTGAAAAGCCTGATGTGACACTTCACTGTCCCATAGCAGATGGCTCTTTTCACAATCCTCTTAAAAACTGCAATTTACTCCTCTAACTTGCAGCACTTCCACATGTAACACAGTTCCAGAACCCATACTGTAGCAACTAGAGCCCTAGATTAGTAGCTTTAGTTATTAAAGAGCTTGCATGGCAGTAATAGTGAATAATTTTAGCTGTGAGGCTGCAACAGTTGAGTACTTAAACTTGCTTGCAAAATATCAGGCTTAGGAGCATTTCATAATGTTATCTACATTTTTGTTTTGACTCCTGTAGTGGTATATCTACATTTATTTTTTAATTGCAGTACACATTAAAGATTTACAAAGCCATTTTCATGCATTCACTAGCAATTTGTTTTAGGCATTTGTTTGAATGCTGTGGGTGTAATCTAAGTATGATTAAATATAAAGTAGTGTATTTAGACCCATCTAAAATATGAAAATGGGGGCAGGTAAATGTGGTGGTAAAAGTTCAAAACTTATTTGTTATGCATTTAGTTCATATTTTTTTAATGAGACACAGACCTAATATTGCAACTTCACCTATACAAGTAATTACATTGACTTCAGTGGTTATAGGATTAGATTTTAGGAAAAGGCTGATCTTCCTAAATCACAAGCTTGGGAATCAGGCGACCTAGTTCTAATAGACTTACTCTGATATTGTTCAGATAGTTGAACATCTCTGTCCCTCAGTTTCTCCATCTGTAAAATAGGGTGGTGATACTTACCTGCATTTATAGTGGTGTTGTGAGGATTAAGGACTTGTTGCAAACTTTCTGCGCAACCTTTACTCAATAGGACTACTTCTGTGAATAAATGCTTGCAGAATTTGGGGTTTACACAACTCCAATTGGAAATACTATTTTCATCGTTAATCATGTCACACATTACATGAACCTAAGTTACCTATTTATATTTCCTTGATTTCCTCAGGGCACTGATGTCCCTCCTAAACAGCAAATAAATAATGCTGAAACATACTTTGAAAATGCTAAGATAGAATGTGCAATACAAACTTGTCCAGAACTGTTACGAAAAGGTATATATTTCACATTTTTTTATTAAAGCTTTTATGAAGTAAAAATATGTGGATAGAATTTCTGACTATCAGACCAAGGTTGCAGAGTATGTGAATTATTGTTCCTATAGCTTCACATTTTTAAAAATTACAATAAAAATAATACAAATTACTGGATGATCACTAAAAAGTTTTCATTTTACATAATGAAATCCTTAACTCAATATGGAAATCATATTTGTACTATTAACAGCAATATTTGTAAAGTAATTTAAGAATTAATGAATTAGTAGTAAAATTAAAAGGTTAGCTTGTCTTTTTTTAAGGCATGGTACAGTCATAGCCTGGCCATAACTACGTCTATAGTTGTGTTGTGTGCACCCATGTAGGCTTGTGATCCAATGGATTGTATAGGCATTCTTGCCATGTCCCAACCACTCCTCTGCCCTTTGTTTCTAAGGGTTGAATTGCCATGGTGCTACTGAATCGCATTATCTGGCTTCTTGCCTTTCTAGTCCTCTTTGTGCAGTAGACACTGTTTTGGATGGACTTGGGGTATTCCATGACCGCAAGACTCTTGGGTTTACGTTAACAAAGGGACTTAGGTGCCTATGTGTTGGTAGTAAAAGTTTCCTAGGTGCCTGTTCCTGCCTCTGGGCATGTGCGCTGCTATCTTACTATGGACAGCTGAAGCGCAGCTGCAATCCACAAACTGGGGGAGATAGGCAGAGGAGTGCCTGTCTTGCCTGTGGGGCTCAATCCAGAAAGCATGTTCAGAGACTGCCTATCTCCACATACATGGTGGGGGGGACACCTCCCTCAACTTTTAGCTCTGGTTAGGGTATTCTCCTGGAATGTGGGAGACCCTAGTTCTCTGCCTGATGAGAAGGGATTTGAAGAAGGATTTGCCACTCAGATGATTGCCCTAACCACTGAGCTATGGGATATTCTTATGTGGATCTCCCTCAATCTCTCCTTTTGAAACAGTTCCACTGTGTATAAAGAGAGGCACTGGAGCTGGGGCACTGGATCCTTGGTTTCCTACCTCCCAGGTGAGTGCCCTATCCATCAGGTTATAGATTCATTCTCATTGTTTCTGGCTCAGTGACTCCTGCTCCTTTATGCATTAGGCTCCAGGAGAAGGTTCCCAGCTGTGAATCCCAACTAGAGAGAAATACCTTCATGTAGTCAAGACTATGAGAAAGAAATGGTCTAAAAAGCGGTCCAAAGGTCTCAGAAATTGGGGCGGGGGGCAGGTTATTGGTGTCATGATGCTGGGTATGGGGAGCAGGGCATGGTCCAAGAGGAAAAGCACCTGGAGTGAAGCAAAAAAATCCCAGGCCTCAACTGAGTAAAAAACCCACTGATTTTGAAAAAGGTAAGCCCAAAGTTCACTTAAAGTAAGTTATTTTGCCAGTGCCTAACTGTGAGAGGGGCAGGGCTCAGTATACACCTCTTTCTTCAGCATTTTCCCTTAACTATTTTAGGCAGTTCTTCGGTCAGCTTGCTATCTTTTGTTAATCCCATTTTTAAGTGCTTGTCTCTCCCCATCATTACATAGGGAGTCTGGGCACCTAATCCAGGCTTTATGATCCCAGTGATTTCTCTGCAGGTCTAAAATTTAGATGTTGTGACGTTCAATGTCACCACACCTGAGTCTATTTGTGAATCTAGCCCTTGGCCTGGCGTAAACATACACAACTAATGCAGAGATAGTTAATTATGAAATGTGACTTGTCAAAAGAAATTAACATCTGTAGTTTAATTTTAATTACTTCATGTTGTACTGAAGTATCTTTCAAAAGAATAAAATCTCATTAGCATAACACCTGGGTACTTAACTCAGCTACTAAATTTTTGCTGAGCAGTGAGATACTTACTTGCATGCAAATTCTAAAATGTAGAGATTGGTGAATTTTTATTACTATAATAATTTAAATGAAATGTAGCACATTGAATGAAAAGCTCCTGACATTTGCAGGCACTCTGTCTGAAATAGAAAAAGCATAAAATATACAAAACCAATCCATTACACTCTGAATATGCTGATTTCATTTCTCTAGACTTTGAATCAATGTTTCCAGAAGTGACTGCCAATAATCTAACAGTACTGACCATAACCCAGAAAACTAAAAATGATATGACTGTATGGAGTGAAGAGGTGGAAGACGAAAGAGAGTTGTTGTTAGAAAATGTAAGTATTACTTGTATATGGTGTCAGCATATTCTTATTGGCAGTTATATCTATTATAGATGGGCCCCTTTTTGTTTGTTTTTTCTTGTTTTTAGTTCTGGAACTGACTTACAATTTTATTTTCTTAGACCAATCCCTTTGCCTAGCTAAATCTAATATTTTCTATTGGTAAAATGGGGATAATGAACTTCACCAGTTTTGCAAAACTGTGATATCTTTAGATGAACACGCTAAATATTAATCTTAATTGGTGGAGAGATGAGTTACAGGAGTAACCTTGTTATATGAAAATGCTTTAACGCATTGCTTTATATTACCTAAGATATTTGGTATTCTAGTTGGTCAAGATTCTACAAGGAACAACAGGTATCTTTACTTATCACTAACTCAAGAGCAATGCATTTCATATACTTCTGTTTTTGTTGCTTTGCATGATTTAATTTGCATCCTTTCATGGTATTTGCTAATTTGGCCTGTTTTATAACCCTACAAGGGAGTGATTTCTTATTTTCTTTCTTTACATTCTAATTATCTATTCAGTTAATACTTTTAACTTGAATGTAATTGACATTTACAAGTTAATATTCCACATTAGTTTAGTACAAGTGAATCTAGTTGAATTGCCACTAGAGGTCTCTTTCTAGAAAAAGCAGGTTTTTGGATATTTTTAATTGTCTGTTCCAGCAGATGTCAGTGTTTACTGCTGTCAAGTCTTCTTCACTGCATTATCTTAAAAATATCTCTTTTAAAGTGTTTGATATGTTTTTGTAAACCTCTTTACCTGATAGGTTCCCTTCTTATATGATGATTTTGTCTCCCCATCCATCTAATAATGGATGGGAGTTAGCATTGGTAGAAATTAAGATGAGAACAGTTCTATCCACTGTTTATGAAATTATAATTTATAAATTTATAAATATCACTAGAAGCAGTATAAGGGTTACCACAGGAAAAAGAACATGCAGTCTAAAGCATCAGCATTAAGACTGCGTACAAAGTAAAATTCCCTTCATTTTAGAATGTTCTTGTCTTTGAATTATTTATGGTCTGTTGGTCTTTAGCTTTGTAATCTGGTCTAATTATATGTTAATTGTCTTCTTTCTTCCTTGTGCACCTCCTTGTCAATTCTAATATAGTCATTGTGGGGGTGTAGATGTAACCTCCTGGCCTAAAGGTTACTAACAGCAAATTTACAATAAAATGACCTATTTGTTTGCTTTGTAGATGGTTAGAAAAGACTTTACATTAGTTCTTCTGATGTGAGAGGCTAAAGTAGTAATGGGGACTATTTACAGACACATCTGGGTGCTTTACAGTAGTGAGGCTCAAGTTTAAATTAACACATCACTTTGTGACTACTATGAGATTAAAAGATCTGGTATATCAAAAATTTATGCATTAAATACTGTCTTTAGATTGCTTTCTTGTATTTCTGTGACTTAGTTTAAAGTTGAAATGTATAGATAATTAGTCTTCTGATCCACTGAACCTTAAAGTAGAGAAATGGGAGAAAAGCTCAACATTAAGAATGAGCTCTCGATATTCTGGACCACTGGAAAGGATAGTGACTGTGACTGACCCAGATTCTGAATTACTTTTTTGAAACCTAGGACTATGTCTAGAGTATAAACATTAGGAAAATAATTCAACTTTTACACTTACAAGAGCATCTTAATTCTTTTTTTAACCTAATAAAAAATAAGGAAATAAATACACAATCTAAATTTGAAGTAATATTAAGGAGTCTACTCTTTCATTGGTCAGTAATATACCTGTGGATTATACATGTATATTAGGCTAGATTATTGAAGTTGTTTACCTAAATCAGCAAAAGGAAAAACAATTGATCGTAATGCAGACCATTCTGAATAGGTATTGTATAGTCCTCATGATATCATATCATCTTTTGTTGCAGTATCAAGACAAAACAATATAGTTTTACCAGCTAGGTTAACGTGTGTGTGTGTGTGTGTGTGTGTGTGTG
This sequence comes from Emydura macquarii macquarii, assembly GCF_026122565.2. Classification (NCBI taxonomy): domain Eukaryota; kingdom Metazoa; phylum Chordata; order Testudines; family Chelidae; genus Emydura; species Emydura macquarii. Next base: position 87,364,615 of record NW_027131390.1, read on the forward strand.
TGTCACAACTTCAATGCTGCTTAATTTTACGGTTTGCTTCTTTTAAATAAAATCGATTTTAGAAACAAATTAATAAAAGATGGAACCAGATACATTAAGCAAATCTTTGCCATATCACGTCACCCAGCTGTACCAGAAATTGTTCCTAAAATGTAAACACTTCCTTTTTGTGTGTTTTTGTGAGACATTACCATGACATGTTCTCATCCCTTTGTGGCTTGCTTATTTCTGAAAACAATAGTTTTATGGCTATAAAACTTCAAAAGTTATTAACTAGCCTCCTCCCATTTATTTGGAAAACAAATGGGTACAACTTTATTTCCATGGCCAGAAATATTCAGAGGAGTTGAATTCCCCCACTAATCTTGCCCATTGATTAACTGAAGCATGGCAGTTGGTTTCAGCAATCAAAGTATCAAATATTATTAAATCATTTTTTTTTAAATACACTTTTAACTAAAGTTTGGTGTCCTGACTAATGTTTAAAAGGATTCATGGTTAGATTTTTGTAATTCAGAGCAGCCACACATTACTGTCCTGTTCTCCATTATATCATCTAACAAAACATATTTAATATTCCCAAAAAATGTTGTATATTTAATGGCATGTTGTAGCAAACTAGGAAATTCAGTTTTGATCTATAAATGACTCATGAAGTAAAGAAATAACTGAAGCAATGGTTGACTTTTACAGAGGTGTAACAGGTACGATTCTGCAAACTGCATGAGCAATCAAAGCAATTAGATGATCCTTGTACAAACTGTTAATCCTTTACTGAGTGGCACAAAGAATTTCTTTTAAATCTCATGTGATTGTAGTAGCCTAATATATGCTACTAATTTTAATCCTTTTAGTACTGTTGGCCTTTTACTTTAAAAGAATGTTAAACTTTACATTTATTGGTGTGGAATAGTGAGAGGCTATGCACTAGTCTTAACTTAAAAATGCATTCAAGTTTTACATTTGAAGGAACACTCCTCTTTAATGTAATTATTTCTCCCTTTTTTTAGTTCGTTAATGGTGCCAAGGAAATTTGCTATGCATTATTGTCTGAAGGCTATTGGGCTGACTTTATTGATCCATCCTCAGGATTGGCAGTAAGTTATTCTGATGAAAAGAATGGGTGGGGAATAGAGACTGATTTAATAGACTGATAATGGCATGTAGGTTCTTTTACATGTCAGTTACCAAAAACTGTTACCATATGATAGCTCCCTTGGTGTCTTAAAGTGATATGATGGCCAACTTTTTTCAAAAAGTTAAGACAAATGGAATACCAAACTGAATTGAAATTGACTGCATTTCATCTCTTCATTCTTATTTACAGCATACTTTTAAAAAAAATTTAAAAGTACATGTCTGAGACCAGAATTTCACAGCTACTTACAAACTGGATAAAAACAACAAAATAATCTCCTAGCACTAACAAGTTATGTCCCCATTATGTGGAATGTACACTAATATTGTCTCTATTAAATGGTTATTTGGTGTTCATTATCAGGTTAAACTTGTTACCTGGAATATGTCATTAAAATTGGCATCCCTATTAAATGCAATCTAGTTAAGTGGAGTTTATTGAACTCTTCTTTCATTGAAACATAAGTAACCTCTTCAAGCACATAATATAGAAGTCCAGCTCTTTTTCTATGCCAGGAATGAGCAACTTCAAGGTTGTAGAGGGCCACAAAATCCACTAAAATCCTTTGCCTGGCCATATAGGTTTTTTTTTTTTTTTTAAGATTGAGCCAAGTCAGAGTGGTGTGGTCTTTTAGCAAAGCTGCTGCCTCATACCACTCCTCTTCCCTATCAACATAGGCACAAATTCTGCCCCACACCACCTAGTTCCAGTTATTGCCTTCCCATTGGCTGATTGACTCTCAGTTTCCAAACAGTCAGATTCTGACCAGCCACCCCTTCTCTGTCAATAGGTGGGAGCAGGACACACCTCTGCCAATGGGGAGGAAGTAATCAACCAGCACATGGGCTCTCTATATGGCAGATCCTGTGTCCATAGGGAGTAGAGCAGAGGTAGAGACTGAGAGTAGCAGGACCCTGTGTGGCAGATTGCAACACCACTCAAATTTGACCCAACCATCTCTCTCTTATGCCAGAACGGAAAGGGCTCCAGCACCCAGTTCTTTTTGTTGTCTCCTTCTTGGCAGACATGCACCCTGACCTGCCCATAGGTTGGGCCAGTTTCCCATTCTTGGTCTATGCCATTCCAGACTACAAAGAGAATTTTAACCAAAGCCTGATGCAGGTATGCATTCTTGTATGAGAAAAGCAATATTACAAACTCCACAATACTAGAACATTGTAGCTGTAGAGCCAAGCACTTTTAGTATAAAAGGATGGTTTAAAAAAAAAAAAAAAAAAGTCAGTGAACGCTGTGATGGGGAGGGAAAATAGTAGATTTAGCTGGGCTTTCTTTAAAGCTGGACAAGGGACTACCACCACAAATGATGCTGAATGCCCTAGCTCCATCCACCTTTTTAATGTAGTTTAAGGCAAAATAAATAGCTCATCTCTGTTTGGTTCAAACTTACAAGTTTTTCCGTTTCGTGCACTTATTGAGAAATGTGATGGCTTGCTCCTATTCTGTACTAAAAGTTTGGTAGAGGTGAGGACTCTGCTTATGGGCCGTATTCTGCACCTCTTAATCATGATGGGTAGCACTTACTTATGCAGCTACTTACAGTGAAGATTTCAAAATCTGCTCCTGTGCTGGGGGTCTTCATAATGCAAATACCTCAGTTTAAAATCTGACCACATGAAAGTGCTCTTTGCATATATGCAGTTGAAGTGAAAAGAGCTGGGCTTATTAAATCCTAGTTTAATAAATGTCTGTATACATGATTCCAGTTTTTTCCTCATTTTGGCCTTCAGTGCTATTTAGTATATGAAATATATACATTATATATCTAGTACATTATCGCTATTGAAATAAGGCATGGGTACAGGACTGGAGATGAGAACTCCTACACTGTAATCCCAGTTCCAACACCCACTGCATGACTTTGCACAAGTAATTCAATCTCTGTACTCCAGTGTCCTCATATGTCAAATGTGAATAGCCACCTAGAAGAAATGTTGTATGGAATAATTAATATATGTAAAGCACCTTGAAGATCCAAAGCACTCTGAAGTAATTAAAAACAACACAACTTTTACTATTAATAACATGTTTTCTGAAATTAAAAAGATTTTTGTATACCAAAGAAAACATACTAGTAAAATGTATGCATTGTAACAATTGCCATTCACTTTTATTTCCAGAATGAAAAGAAAAATATAAAGGAACTATTCAAGTATGTTCTGTCACTTTAAGGATGATAGTGTCCTTTAGAATTGTTGTTAAGATGGATCAGCTATTCCATTTAAAATCCCCCTTTTTTCTTTTTCCAGGATTTTACAGTTTTGACATTTTAAAACTCCAGATATTTGCTGTTCTATGTTTCAGTAGCTGTATTTACTTCTAACAAACTGAAAAAAATAGTCTTTAGTGTTTATTAATATGCTAAACTTCTGAAGTCTTATCAGGATTTAAGAATTAAATTCCTGTTCCTGCAAGCTGTTCTGTGAGAGTGGATGGTTGTGCCCATGCATAGATCTTTTTATTTCAGAAAGTAAAACAAATTAGACAGTTAAATCTAAAAGATGCACTTTAACTACTCTTCAGAAGTAACTTTGATACAATGGCCTCCTTTTAAAAGTTCTACTGTTTTGATTTTTTTAATTTTACCATTTTAGGGATATTTATCTTAACAAATGCGTCAAGAAATGATAAAATATTTCAGAACGGAACATATTTTTAAGGGCAGCCACTATACTTACGCCAAAACAAAGCTTACACAGTGTTTATATGTTTTAAACAACCTATGCCAAAATCCTTTGAGGATAGAGATAAATTATGGGGTTTCTCTTTGAAAAATCAAAACAATATAAACCACCTTGTGTACATTATTATCACTGTAAAATCACGTTAATGAAATTGCTTCCAAAATATGTAACTAGTATGTCTAGGTTTTCATTTTGTTTAAAATTGGGTAGATCTGTAATATTTTAAATCTTAACTACCTCTGTTTTGTAAGATTGTCAGTATGTTGACCTGATTAATCCAAAATATTTTTAAAATATGAAAATTCTCTCTCTTCCCCAGTTTTTTGGACCATACACGAACAACACACTGTTTGAAACAGATGAACGCTACCGCCACTTAGGATTCTGTGTTGATGATCTTGGCTGCTGCAAAGTTATTCGTCATAATCTCTGGGGTACTCATGTGGTTGTAGGAAGTATTTTCACAAGTGCTGAACCTGACAGCCCTATCATGAAGAAATTAATTGGAAAATAACTTTCAGACTCTCATAAGTTAATATTTGACCTGTGTATTTTTATTTGATAACTTGTCTATAAACGCTGTCAGGAAATGCCAAGTTTTAAAGTATGTTCACTTATAGATAATAAAATAACTGTTATTTATTTTAGTCTCTGTGGAATACATACTCACCACATGATTTACATTATTAATTGACAACATTTTAGATTATAGTTATGCCGATATGCCATGTGATTTTTTAAGATGCAAGTTCCCCTTAGCCTGAATGGATTGAAAGTATAACACCAAACATAATTCAGCAACATATCCTCTAAAAATATTATACCCTAGGTAATAGATTAACTTTTTAATGATGTGTATATCCTTGAGCAGATCTATACTCAATAGGGTCAAGATTTCACACAGAGAAGTCAATTGGAGTTTTGCCATTAACTTCAGTGGGGCCAGGATTTTGCCTTGCATAACTACAAAGGATTTTATAAATTGTGGCTATGAATGTTGTATTTGGGTTACAGTTTCACTGACAGGTGACAGGAGATGGAACAATATTAAGTTTAATTTTCAACTGTCTTTAACTACAAAGTGTAATTCTTCTTGAAACTACGATGTCAATTAATTGAATGACTCTCTAGCACATTCAGAGGACCTCAATAACAAGCCATAATTTATGCTGGAAGTAGTCATGTTTTAATATTTTGTTTCCATGCTGGTTTGGATTTCATTTTCATTTGGATTTCATGCTGGTTTGGATTTTCAGTGGTAGTACAGCGTGTGTAGGTATATATGCACAGTCCTAAGGGCACAGCCCCTCCACAGTCTAAAGCAAGTTATTTTTGCAGCTTATGTTAGGTGTTTACATCTACTGTGGATAACATTATCAAAAAGAGAACAGTTGTGAGATCAACTCTTGGATTTTCTAACCACTTTTTCCATTCTAATTACCTGGAGCCTATAGAACATGTCCCTACGTTATTCTGAAATCTGTGAACAAAGTGAAATTATGACTCACCATAGGAATAAATTGCACAGTTTTCATGAACTAACCAATCCTATTCAGGCAGCACACAAACTATAAAGGTTAATGAAGGAGTTGCAGAAAGAACATCAGAGAAAAATTCTAGAGGTGTCTAAAATTCCCAAACTTCTGTCTGCTGCCAACTACGTGACCTTGTGTTCATTCTGAAGAGCCCATTTAAGATCATGATTGCTGTCAACAACTAGTAGTAAACCAGAAAAAAACAATTTCACATTTTCTTTGTAAGCAAGGGGTCTGAACCATCATAAAATATTTCACTGCATTTGTTATTTCAACTTGTACAACTGTGGGGCTAATCCTTTAGCCTTGATTCAAGACTTAGTTGACAAGAGTCTTGTCTGGGTGAGGATTGACTTAAGTAGGCACTCTTTCACAAGTCTTCAGCTAACCTAGAGAACTGAAGATGAACCTAAGTCCAGAATGGCAGCACTGAAAGAAGAGGACAGCAGTTTTTGGTTTTGGTATACATCTGATTCCTACTTGGGGCCTAATCCAGTCTTCAGTGAAGTCAATTGAAGTCGTTCTGTTGTCTTCAGTAGACAGTGGATCAGGCTGATTGTTAATGGAAGTGTCTGTGGCTATCCATGTTAACAAGATCACTCTGAGCCCATAGCTTTACCAGGCTCTGGAGATGTGACCTTCTCTGTTATGAAGGTCTTAATGAGCTGTCCAGGCATTCTCTGCTATCCAAAATAATGCCATATATATTTACTTTGAATTTTTGGGCCCCATCCCTGTAAATAAGATTCAGAAATGTTTGCAAGATTAGTAAGCACTGCTGTTTGTAAAGCCAACTGAATTATTGCACAGATTTAAAAAAAAAAATCTTGATAGACCCCATTTAATATTAATTTGCTAAAAGAATGCTTGGTCTCTCAGTAAGACTAAACTATGTTCTCCAACGAGGTTCTCTACAGCAATGTATTTTCAGAAACATCTTATTGCAAAAAAATAAATGAAAAATATGTTTTGTGGGTTTTTTCTTTTTCATTTGTGGAAGTAGACCTCTGTCTCTTTGAAGAGTCTGACTAACCTTTATGTGAATTTTAATAATTAACTACATCTTACAGTATTTTCCATAGCATATACTTTCTGATTATAAAACACAGAAAAGTGGTTGTCAGACTGCTGACCGAAAGCTCTCCAATCAAACATGGAGCACTTTGTATTCAGTTGATTTCCTTTATCTCATGTTTGGAAAGGTTGTACTCTGTGGTGTTTGGTTTTTTGTTTTTGGGGGGTTTTTTCAAGTCAGGTTCAGAGATCAAGGATGAAATCCTGGCCTTACTGAAATCAGTGGATGTTTTGCTGTTGACTTGAATGGAGCAAGGTTTTTATCCCCAAAATTTTTAAAGGTTTGGTTTATTTTCCCCTGTATTTTTTCTAAACCGAGTAATATATATTTCAGAGTGCATATATGTTGAATATTTATATAAAAAAATAGGATGTGATTATCAAAAATGCTCGACTAATTCTGCTCCCACAGAATTCAACAGGGGTATTTATGAGGTTGAATGCTTTTGAAATCCCACCACTGTCTAGCATAGCTCTCCTACAGTATGTTATCTTACTGGTAGATGGTATTAGTACTTGAATACAATTCCATAACCTTTAATTTAGAAAATAAAAAATCAAAAGTTTGACTTTTAGCTAACAAGGGAACAATAAAAAATACATAAATTGCTATTGCATATAATTTCACAGCTGTTTTCTGGCAAAGATTACTCTTTTTTGCAGAAAAATGTCTTTTGAACCTGAGAACTATTAATTTCTAAACCTTTTTTCAAGCATACTTTTAAATATGCTGGAATGAAAATGTATTTTGTATTAGACAAGTGCCATCACAGGTTGTTTAAATTGTGTGTTGTAATTGTCAGCATTAATGCTGACCTGGTGTATTTACAAGTTGTGCACACTAATTAGTATTTAGAGTGAATATACTTGAAATCATTTTCACACTTGCACAGCCTGTTATTTGTATTAATCCAAAAACCTAATCCAAAACTATACATCATAAGAATTATTGTAAATAATGACAAATCAAGTCATAGCTCACCTCTTAATTTACACAGCTAAATACTGTATGTTGCAAACCATTCACTCCTGTTAAAGGTGAGAGAAAGCAATTTGCAACAGATTAACTAGAAAATTAATTAACTAATTTATTTGTCATCGGTTTTTGCTTTTTTGTTGTTTTAATATCAAAATTGCTACTAAAGGAGTTTATACATTTTAAAATAAAAGAGCCAGGTTAATTCCTACTACAATATACTTTAGCAATACAGTAATTTATTTTATGTCTTACTTAAAAAAGAGAAGAAAGAAATTATCTAAAGACCAAGGTTGGCATGATCTGTTAATCTTGGGGAACTTTAACTCACTGCCACTGTAGCCTTATATGGATGACTTGCATCATACTGGGCTGACTGTTATAACACTGTGACAGGATTTTCATGATAAATTCTGAAAAGGGGATTTATAACTGATATTAAACAATGAAATGTTGAATTGGGCAACTGCCTACATCAAGGTGTTCAGGGAAATGAATATTGTCCCTCTTGCACATTGCTACATATAGACTATCTCTGTTGACAAAATTATCTCACAAAGCTGGGTGCTTGGCAAATTAAAATGGCAGATGAAATTCAGTGTTGATAAATACGCATACAAAACAATAGGATCGAAATTAGCTGTTACTACTCAAGAAGGAGATCTTGGAGTTGTGGATAGTTCTCCGAAAACATACATACATATATGTATAAAAATACAAGGGCAACAAAAATTAAGGATATGGAAAAGCTTTCATAGGAGGAGAGTTTAAAAAGACTGGGACTGTTCAGCTTAGAAAAGAGACAGCTAAAGTGGGATATGATTAATGGTGTGGAAAAAGTGAATAAGGAACTATTACTTACTCCTTCACAAAACCAGGGGTCACCACATGAAATTAATAGGCAGTAGGTTTAAAATAAACCTAAGGAAGTACTACTTTACACAGCATGCAGTCAACCTGTGGAACTCATTGTCAGGGGATTTTGTGAAGGCCAAAATTATAACTGAGTTAAAAAAAGAATTAAGTTCCTGGAGGATAGGTCCATCGTGGCTAATCCCATGCTCTGGATGTCCCAAAGCCTCTGACTGCCAAAAGCTGTGGCTGGATGACGGGATGGATCACTCAGTACATTTCCTGATGTTCATTCCCTTTGAAGCACCTGGCATTGCCAGTGTTGGAAGGCAGAATATTGGGCTAGATGGACTGTTGGTGTGACCCAGTATGGCCATTCTTAGGTTCTTATGCCTATCAACTGCCTCATTCTAATTTAGAAGAGGCGTGAGAAAAGCCTCTACCTGCTCAGTAAGGTCAAAGTGAAATAGAAAGTTGTTGATTTTCTGGTTGTCAGGGGTGTGTACGTGTTTCACTCTGTAGAGCCAAATATTTTACTTGTGTTTAAACTATTGCAAATCTTGAACATTAATGCTAAGATTCTCCTAAAAAGCTCTGGCTGCAGGAGTCTTCAAAAACTGCTACAGAGTTCAATGGTGACATCTCTATATTTCTAAGGCTCATGTTATAGCAACTAAAACGTGTATAAACATGACCACTGACTAGGGTACCGCAGTAGAGTTTGCATATTGCAAAACAAAGATGTTGTGGCTTCAAACAATAGCTCCAAAAATCTGGATGAGGAAGGGGACAAAAGGTGCGCCTGTTCCCCCTCTCATGAATCTTATATTGTGGTAGTGCCTAAATGAGATTGGGGCTGCCTTATACTGTACAAATAGACCCAGGAGAACAAACTTTACCTATCAGAGAGGAGTGAAGTGAGAAGAAGGTATGGCAGAAATATTCCTGAGGAGCTCAGCAAGTGGGTTATTGTGAAGCCAGCCTTGAGCACCTCACTCCTGTACCTGCTACTTGAGGAAGGGTGGATACCAGGCAGTTGTCCTACTTTGTTGCCTAAATATCTGGTGGCAGGAAATGAGGAAGAAGAAAATATCTTTGTATCTTTACCCTGCACCTTAGATCTCTCTCCTTCACTTCAGTGTGGGGTGCATATATGCCATATTAAGGACTTGTCCCACAGGGAAATGACATTGTTTTGTAAAATCCATTGTTTGCAAAGCTGTGATGGTCCCAGGATATGAGAGGAAACCAGATAGGCCTTTTATTGGAGCTTTACCGAGAAGAGCTCTGTGAAATTCGAAAGCTTCTACCAACAGAGATTGGTCCAATCAAAGATATTACTTCACCCACCATCTCCCGTTGTTTTCTAATACATTAATGAGCACAACAGCTGGTATATTTTAAAAATCATGTCAACGGGCTAGACCAGGGCCAGCTGACATGATTTTAAACACAAATCCTTAGTTGTACTAGGTGCTAACACATATTCAGCATCTTATTTAATGTGTTACAACCCAGTGTCACATCCCAATATAACTAAGCCCTGAGAGAGGAGCATGATCTTAAAAGTGGTCCCTCTTGTTGTTTGACTTAAATCAGTGGTGGGGTGGTGGTTAAAATGTGTATGTGTATAGATGCTTCTATTGTTCTGGAAAAAACAGAAGAGATCACTTTCCCAAGGCTACTGTATTAGAATACACAATCACAATTAAGAAAAGTGAAAATAAAGATAAATGCTTCAGAATATCAAGTCTGCTTAATATCCATTCAATACCTGGATTCTAAGCCCATCTATGTGTATTCTCCTACCAAACCAGAGGAAAAATACAAATTCTGTAACATGGCATGACGATAAACTAATTATCTTGTTGGGAAAATAAATCAATGGAGATGGATGATCTCTTGTACCTTTTTGGGACCAACATAGCTCACAAGATTTTGGCACCATTGAATTGATTTCAACTTTAACTTGGATGCATCTTGGTACCATCTTCTCAGCTTACCTTTAGTTCAAATCAAATTTCCTGATATAAAAAGTAGTAGGTGGTAATGTTGCCTTTTTTTTTATTTTTTATTTTTAAATCCTCTATTTCTGATCACTACCCTGGGAACTGGAAATCTCCATTGTGCTCAATGCCCAAGTCTTGACAAGGAATTGTGGCAGGAATGCATACAATAGTTGCCTAATGTGGAAGGAAAACCAAAGGGCATTACGCTACCAGAAGTACATGAGCCCATCTTGTGTCTGGCTAAGAGTGAGCTATATAACCTGGGAAATAACCAGTACTAATTACGACTAAATTCATAGTCCAGCCTAAAGATGGCTGAATCAGTAACTATATATAATGAGAATAAGCCTTGTTTTAGCATTTGCTGTACTCACCATACCATCTTCCGTTAATGCATGCATTGGCACTGCTCCCATTGAGTGCTCATGAATTTGGCTCTCAGCTATTACAACCTTCACTAATGATTGGGTAGTGGCTGCACAGGTACTGTAGAGAGAATATACCCTTTCATCGATGTTTGGTTCAAAATCATAAAGATGTCCCATATATTAGTTAATTTTGTAGTCACATATCCTTTAAAACCTGTGAATAGTATTTGGGTTTATATATCAAACTATGAGTCGTATTCTTTTCAATCCATGATGTGGACATTTCAAAGTGAATGCAGAAAGGTGCTATCTCAGCACTATAGTCTGTTCTGAGTTACCTCAGTATCAATCCACAATGTCTCCATTGAAACGAGCTGGCAGAACCCGAGCTTGGTAAACTACAGAGCACAGTCCGAGAGTTACTTGTTCACTCAGTCCTCTAACCAGCAATGGACTTAGGTGGGCATCTACAGTAGGTCAGATAAATGGTCAGTGTTTTAATAATTGATATGCCAGAATTTAATAATGTTCAGGCCAGATCCTGCACTCCTTCACACTAATTCTAGGGGCTTTGCTGGAGTTACCCAGGATTTATCTGGTGTAAAAGCCTCAGTTAGCCAGACTTAAATGTGTAAGATGGCAAATAGATTAAGAGAAAAGACTTTTCTCCAGCAATTATATCAGTAAAATGAATTAATATAGCATGTCGTACAGAGGGAGTGAATAAAAATACCCACTAATGTTGAAAATCTTTGAAATGTAATATCAAATTAATTGCATCAACTGCTTCACGTGGGCTCAGTCTTTAAAGCCTTTTTTAATTAAGACCCACTTTCACATTCTGCTTTTACACAGGATCCTGAAGGTTGTCAATTAAACTAGTGTTTCCATCCACATGCTTGAAGACAGCAGGAAAAATAACCCAAACAGCCCTCATTCACAGGAGAGTAAATGGTATAGAAATCTATTTTCTCCCCACACCAAACACCTGAGTAAAAAAAAGCCCTTAAAATATCTGAAAGGTCAAAGGTACACTTACAGGGAGAGAGGCCCTTTTCTGTATCTGCCATCTTGATTTCATGCCTGTTGCCCTTCGCTGGTAATTGAGGTGTCACTCAACAGCGGATATTGTAGTTAATAAAACTGCAAGAAAGCAAGCTTGTAATTTTAGACTACTCCAAGTAGCTGACCCAAAGCAGGAAAGGCCTCAGAGGCAGCCTCTCTAAAGTTAACTACTCTGTCCTTGTAACTTGTGAAAAACTAGGGCTGTGAACATGTCTTATCTGAAGGCTCTTACCCAGTTAGGCTAAACTAATTGCTGCAATTTATCTACAGTAAAAATCCTATGTGTTAACTTAGATGAACAATATATTTTTAATTAATCTTGTCATGCAAATAATATGGTATCCCATAAGATGTTTCACATTCAAATTATATTGAAATAAATCTGACGTCAGGATACCGCTTTTATACTCTAGTTTAGGGGGGAGTTTTTATTCAGAGATTTTTAACATGGACAATGAAAATATTTTAATGCATATGTTTTCCCCCACTTTTTTCCCAGCAGTACAGATGGACCATGATAGGGCTGCTACACCCATGGGTTTTGTCCACCAGATAAACAGGAAAGTTTTGATGATTCAAAATCTGTATGAGTACTGAGTAGGCCATTTGGATTTTGAATTCATTCCAAGTTTGCAAAATTAAACTGTAAGCTATATGGGGCAGGGACCCTCCTTGACTATATGGTTGTACAGCGCATAGCACAATTGGACCCTAACCTAAATGAGGCCTTTTAAAGTATGTCTACACTGCAATTAGATACACGTGGCTGGCTCTTATCAGCTGACTCGGATTTGTGGGGCTCATGCTGCAGGGCTATAAGATTGCTGTGTAGACGTTTGAGCTCAGGCTGGAGCCTGGGCTCTGGGGCCCTCCTCCCCTGCAGCAGGCCCTCTTCTGGCTCCATGCAGAAGGAGGCACTATTATATTTGGACCCAGAAGAAAAGGAGATACAGACTCAGAGAGAGCTTATAAAAACCCAGCTGTCTACTGTGCTTGCTTTATTGTTCAGCCAGAAAACCTGAAAACAACGTGAAAGTAAGGCATTGCACGGGGAGGAGGAAGTACTCAAACATTTAAAGGGAGAAGGTATCACATTCTTCCTCCCTATTTTAAAAAGCTTCCCAAATATATCTATGTTAGTGTTTATATGGCTAACATAAAAAACTACATAACCCAACAAAAGTTGTGGGTAGCCTACCATGGGTTCTTAAATTGCAAGGGATTATTCTGCTCTGGAATAGCATTTCACTTACTAAACAATTTATAAATTCAGGTGTACCTGAATCATTCTTGGGATAATAGGGTGATGGCAGTGCAGCAGCGTCTTGAACAACAGGAACAGTCAGTGGCAAAGCATCAACTGGATCTACTATGCAATCAAATGGATCTGGTACCAAAATTTTTCCAAAGCAAGTTTTTGAAATTAGGAGTTGTGATGGGAGGAAGTTCCATCGGAGGAACAGAAAGTCCTACAGGAACATCCCTGTATTCCAGTACTTGTCGAGGCTGCAATTGGTCCATATGTAATTTCCATAAAATACTGTCAGATAGTTGTAACACAAATGAAACCGGTCCCATGCATTTTTCAAGTTCTCCAAGTACCCACTTCATTCCACAGCCATAGTTGCAAGTGCACACTAAGTCTCTGACTTTGAAAAGAACTATGATGAATTTCATGTTGTCAATCAATTTGCATAGCTTGGGATCTGGCTACACTTGAGGCAATATTGGGATGTAGTAGTTCCCAAGAGGTATGCAAAGATTGCATCAAAAAAGAGTTACAGGTGACTTGGGGATAGTGGCATGTGGTGTGTTCCGATAGACAAGCAAGACGTTGTCCAATTTCTGCTGATTCAAAATAGACTTGTTAGCTTTTAAGGCATGCTTAAGTGTTTGTACAACATGTTCCACTAGTCCATTTGTAGTAGGATGGTATGGAGCAGAGCATATAGCTAAAATATGCTGATGAGTTCTATTTGAAACTAGGAACCTCTGAAATTCTTCAGAACAGAATTGAGGTCATTCACGAACTGTAACAGTAAACCAAATTGGCTATACAAGATACAAAGATGTCTAATGGTCTTGGTAGCTGTAGTAGAAGTCATTCTGAAAACTTCTGGCCATTTAAAATGGCATTGACTACAACCAAAAGCCTTTTTAACCTTTTAAAGTTCTGGCAAAGTCTACATGAATATGTGTCCAAGGAGTCTGAGGCCCTGACCAAGGATGTAGATGAGCTGGGCTTGGGTTGAATTTGGTGACATAATACAACAATTCATCTTCCTTTCAATATCTTTGTCGATCTTCAGCCACCAAACATTACTCCGGACTATTGCTTTCATTTGCACAATGACAAAACAACCTTTGTTAAGAGCTTCCAAAACCTGAGATTGAAGTTATTTTGGAATGATCACTCGCATTCTCCATAAGATGCAACCTTGAGTCACAGATAATTCATGTTGATGCTACACAAATTGTGTAAACTGGGTTCCAGAGGGGTAGCCGTGTTAGTCTGTTTTTAGCAAAACAGTGAGAGTTCTGTGGCACCTTAAAGACTAACCGACAAAGTAAGTTTCTGCCCACGAAAGCTTATGCTCAAATAAATTTGTTAGTCTTTAACGTGCCACAGAATTCTCGCTGTTTTGTGTAAACTGGGAATACTTATGATCCAATCCTGTATTCTCTAGTACCATTCCCTTCATAGGAGAAAGCATGTCAGCCTTAACGGTTTCTTTGTTGATGTTTGTGCTAGTGATGGGTAACCAATCAAATTGGGAAAGAACACTTAGTCTGAAGTTTCTTTGGGTTGATGAGAGCTTGGGCATGACAGCCCATCAGCAGTTTCATGCTGAGTCCCTTTATAGAATTGCATATGAGCAGCAGCTAATGATGGAATTTCATGTTTCCATTCAAAAATGGAAATTAATGAGTGATGATCCATCAGCAAGGTAAAATATCTACCTTACAGATAGGTGTGGAACTTCCAAATTCCAAAGATAATGCTGAGAGCTTCTCACTCTATTTGTGCATAGTTCTTCTGAGGAGTAGTGTGTTTTCATGCTGCAAAGGCAATTGGTTTCTCCATGTAATTAGGAAAAAATGTAGGAAGGAATTGCATCCATTCCATAAGGTGAAGCATCATGATCCATTGCAGTGGTAGCAAAGATGATAACAGTTTCTTTGCTTCCTCAAGTGCACACTCATACTCTTTAGTCTACTTCCATTTTTTCTTTGCTTGTAATACTTCATTTAAGGTGCCAATACTGTAACCAGATTAGGCAGAAATTTACCATAGTAGTTTAGCAGTCATTAGAATGACCATAACTGTGACACATTTTCTAGCAGTGGTGCTTCAGGAACCACCTTCTCTTTCTCTGTGATTTCCTTAAGACCGTGGCATCAATTACATGTTCAAGGTATTCAGCTGAAGGTCTGAAAAACTCACATTTGTCTCAACATTTTCTCAGTCCATGGTCTTCCAAACATTGCAAGACAGTGTCCAAATTTTGAAGATGAGTCTCTTGATCCTTTCCTGTCACAAAGACATCATCCAAATAGCATTGAACTCCATTCATTCTCTTCAGAATCTCATTCATGGCTTTCTGGAATAGGGCAGAGGCTGATGTGATACTGAAAGGCAATCTGTTGTAACAAAATAAGCCTTTCTGTGTGTTGATTGTGAGATGCAGGCTCAATCTCCATTTGCAGATATTCATTAAGCAAATCCAGTTCAAGAGTAGCAAACAAATCTTCAATATATGGTGGTGGATATTGGTCAGTGCTTAATACTGGCTTTAGGGTCACTTTGAAATCACCACAATTTTGGACTGAGCCATCTTTCCTGATCACTGGTACAACGGGTAATAAGACTCCAATGTTCACTAAATGGTCCAAATCAACTTCTACCTGAGGCTTAAGAGCATAAGGCACAACTCTGGGCATGCAATATTTTGGCGGGCTGTCAGACTTACGAGTGAGCTTTACTGACATATTGCTTGTCTGACCAAGTTCCTTTCAAAAACTTTGTAGTGTCTGTCCAGTATTTCTTGAAGATTTTGTGGTGTTTTCAAGATTGCTTTGATCTCAGTCCAATTCACCTTGACTTTCTCAAGCCAAGTTTTGCCATATAATGGTGGATACTTTCCTTCAATCACATACAAGGGTAAAACAACTTATTGTCCATCTCGTTGAACTTTCACCTGGAGTATCCCTTTTAGGACTAGTTTTTCTCCAGTATAAGTCTTCAGAACTGTGGTGTCTTCCAGAGAACTTGTGACAAAGTCTGGTGATCAGTAGATACAGAAATCAATGAAATGTCAAGTATCAAGCTTCATTCTTGTAGAAACTCCTTTCATCAAGAGAGCAACCCAGATGCCATCTCTGACACCAGCTTCCAATAATACATGTAGTGCTAGGTCTTGGGCCTGGTCTACACTTACTGGCAAATTCGGCAGCAGTTGACAGGAGATATGCAAGCTACTCTGTCATGTCGACTTCCTAAAGTCCGTTCTGCGTGCCGTCTCTACTACACTACGCTGACGGGAAATGCAGTCCTGTCGACGCAGCATTACTCTTTTTCCGGGGGTGGATTTATTAAATCGACTTCCAGATTGATTGAGCGGATCTTCACTTCCACTCAATTGATCCAGAAGAATCAATCTGACAACAGCGAATTTTCCACCCTCAGTGAAGACATACCCTTGGTCAGTGTCACTAGAACTCTTTTCTTTTTCTACATTTTGAATTTCTGACTTCCATCCTTTCTTAGGTTCAGTCATCTTGGATGGACGGTTACTCTGTGCTGCTGGTCATTGAACTGTGTGACAGGTCACAACGATGTGTCCTTTCTTCTGGCACTTCCTGCAATAATTTGGTGTGCACAGCAATCCTTCTCAGTGTGTGTAGTTTGTGTGCAACAGCCACATGGAAATTCATAAGATGCACTTCTCAGTTCACACTAAATTCCAGAGAGTCCTTCTCTGAGGTTTTCATGCGACTGCTACTTCAACAGCCTTCTTGGAAGTAAGCGCTGATACAGTCAATAACTTCTTCCAGACTTTGTCACTGCATAATCCAGAGACTAATTGGTCACACAGGGCACCATTTAATGCTCTGACAACTTTCGAAGAGCAGCAACAAACTGTGCCATTGACTCTTCACTTCCCTGAGTTCACTGATGAAACTGACATCATTCTTTTATCATCAATGGTTTAGGAGAAAAACATTCCTACATTGCTGCAGTAATGGCAGCTTATGTACCAATTCTGAGCACCATTGGAGACAACAGGTTACTAAGCAGTCTATACGCCTTTGGACCCATCATTGTCAGTAAGATTGAAACTTTTTGTCCTCCTGGAATAGTGTTGCAGTTTACATATTACTCAAAACATATGAGGTACATCACTTATGATTTGCAGTTGTCCTCAAATTCATCAACATTGCCCCCAAAATTTACTTTGTCTTGCTCTCCAGTTGGATTTCGTGTCTTTTGGATGTCTTCTCTGCCACAGGGAAGCTCTCTTTTTTGTTGCTGCACTATGGATGCTTGATCTGCCTCGTGTGGTTGTGGGCTCACACTGCAAGCTGCAGAGGTCTTCCTTTGTCTGTACTTAGGGTGACCAGATGTCCTGATTTTATAGGGTCAATCCCGATATTCTGAGCTTTTTCTTATATAGACGCCTACTACCCTTTCGGTTAGGGCAGCGGGGCCTAATAGCCAGAGTCAATAAGGTGTGGATTTGAAAAGTAGGCCACTGAAAGTCAAGGAGGAACCAGCTCTGCGGGAGGTGGAGGACAGAGAAAGAGAGGAAGCTTATGTGAAATTGTACCAGCGTCATACAACAGCAAATGAGAAAGCACTTAAGAACAACCACAAATGTTTTATTGTACTCCATCTACATACAAATAATTTAAACACTAGATTTTCACAAACCTTGAATCTATGAAGGAGTGCCTACATTGTATTTCCATTCAGTCAAGAAGCCTGCTTTTAAAATGTCCAGCCATCTGTCTATGTGTTCTGCAGAAGCTGTCATTTATTTCTTGAGTCAGCATGATAAAAACTGTAGGCTTTGAGGCTTGTTGAAGCATGACTGAATGACAGCACACAGCACTGGTAGCTACATGTTGTGTAAAAGTACAGTTGATAAGTGTCACAGGTCAGAGGCAACTGTATCTGTATTTCCACCCTATGATGCCTCAAGGGCACCCACTCTAGGCTCCTGAGCCATCACCTCTCTTGGGTTGAGACCTCTGTCTCTCTCTCTCTCCTTTCTGGGGTTTTTCCAAGCTACACAATTCCCTGTCTACACTGTGATATTCCCAGCAAAACAGACTGCCTAAACAGACCAACATCTGTGCTTTGCTTTTTTCTTGAAAGACTATAAACAAGGTAATTGCCAACAGACAAGAAATTACCACACAGTTCTTTATAAGCAAGCAAATTTATTCTTAAGGTGAAAGCATCACAGAGAAAACATATGGGGAAAAAAATAAAAATTTCTGTATGTATGCAAAAAACTTACCAGGGCTTACAGAGAGCTTACCATATGCCTCATCGGGCCTGAGTAGATCAAAGCTCTTTCAACACTTCCCAGAAAGGATTGTAGCCCCACCAGGACAGAAGTTCTTATCCATTTACTGGATCAGAAAGAAGGCCCTGAGTCAGTTTAAATTCAGGCTAGCCAAAGTCCTTTCTTTGTCTGTTGGTCGCTGGAGAATCCAGTTTGAACTAGTATATGAGAGCCTCTCTATGAGGTGATGCTTTGCTGGAGGTGTTACAACCAGAGTGAATTTTCCTAATCACCCCCCACTATTCTTAGTTCCTAGAGCATCTGTGGTCACGATCCCCCATAGACTTACACACAGTCCCTGGCCCACACTGATGCATAAACTTAATACAGTAAGATTGCCCAAAGATGTTGCAAGAAATTGCCATATATGTGGCATAGAGCTCCAGTGAAGCCATCTAGTCAGGCGTTATCACTAGAACAGGAACTGAGGATGCTTGACTCCTCGCAGAGCTCAAACTTTGCTGCACTGAAGAATCATAAATGTAAAAATAGAAACATTATTAATTAGGGAGGAAAATCATTGCAAAATAAAGAGAAAAGGACATTTTGCAGTGCGTATGTGTATAGAGCAAGTGCCAGCTATAGGAAAACGAATGCTAATCCGATATCACCAAATGATTAAAAATAGCGAATGAAATGAAGCATGTGTCTGTTGTATAAGCTGGGGAGGAGGTAGAGGGGGAGCAGAGAGAATTTTCAGCACATTACAAAGATTTTTACCACCTACAGAGCATCAATTGCCATGGAATACAACGCTGTCCCTGAATACAATGTATTCAGCACTCCTGAAATGCAGTCACCTCTGGGGCAGAGGGCAGCAGCCAGCCAGTTGGGGGAGGAGGGAGTTAGTAGGGAAATGACACTATTCTTTTTATAAACAGTACTGTAAAAATTTTAGGGCCACGTCCTCTGCTGGTGTAAATTGACTCAGCTCTGCTGAGATCAATAGAGCTATTCCAGTTTACACCAGGTGAGGATCCAGCCCTCATGTTTAACACAGCAAATGAAGCTGCAAATGTCTATATGGGAACTTTCTGCCTGCCATTACAAGAGGGCTTGAAGGTCCGAGACCTTTGCAGTGTTCCTACAAGCTGACTTTCACAGAGAGGGACTCTTTTTTTAAACCTGGAAATGGTCCAAGA
Source organism: Emydura macquarii macquarii (assembly GCF_026122565.2). Lineage (NCBI taxonomy): Eukaryota > Metazoa > Chordata > Testudines > Chelidae > Emydura > Emydura macquarii. The sequence goes on from NW_027131390.1 coordinate 87,384,048, forward strand.
CGTCTTGCCCCAGCTTCCCACCCACAAACACCACAGCCCCTTGTGGATTTCAAGCTAGGAGCAGCTGCGCAATGACACCAAAAGCCTGTGTCTGCTACAAAACTTAAGTTACGCTTCGGCTTTTGCATGGGATTCTGTTCCATGTAAGGAAATACTGATATCATATGACACCCCTTGTTACAAGCAAATCTCATTGAGACACACATCCCAGTGTTTAAAATCATGTAGGTTTTATTTCAAGCGTAATAACACAAATTTCTGCATATTTGTTTTCCTGCTCTTATTTGTCTTTTATATTTATAAATATATTTCCAGAGTCAAAGCTGGCTTGCAATAGTAGTACCACCCCATTGGAGTCAGTAAGAATTGTGCCTAAATCAGCTGAGCAGGATTTAATCTTTAATAATGTAATTAAAAACAACCAACCAACCCATAAGAAACCAAATTCTACTGGCCAAAAAGGCAGCAAAGGAAAACTAGAGTTGTAGCAGGTGGCCAAACATACAGCAGCAACTTGCTTTCTTGTGATACTATCATTTATTTGTACTATGTCTCTAGTGGTTCATTTCTATATTGGGGAAAGAATTGCAGGACAAAATTACCCCACACACAATCAGCTCTTACACCATCCATAAAGTGATATTTGCTATTTAAAATTTTGGAGGTTTGTAAAGAAATAGAAGTGTACAATTTAAAAAACAAACAAACAAACAAACATTGTTTTATTTGTTTTTGCTCTACATGCGATTAGTAATCTTGTCAGGCAGATGGCCAGGTTCTGCCTACAACACCAGATGGGTATGTCATGTGTATAATAGTTTTACATCCACCACACTGAAACACAATCCATGTGTCCTCTGCCATTCTTTGAGGGGACAGATCTGCTGCGTGGTTGTTACCTGTGTGCCGGTGAATTGTATCCCATCTGAATAAGGTTTATTTAATTCCTTGATTATATCATTTTATTATTTGTATGACTATAGCACCAAGGAGCCCTAGTCATGGACAAGGACCCCATTATGCTAGGCACTGTACAAACACAGAAGAGAAAGACAGTCTTTGATGCTGCCCCAAAGAGCTTACAATCCAAGAATAAAATGAGACAACGGATGGAGATAGACAGATGATTATATTGTTTATTTTATATTTTGTATACGCTGGTTATATTTTGAGACATTCATAACCCTTCCATTTTAAGCACTGAAAAAATTAAAAATGCAAATTAAGTCATTATGTAAGAGGCCCTGGTTAGAGCTAATATGGGCATTATATGCAAAAAGCTGAAGAATTTAGGATGGGAAAAAAGTGGATCTAGAGCTCAGCAAGTGTAGGATATAGCTCTGAGGTAGAGCAGCTGCTAGAATAAAGCCTGCCTATGTAAATAAAAGAAATATGAAGGGATGATTTTGTGCTATATGAGATAAACAAATTCAAAATCAAATACTCAGGGATAATGTGGATTTTTTCCATTCACAAAGTATTACATCATCAACATTGCTTCATCAGCACCTGGGTTTTCCTTGGAGGTCTCCCATCAAAACCCTGACAAGGCCTGATGGTCTTTATTTTATAAATTCTGTCAAGATTATATCTTGGGATGGTATGGCTGCAGGCAGAATTCCTGCACCTCTGACTGAAAAATTAGTGTTGAGTTCTAAACGAATACTGGGGCTGCTCCAAAGCCCGTTGAAGTCTGGAAAGATGACCATTGACTTTAGTGGGCTTTGGCTCAGGTCCAATGTTTTACAAATTAGGAATTTACAAACTATGATCTATATGGCTGGTACTTTCATGTGCTCCTCTGTATAGTATTGTTCATATACTTTAGGAACATAAAAAGAATAAAAATACATTGCTCTTATATAACAAGGAACCAAGGCTCTCGAAGCAATTTTAAAACATGAATTAAGCTTCAAACTTCACATGAGGTAGACTCTGAACCTTTAAGGGGGGATTTGGCTGACTGGCCAAACAAAGGGAACAGTGCTTTGGGGGTGGGAGGGAGGAAGAGAGGTCAAACTGCTGCAAAACGGGACAAGGGGCAACACTGACTCATCCCCTGGGAACCGGATGGGCAGAAGGGTTTAAAAGGAGCAGCCCTGTGTCTGAAGCACCCGTTTAAACAGAACAGGCTGAGGCAGCACCCACCCTCCCTCCCATTTAGGTGGTGAAATACCAGGTTTAGTTAAGACCTGCTGTGGACATTGCACTAGCCACCCCTTTTTTAGGGGGAGCGGGAAGGAATTTTTCCCTTACCACCAGATTGAACTAGGTGGTGATGGGGGCTTTTTGCCCTTCCCACGTTGGGCACAAAGGAGGGGGTTTGTTCATGCATGGCATGCAGAAAGATAGGCTATATGTTGAAACTCCTTATATAAGTGTGGGGGTAGATGTTCAGTGCAGGTACTCCATAGGAAAAGTATGCAATGACCAGATAAATGGCTTGGTAAAGGACTTAAAAAGGAATGGGGGAAGCGCCTATGAACGGTACAGCAGAGAGCCAACCCCCCTTTTTTATAGCCCACCTTATCTCTTTTATAAGGGGGGGGTGGATGGTAAGCTCCCAGCAATGGATCAGCTGGGGAACATGGATGGAAAAAGAGGAGGAGCTGGTGGAAGCCTCCCAGGTAATCATTAAATGAACATGGGGTTACCTGCACTGTACACTTTTATCTGGGTAGTCCCAGAGTAGGGCAGGTGGCACTGTGTGTGTGTGAGGACTGGTGAGGGAGGGATGAGTGTGCACGTGCAGGGAGAGTAGACAAATAGGGGCTTTGGGGGAGGAGGCCAAATAAGAGCAGGGCCTGAAGCAAAGTGGGGGTGGCCCAGGGGCGGGGCCTCGAGGATGGGGTGGAGCAGAAGGCGGGGCTACGGTCCAAGCACAGGTCCCCCCTGCCCAGCCCAGCCTCCCCCAGGCAGGAGTTAGCTGACCTGGGCCAGCTGCAGCCGGGGCCGTGCTGCTGGTCTTTCATTCTTGTGTAGATGTACAGCCTATCACCTGTGGGTGAACACTTTCACACAACAATCACGCCAGTTTTGACCTCTCAGTCCTCATTCTCAGAGGAAATCTGCACAACACCTTCAAAAGATAGGTCTGGGATTTAGAATTCTTAACTTTGCTGGATACAAAAAAATCATGGACTGAATAGAGACACTGTGTTTATGGCTTATTACAGCCTACTAACACCCCCTAGCCCAAAACTGCCTGCTCTGCTCCCTTCCTTTCCTGACTATAACTGGAGGGGGTTTAACAGGCCACTTTGAATGGCTTCTTGAAATAGCTGTTAACTACCTATGCCAAACATAAAAATCTGTTCTACCTTGTATTTAGCAGTGACAGTCTAAGTACCCTTTCCCAGACCTGAAGAAGCGCTCTGTATAGCTCCAACGCTTGTCTCTCTCGCCAGCAGAAATGAGTCCAATAAAAAAATGTTACCTCTCTCACTTTGTCGCTCTAACATCCTGGGACCAACTCATCTACAACAATCCTGCACAGAGAGTGAAGCAACTGAGCAACTCGAACTGAGCAAAGGGGGCACTGAGTAGTAAAATGAGACAAGCAGCAAGCCGTGGTGCCATTTCAGATATTTCTTTAGACGAGGGAGAAAATTCCAATTCCCCACCCTGCCAATAGGGACTCTCTTCAAGTCTCCACTCTGCACCCTTCTCCCATAGGAATCCTGGGTCTACCTTGTCCAGGAGTCTCCCTTCTCTCCTACCCACACAGCGCATGAGCCAGTGCCACCAGGAATCAAGATCTTAGCGGACTCCCCTGGAGTCCACCGTACGGGAACAGACACACAACATCAGGACACAATACCATTTGGCCCAGCCACCCGTCTGTACAGAGGGGTGGCCAAGTTAAAGGACAATGCCACTGCAACCACACAGCCAGAGCAATTCTCTGGCCCACTCCAGCTGCAGCTGTACTGATTTAGTAGGGGACCATTGCTTACAAATGTCCAGCAGTGGCTTCCCTGGATCCACAGCCTATGGAATTTTGAGCAAGTCTAAAACCCTTGGTGGGGCGGGAACGTCCCATCTCCCAGCACTCCCTAATTGGCACCCCTGGCAGAGAAAGCTGAACTGGGGAAAGCCATAGAAGAAAGTGTGTGTGTGTGAGCAAGAGACAGCGTGTCAGAATTTTTCCAAATGTTGACAGAAAAGTCTATTGGAAATTTTACAATTATTTTTACTTTGCTTTGTGACAAGTGCCAATTAATGTAAATATTACATATGGTCACCCACACCCACTGTAGTGAGTGGCTTTTTTTCAACTGGTAAAGTTAGGCTTGTGAGGAAAGACAGGTTTGGCCTCCACTTGTCTGTCGGGTGTGGTCAGACTGAAACTTCCTGACACATTTCTCCATATTGTGCAACAGATGGAGATGTTCTTCATTTTGGGGAACATTTTCATTCCCTTTGCATGCAAGTGAGAAAAAAGTAATTAGCTTGCAGTTTCTGAGCTAGCTGTAGCCAAGAGTGCCAGGCTTCCAGTGAAGGATAGTCTTCTGATTTTCAAGTTAGAGAAGAATCCTTGCTTTCAGAATTAATATAAAGGGCAAAATTCAGAGGTGATATGTAAGGATGGGTAAGCTAGACAGACCCTCTCTGCTCACTTAGGCTAGCTCGTCACTCAATTTACATGCCTGTATAGAAGCATAAGGTGGGGGGGGAGGGGTGTGGAAGGTGCCCCTTTCTCCTCTGTGCAGGCTGCCCACATTGCAGGTTACAATGTGAGGGGGCAAGTAGCTTTCATGGAGCCACTATTCTCCCTCCAGCACAGGTGGATGTGGAAAGGGGAGTTTTAGCTGTCAAAAATTGTGTGGAAATAGGCTAATTTTTGAGATTTTTCATTAATTTTGAGTCGTGTTACACAAGTGTCCCAGATTTCTCCAAGACTGTCTGAAATTGTGGACTAGAAAGAATCAAACAGTTAAAAAAATAGTGATTTCTCAGATTATTTCAGGGACTAGTCTGCTGCCTCCTGCAGAACATACTAGCTGGTGTGGCTAGCAAAATCACACCTGCTGAGCTACCAAAATAGTTATTTTGTATTGCATATGAGTATGAATAATAAGGTAGGCCCAAAACTAATCTATTTGTGGTTTTCTGAGATGCTTATCAGCATGCTATTTAAATTGAAACCTACTGTACTGTATCTATGTGTTGAGTCTAGTTTAAAATTGATACTCATTATATTCACTTTTCATTTAATCATTGCTCCCACTCATACCCTCTCCGCAAGGACTCTGTTGTTACTTGAAATAGATAATTCTTTTGAAGCAGAAGGAATTTCAGGATCTACCAGTTGTGTTTGGCAGCAAAGGCTGTGAGCATTTGCTAGCCACACCTGCTATAATATGTTCCGCAGCTGGCAGCAGATTAATAGCTATTTTCTATTAATGATACATTGTTAAGAAGGACCAAAATACCTACAACTTAATGAAAAAAACTACTGATTAAATGGGTTTGATGCATTTCCAGTTTTAGTTACCACTTCACACAACGCAAGTGCCTTCTTTTTGAAATGCTCATCTAGTGGCGCCCAATTCTTATTTCATGGGAAGATAATTTTAATCTCAAAACCTCGAAGGCCACTGCTCTTCCCAATGATCTTGTTAAAGTATGTACTGTGCCAGTGGCAGGATGAGATTAGGAATCCAAATATATTTATGTTCTCCAGCCCAGCCACAAAGCTCATATTGCCTTTGCCTTTTTGTAACAAACCTACAATTATTGCAGACTGGTTATGACAGAAATGCAAGACTGCTCAATAAAAACGAAGGAGGAATGAGTTGAAAGCTCATGTAGACTGGCTGCCAGAAGCAACAAGGCTGTGAACAGCACAGTCTGTGTTCAGCAGATACAGTCATTTTCAGATTAGGCTTGCTTGCCTAATTGGATTTTCTGGTTTTTTGTTATTCATATTATTAGTTTCTTTTTACATGTTCATTTTATGGTTTAGTAGTAACCAGTAGCTAACAATAAATAACCACCTCGGTGGCTACTTTGCACAGGAAACTATTTCTTAGCGATCTTCTAAGTAATAGTTCCCAACTTTTCAGAAAACTATGCCACTTCACCAGAAAAAGACCATACCTGTACCAGCTGCAACTGTCTCCTGTTGCCTTATCCTTTCTCATCCCTGCATCTAGAGATTTCCCCACATCCTTCCTGTGCAGCTAGTAATCAATTTGTCTCCCTTTTGTTGCCTGCTGACTTCTTGTTCTCCCGTTCCGTGTAGCCAGCACCGCTTCTCCCTTTCTCTCTGGCCATCAGTCTCCTTTTTGCTCCTCCCCCCTGCTCCTGATGCATTTGAAGTCCAGCCACTCTTCTGGGCCCCAGTGAGACATCTACCTACCTTCCCACACAAAGCCTTTGCAGTTCTACATGTGCTAAAATGTAATGGAGTATGGCTTGCTCCATATTGGTTAAACACTGCTACCAGGAGTCATCAAATGGCAGGCAGCATGTTCAGAGGAAGCAATGCTACCGCTGCCAGTGGAAATGGGGGAGCTCAGAACAGCAAAGAGGAGTGTAGCACGGCTGTGTGGCCTTCCTCAGAGCCTGGGCCTGAGGACAAGCTGCAACCCCCCTGCTGGGCAGATCAAAGCCCTGCAAAAACCCCTGCTGGGCAGAACAAGGCGTTCCCTAACCATCCTGGGAGTGCTTGGCTCCTCTGAACCCATCTGCCAGAGGATACCAAGCTTACCAGCCCCGCCCTGCTCGAGGACCGGGGCCTACGGACTGCTTTGGCGTGCCCCACCCTGCCTGAGGGCCGGGGGCACCAGATTGCTTGCTAGCCCGCCTGTTGGAAGGCCGGGGCTATAGATTCCTTATCAGTCCTGCTCTACGTGAGGGCCAGAGGGCTACAGACTGTGAGGGAAGGCCGTCCCACCGGGGGCCAGGGTTAAAGACTTGTAATCGGCACTGCTTATTCCTCTTAACCAAGGCGCTGTGGCCTTCCTCAGAGCCTGGGCCCGAGGAAGGGTTGTGACGCCCCAGCTGGACCATGCCACCAGCCTACAAGGAGATGCAAGGCTATTTACGTGAAGGTATTTGACTTCAAACTAGTGTGATTTCTCTTCCCTGTGGCCATTCAGGACCTTTGAAACTGGATGGCCTTTCCCCTTACTCTGTTGCCAGCAAATATCACTTTGAAGACAATAGCTAGAAAACTCTAAGGCAGGAATGAAAACCAAATTGCTTCCTGGGAACTCAATAGCAAGTTGAAAGAAGCAAATCTACTTCTGTATATTAAAAGGTACAAAATACATGTTGACTAAAGCTGGATGGGAAACAGTTTTCCCATCCTGTGAGAATCTTTGAAATTTAAAAAATATTTCCCATCACAAATAAGTTCAAAAATTTTCATGAACCAAGAAATCTGAAAAAATCTGATTGGGTCAATTAAAACATTTATTTTTAAGAATTTCAAAACATTTTGGATTGATTTTGACCTTTTGACCTTTTTTAAAAAAAAAAAAAATTACAAATTTCTAAACAAAAAGTCATTTTGAACCAAAAAAAAAGAGAGGAAGTTTTCATTTAGAAAATACAGAAGGGGGACATTTATATAATTCCAAAAAACTTTCAAAATTTTTTTGAAAGGGTCACGGATCCTTTCTCACAAAATGTTTCAATTTTGGCAACTCAGCATTTTCCCAGAAAAAAGTTTCCCAGAAAAATTCTCAGCTAGCTCTAGTGTTACCAAAGTTCTATTATTAATGGGTCAGGTCCTTCCCCTACATCTTGATACTCACAGAGGGGGCAGGCAATGTCCTGATGCTGCCATTCATTCTACAAAGTTTCTCTTGCAGAGTTTGCTCTGTAACCTCCCATTGAAGCAGAAGGCCAAACTCTGCAGAAGAAAGCAGGAGTCTGACCCACAGATCTCTGACATGTTCATAGTTGGTGCAAGATGCATGGAACACATGGCCTTCTTCGACAACAGTTGCAAGTTGGTTCTGTCCATTAGCTTCAATGAACTGCTGCAGTTCCCTGAAAATAATGGTGCTTCACCACATCAATTGCAATTCTTTTTTCTTTTCAGTAAGACTTAAAATATCATTTCAGGACGTGCATGAATACAAAGGTCTAAACACTGCGGATTCTTACTATGAAAAACTAACAGGATTATGAGAGTGAAATTTCATGCAACTGGGTGTCATGCTTCACCAAGAAAGTAATCTCTAATTCGAAACCCAACAGGCAGGAAAAGCTTTAGGAAAAGTGATATGTTCGACTGAGTTTAACTTTGGGAAAAGTATTTTAAAAAATAATGCCCTATTGTTTCATTTTATAATAAGGAAATTTGTACAAAGCTACAGAGAGAGTATTTATTATGTAAGCCTATGCAAGAAGGGCAACATCACATTTTAAAGAACAGGACTGATTTTGGTCATGCTTGCAGAAAACTAAACTTTAATAAGACCTCAGCTCAATAAGGTGCGTATGCACATCCCATACTTTAAATATGTGAGTAATCACATTGAAGCCAAGGAGTTTAAAGATAGGCATGTGCCTAAGTACCATGCTGAATTGGAGCTAAGGCAGGAGCAAGGCCCTTTGCTATGCTATTGTTCGCTTGAACATTCTCCAAATATTGTATATTTTATTTTCCAGTTCTTTTTAATGTCACGCAGTGATTTGGTGTATTTTCTGTTTGTTCTAAGTGTAGTAATACTTTAAATGATAGGCACCGACTCCGTGGGTGCTCCATAGCGGGTGCTCAGCACCCACAAACCACAGCATAGGAAATGGGGCAAGAAATGCTGGATGTGGCACACCACCTTTGGAGCACTGCCACTGCAAGCTCCCAAGAAGCGGGAAGGCCACTAGTGCCCATGCCGTGTCCCCACCCCTGTTCTGCCCTAAGGCCCCACTCCCACTTGGCCTCTCCCCCCTGAAGTCCCACCCTCACTCCGCCTCTTCCTGCCCTCGCTCCGCCCCTTCCCCCAAGGCTCCCCTCCACCATGTTGCTCACTCCTCTCCGCCCCCTTGACACTCACCCTTAAGGCAGGAGGGGCAGAAAAGGAACTAGCAAGAGGTGAGGGAGTGCTTCAGGGAAGGGGGTGGAGAGGAGAACCCACCAGCAAAAACAAATGTCAGTGCCTGTAAGAAAGTCTATATTGTATTTAGGATGTGAAGTGCACTGTGTGTGAACACTAAAGTCCATTAAGCGCATATGCTACAACAGTGCATTAACAGTGAACAGTAAGTGGAAAATGGAGTTTCCGAGGACCATGATGCAAAGCAGAATCTTTACAGGAAACGCCATTGAAAGGAGATAATACTTTATCATTATAGTTGTTGACCTAGAATTTCACAGCCATTAAGGTGGGGATAATGAAAGAATCATCATGGGGCTGCCTCCTTTTGATTTAACTTTACCAGGCTGTAACATTGTTTGATGCAGGTGTAAATATCAGGTTTGAAATTAGGAAAGTGACCGGTTGCTCGGGAATTTGGCACAATACTACTAACAACGTGTTGCACCTCCGTAGTATTTTCCATCCAAGGATTTCAAATCACTTTGCAAACAGTTAGTTAAATCTCACAACAGACACTTTCTGCAAAAATAGTCATTTAGTCAAAAACCTAATTTTATGTTAAAATAATTGATGGAATATTTTGGACCACCTCTGATCCCAACTGATTGCTATAATTGACTTTAGCAAATTAGGTAAAGTAACAAATATCAACCCCATGCAGTCTGTGGATAGGATTTCTTTTCTATTCCTAAAATTAAAAAAAAGAGCTTTAGAAGTTTGGAAAGCTGAGATTTTGGTAGAGAGGAGAGCATCACATTATTTTCTGCTTTTCCATCTGCTATAACAATATGGGGCACTTTATCCATATTAAGCAGCTACAAGGATTCAACAGACAACACCCTCTCTCACAGTGCAAGGATTCATTTTTAAAGGCAAACTCCTAGAAATACATGATTTAGAGCTAAAATTGCCCATTGAGAAAGGGAAATTCAACCCAGTCCAGATGACCTGCACAAAACTCAGAGGGCCAACTTCTCTGCTGATATAAATCAGTATAGCTCCAAGTGTGCACACTAAAAACGTTGCAGCCCTAGCTGACTGAACAGATGCTTTTGAATTTGATGTTTTAATACACAAATCTCTTTTCAAAATGCATAGTTTTAATCTAACCCATTCACCAGTGAATTCTGTGCTACCACTTAGGAGTTTAAGATACTATTAATGAAATATGGGAAAGGACACAGTCAAGACATTGATGGTGGAATTATTGTATCTCATTAGTCTAATTAATGATTTTTTTTGTAAATGATGATCGCACCACCGTATTGAGGATGACAAGCTTCCCTCTGTTGTGCTGATGAAGAAACGTGTTGCAAAGTAATTCAGCCCCCTGACTTGCTGGGAGAGGGGTAGTAGGAAAGGGAAATGTCCAGTGCTAGGATGTTGTAAGCCTCAAATCCCCCAAAAGCAGCAGGCTCACAGCATACATATGGGGTGCAACACACTATGCATGGGTCAGAAACAAGATGAGAGGTGTTATCCACAAAGAACGGTGATGCCCCAGAACACAGGAAAGGGCCATCTAATGTTACTGCTGCTCATGGTAGCTATAGCTTGCCACACAATGTGATTGGACTACTGTGAGTTATCTAGAGAGAGGTAAGAAGCATCAGGGAACCAAGCACAAAATAGACATGCCAAAGGTACAGAGGGGGACATGCAATGGGGATCCACAGCTAAGCAAGGCCGTTTTTAAGATCTTCGTAGGCCCTAGGCACACTTGCCTTCATAGGCCCCCCAACCGAAATAACTAATTTGATTTTAAGCTATTAATTTAAGCACATTAATTGCAAGGTTTTGTGGCCCCTAGTTATGCCACTCTGAGAAAAATGTCAAATAAAAATTGTTCAAAATTGAAATCTGCATTTAATGCATTCCCTTTTGCTAATATTGTAACCATATTCCTTAAAAGCTTAGAAAATTTTAAATCTTGTCACAGAATTAAATTTACAATGGATATATGTAATAATATAATAGTAATTTGTACCTTAGATAAATATATTTAATTTAAGAAGATATGAATTTTGATTTTATCGTTTGCTTTTCAAATTTTCAGATAAATTTTATTTTAGTTCACAAAATTTTTCGTAGGCCTTGAAAATTTCATAGGCCCTAGGCACTGTGCCTATTGTGCCTAATGGATAATACGGCCCTGCAGCTAAGACTCTCTGCATGCACATGAATTTGTTACTTCCATGCATTTATTCTGCGGTTGCACTAAAGCTAGGCATTGATTTGTGGAATTTCCATTGGTTCTTTTAGTCTACATGTTTTCTTGTAACCCCACTCTCTGCTCAGCTGTGGACATGGTGTGACATGATTTTCCTTTGTATGTTTTGGCATCTCTAGCCGCCTACCACACTGTTTTGCGTGGAAGGGGACCAAGCATGCTCTGAAGTTAAAAAAAAAATCACACAAGGAAAACGACATGGCTTATCATCATTCTGAGTTGTCCAAATCATAGTCTCCTGAGGTAAGTTTTTGTTTGTAATGCTCTGTTATTTGCAAATCGCTCAGTCAGAATTTGGTGCCGTTCAGAAACACTGCAGCTCACCACGGACTGCTTATTTTTCCTTAGCTGTTTCTTTGCTCTAGTATATTACTTCTACTTCTCTTCACTGACCAACTTTGCAACAGAGGGAGGGATATGCCCTCCAGGTGGAAATAGTAGAAACAGACACAGCAAACAAAGGAGTGTTCGAGGTCTTGACCATCAGACTAACTTGGGTGACCACTTGTCTCCACTATTAGGTCGCCATGTAAACTGTGACTGTGTAAGGATCCCTCATTGGACTCCGAGGGTATCCTCACTGGGTATTATTGACTGGTCATTGCGCTTTAGAGGACTTTGTAAGTTGCATTGTGTTGTAATATTGAGGTATCTGAAGCTGAAATTGCAGTTGCTTTGGATCCGGTGACCCACACTTTGAGGTGGCAAGAGAGTTGATTTATGTTTTAATTGTACCGCCAAAAAGTCCACAGTAGTTCAGTCCCCTCAGCTTTCCTGGGCTGCGCCCATATCCGTCTACCACCAGATTGCCCCTTGCTGCTCAGTAGGTCCCAGCTGGGTAATCACCTCTCGATCAGATAAGAGAACATTAGCCATTCAGGGAAGAGAAAGGGAGCAGACTCTAGCTCCCTTCTGCTTTTTCTTGGGAATTGTTTAAGTAATTGTTGAAACCAGTTAAGGGGCTAATTATTTATGGAGGGACGTCTCTACATTTGTATAGTGTTAAATGTTTATTGTGTAATGTTAGACAGGTGTTAGGCTAGCTAGTAGAATTTAATTGAGTTGGAGGTGAGTGGAGTAGAGTCAGATGAGATTTCTGAGAACCCAATTGTGGTCAACCAAAACACAGCATGAAAATACATTAAAGATCATTGAGAAGGTTTTGTATGAATGCAACACAACCAGGCTATTTTTAATCACCCTAATTCATGGGATTGGTCATATGATCATATGTTTAATGCAATGTTTAATATGTGGGATGTTATAGTGGAGAAAAGTACAGAAAACTGTACTTACAAGTATCACATACAGCTAATGCTCCCTCATCAGGAGGGAGAAATGAGAAGGAATGGAGAAATGAGAAGCACCAAGACCGTCTAAATGCAACTGTAAGTATAAGTCCAACTTCCACCAAAGCAGAGCATTAACAATCCAGGAAACTAAATTACATAGAAATATAAAGGAATGGTTAATATAAAGGATAAGACGTATTAAAGGAACGGGAAAAATAAACTTTTCTTACCAGAAAGTACCGAGAGCTCAGCCATCCCCCCACCTCCACAGGTCTTAGAGACCTCGTAACTATGCAGTTAGCCCATATCCTGTAATCCGCCAAAGTAATAGCCTCTGTGCCTTTCATTTGTAATTTCTAAGCCAACAGGAAACAAAAAGTCACCAAGGCTTTGACCAGCAGCTGTAAAAAATTTTATTGCTATAAAAAATTGTAAAAGTGCTTTTGGGCATTCTCTGTCTGGGAGGAAAAGGAGAATTAGGCAAAGTAAATTGCTTCTGACAGACTAATATTAAAATTAGGGCCTTATAAAACATCTAATTACAAGATTCAGCATCCTTTTAAGTCCATTGGGCTATGTTTAAGGTACATGTTCAAGGTAAAGCAAACTCTGCTTACTTACTCCCCCTTGAACCTGTAAGTGGGCGGCAGTAGGAAAAGAAACCAGAGTAAGCATTAATATTGTTTTGTTACTTGCATATTTGTATTAGCCAAATTGCAGCCACAAAACTTATTAGGTTTACATTTTCAGCTGTTAATAAATATATTCCTAATATAACTAATCAGCTGTGCATCATTATTCCAAAAACTGGTATCAAGTTAGTTGTGAATCAGGCTGTACCCAGCAAAGTAAAGGAAGCCAGCAATGTATAGTCTTTCTGCATTACACAGGAAGCGTTGAAGCCTCTAACTTGAATCATAGTTATTGTTACAGGTCTTAATTCACCTGAAAATGTTCAACTTATCTCTTGCAATTTTTTCTTTATATTTCCTAAATAAATAAAGCATGTATTAATATTTTTCTTTCTTACTCACTTGTGTTTTAATCTAAGGTTTAAAGATGCAAGGCACTCACCTTTGGCTCCTAACTACATTTTTAAACGGCTTTTAGAAGCCAACCAAGGTGCAACCCTAGGCCAATTCATGATTTCAACCCTTAGGTTTCCTGGACCTGCTCAGAACATTGTAAAATTCATTGGTGGTATGAGTTGTTGGGCTTACTTCCTTGTTTGTGAGTTATATGTTTTGTGTCAGGTGACTAGATTATGATTTTTTTGTCCTTTTGGGGAGTTTTTGTTGTAATAACAATAATTTTTCACACAATGGTTTGAATAATAAAGATATTAATCGTGACATATTTTTCTTTGTGATACCACACTATTTCCATATTATAATTATGGTTTAACCACTAGGGGTGTGTCCCTATAAGACACCAGTAGAGGGTCAATTTTTGCAAAAGACAATCATAAATAAAGGTATGTTTCTCAATGAACAATTTAATTGTAACTCATATATATATATATACATATATATTTTTGATTTGGAGTATGTCAGGCAATGTGGCCAGTTGTCTGGCAGAACCTAAATTGGAATGCAGAAAGTCACTGAGTAAACCACCATAATATTAATGTAAGTTTAATGTAGTTATATTACAGCAACAGTACTTTATAAGGTAATACTATATCCTGTTTGGTTCTCATAATCAAACTCAATGAAAAATACAAAACAAAGTTCCATGTAACTTGATAAGTAACATGGTTCTGGGATAATCATGAAGATTATCACCCCAATAAAGATGGGATTGGAGGGGGACATATGTCTGCACTGTGCACATCAGGGTTCACACCCATATAACAATTTGAATAATATTGGGCCAAGAAGCTGTAAAAGGGATAACTGGGAAGTTTTAAATACACACTAGATAAGCTATAGATGGGGGTACATACTGATGAAAACCGCCTGACTTGCTGAGAAAAAAAGTTACTTGCATCAGTGTAAATACTGTAATTATTAGCATTACGCTAACATTCCAGTAGTGTGCTCAATGTACCCTGTCTTGTCAGAAAGCATTGTAGCTGCTTCAGCAGCTAGGCCTTGTAGTCCCAGTAATCACATGGCTAAGGGAAGGGGAAAGGTTGCAAATACCCTAGGTAAAGAGGTTTAAACAGTTACGGTGCAAAGTGAGCACAAGCAGGTCCTGTTGTGGGGCCCTGGCGCAGTCCAATCAAGCTTCAGGGCTCTTCAGGCCTGGTGCCTTGGGTGTCCTCTCAGTCCAGGCTCTATTTAAGCAAATGCACCTTTATTAGTTTCCAGGCCAGGCTTAGTTAATGTGACTCATTGGAGCCCTGTTGCACTAGTTTCCTAGCCAGTCACTGCTGCTCCCACAAGTCCCACCCAGACCTGCACCCAGCTGTGATGTCTGGCAGGCACAGCCTGTTCGCCCTGCAGCTTGGTCCACAGATTAAGGGCTGGTCTATACTGAAATTTTACATCACCATAGCGATGTTTCTCAGAGGTGTGAAAAATGATGTGGCTATGCCAAGCTAACCCCTGGTGTCATTAGTGCTAGGTTGATGGACAAATTCTTCCATTAACCTAGTTGCCACCTCTCAGAAAGGTGGATGAACTACAGCAACAGGAGACTGCCCCCCTCCCGGTCTGTAGTGGCTACTCTGAAGGGCTACAGCAGGGGCCCTGCAGTGCTGCATCTGTGCCACTATAACATTTTAAGTGTAGATATACCCTCAGTTCCTGGGGTGTCTTTGCTCCAGCACTCTCTTGCCATGTGGCTCCCACTCCTGCCCAAACAAAGCCCAGCCATTGGCTGGTTCAGGGTCTCTTTCTAGTTGCGCTTCTTATCTCGCCAGAGGAAGGGGAGTGCAATGCGGAGGGGACTGATGGCAAATATAGTTCCTGCTCAGCCAGGCGGCAGGGGAGGTACAGTGGGGAGGGGGGGCTGATGGGCAGTGGAGTCCCATTTTGCAGTCCCATCACACTGTGGAGTAAGATCAAAAGCAGGATTTGGGTTCCCTGACTCTGAGCTTTAATTTAAAATTGTGTCTTTCCATAGACGCTACCCAAGATGTTATTGACCCTCAAGCCTGACAGTAATGATGGGCAAAAGTGGTATAAAGAGCTGGCACACTAGCAGTGTGAACATAGCATAGGGTGGCCAAGCAAGCCTTCCTGGAATACCAACCGTTACGGTACATTTCCTATCTCTTGGCAGGCAGAATCTCTGGCACCTGAAGGCCTACCCCCGCTGGTGTGATCTCCGCCCCTCCTGGTGTGATCTCGGGTATGTGATGTCACACCACACGGGGTTGCCATTTTTAAGACAGCACAGATCTGACCTTGCCCCCTTCCCCCGCCCCTTGCGCCAGCATAATTTTTGTTTGTGAGTTCACATCAGTTGCAGCGGGTGAGGTGAGGTGGGGTGGGGGGTGGAGTGGCATACTCTTCAAAAAGGCATCTCCTGTCCAATAGTGGCCAAAACCATGTCCAGTTTTGTCTGCGTGCCGGACAGGGGACAACCCCTAGAGAAGCAAGACTGACCAGTTTACCGGACAAGTGGCCAGCCTAACATTGTGGCATGGGCAGCGGATAGCTCCCCGACCAACTCTGCCCAACCCCCTGCTCACACCTTGGGGCCAAGCTGCTCAAGCTAGCGCTGCAGCATCTACACTGCTATTTTTAGCACACTAGCGTAAGCAGAGCTAGCACGGGTTTGTCTACCCACACTGGGCCTTACAACTCCCAGACATGGCTTACAGACATAGCTCTGGTGAGCCATTACACAGGCAGGGGTCAATGGAGCATCTGGCCCCAAAGGTGTCTAGCTTAGGAAGTCTTTTCCCAGCATTACACCTTTAGAACATAGGACAGGAGAGAAATCCAATGTGTCAAGTTTAAATATAGGTGACATAGCTATAGCTATGTATAGACCATAAGTTCTTCATCTTGCTCTGCTGGTGAGCTCACCTGTCAAGGACAGAAAGCCTAAATCAAACCAAAGCCCTCCTCATCCCATTTAACAATGAACATTACCACTGATGATATTTACTGCCAAATCAGATTCCTCTCCCCCGCAGCAAGTATGTAGGAAAACGTGTGGGGCAATAACAAAAACATGCTGAGGCAAAAGTTTTCAGGCTGCTTGTTCTCTGATAGCTCGGCAGGCAGAATCTCTGGCATCTGAAGGCTAGGCCCTGCCTGTGTTTCAGATGAGTATAACATGATTCCCAGGTCTACTTCTACTTAAGACGTTTATAGGCAAAGCATTGTTGTCCTGGAGCAGAGACTTTGCAGCTCTCTGGTTAGCGCTCTGTGAATTTCCTTATTTGGGACAAGGACAGTTTCCTAAGGTTAGCAGATAAAACCAAGGCCCAACAAAACCTGAAAAGATTGCAAAGTGACTGAGACCCAGAGCCACAAAGGCACGTAGAAAATCATAGGAATAGCACTGCTACCCACGAAGCCTGAGTTAAGCTCCTAGGCTCCCTGTATAATGAATGGGGAGAGATAAGTGCTGAAGCACATGAACCACAAAAGTCACTATGGTAGATGGGGAACTGCAGAGAAGATCCATCATGGATTTGATTGTAATGTTAATAGGGGTGGATGGTGTTAGGAGAGTCCTAGTTTAAGAAAGGTGTCATGGGCCATTTGAGATCCCTGAGAAAGAAATGCCTGGCCTTTAGATTAAGGCCAATGTTGATGGTGATTGTAAAAACAAAAAACATGAGTTAGCCAATAAATTATAAAGTTTGACTGGTCTTGCTATCAGTGAATTTAAACTCCTTGCAGATACAGAAGTAAAACATCTGTGAACACTAGTATCTGCCACTGTCCTGCAGTAGAATTTCTCTGATTTAACAGATGGGCTAAAGTAAATTCCAAAAGCCTGAGGTGGGCTGTGGTTTAGCGTAATTAATCTGTCCTTGAGTGTTGCTGGATGCACCTATTGAAATATGAATGAGTCTTTGACCGTGAGGCATGATTATAAACTGGAATGTGTACAGAAGCTCTGAGGGCTTAGAGCAGGGCATATTTTATAATTAAGGTGGGAGTGAGGAAAAGCAGGTTAATGTGCTAGAAAGCAGGGACTGATATACAGAGTAGAAACATGTCAGCTGCTTGTGGCAATAATTGGAAAGTGACTGGTCGGGGTTAGCTTCAGGAGCAGGAAATGTTTTCCCTAGTGTTGGGAATACAAATACATAATAATTAAAGGAGCTGAGCACTGGTATAAATTGCATCTCTCTGCTACTGTTCTGCTAATTAGTACCATGTTGAAATTCTGGAGGGGATAAGTCCATATGTAACAGCTAAGCAATGTATTTCTTGTAGGTAAATATGTCACTGTTGATAGTGAATCCTATTCTTTCTTGTTATGCCCCATGGGAATGTAAACACCCAAAGAACTGTTTTGTGCCTTCGTTGTAACTTGCTGCTAAACCTTGACCAATATTACTATTCTTTCTCCCTAACAAACAGCAACTTAATGAATGGTCCTGTAAAATTGGTTTATAAATTGTTAATGAACTCTATCGTCAAGCTATTATCAAATTTCAACTCCAGCGAGAGAGAATACCATCAATGCTCTGATAGTATTCACTCTGAAATGCTCTTCCTGATGCTTTAACCGTTCCGCCTTAATTACACTTTACAATAGGATCTATTTTCATTTTTGCTCTCTGAGGATTTGTTATATCCTTCCGCTGTAAAGTTTGTTTAGTCCTTTTTCTTTTGCCACAGCATCACCTTCTGCTGCCAGAAGACTTTCAGATCAGTCTTTCCCACCACTAAAGTGGTCAGTGATCTGTAATGACCTTTATTATAACTTTCTACAACAGACTTCTGCAAGCTTCTTTCCCATTTCTGACAGGTTCACTAACTGCTCTCCAGTCCAGTAGGGATAATGAATGCAGGGAGCAGCACAGACACACACATAGTATTTGGAAACCATGCCAACGGCAACCTTGAACTCCTCGAGTCCTATTATTGTTGTAAATATACCAGAGAAGAAGGGCAACCTCCTCCTACCCCCCATTAAAGCCATTTATAGGAAACATATATAAAAAGCTTGGTATTTTTCATAAGATCACTCTCCGGAGGGAATTTCTGGAAACTCTCCATTATATAACAGTGATTCCCTGTTGACTCTCACTTCTCTCTTTCTTCAGGGATTTCACTTTTCAGCAGTCTCTACTGTACTGCAAACAGGACATTTATTTGTTTGGCTTTGGTGGTAAGCTTTCAATAGGCTTAGCATTTCCCTCTCCAGACCCTAAATAGGTATTAGAAACTGGAGACAACATATTTAAAGGGGTAAAGGAGACCTATAAAACACTGTTTCATTAACAACCTGTATTTTTTTTCTGTCTCTGATTGCTTTCAGCTACATAGACTAGGTAGTTTATTTTTTTAAGAGGCCTGTACATCTCCATGAGACATCTAAGAAATACCATTGCTGATAAGAGCCCCCATAAATGTCTGGGAGATTTTGTTTCTATTTCATGTCCATGTGAAAGTAGTGCTTTCTCAAAGTAATTTCAGGACCCTACCAAGATATTCTACAGAGTTACTGGCTATCTGGTCACGCCACAGCCTTTAAAAAAAAAAAAAAAAAAAATCTATTGAAAAATCTTGTATTTCCAGTTTCCAAGAACAAAATGTTTCTTTTATGATATAAAAATGAATCTGAGAAAACCAGCTCAAATTACTTCTGTAAATTGAAACCTTCTTTAGAAAGCACAGAAGATAAAATGTCTTCTGAGCAAATAGATGTAAACTGTCTAAGATTAATAGGCAAGCTTTGCATCAGCATCCACATGAAGTTTAAGTCTGAATTAGTTCTTTAATTGTCTGAAGTTTTTGCAATTGACTCAGACTTCATAGTGGTGTAAATCAGGAGTAACTACATGAACGCAACAGAAAGATTACCAGTGTTAAACTGGTGAGAGAATAATTCGGCCCTTTGATTAGAAATTTCAAATTGATCAAGAAAGCAGGAACTAGCTATACAACAATTTACGGATTGGATTAATTTTAGTCTTGGCAGAATTTTTTAAAAAATATATAATTTCAATTTATATCAATGTTTACTTTAACACTTTTTTTCCATTTTTACCAAATTTAAATTTTCAGTTGTGGGAAATTAGGATGGGGTTAGGTATTGGCGATCCCACAATAATTATTTGATAACAGTATATGTTGAGATTCAAAAAGTTGAAGTTTATAAACATTAAAACAAATATCAACAATGCATGTCAAAATATACAAAGTAAATATCTTTAAAACAAACTAATAAGTTCTCAAGCAGTATTTTTCTTACTGTGACTATCTATAAATTTCTGTTATTATTGATGGACTTTTTTTCATTGGTTTATTTGTGTATACAGAGAAATTGACATTTACTAATAAAAATCTAACCCTTCCAAGCCCATTTTAAATCATCTCAAATTCACTTTTTATTATATGCTGAATTTTAATCAATGTCAACAGCATTAAGAACACAAGCTACACACTGCTTAATATGGGATTTTTTGTTGGAAACCTGGCATAGTTGCAGTTCTTCCTAAACCTAGGAGTAACAGAAATTAATTGTGAGGAAAAACTGATAGGCTACATCCTTCAGCTATTTTCATGAGAAGGAAAATTAGGAAGCTTATTGAGCTCAAGGGAATACAAGTATATACTGGACCACTTACGTCCCATTCCTGCAGGTAATCTGTGCTTGGAACTTCTCTTAATGAGCACCAGAGGTTAAATATATAGGATCCAATCCAGCTCCCACTGAAATCAATGGAAAGATTCACATTAGCTTCAGTGGGAAATAAATCAGACCCATAGGCATTTCTTTCTGTGTGAGCAATGAAAATGCTCTAAACATAGATCTTTCTTTGCTAATCGTACCTAAAAGTAGCTAAAGAGGGACAAAGGAGAGTTTGCAATTATTTGCTAAGAGGAGGAGGACGGGAGAAAATGTAGTGGAAGGGCTGGAATGATCAAAACAATTTAAAATACGTACATATCAGACAAATTGTTTCACTTTTATATTTAAATCCTCATTTATTTACACAATGTACAAAATTTACAACATTTAAAAATCATATTTAAAAAGAAGATACATTGTTCAGAGCCTAAAAATAAATATGTAGAATCTCAACATTTATATGCTATTAAAATATCATAATACATCCACAGGCTGGCTGGTGCACTGAGAGTTTGGGGGAAAGAAGAAACATGCACAGATTCTTAGTAAACATTGTTTTCACTGAATTTAATTTAAAAAAATCGTTATAAATACACCTATCTCCCACACTGTAAATTCTCAATAACAGTTGTTGACCAAACCCACTGTATCTATATATAGCAGAATGGGCAGCAACTTTTCTGACAGTTCCAACTTCTCCTTTTAAGGGCAAGACTGGGTCCTTGCACACCTGCAATGCATGAATGGGGCTGAGCTTAGAGTAGCTGGAGCTGCAAAATAGAAATAACCTGAATCATACTATCTATGCAATGATGAAACAATCAGAATAGCTTGGGATGGTGCTCGAGAACATGATTAGCTGTGGTTCTACTTGTGGCTTTGGAAAGATAAGTATGTGCCTTGACACAGCTTTGTAACTGCTATGTCAGGGGAGCATTAATGGATACACAAGCCAGGTCTCAGTACAGCACTTCCTTGACATGAAGTCTCTATAGTGGCTGACCTATATACACACCATTGGAGAGAGGCCACCAGGGCCCATTTGCCTATAAGTGCACCTGCACAGACACACCCAGAATTTGGCCATATGTCATTTAACTGTACAAACGGTAGGTACAAAACCTTTTCTTCAATGCTATTTTACTATTAATAAAGCCTAATCCCTCCTTAGTAAAAAGAGCTAGCCACTACTGCAGCATAGTCAAGGTGGTTCTATTCATCTAGTTCATCAAAATATTGGTTATACTTGGCGAGGCTTCAGCAGTAACCTAAAAATATCATCCTGTTAAACCAAGCATAAAAAACATAAAATATACAGGGAAAGTACTAAATACAGAGATACAGCTTACATACAGGGAGACTATTTTTGCAATCTCAGTGGCTGACCTATGCAGCTGTAATACCAATGAGAGTTGAGGGTGCACAGCAGCTCAAAGAATTGAGCCTTAATAGCCTAAGAAAGTCTACTCAAGAGGGGGCCAAACTTTGTGCAACTGAGGTTAACGCACCAGGAGCCCAAAGGGCATGCCTCACACGCATAAAAAT
Source organism: Emydura macquarii macquarii (assembly GCF_026122565.2). Taxonomy (NCBI): domain Eukaryota; kingdom Metazoa; phylum Chordata; order Testudines; family Chelidae; genus Emydura; species Emydura macquarii. The sequence continues at coordinate 87,405,887 of NW_027131390.1, forward strand.
ACCAGATTGCAACCACCCTTGTAATTTATACCAGAATGGATGAGATGGTCACAGCGGAGTTTGAAGAACTTCACATTAGAGGTTCACATATTTTACTGCAATATCATAAAAAATGATGCAATTGGATGAAAACTCTGAAATTCTATGGCTGGCTTTTGACCAAGAACATGACCATCTGTGAATGAAAATGGGCCAAACGTCACTCTTTTATTTGTAAGTAAAAAAATAACTTTTAAAAAAGGCAAAGCTCAATGTTCAGTGTAAAGGTGTAAAAATATCTGAATTTTCACACGTGAAAGTTCTGCAACTCCTCAAAAATATGTGGGGCATGAGGTGGGGGTGAGGTTCGGATGTGAAATCACCTGAAACTAAATTATGAGATTTTGCCATTTCCCCCCACCCAAAAAAAATCATTCACACGATCCTAAATAGTACAGATGTGTAGCCTAAAAGAAGCCAGTGGCCACTGCAACTAAGAGAAGAGCATCACTTATTGGGATCTGTAGTATCTAACCATTACTGATATTTCAAATAAACTTTACTGTATTTAACAATTTTTATGCCTTTAAGAAGGAACTTTCTTATCAAACGTTTTTTTACAGAGCAGTTGGATTCCAGCAATATTTCCTCCCTCTTTAGAACACATTTCATCACATAAGCCTCAGAGCACAAACCTGTATTGTAATTTGATAAAGTGCAAGTTATCAGTTGTATTTTTATGCTAACCAAAATATGCTCTATTTGTATGCTAACCAAAAATAGCTCAAAAAACACTTACATGGTTGTACGATGTACCAAAGTTTTGTTTAGTTTTAAATTAAACCAGTGATGGAAACTTTAATTTACTACCGACCTTGTAAAACAAGTTAAACTTTTTTCAACACTGGTGCAAAATATTATAGATAAATTAGCATAGTATATATTACAGTTTTACCAAGTCTTAAAAACAACACCATGGTATATTGGTCTTAAGAATGGATTTTTTGTAAACAATACATTAGATTCTAATCAGATCATACAAAAATAAATATTGTATAAATGATTTACAAGTGAAATTCACAACACTTGGTGCCAAAAATATAACCAAGACTAGTAAAAGTTTCACCCTATATACTGGGAGTAAACATTAAAAATAAATGACATTTTCCTAGCCTTTGTTTGTCAGAGCATAATCATGCATTACTATGTGTTTCTTGCCATGTAGCTATTCAAATAGTTTTATTACCATTTATACACATTGCTATATACTTTTTAATTGAAAACCTCAGGCATAGTCCTGCAGTAGTTTGGTATATATAATTCTCACTGAAGTCAACAGGGATTTGGAGAGTGGGAATATTGCTGGATCAGTCCTTAATTTAGTAGCAATTTAGTTCCAAGTTATAAAAGAAAACTGTCTTCAATGATATTTAAAAATATTGTCAATAAAAGCTGAGTTTAGACAAGCTATATCTTACTCTCACTCTTTACGTCCATAACCCAATAACATCACTGGGACTTGCATGCATGGACTCAGGCCATGATATGTCTACATACATGGTTGTTCCAAAACACAGTGACTTCAACGGGACTGCTTATGTTGTAAAGTTAAGCATATGCTTACATTCGTTTGCTAAATTAGAGTCAGTGTTAAGCACCTTGCAGGACTGGGCACCTAACTATAAAAAGACATAAATTGTGAAGCACTATGAGCTGTGCTGCCTTGTCATGCACCATCATATTCCACATGAGACTTTCAAATAGCTTTTTATGTACATTTTCCTCTCTTAGACTAAAGCTGGCTGATTGTATTTTAGCCCATGACAATAAAGCTTAAAAGACTAAGGTATTTAGAATATCTCAGGCTTCACTTACAAAATGGAGTGTGATGAGTATTTACAACAGGTAACACCATGCTTAGCACCACAGCCAAACATTTTAAAAGTCAGATTTGAAGCTTTTTCCCACTCTGTGTTCTCATGCAGAAAAAAACATTGTCATTGTTGATGGACTGCTTTAGAGAAGGCATTTGTGAACAGTTGAAGCCTGTTCACAATCTCCCATTGGACCCAGTTCTTCTCTCATGCTACTTTTATACTGATGTAACTCCACTGACCTCAATAAGGTTAATGCAAATTTATAACACTGTAAGTGAGAGAAGCAGCAGATCCAAAGGGAATTTGTAGTGTGGCCAAAAAAAAAAAAACCAAAAAAAAAGACAGGGCAGGAGTCGAGGGCTGAAAGTTTAGATTAACTACTATAAGGTTTCCAAACAAAATCAGGAAGGTGCCAAAGATTGATATGATAATCAAATTGAAATCAGTAAATAAATACCCCTACATAAAAGAGCTTCAAATAAGCAAATTATATGACTCTATAGCTGCAATAATATATTTTTAACAAATATTACCACTTTATAGAGAGAAGACAAATTTTAAGAATATTCTATGTATATTGTGTAAATTGGTGACCCACTAGCTCTGAAAAGATTTCAGATGTGTTTCTACTCAAAATATTAAGTGAAAACAACTGGGATTAGTGTCTCCTTTGGATGCACCTACACTTCAGGAACATTTAGGTGCAGTAATAACCAAAATTAATATAAAAAAATCAAAACGAAATCAAAAGGTTTTGGGAATGTTGTTGAAATACTAAGATTTTGCTATGAAGTAAATACCAACAGGAGACATGATGTTATTATTGATATATGTTGGGAAAGTCTTTTTGTCTGATTTATAGGGGATGTTGTTGCAAATATTGCGTCAGTTGCATTTCTGGGTAACGGCAAGTTGCAGATATTTCCTTCACAGCAGGAAGTGCAGATCTGAAAGAAATAAAAAAAAAACCTGTTCAGTAACCAGAGTTATTCCACTTTTGAAGATATCTCAGTACCTCAATGTAACTAATTAGTGGATTTATCATGATGTTTGCAAACCATCACATTGGTCATTCTACTGTATGTTATATCCCTTCCCCAAACTCTTTCTCTATCTATTTACATCGTAAGCTCTTAGGTATGGGCTCTGTCTCTTATTCCATGATTGTACAGTGCCTGGCACAATGGTATCCCAATCTCTAGAGGATGTCCTGAAGGAATACTGCAATACAAGTAACAACAGTATGGTTACAGTCAATCCTCCTTATTCTGGAGAGGCCTACAGACACTGAATTTGTCTGGGATAGTATTAAAGTGGTAAGAATAGCAACATGGGGTCTGGCATATGGTCTAGGACAGACGTCTGGCCTGGACAGTGATGTCTGGCATAAGGAAAGCTGTAGCATTCAGTTTAAAACAAATATCCTTTCTTTCAAAGCAAGCCATTTAAAAAGAATGTTTGGGTCATCTGGGTTTGGGTTGTATGTTTACAGCAGAGTCCATACAATATGTAGCATAACTTTCAGAAATTAATCATGTATTTATCTAGGACTTTCTAGGCTAATATAATACTGGAGAATTAAATACACCAGGGTACCGTGTTCTACGTATATAGCCTATTGTGAATAAATACTATTCAAAGGCCTGAATTCTCAGTTACATTAAGGCCCCTTTATACTATTCTGGCATCATAAAGACGATTTATAAGGTGTGTAAAGTAAATTCAACTTCAGTGGGACTGCTCCCAGGTATAAAAGTTTAGCATGTGCTTTTGTCTTTGAGGATCAGACCCATAGTCTGTCTTAGAGTTTATTTACCCAGGCAATTCACTTCAGTTATTAAGAGTTCAATGGGAGGGAGAATTAGAAGTTCAGTTCCACAGCAGTTATTGATAAAAGATTTTAAAAGTTACCAAACTGGTCACATTTGAGAACAACATTCAGAAACATTTACAAAATACACTGGACACCACTCATCTTAGCTGGCCTGAATGCTGGAAGTGTAGATGGGAAGAGATACATTTTGATGTACATCATTTAGTCAGGTCCTAGAATTACTGACTGCTGGCATAGGACAATACATAGAAATGAATATATGGGATTTTTAACTACCCTGTGAAGCCCAACTGATGATTCTACATGACGAGCGTCTCCTAGTGGAAACACCACAACATTTCAGGAGGTATTTATTCTTGTCCAGTGTCCCTTGTTAAGAAAATGGAGCATAAAGTTGGTGCCAGTGACTGACATGTACACACATATAGCAGACATGACCGCAAGTGAACATTTCAGGCAAGATTGTGCTGTGGTCCCACATGACTATGCATGACCAATTTTGTTTTTAATTATACTATAACTATAAGGATAATAAAATCACATTTCCGTAAGATAAAATTTTTGTAGGAAAAAAAAAGAATAAATCATTTGGTTGCACACCGTCCAGGCTAAAGAAAATATATTGCTTTTTTATATATATATCCATCAGTTCTCTGTATGTATTTACACATTACAAATACAACATTAAATAGAAAAATATACTTCCTTCCTGACAATCTAAAGCATTAACAAGTCTACACCTCAGGCAAAAACTTGAGTGAATAGATAAGCTTTGTCCTGAAGATTAAAAAAAATCCCAGCTTTGTCAAACCAGCAGCGGGACCATCCAGGAACTTGGGTCTGGGCTCAAAGGACAGAGGAGTTTCATTCCACCAAGAGCAAGTGAGTCGGGTGTGGGAGAGGGGAAGGAAGTGGCTTCACCCCACTTTCAGGCATCAGTCAATGAGCTGACCAGGCACCAGGTAAAAGTAAGCAGCACCCTTTTCATGTAGGGTGACCAGATGTCCTGATTTTATAGGGACAGTCCCAATATTCAGGGCTTTTTCTTATATTGGTGCCTATCAGCCTCCACCCCCTGTCCCGATTTTTCACACTTGCTATCTGGTCATCCTATTTTCAAGGCTACAGTAAATTACTTCTCCTTGTATAGGGAATAGAGAATTCTTTCCTGGGGCTATTGGACAGAATATCAATATTTAATGTCATTTGGGAAAACTTATCCAGTCAACATTAACATTCTAATTTTCCCCCTTTTTGGGGGCTGAAGGGGTGGCTTCCTGGTTACCAGGTCACGTCAACACGGCTCCTGCAGAAACTGTAGTGATGTGGGCCAAAAGAGTGGGGGGGAGGCCAGGAACATGTTTAGAGGTGCATGGCCTTCACACAGATGCCATAGGCCCCTACGTATAGTGGGGGAGCCACTGGTTTGGCATTGAACCCCCTGCTTCTTTTGCCCCTTACCATCAAGTGATAATGTGTAAGAGAACTTCACAGAGCTTCATGTGGCCCAGGCAGGAAGGAATGTTGTGGCCCTAAACTGCTAGAATACTACAGGGACCAGAGCCTGGTTGGTTACTGTGATCGAGTGGACTAGGCCCAGAGGCCCTGCCACACCCCGTCCCAGAAAGGAGCAGAGGAGAAGTCCTTCAAGCAGCCTAGAGTGGTTGCAGGGAAGCAGCCACTGAGAGAGGCTGCAGGGAGCAGCCAATCAGGGCCAGGTAGGGCCATATAAGAAGAGTTACAGAACACAGCAGCAGTAAGCTGCTGTCTGAAACTGGAGAAGAGAGTACTACATTCCTGGCTGTCCAAAAGAGCAGCACGACCATGGACAGCTCAGTGTTGGGAGGGACCAGGAGAACAACAAAGGAGTTCCTGGCTGACTGCTGGGACTGAGTAAGGACTGAGCCCGGAGAGGGTTGAGGGAAGATAGTGTCTCCAGGGAGGAAGCCCTGGGGATACAGCCCCGTACCAGGGACTGGACTATTTAAAGACTGAGCCTGGGAAGAGCTAGACAGACACCAACAGAGGAAATGCTTACAAGAGGTGAGTGCCACCCTATTACAGATACTCATAGGAACCATCCTACTTGAGCCTACTTCTGAAATGTGTTTGGAGTTTGAAAACTTGACTTATTTTTCAATAAAACAGCTTTTTAAAATAACCCATTCCTGATAAAATTAGAAGTTCCAGCTCAGGTCTGAAACCCCTACGTCTACTGTTTTATCCATTGTAGGATAAATTAGTTGCCACATGACTCTAAACTGGGAAGGATCCTTGCTTACTATGCCCTACATTGCAGGGGCTATGAAAATACTTCACAGGACAATGTCCCCACTCATTAAAAAGAACTGGACTGAGAAAAGCATAAAGTATAATAATATAAACAATATTATTTTCAAATTCAGTAGAATGGTTTTCTTCTCCACGGTACTAGAGGGTCTCTAACGTGCCATCAAAAATGTCTAGCCATGTCCCTTTCTTTCATTTTGTAGACCCGTCATTTTAATTCCACAGGGAGGGTGGGGTGATTTTACCCTTTCCTGTTCTTATTTTTTGCATCTTTCAATCTGTGTATATACATATTGGCCCGAATCCTTCCTCAGTTATTACCGATTTTTACTTAGGCAAAATTTCCTTTGACTTTACAGGGAGTTTTGTCACTGAGTAAAACCTGAGTAATGACTTCAGGATTTGCTCCTGTATTTGTAAGGGTAATTTTTATAGATTTTGCTTAGCTCTGCAGAGTTCATGCAAATGATAAGCTCCCATTATTTAACATGAACCAAATTCTGGTTTCACTTAAATAGAATGGTTACTTACTTGTAACTGTTGTTCTTCGAGATGTGTTGCTCATGTCCATTCCCAACGTAGGTGTGTGCACGTCACATGCACTGGTGCCGGACAATGTTTTCCATCAGTAGTACCTGTAGGAGCTAACTTTAGTGCCCCCTGTAGCAGTGTGCATATGCACCCACATATAGGTGCTGGTGGCTCCCCCTTCCTCTCATTTCCTTCTTGCTGGAACTCCGATTGAGGGGAAGGCGTGAGGGTCTGGAATGGACATAAGCAACACATCTCAAAGAACAATAGTTACAAGTAAATAACCATTCTTTCTTCTTTGAGTGCTTGCTCATGTCCATTCCCAAAGTAGGTGACTAACCAGCAGCATCTCCGGAGGCAGGCAGGAGTTCATGGACATGACATTTGGAGAACTGCTCTACCGAAGCCAACGTCATCTTGAGCTTGCTACATTAAGGCATAGTGGGATGCAAAGGTATGTACCGATGATCAGATAGCTGCCCTGCAGATGTCCTGGATGGGCACATGAGCATGGAAGGCTTGCACTCTCATTGAATGGGCCATCAAGGACCCTGGAGGTGTGATGCCGGTCTGCTGATAACAGGTTTGGATGCAGGCTGTAATCCATTTTGAGATACGCTGTGAAGAAATTGGCAGTCCTTTCATCCGGTCTGCAACAGCTACAAAAAGTTGTGTCAAATGACGAAAGGATTTGGTCCTGTCGATGTAAAACGTCAGGGTCCATCTTACATTGAGAGTGGGCAGGCGTCTCTCTTCATTGAAGCTGTGAGTTTTAGGAAAAAAGATAGGTAGAAATATATGCTAGTTGAGGTGAAAGTGCGAAACTACCTTAGACAAAAAAGCTGGGTATGGACATAGTTGAACCTTGTCCTTATAGAACACCATCTAGGGTGGCTCTGATATTAATGCCCTGATCTCTGAAACTTGTCTGGTGGATGTAATAGCCACCAGGAAGGCGACCTTCCAGGACAAATGCGTAAGGGAGCAAGAGGCCATAGGCTCGAAGGGAGGACCTGGGAGTCTAGAAAGGACCAAGTTCAGGTCCCACTGTGGAGAAGAATCCCTTATTGACGAGAACAGCCTTTCCAATCCCTTAAGGAACTTGGCCATCATTTCGTGTGAAAATACTGTTCTACTTTCCACTGAGGAGTGGAAAGAGGATATGGCTGTTACATGGATCTTAAAGGACGAGAAGGCCAATCCCTGCTGCTTTAGGTGGAGCGAATATTCTAAAATTGTTGGGATCAACGCCTCCATCGGAGACAAACCATATTCAGTCTCCCAGCAGATGAAGCATTTCCACTTAGCCCTATAGGCCAATCTGGTCGACAGCTTCCTGCTTTCTAGAGTATGCGCTTGACTTGGGTTGAGCAGGCCTGCTCCTCCTGACTCAGCCATGAAGCATCCATGCCATCACCTGCAGGGAGCTCAGTTTCAAGTGGAGCAGGCAACCTTGATCCTGAGATAGGAGATCCAGCCGCAGTGGCAGGGTCCTATGCCTGGGTCCCGCTAGCTCCAGAAGCATCCTGAACTAATGTTGCTGGACCATGAGAGGATAACCTGTACTCTGTCCCTCTTCACCTTCAGAACTTCGTGGATTAGAGGTATTGGCAGGAAGGTATACAAGAGGTCCCCCGCCCAGGAGAGGAGAAAGGCGTCTAATCAAGCCTGCACTGAGACCTTGACGGGAGCAAAAACAAGGGCACTTCTTGTTGTCTCTGGTGACAAAGAGGTGCACCTGGGGAGAGCCCCGCCTTTGGAAGATGCGGGACACTACCTCCGGATGGAGGGACCACTCATGGTGAGAGTGGCCGGACCTGCTGAGTCGGTCTGCCAAAGAGTTGTTGACCCCTGGGAGATGAATCACGATTGGGTGAAGGTAATAAGTAACACAAAAATCCCAGAAACTCATGGCCTCTTTGCATAGGGCTGGGGATCGGGCCCCCCCTTGTCTGTTGATATAATACACGGAGGCCATATTGTCCATGAGTATCTGCACCACCTTGTTGGCAAGGTGTGGGAGGAAGACCATACAAGCTAGACAAATTGCCCTGACCTCCCTCATATTGATATGGAGCTGCAGTTCCCCTGAGGTCCACATGCCCTGGGTCTTTAGGGAACCCAAGTGAGCTCCCCATCCCCCGTCCAAAGCAACAGAAATCAGTGTTACCGATGGCTGGGGCGTCTAGAAAGGCATTCCCGGGAGCACCCGACACGGATCCATCCACCACACCAGGGAGGTAAGTATTTCTGGAGGAACCATAAGTACCCTGTCCAGGTGGTGCATGACAGGAGAATACACTGACACCACCCACATCTGGAAGGGTCTGAGGTGCAATCTGGCATGGGGGCCACATAGGTGCAGGCCGCCACGTGGCCTAGAAGGCTGAAGCAGACCCTCGCCATCTTGAGAGGGGTGGGACGAAATGCAGGTTATAATGTCCATCCATTTTTGCTTGTTTATTAGGAGGCTTACCGCCTGGCAGACATTCCGGGTTATCGTGATGCCAACCTTTACCTGGGACCTTGACCTGCCCCTGATGAGCCAATCGTCCAGGGGGAACACTTGCACCCCTCTCCTTCAGAGGTATGCCACCACTACTGACATGCACTTGGTAAAGACTCCTGGCGAAGTTGAAAGACCAAAGGGGAGCACTGCAAATTGGTAATGGCAGTCCATTACTGTAAACAGTAGGAATCTCCTGTAGCCAGGGAAGATTGCGATGTGAAAGTAAAAGTCCTGTAAGTCAAGAGTGGCTTACCAGTAGCCGGGATCCAGAGAGGGAATGATGGTGGCTAAGGTAACCATATAGAACTTTAACTTTTTGAGGCATTTGTTGAAGCGTTAAGTCCAAGATAGGCCTCAGCCTCAGCTTTTGGAATCAGGAAATAACGAGAGTTAAAATCCTTGACCCTCTACTGCCCCCATCTGCACAAGGGCTTGCACTTCCTGCTCGAGAAGTTGCTTGTGAGAGGGGTCCCTGAAGAGGGACAAGGAGGAAGTGAGGCAAACTGGAGGGCATAGCAAAGTGCCACCATCCTGAGCACTCAACAGTCCGATATAATGGTGGCCCAGGCTCGGAAGAAGCAGGCCAAATGGAAAGAAAACATAAGGGGAGTTGGATCCATGGGTAAAACTGGTAGGGTACTCTCGGGTGCACCTTCAAAAGGCCCGTTTTACGCCCCGATTATGGCAGCTAGAGCCCGGCTGTGGACCAGCTGACGACGAGTGACCCCCCTGGTGTTTCTTATATCCCTTGCCCTTCCTCTTATAGGAGTCCTTGCAGGAGTATTCCCCAAACCATTGCTGATTGGAGGGCTTGAAGCACCTCCTGGAGGAAGATGGGGTGTAGAGCCCGAGGGATTTTAGTGTGCCTCAAGTCTTTGATGCTGTGCAGTCTGGCGTCCATCTGCTTGGCAAAGAGGGCCGTGCCGTTGAAAGGGAGGTCCTGTATCAACTGCTGGACCTCTGACAGGACACCTGAGGACTGCAACTACGATGCTTGTCTCATTGATCTAGCTGTCGAGTCCGCTGCATCGGAAGCTGCCTGCCAGGATGCCCGGCCTACCGTTCTCCCCTCTTCTAGGATGGCCTTGAACTCCTACTGCCAGATATTGAAGTGATATCTTCCTAGCAGCGCCTGTTGGTTTGCCACCTATAGCTGTAAGCTAGCCATGGAATACATTTTTCGAGTCTTTTCATCTCTTTGTTCTTAGGAGTCGAGCTCACCTTCCCCTGCCCGTCCCTCTGATTAGCAGCAGTGACCACCAGGGAACCCAGCATGGGCTGGGTATAGAGTATTCAAACCCCTTAGCCAGAACATAGTATTTTTTCTCTGTCCTTTTTGATGTGGGGGGCAGGGAGGCTGGGGTTCGCCACAATGCTTTAGCTAACAACCACCCCTTCGTGGACTGGGAGGGCCACTCTGCTGGGGGCTGCTGAGGCCAGTATCCCAACGAGCTTGTCCACTGGCTCGTCCAACTCCTTTATCTTAAGGCCCAGGTTGGAGGCAACCCTTTTTAGTAAGTCCCAGTGAGCCCCGAAATCGTCCAATGGTACCGCTGATGAAGGGCCTGCAACTGCCTCATCCAGCGACTATGATGAGGAGGCTGGTAGCGGAGGTGGGGGAGGTGCCTCTGCTCTGGGAGGGGTAGATTCCCCCAGGGTCGAGGCATGTGAGTTCTCACTGTCGGACTCAGAGTCCAAATGTGGCGCTGAACCTTGAGGGATGGAGGACTGTTCCTCTCCCGGCACCGGGCTGCAGAATCCCCTAGTGAAATCCTCACCAATAGGGCCATGGTCTGGGCCACTGGTCTTGTGGCCATGTTCCCATTGGCAAAGCCGTAGGAAAGCTGGGCATGGGTACCGCGGTCTGCCTGGCATGAGTAACCTCCTCACTGTCCGAGGATGTGCAGCTACCTGATGGCAATGGTGACGCCGAGTCTGAGTATCGCACGGTGCCGTGCAAGGCACACTGCTCTGGCACCAGAAAGTGGCGTGGGAGGCCTGAGCGGTTGGTGTGCCGGGACCTGCTCTTGTCCTCTGGCTTCTTGTACAGACTAGGCGAGCAGTGCTGCGGTGCCAGGGAGACATGCTGCGAGGTCGGTGACCTGCGTCACTCCAGGGATCCATGGTGGTGTTCTGCCCAGCGCCGGCCCTCTGGAGACCAACAGCGGGAGCCTGATCTAACGTTGTCCTGACCTGGAAAGCATGGTCTCGACTCCAGGGACCACCTGCGCACGGTGCCTCAAAGAAGGGGACTGTTGGGCAGATCTGTCCCTCACTACGTTGCCCGATGGTGCCGGTGCCAAGTCTCAGAGCGGCCTTCCATACCTCGGCATCAGTGGCACTGGCAATGCCAGGAAGTCTTTCATAGCTTGGAAAGTCTCCGGGGTCAATGGCACCACCAGGCGGTGAGGGCCTCTACCGCTACCCAGAGTTGGTGGAGGACCTGGTGCCAGGGTCGATGCTTGCAGCAGTGAGGGACCCCTCTGAGGTGGGGAGGATTGGCAGCCCGACCTGGTCCTGCCTAAGCCCCTTTCACTTTTTCCACAAGGCAGCATCCCCACTCTGTGCAAATCTTCTTCTGCCTCTTCTTCGGTACTGGAGATGGCGATCAGTGCCGAGATGTGGCAGAGGGCGTTGTGCTCGGTGCCAAGTCAGATCTACTGGGCTCTGACACCTGTCTAAGTGCCAACTCCATCAGGATGGCCTTAAGATGCATATCTCATTCTTTCTTAGTCCGAAGGCAAAAGCTTTTACAGGTTTTGCACCTGTCACTGATGTGCGCTTCTCCCAGACTCTTTAAGCAACTTTGATGCGGGTTGCTCCTCTGCCTCGGCTTCTTACGTGAAGCACAGGGTATGCCCCGACCTTGGACTTCTAACAACTGGAACCAATCAAACTAAAGTATTAACTATTAACGAACAACTAGAAGAATGAAAAAACCACTAGGCTTAGCAAGGGAACTTGCAAAGGCAAGAGACATTCCAGCACAGTCACTGGCAACAAGAAGGAATTGAGAGGGAGGGAGCGCTGACAATGCCTATATGCGGGCCTGTGTGTGTGCTGTTGCAGGGGGCACTAGAGTCGGCTCCTACGGATACTACTGAGGGAAAAAGTTGTCTGGCACCAATGTATGTGGCGCGTGCACATGCCTACTTTGGGAATGGACATGAGCAAGCACTCGAAGAAGACTATTAACTTCAGCAGGAGCAGAATTTAGCCCACAATCCTCTTTACCTCATGCTTAAAATGATTTCTTCCTTTGTTCTATGAAACAAAGCCACACAAATATAGCAAAGGACTGATCAAAAACAGAGACATTACATTTTTGGTAATATTGTTCCACCTGCCACGTGTGTCAGACTTCTGGTTAACAGCAGAAGATTTCTGAACAGTTTGTACCAAAGCAGATAGTTTTTGCTCCTAACCTTGTGTCCTTCATGTTTTGAATCTATGCATCCAGTGGACAAACAGTCTTCTAGTGGCACGCAGCGCTTGGTGACAGATATACTTGCTCCACTGGCTTCCAACGTGTGTTGAGTGTAGCAGTATCTTGTCCCTACAAAGAGAAAGAAAAACATTTTTTGGTTTGTACAAATTCCATTTATAATTCATACTTCACAGAACTGCTGTGATCACATTCTGGAAATACGGAAGCAATCACTGAATCAAGACAAAAATGGAAGAAATATACCAAATTCCCAACCTAGATCAATCTGTAAACACACACACACACACACACACACAAGTGCTGTAAGCTCTTATACAGAGCCTCAGATCTCAAACATCTCTGAAACTTCTCAAGTTGAGCCCTATCTAGATACGGATCCAAATATCATGGCTGAACTAAAGAGACCTCCAGACTCCGAACATCCAGATACAGAAACAGATCCATGTCTAAAAAATCAATAGCTTAGGACCATCCCTAGTTTACAGCACTGCTAGCTAAAAAAAGGTATTAAATTCACACCAATTGCAGGCATCTGCCATACATGTTTTGTTCCTAAAGTTGACCTTTCATGCTCCTTAACATCAATTTACGTGGGTTTAAAGATTCTCTTCCTCTAACTTTATGTACATGCTTTTCCTTCCTCAGGAATGAGAGCATTGCAAATGTGAGTCATTCTTCCCCTAGTCCATATTCTAGATAGAGGACTGAACAGGTGGTCAGGAATGCCTGTGTTCTAATCCTGGCTCTGTCACTGGCTAGCTATGTGCTCTTGGGCAAGTCACTTAGCATGTCTGTATCTCAGTATTCTCACTTATAAAACAGTGATTAAAGCACTTCCCTACCATGCAGGGCAGTTGTGAGGATTAATTAGCTCAATCTTTCCCAAACTTTAGAAAGCTGAGACACCTTCTAATAAATGAAGTCAATGACACCCTTCACTATTCCCACAACTGCGGAGGGAGAGGTTAAACACCTTTACATCTCAATTTATACATCTTCCGCACTCCCCCTTCTTTCTGGCCAGTCCTTTGCACCCACTTCCCCCAGGAAGCTATGCCCTTCTGAGAAATGCTGAACTCGCTAATGTTTTTCAAATGCTCTGAAAACATAAACCATTGTGTGAGTAATAAATATCATAATTGTCTGTCTTCAAAGGGAATAGAAAGGCACTAGGTTCTGATTTCCTGTTTCTATAAGATGACACCAATAGGATATAAACATAGGAAATATTCTGTTATATATTTCTGCTCATTTTTATGTCTTGCTTGGTATTGATGAACATTCTGCATGGTTTCATGGGGAAAAATGTAATTAAAGTGGATGTTCTTGTGCAGCTGTTATCTTTAACTGGAATAGAATCTCACAACCTTTTTACTTTTTTAGGCATTCATCAACTACAAAGAGAAGGATTATTGAACTAACGTGTTATTAGTTAAGATGGGCAATAAAAATACCAGATGTTTGTAATAAGTTTGGCCAGCTGTGAACTTGAGTGGTGATATCTAGGACAGACTTCAGCATTTCAGATCTCTGATAATCTAACAGACTGCCTTTGCTTAAATCTACAGTCACTACAAATGCAAGACTTAATATATTTTACAGATTCTATCCCTCTAAAGAGGTTAGAGCCTAATTTTATGAAAGGCTGAACGCTCGCTGTTCCCACTGAAGGTGATTGGACTTGAAAGCACTCAGACCCAGATCCTCAAAGATATTTAGGCACCTAACTCCTATTGAAATCAATGGGAGTTAGATACCATTTTATACCTTTAAGGATCTGGGACTCAGAACCTCACAGGGTAGGGCCACTAGAGTAAAATCCATTCCCAAAAAAGCAACAGAACAGAGCCTATGCATGTACCATTTAAGTCTCATTTAAACTTTGTTGCATAAAGCCTATGCTGCCCCTTTGTACTGGGGTGAAGTGCACTCTTAATACATATCAGCTGAAACCCATTTACAATTCCACGTTTCTAGCATACACCACAATATAGGGAACCCAATGGCCCTCTTTAACTGTGGTCTCATGGTGATTCACTTTGGGCTGAAAAAGTTCGATAAGGGACAATATTTTACATCTTTTGTTGGAAAATATTCTAGGCAATAACCAGTGAGAATGATAATAAAATGGTAGAGATCATGATTCTAAGCAAGCATGATTCAAGAAGACAGGCTTTAGCAAACTCAGGGAGCTGGTAGCTAAGATCCCATGGGAAGTAAGTCTAAAGGGAAAAATAATTCAAGAGAGCTGGCAGTTTTTCAAAGAGGCATTATTAAGGGCACAAAAGCAAACTATTTCACTGTGTAGGAAAGATAGGAAGTATAGCAAGATCCCAGCCTGGCTTAATCAGGAAATCTTCAACGATCTGAAACTCAAAAAATAGGCTTACAAAAAGTGGAAACTAGGTCAAATTACGAAGGATGAATATAAACAAATAACACAAGTATGTACGGACAAAATTAGAAAGGCCAGGGCACAAAATGAAATTAAACTATCTAGAGACAAAGGGTAACAAGAAAACATTCCACAAATACATTAGAAGCAAGAGGAAGACCAAGGATAGAGTAGGCCTGTCACTCAATGGGGGGAGGGAGAAAACAATAACAGAAAATGTAGAAATGGCAGAAGTGCTAAATGACTTTTTTGTTTCAGTTTTCACTGAAAAGGTTAGTAGTGATTAGATCTTTAACACAGAGAATGCCAGTAAGATGAGATAGGATGTGAGGCTAAAATAGGGAAAGAACAAGTTAAAAATACTTAAACAATTTAGATGTCTTTAAGTCACCAGGACCTGATGAAATACATCCTAGAATACTCAAGGAAAGATAATGAAGCAAATAATTAAGCAATGAATTTGCATACACCTAGAAGATAATAAGGTGGTAAGTAACAGGTAATATGGATTTGTCAAGAACAAATCATGTCAAACCAACCTGATAGCGTTCTTTGACAGGGTAACAAGCCTTGCAGATAGGGGGAAGTGACAGATGTGACATATCTTGACTTTAGTAGGGGCTTGTCTATACTTACCTCAGAGATTCGGCGGCAGTCAACCGGAGTTATGCAAACTACGCAAAAAACTTGCGTAACTCCCGTCAACTTCGGTGCTTCTGTTCTGTGCTCTGTCTTCAATGCACTGTGCCGATGGGAACCGTGTTCCCATCAATGCAGCACTACGCCACTTGAGAAGGTGGTCTTAATACATTGATTTCTGGATCGACTGAGCGGGTCTTCACTGACCGCTCACTCGATCCAAATAAGTCGATCTGATGGCAGCGAATTTGCCTCCCTCCGTGTAGACATAGCCTAAGGCTTTTGCTACTGTCTCGCATGACCTTCTCATAAACGGACTAGGGAAATACAACCTAGATGGAGCTACTATAAAGAGGGTGCATAACTGATTGGAAAACTGTTCCCAGAGAGTAGTTATCAGTGGTTCACAGTCAAGCTGGAAGGGTATATTGAGTGGGGTCCCGCAGGGATCAGTTCTGGGTCTGGTTCTATTCAATATCTTCATCAATGATTTAGATGACAGAGTACACTTATAAAGTTTGTGGATGATACCAAGATGGGAGAGGTTGCAAGTGCTTTAGAGCATAGGATTAACATTCAAAATGATCTGGACAAACTGGAGAAATGGTTTCAAGTAAATAGGATGAAATTCAATAAGGAGAAATGCGAAGAACAATCAATTGCACACATACAAAATGGGAAATGACTGCCTAGGAAAGAGTACTGCAGAAAGGGATCTGGGGGTCATAGTGGATCACAAGCTAAATATGAGCCAACAGTGCAACACTATTGCAAAAATAGCAAACATCATTCTGGGCTGTATTAGCAGGAGTGTTGTACACAAGACACAAGAAGTAATTCTTCCGCTCTACTCCATGTTGATTAGGCCTCTGCTGGAGTACTATGTCCAGTTCTGGGTGCCCCATTTCAGAAAAGATGAGGACAAATTGAAAGTCCAGAGAAGAGCAACAAAAATTATTAAAGGTCTAGAAAACATGACCAATGAGGGAAGATTGAAAAAAATCAGGTTTTAGTCTGGACAAGATAAGAGTGAGAGGGGACATAACCGTTTTCAAGTACATAAAAGGTTGCTACAAGGAGGAGAGAGAAAAATTGTTCCCCTTACCCTCTGAGGATAGGACAAGAAGCAATGGGCTTAAATTGCAGCAAGGGCAGTTTAGGTTGGACATCAGAAAAAACTTTCTAACTGTCAGGGTAGTTAAGCACTGGAATAAATTGCCTAGGGAGGTTGTGGAATCTCCATCACTGTCTAACCTGCTTTTAAAAAAATCCAAACACCTGTCAGGGATGGTCTAGATAATACTTAGTCCTAAAGTAAGTGCAGGGGACTGGACTAGAAGACCTTTCAAGGTCCCTTCCAGTCCAACGATTCTAAGTGCATTTTAATGTCATGCAAGACCTACACTTCCTATCTTTCATAAATACTTCTTAGGTCATACTCCTGCAAGGTGTGTGGACCACCCTGAAATCCTGTTGAATTCAGTTGGCGTTCAGGGGGTCTGCAGCTTGCAGTACTGGTTCCTTAGTGAGCAACAAACTGCGTTTAAGTTAAAGCCAGACCCTGAGAGGTATTTAGGCACCTAACTCCTATTAAAATTGATGGGAGTTAAGAGCTCAATCTTGCAAGCTACTGAGCATCTCTTGGGAAGTGCCAAGTGTTCTCAGCTGTCACCCAGGCACTCTGGTCCAAACCCTCAAAAGGTATGTAGGTAACTTGCAAGACGGAGCTCTTCTGGAGAATCACTGCCATGCTTGCATCTACCAGCTTCCACCTACATACATCAGTGAAGATGCTCTTATCATCCCAAATAAAAGTCTTTTTCCTGGATTCAAAATAGTCATGCATAAAAAACATCAAGGGACTGAAGCAAACTTTTGGTGGCTAGGAAGAGGTATGTGGCATAACAATTTTCTTTTTGCATTCTAGCCTTTTATTATATATTGCCTGTTTTCCCAGTGCAGTGATCACAGCTGACATGATAAAGGCATATCTTGGGTTTATAGAGAGGACAAGAGGCAGCCCAGAGCAAAGATGAGGGTAAAAGTGAAATAGATAAATCTACATTATAGTTAATACCTTGGGGAGGTGAGAGCTTTCGTATGCTGAGGCTGATGGGGTCATAGGTAAGCAAATGGGTTGATGGGCCTGTCCACTATATGAAGTTAAACCAAAGCTTGACAAATACATAATGGAGTTAATATCCTTTATCTCTGCATCATCACATGGGCATTTGGTGTCCAAGGCCATGTAGGAACTAGAACAGAACCAAGAACAGAACACAGTTCTCCTGTTTTCCAGATACTTGCCTTAATTATAAGATCATCTCTAATCTCCAGTGGAGGACAGTATCAGGTTAAATTTAATCCATATTTTAAGTTGTGCAAAAATGGATTTAAATATATATATGTATATATGATTTTTAAGTTGAAAATGTTTCTTTAAAGACAGCTTCAGTTATTAAAGGTAGAGCTAGCATTGTCATCTATAGTTACGGCTGTCTAACAGTTTCCATTATAACAGCCAATTTTCAGTTACTTATAATTTTGCCAACAAACAGTTCAGGCTAAAATTTCCCAGGCTGGATGTCTTTTTTTCCTCGAAGTTTTGGAAGTTTCAACAAAAATGGTTCAGCCATTTTAGAGAATTAACATTAGGGACAAATATGTTGCTTTTGTCCATGTTAAAGAAAGTCTTACAACCATTCTGTCGGCAAGTTCAGGTACCTCTATGTTGTGCCTTTTGTCATCTTCATGAAAATTCACCTTAACTTTTGAGTGCTTGACTGTCAATTTTAAAATGCTTTTAACATAGATTTTTTTTAGATGTAATATGTATACAGGATCTGACAGTCAGAACCATGATGCTGCTTCTGATGACAACTATCCACTTACCAGTTTAACTCAGTTGTCAGACTCTGCTCAGTAGCTATTCAGAAACTGAATATCAGGAATACTTCAAGTGCAGGGTCATAACAGAACTGGGTAACTAACACACTGTGCTTGAGATTGGCGTACCCAGAAGAGAGGACAGGTTAATGTACAATGGGAAGGCACAAGCCTGCACTCTTCTGCATGCCAGCAAATGCTGTCAGTCATTCATGTTCATTCCAGGGGTTCATTCATGTTTTAATAATCCACTCCACTAAATTTTAGTTATGCAAAAGTGTGCTTTCCAAGAAACTCGTGCATTTACACTCCTGTGAACGTGACTTAATTTAATTTAAAAATATCTATTTAACTAAAACAAAATTATCATCTTTCTGGTTTTTTTTTTTTTTAAATGCAATACCAGGAATTTTCTTATCTTTTAATATCACTTAACACAAACAGTCCAGAAAAGGTTCAGATAACTGCAGAAGAGGAGGTGATATAACTTTACTCCTCTAACACCCAGAGATAAAATCACCAATCTATGGAAAGAGTAAATAATTTCAGGTCTTCACAATTACCCCGGGGGTTAAATTTCAGTTACAAGGTAAATTTTGAGGCCTGTTTTCCAGGACTGTGACATGAAATTATCTTTTCTTCTTTCAGTTTGTTTAAAAAATAACCTGATAAATTAGTTTATTTTGAAATGGATTTGCTTAGAAAGTTGGAGATAAAAAACAAACACAGGCATTGATTTTGCATCTAGAATGAACAAATACAGATCACATCTGACTTTCCTTAAAATATGAACCGATAAAATGATTAGCCCGATTCTGATATAAATCCAGGATAACTCATTTAAGCCAGTGGGGCTAATTCCTTCAGTTACACCAGAGTAACTCAATTGACTCTAGTGGGGTTATTCCTGAATTACAACAGTGTGAGAAGAGAATCAGGACCAGTTTTACACCAGTTTAAAAATCAGTATTAAGTGAGAGCAAAATTAATGCTTCTCGTGCTCAAAAAACAAAACAAGACAAGCTACTCTTGTTATTTATCATCTTGAATTGTTCTGCTTGGTTTCATCTCTTAGACTTTCCTTTACATCTGTTCCAAAATCCATGGCCATAGATAGAAAGTGCCAGTGCAAGTCATACTTGTCATTTCTGCAAGCAACAGCTCATGAATACCACATGCTCTTTCTTCCAAAGAAAAGAACTCCTCTGGCTCTGGCCCTGGCCCTTTGCAGGACAAGTAGAATGGTAGAGAGACTTCTTACAATAATGCAGTGGAAATCATCTGCAGGACAGAAATATTTTAAAGAGCCGGAGCTGTAAGATGGAGTGTATTGCATGCATTGCTGCCCAACACCAAAGCAACACTGTGCTGTCTAGGTTATTGTTTTGCATTCATTCTAAAGAATGCCATTATAGGGAGGTGGCACACAAGGACTTTGTCTCAGCCTTTGAAGATAAATAAAGTAGGGCATGCAGTGAATCTGAGCTTGGTTCAGGCTAAAGTGCAACTGCAAAGTACACTATTCCCGACATACCTTGATAGTTTTAGTACTAAATGCTCCATACAATGTGAGCAAAATGCTATCTGATAACTCCATCCAAAGGAGATTTTGGGTCCTTTGTTCTACAGATAAAAAGATGGATTAGAATTTCTACCTGGTCAATTCCAGTCTCCAAAATCCCATATTTTGTAAATACAAAGTGATCCTGCTTTGGTGAAGTGTAAGAGAATCCTAGCATTTTTACAAGCAGATAAAGCAAAAGGGCTTTAATACAAGCTAGGGTGGCAGTAATAGTTCACAGACATACCATCAAAAGCCAGTCTGCATAAGCCTAATTAATGAAATAAAGAGAATCACTGGACACAATTTCCAAAGAGACAAGAAGGAAAGCAATTGGCATTGCCTAGCTATTAGCTTCCCTTTAATGTTTCAAATCAGTGCTTCTTTGAAGATGGAAAACATTTTTATTAAAAGCAAGCCTTGCAGTCAGTGTTTTGTGTCTAATAAACTAGCCTGCAGACTGCTTCTAGCCACTATCCTCACTGTCAATTATTTAAAATAATCTTTATGTTTGACAAAACAGGGTGGGGTCTGCTCATATTGCCATCATTTGGCACAAGCTGTTCCGATCTTTCATGGTTATTGAAGTTACATTAATTTAAGCTCATAAGAAAACAAATTGAACTCAAAAGGATTTCCTGGAGCTCTTTGGTTTAGTCTAGAGATACAGGATGGCTGGTCTTTGCTATTGAGACTATTGTCTTTTGGTTTCTGGGATGCGTGAAAAGTACTGGTGATGGAAGGCATTTACAATAGACCAATCACCACATCTGGGTACACAATAAGAAAGCTAAAGGACATTATTAAATATATATTACGTGCCTATTGAAAATAACCGGCTAGGTGAAGGCTGCTTCCCACACGTCAGCCGCTTACATCTTGAGTTCTGTAGATTCAGTTGCAAAGGGTCAATCAGCAATATTTTCTGACCACTGTCAACTTCTCCCTGCTGCTTTATTTTAAACGGTTTCAAGAGAAACTTTGATAGGGCCAAATTAAGATCCCCTGTGAATGGCTCAAGAAAATGGACTTCATTAAGGTGACTTCTACAGGTTTTAGAGGAAGGCATACATCAGTATGGGTATCCAGTAGCAAAGGGAAGGATACCCACCTATCTTTTCGGCAGCGGCTGGACTATAATAGTTTATACCCTTGAGCTTCCTCTGGATATGGGAAGGTAATGTGTGGCAAGTGGATCTGGGTAGTTTTGATCAACTGGCCATGCCTATCCCTCTCTCAATAGCACGGGGGAGAGCGACACCATGGAGCATTGCTTGCAGTACACAGGTAGTACACAGTCCTCTTGTTTCTCTTCACAGCTTATTCTCTGCACCCCAGAGGAAGCAATTAACTGAGAGAATTAGGAGATTCATTTTCTCTTCCGTGCTCTGAATGAATGAAGAGAAGGTAAAAAGCAGAGAGGGGCACCCACAGAATTTGGATCCCTGTCAGGACTTCAAACACTTCAAAATGTCAATAGTATTCAGATCTGGGGTTTTGCTTTATGCTCAATGCTAGATCAATAGGAACCACTGGAAATGAGGCAAGATTTAAAAAAAAAAAAGTTTTCCAAAAGGTGGAGTTTATCTTTGATTCAAAGATTCTTACAAACTATCTCTAACTAGGAAATTACTTCTACTACCTGACCAAAACTGGTCTCCAGATCTGAGCTGCTTTAGTATGATTTATGTTAGTTAATTTTTCTATGGGAGTTTTGTTATTAGGAGCAGGATTATGCACAGTACTTGGTCATTATATGCCATCCGACAGATGATAGCCCAAGGTTGGTTCTTCCTTGTATAAAACCAAATGTTTCCTCCCAATGTTTCTTGGGTTTTTTAGTGTTGCTCCCTGGTGTTCTAAAGGAATGCAGCAGAGTATAGAAGCCTTATTTGGAAATTAGTAAGTATCTTCCATGCTCTCCAGACAGAATTCTATTACATTTCATACTATTCCAGAGAGTCTTCCAGTCCAAGGCTGGGTCCTGTGCCACTTCCCCTATCACACAGGTCCATCATCTACTCCGCGTTCCAGCCAAGGGGCCCTACAATCAGCAGCCAAGGTCTGCACAATCTCTAACATTCCTGCTCTTTCCCTGGGCTGCTTACTATTCCGCCTCCCACAGGCTCTCTTTTCCACCCTTCTAGGTCCTTCCCTCAGGGCTATGATCCCAGGGCTTCTCTCTCTCCCTAGGTTTCCTCCTTTTCCCCTCTCTAAGCCTAGAGAGTGACTGCCAGCTTCCACACTGCAGCCCCTTTCTGCTGTAAACTTCCTGGCTTTATACCATCACCAGCTTCTCCCCCAGCTGGGCTTTATCAGCCATTAGTAATTTCCAATCATGCCAGACTCTCCACCAGGTGTGGCCATCTGCGCCACCATCACCCCCACACCAGCCCTCAAGGGGTTAGCACCCCATCACAGTCCCATTTTTAAAAGTGACTTAGGCATTGGGACTTAATTGACTCACTGAGACTTAATTTCTGTTTCAGCTATGGGAGAACACGGGGATAGATGAAAACTGTAAACCCATCTACTGCAAAGGGCTGGAAGCATGAGGCTTGGATAGATCATTTGTATCACCCACCAATCTTACTTACAGTAATTGACGCTTACAGGGGTGAATACCTATCACCTGAATTTAAATACTCTTGCAGAATAATGAAAATCATAAGATCGGTAAAATGCAGGACTGGAAGGGACCTCGAAAAGTCATCTAGTCTATTGCCCTATGCTGAGGCAGGATTAAGTATACCTAGACCATCCCTGACAGATGTTTGTCCAACCTGTTCTTAAAAACCTCAAGTAATATGTATCAGATATCTGTTCATATCACTTAACTGGGAAAACAGACACTTTCTTAACATAGATTTAATCTAAACAGATTTACCTTTCGGACAATAGATATCTGGAGCCCATCGGTTGCATTCATAATTGTCTGCTGCCTTTTCACAGGTGAAACATTTAAATCCACCAGGATATGGTGTGGCTGAAAAATGTAAACAAAATTCATTTAAACTGATTATCATTTAGTCAGTCTGTATCATGCTTTTTAAAAGAGGTACCATGGTAATACTCTTTTTAAAAAATGGTATTTACTGCTAGATATATGTGCTTCAACACCATCATAAATCTGGATTTTAAAATTCTCTAATACAGGAAGGGTATTTATATATAAATACAAGGGCCCAGTAAAACAGGCATTATTTAGGAAAACTGCTCACAGCTGACCTCAAGGGGAGTTTCATCTGAATAAAAGGTATGGGATCCAGCCCTATGATTGCACTTGTTCGTTTTCTGTAGCACATATTTCACAGCAACATCCAATACTGTTACTCCCTCACCACTGTTAGCAAAATGTCAGCTGGATTAAATACTTCTGAAATCTGTCTGACAGAGGAAATAAACCCACACTTTTGAATGCTGACTGATGTCCCAAATAAAAAGAAAACATCAATTTGCTGAACCTGCAACTATCCATAATATATTTGAGTATAAGTTATTTAGCCAAATGTGAAACAAAGTTTTAAAGTGCTCTCTTGGCATGACTTCTGAAATACATTATAAAGGAATCAAAGTAAATGGATTTTCCAGATGTTGCCATCTTTCAGTACAATACCTAGAAACTAACCAACAAATAATAGGTGACATTTACAATTGGCACAAAGCCAAGGCATTGTGGTGGGGCAATAAAATGGGGATAAAAGAGATGAAAAATTCATTTCATGCAAGCAGCACAAGATTCAGTACACCACCTGAACAGACACTGTTCCAACCCAAAGACTAGAGAAGTGGCCAGTGCATACTCTACACAGAGGTATTTGGGGCCCCTGAATCAACAATCTGTGGCTCGTCCCTGAATCTTAAATATCCTCTGAATACCAGCTTATATGGAGTTGGTGTGTATCTCTGAAGGCTGGTCTGTCCCAAAGCCCAAAGAGCTTATGGGGTTTATAGAGCCTTGCGCGAGACCCTCTGAAACATGGGTGAATTTCACCAGCTGTGC
Source organism: Emydura macquarii macquarii (assembly GCF_026122565.2). NCBI lineage: Eukaryota > Metazoa > Chordata > Testudines > Chelidae > Emydura > Emydura macquarii. The sequence continues at coordinate 87,429,838 of NW_027131390.1, forward strand.
CAAACTTGCAAAATTCTACCTGCCGACACAATAGGGCAAGCAGCCTTTTTTTAGAGAGCGAATAAAACATTATTTACTTTTTCATTAACTCCATAATCACTGGAAAAGAAGCTGAACAGATTTTGTGCATGGACTGAAAAATTTTCTTGACAGCTCTGTAGGGCTGAGCTATGCATTTGTTGAAAAGTAGAGTGTTTGTTTAAGAAGCAGATTTAAGACAATCTATATCTCACTGATTTGCAAAGGTCTTATCTAGGTAAGTGCGATGTTAAACTGATTTTGGACACAAAGCATTATATGGCAACTGACAAGATTTAATTTTCCAAAATTAAAATACAAGCCTTTTGTATTAGCAGAGACGGTCACAAAATGTAGATTTCCCCCCCATATCCAAAATACAAATCTGTCTATGAAATTATTATTAATTCCATTTTGGCAAGCAACCCAAATGAGAGCACAAAAGTACTCCAAACTCTTCTTTATGGCCCTCTTCAGGGCAACCTCCCAAAACATAGTCATATCCTAACAAGTGACCCAGGGTTGGGATTTGTATTTTAAATAGTAAAAAGGAAATGGCTCATCTGGATATTAAAAGGCAGGAAGGGTTCTCTGGAAATAGCTTCTAGACAACAGAGACATGTGTGGCAAGATGCATGTGTGTGAACGTTGCTTCTTGTAGACCATTAACTAATACTACATCTGATAAAACAGGTGAACAAAAAGGAGAGATTGTATAAGTTCCTGAGCTGCATGGTATTTTCTTTATCATTACTTCAAAGAGCTACCGGAGTAAAATAAAGTTTCAAACAGTTGTTGCCACAGCTGCGAGTGAATCTCATTTGGCTCTTGATCACAGAAGTTAATAAGCTCAGTAGACTGTGTTTCGGGACATAAGGCCTCAGTCCCTCAGGAAAGGGCAACTCTAAAGAAAAAAACCAACTTCACAGTGCCCCGTAAGTGCCTGTAACAGTATCCATCCATTAACTCCCTTGGTCAGCAATGCTTCACTTTGTACCAGCTAATTTGCAAGACTACTGTGGAGATTTAGTCTTTGTTCAGCCTGCCCAGGGTGGGGAAAAAACAAAAACCCCTATATTTCTCAAACAAAGATGTTTGTTTTAGGGATGTGCAAACACATTTTGCCTAATTTCAAGCCCACTAGAACATATGTGGGTTCAAAAGTTTGCTTCACAAAGTTGATCATCATCAGATTCCATTTAGCAGAGAGTGGGGGAAAAAAAGTGCAGTGAGGGAGAAAGTTGGGTGAAAAAGGAACACAGAGCAGGCAGAGTGAAAATGAATACAATGAGACTAAGAAACTAATTAAAAAATACATGCAGTCTCTTATACTGGTATCTAAATGAGATGCCTTAAGGGCTTGGTTATGCAACCTTTACTCATGTTAGTGAACACTTAATTGAATAATCACAATGATTAAATAATTACTCACCACAATAAGTAAGATCTACACAACTGAGCCCTAAATTAGGCGTCTAGTGCCAATTTAGCTCCCTTCTGCCCTTAAATAGAGTTGGTTCAGATTTTTTTAAATTGTTAATAATGGTTTTTATTCAAAATTATTTCAAAATTTTGATTAAAAGAAACCTGAAAATGTTTGGGATTTTCAGCCACCTCTGGTTCCTAATACACAGGCTTCCCTTTAGCTAGACAGATATTGGAACAGACCTTCATCTTACGTAAATTGGCATAGCTCCACTGACTTCACTGAGCCTATGCCAGCTGACACCAGTGAAGGATCTGGCTTGCTATTTTTAATGACTTGTCCTTGGGGAAAAACGGATTTACATTATGTGGACAAAACAGGGTGGATAAAAAGCAATGATTTTTTTTTAAATAATACAAATCGGATTTTTTTTATTTTTTAAAAAAAATCATCAATAAAATACTTAATTTCTCTCATTTAAAAAATAGTTACAATTAAATCTCATCACAAACATGCTAAACTTACAATTACAGTCTCATAACAATGAATTAATGGCTCTAGTCTGTCCAGCCTAACTACCAGCTCTTGCTTCTTGAAAGTTCTGGGCTTTCAGTTTCTGTTTCTCAGCAGACTAAAGTCACACGTGCAAAGAAAGACACAGGCTGGATGGGATTGTTGTTGTTCTGTGCTTATGTGGTGGTGGAGCTGGGCCAAGCAAGGCAGAGGAGTTAGTTAAGACACTGTCTTAAACACAAAGGACGGAGGCAGAGTAGAAAGGAACAGTGGAGTGGACTGGAAAGAAAAAGGGAAGACATTATTCAGTACACACACAGCTTCCGATAATCCCACACACTTTTGCCACAGAAAAACTGTCATGGCTTCTGGGTGTAAGAGAGATCCTATCTGAGAATATTTTGAAGAAATTCCTTCCCTGGGTAAAAAAGGAAAACGTGTCAAGTGTAAGCAGTGCAAGAAGGAGATGCAGGGCCTAGATGCAAGAATGAAACATCATAATGAAAACTGCTTATTGGGAGAAAATGATTGGATGAAGATGTGGATATGTCTGAAGAACAATGTGGATCAACTGGTTAGTAACTTGAAGAATGATGCATTGCAAAGTGAATTATTTAAGACTCTCGCTACGCCTTTTAGTATAAGTGTGATTTAACAAGTAAATTCCCAAGCTGTTTGCTATGTTGGATGTTGCAAGTATATGGTACAGAAAGCTGCAGTAAGATAAATCTAGAGTTGTCAATTGCCACTGGGTGTCATTTTCTTTTTTATATTACATAAAACATGCCCCTTATTCTGAAACATCATGGCCAGTCCACAATGGTGATGCCATAAATCTATTCCCTATTTTACTTCAGCATAACTCAGCTTTCCCAAGGGAACCCCATCCTATACTTTTTTTTTTTTTTTTTTGAGAAAACACCAGACGTGCCAGTGAGTTCTATGAGGCTTACTCCAAAATTAAGTGCACTCTAAGTACAGTCAGTCTTAGCTTTTTCAGTCATTTGGAATCGGATCTGCATCCTTTCTGAAAAAAAGGTAGATGATTAACTGAATAATAGAGTGAGACGAACAACTATTCAAAATCATTTTTGAATTTTGTTTCAGGATCCCATTTAAGCACAAGAGACTCTGAAGTTGTTGCAGATAGACAGTCACAGTCAGAGTCATCCGTTTGTACTTTCAGCAGCAGTGCTGCAACTAAACGTATTTCAGACAACAAAGTATCAGTAGCAAGCAAAAGATTTCAATCATCCAGTAAAACCACGACCAGGCATGGGTTTGTAGTAAGGACCAGCAAATACCAACAAGACACCACAGATGAAAAGATTACTCAGTTCATTTATGCCACAAATTCTCCTTTTCGCATTGTTAACAATGAACACTTCATTGACATGGTTGAGTCCTTACGACCAGGCTACACTCCACCTGTAGAGCAGACATTGGGGGAAGGTTGCTAGATACAGTGTATGAGAAGGAACTTGAATAGTATGCAAGAAATACTGAGGAGAAATTTGCCAGTTTAAGTCTTGATGGGTGGAGCAATGTACACAATGATCCAGTAATACGTGCCTGTGTGACAACAGAAGATGGGGTTGCATATCTTTCAGAAACAGATACATCAGGAAATGCCCACACAACAGAATATTTAAAAGAAGTGGCAGTGAAAGCTGTAATAAACTGTGAACAAAAATTCAACTGTACGTGCGTAGTTTTGTCACAGACAATGCTGCAAACGTGGCAAAGATGAGAAGATATTTAGAAGAAGAAATGGAAGGATGCTCTTAATGACATATGGCTGCAGTGCCCATTTAATGCATCTTTAAGCCAAAGATTTAAGTACGTCTTCTCCAGGAATAAAATAAAATGTTGTTGAAGTCGCAAAATACTTCCGTAACAGCCATTTTGCTTCAGCTTCACTGAAGAGAGCAGGAGGATCCAAACTAATTCTCCCTCAAGATGTTCGATGGAATTCTGTGGTTGATTGTTTTGAACAATTTATTAAGAACTGGTCTATGTCCATAAAACTTTGTGAAGAAAACCGTGATAAAATAGATGGAAGCATCTCATCCGAAGTATCTAACATTGGATTAAAGAATAATGTAGAGAATATGCTCAGTATACTCAAGCCTATATTCATAAACAAATTTCAGAGAAATTGTTGCTGCATTGCTGATGCTGTCAAAATTTGGGAGGCACTTCAAGAGACATTGAAGAAAGAAATACCTCACCAGAATGTTAAACTGCAGGCAATAAAGAAGTGAATGGATCAAGCACTAACTCCACCTCATTTTCTTCCAAACATTCTCAACCCCAGATATAAAGGTAGATGGCTAACTTCTGAAGAAGATGCTGCTGCCATGGCATGGGCATCTCAAAATCACTCCTCAATTATGCCAGCCGTAATAAACTTCAGGGCTGGAGCAGAACCATTTAAACAGTACATGTTTACTGATGATGTTTTGAACAAAGTCACTCCCCTGAATTGGTGGAAATCATTAGCCAGGCACCTTGAAACAGAGTTCCTTCAGTTGCTAAGCCAACTTTTCACAGCAGTAGCTTCCTCTGCAGGCACAGAGAGAATATTTTCATCGTTTGGTATTATTCACTCAAAGCTAAGAAAATCGACTGGGAGTTGAAAAAGCAGGAAAACTTTCTGTTTCAGTCTATAAATAAAAATGAGAGTGGGAGTGGGGAAGATGAGAGCTAGTTGTAGAAGTTTTAAGGACGGCGTACATTTAGTGTTGTGATGATTCGTCCGTTGGAGTTAATAAAATTTGAAAATTAAAAAAAGTTTAAGGACAGCTGTCAGCCGGCAACTCAGGAGACTGTGAAACATTTATGATTTAGTTTAATAAAATATAAGTACTATTGTGTTTGTGTGTGTGACTTAGTTTTTACCATTCCTAATGTACTGCTGCTTCATCTGCAGCTTGACATAGGTAATGAGTATCATGTACTATTTCCTAAATTAATAAAAATCAAGTTATCTAAAAAATTACACAAAGTATACCCTCCTAGATGTTGTAAAATGCTGTATTAAGTTGTAAATTAACATGTTTCAGTGATCAGATTTGCACCATTGTTTAAAAAATATGTGAAGTAGTATCAGAGGGAAATTTGATTTAAATCAATAGTTTTCTCTTGGTGATTTAAATCAATCCACCCTGGGGCAAAAGGACTGAAGCTTCAAACTAGTGCCAGAATCCATTAAAGAAATTCACAAAATCTCAAGCTCCATGAGCTTCACCCACTTTAATCAAATCAAATATAAAAAAAAAAAAAACCCCAGAGGCTCAGGAAATTAACGAATTAGGCAAATGTGTGGCTGAGGAGACTGCAGGGATACATAGCCTTTCAGCTTTAGCTGAATGCTTTCAGTATGGCTTGGTCAGTGGTAATTGAAAGTCATCACCATCTGACAGCTATTCCCTGACCCCAGTGAAATAAATTAGTGATCTTAATCTATTTCCTAGTGGACAGGTATCCGCACCGCACCACACCACTCCCTCAATAAATAAAATCCATCACAACTGGCACTGTTGTTGGCAGAAAGCTCTTAGTAGACAGCTCAAAGACTGGGAGCCTGATCCAAAGCCCCTGAAGGTCATAGGAGTCTTTCCATTAACTCAAATAGGCATTGGACCTTGCCCTGCTGAAGGACGGAGACTTCACAAGGTTGCGGTATATTGGCATGGCCACACTAACAGACATCTACTGCTGCTGCCTGCCTGTTCTGCCATCAATAGACGACCCCAATCTACTGGAAGAACTTAAATCTCCAGGGCTGTCCATGTAACACCTTTCCTGAGCGCTAGAAGTTGTGCTTTTATTTCAGCGAGTTTATCACACAGGATAAAAGTTGCCTATGAAAGTCAATTATGCTTACCTCAGCAGTCTACCTTTTACACACATTAGGAAAATGAAATAATTGTCCTAATGGTCTGTAGAACTGAAACGTGAATGCAGTGTTACAGTGGGGAATGAGATACCCAATAAGCATGGAGGACAGCGTCACATCATAAGCAAGTTTCCCCACTAATCCCCTTTGCCAAATTCTGGGTACTTATGGCCCAGATCTTGCAGCCTGCTGAGCAGTGGTGAAAGAAATCTAGAGAACCAAGAACTAGCACCCAGCATTTGCATTTACTCTGCACCTCAATAGGGAGGCTTCCACTTAGTACTCATCATAATAGAGAGAGATGTTCAGCAACATGAGCAAACCCTCACTGCCATAACGAATGGAGACAGTGAGCCAGGGATAAAATGGCTGTGTCAGGCCCAGAGGGAGTGGGAACACAATATGGGCAGTGAATGCAAATGATGGGTATAGCAGCTATTTTCAGGCTGTTCAATAACTCCTACTGCCTACTAAGAGTAGTGACTCACTTGAGTGTGCTAAAAAGCTGCACTTAGAAGAAACTGAAAGCAGAGGCAGTCATGATGATAGAAAAAAGTGTCCTAGGTTTACAAGAAAAAACAGTATCTCTCAAGGACAACTCCTCAATGCCTCATGATACGTACTAGCCACAGTGTTTTTACCGTCCCATTAGCATGTACTGCCAGTCCTGGTAGCTTACTTCACTTTATTAGACTGTTAGTATCAAAGCACCACGTTCATCCATCCTGCCAGTAGTTCAGTGCTGCTATCGCAGACTTTTCATCTGAACCCCAGCAGGATCAAGTCCTAAGAATACATTAATCTGGGTGACCTAAAAGATACCAGTCTGGTTGACTTTATTATATCACTAGTTGCACAGCTGGTTTGGTTTCTAAATGGTTTGTTGTCATGCAAAGTGACCAAGAAATATTTTTCCAACACAAGGTATATTGTGTGCACGCACTTATAAAAAACACACTTCCTTCCTAGTTTAATAACTACTTTCTTTAGTGAAGAAGCTAACCTTAGAAAAAGCTACATTTTCTTAGCTGAAACCACCCAATGTTTCTGCTGCTGTCTGAACTCTGGGTTTTTTCTCTGTTGAAGGCTTGGCACAGTGACATCCTGTTTGAAGCACGTGAAAGGAATCTTACTTGAAGGATGAAGGTAGATAATATCTTTCACTGTAAAGTCTCTAGGTTGAACTGCTCTCAGACAGTCAGCGATCAGGCTAAGTAGCAGAACCCAGGCCAGGGTAGGCCAGGATTCCATTGCAGAGTGGGGCCTCACTCATATGGGTTTCTTGGTTGCAAGTTCTCTTTGTAATTGGAAGAAAAATGCACCTATAATACAAAGAAGAAAAAGAAAGAAAAGTGAGAATATTACAGCTGCTGTCTTGATAGTCCATGCATGGGCTAATTCCCAGCTCAGCACACAGCCCAAGTAACCAAGCTTGGCACTAGGGAGTTCTGCAGGGGCCAGGAAGAAATTCTCTCTGCACCCTAAGGCCAGAGCTGCAGTAGCTCTCCTCCCCTGGAGTTGTGGATCCACCACTTCTGCCCCCTCCTTCAGTCCATCCCAGCCCTCCAAGCCCTCCTCTCAGCTGAGGCACTGGGACCTCCTCAGAGCTGTGTTCTGCTGGAAGCAGCCGTGGAGTCGAGTCCTGGCTGCAGTGGAACCAGTGTATTTGCACTGCACAATGTCTGGAGCCAGGATATGAGAATTTCAACTGCATTGATTCTACTGGGTTCAGCAAGCTCCACAGTGCAGTTGGGAGAGAGTTTTGCCCCCAAGAAAGCAGCAGGACAGCTGTCCAAATCTCTGGCTTCTGAAACGCTATCCAAAGATAACCTTGGATCGGCTGGTAAAATTCCACGTGATCTTTATTTTGAAGTTGGGTTACTATTATCCCAGTAGAAGCAGTCCCCTGAAAAATCCTGGTGTGATTTTTATTATGTCTGAGCTATAATGAGATCTAACTAGTTCTATCTTAGAGACCATTGGGAAACTACCAGAGTAAGACCAGAAGAAATTCAGTGAGGAAGTTCATTACAAGTTTCTTGTTAACAGTGTATGGTCTAAGCTGCATTGGGGCAGTTTCCTCTTCATACATCAGTTATTGGTAACCAGAAGGGCTTTAGGCTCAATGTAGAGACTGACACTTTGTAGCCACCATAAGGTACAATGCAGCTCTTTCCCAAGTCCTACCCTCTCACTAAAAACACAGACACAAGTCACTGCTTCTTCTCTCCCTATGGAGTCCTGTTGAGAACTTAGCATCTTTTCACAAAAGTGGCTTCTCAGTGATTCTAGCCACAATTCAGCAGAGCAACTAAACATGTGCTTAAGTCCCATTGACATGTCTCAGTGCTTTGTTGACTCAAAGCCTCTGTCCCTAGCTCGCTCTCTCCTTTGCAGTGGCCTTGGAGCACAGGAAGAAGTGATTGTCAGGCAAGAAAACACAGCTCTGTCTCTCTTTTGGCAATGGTCTCACTTCCAAAGCTGATCTGCTACCACTGAAAGATCACATGAATCTGCTAATACTCAGCCACCGGAAAAGCTAAAAGTAGATTTCCGTGTTTGTTAAAACTCTGTAAGTACTGTTATTCAAAATATAATGGGCTAGATCCCCAGGTGTGCCTAGAGCTGCACTTGGTACACCTGCAGAAGGGACACAGTTGGCTTTGCGTCACTGCTCCACAACCTCCCCTCCCCAATCCTAAAGGATTTTGGGGCCAAACCAGCCCTTAGTGCAAGTTAGAACAGACTCAGGGCTGCTCTAATTTCTACTAATGGATAGTAGAAAGGGATAAAAACCACACTGCACCCACAATTCTGCCCCTGGAGAGAGGATGAGAGAAAGAATGCACTACGTATGACAGATGTTAGTCACATCATTTAATGCTCTCCTGGAAACACTCTGATACCACACGGATAAAGGTGATTTAAGGATCAAAACAGCACAGGAGCCAAGCCACTGGCTAGGACAAAAGGAGTACATCATCATCTCCCCTTTTGTCCCCTGGCATGAATATCCTCTTTGAAGAGGGAGAAGAAGATGCACAGGGGGTAGGTTAAGGTGGGTTGGGGGCTAGGAGGGGGCTGGGCCTTAGCATAGCCAGCCCTACTGGTGAGAATTCCCCTGTGACAGGGGACTCAGACTGTAGGGTCAGAAGGGACCATTATGATCATCTAGTCTGACCTCCTGCACAACGCAGGCTACAGAACCTCACCCACCCACTCCTGTAATAGATCCCTAACCTATGACCAAGTTATTGACAGCCACAAATAATGATTTAAAGACTTCAAGGTACAGAGAATCCACCAGCAAGTGACCCAGGCCCCAGGCTTCAGAGGAAGACGAAAACCCTCCAGAGCCTCCCAATCTGCCCTCGGGGAAAATTCCATCCCGACCCCAAATATGGCAATCAGCTAAACCCTGAGCACGTGGGCAAGACTCACCAGCCAGACACCCAGAAAGAATTTGCTGTAGTAACTCAGAACACACCCCATCGAACATGCCATCACAGGCCATAGGGCATATTTACCGCTAGCAGTCAAAGATCAGTTAACTGTCAAATTAGCCTGTCCTGCGATACCTCACCTACGGCCTTAAGTCAGCTTTCATTCCCTTTTGTGCCACTGACTTATTTGGGCCTATGATCTGCGCCAAAATTCCTTGATGCTTCACATTTTGAGAAGTCTAAGATAGTGTAAGACCCAGGTGTTTATTTTTATATATCACCTTTAATCCAGTCAGAGCCCAAAAAGCTTCTCAAAATTTAATTATTATAGGCCTGACACTTCAACCCTTACTCAAGAAAAATTCCAGCTGAAGGACTGGGATGTCAGATACATTTCATGAATCTCCTTCAGAAAAACCCATGGATGGAGAGAAGTGCTCAGAGAACTCTGCAAGACAGAACGTGTCATTTCTAAAGAATGCTCCCCTCAAGCGAGGGATGTTTGAGTCCTCGGAGAGGTGCAGAAGGCATGGCCTAGAAATCTCACAGATATACTGACTGTGCAGAAAATGCAGGGCTTAAACCCATGGATCTTAAGGCATCTGCTAGGAGAGGAGGACGCTCCACATTGCTCTCTGGCAGCACAGCTATGTGAGAGTCTATACTATCATTGGGTCCCTCTCCCAGACCTACGCTCTCCTTTGCCATGCCCCTGGAGTGGAGAGAAGTTATGCAGGAACAAACTGCTGATCTAAATCTGCGGGGTACCCAGAGGAACATGCTACGTAGAGTGGCTGCTTCCCAGCTCCACCCACCTCCTCTGCTCCCTCATGCCTCACCACAGATCTCCACCTGAGCAGGGTGCATGTGGAAGTGTTCTGTGAGCACCTCGGGGGGCAGCAGACGGTGGGGTCACAACTCAGTACCCTTCCACTCTTTAGTTCTCATCTGGGCAGGCTTTTTCCTCTTTTTCTCCCCTCCACAGTGCAGAAGGAGGGGGGGGGGGTGTTATGGAGCCAAGAGGAGTCACTACATAATAGTTTAGCACAAAGCCTGCATCCCACACAAACTACAACAAAGTTAGTCAGAGGCGGGGGAAGGGGCCAGCAGCATTTGAAATAGAATCCAGATTGAGTTTGGGCCAAGGTTCAGGGTTTGGATTTGAAGCCAAATGAGAGAGAGGGTTTGGATTTACTGTCACAAAGCAAATCCGTGGTAAACTGCTGACTTGCAGTCGCTCAATTATAGCACACTGGCACAATACAGAGGGATTTTAGGTGGGCAGAATGTTAACCAGCTGAGGGTTTTTTTTGTTTAGTTGGTTTTTTAGGACACCAGATTTTATCACTATTGCCTTTGTGAAAAGAGCCATGGATCTGCTATTCACATGCATCTGCAAATGTCAGGACTTTGGTTTTAGGTCTCAGCTAAATTATACATGTTTAACTGTCATCACAACATATTTGCTGTGTCATGTTTATAGTGACTTGTCTATCGCATGCCATTCTACTAAACACAGTCCAAATACCTTTCATTTCATTTGAATGACAAAATAGTTGTTAGTTTAATAGTGTCTTTGAACATGCCCATGTGATAAGCAATATCTCTAATAGAACACTGTATAAACATGGCCTGATTTTCTCTATTTTTACTCCAGATTTATGCTAGTGTGAGTGAGACGTTCATTAAATTTATTTTTCATGTAAAATATTCTGCAAAAAACAGACAGTGGAAGAGATTTTTGTCAGCTTTTAACTCAATTGAGTTTTCCATCATCCTATCTCCCCTAGCTACCTTTTTATGGAGGAAACAGGATGGGTGAAGCTGTTTGTTTTTCAGACTGCTGTGCATTTCACTGCATAATGAAATACTTTGGTATTTTGATCTAATGGCATATTATCAGTAAATGCAATGCATGTGTTAAGAGCTAAGTGATAAGGATCAATGGTTTAAACTATGGTCCCTAAAGACTCATTTCAGTACTGAGATTCCTTCTCCACTGTTTCATTTTTTTCTGTAGTGCACATACTATAGAGAATGCATGGAGCAGAATGAAGCAACATTAGATTCAAATTTCTTCTAATTCCTAAACCTGCTTACCACACCTTTGGTGATACTTAGATACTATAAAGTTGATTTAATAGTCTTCTTTGGGGCATTCTGAGGCCTTACTTCTGTTCTATAGTAATGAGTATATGTGTATCATACATTACATTTAAAAGCACATAATAAAGTTTAGTTACCCTTTTTGGGGTCACTAAAGGAAGGAAACTAATTTCTGCAACCCCACGAGCACTTGTTTCAGCTATTTATGAGGTTGTCCAAATGCAGTTGTATTCTGGCATATTTAAGTCCATGCTTCAACTGTAAACATGTTGCTAGGAGTTGTCTCCTTGCCCAGTACCCTACACTCCAGCAAAGTTCAAGATCTGTATCTATGCAGTGTTTATTAGCATTCATTTTAAAGGTAATGCTAGTGAAAAATAAAAACTTGTACTTTAATATTCAAAAGGACAAAGGAACCCTCGTTTTAATTTCACTTGGCTTGATATGTTTCCTTTACGTAAAGACTCAAAATAAAAAGTGAAGCAAGAAGAAGTGAATCTCTCAAATGAAGTTAAGAGCCTATAATGTTATTTTCACAATTCTCTGCAATCTGATTGGCTGGAAGAAGAGGCATTGGGAATTTGGGTTGTATTAAAAAAAAACAAAGAAGAGGAGGGGAAATATTAAGAAGATAGGACTGGCTGGATGAGGAGGGGGCAGAAGCTGAGACAGCCATGTATGCCACAGGCATTCAGATGGACCAGTCTAAGGCCTAGAATGGCAAATCAGAGTTTAGGGTGAGAGGGGACAAGAGCAGCAAATTGCAGTAGAACCACTTTTTAACTTAGCAATAACCATATCCCGGGCTAACAACTCCGCAGCCATCATCCCCAGAGTTTATGAGCAGCCCAGATACGGTTATAAACTGATTAACAGGGAGTACCCTCAATGTACCATTTACATAAACTGCTCAGATGGTTCACCACTGACTGTTTTCTTCTAAAAGGAGAAAGGAATTTGGATCAATTTTCCTGTAAGAAATCCCTTTAAAAATATGTACTGCTCAAAAGGGTACACTGTATACACTTCACCTTATACAGATATTTTCCCCAAGCAATTTATACATTTTGACAAAGATTATTATTTATTAATCAAACATCCATGTTTGCAGATAGGATGTTCCAGAGGTCATGGTGTAAGCTAACTTTCATTTTTAGCTCTGTTTCTCTCACACCCACTGTGGTAGTTACTGGGGGCATGCACAACGTCAGCATTCAGATGAACATCAGAGGGTCTGACATTCTGATTTGCTTGGATTTGGAAACAGCCTTTTTATTAAAAGGCATGAAATCCATAACAACGAGGAAAGCAGGTAACAGGCCTATGTGGTGCATTAAGCTTTGTTGCTGAAATCCTGAGAAGGAGGAAATGCCAATTTCTATTTATTTTAGTCCACAAATGTGTATGATCGAAAAAAAGTCAGGATTAGAAGCAGAAAGGAAATAAAATGAGTCCCCTCCCAGTTACAGGAAAGAGAAGAGAAACAAAACAGTTACATTTGGTGTGGTCTGGAACAGCATAGCCCCTTGCCCCGCAAACTAAAGCCCTGATTCACTAAGGTGCTTAAGCACATGCATAACTTTGGGATTAAATTTACTCACATGCTTAAGTATCAATGCTGAAGCAGAGCCTAAACTGATTAGCTGCTGGCATTGGTGTACCGGTTTGAGACAAAGGAAAATCAAAGAAAAGAGAACTTGTAACTAATAAAAATATAAAGAATAAAAATACAAGCTAAGGGAGAAAAGACAAATAGCCTGACCATGCCAGGTATGTTAGGGGGGAGGTGAGGAAGCAGAGTGAAAGTATCCTCAGGCACAGCTATGCTAGTGTACTCCCCAAAATAGCCCAAAGCCAATGATCAGGCAGACAAGCCATATAAATGCCAAGTACAAACAGAGTTCTAATGGAAACTCAGTTGTAATCTGAACTATGGAGTGATTGTCATCTTTCCAGAATAGCTATATTACATAAAGACATACATTTTATATATATAGATATAAATATTCCCCTAATTTATTTTACAAGTACATTTATAGACACACCCCAGTACAGCAGCTAGCCATTTATTTAGGTCCCTTGAATTCACTCCACCCTCCCCTACACATCTAACTGGCTGTTTGTGATCTCTCTCTCTCACTCACACACCCACCCATCTTATCGGTTGGCCAAGGATAATCATTCTTTTGCATCTGCAGACTAGTCTATACACATACTCCTAGAGTAATGGATAATTTTCTTTATTTTTTAAAGATGTATTTAAGGTTTAAGAAAAAAGAGAAACACCAGCACAAACACAACAAGAAGAGAAACTTTTAGAAAAATGGAGCCACATTTGTTTTAAGAGACATTGTGATCCAGTGAAATACAGTTGATTCATATGTACCAACAGCAACCGGTTTTACAGAACAAAAAGCAAACCTTACAACTCCAAAAAGGTGGAGAAAAAAAAAAAAAAAGAAGGGGGGCTATACATGATCCAACACGCACCCCCACTAGCAGTTTATATATGACATTTATCATCAACTGTAGAACAAAATGCATAAATAAGCAATGCTTTCTTTGCTGTTAGACCAATATAAGAGAAAAGAAGAATGAGGGATGTCCCTGGTATGTAAAAAGAAAAAATATGATGCAGAGAAGGAATTTTTAACCAGTCTAAAACAGGCACATAAGGTGTTTGCTGATCTTTTTCAGCATAATCCAAAAAGGGCTTGTGGTTTTTAGGTACTGATCAAAGTCTTCAGGTTTAAAATGCCAATCTTCCACATAACACATATGTTCCAGATTTTCTAGAACCAACTATTTATTTTAGACCAATGCTTAGACCTCCAATTATGTAGCTGCTAGTAACAAATTGATTGACAGTATAAAAAAAACTCAGTGACTGTCAAGGCCGTGATCATTTTCAGTTAAATGTCAGAATATTCAAATTCTGGAAACCATGCCAATTGTGCTATTTGTAATCATTATTTTTATCTGCAAACATTCCTTATAATCTGTAGATGAGAAGCAAGAATGGATGTGTTGAACTGAAATATACAAATATCAGTGGTCTCCATTTCTCGTGTTTGAGAAGGATTTCGTTACAATAGAGGAATTAAAAGAAAACTCCATATTCCATAGTCAAATGCAAGAATTCCCAAGCAGAACAAGAAAAAAAAACAGCACAATATGACCAGTATTTTGGATCAGGGTGTTCTTTGAAGTAGTAAGTGCCTGTAAATCAAAATATTGGGTATTTTATATAAAATACCCCTATTTACAGTGGATATATTATTAACACCCTTGCTACTCAGCTGATTTAATGAAATAATTAAAGTATAATGCACAGTAATACAGTACCTATTGTAACAACTTGGGGAGTGTGTGCATGCACCCATGATTAGATAAACATGCGCTTCCTATTTACAGGGCAATGATTTGTAAACCTGTTTATTATTCCTAAATAAATATTTTTAAAATTCTCTTTCATATACAGTTACAATACATGCACATATGCGTTATATATGGTTAAATAACAGAAAAAAGTATACAAGTATGCTGAATTGTGTCTGATCAGCGACAGAGTTGGTGAAATACTGCAAAAGTTTTTTGAATAAATTATTCAACAAAAGCCAGTGGAATTCATCAAACAGATTCAACAAAAGCTATTCAACCAGTTCTCTATTCTACCTTCTATCATATCTATATTATGTAGATATGGATATGGATATTTATATAGGAAATGTATGAATCATAGTATATATTATGCATTATTAATAGGACTGGTTGAAAATTTAACATCAAAATTATTTTTCATGGAAAATCGGGTTTTTGACTAAATAATTCCCCCCCCCCCCCAAAAAAAAAAAAAAAAAAAAAAAAAAAAAAAAAAAAAGGAGCATCTGTTGCCTTCCAGGGAAAGCTTTGACTTATCACTGAAAAAAATTCTCAAGCAAAAAAATTTTCAGGCAAAATTTTCAGTTTTTTAGACAAAAACTTTAGAGATTTATAGCTTTTCAACAGGCAAAACTATGAAAAAGATGAGCAAATGGTTGGGAAAATGTTTTTATTGTTAACTTAGAGCCCGTTATTGTTTTACACTATTAATAACAAAACAGTGTTACTCTTTGGAATACAGTACGGTATTTTTATTTTTAAATTAACTCCCTTCCTTGACAAGGTTCAGTAACCTCTTGAGGGTAATAAAATGTGTGCATTTAAATTGATGTAATAGAAAATGGCACTGAACAGCCTGAATTTGATATTTGATTGTAGTTAGAGGAGACACAAGGTAAATGAGGTAATATCTTTTATTGGACCAACTTCCGTTGGTGAGAGAGACAAGCTTTCAAGCTTACAAAGAGCTCTTCTTCAGGTCAATAGTTAGGAGAAACCCTTCTATGGTATTTAGATCATATGGTATGTTCTGTTTATAAATGGCACTGACACAGAAACCACAGCTAGCTCATAATCCTTCCTGCCTCACAGTACCTTTCATACAGAAACACATCTTCACTACAGTTATACAGCAGGATTACTCTTCCCTGCTCTTTTGACCTGACACAGAACTATTGAAATTCACTAAGCAGCAATCCAACTGCTCATTTGTCAGATCTGATTAGGGGGCGGCATGCTGTCTCCACTGTCACCAGCTCTGGAGACAATAGAATGTAGATGTACTTGAAAGAAATAGCGTTATAGAGGTTTCCATGTACAGCTAGTACCAATAATTAAACATGTAATTTTCAGAAACGGCAAGCCTCTTGGAGAACAAGAGTAGTTGAGAGGATTATTGCAGTGGCTCTCGCCATTCAGTCTGTTCTGTCCCGGACTCTAATTCTCAGTTATATATTCACTAGCTGGCCTCTGCTGGAAATTATTAAACTGTTCAAAGAGCAGTACATATTACTGAATGAATTACTGGATTATGTCACAGTGTTAATTGTTTTCCCAATAGCACGAACAAATCGGAATTAAACAGGTGCATCTTTTCCTACTCAATATGTTCTTTCAATTTCCTCCAGCTTCTCTTCTAAGCCAAACAGAAACTCTCAGTAGGAGTTTCCCATTGTTAAAACTACCAAAAATGCTCATAAATTTTTATCCTTCCGGTGTCTGAAAAAGAATCTAAATTTCTTATCAGCACTGCCCCAAGATAATAAAATGAGTATTTCCCATCCAGCGTAACAGTCTGACGACAGACAGAGAACCTATTCATCAACATTAATGAATTGAGAGAAGATGTACAAAAACACCAGTAACAATGATCTTGGGGAGCGTTGTATTAATTTAGATGGAATAAATGAGCCCGAAGAGACAAAGTTATTAATAAGACCATGGTACTGTGCAACAATAAACAGTGTAAAACAAGGTTCAGGTTTAGTATACAGAGACCCCAGTCTGCTTAATACAATGACAAACATTAAAAATCTTTTTAACCCTTTATTAAAGATATAGAAAAAAGGGAAAGCAATTCAAGCATTTGAAATGTAAAGTAAGGTTTTATTTTAACAATGTCCTTTGCTTCCTTTCCCTTAGGCAGCAGGGAGATTTTGGAAAGAAACATTCAGTACAATAGTCTCTTAGATGATAACTACTTTCCTGGGAGGAGTGAGGGGACAGTTAGTTGACACTGGCTTGAGCTATTGTAGTTGCTGCTGTTGGTGTTGTTAAAGTCAGATCCCATTTCCCAGAAGACAAAACTAGAGAAAAGAACAGCAAAGAGAAAATGCAGCTTTTGTCTCGGATGTTGACTTTTGCTTGTAAACTTACTGCCTAGCACACATTCTTATTAGCCACTTTGAGATTTGGTGAATTTGTACCAGCATTGGCTGTTCAGAACACTGGATTTAGCAGATTTTTCCCATCACAGGTTTACAGCAGCATTGCAAAAGACACAGTCTTGGCCAGCTAAGTCTGACTCTTATTAGACATGAAGCAAAAGAAGAAGAATAGGTAAGGGAAGAAATAAGGTGGGGAAGGAAAAGGGCACACTTGGGAAGGGGTGTATGACAAAGGGCTTGTCTACACCTACCTCGGAGATTTGGCGGCAGTAATTCTGTGCTTCTATTCTGCACACCGTCTTCACTGCACTGCACCCATCGGTTCCCATCGACGCAGCGCTATGCCACTTGAGAAGGTGGTCTTAATATGTCGATTTCTGGATCGACTGAGTGGGTCTTCACTGACCGCTCAGTCGGTCCAGAGAAGTCGATCTGACAGCGGCGAATTCGCCGCCATCAGTGAAGACATAGCCCCAGTCTCACATCCCCCTCCTGGTGTTCTGGATTTAGCTGCAGTTGGTGGAGGCGGTGATGCCCTCTGGGTCCCTCTCTCTGGCCCAGTCTGGCATCAGGACATCTCTCAGGATCAGGACAAAGAAGGTTGAGGTGCCCAGGAGACAGTGGGCACATGGCAGCCGTGATCGTGAAGCTCACTCCTTCCTCTTCTTTCAGTCAGCCAGTGTATCATAAAATCATAGAAGATTAGGGTTGGAAGAAACCTAAGGAGGTCCTCTAGTCCAACCCCCCTCACAAAGCAGTAAAGCATAGCAGTAGTCTCTGTCTGTATTTGCCCCCAAAAGTGTCTTTAAAAAAAAACAAAAAACAAAAAACAAAAAAACAAACCCTACAAGGGAGTAAGGGTGGCATAGCCCTTCCTTTGTTATGTTGTCCACCAATTTCCAACACCAATTTTCACACCGAGCATAATTTTAATACAACCCTTGAGTTATATTAGCAGGTCTTTTTGTTTGGACTAATTTAGGTTTTTTTTTAAATCTTTTGCACCTTTCCCTAGAAACATTTGTTATTACAGGTTATTGTGACATGTTGTTAACTTTTAATTACTTTTTCTCATTTAGCTTACAGTCAGGTCATTTTAAAGGCCCAGTTATTACAGCAGGAGTCAGTATGGCTCACTAGCACTCAGAATCCAGGTCACCTGAGTCACACCTATCTATTCTCTCTCACTGACTTGCTGTATGACTTGGGCAGGTCACTTCCTTTCTTTGCATCTCTCTTGCCCCTCCTACCTTTTGTCTGTCTTGACTATTTATGTTTAAAACTCTTTGGGGCAGGGACTGTCTCTGTGTATGTACTATGCCTTGCGCAATGCCCTGATCTTCAATGAGACTTCTAGAGGCTGTTGTAATACAAATTACTAATGGCACAGTCAGATCATGTTTATTCAGTACAGGTTCTCTCTTCTATGTGCCTGAGGAAATACTAAGAATTTCTCCCTGCCCCTGACAATACTTCATACATTTCCATCCTCAGGAGACCCCTCCTCATTTCAACTGTACTATAATCCACTTGAGATGAGAACACTTTAAAGTCTCATAACAGCTGTCACAAGGGGCTGACTCTCAGTCCTGGGTTTTTCTTGTCACTTGTACTTGGAAAGATTTTTTTTTAAAAGATGAATGGAGTAAAAAGATCCACAGTACAAACAGACTTGTAATGTCTCCAGACAGCATAGCGATGCATACTGTACTGACATCCCTCACAACCTCATACAGTGTTGTGCAACTTCATATTACTCCACCAGAACTGTGTGCAGCTGGCTGCTAAATTGCTGTGGCCATATGTTTTAAAAAAATTGGGGCACATTTCCATTACTCTCATCCTCCCGCGCTTTCGTTTTTCTCTCCATGTTTCTGCTATTATTGTCTCCCATCCCCCAACCGTTAGATATCTTTTCTATCCTGTCACTTTGTAGGACTCTCTCCTTTTAACCACTTGAAAATTCTGATTTTTTAATTCTTTTCCTTCAGCCTCTGTCCTCCTGGATTTTCTTTACTTCTTCCTATTTGTTCTTTTTACATTTTCTGTTGAGCCTCCTCTTTTTTTTCTCTCCCCCTCCAACCTAGCACTGGCCAGTAAAGGCTTTAATAGCAACCTGTATTTGTTCCACTTCTCTTCCCCTCAAATGAAGCCTTCTTTCTCCTCCTAGATTTCTTCCCCTCTTAGCTTTGGGAAAAATTAAAAATACTCCAGCCTCTCGAGAGTTGTGTTAGCTTTACTATATCTCACAGTCATCAACAGGACCTATAGAAGCTATTGTAAAGGGGTCACCATCCTGCATCAATTACAGTGAGCAAGTGTAATTAAAAGTCAAACACAATTAGCGTACAAATTACTGTCCTAAATGTGGACCATCTAGTCTCCTTGCTGCTAATTACAAAGCCTGTAGTTCAGTGAGCTAAAAGCCTACATCTTTGGGGAGGGAGGGAAGGGGAGAAGTACAATAAACTCTTCTCTTGCACTGCCTTTTCTCCAATACAATATAATCATTACTTTAATGCAATGCATTTTAAAGGATATTTTTAACCTAAGCCCTAAGACATGAGCTTCTTATATCTTCAAAATGATTTCAACAATCTCTAATTTTTTTTATTTATTTTTAAATTTGTACAAAAGCATCTATCCGAGGCCTAGGTGTTTTATTTTTTAAATAAAAAATTTGATTCCATGAATGCTAGTACTGCTCAAGAAAAACATAGAAGAAGAAAGCTTAAATAGATCTACTTCTGTTGTTGGGCTATGATGCATCATTATATTATTTTTATATTCTAGCTGTTAGTTATGTTAGGATTGCAACAGAGGACAGAAAGATGTCTGAAGTTCATGTGACTTTTAGTTAGGTGCATATGGCCATAGCACACTGACAATACACCTTCTTAGTCACATGAAAAACATAATAATTTAAAGATCTACCTTACACTGACACAGAAATTCAAAAGGTAGACATAACAATTCATCCTAATTTCACTCCAGTACAGGTGGATATTGAAGCTCATATTTACAAACAGAATTTAAGTCTATTAGATTGTGAAATAGTGTCACAAGGAAAGTTATGAAATCCCTTACTAGTCATCTAAAATTACATTAGACAAAATACTCAAGAATATATGGTACAGAACATTTCTCCATTAGCTTGAGAAGGAACACAATATTCTAATGATTTTTTTCCATGTCTACAGACTATGCTTCTATGTAATTTGTGTGATTGCTCACTGGCTGTTCTGACTATCAGTAATAGCAGGTAGCAGTAGCAGTAATTTGCAACATCAACAGAGCGAATAGGGTTAGAGTTCAACCTAAACCTGGAATTTCATGAATTTGGGGAAACTGGAGCCAAATTCCTTACTCAGTTCTCTTGCTCCAGGTGGTTATGGCCAATGGATATTTGTAGCAGTGGTTATATCAGTCCAGCCTCCCACTCCTCCTCTCTTGGCCCCTCCCCAAATGCTGTTGCAGTGGCCATGACCTCAATATACAGCAAGCTCTCAGACAGCCAGGCTCCACAAGATATGCAAGATAGGGAAACCCTGCATGGGCACTGGAAATCTTATGGATTTTACTGCCTGGGAGGAAGCAAAAAATCACATCAGTTCCATTGCATTTAAGGCCCTCTGCAATTGCAGAGATGGGGGCAGGGTTCTTCCCTATATACATGCATTTGTTTATTTGAGGCCATTATAACTGCTCCTGTTCCCATGTAGAACTCTCATTGGTGGGCAGAGGGATTCTTTATGTGGATCATGGGTTGTGTACAGCCCTTGGAGTCTTTTTTAAAAATAGGTGTTAGATAAATGATCAAAGCAGTTAAAAAAAAATCTGCAGGTAAAGTCTTCTTAGATACACACTTGAAAAGCTGTCCTGTGAACAGACTGTAGTTGCTCAAAGTCAGTGAACATGTAATAGTATCCTCACTATTGCAGTCATAACATCTTTTGCTATAGTCCTGTTGTCTGTCACAAACTGCCCCAGCTCTGTAATCTGATCCATGTGGGCAGAACCTTAAGCCCCACAGAGGCTCATTAAAATCACTGGGGCTTCACATAAGTGCAGGGGTCTGCTCTTGCAGATCAGAGTAAAGAATCAGTTCTAAGAAGAGTCAGGCTGATTATTCAGCTCTTAGACGGAGACAGACAGAAAACACCTAAGTTCTATAAAAAGTGGTTCTTATAACTTGGTGAACGTAGGGATCTTTATGAAACAGTATTGAGCTAATTCCCCTGGGTAGTGGTAGCAGGCAGGTGGGGCTGACTTTCAAAGGAAAAGTGAAACCAAGGTCCTGAGCATATGTAATTAGTTAAAATCTTAGGGCACTTCGTGCAACAGACAGTATGTTAGGTATGTTGTCCTGGCTATATTCCAACCCCAGTAAGCTCATGATGCCTACCAAACTCCTCACTGCCTTTTCAAACATGCTTCATGTCCTACCACTGTTAAGTAAGGATGTTGTACACAATTAAACAATTGCCTGATTTCATCCCAGAGGACCTTCCAATTTACTAGTGGACGAAGTGATTCTATCCTCTTGAACAGACTGTAATTTTATAGAGAGTTGCAAAGTTTACAAAACATGCCATACAAATATGTTGTTGTAATTATACTCATGATCCCTCAGAAGATCTATTGTCTCAATGCCTGAAAATTCTCATGGAATGTTTGTTGAAAATAGCTTTTGTACTAGTAGTATCTGCTTTGCTAAGTAAAACTTTTTTTTCCTCCCAGAAAATCCAAGATACAGTACTAGTCTTATGGATTAGTGTCTTGCAACATTTTAGTTCTCTTTTCAGCTCAAGTGGATATTGCATGAGCTATGCAAGATTCAAAGTTTAAGAAAGCTATTTTTTGTTACAATACAAAAGAAATTAAAAAAAAAATCTCCAAAAAATATGACAACTAGTAATGAAACTGACTTGTTAAAAATCATTGTGAGACCTCAGTAGGATCAGGATTTCAGCTGGAGTTATCCATTATGAGCAAGATTCACTCCTGGGCAGACACCCTAGGTTAACAAAGCAATTTCATAAAAAGTGTTCTGGCTAGCATGACCACACATCAGTCTGTCTTCATACTGTTCTATGTAGTACTGCTTGTGCCTTTAGACTATAGGCTCTTCAGGCTTGGCACTGCAACCCCCCGTACATCAGGGCACAATGCCACTCAGTTTCCCCCATCTCCCATCATGATGGAAGACTGGTAGGGCTAGACTTGAGTGGGCAGTGAGGCAGCTAGCGGTGCTCTTCCTCATCACTGCCAATGGTAGCTGCTGTGCATAATATGCGTACACAGGGGCCACTGGTACAGCACCACGTACATTTGAAATGTTAGATAAAGAGTAACTGTAGTATCTTTCAGGTTAAATTTCAGCCCAAAGCAACTTTTTGAAAAAGCTAAGATATAACCCCCTAAAAATACAGGCTTGTGATTCCAGTTGGGGTGGATTGTATGAATTCATTTGGGGTTTGATCCTACTCCCACTGAAAGCAAGGTGAATTTTGCCATTGACTTTTAACAGCCAAATTCTAGTACCATGATACTTGTTTGTGCCAGAAAAGATACCAATGAATTCACTTGCTTTTCCAATACATGCAACACTGCCATGTGTTTTCCCGTGGCAGTTTAACATATGTAGGTAGTAGTTAATGAACTCCAGGCGTTATTGTCCTGCCTCTTGATTAGCATGCAAATCAGTCTACAGAAATGCCCAGTTTCACTTTAGTTCATTCAAAGTTCATGTGAATTTAGATTTTTCAACTCCTGAGTAAATTTCCTGTTGTGCATCACTTCACAAATACAGTCAAGACATGAAATGAAGGGACATTCAGTATGAGGGATAGAAAATCAAATGTATTGGTGGTTTCCAAAAAGACACTGAAATACTGGTGCAATTCTGGTTAAGATACGCTGATACAGGCATCTAAGTATTCATAAAAGTGCAAATATAATTTAACAACACTGTAAAAAGGATGTAAGTGCCTAAATTTTTAATTAAACAACAAACAGCCTCACAACAGCCTTGTGGAGTAGGCAACTTAGCCCCATTTTGCAGACAGGAAGACTTAGGAAAAGAGAGATCATATGACTGTCCAAGTCCACATGAGGAGTCAGGTCCAAATCCACAAACAGACTTAGGTGTTGCAACACTCACCATTGGGCACTTAGCCACTCCATGGAATCCACAAACTCTAAGTTAGGCAGAGACCTACCAAAGAATGGGATTCACAAAAGTCTGCAAGCTAGGCGAGGAACTGCCTATGCTAGCCAATAGCAGAAGCCAAGGAGAAGGGCGTGTCCTAAGCCCCACCCCTCCTGTGAAATTTAGATCCCAAGCAGAGTTAGGTGCCTAACCCAGGAACCCTCTCCTAGAATAAGGCAACTAGCCATTTCTTTCAGGAATGGCAGCAGCAAACCTCTACCTCCATTATAACCTTCAGCCCAGTAGTTAGGCACTCACACAGAATGTGGGAGATGCTGATCCAATTCCCTCCTCTGCATGATGCAGAGAAGGAATTTGAACATAGGTTTCACATCTCTCAGGTGACTGCCCTAACCAGTGGGCTACAGCATCATTCTCACTCTTTGTTCAATGCATATTTAATTAATTATTCATCTACAGAGGAACAGCTTCAAACAGGAGAGACACAGATATCCACATCCAAACAGCCCAGAGCCCAGTGATTAGGGCCAGGCCCCCACATGGAGGAGGAAAAGGGTACACTTTACCGGGGCCCGGAGGGGCCCACCCAAGGCTGCAGCCCCCATTACCATGAGGAAAAAAAATGTCATGGCTTATGAGATTGTATGTATGGGATGAGGGATTGTGATGTGTGGTGGAGGGGGCCCATGTTACAACTTTGTACTGGGCCCAAAAAAATTATGCTTGGGCCCTGATTGGGGCACTAACCTATCAGGTTCAGAGCTGGGATAAGAATGCCATTCTTTACATCTAAAAGTAAATTTAGACCTTTCCCTTAAAATGCTTAATCATTAACAATCCTCTCTTTGCATTTCAAAGTATTAACAGACCCTGGGAAGAAACCTGTTTTTAGTATTTTCCATAATTAACCATATCTTCCACAAGGTGGAGGATTCACCTAATTGAATATAGTACATCTATTATATGCTCTTAAAAGTTCAAATCCAAATACATGTCTAAAACAGTTTTATACAGAATGTATTGTCCTAATGCTGCCTCTCCATCAGCTTTTAAAGTCAAGTCTTTTATTAAATTTTAAATATCAAAACATTAGAAGAGCTATGTTCTTAATATATAAATTATCGAAAACAGCCTAAATGATATCTGACTAGTTAGTACTATTTCAGGTATCCAGGTAATGGAACAAGTGAACTTCCCTAGTTAGCACACTTACAGTTGTAATAACTTTTCTGTGAAAAGAAAACACTTTTATTCCAAATTTTGCTCAACAGTTTCCTCATTAAACTCAATTTCCTATCTGATGATCTGGCACCTTCCTTTCCTGAAAGAGCAACTCAGGGACATGTCTATATTGCATCTGGGAGTGAGCTTCCCAGCCTAGGTCCACAGACCTATCCTAGCACACTAAAATAGCTGTGTAGATGTTGCAGCTCAAGCTGTGAAGCCTGGGATTGGGGGAGTGGGCTTGTGAACTCAAGCTCCAGCCTGAGCCCAACATCTACACAGCTATTTTTAGAGCACTAGCATGAGCCCTGCCAGCACAAAAACTGGTGGGAGGCTCACTTCCAGATGCAGTATAGACATGCCCTCAGAGTAATTCATTTTCACTAATACTGCCCTGGGGCCATGGGGAAATATCATCATCTCCATTGTCATGGAAACCTATGAAACAATCTTCTTACAACTAGCCATCCTTAGCAAGTTTTGACTGAGTTGCTCTTCATTCTAGAGTTGTTACGCTGGAAGCATAAGAAAATGTGCTTCAGCTGACATTCCTTTAAGCTAGATCACTGCTGTGAGTATTTTACGTAGTATCTGCTCAGAAAGATGCTATCTAGTAAAGCAGAATAGCTATACGTGCATATCTTCCTACTAAAACCAGATTGCACGTAACCCCTCTGCAACACCTTATCATTCTGCTGTGATGTCCATAGCTGATATTTTCATCATTAACATTTAGTGCAGAATAAGCTCTTGGAAATGGAAAGCTTAGAGAAGGTAAAAAATATACACTTTATACATTGGGTCAAGCTATGAGCTTGCATGCAACAAAGAACAAAACAGTATGTCCCAAATAACTCTCTCTTTCACTGCTTGGAGACCAAGGCAGACCTAGGCAAAACCCAGAAGCAGAGGATATAGTGCTCCACTACACACCATCTGGTGGGAACACTTGGTGTCTTCTGTTTCTGTATGCTGCCAGAATCCACGATGACAGATTGAATGAGAAATTCTCAGGACCTGCCTCCAGCCATCAACAGCAATTTTGATGCTCAGCTGTATTTTAATCAATGCACGCCACATTCCAAGCTGCTGGACATGCTGTTGCCAGATATTGGCAAGTGGTTATTTTGGGGGCTTAAACTGTTTATAATATATGGACAATGAGTAAGCATCAAGTGCATTCTATACAGGCTGTTTATTGTATAGTATACTGAGTGGTAGAAGCCTGCACATGATTTCTTTTAATATGGGGAGGCTGGTGCACCTACAGCAACCACATGATCATGAAAGCTGGAGGTCTGAAGCCCAGTGGAACAATGGAACAGACTTTGGAGACAGTTAAGCATTTCTGCTACCTTGGTAGCCAACTCTCTCAAAGTGCAAAAATTGACAATGAGATTCAGCACAGGATCCAATGTGCAAGTGCTTCCTTTGGGAAATTGCTCTGACGTGTTTTCATCATGGATCGCAACACCTAGGTAACCTACTGACAACACCTTAAGAGTTTGGAGAGGTGTCACCAACGATGCCTCCAGAAGATCCTTTGCCTCAAGTGGCAAGATCACCACACTAATACTAGCATCTTCATTGAAGCCAATGTCACCACCATTGAAGCAATGATCCTTATGCACCAACAACATTGGGCTGGACATTGTGTGCGGATGCCAGATTTTCATCTCCCAAAACAAGTTTGCTACTTTCAGCTTACCTATGGTCAGAAATCTTGTGGTGGTCTGAGGAAATGCTATAAAGATATAATGAAAGCATATCTCCAGAAAACTGATGTGATCATCATAAGCTGTGAGGAGCAAGCCAACAAACAACCTTTATAGCGCCATATCCTCCATCAGGCAGTGGCCTGCTTCAAGGAGAAATGTCTTGCCCTCAAAGCTGAAAAGAGAGAGAGAAGGAAGGAAAAAGAAAGAACTATCAGCAGGCAGCTGATCTACTAGGACATGTCTGTCCCTATTGTGGACAGATCTGTGGTTGCAGGATAGGACTCCTGAGTCATCTCAGCACTCATATGTAAATCTATGGTAGAGATCATCCTCGGATCGAGGGACTGCCAACGACGAGTATACCAAGTGTAATAAAAACACAAAGTCAAATTCATCTTTACTATAACTTCTCCCACACCAGAACCTTTTGGATGTTCTGAATTCAGATTGCTTGGAGGATAGCATTCGGAGGACTGCCAAAGTAATGTGTGGCAGCACTGCATGCACACGAACAATATTCTGCACTAACTTAATTAGCATCAAACATAACACACTTTGAAAGAGGGCTCCAGAGTTCATAGTAAATGTGGAGTTACTGTGCTCTAATTAACTGTGTTGCGTATACGCAGGCATTTTCACACCAAACTAACTCAAGTTACTGTGGATTAACAACGACCTGCCCCCCCCCCAGTGTAGACAAGCCCTCAGTGTATCTTGTTTTATTTACACTACATACACCAATCCTTGATCACAGGTGGACACAAATGGTGCGTGCACGCGCACGCGCACACTCCCTTTTTTCAGGGATCTCAGCCCAAACAGCTGTGCCTAGGAAACAAATCTGCCCTAGGAACTGACTCTTGTTATGGAGATTGAGAGAGAGAGAGAAAATCTTGCTGTTTGCCATACCTTCCTCATAAGAAACTCCATCACAAAACTAGTAACACAGAACTTCTTCCATGACGGTACACTGCTCACACTTAGCCTGTGTCTACACTGCAGTCAAGTGTGTGAGTGCAGCTCATGTAGACATACCCAAGCTAGCTTTATTCTAGCTAGCTCAGGTACTGCAGCAGCATAGGCTTCAGCAGGGCTGTGCCTGGAATCCTGGGTAATTACTTGCACACTGCTGCGGCTTCACAACTTCGGTGCCTGAGCTACCTAGATTAAGCTAACTCAGGTATGCCTACATGAGTTGCAACTACACTCCGTGATTTCAGTGTAGATATAGCCATCTCGCGAAAAGAAGTTTGCATTTTTATTTTCCACACAATGTACCATCTAAAAGCTATATGGCTGTAGTGACAGGCACCCCAGCACAATGCATGGGTTATGGTTCTTCATTGAGTTCAGCCAGCAGAGTGGTGCATGCCCAGTTATGAGGAGGAAGGGCAGCCCTCTCAAGTAACAGCACAGGGCATTGACGGCTCATTTCTCCACAAGGGCCTCCTTCTCGATGACCAAGTAGGCTACCTCCTGTGGGAACAACTTCCTACACAGAGAGAGAGAAAGAGAGAGACAGAGAACAAAGTGTTCTTCTCCTCCAAATTCCTGAGATAGTATTGCACTGAGTCCAACATCAGACATCTGTTTGCAAAATAAAGGGCTTTGAGAAGTCTGGGTGGAATAGTAACAGTTCCCAGGTCAACTGATCTTGGAGTGTTCCAAATACCTTGTCACAGCTTTTGGTCCAATGGACCCTTTTGGGTGTGGTGTCTTTTACCAAGTCCGTGAAAGGGGGCAGTGATAGTAGCAAAGAGCAAAATCTGGGACGAACCTTCGATAGTACCCCTCTAATCATCTGACTTGTTTCTTTGTAGGGCAGCCCACCAGGCCTTGGACTTTGTCCACCAGGGGTCATAGCTGCACCCACCCACCCCCACCAGTGTACCGTAGGTAGGTGACTTCTCAGGTGACCAGTCAACACTTGGTTGGGTTGGCCATCAAACCTGCCTCCTTAAAAGCCTGTAAAAATCACTGTCACTAGCTTTATATCCTCCACCCAGCTCTCGCTGTGGATGATGGTATCATCAATGAATATGGCCCTGTATACCCCATGAGGCTATAGCCCTCTGTCCATCAGTTGCTGGAAAGTGGCAGTAGCCCCATAAAGTTTGAAGGGCATGCTTTAAACTGGTACTGCCCCCACAGCATGGAAAAAGTTTTTTTTCTTTAGATTCAGGTCAAGGGGATTTGCCAGCATCCCTTCATCAAGTTGAGGGCGGATATATACTTAGCATCCCCCAGTCTTTCCAGTAGCTTATCTACTCTGGGCATGGGGTACGCTTCAAATTTTTAAATGGCGTTCAGGTTCCGGAAGTTGATACAGAACCGCATCAACCCATACTGTTTGAATACAAGTACAATGAGGCTCCTCCACTTACTATGTGATTCTTTGACAACTCTTAGTTCTATCATGGCCTGGAGTTCCTGGCAAATCTTCCTCAGTAGTGGCCATAGGTTCTCATGTACCTTCCTCCTGGGTTCACTGTCTATATGATGCCTTATGTATAAGAATTTTTAATGCTCCACTTCCTCTTCTTTCCACTTGCCCTATCTCTCCTTCCTTCCTCTGCTAAATACACACACACACACACACACACACCCCAATTGCCAACAGAGTCGTTTTTTTATTCAGTTACTTAAAAACTGAAGGGATCAGGGGAAGTACTTGACTCTCAACCACCAGCATTGAAAGCTGAGTAAATAGAAAGATGGGGAACTTTAAAAAAAAAAATTGAATTATGCATATTTTTAAAATTACTCATTATTTGCAGAAGGCCTTGGAGTTTGGGAGTTGTAAGGGCAGGAGTCAATCAGAGCAGTGATTTGTAAAGTTAGAGAAATAATCATACATCCATCATGCAAATCAGGAACCTTCATTCAAGATTCAGGGATTTCCATAACTGAGAAATAACCATACAGTTTTGAGTCAGCATTCCTGTGCTAAGATTGGCAGAGAATTCAATTTTGGTATAAATGTACCTTATTATGTAGAATTCAACAAACCAATAAAACCCTAAGACTTTTCTTGTGCAGCATAATTTAGGATCTCTGCCAAATGCTTTCAAAGAGTTAAGGGCTCTCAAGTGAGGCCCAACTGAAGCATCTGGGCCTGATTTATCTCTGTTACTCCAATTTTACACCAGTATTAGGCCCTACATTCTGACCCTCTATGCTAGAGGCCTAGTGCACAGCATAGCCAATTGTTATGTGCAGAGACATGCGGTCTGGGCACTGGACTGAGAGCCAGGAACTCATGAATTCTAATCCTGATTCTAGCACTGATTCGTAAATGCCTTTGGGCTAGTCTTTAGCTCCCCATCTGCAAAATGGGGGTCATAATGATTTCCTACTTAATGGGGATGTTGAAAGGATTCATTAATGTCTACAAAGCGCTTTGAAGAAGAAAAGGGTTAAATACTAGTATTATATAAGAACAAGACTTTTTCAAGTCACTTGGTCTCACCCTCAAAAACGGGCAGGATCTTTCCATTAAATCTGTGTTGCCAACAGCCAAATTAGCTCTGTACATATCTGTAAATAAAGTACCACATGTGCGCGACCATTGAGAAATCATCTACATACTTCTTGTCTTACCATTGGATCCAAAGTAGGCATCATCATTTCCCCCATGCATTAAAAAGAGCATTCAAATATAAAACACTGCTGAGCAATTAATTCAGTTATAATTGGGGAAATAGGAAGCAGAAGCACTTGCAACTACCATTAGAGTTAGTCAGAATCCTGAGTGCTCAGTACCGCCTAGGATTTGACCTGTAATATTTTATATCATTTGTAAATCATTTATATAACTGACATGAGGAAAGGGGGAATCTAAGAGAAAAACCTTAAGAAGAACCTTTAACGGGGAAGGCAAAACAGTCAATCTTAATATCATAAAGCAGATAGAAGCAGCAGCAAATGACAGAGAGGAGTCGAAGAGACTAATGTTGGGGCAATGCCTGCATGGGAAAGATGTAATACAATGTATTTATTGCATGTAATTATTTACCATCTACAGAAAGAAACAGTACTCTGAAAGTGACTCCAATACCTGTGGCTCAGAATGCCTCCTCTCAGACTGTTTGCTGAGTACTGAAACCATTCCCACTGTGCACTGTAAAAGAATTGTGTTCTGTATTTGAATCCCAGTGCTGTGTGAATCTGTAGTGTAAGCATCAGCACTGATCCCAAGTACAACCTTTGGTTGAAGTACAGTGAAAGTTTTGTTATTGTAGTTTTTTCCAGTTTGCTTGTAGAACATGGATTGCTCTCCTAAAAGCATTGCAACAGGCTTTTCAAATAGATTTCCTGGTATAATTTCACTGAGAATATCATCAGGGTCCTCTTATTACCATGGGAACAGAATCTGCCCTTGCTTATGCTGCTGTTACTCCAATTCCACTAGCTTTTCTGGAGTTACTCCAAATTTAAGTTAGTGTGTGAAGGTAGACATGGCCCCTTTATTGCCTAGGTTTTCCACGTGATGTGTGAGGTTTTTCTTTTTCATACTGTAATTTTTATTTTATTTTAGAGAACCTACCTCATCTATGTGAGCTTCTTTTCTCCCACCTTTCTCCATTGGTTGGCTCAATTTATAATACTGAATCACAAATAAAACTAGCGTCATTGCTACTTATTACCCAGGGCCACCAAGGTGTATTTAAAAGGCAAAGGCATACACCTACCTTTGTACATGCTCCCATTATCCTAGTCTTAACGTCAAGACTGGCTGTCTTTCAAAAGATATGCTTTTGCTCAACCAGAAGTTATGGATTTGATTAAGGAATCACTGGTGCTATGCAGGTGGTCAGACTACATGACCATATAGTCTCTTCTAGCCTTATAAATCTATGAATCCATGAACCAGTTTGTTAAAAAAAATACTTTATGTGCCTACAGAACATTGAATATGAATAATAACTGACATACTGCCTTTTTGAATATGCATCTGATACACAGCATTAACAAAATAAAGTACGCCATCTAAACAAAACACAAACAGCCATGAAGCATTGATTAATGTTCATTAATAGACAGGAAAAACATTTGGCAGATTATTTCACAGAGACTTCCATTGACTTCAAAGATCTTTAGGTCAGGCACTAATTACATTCCTCCACTGCAGAGCATGCAGCATTTCTTCCTACAAAGGTTGAATAATGACACGCACCACAGCATGATTATCCTTACAAGGCATACTGGAATTTCAGCATACCTGGTGTCCAACAGATTTGCCCACAGAACTCTTACTCCAATATCCATGGTAGTTTTCCATGTACATTCTTATTTATCGAGCTTTGTTTGTAGTTAGACTCCTCTCAATTTATATCCAGTTCCTGAATGGATACTTATGACCCTACCTTGTCCTTAATCACTTTAAAATTTCAGCTTTTTACCCTCTGGTCAAAAATGCTCTGGTTTCTAGACTTTATACTAGAACATAAAGACCTAAGGTGAAATCTTGCACCCACTGAAGTCAATTGGAGTTTTGCCATTGACTTCAGTAGAGATAGGATTTCATCACTGAACCTGTCCCCACTGAAGAAAAAACACCCATTGGGCTTTCGTGGGAGCAGGAGCAGGCCCAAGTTAAAATGTCCTTCACTCATCAAGGTCGTTACATGTTCAAGGGCCCAATCTTGACTCATATAGGTGATCTGTACTCACATAAGTAGCCCCATTGTTACCAGGAAACTATTTGTGCAAGAGTTATACGAATAAGCTTTGTAAATTTGGGTCCCAAATTTGCTAGATACATAATCAATTAAAATACAACAATGATGATTGAAAAAAACACCAAACAGCCTTATACTGAGAAGAAAAGATAGAGAATGAAAGTACCATAAAAGAGAGCTCTAGGGCCTGGTGCTGTTTCTTCACTTAAGTCAATGCTATTGATTTTAATGGGAGCAGGACCGATCCACTAAAATGAGAGTTGCAGTGTTACATTTAGAAAGAATAAAGTCAGTTTTAGGATTCTGTTCTGTGGATGATGCATGAGCCTGAATGGAACTTAGCTCATTCTTTCAGAGTTGTGTTGGCTCTGCAGTGCTAACATGGGGTAAGGATCATTAAAAATCAGTATAATCACTCAAAAATCAAACTAGACATAGGGAGCAGCTCTGTTGAGTAAAACAGTGGCCTTTTTACAGTCACTTTTCAGAGAAGAGCCACACAAAGTGCAGCTTAAGCAGTGCATAGGACTTTGTTCAGTTCCTCTACACTGGGGTAATATCATCCACAGAATACACACAGTGTGTCTGAATCTGGAGTTGCCTTCAATTTAACCTAAAGAAAAATACAGCTGCAAAGATGTGGTAGGTTAAGCTATGCAGTTACAGTGCTTGAGAGTGAGGGGAACCTCATCTCTTTGAACTTCTTCCTAAATCAGGGAGCAGTGTTAAAAGTATCAGGAATTAATTAGAGGGCAAGTTTCAGTGCAGCTGTTTAAGTGATTGATCACAAGCATGCTTTTCTTCCTATTGCACTGTTTACAAGAAAGAGGATGGAAAAAAAACATGCACCTAAACTGGTTCATCCAGCATACGCATTTACCAGTCATTCTCTTTAATGTCTTTTGCTTCAAAGAAGAAGTGAAAACAAGAAAGAGAGAATAAGAATAGCAAATGGTTGCTCAGGATAAAAACAGATGTGTGAGAAATTAGACAGAATATTAAAAGGACAGGAAAAGTCCCAATGAGCAGAATCTAGCCCAAGGTTTGCATGCATCATCATCTCAAATGGAGGAAGATTTAGCACCCCTCTTCCCGGCCCATTCACCACTGGTATACAAATCTGTATTCCTTTATTTTCTTCACGTAATAAGGAGAATAAATCACAGAAGCAGTACAGGTCTGACCTCCCCTGAACTGCATGTTTCTGTCTAGATTAACCCCCTGTAAAAGTCAAAGCTTTACATTCCCATTACTATTCAAGAAAGATTGTTTGGGTGAAGAATTTTATCAGCGGCCTCTAACTTTATATTCTTGGAACGAAAAGGGACAACTATGACAGAAAAGCAGTGGCTGTAATTCAGGCTACGTCTGCAGGTGTTCTTATCTACCAGTGCAATGTTTTCCTGCCTCTCACCCTGCCATTTATTTAAGGAAAACCCAACAACACAAGCAAACAAAAACACTCATGATGGAAATGGGTAAACTTCATATTTAGATACTGTAATAAGTCTCAGGATCCCTGACAGAGCATTTCCCACAGAGCACATGCAGGGAGATCAAAGACCATAAAAATAAGAAAATAGACTTGAAATAAAATTTTCAAAAGTGCTTAAAGGAGAACATTTTCAAAAGCAGCTCATTGTCTTAGGAGCCTAAGTCCCAATTTTCAAAAATGACTTAAGTACACAGGAGATTATGGGCTAGATCCACAAAGAGGACTTACATTGCTGAGGCGAATGCCCAACTTCGGGTGCCCTGCCACCAGTGGACTCCACAGTCCTGAGTTAAGTGCCCAGGTGCTCTACACAATGCATGGGGAGAGCTGGGCTCTGAGCCCTGGTCTACGCTTACCTGCAGATTCGGCGGCAGTCGACAGGAGTTACGCAAGCTACGCAGAGTAGCTTGCGTAACTCCCGTCAACTGCTGTGCTTCCCTTCTGTGCACCGTCTTCACTGCATTGTGCCGACGGGAACTGTGTTCCCATTGACGCAGTGCTACGCCACTTGAGGGGGTGGTTTACTAACTTCGACTTCCTAATCAATTAAGCGGGTCTACAATGACCACTCAATCGATCCAGAAAGATTGATCTGGCGGCAGTGACTTTGCCACCATCAATATAGACATACCCTGAGACTCACTGCAGCAGTTTTTTCTACAGTATAGACAAACACTCAAATATCGAAGAATGTGATTCACAGAAACCAGCAAGCTGAGCAAAGAGCCATCTGCTAGCTAGTAGGAAACACGGAGGA
This sequence comes from Emydura macquarii macquarii, assembly GCF_026122565.2. Classification (NCBI taxonomy): domain Eukaryota; kingdom Metazoa; phylum Chordata; order Testudines; family Chelidae; genus Emydura; species Emydura macquarii. Next base: position 87,464,060 of record NW_027131390.1, read on the forward strand.
GCAGGGCAGGGCACACCTACCAGACGGGGCCCCACAAGTGAACGAGAGGCAGGGAAATGCCTAGTTTGGGATTCCTGCCTGGGCTTAGAGGCAGAGCAGCTTGCCAGCGTCAGCATTTAGGCAGTTTTGTGCATGCACACTGTCAGAAATGTAGGTGCCTATAGAATTTAACCATTGACAGCTGAACGGGGGTTTGAGGATCTAAATTTTGGATGTAGGTGCCTAAAATGGCAGTTGGTTGTCTAAATCCCTTTGTGGATCCATGTCTAAGTCACTTCTGAAAATGAGACTTAGGCTTACACTTAAAACTTTTCCCAGCACAGCAATGTTGGCTAGAGGTGTGATTTTTACCAACACAGTTATGCCATTAAAAGCCCTAATGCAGATGCAATTACACTGGTATAGAAATACTTACCGGTATAGTTTATACCAGTTCCCCAAACCATCATAAGCTACACCATTCTAAACATTGACATAACTGCATCTATAATAGGAGATTTCCGGTTTAAATATACCAGTACAGTTAAACTGGCAAAGCTTTTCAGTGTAGACAAGGCCATAGGATCCTAAGTCACTTAGTCACATTTGAAAATTTAACCCTTGATCTATAGATGCAAATGACCAAAGGAAAAATGTGACCTATTAACCATTTTGTATTAAGACTCATGATCCGATACTAGTAATTTTAAATAAATGTCAATATTCCCTAAAATTAAGCGGATATTTATATTTAATTTTAAATGAATTATTTGGAACACTTGGTTTCTATGAAGCCTTAAGCCATGTTGCTATGCCAGATATATGATGTAATATCAACTGAAGTTAAAGTTCTGATACTCTGCCAGTTTGCACAGTAATATTAAATGAAGGCAAAATGAGCTTCCTGCACTAAATTGAAAACAAAAGAGCAGTTTATTTAAATGTGTGGCCCTCAAGGTCAATAGAAATTTACAAGTGTCTAATTCAAGGCAAAATTACTATCTTATCATATCAGCAGCTTTCAGACTATACTTGCACAGCACACAAATCTAATGCAGGACACTGCATATCATTACAGTATTGTACTGGATAAAGAGACACAGAACAACCTTGACAAAATGAACCACCCAGTGAAATTTGTTTTACAGGCTTTATTGCCTAGTGGATCATTTTTCAAATTCAGAGCACATTATGTAGTCTTTGAAGACATATTGTAAACTGCAACCCCAATTAAAATAAAAATATAGCAGAATAGAAGTGTTACCCTTTTTACATGAGGAGAAATCATTTAAGTTATTGTCTACCCCCGTTACTAGTCTGCCCTGATCTCCCCGGAGTTCAATCCTGTGATATGCAAAGTACTCTCAAATTCCCTTCTTAAATAACAATATACAGATAATACAGATAAAAATGCTGAACTTGTTACAGGCCACCAACAAAAACAAAACCAACAAGTTCATGGGTGGGAATAAGTCTCAGAACTCCTGGCTCCCAACCCTGTGCCTTAACCAAGAGACCATCCTTCCTCCTGACAAAGGAGTGACACAATAAATCCCTGACCCAACAAACATTTAAGCATGTGTTTAACCACAGTGGGACAACATACAAGTGTTAAAGTTAATCATATGATTAGGTTCTTAGCTAAACTGAGGCCTATCTGAATGGTATGCTTGATCTTAGCAGAAACAAATTGTATTGTAGTTGGGAGACAATGTGACCTGGTGGATAGCGTACTGGACTTGGGACTCTGCCACTGGCCTTGGTGACCTTGAGAAGTCATTTCACCTCTGTGACTCAGTTTTCCCATCTGTAAAACAGGGGCAAGGATACTGACCTCCTTCGTAAAGCAATTTGACATCTACTGATGAAAAGTGCTATAGGAGCTAGGTATTATCTTTATTTTTCTGAAATATCCTCAACAGGTTTTTGTCTATCAAAAGAAGAAAGAAGGTTTCTTTCATTAGAATTGCTGTAATAGTATTCTTATTCCTTACCCTGTCTTTCACCAGGCAAAAAGTCACAACAACAACAAGATTCAGCTTCATTTTGTATAGCATTATGATGGGGCAGTGGCCCACACTGGCCTGTAAGGAGTTAATAGAGCCCTAGGATGGCTGTGCCAGAAGCAGCCAATTAGAGAGGGGCTGAGAGGCCTTGTGAGTTTTATCGTAAGCTTTTCCTAATTCTGAACCACAGTAATGAAGTTATCTGTTTGTTCTTAAAATAACTATTATTACTGTTATTCTTTATGCTACTATAGCGCCTAGGAGCTCCAGTCATGGACCAGGACCACACTGTGCTAGACGCAGAACACACACAGAACTAAAACAGGCTCTGCTCCAAAGAGTTTATAATATAAATGTAAGACAAGAGACAACAGATAGATACAGACAGACGAACAGGGGAATATAAGAAAACAATGGGACAAAATTGGGCTGTATGGTCTCAGCCACCAGCAGCCTCGCCACTGAAAAATGTGGAGTATTTGTAAGTCTAAGTAGGGTTGCTGACCCTGTCACAAATGGTTTGTAATAAACACAGCTTCAGAAACGCAGCACAGCTACACACTGCTGTACTAGAGAACTGCTATAAATGAGAAGCCATAAATAAAATGATGCCTGGATTCCCCTATCACCCGGTGACACACAATGGTAATGAAGAATGGCAGGTATACCACTAGAGACTTGCTTCTGTCAAAGCCCATACGTTTTAATGGCCATGGATATAAACCAGCTAAAGAGGAAGCCTGATATCTTATTAATCTTAGTTCTTCAAATCACATTTTTAAAAGTTGCACATGGCCATATAGTTACCTTAATTACCAGATGGACCACACTTAAACAGCTTTGTTTTTGCCAGTTCCAGAAATTCCTTATTCCATGAATAGGTATTATCTCTCCAACTGGCAAAAACTTTCAAAGAAGTAGAAACTTGAAGTGTGACTTTTGTATATGCCATATGGTCCCTGGTTTAAATATTAACACATTGGAAAATTTTATTTTTGCTAAAACAATCACACTTTTAGCCTCCATAAGTATATGTATGGTAGCATCAATCAATAAGTGTGTAAAGAAACAGCTCCAAGGGAATATGAGCACTACAGCAAGCAACAATGAAACAAGTAGGTGTGTGGTGATTTCATTATCACTAAGAAACAGGAGGTTTGAGATAAATCTTAGAAAATTATGTCTTGTAACTACAAAAGCCAAAGCTCTCCAGCATTCTAAGCAGGCAAGAATTAAGTGCTCAGATAACAATATCAATTATAAATACAAATGGATCAAGGTTTGATACGGGCACTCAAAGTTTAAAATCTGAACTTTATTTTAAATCATTATTCAGCACTCACATTGCGAACTAGGGCCTGAATCTATAGTTCTTTCTCAAAAATCTCCCATTGGAGTCAAACATTTTAGCTAAATGAAGAATGTAGGATCTCACCTGTTTGAATATTTATGACATATGGTTACATTTTATCGACAGAAATATTTAACTTGAATTTATTATTAATGCCTAATAATAATTAGTAATAAAACATAATTGGTCAAAACATTTTGACCAAAAATAAAAACTTTCCTGAAAGAAAATATGGCTTCATTGAAATCAAATTTTTCTGTGGGAAAATGTTTTCCAATTGGGAGAACTGAAAATTTTGGTTGAAATTAAGATTTCATTTTGAACTGACATTTCAAAATAAGATGGACATTTTTGTTTCATTTCAACTTAAACTGTCATTTCTCTTCAGTTTTTGGATCAAACAAACCATTTTCATTTGGGGAGGGGACTGTCCCATTCTCTCCCTTCTGTACTTCCTTACCCTTTTCCCCCCAGTGGATAAGTGTAGGAAAAGGGAGGAAACACTTTTTATACTTTACTGTTTTACAACTGGGAAAAGTATATTTTCTAACTTGTTCCCCCTTTTTCCAGTGGAAAAAGGAAAACAGTTTCTCAGTCAGAAATTTGTAAAGGAATTTTTCCTCATTAAATTTAGCATTTTCCAGCCAGCTCAATAAAATAAAAATAGCGATGAATAATCCCCCTGAAATAAATAGGAATGAGTTGCTACTCCGAGTAAGTAAATGTATCAGAATCTGAGCTTCAGTTATTACTGAACCATACTGGCTCCTTGGTCATTGAATAAAAATTCCTCTTGGAACAAGGATAGACTGTGGCCTGTAACAGAGATGCATGGGATATATTGGGTCTCTTGTTGTTCCTCAAGAAGTTCAAGCTTTGTAACGTCATGCTTAGACTCAAGTCACAAATCTCAAACTAATGAAAAAATATCTAAATGGACACATAAAAGCTGTATAGCAATGCACAGAGCTACACGAATGCAGTCTCCAGGCACAAATTCAATGCAAATACAGTGAGTCTTATGGATACCAAAGTCCAAAGAGTTTCAGATGGTCTACTTCGCAGTCAATTCTACTAAGTAGGCAGACCGCCAGCAAAATCCGGACCGCCAGATGCTTTTGAATGGACCGTAAAAGCTTTTTGTTTACTTATTATCATCATTATTGTTATTGTGGTTTGAAAAATGTTTCTCTGGAGTCTGGGCCTTGACTATACTTTGACCAAGAAATTTGAACCGTGACAAACAATAATTGATTACGCTGGTCTACTAAATAGAATGCTTCCGTATCTAGTACCAATTCCCGGTTGTCTCTGGTGAAACTGGAAATATGGTCATTTAATAGTTAATGTAGCTATGTAAAATGTACAATTTTTGTACTTGGGGTGTTCTCAAGGCAGATGGTCTTTAAAATAGGCTTCACTGTATTTTTCTATACAAGGTAAGTGCTAAGGAAGGGCTCCATGATCAAGAATACATTTCACCAAATAAAGCCTCAACAAAAACAAGGAAACAAAAGGAACAAGTTTGAAAAGAACAGCAGTATAGCAGCCACAGGCATTCAGAACACATAAGTCAGGCCCCACAAAATCATGAGGCTTTCAAAAGTACAAAAGTTTTTATTCTTTTTATTTGCCTTCTGGGTTTTGTCTAATACGATTGACATTTCCAAGCTTTTTCCCCCACAACTATAAGGGCTCGAAACTTATATTAAAAACTGGTATTCTTGTGCAATCACATGACTCCAAGAGCAGGGGCTTTAGGGAAACTGCCCGTGATAGTGTGCTTGGAGGGATGGGCGGCCTACTGGTTAGTGCACTCAACTTCAAGCTCCTTGCTGCTTTGTCAGGGCAGTAAAGGTGCCTGTTCCTGATCCTAAGCCAGGAATCGTCTGCTCTCCTCTCACACAAGCCCTTGACCCTTAAGGGGGTATGGTAGGAGGATTACAGCCCTCCCCCTCTACCAGATCCCATCCCAGGGCCCTGTGGTAACCAATACCAACAGAGTCCTCCCTACAGCAAGTCCAAGTCTGCTGCCCTGGGCTACTTCCTACCTATAAGTCCCTTCAGTTTGGGGCATGGCCCCTATAGTCCAAGCAGTCACTCACTTAAAAAAAGGCATCCAAAGGAGCAGGGCCCTGCAGGACCCGACCCTCTGGTTCTCAACAGGAGTGGCGGTTGGAAAAAGGATTGCCTCTGGGCCTCACCTACTCTGTGGTCCCCTCTCCTCCCTCCATCTGGCTTCCTGGAAAAAGACTGTTCTCTCCTGCAGCCTGTCCACCACCCTTTGCCTGAGCTTCGGAGCCCCTCTGAATTCATTCCTCCAGGCAGTGTGTGCTCAGCAGGCCTAGGGGAGTGGGTACCTGGGCTCAGTATTGCCTTGCAGTCCCTTCGGGGCCCAGTGTGGGGTTGGTACAGCCCAGCGCATACCAAATATCACAAGACTCATGTTGAAATCACAGGAGTTGAGAACATAGGAATAGACACAATGTAGACGTAAAATACCACAGATCATGACAGGATTCACTCGCACACATATAGGGCCCAGGGCTGCAAACACTTACAAACAAGGTGTCCTTATTTATTTGAGCAGTCCCAGCAAGGACTATTCTGTGTGCAAGGGTTTGCAAGATCAGGACTGTGAGACAGAATCTTTATATATGTCCTTTCTCAACCCTTAACTATTCAGAGAAGTTCAACATCTATAATTATTAATGGTCAGTATACAATAGATATTGGCAAGCTATAGGATTACATTTCAAACCTCGTATTTCTAGGAAAGACCTAGTCAGGAGTAAGAAAATCTAAGACTGGCATTTTAAAAGAGATATAAACAAACGTGCACTACAGTATATTTGACAGGGTTAAGAAATTTGGCATAGGCAGGCTAAACATGTAATTAAAAAGAATGTAATGGCAAGGAAAGCTGCCATAATTACATTGCAGCTTTTCTAATGTTGACAAAGCTACTTTTAAAATCTTTTAAAAGCCTTAAAGGCCAGTCAATTGAAAAAAGAAGGGAAAAATCCCAAATTCTTACTTATCATTAAACAGAGCCCAGTGTAATGAAAATGAAGTATACAAGAAAGCATAGCCTTCCTCGAAAACACACTGTAGTTTTCTCTTTTTCAAAACACCCACCCGCTTCCCATTCAAATCCCTTGTGTCTTTTTCCTGTGAAGCATTGCAACGAGTATCTACCACATAATGTTGTTTACTTTATATATAAAGCTATTCAAAAGTAGCAAGCATGACATATGGGATTTAAATAATGTTTACAATCTAGCCTGCACAGAAAAAGTAAGCTCTCCAAAGCACTCTGCTGTCCCAGTCTGCTTCTCCTCACTAAACATTGTCCATTGTCAATTTTGTTGTGCCCTTGATTTAACTTTTTGACCACCAATCATGCAAACACATATTACCTTGTTTATGACCATGAATAATCCCACTGAAGACTAAACTCCTTGGGATGGTGAGCATAACCAAATTCACCACTGGTGTAAGCCTATTTTGCCACTTTAAATTCAATAGACTGGCACCAGCTTACCCCAGCAGTGAATTTGGCCCAAATTTTTTAGTTGTCTGGAAAGCATTATGAACATTTACTGTGCTACATAAATAATAAAAACAAATAATAGAGATATTTCTATGAAATGAGACATACAAGCTGAAGATAAATAAAGAACTTTAAACAGACCGGCTACTTTTTACATTAATTCTTTGGTTCACCAGCCATTGTTTAATTTTGAAGTTTATGTTAACAAAAAACTCTAAGGAAAATATCTTCTCTTTACTAAGTATTCAAGATCACAAAAAATTAATGCTTTTTAAATTCCACCCTCATAATTATTTCAGAACTCACCATTAAATTAAGAAACTAATCTATAATGTTAATATAAAGCATAATTTTTTTGCTGCCATATGGAACTTCTACAGATTATAAAGTCTGTTAAACATCTGTTTTGATAGTACATGTATTTAAACATTCACCACATTTCGGTTTTAAATTATTATAATATATAACCGAGTATAGCTGTATAGAAATGTGAATTTTAGTAATAACTAGACCTAAAATTTCATTCATTTTTATGTCAAAAACACCTTCACCTTCCCATTTTCACTGTTAAAGTAAAATAATTGTATATTTTTGTTTTCTTTAATTTGTTTATTTAGATTCATAGAACAACCATCAGACCCTCTAAGCACTTAGGCAAATTTTAAAATTCCATTTCATACAAGACAGTTACACACAACAAATCCAGACAAAATAAACCTCATGTAGTAAAACAAAAACTGATAACCCACGACATATTAGCAAATGATATCCTTTTCAAATCAACATGTGTGTCAGACAGTTGCATTGTTTCATTCATAATTGCCGCACATGTAAAAGATATAATTATGTTGTATCACAAATTGGCCACAAGAGTGTGTATTTGTTTCTGTTTGCTACACTTAAAACACTCAAAAGCAGCACACCACATATAAAGGTCCAAATTTATAGGGTCAAATCCCAGATCCACTGAAGTCAGTAGTTCTGGCATTAACTTCAATGGGCTCAGAATGTCTATTAAATGTGCTGACATACTGTAAAATTAAAATTACAAAAATTTCAGAAGTTTTAAAGACCTAAGGAGGTTGCTTCTGTTCATGGAAGTGCTATTTTAGGATGCAAATTGTACACATTCTTATATTTAAATTTGCCAAAACAAAGAACACACAAATATCTGAACTACAAGAAAAAAAAAATAAGGGTGCAATTCCACTCATAAGACTTCCAATAACTAGGTTTAAATTGAACTTAATGTCTTTAATTCAGGCAATACATCTGACAATTTTATGAAAGAAAAAAAACTTAATTGGAAGATTTAGAACTATGCAGTATTCACAAATTTTCAGTGCAAATTGTCAAAACTTTGATTTATACAGAAAGTGTTTCATTTCTTCCTCCACACGCAAGTTCATTTTCAGGTGACTAAAAGCTCTATGGATCCCATTATCTAAAGTTCTAGTAGCCAAATGCAAATCTACAGTATTTCTACCTGATCAGAAGGGAGATTGTGAAATGCTCAGGGAGATTACAAAGATGATATAAAAATAAAAAAACTCAGTAAAAAAGGGGGGATTTCAACTATCCCCATATTGAATGGGTACATGTCACCTCAGAACAGGATGCAGAGATAAAGTTTCTTGACACCTTAAATGACTTCTTGGAACAGCTAGTCCTGGAACCCACAAGAAGAGAGGCAATTCTCAATTTAGTCCTAACGGGGGCACAGGATCTGGTCCAAGAGGTGAATACAGCTGAACTGCTTGATAACAGTGACCATAACATTATAAAATGTAACATCCCTGTGCGGAGTGGGAGGGGGTCACCAAAAGCAACCCACCATGGTAACATTTAATTTCAGAAAGGGAAACTACACAAAAATTAGGAAGTTAGTAAAACAGAGATTAAAAGGTACAGGGCCAAAAATGAAATCCCTGCAAGCTGCATGGAAACTTTTTAAAGACACCATAATAGAGGGTCAATTTAAATATATACCCCAAATTAAAAAACATAGTAAGAGGACTAAAAAAGTGCCAGCATGGCTAAACAAAGTACAAGAAGCAGTTAGAGGCAAAAAGGCATGCTTTAAAAAATAAAAGTTAAATCTTATTGAGGAAAATAGAAAGGAAGAAACTCTGGCAAGTGAACTGTACAAATTTAATTAGGATGGTCAAAAAAAGGATTGGAAGAAAAGCTAGCTAAACACTCAAAAAGTAACAGCAAAATTTTTTTTCAGTACATCAGAAGTAGGAAGCCTGCTCAACTACCAGTGCAGCCACTGGATGATCAAGATGCTAAAGGAGCACTCAAGGAAGACAAGGCCATTGCAAAGAAACGAAATGACTTCTTTGCCTCAGTCTTCATGGCTGAGGAAGTGAGGAAGATTCCCAAACCTGAGCCATTTTTTATAGGTGACAAATCTGAGGAACTGTCCCAGATTGAGGTGTCTGAGGAGGTTTTGGAACAAATTGAGAAGTTAAATAGTAATAAGTCACCACGACTAGATGGCATTCATCCAAGAGTTCTGAAGAACTCAAATGTGAAATGCAGAACTACTAACTCTGGTATGTAACCTATCATTTAAATCAGCTTCTGTACCAGATGACTGGAGGAACGTGCATTTTTTTTTAAAAGGCTCCAAAGGCGAACCCAGTAATTATAGGCCGGTAAGCATAACTTCAGTTTGAGGCAAACTGGTTGAAACTATAGTAAAGAACAGAATTATCGGAGATATAGATGAACACTATCTATTGGGGAAGAGTCAGCATGGATTCTGAAAAGGGAAATCATACCTCCTCAAAAATTCTAGTAGATTGGTGGAGTCAAGCAGCATGTGAACAAGGGTGCTCTAGTAGATATAATGTACTTAGATTTTCAGAAAGCCTTTGACTAGATCCCTCACCAAAGGCTCTTAAGCAAAGTAAGCTACCATGGGATAGGAGGGATGGTCCTCTCCTTGATCAGTAACTGGTTAAAAGATAGGAAATAAAGGGTAGGAATTAATGGTCAGTTTTCAGAATGGAGAGAGGTAAATAGTGGTGTCCCTCAGGAGTCTACACTTTTCAACATATTCATAAATTATCTGGAAAAAGGGGTACCCAGTGAGGAGACAAAATTTGCAGATGATACAAAACTACTCAAAATAGTTAAGTACAAAGCAGACTGCGAAGAGTTACAAAGAGACCTCACAAAACTTGGTGACTGGGTAACAAAATGGCAGATGAAATTCATTGTTGATAAATGCAAAGTAATGCACATTGGAAAACATCATCCCAGTTATACATATTAAATGATGAGATCTAAATTAGCTGTTACCACTAAAGAAAGAGATCTTGGAGTCATTGTGAATAGCTCTCTGAAAACATCCACTCAATGTGCAGCGGCAGTCAATAAAGCTAACAGAATGTTCGGAATCATTAGGAAAGGGATAGATAAGACAATAGAAAATATTGTATTGCCTCTTTATAAATCCATGGTACACTCAGATCTTGAATACTGTGTGCAGATCTGGACATCCCATCTCAAAAAAGATACATTGGAATTGGAAAAGGTACAGAGAAAGGCAATAGAAGTGATTGGGGTATGGAACAACTTCCATATAAAGGAGAGATTAATAAGACTGGGACTTTCAACTTGGAAAAGAGACAACTAATATATAGAGGAATATAATAGAGGTCTATAAAATCATGACTGGTGTGGAGAAAGTAAATAAAGTGTTATTTACTCCTCCTCTTAACACAAGAACAAGGGGTCACCAAATGAAATAAATAGGCAGCAAGTTTAAAAACAAAAAAAAAAGGAAGTATTTCTTCACATAAATGCACAGCTAACCTGTGGAACGCTGCCGGAGGATGTTGTGAAGGCCAAGACTATAAAAGGTTAAAAAAAGAACTATATAAGTTCAAGGAGGATAGGTCCATCAATGGCTATTAGCAAGAATGGGCAGGGATGCAAAACCATGCTCTGAAGTCTCTAGCCTCTGTTTGCCAGACGCTGGGAATGGGCGACACAACAGGGGATGGATCATTTGATGATTGCCTATTCTGTTCATTCCCTCTGGAGCACCTGACAATGGCCACTGTCAGAAGACAGTATAGTGGGCTAGATGAACCATTGGTCTCACCCAGTATGGTCGCTTGTATGTTCCAAATACAGATCTAGTTACGACACTAGGGCCTTTATTTACTGATCCCTCCACCTGCACCGAGCTCCATGGACGTCAACTTCTCTCCATTGTGGAAGGCAAACCACAAAGAGCTTAAGCCAGAATTACAGTATGAACCATTTATTATGTGAAAATAAGACGTCAATTTGTGGTATATTAGTGCAACACTTTTCAGTGACATGCTTTAAAGCAATAAATGAAGCATGTGTGATGCTGGAAGGGAACAGGGATTAAAGTTAGCAATATCCAAGTACCTAGGGGGAAAAAAATCACAAATATTTTAACATGGCCAAAGGGCTTGTTTTAGAAGTTCCAATTCATAGGCTAAACAACAAGACTGGAGCATGTAAGTTTAGTTTAATTATAAAAGGGATATTTTTAACTGTCCTTACAATACTACAAGTGCCAATAATCAAATGTAATAAACTATAAAGTAGGAAAGATCATGAGAATCCAGCCTTGTTCTCCTCTGAATGCAAAAAGCCAGGAAAATTCAGAGTTTACATAACCCTGAATGTAGAATTCAAGAATCTTACTTTTCACTTTGGTGCAGTAGAGAAAGTTTCCAAATTTGCATCTTTCAGTTTGTTAACCAGTTCACATATTTCTCTTCTTTTACACAGTGATTAATTACACATCTTAGTTCAGAAATGCCACTGAGAGAACAAAACCCAAGTAATTTTATAAATTACCACTTTGGAATACTTAACCTGTATGCTGCTAGCATTTTCCCAACCTAATACATTCAGTATAGGAGGGCACCATTCAACATCCATGGTAGCCAATCAGTAAAATGTATAGAGTACAACTGTTCTTTATGATGTTTTCCCTTTGTATTACAGTTAGGGGGACATGTAGCTAGCCATACATATAATAATAAAAGTAGTAGTAGACTGACTGATTAAACGCCTGTCTCCAAATTCTGACAAGACTTACACTTCGTTTAACTCCATTCAAGACTGCAGGTTGCAGAGGGTATAGAAGAGGGCAGAATTTGATCCCTGAAATTTAAATATAATGCAGAATGGTTTCTGTGAAGCTTGGATGCATATGAAGGAGGAAAAGTGAAATATGACATTTATTTATAATTGACCTATGCCCTGCCCATTTACTTCAATGCAAACTCCCATTTAACTTAATGGGAAATTGGATTGGGTTTATTTTGAAATGCTGCTGATGGAGCAGTAAATTAGAAAGGTTATATCCATACCTTAGATAAATTCAAGGCTACTGCTTAATATTCCGAGTGTTACAATTCAGCAGATTGTAAACTTTTCAAGTGAGGACACTGAATGAGGCATGTGAGCTCTACTGTAATAGAAATAAATATTAATACCAAAAATGCTATTACAGTGAATTCAGATAAAGCAAAACTCTACTTATATTGAAGCAGGATGTTAATCTGGTATAGTTTCAAAACCATACAAAGCACAAATTGCAACACCAGTTATAAGGGACCTTTGCTTATTGCAAAGTTCTTCAGTGACTTCAGTACAAAAGAGGGCTATTGTTATTATTAATCATTTGTATTATTGTAGCACCTAAAAGCCCTAGTCATTGGACCCATTGTGCTAAGCACTGTACAACCACTGAACAAAAAGATGGTTCACTGTAAGTTCCTTCAGCATGCAGACACAGCAAAATATTTAAAGGGCTCATGGGGCAATGTGGTCCACAATGAAATAACACCACTTACTGATTTGTATATCTTCTGCATACAAATGAAAACCTCAGAGTTTCCATGTTAATATGAAAAAAAATATATTAGATACAATATAAAAGTATACTCATACTGAAATGAAAAAGATTCCTTACCTGGGACATCTGAAAATAACATTTCCTATGATGAAAATATGATGCATATAACGTTAAGAATCAAATTATTTCTACCCACTGGAAAAGCACACCCAACATTCCATAGAACATAGTAAATGAGACAGGGAAAACAACAGGGTAAAGTTTATATGAGCATTACTATTACTCTAACACTTAAAAAGAAAAATCAGTAAGTACTAATTGTGGTATGAAAATGTGAGTTCCCCAACAATTCATGTAGGAAAATGTCATTCAAAACTAAAAGAAAATGTTGAACTATGGAGACAAAAGCCCAACGAAACAAATATGAAATATATTTGTGTTATTATGCTATAAGGCTGATGCTCTACTTTGATTATAGTATGGGACAACATTGTCTATAATGGAAATCTATCCACAAAATAGTGATTTATAAATTTATCCTACAGCCTAGGCACTGTCTTCTTGGCTTTCCACTTTGTAAACATGTTTTCTTAATGGGAAGCAATCTGTCACCATGACAGATGGCCATTGTATAAAATAATAATCTTGACCAATGTCAACCATTCCTAAGATTTACCCAGAGGTTGGTCAATGAGGAAGTGGATTACATGTTAATTAAATATATCTTACAGTATCCTAACAATGCATTATATCTTACTGAGTAATACAGAACCAAAATATAAGGAAGGTATCTGGCCCACAGTGAACTGTGTCGAGAAGATCCAAAGAATGAACTACATAGCTCACATAAATCATCTCATAGCCCTTTACTCACATAAATTATCCCACTGACTGAGTAAAACAACCTGATAATATCATAGTCAAGGAATTTTTGTTACTCATATATGCTGTGTTGCACTAACCAAATACAATGTGTTAGTGGTAACTACAATTCAAAGCCCACAAATAAGACCTCAGTAGTAGTCCTGCTCCCATACAACATTTCATTGTAATAAAATGGAATTATATTTAAGAAAGTGTGGTGATTATTTTTCGCTCATTAAACTGTATTCTTATTTCATTGTTTGATCAAACTAGTTTTCTTTTTGTTGTTGATGATGCTTCTGAACTTGGAGAAAATGAAACAAAATTAGGCTCAGTATAGAATATCTTCCTTGCTCATTCTAACTCATCCGTATTATTGCCAGCAAATAAAATTGAAATATACCTATTTTTATGGCAAAATTCTGCTCTCAGATGGAGGTGGCGGATTTCAGCTCCAACTTTCTACTCTCCCTGACTTCACAGAACATTCTTTGATATCACTGTAGAATTCTACACACACAGAAGGAGCAGAATATCAGAGTCAAGAGCCATCATGAGAACATGAGTTAATAATACGGACTGATCATCTTAATTGATAACTGAACTTTCACGCACGTTCCATATAAGAATAAGTCCTCAACTTTAACACAGCAAAAAGAGAGAACTCTCCCCGTGCAGTCTGTGTAAATATAAGTTTAAAAAAAACTAACAGAAATCAAGGGGCCAAATTCTGCCCTGATTTCTGCCTCATGAAACTCCACTTTGGGTTTGACTGGATCACAAGTCTGGGCAGAATTTGTTTCAGGCTGTTTGAATACTCCATTCATTTTATCTAAGATGTAATAAGATGTGCTGTTCCTCTGTTTATTAAAGTGGTATCCCTTTCACAAGTGACTTGCCTCTGTATTATTTTAATTTTGTTCAATACCTAATAAATATTAACTTAGAGACATAAGAAATGTACTTGTGCCATATTTCGTTCAATCCACAGTAGCAGTGTAAGTTTAATAGGTACCTGTTCACCATATATTTCATGTACTTACACATAACTTACAAACACAACGGACAAGAAATATTACATGGACAAATGATTTCTAGTCAGCTTGCGCCTCTGTGTTTTTTAAAATGCTAATGGTGCTCTGTACTGACTGATAGGCAGGAATACCTGCATGACTATTTCAGTTCTTTCTTAAACGTGCTTTGTAGGTACTGGACAAGGAGAAATAACGTTAAATTTCTATACTAGAAATCCAAAAAAAAAAAAAAAATCAATATATTTTAGGGGCCTGAAATCAGTGGAGTTACATTAATGTATAACTGAACTAACGTAGTGGTGAAGCATCACTGATGTGCCCATCAGTATTTATTTCTAATGCAGTCAAAGCAGTAGGATCTAGGTGCCAAATGTACTTTCTACAGCAATAAAATTTAAAATTCAAGAACAAAATACAGTTGTGAAGAAACTGTAGTAAGAACTTATGAGACCCTCAGGCTGTTCATATTAAAAATTGACATTAAATTTCAACAGGAGAAAGTGCTATGGAGTTGTATGATCACGGTAAGTACATATTTGTATTTGTAAGTACATATATTGGAATCAACCCTGCCCACTAGGCATGTTTGCTCGGTAGAGAATAAATATCAGACTTGCTCCAAGATCTTGATCTTGCAAAGGGATCGACGTGGTCATAAAAACGTGCTCACAATCTCTTTGCAAGACTGGGGCCTAACATATTGTGAATTTAACAAACATGTATGTAGTGATGTTGGCATATAGGTCCTATTCCTGAAAATTGATATTCTTACAAGTAGTCCCATTGACAGACTACTTGCATGTGTAAGGACTACAGAATAGTCAATATACTTTTCTAAGCCTTTGCTACCTAGAAAAAAAACTTACAAAAAGAAGTTAAATTTATGTATTATGGAGTACTTTGTTAACTAATTAAAAAAGCAAGCTATTTTTATTCTATAGTAACAATATTTACATTATTATAAATGTAAAATGTAATTTTCCATTCTAAATAATTTTTACTTCAGAGAAAGTATAATTTAGCAGTAACAATAAAATTTGCACTCCCTGCAGTTTAGAATACAAGGTCTCATCTCAGAAAGGAATTTAATTTTATATATATTCCAGCACTAAAAATCATTTGGATATTTTTACATTTTAAAAAAAGCAATAAAAAAAGACAGGTTTAGAATCTTTTTTCAGCAGTACTGTAATTCTAGGAAGGCCTCTGTTTTAATGTGAGATTTTGAAGACTATAAATCCATGTAGCAGACTAGTTCTTTTTGCTATTTTTGAAAATAAAATGTAAAGAATTTGATTTTCATAATTAGAAACACAATTATATGCACAGTTACCTGGCTAATATGAATGCACAATGGAATTGTGTATGTGAATTAAATAATAAATGGTCAGTTGAATGTGGAAATGTCCAGTTACACATTCAATTATCAATCTGCACACTTAATTGTAGTAAATGCATAGACAAATTAGTCATGCATTTTTTAGCATAATTGCATATGTCTAATTTTAAACATCAGGCCCCAAATCACTAAGAGCTAAACCTTGCTCTCTTTGAAGGCACTGACAAAACTGCCATTGATTTAAATGGAAGCAAAATCAGGTCTTAAGATGTTTTGTTTTATAAATAAGAATGTTGATTAAATCAAATGGAAAACATTGGGAGTATTTTTAGAGCTCTTTCAGTGCTTCACAAGTATGTACTGGCAAGAACTGATTCATAGTCTATCTAATGTATTGGATGAATGAGTTGCTAAATAAGTCTTGGCACAACACACCATTAAGACTGAAAAAGCATTGTAATATATTCACTCAACTGTATCCACAATGACCGTATAGATCATAATAGATGAGAGGGACCATTATGGTCTGAAGCTCACACATTCAATAAAGTAAACGCTGCCAACAAGGCTGTAGAATTCACCCACATCACCACATTTTGAGGAGATTCCATAACCTAATACAAGTTTCCAAAATCATAGTATTCTGTATTGAATAGGGCCCCATCAGACTAATTACCTACAAAGACATTTCTAAATAGGTCTTGACACAAATTCTACAACAATTCATTAGTATTATATATACAGTAAATTACATTTTAAAAGATCCGTAATTACATATTTCTAGTGCAACATGGATATGAAGTAAATTATTATTTCAACAAGAAAACCATTTAATTACATGGTCCTCAAATGCAAAGGAGATTTTTAAAAATTGTATTTACACAAACATTCATTAGAAAGCATATATGGAATATATTAAATCCAAATAACTTCATTAAATTAATTGTACAGTTTTAACATTATAAGAGAAAGTCAGGAAACAAACTATTAAGATTCCTTGAGTATATTCATTTCCAGTATTTTTAAAACTGTGCTATCAGAATCCTAGATTAATGAAGTTTTCTGCATTTACTTTCCATGTATTTATTTTTTAGAAAGAAGAAAGACGCCCCTTTGCTACCCTATGGTAACATAATCTAAGGGACAGATATTTAAAGACTTTGAGGGAACCTAAAGACGCAGATAGGCCCATAGAAGGATTTTCAGAAACACCTAGGCACCTAACTCTCAAGTCTTTACAGGAGCATCAGTTGATATCTCTAAGACATGTATTGACAAATGCAGACTTCTTCTGAAAGAACACACATACACTGCATTTCTTCTGATGTATAAACATTCATGAGGGAGAAACCCTGGTTCCTCTGAAGTCAATGATAAAAGTTTCATAGACTTCAACAGAATCAGGATTTCACCTTCAAACTAAGTGAAATGTTAGATTACATATATACAATAGTTTTCAATCAATCAGTCAGACTTTATCAATAGTCAACCCATTTTTTTCAAATTTGTTGTGGAGATCCTCTTCACTGAGAATTATTTACAGTCAAAATTTCAAAGCTTAGCTATTTTTAAATTGGCCATATGGGGAAAAAAAGTGATGATTATTTTAAAGAGGGTGGAAAAATGTTTGGATTTTATATAACCCACACTTTTTGCCTTGTATTTTATATCTATCTGTGTATGCATTTCACCAGGTGGAAAAAATCAAGGGCTGAAAAGCTTTGTTCAAATTTAAAGAAACCATCTTTGACCAGAGACTAATATGAACAATTTGAGTCTAAAAGATTTCTAGAGAGTTGACCATATGAAAACAGGTTATAATTTAAATTATTTTTCATCATTAACTATAGCTTTCCCTACCAAATGCTCATTATAATATCTATTCACAAAACACAAAGTGATCATCAATTCAGACGGCTTCCCTTTGTTTTGTTCAATTGACACAGCAAAATAAAATGAAGTAAAGCTAGGATTTTTACCCTTATCTTTGTAATGAAGTTAGATTCACATTCAAGCATAGTTTCTGTAGTTGACTAACAACAACACATTTGGCTGCAGTATGTTTTCCGTCAACAGCAAAAAATCCCTATTCACCTTTTCTCTCTCTCTCTCTCCTCCTCCCCCCCCCCCCAAAAAAAAAAAAAAACCTGACAGTTTGCAGCGCAAACCATACTCGGACTGAATGAACTTATTTTCTTTGGCTCTGAAGTTCATAAACTAAACTAATTTGTATTTTACCAGCTATAAGCGCCTGAAGTTCGCAAAAGAAGAAAAATACACAGACACACTGAAGTTCCTCAAAGAAGAAAAATTGTGCATTTCCAAACCCTTCGAGCTGCCCAACCCCTTGGACTATTAAACGACAATAACACTACTACAGTGTGCTGTGAGAAGCAGACACAGAAGGGAAAATACAGCTCCTGAGATGAACTTGAAAATGATAAGAAGTTACCAAGCATTTCATCTGTTGCTGTTTTGAAAAATATCTGGGACACAGCATGCCCACAGGGCCCGCTCAGACTGCATGTGCGCCATCCTCTGCACTTGAACCTCCTTTTCTTTGTGCTCAGACACTGGGAAGAAGCTTTACTCACCAAAGCAATGCACCAACTCCACCCTCCAGCCAGCCAGCCTCCCCATCCCACGAATGCACGCAGCTACTACACAGGCTGCGCGCAATGCAACAGTCCTGCTGTGGAACGCTCGGCCTGCCAGGGCCCCGGGCTCTCACCTTCAGCCAATCCAAAAGGCTAAACTGCCAGGGAGCTTTTTAATTGGCTAGTCAATTAGCGTGGCTGCCTAATCAGCTGTGAAAAAGAGTCACGCGGCCAGGCTAGCAGCAAAGCAGCTTGTCATTTGCCTGTAAGGCAGGAGGGAAAAGGAGGGACAATAAAGCCGGCGTGGAATCAATCCTCTTTGGAGAGACCTACCTGTTGCCAAGGTCATCCTCAGCTCCACCCAGGAGCTGTCTGTGTCCCGGGGACAGGGCCGCTCTTGGAACTGCGATTCCCCTCAAAGCTGCCACCAGTCGTGTGGGGAACTCATTTTCCGCAACCCTGCTGGGGTTTGCATTTTCCCTTCTCACGCCACCCAACAACACCCTGCCCCTCTTACAACCATCCTGGACACCGAGCCAAAGCCCTCCCAGACCCCGCAACAGGCAGCCCTAATCTGCAGCTGAAAAAACCTGCCCAGCACCTCTCTACCCCAGTGATAAGCGACCCCAAACCCGCCCACAGCCCACAAGAGAGGCGCTCTGAACTTTCCCCGCGAGCTGCCAAAAACCCTCCCACGCCCACCACGGCAACAAAAAAGTGTCATCCAGCCCCCAACTGCCCCAGCCTTTACCAGGCCACCTGTCCAGTGCCCTGAACCAAATCCTTCCCACCCCAGCCTGGGACAAGTGGCCGGAGCCCTCAAACTGCCCCTGCTCAACAAACCCACCACGACGAGTTGACAGACTCCTCCCCCCCCCCCCCCCGCCAAGCCCCCGCCGGCTGGGCCCCGATGCTCCCACGAACCCCAGCTCTCTCTCATCCCTCGGGACAAGGGACCCTGTTTCCCACCTGTCTCCCACGCCTTTATGGGAGGCAGGTGGGAAACTGGGCCAGCCCAGCTGCCCCCCCCTTCCACCCGCTGCCCCACCGTGTTGCACCCCAGTTTCGCCCATTGTCTCCTTTCACACCTCCTGTTTCATCAGCTTCTGCGCTGTCTTCTCACGCCCGCTCCATTCCTCCTGCCACCCCGGGCTCCTTCACCCCGCTCCCCCTTGTGTCTTCACCCCCCTTTCACCCTTACCAGAGAGAAGCGAGGCGAGCCCAGGGGCAGTGACAGCTTGACAGAGCCCTGCTCGCTCCCAGAGCACTGCGGTGTTAACAGCCGGAGCCTGGACACCGGCTACCTTCGGAGGGAACCAGCGCCGTGTGCACACAAACTGCACCATCTGCCCTTTGCCGCAATGAGCGGAGAGCGCTGCCGGCCATTGCGGTCCGTTCTGCGCCTCAAAGGAGGGGGAGCGTGGGCTACTGGTCTGACAAACCAAGTACTGATTTACACAGGACCGAGATCTTCCAGCTGCGGACCGAGATGACCGCTCAGACGCGGAGTGTAATGCAAGCCATAGAAACAGAGCAAGGGGCAGGGCATTCCTCGCTAGGGAAGCGACTGAACATTCAAGGCCGGGAAAGAGTGAACGGAACATTTGCAGAACAATGCAGCCAAAATTTAACGGGGGGGCGGGAATCTTGTTCACCTTTTCCTTTTTCTTCTCACTTTCCACGGTCAGTTCAATCTGGTTTTCCTGTGATCTTGGGGTGAACACATATTTCTCCCTTAACTTTATAGCCCTTCCAAGAAACATTTATTATACTGGAAATTGAATGGGACCCATTACAATACTTGAAAATTCTCATGGTGCTATTCAAATATGTTGTAGGTGGGTAAAGATTCTGACTTTTTTTTCCCCCAGAAATATTGTTGCGGTACCTCTCTTAAAACACTACCCCGCCTCCCGCATCGATGTTATTCGAAATTAACTTTTACAAATAGTCTAACTGCCCCAAAAAAAAAAAAAAAAAAAAAAAAAAAGGCAAATTATACCAGTTCCAAAAAAATTCACACGTACAAAGGTAAGTTAGAGAAAAGAAAAACAGATAAAGAAGGGATAACTAGAAGCACAGCCATATCAGGAAAGGGAGGCTTTTTAATGATCAGGTTAAATAAAACAATTGAGACTAACTTGCATCCTGTCTCAGAAATCCCATATTGTAGGGTTGTACCAAAGTTTGCCCTATTTATATCTTGTTTCAGTGTTTCACTGACACTTTTAACAAAGCAGTTAACAGAGACTTTGCATCCTATGTTTTTATATAACTTGCCTTTTTACATATGTGAAATATTTTGGCTGAGATAAAAATTACAGTGCTCTTTTTCCTGATAAAATACAAGACACAGTCAATTATGGGATTCAGCTTTGTGTTCATATATAAAGGTGAATAGGGTTTTGTTTTATCACTTTAAACTGTGCTTGTTAATATTTACATTTGTTGCTCAAAATATTACTGTGTTGATTTTGAAAAATATAAACAAGAGGTGCTTTGCTTTTCTAAAATTGCTTCTTATTAAGTGAATCTTGCTGCTGAAAACAAACAGTTTTGAAAGATAAGCTGCTCTGACATATTTACTGTAATACACAACATTATTTTTTTTACATGCACTCTATATTTTCTGCTTTACTATGCACAGTGTGTTAATTATAACACACATCCTCCAAATTTAGAAAATCTGACAGGATTAGTACATCTCATGGAATATTATGTCCCTTGAGTTCATCCAGTTCCTCATTTACAAGGGTCTCTCTCCTATCACTGTGCTCTTTTGGCTCTAATTTGTCAATTTCAGCATGGAGAAGCTCAAGGTTAAATAAAACAGAGTAAATTCATTTCTCCAGTCCAGCAGGGAGTGCTTTCACAGAAGTACATTCTGTTTTCTTTCCAGTAACAAACATCTACTGAAGGCTTTTATACTGGGTGTTCTTTGTAAATCAATCCAGGGATTAGAATCTTTCTTAACTGAGCATAGAGTTTTATCTAAATGCTTTGCTTTTATAATTCATTTAAAAACTAGATGCTAGTGTATTCCAAATACAAAAACATCAACATCTGCATTCTCATCCTAGGGCCAAATTTTCCTTGTTTCATGGGAAAAACATGTATGTGATGAAGCACAAATGCAAAACCAGGGAGAACTCAGCACATTATCCTATCTCGGAGGCAGAGATTACTGACTGAACTAGAAGAGGGAGGAGAATGGTCTCAATCACAAATATTTCTAACTGGCCCTTGTCTATAAACCTGCAAATCTGGGATCATCCATGGAATGGGGATGTCCTGCAGTACTTCTTTCAAGCCCCACTCCTCACAGCAGCATAGCTGCCTTGGACTAGGCTGCCATAGATTCCTAATCCATGGCTGTTTAATGGCTTCCATTCACAATAAAAGCCAAGGATCAGAACTTTATGCAGCTTTCAGCAGTATTAATTTCCACCAGATCTTGGATAGGTGTGCTATGGGATCCTGCTTCAGACTCTTTGCTACCCCACTGCACCTATTCTTGCACAAAACCACGTTATTCATGTGGAGATTCTTCCACTAACTCAGTGGAAGGGAGAAATTCAGTGCAACTGCTGCTCATTTATCAGTGTTATCAACTCTTCAGATTTTATCCCCATCTCACAATAATTGCTTTTTTCCTTGAAGCCCCAGCTATTGAGATCACATGATATGAATCTCAAATTCGTTCAAAGTAAATTTAATGGTTCTGGAGAAAAGCTTGAAACAGTGACCTAAATGCACCTTAATATTTAAAAAATTAGAAGCAAAGGAAAAGGACTCAAATTTTTAACCCTATTTTATGATTTTTTAATGTGTGGGGTTGGCCATATTGTGGTTGATCAGTGTTTTTTTCCCCCTCCTTAATCATACAGGAGAAAAGCAGTAACCAATTACAAGCAAAAATGCAAGTGTTTAAACATACAGTTATTTTTGCGTAGAATTTGTTTTTTTTTCATGGAGCTGGTTCTATTCCTCCACCCCATTTCTCTCTCTATTTTTTCCTTCACATTTTTTCCCTTTTCCACTTTGACATGTAAAGGTGGGGGA
The DNA here is from genome assembly GCF_026122565.2 of Emydura macquarii macquarii. NCBI lineage: Eukaryota > Metazoa > Chordata > Testudines > Chelidae > Emydura > Emydura macquarii. The sequence continues at coordinate 87,486,702 of NW_027131390.1, forward strand.
AGGTTGAGAGAGAAAAACTGAAAACCAGAACAACAATACTCGTATTTTTCCACTGGAAAAAAATAGAAGATTCTGGGGGGAAAAAAACATGAAAATGTTCATTTTTTTAAAAAGGCCATTTTTCATTGAAAAGGATCTTCATTTGAAAGTTTCCAATCAGCTCTATTTACACACAATCAGTAAACAACAAGGTTGTATGTAATTAATAACACACAGCCCCACATACCTTTTTAGTTGATGTCTCCCTGATATATCTATGTTGTGGGCCCTGAAATATAGAACCAATGGCCCGGATACTTAGTTATGAGTGTGGTGTAAGAACCTATATACCCCCTCATCACTGTAGAATCTGGGCCATTTTTGTACATACAGTGAAATAGAATAGAATAGATCACTCTTATTCAGGGCCTTTGTTGTGTGCTATTGACTGGAACCACTTGCATTGACTAGGATAATCACACTTAAAGTAGAGCAGGTAAGGCCACGATTGTGGTATTGGTGGTGAAAAGACAGAGCCACTATGGGGCATACAGCAGGGAGGCATAACCCCATCTAAGCAGGAAATTCACATCCACAATGGTGTCCTGGGTCTCTGTAAACTCTACATTATGTCAGAACAGGATCCGATAAAGACCCCAAAGATCACAGAACACCCTTACAAAAAGGAAAGAGGGAAAAAGGAAAAACAGACAAACTGGAAAACCCAGCCAAGACAGCTGGAAAGCTGCAGAGAGCTAACCACAAAACCAGGCAGAGAAGAGGCTTAAAAACACAAAGTCCAGAGAGAACTGCGATGTTGAGTTCAAGCTGTACCAGGAAGAAATAAGAAAATATGAGAGATGCTGAAGCTAGGGTCATAGTAACAACAGTTTGTTTCCCTAAAACGGCAAACCGCCTTACACTTTCCAAAACCAAAAATCTTCCATACACCACAATGTCCTGTGTATCTCTAAACTCCACAGCTACTACCCATGATGACATCATCTACAGCAATCTGGTTTCACTGCTGGGTGGCCAATGATGGATGCTGTCCTTACCCGCTTGCTTCTGGCTTAGCTGCACCAATAATTTAACAGCCTGCTTCACATGGTATATATCAACGCAGCTTTTGATTTGATTAATGAGTCAATACTTTGGCTTGAACTTAAAGATGTTGGTGGTCCAGATCACTACACTGCAGAGTGAGGTTGATTTAATTTATATCGCCCTTCACCCTCGAGCTGCAGAATTCTAAAGAGCATGATCACACCACACTCATTGCATCTGTGCTTATGTCGACAATCAAGACAGTGCACTGTGGATAGCTATCCCACAGTGCAACTACCTGCAGGGGCATTTGGGAAGACTGTCATCCTCCTATGATACAATGTACTCCCTCCCCCTTCCCTTCTTGTCCCAGTCCAAACAAACAGACGATCGCCTTTTCGCACCATTTTTTTCAAATCCTTCACTCTCTACCACACGCACGCCATTGAAGCCTGCTCAGCTCTGCACTATTATTGTGAGTATCACAAACACCTCACGACTTATTCTGCAGTATTTTCAAGGGCGAGACAGGAGCCACATCAATTTGCAGTACATACTCACCAGATGTGCTTTCCCCAGCATCCCAGTCAGTCACGGTTTCCTGCATCTGGGTGGCTGCTCCTGCGTTGCAAACAGCTCCTGGCTTTCAGGGAGAAGGGATACCCCACTTGCCTGCCCCCTGTTCTCCTCATTATCCTCTTCGTCATCCACAGACTCGTCCTCATTCATCCTGGCCTCGGATTCTCCCACGATATCAACATTGCGTGGTGGCATAGTGGGAGTCTCCGCCAAGAATCGCAGGCAGCTCCCCGTAGAAGTGGCATGTTTTTGGTGAGGAGGCAGAAAGACTGTTAGCTCCCTAGTTTTCTAATCAGCCTGCCTCAGCTCTTTGATCTTAAGGTGGCACTGCTGTGCATCCCTGTTGTACCTCTTCTCCAACATACCGCAAGATATCTTCTTGTAGATATCCACATTTCTTTTGCTTGCTGAGAGCTGAGCCAGAACAGACTCTTCGCCCCACAGACTGATGAGATCCAAGACCTCAGGTTGATTCCAGGCTGGAGCGTGTTTGGGGTGTGCAGTCACCATGATCAGTTGGGCTGGCAAGCTCTCTCCACGCTGACAAAACAGGAAATGGAAATTCAACCTGCTGAAAAGCAAGTCTTATCTAATTGGTGGTCAAAACAGGTCCAGCCACTTAAGCCTTGTCCACACTACAGCTCCTGCAGTTTTAACTCTGATGCAGTTTAACTTTTGTCAGAACTGACTGGTACATTTTTCCAGTACGACCATGGTTGTAGTAGTTTCATACCAGTGTAACACTATCCACAGCAATGAAGTTCCTTCCTTCCATTTACCACAGTGTGAGATCAGAACCTGGTCATGCATTTTCTTCCACCCCAGGAGTGCAGGTATCCAGCAAGACAGCACTTTTTAAAGTAGGGTATTCCTTTCATAAGAATATATTTGTTAGATATTTGTAACACTGGGTAACTAGAACGCTACTTGCTTGGTTGCTTCTGTGGGCTGAGCTCATTACACACACCAAGGTCTCCTTGCATTCCACCCACAGGCTCCAGATGTACCGCCCTCCCAACCCCCTCTATTTCAGGAACTCTCTGTAACCCTCCTACCCCCTCCCTTATGCCAGGGTTTCTGTGTATCACCATTTCCCACTCCAACCCATGCCAGGGCCTGTGCGCCCCCCTCATTTCCCCCTCTGTCCATTGCCCACCATCCTCCCTTTTCTCCATGCCAGGGGCTCTGTGTGCCCACCAATCCTCCTACACCCCATGCCAAATGCTAGGGGTTCTGTTTGTCACCCATGTTCTCCCTCCATACCATTATCCCCCATTCCTCCTTCCATTCATTCCCCCTACTCCCCCTTTCTCCTTCTATCAGGGTCCCTCATTCTCTTCTTCTGTCAGGGTTTCTATGTATCCCCCACATTTCTCCCTTCCCCATCACCATCCTTATTTCTTTTCTTTCTGTCAGGGATGTAAGTCCTTCAGGGTGTCAACGTTTTTTAACTGTATTGGGAGTCTCAGCAGAGTTGAGATGGGTATCTCCCATTTCCTCCTTCTATAACATTCCCTGAAATTTTGGAGTTGATTGGACGTGGCATTCAAAAGCTATCACAAAAGAGCTAGTCCAGCAATGAGTATGAGGCCTTGTAAGCTCAAGCAAAAATGAAACTAACATCTATATCATATGAAAATCAAGAAACAAGGGAAAGACAGCTTATAGCAAACATGAATGAGTACATCCCCTTCATTACAGTATGTAAAATCTACAATCTGAAATAAATAATTGCTAATAAGACCGGATATTAAGAATAAGAATATAAATAACTAAATTATTAGAACAGGTTGGGAATTTTTCGTCAGAATACTTTTCTGATGGAAAATTCACTTTTTATATAATCAAAATGTCCATGGGTTCACCAGAAACATTTCAATTTTCCATCAGAAAATCATACCCAGCTCTGTAGGCCCCCGCCCTCACTCCACAACTCAGGAGCATTCCAGTGATCTGGTGGGAAACTCAGGCTTCCAAGTTCTTTAGCTCCAGGGCAGCCAACCAGGTAAACTGCCTCAGAGGTGGAGTTACCAGGCTCCCCAGCTCTGGGATACCTCAGCAGGCAGACTGCCCCAGGGCCAAGGCCCACAAGGTTTCCAGACTCTGTGCTCATCCCCCGCCTGCCAGTCTGACTGCCCCAGAGCTGAGTCTCTGAAGGCTCCTCGTCAGCCCGGGAGCACTGTCTCCTGAACAGCCCACATCCTTTCCTGTTGGGCTGCTGGGGCTTTGGGCAACTCAGGGAGCCTCAGCAACGTTTAGAAAAGATCATAACAAAATGATGTTTTGACTTTTTCTAAACTAACTTTAAGAATTCCCATTCTGCCAGAAATTTAGAAATTTCAGGGGTAGGAGGGGTAATTTTGGAATTTTCTGAAGAACGGGAATTGCAGTTTCTGGCTAACTGTATTAAAAACTGCTAACATTATTTTGTTTGAAAGTCATTATTAATTTTTTTAAAAATAAGGATTTTGTTTTCCAAACTTTCCACTAGAAATTCAGTAGGGTTCTCTGCATATACTGTATCTTTAGAAATCATCCCTTATGGCAACATTCTCTTCTCTGAGCCACACTGCAGATCCATCTTGCATATTCTTCCATTTTTCTGTACTTGGAATTCCCTTTTTACCTTTAGAACTTAGTGCACATTAAAAAAATATTTTAAATGTCCAACAGGAATCTAAATGAAAAGCTAAATTAGTTCAACAAATTCAAAATAATTTCACTGACATGCAGCAGTATACGTTCTAATAACATGATTTGATTAAACAAAATGAATCTTAGTCATAAAAACAACTCTTTTTGTGTCTTAACACATAGGATGTTATACTCCTCTATCTGTTTTTGATATATAATTTTTTAATTCATGATGTGTGAAAGTCACATGCACAAAGCCTCAGTAAACACCTTGTTTTATGGGGAACTAAGTAGGAATAGGGGCGAACATAATTCACCTGCAACCTGTGACAGATCAGGGTCCAAAATACAGCTTTCAGCTAATTACCACCGTAGTGAACAGGTTACAGGAGGGGCTACTGGGACTCTGCACACATATACTAGAATTTCCAGCCACTGCGTTTGAATCAACATGGATACAATGCCACTTCTCACATCCACCTTGATGCTCTACCATATACTATTGTAACTAATTTTGTAGGTGTAACTAGAATAACTAAAATGTATATTGTAAATATCTACTGTTCAGTGTTTGCCTTATCCCCGTGGTTTTATCTGATGAAAGTTCTGTTGTCACAGCTAAATCCAGTCAATACCCAAATGATTCTCAATTAGCCTCTCATCACCAGAGTGTCTGTCTTGGTATAAACCGTGCTATCCTGCTATATAGAGACATATGGAGACGTTAGATGGAATTTTACCTGAATAAGGAGTCCTTGGTTTGCGCTTCTTGTCAATCTCAAGTGAGTGTTTTTATTGTTGTAGGCATGTAGTTATGTCCATTTCACTATATTTAAGCCCACTCCTCAAGAGACCTGAACATGACTCCCTAAGTGTACGTAGGGGAGAGTTTTTTTAATTTACACTCTACACTCCATCAGAATTAAATGGTACTTAGTTAGCAAGCAGTGTCCTGGCCTCAAGAATGTTAAGACTAGATAAAATATTGAATACTTAAGACTACAAAACACAGTACTGTGCTTTGTTCATAGTATCTGTAGAATTTAACAACAGAATTTATTTTATTATGCTATGTAGTCATGCGGAAAGTATTCACAACAGAATATGAAACAATTAATCAAAAAAGCATTAGTATTAAGTCTCCGTTGGCTCATACTTAAAGTTAATAAGCACAGGAATTTTCTTTCTGATGTGGGAAGTTATAAAATGTGGCTCTGATTCTGAACTTACACTAGTTTTACATTTTGTCAAGATCCATTGATTTCAGTAGAGCTATTGCTAATATACAGCAATATTAGAGAGATCATAATCAGCCTGTCTGTTTCTTTTTTGAATGATCTTACAAATATAATTTGGCTTGGCAGAATTCTTATTTTATTTTTATAGTTTTGATGGATAATATTAATTTTAAGCATTTTTTTCTGATTTTTATCTATTTAAATTTCATAGTTGCACAAAATTATGGGTTTTAAGCATTTTAGTTGGTTTTATCAATTTAAATTTTCACAATTGTGGGAAATTGGGGGTTGTCAGACAATGGATGAACAAACAATTATTTTAAAACAATAGATGTTGAGATTCAAAAAGTTAAAGCTTTATAACAGTTAAAACAGAAATGGTCAGTATCACGTCAAAATATCCACAGTAATATCCTTAAATCAAACTCTAATATTAAAGTTCTCAAGCAGCATCTGTCCTGTTGTGCCTACCTGTAAATTTCAATCATCAATGATATTTTTTCATCAGTTTGTGCATGTATGGTGAAATTGATGTTTGCCAATATTTTCTGATAAAAACCAAATCCCTCCAAGCCTAAATATAATCAGTGGAGTACAATTTACCTTAAATATTTGTATGAAATAGTCCAAGAGATTTTAGTTCTCTGGCTCACAATTCTTGCTGCCCCAATTCATCCAAGTATATCTTATTTACATAAACTTAAGATTGGCCATATTGGATCAAACCAAGGGTCCATCTACCTCAGAATCCTGTTTTCTGAAAGTAACCAGTGGCAGAAACTTCAGAGGGAATGAACAGAACAGGGCAATTTCAAGTGATCCATCACCTGTTGGCCTAGCTTCTGGCAGTTGTAGGTTTATGGTCACCTAGAGCATGGATTTGAGGCCCTGATAATTTTGGCTAATAGTCATTGAACTTATCTGATTCTGTACTTTTGACCTTCAAATGAAATAGTCCCATTGATGTAACCACTGAGTTTACTCACATGAGTAGGAATTGCTAGATCAGGCATGAAAGTTTCTAAGTTACTTGTTCATTACTTGTCTGTACAGCGCCTAGCACAATGGGGCCCTGCTCCTCAATTGGATTCCTAGATGTTACCATAATATAAATGAATAAATAATCTAAGTTTCCAGTTTGCAAAAAAAAAAAAAAAAAAATGCAGTAAACAATACAAAATATTATTTCCTAATAGGGGATGCTAATGTACATTTCTACTGACTACTGTCCTGATTTGTTAAATTGAACTGAAACTCTTTTATCCATGTAATAATTTGTAGCTTCTTACATTTCAATGTATTCTTAGTTTTAGAAATTAAAATGGTTTTGAAGTAGTCTTAGATGATTCTATCCCCTTTTAGGATACTGTATCCTACTTTGCAAATGGAATAGATTTATTGATCAAGTGGTTCCTTTCTATCATTAAGAGCTATGGGTGAAATCCTGGCCCTGTTGAATTCAGTAGCAAAACTCCTATTTACTTCAATGGGACAAGGATTTCACCCTATGATACTGTTAATTTGATTTCCATATTTCATCTAGGCCACTATGCAGAATGAAGCAATAATAAAAATAATCCCATTTGAATAATTCAGCGATAGCAGCCATGCTTGCCACCAAGAACAAATGAGTAAAAATAACCTCCTAAAAAGAGTTAATGAAGACATACCCAAGTGCTTGAATAGACCTTGAATATAGCTAACAGAAGGACATCCAGTGGCCATCTTCAAGGAGGGAATTCCACTGAAATCATAAAATACACTAACCACATTTAAACTAGGGCAGCCTTAGGCATTTGAAGAGACATAGGGAGATAGAAATGTGCGATTGAAAGAAATTTCATGGGGAATCATTTTATACCCACATCACTCCTTCTGGTTTGTTTCTATCTGGTAAACTTAGCAGGGGATCCTTCAGTATATGTGGGTGTAGGTGATACAGTATAAAATTGTTCCAGATTTAATCTGGCAGGATTGTATATTAAATTATTCATGAAATAATTATAAAATGGTAAAGCAGTAATTGTTATGTGTTAGCCACAGGTTTTGGGCTTAACAAATACATAATAATAGATAACAACAAATGCATTATTGATTCAATAGCTATTGAAGATTGTTAAATTGAATATTCCAGATAAATGTATATGCTTTCTGCCTCCTTCAGAGTTAAAGTTTTATAATAATAAAGGAAAATTGAAGGGAAATTACTAATAAATAAGAATAGATAACTACAACAGATGGTGAGGTCAAATAAGGAAGGTAAAAACACAGACAATATTTAATGTTCCTTTTGTCTTAAAAAGTTCCTTGAATCATTAATATATTTTCTTACTAATTAATTATCATCATTGTTATGTTTTAAAGTTCTGTAAGGAAGGATGGTAACAGTGGCTGTTCATATGTGTTTACATAAAAAAACTGAAATTTTGAAAAAGACTAATTTAGATGTCACTAGAGAAGTGAAAAAAGATTAGAAGATATTCCCATGAGAAGGAAAGGATATAGTTAACCAAAAGTCCCCTGGGGCTAGATTCTGCCCTGATGGGTGAATGGAAGGAACAAACAGAAGCCGAAGAAGGGGCTCCTAATAAATGCTAAAATATCACACAGTAAAAGAACCAAAGATTTGAAAGTGTTTTATGATCCAAAAAATAGTTCCCCTCTGTACACTATATAAAAATACAAACTTCATTTAGATCTCAATATGGCTTCAGAGACATTGTCTATTTGGCTCTGCACAATACGTGCTACCATTCAAAGTCCTTTCCAGCATTGCCCATTATTTCAATGCTCAACTTCAAAGCATTTTATCCATTTCATTTGCTACTGACCTCATCCTTACTTCCTTCTTTCTCATGAATATTCACTTTCTAGCTGAGAAGTATATAAGGGCACCCGAAAAAGCCATTTCTTTGGCTGGGTATGGTTTATACAGACTGTTAGTTGTGTAGAGTGCTTGGTTCTTGCCACAGCTGCATCTCATTCTCAGAATCCCCCAAGAACAACAGTTGTCAATGGGATTCTTTTCCTTTATGTCATTTTGACCTTTGCTGTGTCTACCACACACTGAAATGTTGAATGAAGTGTAGTAAAAGCACATTTTAGTCCAAAGCCTAATCTTCCCACTGTACCCAGATCACAGACAAAGTAACTAAAGTACAAAATACCTTTTTTCCCCCAATTATCTACCTTCCAAAATCTACCCTCCAACATCCGCTATAATTAGGCTGTCTAATTAAGTGAAACTATCTGCTCCTTCCAAGTTTTCTCCTAAAAACATTAATCAGCTGTGAGTCGGCAGCATTTAATGTTGCAGCTAAGAGACTGACCAGCTTCTTGTGGATCTCCAAAAGTGACTAGATTATTGCAAAACCAGGTTATGCTCAAAGGTTATATTGGTAATTATCCCCCCAGATTTTTATTAAATCATGAATTCTTTGCCAGTCAGACAAAGGAGATTAAACTCTACTCAAATGCGTCAACATAGCCTGACAGAGTGCATGCCACTTACAGTTAGATATGTGCCAGAGTCTCAAAATTCAGATCCAGATTTTAAACACACTATCTTTTGGGGAGTATTTGGATCTCAGGTTTGGCAGAGTTAGGGACGGGCCTCAAAATTTTGTTTGTACGGTTGGGTCATGATTTGCAGCAAAGAGTGAGTGGAGACATGAGGTAGATTTAAAGTGTTTGAGGCTATCTTGACTTCGCCTGTGTAAAGTCAACATCTGGCTTGTCACCAGAGATCAAACCTCAGGACCTCCAGAGCTAAGAGAATGAATGTCTATGACTCAGGTTAAAGGAGTGGGAGTGAAATCCTCACCCCACTGAAGTCAATGGCAAAACTACCATTGAGTTCTTTAGCTGGAAGCTGTAGTAGACTCAACCTCTGTAGATCAGGCACAGAGAAGTACATGTAATATACATTAAATAGTGGGTAATGCATTTCCACACTTCCCATTGTTTCAAGGTGTTTTAAAAGTGCAGAGTCCAAAAACTTGATATCCTCTGACAAAGGGGCAGTTTTGAATATAGGGGTAAATGTCCTTCAACCATCACCTGCTATGTTTGTTACAAACCTGATTGGATTAAAGTGCTTGATTCCATCCATCAGTGCTAAATTAAGAAATCTTTTCTTACCAATCTTGTTTAAAAAATGTGAGCAAGAATAGCAGGAGAAAATTTAAGAATATCAATGGGAAAGGATATTGAATTCTCTGATCACTCTTCCAGAGAAAAAGGATTGAAACTATTATAGGTCAAAATTTTATTCAGGTTTAATTGGACTCCATCTTAAGATTTCAATAAAAGATTCAAGGAAAATTGTTTGAGACGAATTCTAGAGTGTGGAAATGTTATCCATACTTCATAGTCCTATTATAAGCATGGAATCTAATCCAATATTTGTTGCACTCTCAAAACTCATAGACTTTAAATGGAGTTATTAACATAACTAATTACATCTGGCAACAATTAATTAACACATTCACAGATATTCTGGGCTGGAAAACTGAATGAGCACTCCAGATAGTACTTCTCCATGATTTTGGCAAGATAGTGATTTTTTTCCAGTCCTAGCTGGGAGTAGATAAAATCAGCACTGTCAAGAAATAGCACTTCCTTGTAAGGAGCTGAAGATCTACAGAGTGTCCAGTGATAAAACTCTGGTCTCCCAGATGGCAGAGGTAACAGCTTCGAACAGAACATTTTATTTCATCAAAGAATGATACAGATTATTATTCTTAAAAATCATATGTATAGCACAGAATCAGCTCACAGTGATTTATGAACAGAGTAAGACACATTGGGTCACACTCTTGTCTTTCACCAGGTTTACATGTGTTAGTCTATTGACTTCATACAGTTTTCTGATTTACATATTGGTGAGAGTTCAGAATCAGGACCCTTCCCTGATCTAAATGGTCTTATTCTAAGACCCCAATCCTGCAAAGAGATCTCCAGCTAGGATCCTTATACATCTCTGCATCCCATCAGCTTCAATGCGTCTCCATCCGGATGTAAGGATCCACTCTGGTGGATCCCTTTTCACAATCATGGCCTAATATAGATCAGAAAAACACATGCAAGGCAAGATACAGACCAACACCTCAGGGAAGATACAGAGAGGAGAAATTACTGGTTCAGATTCTAGGAAAACGTGGGTTTGAAGGAGGGGTTTGAAGGAGAACAAATACATTGCTTGCAGGAGAGACTGTTGCAAGGACAGGTGGTAGAGTGACAGGTGGAACAAAGTAAGGAATGTGAAAAAAAGATGGAGGGAGCTGTATGGTAAAGATGTATTTCCTCTGCCATGTTTTCCCTCTGGATATTGGAAATAGAGGAAATTAGTAGTACTTGGGAGGGATTGACAGTATATTTTGCCTGTTTTTTTATTATTACTAGTTTTAAATTTATTACATTTATTTTGTGTTATGTTAAATATTTTCTTGCTGTGATCGTTCCAAAAGCATCCTGTAAGAAACAATACTGGAAATTCAAAGCTATTTAAAAATGAAAAACTATGACCATATAAATTCCTTATTTATATGTTATATGTTATTCATTATATTATATGTTTTGGGGGAAATAGTCTGCTTGGCACTGCATGAGACAAAAATAAATAAGTCTCTGCCCTGAGGAACATACTGGGAAACCAAGGAAAATTTATCTGAGCTAAATTACAGTCAAAAAATCACAAAAAGCAAACAAGTCAGTCTGAGAGACTAATTTTTCCCTTGCTTCGAGCTGTGCTGAGAAGTTAGAGATAAGGGGTAAAATGTTCAGAAGCACTTAAAGTGATTACAGCCAGATTTACAAAGGTATTTAGGCACCTAAAGATACAAGTAGGAGCCCTGAGGGATTTTCAGAAGTGCCAAAAGAGGTTAGGCACCAATGGACAGATTTTTAGAGGCCTTTAGGTACCTAAACAGGCAGATAGCTACTTAATCCACTATGTAGGGGGCCACTGACTCTTTCAAAGCCACCACTCAGGTGCCATCTAATTCTCCATTCTGCCAAAGTCCCTATGATGCCTAAGGCCTTTTCTACATTATAAAATTAAGTCAAGATAAGTTAGGTTGACGTACAGCCACCGCAGTAATTACTGCAGTGGTTCATGTCCATACTATGCCCCCTCTGTCAGTGGTGTGTCTCTTCACCAGGAGTGCTTCCACCGACTTAACTGTGTGGGGCATTGCCTGAGCGGTGAGCCCGGGGGCAGGAGGCTCCAGCTGCGAGCCTTGTGTGGGGCTGACAGCCAACAGGCCATGTAAGTAATGCAGTATCTACACAGACGCTGCATCGCCCTAAGTGCATTGACCCGAGCACTATGTCTCTTGTGGAGGTGGTTATTAGGACGATGTAGTGGGCGACTTACACCAACAGGAGCAACACTGTAGTAGACATAAGCTGCCTTACGTCAACCTAACTCTGTAGTGTGTTGACCAAGCCTACGTTTCCACCAGCTGGCATTTTCAAAGCAGGCTAAGCCCTGCTGCCACTCCACCGCTAACGTGCTGCTCTAGCCCCAATTGAAGTGGAGGCCTTGGAGGCCCCAGTGTGGGCAGAGCTGGTCAAACCTTAGATTTCTGTTGCAAGGCAAATTCCAGAAAAAGTTTTTGTTCTAATTCAAAACAAAACACAGAAATGTTGAAATTTCCTGTGGAAAGGAAATTCCAAAAACTTATATTTGGAAAAGCAAATGGCTTTGATTTCATTTAGGAGACTAAGCCCTGGTCTACACTGCAGAATTATTTTGGTATAACAACATTGCTCAGAGGTGTGAAAAATCTAGTTATACAGACATAACCCCCCAGCACAGACATTTCTATGTCGGCAGGAGAGCTTCTCCCACTGACATAGCTACCACCTCTCATGGAGGTGGATTAACTACACCGCCAGGAAGCTCTCTCCTGTTGGCATAGAGTGTCTTCATTAAAACACTACAGCTTTAGTGCAGCTGCACCAATGCAGCTTTTTAAGTGTGGACCTGCCCTAAGTCATGTAGGGCAATTTTGAAAATTGAAAATTTTACCCAAGTGGGGCTTGTGGGTGAGTGTATTAGTGCATGCACATATAAATGCATCATTCTAGCTATGCCAAAGCTCCATTTTAGCCATCTTCTTATTTTAAAGATTTTTAAATTATCACTTAAAATGTGAAATTTTTAAGCCAAAGCCTTTTCAACTTAAATTTAACAAGAATCAACATGGACAATGAGCAGGGCCAGGCAAGAATAGGACCACTTCCCTCTTTTCCATTGAAAACACTCTCTTTTTTTCCATTATCATCCATGTTCTCTTAAAAGAGCACTCACTCAGAGCTTGCTGAAGCAGGGAACGGTCCGAGAGGTTCTCAGTCTTCTGCTCTCACCTCACCAGATTCCAGCTGTCACCTTCTTTTACAACCTTCTCCTTATCTGGGTCTGCATTGGATTCCTCTTGGTGGATTCTAAGATACTCATAGTATAAATACTATTAATAAAAAACATGTACTAATGGTGTTCACTTATAACAATGATATAATGAGAATCTCAAAAGCATTTATTAGTTACATCTCACAACACACTCCGTGATAGAGGTAAGTATTATCCAGTATTACAGGGGGGCAAACTGAGGCACACAGATACTAAATGGCATACCCAATGTCACATAAAAGAGCCAGGAATAGAATACAGAAATCCTAGCTCCCACGCTCCAGCTCTAACCACTAGACTACACACACTCATAGCTCTGCTTCCACTTTTCTCTGTGGAGGTTAGTGAGTCCACATCTATTTAAGACATTTGCGTGTGGCATATTTTAATAGTATGCTGCTTGCTTTACAGGTGGAACTTTCTGTACTGACAGGAGTTGGTTTAGCATTCCATTGATTACCACCAGTCCTGTACACCCACTGAGAGGCAGTATGTTAGCAAACTATTTACAATGCATTTTACTCAGCTGCCAGGTTTTGTCACTAGACACCTCCATTTCAATAAGAACATGCTGGAGGCATAGATCAGCCTTAAAGCAAACAACAACAACAAAAACAGGCCAGAGAGCCTTTCTGCAGAATGAAGTATGCTTCATAAAGTGCATTTCTGGATCAATGACAGCCATAAAAGCACTCTGACCATGAAGTAAAGGATTTAAAAGAAGATTTAGTGGGATAAAAAGAGGGGTTTTTTTAACATTTTTTTTTTTCCACACACTGGTTCCTTGCATAGAGCAGAGGGAAAAGTGACAGCCATGAAAGAAACCCCGATTGCCTATTATTAACTGCTAGAAGCACCATTAGTTTATTTACTAGAGTGAAAACTAATAAGGAGACTAATGAGCGGTTTAGTTGGAAGCATTGTGGCACTTAATTACAGTCTGGTGGAAAACTGGAAATGCACCTGACAGTTCTGTACTCTTAGCTCTTTCTCTAGAATCTGTGTGCAAATGCAAACACGCGGGGCTATATTCACTTGTAATCATCAGAGAGTACCTAATTTTTTTGACAGTTTTAAACCTGGTGATAGAAGCCGTAGGCCCATCTTTTCTCTTTAAGTCCAACTTGTGGTGTTACAACACTAAAATTAGTTTGCAGGCAATGCAATAATAATACTTTGCACTTGTGTGGTGCCTTTGATCAAAGGCTGTCGGAGCACTTTACAAACTGTAACTAATTAAGCCTCCCAACATCCCTGAGTGGTGGGTATGGAATATAGAGGGATCATTTCACCTACCACACACATGCAGCCACCTATGGAACACTTCAGCTGTTTGACAGTGCACAGAAACACTTCACAACAGCTGAAACTACAGGGGGGATTTAGAAAGCAAAATGTCATCTGTTGGAATTGGGTGAGGACATCAGCGTTAACACCATTGCCTTATGATAAGTGTCCTGGCAACAGTGACACCCTGATTGTACAGGTGGAGGGGTACAAAGAATACTATCAATAAAAATGGAAAATTCTCTTGCAAAAAGTTTGAAACTATTTTTTTCTGAAATATGGTATAAACAGAATACAAGTTGGTATGAAAGTTTCTGTGGTTTGAGATGACCTGCATAACACACTATTTATTGGCTTTTTCCCTTGTGAATAACAAGGCCATTCCTTTCGCATGAAGCTAAAGCTTCTGAACCAGTCCACTAGGCTTGCTCTCTCACTCTCTCCTGTTCACACAAACACACACTTACATTTATATGCATGTGTAGTCTCTAGCAGCTTTGCATTTCTAAGTGTTGTTGCAGGCCTCAAGTAAACAGAAATAGGGATCTAAATATGAAGAATTAAATCCTATTTATACCAGTATTAAAACAGAAAAGCCACACAATTTTTTCCTCTCTCCCCCATAAAAAATACACTGTGCATTGTTTCTGAGCATTCCATTGATTACCACCAGTTAGATTAATATTCCCTGCAACTGAAAACATCCAGGTTGTGTCATGTCATATGACATAATCTGGCATTTGCACAACGTAGCCTCATCCCTTAAAATATGACATTTTTCCCCTTGGGAAACAGGCAGAAACAGGTGGTTGCCACAGATAGCAACTATCAGACCATCTTTGGGTAGAATTAGGTAATTGGCATCTATTGTTTTGCCATTCTTTAATCTTTACACCAAAGCAATTGGGGAGAATGATGCCCATACCTCATTAGGATGCCTGCTCTGTTTATAGATGACACTTTGGTTTCTTCTGAAAGAGATATTTTGAGGAAATTCCATGGCAATTTGTTATAAATATATATTATAGGGACTCTGCAAGTAGTCAGAGATGGTCCTTAATTCAGTACTTTGGAAATGCACATACAAAGAAAAGTCTGCAATACGGTCTCATGTCTCCTTCTCTCTGCTCCCCTCACACACACAGATAAAACAAAACAGAAGTAGTTGTCTGAAATTGACATGGCTTCAAGTAACATTCTCCCCTTTCTTGGAGAGGGGTATCAGGCAATGCAGATGAGCTAGACAAAGGATGCAACCTGAAACCTCACAAAGCGCTAGGTCCCCAGGGAAATCAGGCTGTGGCCTCAGAGATGTGGGTTCCCTTTCTCCACAGAGAGCCACACCGCCGTTGGCTCTATCCCTTTTCCCTTCTGCCCCTACCAAATCTTTGTGTTCTCCTCATTCCTAAAGGGCATCACTAAACTAGAACATGGACTTCGGTTTGAAAAGCTGTCCCCGGCAGAGATGAGTGTGTTCTCTGGCTTCTGCCTAACCCAGACACAGCTCCTTCCAAATCCCACAGAGCCCTAGCCATATAGTTTGAGCACAAAGAGGCTTTGTAGACTCCTGGGAAGGGGGAAAACAAACCATGAACAGCCCTTTCTTCTTCCCCTCTCTCCCACGCCACACACAATCGTCACTAACTTTGACATACTCCCACCCCTGTTTATTACCATTTGCTCTGCACTCCAGAGTGAGAGGAACCGTAGGGCCCTAGTTTGGTTTGTAGCTAGACATGGAGCATTATTAGGGGCCCATTGAAATCAGTGTAAATACTCCCATTGACTTTGGTGAATGTTGGATCAGGTCTTAAAAAAGGGGCAAACTTTCCTGTTCATCAGAGCCTAAATATCTTTCGTCACGGCATGCATGGGACTTAATTAACAAGAAAATCCCGACTTTTCTTTTATTTCTCTCCTGCTTTTGGGTCATACTTACTGTAAAGTATATATTTGTATTATATGTATAATGTATGTATTTATTATACCAAAAACTCAGTTGCCTTTGTTTTTAACATGAGTTTCTTTTTCACCTTCTCTCTTGTATACCTTCTCTTCAGTATCTTATGGGAGAAAATTCTCTGAAGACAGAATGGTGGCGTGACAAAAATGCTTCTGCAGTAGAAATACAGTCATTGTCCATTCTAATGAATGTAATGCATTAGCAGTTTTGCTGGACTCTGATGTAATGTTGCTATATAGTTAGTGTAGGGATGAATTTAATAAAATAAGAGGAAAAAAAAACAACAAAAAACTTTGAAACACCTTTCATCATTATTAAAATTTAGACATTAACACTCCAAAATAACATCTCTGGTTTTCCTAGCTTCTTAAAAATCATTTGCTGATTGCGTAGGTTTTCTCTGAAACCCCATAGACGATTCATTATTTCCTCTGGAAAAATTGTACTTTGTTCTTCTTACAATATCCTCCCATTGATTGTAGCTTGCCAAAAGAAGCTGCTTTGGGAACATGCCAAAAAGAATGAGACAATGTCGTATACTCTAAGCAGAGACCATTATGGCTAAGGGAGAAAATGCTTTTGTAATTCTAAAATCTGCATTTGGTGCAAGTTAATGAGAAACTTTGGAAAGGCTCAGGAGGTCTCATTACAAGATGTCACTCCAAGATTGCATCTTTGTTTTCTTCATTTCTTCTTTAAATGGTTCTTAAACTAGCTAAAGAGAACTTTTACTCCATAAGAGAGAATTGGGTAGACTTCAGGGATTCATATTTGAAAACTGAATAGTCCAGATTTAAGACAGTTATTATGCTAATTTAGCAGGCTGGAACAGAATAGGCCTACCAGTCAATATCGAAGAGATACAGTAGGCATAGAGCTATATAAACAAATCTGCAACTTTCTTTCACACTGCTGGAATCCTTTTGTGGCATCATTGGTCTGGCAATAGAGCTGGTGAGATTGTTGTGATTCTGAATACTATTTATTATGCATTTAGTCCTTTTTCCTCCCCACTTGTGAATCATCTGCTAACCTCTCCTACATTTCTGCAAATTTAGTCATTATTTCAAGCTATTCACCAGGTACTTTAAAATAATTTTTCAGTCTGTGGGTTATTTGCAGAATGTTCATAGTGACTATTTGCTATTCATAGTGAATGATTGGTCAACTACATCACATGGTATTGTTATTTCTGATCCCCAGATGACTGGAAATATTTAAATAGAAGAACAATAAATTACAAATAGTATGAGAGAATATTCTTGTTCAGGCATATTCTCGTATGTATCAGAGTAGTCCCATGAAAAATAACCATTCCCAAACAATCGTACAAACAAAATCCCATTCACATGAATGTTCATGAATATATAACAGCAAGGGGACATGAACACAGTCAAGATGAACAAGAGTCACCAGTGAATAGTGAAAGACAAGATTTGCGGTTATTGTTGAAACCACGAATGCACTTTTCTTTGTGTAAGTATCCATCTGCAAATACAAATGACTGTGTGTTTACCCATGTGTTTAGATCATAAATTTGGCTTCAGACCTGATCCAATGCCCTTTGAAGTCAGTGGTGGTCCTTACATTGACTTTAGTGAGCACTGGATTGTGGCCTAATAATCCATCCCTTCTCAGGAGCATCACACCATTTCATATTCAAAATAATTCTCCATAATCAAATATTAATTATTCATCATTATGATTGTTTATTGGGTGCTGACATTCTACTTACACAGCCAAACAAGATGTGTCCTATTACCTACAACCTATGAGTAGCTAGTTGAGTGTTCCTACATTTTGGCCCACAGACCCAGGGCATCTCACAAGATAAGTTGTTTTCATAAAATTTTTGCCATCTTGGGCACTTTGTGTCCTTATGAGATTTTGGCTATATCTGAACCAGAACAGGAATATAGGTCCATTCCACTTCTGGAGCCAACTGAGCACTAAAACTAGAAAGCTAGGTTTAGATCTAGGAGTTCAGTTATGAACCTACCTGAAAAATTCAAAGCAATGGAATTCAGCCAGCTCTTTTCTGAAAGATAAAAAAGTATAATATTTTAATCAATTTGCCAGTCAGTAGTTTGTGTTAAAGGTACTGAATTGTTATAAGAGTAGTGATTTCATATAGATTGAATAAAGTAATACCAAGTCACTGAAAGCAATCACAAGTTTTGGCTTTTAACATGCATAAGGGACTGTGAAGGAAACATATGGAAGCAATCCTTTTCCTCTGATAATCTCAAGTGTGAGTTTTAGTGTAACATGGAAATGTCTGCAATGAGTCATTGCTTCAGTTCAACAGAAACAAAACTTTACACAGCGTAATGAACATATACTCTTCTGAACTCCACACTCCTTTTAATCACATAAAATAGAAAGCCACACAGGAAACACGAACAAGTGTCATCCTGCTTTTAATCATGAAGTAGCACAAATAGTCAGAGAAGCTCTGCTGATTTAATAGGAATCAATTTTCTAGTTATAAATCTCATAATGGGGGGAACAATCTGACCTAAAGAGGTTATAAAATATATACTGTATAGTCATTTTTCAGAAACCAATCCAATTGCTAGGTAAATATGTAACAATCCAGGATTTAAAAACAAAATCATATAGTGTAACTGACAAAACAGCATGCCCAAGACTCATTCTAATAAACTGGATTTACAAGCAGTACTTCAAAATGTGTGTAATGCACCTGAATGACAGAAAAAGATCTTTGGTGCTATTGGCATCTATCAAACATGTCAATAACCAAATCAGCAATAATACAATTTTTTTTTTTATTTTTAGAATACATAGGACTTTTTCCTGTAGTCCTTATACAAACAGAACTCCCTCTTCAATGGGAATTTTGGTTCAGCTAAGACAGCTGGATCAAAAATTATGATCCTGATCTTGGGGTACATCCAGGCTGCTCTCAACACAGCTTAGTGTGGCAAAAGTGGCTTTACACCTGATACTATGGGGCCAACTGGGGACTGGTCCAGTTCTCTGTATAAATCAGAGGAGCTTGACCCCCCAGCCTGTGTTCCCATGTGGCCATTCTTGCAACTGGAGAGTGCAAATGTATGACACATACTGTTCAAGTCACTTTCTCTCTGGCATGGCCTCTAGGTTGAGAAGTGGCATAAGAGCCACTGTACACCAGCTGGGCGAATCCTCAGTCAGCTGGTTGAGCCACTGACACAAAGCTGATGAGGAATCTGGTCCTTACACATAGCTGTGCAAAATGTTGGTAATTAATGTGCTAAATTTTACGTGGAATGCTTTCAGCTCCTTGAATGAATGGCGTTATTAAAAGTGCTAGATATTATTATGCTTCTGATTATTGGTGCTTCAGGAAGAAATTACAGGTAACCTTGTAATAATCTCTGGTATAAATCTCATCTCACCGCAAAATGTTTGAAAAGATTTATTACTTCAGCTCAAGAAAAACCAGTACTAGAGCTCATTTCATATTCTCTTCCATGCTCTGTAAAACCTTTAAAATCATTTGCCACCACCAGAAATGTCTCTGCTTTCAATATAATATATTGACACTGGCTGTCTTACGTTTTATTTTCAGCATCTTTCTAGTATGAAACTTGAAATTGCTGTTTACTCCCACCCACAATATAATTAAATACAAACTCTATATTTAAGAAACATTGGGAAAGTAAGGCACATTAAAGAAGAACACAGAGTAACAAGGATGGACTCTACTCAACCAAATATTCATGTACACAATGCTACAAAGGTCTCTGTCCCTGTTTCCATGATCACGCTTGAGAAAATGGATTAAAGTCAATGGCACTACCCATATGCTTAAATTTACACACGTGCTTAAGTGCTTTGCTGGATTGGGAACCAGATCCCTTAGTTGGCAGCTGTGGCAAACTCATTAATAGGTTATGTGGATTGGCAACTAGAGGGAGGCAAGGACCCTCATTGTGGTAATGTGGGTTACACAATGAATGCAAGATTGAGGCCAGAAGTGATGTACTCACCCTGAAAGGTCAGAAGGTTTGGAATATCAGCAACAACAACAGAGATGACAACAACCACATCCTAGAGAACAACAATGTGCATGCCTTCTTTTTCATGCTTACACTTCATAATGAAGAATTTAAACATAAAACAAAACCCATAATTGCTAACAGAAGATACGCAAGTATTGTGCTAAATACATGACATTAAACAATATAGTGATGAAAGAAACAAAATATACTGTAGTAGAAATACTAGGCTAGTAAGCTCCACTGGAGGGTTAATCAAGAAGAATTATAGTAGAGGTGCTTTTAGATGTGATGAGAAATAAGGCAACTTGTCTAATATATTATTGTTTCTAATAAAATAAAAGGTAAGTAGATTAGAAAAAAATTACAAAACTATACCGTGAAAAATAAAGGATCAGATCCTCAGTTTATGCAAACTGGCATAATTCCATTGAGTCTGAGAGTCTGGCCAAAAATTTATAACTTATAAATATGTAAGGAGACAGTTTTCTAATGGTCAAAGCAGGAAGTGAGAGTCAGGACTCTGGTCTGCCATTGACTTGCTGTTAAACATGAGCTCAAGTCTCAAAGATTTGATCAAGATTCTAAATATCTCAAAGCGTGAGATGTTTGGATCTAGGTTTTTGGCATAGGCCCATCTTTATTCACTTGCTTACTATTACAAAATAATTGCAAAAATAATTTGAATGCCTATGCTCACCCATCTGTAAAATGGGCATAATTGGGGTGTTGTCAGATGTAATTAATGTGTATAAAGAGTTTTGAAATCCTCAGATGAAAGGTGCTATATACTGTAAAGCAAAGTTGTTGAAATGTTGCTGTGTTACAGTGGAGTTGATCGCTCTCTAATACATCCTGAATTCCATAGACTGCTGCATTTGCAAAACTGCACTACAGTTTCAAATGTCACTAGTATGTGCTAAAGAAAACAAACATGTTTTCCACGTTAGAGATACTGATCTATAAAACAAACAACTGTAATAAGCAGCCTTGCTTCTGTTGGCAGTATTGTGGGAACTGTTACTCTCTAATCTCCCTTATTATCCAAATTCCTGTAAGGCTGTCATACTTCAAAATGCTGTAACAAAATAAAATGATGTAGAATTAATCTCGTGGGGGTTTGCTTTTTCAGGGTTTAGGGGTGTTTTGTGCTGGTGTTTCCTAGTCCCAAAGACAGAAGTCACCTTGTCCTCCTGGGAGCGATGATTTTCCCAAACCAGTAATTTCCAACCAGTACTTTCCCCTAGTTTCTACCATTATGGTACCCCCCGCCCCCTACTAAAACCAAGCTTATGGACTGTCTTTACCAGCCAGCAGAGGGCACACATATAGGGCTCAAAACTCATTTGTAGGCCCAGAGTAGAGCAATCACCTCTTTTTCTACAAAGCCAAGCACTGCTACCAATTTGGCTGGTCTGTTTAAAGGGAAAGGGGAAAACTAGGGTGCAGGAGGGAGCCTGGTGAAGCCTGAGAGAAGGTCAGCAGGGAAGAGGGAACCAAGGGGGGGACTGTGATAAAGCCTGGAGCATATGGAGAATCCTGCAGTAGCTTGAATAAGACAATCTCATCCATTCTGACCATCCCAAATAGCCTCATCCATTCCACCCCAAATCTATTCTATCTTTCTGCCCTATCATGGCTCCCACACATTCAGTCTTCAGCCCCTTCTCCCATTCTCTGCCCTTTCAGAGCACTACGTGTCTACTCACTATACCCCCTAACAACCACTCCCCACCTGCCTTTTCTCTCATCCCAAGCCTCCCCCTCCCCATGACAGGAGAGGTGTTGGCAGGCCACTTCACCTTGAATGATCCCTTGAAATATGTGTTAACTATTTATGCTAAACAATCTGTTCCATCTTGTATTTAGCTCTGATGCTCCAAGTACATTTCCAAGGCCTGAAGAAGAGTAAGCTCTAAAGCATTGTGTACAGAAGTTGGTCGAACAAAAAAATATTACCTCACCCATCTTGTGTCTCTATTTGCATCTCTGACCAGCCCAGTCATCAGGCAGAGACAATGAAGGTCCATTTACATATTAGGTAAACAAAGCTAGCAAGCTAGCAAGTGATAGAGGAGAGAACTTTCAGCAGAGGAGAGAAACTTTATCTGGGCTATAAAGACAGGGTCTGGACCCCGAGTGATAAGCGTTTTAATCAGTTGATGGTATACAATATGATTGTATAATAAAAATTTATCAAGTGAGGTGTTTTATGAAAGCCTATGAGACACTGGTGAATAATATCATCATAAAGTACTATACTGTATAAGGAAATATGGATACTCATTGATATTAGGCTTTCCAGTCTGTGTCCAAATAAAAGGATAAACAGGTCAATATTAGACAGGAAAGAACATCACAGCTATTTACCTGTCTCATTTGTAAATTAATCCTGGTGGAACCATGGTGGAATCAAATCAGTGGAAGCCCCATTTACATGCGGGTGATGAGAATCCCACAGGAAGGCAAAAACAGCATAAGGTCATCCTGCATCTTGAAACAGGTCACTGAAGTTTGGAAGATATAAGCAGAGGCAGAAAGCCATTTTGGCATTCCTCACTAGACTGACACCAGGGAACAGAGCTCTTGCAAGCTGAAAAAGATGGGTCCTTCAACCAAGGGGTGGAGGGTTGACATCTCTGGAAATTGAACATAGTGAGAAACCTGCTTAGGCAGAGATTTTTCACCTAGGAAGACGAGGGAAACCAGCCTCTTGCATTTCTGTGCATGGTCCTGACTGAGGGAAAGTCAGCCATGGCTGGGAAGAAGGAAGATTGATGAGAGAAACCATCTTGAACTAAGCCTGCACTTTGCTGCTGGGGTCAAAGTGGCCGAGCCAGGGCTATCTAGCACACAGACACTCAAGGTCTGACCTGCATTCTTGTAGGCTGGCTGGAAGCATGCCAGGCTGGGAGCTACAGCAACATAGCATTGTAAGGTACCGAGGGTTTCAGAGCAAGTGGTGACATAACCCCTTACTGGTCTGAATTTCACCCCCAGAATACTGTGGCACCCTTATTCTGCATCCTGCGCTCATCTTCTGCCTTTCCAGCCTGTCTCCTAAGTCAGTCTTTGCTGCTGGGCACTGTGGAAGCCACCTCCCATCCCCCCCACGCTCTGCCCACTACTCTATGGTGGTTAGGAGAGGACAGCAGAGAGCCACAAGAGCAGAACAGGAGAGAGAACGTGGTCTGCTTGCAGTTAATTGCCTACAGTGGCTCGCAGTGGCATGGCAAGATGCAGGGGAAACCCTGTTGCCTACCAGTAGCCTGGCTTGATACATTGCATTTTAGTGGGACTACATGCAAGAGTTACTGAAGGATGGGGGGAAATGTGTGTCACACCCATTGCATGTCAGTTGGCAGCCCTGTTATTAGTCATCATTTTTACAGTGCTGTAAATTCGCATAGCTGTTTGCAAACAGAGGAAGGCATGTTCCTTGCCCCAAAGAGTACCACTTACGACAGGCAAGACAAACAAAGACAAGATGAGACCCAGGACAACAGTTGCAGTAAATAAGGCAGAGTGAGGAGATCACTGGTGAGAACAAGACAGAAAGGATACCTGGAAATTCAGCTCTCCACCTGCTGAGGCCCAAACATGGGACACAATGTGTGACGAAGACCCAAAATGAGGGACAGAAAAAGGATTTGTTCAAGAAACTTAAAATGCTGTGGGATTTGTCTCTTTAGGGTAAACAACCCTTTCCATAACTTCAGTTTACTACTTCAAAGTAAACCATTTTCAATAATAAAAGTTCATGGACACCAAATCCGTGTGGAACATCAGTAACTTTGTGACTAGTTGGAAGAGAAATGGCTGTTCAAAAGCTTATCAGAGTCAATCGAGAGATCCCCCTTTAATTTCAGTGGGCTCTGGAGCAGAGCATCGGAGACTATTCCAATGACTGAAGTCTAGTCAAGAGGAAGGAGCAGAAAGGACAAAGGAGAGAGGATTCAGGGAGCATAGGAAGCGTGAAGAAGAGTAGAGAAAATTTGTTAAGAGATAAAGTCTGCCCATTTGATACACAGCTACTTATATACCAGCTTGTGCATCAAGCTTCTCTTAGGACTGATTTACAAAAGAAAAGGCACATGCAACTATCTAGCTCCATGCCCCCTCCAGGCACTGAAGAAAAGGTCACAGTAGCAACCCCATAAACAGATGAGGAAAAGTATCAGTCCCGGGAAGATGAGCTCCACATAAATGGGTAAGAACATTGTATGTTTTTAACCACAATGTCTCAATGTTATTTAAAAGTGATAATACTGGATTTTCAGCTAAAATGGAGTGGGAAATTATCAATTTCGATAGAAGGCAAAAGGAATTCCTATCATTTGGAATCAAAGAGGCACTTCTGTGAGACCTTCACCATGAAAATCAAGTAGTTTAGGTGCAAGGAAAAGTAACAGATGGCTACATAAGATGGTTACTCTTTGATGATGCCTTTTCCCCCTTAGAGGTAGCTATACCCAGACTGATGACTAAGAATATGAAAGACTAAACAACCTCTGAGCAGAACAATACAACATAATTTAAAATGTGTAATTCTCTCCACCTATTCACCTCTACCACAGTCATAGAGTTTAATGTCATAAGGGGCCATCAAATTATCTAGTCTGACCTGTATATCACAGACCACCAATGCCACCCAGCACCTGCCCCCTAAACTCAACAACTGAAATTGGACTAAAATATTACAACCCATAGAAGACTAGATTATTATGTGCCATAGCCAGACAATAGGACATACCGAGGTGCACTGGTGCCTGAAACCCTGAAACCCAAAACTAGTGGCAGACAAGTAATTTAAGTTATAGATACCCAGATAATCCTGGCAAGTTACCTGCCCTGCACAGGAAAGTGAAAAAAAACAAACAACCCACTCTTCCCCCCCCCAAAAAAAAACACCCCAGTCACTAGTTAATAATCATGTTCTTTCTTCATACACATCACCTCATCTCCCATTTAGACACCTCCATGAAATGGCCTGATTTTCTAAAGGGCTCAGCACCCATGAGCTTCCATAGGAGCTACTGACTATTATTGAGCTCTTCTGAAAATCTGGCTGCGAGTCTCTTTAATCTTTACTTGATGTTAACACAATCTAATCTAAGTAAACATTATTTTTGTGAGAGAGTGTAGATGGCATAGCTATTTCTAAAGTTATATCATCTTTGCCATCTCATCTGTGCTGAATTTAATCTAAAGCAAAATTCTTATCTCAGGTCTTAGGGTATATCTTCACTGATGGCAGCAAATTCACCACAGTCAGATCGATTCTTCGGGATCAATTGAGCGGAAGTGAAGACCCACTCAATCGATCCAGAATTCAATTTAATAAATCCACCCCCGGAAAAAGAGTAACACTGTGCCGACAGGAGCATATTTCCCGTCGGCACAGTGAGGATGCCGCAGTAAAATAGGAAATAGGAAATACGTAGCTTGCGTATCTTCCGTCGATTGCCACCGAATTTCCCATTCAGTGTAGACCAGGCCTAAGTGTCAGGTCACAACACGGACATTTTGTTCTGCCTGTGCATGTAGATTTTCCACTGGCATCCATGGGGAATTCTGCACATATAAAGGGAATAGAATATTACAGTCATAACCCACTGTGGATCCATGCAGAATAACTTTGCTCATATAATATGGGCAGGGGGAATTTCTAGATTTCTACATTTTAAATTCAAACCCTGGATATTAATATAATTTTCCTAACCTTAGAATTGCATGTGTTTTTAAAAAGTCAGCCTGTAGCACTATTATCCGACTCCTTGCTTTCCATTATTAAATTCTGTTTGCTTGTTTGCTTTGGTTTTTTGTGGGTTTTTTTTTAAACAAAGATTCCCTCCGCCCCCTACCCTTCAACATATTTAGGTCATTAAGAAATTTTAACAGTTGGCATCTCCAAATATGTTGCTCTATCAAATTATAAGATTGCAGCGTATGGTGGAAGAGTGGATCAGCTAGTAAAGGAAAATGAGAGCATTCCTTTAGTCAGCAAATTTTTCTCATCAGAGCGTCACTCTTAAGGCTTTAGAGTGATGGGTTGCAAGAGAAGCAAAGTAAAATGATTTTATATAACAAGAGCACACAAAAAGTCCAGTCTGGGCTGCACAACCTACCCTGCGCCAACTGGATGTGGTTCTCTCCCTATCAGACTAGTAAGTAGCTGTTTTTATAGAGTTTTGTAACCCATTTGGGAACCTGATTGAGCTTTCAGTCCCCAGCCTTTGGGTGAAATCTAAGGCCTGGTCTATATCAAAAAATAAGGTCAGCATAACTATGTCACTCGGGGGTGTGAAAAATCCAGGAGTGTAAAAAATAGAAGAATTCTTCTGTCAACCTAGCTACTGTCTCTTGGGGAGGTTGATTGCCTATGCTGATGAGCGAATCTGTCCTGTCAGCTTACGTAGTGTCTACACTGAAGCGCTGCAGTGGGGGCAACTGTGCCTCCATAGCATTTTAAGTGTAGAAAACCCCTAAAGCTCCCAGCTTGTGGAAACCATCTAAAGTCTCTGGATCCTCAATCATACATTTTTCAAGTGTTAATTTTGCATATCCCCTCAGTTTACCTTGCAGCAGTAATTGCTGAGTAATTCTAAATATCTGACTGTTTCCATGACTATCTTGCTTTATTGGAAGCTGACACCTGACTGAGTGATAAATTGTAGGTACATACAAAAATCATAAACACACACAGCATGCGGAACCTAAACAAAACTGGGTTAAAAACGGTGTCTCTCCAACAGGCCCCTGGAGGTTTTTAAGAACAGGTTAGACAAACACCTGTCAGGAATGGTCTAGTTATTACTGAGTCCAGCCCTGAGTGCAGGGGACTGGACAAGCTGACCTATTGAGTTCCCTTCCAGTCCTACACCTCTATGATAATAATATTCCCTATGGCTTGCATTTCTTGCTGATATAACTATGAAACGCACTTAGTGTCACCTTTCTTAAATCAGTAGAATTGGGTTAGACATCTGTGTTTTGACTCCAGACCACAAAACAGGATGATATAATCAGGGCTTTCCTGTATAGCTGCTTAAAGGTTCATGATGTCTATGCATTGGTGAGATAATCTAATTAATTATACGATTTAATGTATCCCTTAACCAAGCCACAAACAAAGAAACCATCTTGAACACCACTTCCCACAAAAGGTGTCCTTAGCTAATTCCTGCCTAAAGACAAGCATGGCTATTCAGTGATCATTCACTGCTTAAGGTGCTTGCAAGAGTGCTGCTTTACTCTGAGTCCCGTTTCAACTGGCTGTGCATAACAACAAGGCTGTGCCTGGCCCACACGCTCTGTCAGGACAGCCCACCCCTTAATGGTACAGACTCTAATAACACACAACCAGTTTGAAACTATCAGAAAAATCAATGTAAGCTAAAGCATCTGGTTCAGACTCAGAAGGAGTCAGTGCCTGATAACACCTGCCACTAAACCTTTTCTGTCAAAAGGCAACTAAAATATAAATGCTTGTTTTGGGTTGTTTCCCAGGGGCCTTTGCAGAGACACAAAAGTGGATAAGGACTTGTTTTAATCTGTACCCTATCCTAACTCTGCTGTCCCCACATCTGATTCAGATTGTTATTCTATTAACCATGGTGCAGCTCTTCAGTCATAACCAGACAACTATGGACAGACGGACCCTTGAACTGGAAATCCTGTTCTTCATGGTCGTCTGAAGAAAGGATGCAGAATGAATGCTATCTTGCATGCCAGAAATGTTTCAGTTCTTAGGACAACATGATAGTTGTTCACTAGCTGGCTATAACTTTGCCCTCGGACACAGACAGGGTCGGCTTTCAATGGGCTCCATTGCCAGTGGTGTCGCTTCTGCAGGAAGTTCCTCTGCTTGCCAGCACTGAAGCATCAATACCACATGCTTCCCTGGTCTCGGGCTGGGCACAAGATAACCCTGAGGAATGAAGTTTTGATTTGATATAAATAAGAGGAGTGTCGAGGCAAAGACTTTGTTCCTGCATCCCTGACACTCTTTTCACATTTCAATTGCCAGACACTGCTTTGTTGATGTTATTAAGATGCCTGGACACAATCGGTTTATTCTCCTCTTTGACTCTAGCATTGATTGGCAATATCACTGCCAAGGGCACATTACCTCAGCTTTGCTGCTCCATCTCTAGATGGTCTTCTTCTTAGGGATTATATTAGACATTTTGTGTTCAATGGGCTATGTGTTGTAGAACAGTGGTCTTTTAAACAAGACTATCCCAGTCAAACCTGGACAGGTGGCAGCTTGAAGTGGATGGAAGAAAGACATGCAACATTCTTGGGTATTTAGGTTACCACAACTTAGACTGTGCTGCTGTGGGCACCAAAGAGAACACCATAAAGGTAACTTGGATGTAAATGTCCAATGGCATTGTTACCCTAAGGGCATCACTGTCCCAGAAGGCAAGGGGCTTCCTGATATCTAGCAGTGAATTTCAGCAGGCTGCACCTGCTCAGTGTACTCCAACTCACTGTGGTTATAATCTGTATCTAAAAGATGTCATGTAATGTGTCAGTGGGAAACTAATGACTCACTGATCATTAATATTCTTGCATGATATATGTATGGTCAACCCATAAAGGATTATATTGATATGCTGGAATTATGGCTAACGTGTTTAAACCAGGCATGTCAGGGGAAGTCGATAAACAGGTTTTTTTTTCCCCAGACAAAGGAATGTGGTTCTGCCTGCCTGAATGTGTCTCTCATGTAAATTGAGCAAGATGTGACCAAAGACAAAGAAAAGCACATTTGCATGCTGGGCAAACAAAGCCATCAGAAAAGCAAGTGGGGGGGGAAGTGACAACTTAACAAACTCAGCAAGGGATGGCAATGGCACTTCCCAGAAAGCCTTCCTGCCTATGAATTTTTCAACATTTTATTGGACCAGGGGAATGCACAAAGGGTGGCAAATTGGCAGGGGCACAGAACTCCTCCAGCCCTGGGGCTGTACCAGGGAGAGCAAGCACCGCCAACCCTGAGGATGCGATGAAGAGAGCAAGCTACTTCAACTCGGGGCCCTGACAGGAGCTGACAGCACTTCCAGCCTGAGGGCCATGGCTGGGGAACAGAATGTGCCCCTCCAAAAGCAGTCAAATTTAAATTCCTGCTCAGGCCCCCTACTGGACTATAAAGAGAGCCTCTGAATTATTCTTTACCTGAGGAGACAAGGAAAACCAGTGCCTTGGACTCTGTGAGGATCCTAAGAACTAGTCAGCCATTGTTGAACAAGGAAGATTGGTGAGGAAATTACCTTGACCAAAGACTGTAGCTTGTTATGTTAAGTCTTAGCCATTAGAAAGTCTATTTTTACTTCTGTTTCTTTATAACCTTTTCCCTTTATACTTGAAGTCACTTAAAACCTCTCTTTTTGATTAAATAAACTAGATTCACTTTTCATCTAAACCAACCCACTGCTGAATTGAAGTGACCGTTAACTGCAGTCAAGATAACAAGCTGCTGTTCCTGTCTCTTTAAAGCAAGGAGTAAGTGTTCCAGGACAAGGCTGAACACTACAAGGAAACATTTTGGGGGGAAATTCGGGACTGGGGGACGTTGGGGTCACTCTGCAAATAGTAACTGGGTGGTGGAAGCCAGGATGTGACCTGCATGCTGTTGGTGTGCAGGCTGTGAGCCATAGCAGCATAGCCCAGAGTTGCAGGGCAGGTGGTGACACACCACCTTACTGGCTGGGGTGAACCCCAAACCATCACAGGCATTTTGTGTGGAAGCAAATGAGGGCAGAGACACACGCAAAGGAAGGAATCAGAAAAACTAACAGTACAACAGTGCTCTTGGGCAGCATCAGACTTTATGACAATCAAGCTATGAAAAGTCCCTGAGAGGCGTCAGACAATCCAAAGTATAGAATCAGAGAAATATAGGTTTGGAAGGGCTCTCAAGAGATCACTAGTCTATCCTTCTGTGCTGAGGCAGGTCCAAGTAAACCTAATCCATCCATGGCAGCTTTTGTCCAACCTATTCTTAAAAACCTCCAATGATAGGGGCGGGGGAGGCGGATATCCACACCCTCCCTTGGAAGCTTGTTCCAGTGCGTAACTATGCCTATAGTTGGGAAGTTGTTCCTAACAGCTAACCTAAATCTCCCTTGCTGCAAACTAAGCCAATTACTTGTACCCTCAGTGGACATGGAAAACAACTGGTCATTGTCCTCTTTATGTTTGAAAAGAGTGCTAAATTGCTTTTTTTCTAACTCACCCAAGAATATTTTATCATGTTAGTCTAAAAAGCTGCATACATTAAGATTAATGGCAAAGATTGTTTAAAAAAAAAAAAAAGAAAAGAAAAAAGTGTGTGAAGCAAATTTCCTGCACCTTGTGAGCATATTTTGCCAGCATAATATGATTAATGATAGTGAAGAATTGTACGAACTGTTACATTTATTAATCAAAAGGTGGATTCAAATTTTCACAATTAAAGGGCCTACTCCTGCTCACATTGGAGCTAATGGGAGTTTTGCCATGAACTTCAATGGGCGCAAGAACGGACCTGTGAAGTCCACAAGACAAGTGTATGGCTGTTTGGCTAGAAAGTCTCAGGTTGCCTTTGTCAAATGAGGTCATTGGTGCTGCTAAAACTTTCCATCCCTCCCAATGAGCTAATTTCCTGGATCATATGCAAATAATGGGCCAGATTTTCACCTGGTGTAAGACAGTTTAGCTTCACGGATTTACACCAGCTGAGGAGCCAGCCAAAAAGAACCATGTTTAAAACATTTATCTGGTAAAGTTTGTGAAAACATAAGAAAACTCAGGCTGAACAGTTAGAAACAAATCTATTAATAAAGTGGTGGTGGGTCAGATCAGCTCCAAGATTGCCTATGACTCGGTATTGAAACAAGACAGTACAGTTATAAATCCATATCTACTAATCCCTGCCCCTCATTGCTGTAGTATCTGAGTGCCCTACATGCAGGACTGTCACTATTACCAGACAAGCTGCACTCTGTCCCCTCTCTAGAGAAATCCTGAGCCACTGTGTCCTTCTAGCTTGATTCCTTACAACGTACTATTAAATTAAACCGATATATTCAGACAGTAAACATCCCGAAAACCAGGTCAGCATACAATATTCATATAGTATTACAGAGCAGCTCCATCTCCGTTGCATCTTGTCATGCTGTTGGTCAGGGTCTGATAGACATTGGGGCGTATGTGAGGAATGTAATCCCTTCCACCACATCTGCTGGGAATGTCTTGCAATCAGGAATTTGGATATCAACATTATCAGACATATTTTAAAAATCAGAAGACAATTACAACTGAGAACACTAGCCTATTAGCAGATGTCCATGTTTAACTGTGAACCAATCATTCAGATGTCAACAGCCACAACTGTTAATGGCTCAGACCTGCTTCCTTTGAAATCAAACCAAAACTCCACTGACTTCAGTCAGAGCGGGATTGGGTCAGTGTGAGATGCCGCATGGTCTTGTGGATAGACCACTGGAGTCAAGAGACCTGCGGTTTATGCTCAGCTCTGTCCCTGGCCTGCTCTCACATGCTTCTGTTGTGCCTATTTAAATTGTAAGCTGTTCAGGACAGGGCTGTCTCTTACTATGTGCGCATGGGGTGCCTAGCACAAGGGAGCCTCAAATCCAGTTGGAACCTTTAGACTCTATAGTAACAAATTAAACAAAAATAAACAAATTAATAAAAAGAAGAAGAATAAAATAGCACTAAACAGAAATTCTGACGTCTGTTCTTAGCGTTCATTAGGCCAACCACTGAATAATTCAGTGCCTCATTTTCCCCATCTGTAAAATGGAGCGAATACTAGGCTACCACAAATAATTATTGTGACGATTAAAATTTATAAATTTAGGCCCCTCAGAAGATTCAGACCATTGTTAGCAGGGGGGTGATGCCTACAGTGGCATGTTAGTATGGCTGATTTTAGACACACAAATGAGATGAAAAATATGAGTCTTATTGGAGGAAAAATCACAACTATCCTTCGATTAGGTTACTCTTTATTCTGGGTCAGTGCACAGTGTACTGAAAATGTAATAGGGCTCCATCCCGACACACAAAGGGGGATTACAGTATAAGGGCACAATGAGGATAATGCAGGACAATGCCAAACTGAACAAAGGCAAAACACTGTGGACTCACCAGTGCTTGAAGTGATTTAGGATCCTACATCCCATGGCTTTCAATCAGAAGTTCAGATCCAAAACCAGATCGCTAGTTCCCCAAAGTTGAGTAATGTTTGAATTCAGACCCACTTCTAGCTATTCTTGAGGCCTTTTGTTAAATTTGTAGGGGACTGTATCTTGGCTAGCTTCTCTGCATATTATCTCAACCACCAGATTTTTCCTCTCCTGAAAATTCCATTGTCTTTTATTCTGATTAGAATGATTTGATTGCTCATATTGTCCTTGTCTTTTGACTTTTGGTAAATAGACATGAGCTCATGGCAAAAATTCAAATTTGGATCTGGATTTCAAGGAGCCCCAAATTATGGCAAGGTTTGAATGTCATCATGGTATCTTGGAATTTAGACCCTGATTCTGAACCATTAAAGTCAATGGCAAATTTCCCATTAACTTCAACAAACATAGGATTAAACCCTCAGATAGTATGACAGATAATATGGCACTGGGCTACTTATAAATACAATAGATTTGCCTGCTAGATCAGTTAGATGGATTAGACAGACAATATTTTGGTTCAGCCCATTATTAGATATGTACCATTTGCAAAATTCAGCTCTGGAACCAAATTTTGAGCACCTCCAACATTCACAGATTTGGTTCATGCCCAGTAGTAGACAGAGCCCCCCCCCCCCCCCCCGCCCATGTTGGAGGGAGAGAGATACACTTTACCGGGGCCTGGAGGTGTGTGGGAGGGGGCCTGTGTTACAAGTTTGTAATGGGCCCGAAAAAATTATGCTTGGGCCCTGTTAGTAGATGTGACTTTTATTTCTGTAGCCACAAAATAATACTCCAGAAAATTTCTTTTTGCAATAGCTCTTTCCATATGCCAAGGAGAAGAATAGAGTCCTGATTTTTCTTAAACAGCAAAGAACAATCTATTTACTCACTCATTTTCAGTCCATAAAGACCAATATGAATAAGACCATTGTTACATACCAGTGTTCAAGACTAGGATTTAATTTATTTCTACTAATAAATGACTGAGGTATTGCCACTCCCAGCAAAATAATATTTTATTTGTAAAAATACAGTAATATACCAAATTAACATTATTTGCAGTTAATGTTTTATCACTCTTTAGCTTTTATTCATTCATCAACATTATAGCTTTGGCCTAGCTGTCATGATGTAAAACAATATCTTTCCTCCAGATAAACAAAAAAATCCAGCTTTCCATTTGCATTATCTCCCTTCATTTATCAAATTTAAAGTAACAATGGGAATATTGAAGAAATCCAAAGAGGAAACACAGAGCTATTGAGCTGCTACAGTATATCGAGAATTCTATCAATCTTAATGTCTAATGCTACATTCTGCTTCACTTAAATTTCAAAGGATACATGAAAGAGTCAAGTAAATTTCATGTAATTGCTGTGCACTTAGAAGTTCCAGAGGAAACAGTATTTCAAGTTTAGTTACCTTACAAAACATGAAACAAAAGTGCTGTGAAGCCTTGTGCTAATGGTCATCTGCAGTCACCTGACATAGCGGGTAGTAAACTCTCATATTCATTGCACAGCATTATTTGGCCTTCTTTTGCAATGGCCATAAAAACAGCAGTCGGTTGAGTGACCCTTACTAATAAATGTCACTGTAACTTTAGATTATAAAACCGACCTCTATTGGGTGTACTGTGGTAGAGCTAAACTATCAGCATAGGCATACAGAGCCACAGTGAACCTGCATTTTGCATAGAGACAAATTGTGGAGTCCTTATGTTGGTGAGCTTTGAGTTCAATGGGACGACTCACATGAGGAAGTACTCGCAGCAGTGAGTGAGTGTTTCACAATGTGACTCAGTGTTGTATCCTTGTTACCGGGAGCTTCTTAAATGAAACCCCTGGAATTCAGTAACCATGTACACAACCGAGTAAAATTTTCACATGTGCCAAAGGTTCAGAACCTCAAAGGTATTTAGGAGCCTGTGGCAGGATGCTGAACCCCTGGTCAGCTCCTTGCCATGCTAGCTTAGCTTAGCTAACTCAGGGGCAACAGAGCGGTAGCTGGGCTGGGGCTTGATTGCCTGACCTGAGCAGCCTCCTGGGGATTTGATTAGATCATGAGCTGTAACTGCCCTGCATTTATAAACCAGGCCCCATAGGGTTTGAGGGCCAGAGGGAAAGGAGTCGGAGGGCATGCAGAAGTGTTGCCTGTCTCCCCAGACCCTGAGCAGCTCCAGCAATGGCTGGCCCAGGCAAAGGCCTGCATGGTGAGAGATTCTTGTGCACATTGTAAATCAGGGGTGGGGAATCTTTTTTCTGTGAAGGGCCTGATGGTGGCCCTGGCGGCGAGGGAGAATTCGGCGGCGGGGGGGGAATTCGGCGGCGGCGCGGTTTCGCTGCGGCAGCGGGGTTCCGTGGGGGGTGTGGGGCAGTGACCGCCACCGAAGTCCCCCCCGCCGCCGAAAAGGGGCAAACGGCGGCGGGCACTGCCCCCCCCCCCCCCCAACGGAACGCCGCCGCGAAACCACGCTGCTGCCGAATTCCCCCCCTGCCGCCAGGTCCAGACCGAATGATTTTGCGGGCCTTATACGACCCTCCGTGGGCCGGACGAAATCATTTCGGCCCGCGGGCCGGACGTTCCCCACCCCTGTTGTAAATAAACCACTGGTGACTGCAAGCTTGAGGGTCTCTGAGTCCTTTGTGGTCTAGAGGGACACCGAAGAGTGGGACAGCCAGGGGACACTGCAGTACAGAGTCTAACTTCCATTGATTTCAGTGATCATTAGGTGCCTTAATACATTTGAGGATCTGGTCGTAGTGACTAAGGAGCCTACATCCCATTTTCAGAAGTGACTTAGCCACTTAGGGCCAGAATTTTAAAGGTGTTTAAAAAGTATTTTAAAGGTATTGGCAAAACTGCACTGGCTTAAGTGGAAGCTGGATTGCATTCCAAACATTTAACTCTTGTTCATTCACACTCAGAGAGTTTGGGTTCATTACAAGTGACTTCTCATGCCCGTGGCGTTACCTAACAACTAGCGCCCAGCTTCTACATTGCTCCTTGGCCTGGGACAGCGTGGCTTCTGCAGGAGACACGATTCCATACACATGGAGTTGGCACTCTCTGTGGTGCTCTGTTTGTCTTTGGTAACACAAGTCTGTGCTCCCGCTGGACTCTGAGGGCTCGTAGATATGAAAGGGAGAGGCATAGGAGCCACTTTTCCTCACTTACATGTCTTCTTCCCCATTTATATTTGCTTTTGCCCTTCTCTGCCTGTGGAACTTGAGGGACACATTGGAGCCTTTTACCTTGTATCTAATTGGCACCTCAGAGAAAACTTTGCAAAACATTAAAGACAACTGCTTCTCTAACCCCTGGCCCAGCTGCCATATATGATGGTTGCATGCTTGACAAAGAGGTTGGGGAACACTCTGAACTGAGTGTGTCCTAGAAGTAAGCTCCTTGAAGGCTGAATGTCTGTTAGCTGGGGAACAATTTTAATGAGGCCTTGGGCTAAAGATATCTGGACTTCCTGGTCAGCCGTGGCGTGAAGCAAAGCGAAGCACTGGGCAAAGACTAACCTCAGCCTTGAAAATAATGATAATGGGAGCAATGCAGGAAAATCCCTCTGCTGAAAAATGCCCCTAGTTATGTTTTATTTCTCATGACAAACATGTTAGATGGTTATTTCATTATCAGAAAGGAGAGTATTTGTTGTATTGGTTTTCGAAAAATGAGTCATTAAACCCCTTTTTATGTCCGAGTGGCTTATTCAACCTGCAAGTCAAATGTGTCGGTGTTTTGTCATGACCAGTGTTCAGATCCCATCTGAAATCCAAGGTACGTACTCAGGGAGCTAGCCCTCGCTGCCCCTCAGACCACAGCAACTACACAATTTTTAGTGCACTAGCTCAATCAGAGCTAATGGGGATAGGTCCCTTCAGCTGGAAATTATGCCTCCAGCTCCCATGCAGATATACCCCGAGAAGCAAAGAGAGGTAAGGCTGCGCCTACACTACGAGCTAGGCGTGTGATTCCAGCTCCTGTACACATACTTGCACTACCCCTCATTGAGCTAGCATGCTAAAAATAGTAGCGTAAACATGTAGCTAGGCACCCAGAGTATGTCCCCAAGGGGCCCCGGCGGGTTTGTATTTGGGGCATCTAGCCCATACTGCCCCAGCTGCACTACTACTTTTAGCATGCTAAAACAGATGACAGCTAGTGTGAGTACATGTATGGGAGGTGGAAATCACACCCCAAGCTCATAGCATAGATGTAGCCAAAGTTCTTGTCCAAGATCACACTGGAAGTCTGTGGAAGAGCCAAGAATTGACCAGAGAACTCCTGGGTCCCAGTCCACTGCTTAATCACACACCTATTCTTCTGTATGTTACATAATACATTAAATTTCCTTCAGAATGCCCAGGAAAACAACAGGGTTCTCTAATCTGTAGAAAGCAATTTAAAGCTTTCCAAACTGTGTTTGGATTCTATTTTGGTTGAATCAGTTGCTTTAGCCTAAATGACTCACAATGCTTTCAATTCTTAGAATTACTAAGATCTGAAAGAGTTCATTATAAACTTCTCGGTCTAATATAGGACACTGGTTATTGATACCTACACTGTAAAACTATCCGATTGTTGCCCCATCTGTATGATTAACTGTTGGTTTTCTCCATAGGCCTACCTCCCTCAGCTCTTTTCAGACAACCTGTAATTCAGCTGTCTTTACACTCTCTAAACATATCGACTTGTGCTGGATTCATACAAGAAAGATTTATAGCTCATGATGGCAGAAGAGGTTGGAGGTTAGTTAAGGAAGCTCAGAGATTACTTGCCTTAGGACAGTGAATTCCAAAGCAGCTTTACTAGACCACAGGCACAATGATTGCTTTGCGTAGACTCATGACAGACAGAGATATACGATTCAGCATTAAATGGTTCAAGTTGTACTAATATGTGGAATTCTCCCAGTTATTTTGTGTTTGCAATACAAATCATTCATAGTTAAAGTACAACATGTTTAACACTTAGAGCCATTTATAAGTCATTTATCAGGGGTTTGTAACCCAAGGTGTATAACACCAATGTGCTTGTATGAAAAGCTTAATCATTCTCCTTGTGTGTGTCATATAGTACCGCTATAACACTTACAGTTTCAGTTCATCTGAGTTCAGAGGCAGCTTCTGTTTAAGCATTGTTGCAGCTTAGATCCTTTCACATTTTAAAACAAGTTTTATATCCTGCTTCAGTTCAGCAGGATTGTACGTTTCATTTCAAATTGTTCTCCGTAACTGTGATGTGGTATTACTGAGCTCTGCTCCAGTACTGTTCCTGCACCATAAATTGTCTGGTCATCTCCCCAAGACTATAAGTATTCCATCCTCCTCCATCAAGAGTTGCTTCCTAGGAGCCATGCTTCCCCATACTACTACAACAATTTCACTTTTCTACCCTACATTTAGGTTTCCTGTTTCTTATCACCTAACCTTCCAGTTCCAAGACAACCAGACTAGCCAACCCTCCCTGCTGTTGGTCACGCAGTCAGTAAGAAATTCCATAAAACTCTTCAACCACCATAATCAGGATTTTATGTCACACTCTCTTGGGTATTTGCTGAGTACGCTATGATCCTACACATGCTACCTACCTCACCAAACATTTATTAAAATTCAAGATTCTCCTGCTTGGGTTCCTCATATTGACCCCCACCATTAGGGACTAATGAATACATGATTGGGGAAGATTTAATGTTGATTTTTTTTACCAGTACGCTTCACTTGACCATATTAGTTCTGTGAATTCATCCCCTATTCAAGATGCAGTAAAAAAAAAATCTTGACAAACTGAAGAATCTTTTAAAAAATAATAATCATATCCCTAAATCTTTACCCTAAGAATCTATTAGAAGATGTTTGGCACAATGAATTATTGTTTCTAATTTAACTCAGCTTTAACTTTTAATATCAAAACTTATGTTCTGGATTTTTCTCAATAGCCTCTGACTACATCCATTAACATTTTTTCTAACTAACTTCATTTTCCTCTGAGCTCATGCCTTTTAGTATTTTAAACTAACATGCCTTCTAAATACCTGGGATATAAATGACAGCATTAAATGCTATATGATGATATGAGAGAGGCATGAAAAGATAACAAGACTGTGATAAGGAGGAATTTCATCCTTCAGGGTATTAATTTGGGAACCATCTAAGACAAGAACATAAGAAAGATAGAAATTATGAATGTATTAAATGACAGCTTCTTAAGCAGAGAAACTATGGCATCTCTCAATTTCTGAAGAAAGAGTAAGATAATAGTAATCTCTTTCAACACAGCAAAATAAGTATAGCAGTGCTATCAGATTTTATCCAGAATTTTAAAGGAAGCCAGTGAAAATATTTGCTTGAAGAGGAATGTGACGCATAGTAGAGAATTTTCAAGCAACTGCATATAGATTTCAAAAACAGGCCCTCAGATCACAGAAATCAGTGATTCTTCAGTTTACCAAAGCAAAAGCTGCACAACATCACTTATATAGTATCTGTCATCTGATGATCTTGAAGCACTTCACAAATCTTAACTGATTAAGCCTTAGATGGTAGAGCATGGGATAGACAGGGATCACCAAGGCTGACCACTGAAAAACTCCACCCTGAAGATAGAGCACAACTGCTGTTTTACACAGTGTTTTAGGACAGGGAGTAAAGAAATCTAAGGGAGTACGTTATCCAATTAAAACTGCAGGGGAAGGGGGGTGGGCAGCCTCTAATTACCCGCGTTAGAATTTGGCTCGAATACCAGTGTTTACACCTCTACTTTTTATGGAGAGTACCATGGGATTCTCAACGAACTTGAGCACTCAGAACCTTGTTTTATAATTCATCAAAAAGACTGCGTCTAGAATCAGAGTCCCTTGTGACACTATGATGAGATGTGAGTTTGGTACTGACTTGGATGAGAAAGTATTACCTGGTAGAGCTGGGTGAAATTTTTCATGCAAAACCTTTTTTTTTTTTTTTTTGCCAAAAAAATGCAGATTCAGGTTGAACAAAGCAATTCATGAATTTGGGATAATTTTTGTTTGAAAAAAAAAAAAAAAAAGAAAGAAAATGTCGCTTTAGTATTTCTAAAATGAAATGGTCCCACTTTTGTTTTGGAAAGACATTTCATTTTGGAATTTCTCACAATTTTTAAAAATGTGATGTAATAATCCTTGAAGTCTAAATGAAATGCAAATATTCAGTTATTCAGACAGCCCTGTTACCTAGTCACTCACCAGTACGGTTGCTCTTGGAAGCTTTTTTTCAAGTACCATCCAGTCTCAAACCTGCTTACATTTGATATTGAACTGGATTGGAACACATGGTGACATTGTTGAAGGTAAAGACACTGCTTAAATAATCTCAACTATTACAGGTGAATTTGACAATGATCATACAGATGAACTCAGTTTTTCATAATAATAAATGACATAGCACATAATAGTATGCCCCCCCCAGAGATCTCAGGGTCCTTTACAAAGTGGATAAAGTATGATCCTATATTCAGATAGGGAAACTGAGGTACAGACAGCCATTGGAAGACCCAAGAATGGAAGCCAGATCTGACTTTTAGCAATATTAGTAAGAATGCCTTATTGACAATATTAGAAAAAATTACACTTAATAGGGATGCATTTGGCTAATGCCAACAGGCTTAAGTGGTGCAGAACAAGGTGCTAAGTAGGGACGAATTACTAAGCATTATTATATTATGTAGAAGTTGCCAACAAATGATTAAGATATATGTGTGAGAACATGCTGAGGCAGAAAGGAGCAGGACCAGAGCCACAGCTTTCTGGCCAATCCTGGGACTGGCTTTATGCTGCTTTACAATATCCTGGGGACCATTTCAGCTGCTGGAAGCCCCAGGCTGAGGAAAGTTAAAAAGTGACTTAGAGCCTTCTAATTGTTAATGAACTATCAAGGTTATATATGATGAAATTTAAAATGTAAAGTGTGAGTATGTGCCTATCAAGACCAAATCCAGGATTTTTCGGCCCATCTTCCACATGCAAATGAAATACTTTGTTATGGCTGCAACAACAGAAAAATCTAGCGCTGGGGGAAAAAGCCCAAAACAGGAGGAAATAAAAAGTGAGTCATATATCATTCTTTAAATCCTACAAAGGTGCAGATTTTTGATGAGTAGGGAGGAACTGTATTTGATTTTTATTGCTTTATTCTTTAAAAGAAAAATTTGTCATAAAAGCCAAATTAATCAAAGGGTTTTCTAAGTAGACAATGACAGAAGAGAATGGCTGATGAATGGAGAAGCTTCTTAGTGGGACAA
The DNA here is from genome assembly GCF_026122565.2 of Emydura macquarii macquarii. NCBI lineage: Eukaryota > Metazoa > Chordata > Testudines > Chelidae > Emydura > Emydura macquarii. Next base: position 87,527,330 of record NW_027131390.1, read on the forward strand.
AGAGCTCACTCATAGGGCTATGTAACAAAACAAAACAAACAACCTAAAGGCTGAGGCTACTATCAGCAGAAATCTCTGTTATAGATGTACATCAGCCACACACACACAGTAGCTTTGATTTGCTATTATAACCATTTTGGTATTCTCCATGCTGACAACAAAACCAATTGGCAGATCCACCTTCAATTTAAAATAATACGAAGAAAGGATCAGTTTTTTGAAGCTGTACTTAAAAGGTTCAGATCAAGCTGGGTGATAAACATTGCCATAGAGAAAGTCACATGGGTGAATAGTGTGAAAGACTGTCATTGCAATTTCTGTCTTATAAAAGAGCAAACAAGACAAGAGAAATTCACTAGCATGCTACACTTGGATGCCAACAATCTGAAGTACACACACTGGGACATATGCATAGGAGCTCTTTTTTCCGCCTGGTTTCCCAGTCCATTCATATTGTTCAATGTACATTCGACAATGACATTTCTTTCTCAATGAAACGTGGAAGGAAAATCAAGGCAAAAGAGTGTCATTACTTTCACTTAGGAGTGCGTACAAACATGGACATACACATTCTAGCAGGATATGCACTCATGGAAGCTGTACACATCTGTTGACTGGCTTGAGGTTTCTGACTTGAGTGGTTATAAAACTTTCTATTTTGAGGTCGAAAACAGTTTTCACTCCATTTTTTGTAAGATGTACATACGGAATGTGGTTTAAAGTAACACAGAGCAAAATTTTCAAACGTATCAATGGTGCATCTATTTTCTTGCACAAATTTATAACCACAAGGAGACTACTATTGTTCACCATTGCATGAAAATGTGAGGGACAGATCATTTCCATCCAAGGACATTATCTCACATTTTGGAGCAAGCTGCCAGTAATTAATTTTAACATGCAAAATTTTGCATATGCATGCTCAAAAAAGTTACATTTCTTTTAGGGTTCAGTCAACTACACAATAAAGTCAATTGGAGGCCTCCCATGGACTTCAATAGGAATCGAATCAGGCCCTTAGAGAGCAGCTTCTATCTAATTTATTTGTCTCTGTTATGTGTCTTCCATCATGGTGGAAGCTGAATGTAGAAAAGCCACATTGTCGGAGTTCAAGTGAGACATCAATTGGTGAAACAGAGAGACAAAATGGTTATGATTTGTTACTAAAAGGGACAAAATTATTTAGCACAACAATGCTTAGAAACAAACAAAACTTTGAAGGAGGATTCCAAGGAATTTCATAAGAGAATGCATTTGTATTCCCCTTGCATTTGATAAAATTTGTTGATTAATGAGTATTTTTAAGCAGTTTAGGTTTTATCATTGCTAATATTAGTTTGTGGTCAAAGGAGATCACAGAGTGCACATTCCCATGTTTAGGAAATGTGGCAACAAATACTGCTATTTGACTTTAGGTTTAAAATATTTTAGATCTGGTCTAGGTTCATTTGACATTACTAAAATAAAAGGTTAATTGAATTATTTGTATTGTGGTAGCACTCAGGAGCTCCAGTCATGAACCAAGACCCCATTTTGTTTGCACAGCTAGGTGCTGTGCAAACAAAACAAAAATATGGGCCTCACCACCCTAAACAGCTTACAATCTAAGAGTGAAAATTAAAAACAAATATCTTTTCTGGAATATCATTTACAATCCGATGGAGGTCTGGTGACCTGTGTGACATGGATTTGATAGCTTTAGTCCACTTCCTAGTGGATGGGTCCATGTCCCAAGAAGTACCATGGGTCCTGGTACTAATTTCACTCTGGTCGGAAGTCAGCAGAGAAGAGAAGGAATATAGGCATGGAGACCGAACACCCTCATCCCTCAAAGAGGTAATGTTCTCTTGCAGGGGTGAAGGGACATTGGTGAACAGCATGGGGAAGTCTGCACCATTTCTGCCTGTGATAAGCCTTTAGTGTGGATAAAAGAGGGACTTCAATCTCCAAGGCTCTGATGGCAGCACCTTTGCCCCATAATAAATTCTTGAGGAATATCATTTTGAAGAGTTTAATGTTCTGCTGACCATTTGGCATCTCTCTCATAACATTGCCCCAATAAGAAGCTTTGTGTTGTAATTAATGACAATGTGGTTGACAATAACAACACGAAGAAAAGGATCTTTACAGTTTGTTTGTGGATGTGATTCTCTCCTTCCTCCCCCACTCCCTTTGAGGAAGACATCTATAACCTATTAAGATAGTGAAGACAGAAAATTGGCTCCTCTTCTGTACATGATGATATCATTTGTTCTGTGGAAGACAAAAACTGACGACCTTATTAAGGCCTGGGTCCAGATCTCCTACAAACAGGCAGCGCTGAAAGATCTTTGATGTCCTTTCTACATGAAGGGAAAAAGACAGACGAAAGCTGCATTCTGTACATCCTACGAAACCTCAGTGAAAAATATCCCACAGTTCTTCTAATAATTTAACAACTGACGTGAAATAAGGGAGGAAATGCATTTGTGCTCAAAAACCATTTAGGACAAACAGTTTACAAGGTAGCTCTATTTAATATAATTTGCAATAATTTAAAGGGAAGTAATAATAAAACCTTATATTAATTACTACAGGTAAATTTCATGTGCAATCCATGCAGTTCACATGCAGATGTTACCTGAATATTTAAAGAGCAATTGTTTTCAAGACTTGTTGTTTAAAATCATTTGTCTTATTGATCGTTTTGTGGACTTGTGGACTAAAGGTTTTTATGGAATTAAAACCATACTATCAATTTTAATTTCATCCCCAAATTAAATTTTATAAACAGAAGTTTTTATATAGGGTAATACCAAGAGAAATATTTCCACATTTTAAAAGATTTCAAATGAAAAATAGCTGTTCGTAAATAAACAAACATTCCCCCCTTGAAGATTTTGAAATCCAAACACTGCAGCACTAGTCAATGAAAGTGAAAATATTAGTAACATCACAGAGAAACATTTGCAGTACTATTGAACTGTGAAAATAATTTTTAAAGAAGCATGGCTTGCCATCTTTTATAGTAAAATGAAGAGTCAGATGGTATGTTTAATTAAAATTCATAAAAAATGCAGTTAGATTTTAACAAGACCAGATATTCCTGATTCATTTAAAATGTGAGACCTGAAATCCCAGGCAAATATATGAACTGTAGTCTAACTTTAAAAAATTGCTCAACTGTAATAGATATCCCTGTTATCTCCATGTTCCTAAAACACAGGAAGCTGTAAATAGAGATCACTGAAACCTAGACGTTAAGCAGGACTACAATGATGAGAAACTAATTGCTGGTGTAAAGTTTCTGATTTTTTAAAATCAAGTCAAGCAATTTACTATCTTCTACAATGTTCTCTGCCAAAGTAAAGATGTCAAGAGAAAAACTGAGCCCCATCACTCTGCTTTGTCTTGCAGAAAATGGCCAAAAGGTAGCTGAATATCCAGCGGCCTTTCAGCACAAATATATATTTCTGGGAAGATTTAGCATTTCCCCTAGTCTCTCTTTGCTTCTTTCTCAGTAGTAAACAAGGTCCAATCCATTGGCAGTCATATAGACTAGCTATACTTTTTACTAGGCTCAAAGAAACCCAGTAAAGTGTGGGAAGTTTTCAGCATGAGACTCTTTATTATCAACTGTATTTCACCTTTCATACCTCCTCCTAGAGCCAAAATCTCACCAGCTGCCTCAATAATAATGTGACTGAGAAACCATCAAAATTTTGTACCCTGGGAGAGTAGCAATTTCTAAATGGATGCTATAGCACTGAGAATCTCCTCACTTCCTTTCCCACCCATGAGACCTCAGGCAATGGTCACCATTACAGTTGAACAAAATTGCAGAAAGAAATGACAATATTTTGAAAAAAATAATTGTCCTAAATTAGGATGAAAAGTCAAAATTTTGAAGTTTTCCATGAAATGGAAATTCCAAAAAGATTTAGCTTTGGAAGCATCAGGTTGGGTCATTTAGATAACATCACAACATTTAATATAAATATAAAATATAATATAAAAATATAACATTAGCATTAACAGTACAATATATATCAAAGTCAAAACAAAATTAAACAAAATAATAAAATGAAATGAAATCATTTTTAACATTCTCAAAACCAGAAAGCTAAACAAATTGTTTTGAAATTTTCCAGTAGAAAATGTCATCAAAATTGACATGTGCCTAAACTGAATGTTAGATTTTGATGAAACTGCACTTTCCAACGGAAAAGTGTTCTTGTCAAAAAACGTTCAACCAGCTCTAGTCATCTTATTGTCTTTCTTGAAGGACTACACAGAACTCCCTTTGGGGCCTCTCCTGCTGCTCTTTAATAGGATATAAAGTTCCCTCTGAAACACTGCAAAGGACTCCCCTTTCCAAGGCTCTAAGTGCTGAAAACATCCAGGCAGAACATGACGAACTAAGACTTGGAGTTCACACCAGGTCTCCCACTGCAGTATAGGCTGTTTGCCATGAGGCCAGTCTGAAAGCTGCAGTTTTAAAAGTCACACTATTTTCCATCTAGACTTACGTGAAGAAAGTGAATTACATGGCATGCTTCCTTTTTCCCTTGGCGCTCTGAAAATGGGCTCTGCTGATAGGGAGGAGGACAGGGTTAAGGGGACAGACACTCCCAGATAAACTGTCTTCTTCCAAATCTGCAGGAATGCTGTACATAAATTAATAATGATCACGTCAGTGATACTGAATTCAAATATATAAAGATTCCTACCTCTTCTAGGGAACAGATTTATTGAGCCCGTTGGAGCAATGTTTTGAAGCTAATATATTATTGTGGCAAATGTGGTTAAGACATGAACCTCCACCTAGAAGGAATAATAAATCACTGTAGCCCTTCTTATTGCCCTAATGAGATATGTATTAACCAAGATAACTTGATGTGTTGGACAGAGGAAACAAAATACCGCATGTCTTAAATCCAAGAATCTACAGGCAACTGCATATATATTTTAAAGAGATTTGACAGTTAAAATACTGTCTGTAAATATATGAATTAGATCCACGCCAGGTGAAAACTTCTTAATCCTGTCCAAACTCAGACATATAAATCAACAAATGACGTGATCAGTTCTGGAAAGTTATTGCCTATTTGCTTCATGCAGATTAATCTCTAGTGCCAAGATCTATGGCCATGTCCTACTCACCTTACAAACTAATCATGTAAGTCTAGCAAGACTTGGCGTTGAATTAGATGCCAAAATAAACATGCCCTTAAAGCTGTTTGGAGGCCTGGAGAAAAAAAGTGTGTGTGTGTGTGTGTATCTGAGAGCATTATCTGGGTAGCACAAGCACAGAAAGATCTGATTATATTTCCAAATGCAGCAGCTTCAAGGAAGTTATGTTCAAGCTGACATGAAATTACGATTCGGTGAACAAATGAGCAAGAGAAACTGATGTCCCAATGGACGACTCTCATTAGTAAAATAGGTTTACCATGAGAAGTATTTTTACAAACTTGAGTTACTACCAATATGGACAGATTAACTAAGCCGAACAACTGCCCTCTTACTTGATCCAAATGATGATCTTCAGCAATTGGGTTTTATGTATTAGCATGCATAGTGTCCCAGGAATCCAGAAACAGTTTTTTTTTTTTTTTTTTTTTTACCAGTTGCATCTCAATTTCAGATCACGAGGTGAAAAATCACCCATGCACTGAGAGGCAGCAAACGGCCTAATGCACCAATTAAGACCCATTTAAACCCTATTCTGAGGATGTGAATTTAGCACTGCATAGGCCTCATGCTGGCCATCATCATGGGGAGAATTCCATCCAGGGGGAACGCGGTGTGACTTGTCTCCTTCTACGTCTGCATTTTATTTTAAAATATTTTAACGTGGTTTGTGCACATACCTTTGCTCTAGAAAAGACAGTTTGTATTCATCCCACTATCTGTCCCCATACTATTGCTACCCCAACGTGGCCCTTAAAATCATGTTTCACGTTCCAGGTAATTGGATACTGATTGCCTTTATTTGGATAAACTTTGCATTTATTTGATTTGGGGGAGAATAAAAGACAATACACGGAGAACCTTTGGAGAAAGATACAGATTAAGAGGCAGATTTTCAAAGGCACACACGTCAGGTAAGCTCCCAACTCCACTGGTTTTCAGTGTGAGCTGAGTGCCCAACAGTCCCAGTGGTACTGGAACAGTTTTTATAGTGGGGATGCTGAGAGCCATTGAACCAAACTATAAAACCTGTATATGATGGAAACCACTCCAAGCCAGAGAGGGAGGGCAGCACCCCCAGCACCAGCACCTATCAACAGTCCTTTGTGCCATGGGAAATATTCCCCTAAATAAAATATACTGAAAATGACTTTTCCTCATAAGTGTGATTCTTGCAACTCTCACTGCATGTAAAGATCCATCTTCATTATGTTTTTGGTACCAGGATGATACATGATGTGCCTGCTTGTACCAAATTTAAAAGTTATTACTCAGGGGATGATAATTAATGTGAGATGTGGGTTCTCTTCCTGGCTCTGCCACTGACCTACTAGGAGCCCTTGGGCAAGGCACTTCACCTCCTTGTGCCTCAGATTCTCCAATATAAAATGGGATAATGATGCTCACTTCCATTGTAAAGCACTTTGTGAGCTACTGATGAAAAGTGCTATATAAGAGCTAAGTATTATTATTACTGTTCTTTCAGATGGCCACAGTAACATTCTATTGCTTCTGATTATTTCTCCCAGCTAACATCAGTCCAATTCTGTACTGCATAATTCATTTAACAATCACAATAAGAAGGTAAGTGTATTAGTAGGAGCATTGCCAGCAGATCGAGGGAAGTGATTATTCCCCTCTATTTGGCACTGGTGAGGCCATATTTGGAGTACTGTGGATGTGGACAAATTGGAAAGAGTCCAGCAGAGGGCAACTAAAATGATTAGGGGGCTGGAGCACATGATTTATGAGGAGATGCTGAGGGAACTAGGCTTGTTTAATTTACAGAAGAGAAGAATGAGGGGGGGATTTGATAGCAGCCTTTAACTGCCTGAAAGGGGGTTCCAGGGAGGATGGAGCTAGGCTGTTCTCAGTGGTGGCAGATGACAGAACAAGGAGTAATGGTCTCAAGTTGCAGTGGGGGAGGTCTAGGTTGGACATTAAGAAAAAGTTTTTCACTAGGAGGGTGGTGAAGCACTGAAATGGGTTACCTAGGGAGGAGGTGGAATCTCCATCTTTAGAGGTTTTAAAGCTGCGGCTTGACAAAACCCTGGCTGGGATGATTTAGTTGGGGTTGGCCCTGCTTTGAGCAGGGGGTTTGACTAGATGACCTCCTGAGGTCCCTTCCAATCCTAATCTTCTATGATCTTCTTTGGATATTTAGTGCCTCGGGTCAATATGCTTTGTCACCTTAGCTGTCAACTCATATATCATTTACACACACGTGCACGCGCACACATGTACATTTCTCAAGTGCTAGGAGAAATAATTCAGTATTCTTCATGGGATTCACCATATACAAATCACTTTAGCCAGCATTATTTAAATTAGCAGGATCTACTCAGAAGCCCTTTCTGAATAAACCTCACCACAGTAATTAATTCATATTATCACAATAATGGTTGAATGGACTGCATGCTAATAGACTTTTTCCTGCCATTTGTACAACTCTCATTTTGTTTTAAAATCAGCAATTGTGCATGTGAGTAACAATCATGTACGTTGTGTGAAATCCTTGCCCAACTGAAGTTAATGGCAAAATTCCCATTGACTTCAATGGAGCACAGATTTCACCTATTGTATTCAAAACTTACATGGATCATTTAAATATTGCTTTCCAAAATACATGTCTTATGTTTCCTTTTGTGTGTCATACTGCTCTCTAGCAGTATATTGTCATTTCAAAGTTAAATAACGTAGAAGAAAGAACAACATAAAAACCTTGGATGGAGTTGGTTTAGGGACACAGTCTAGTCTGTCAAAGCATGAATGAAATTCCAAAAATATATCTAATGATAGATTTAGCAGTGTTCTGAGCTCTCCCTGTATTCAGCAAGGGAAAAGAATTATATAACAGTTGTTAAATGTAGATTAAAGAGGTACCTGCTCCTCACGACAAGAAAGTAGCCATAGTATAAGCCATATTCGCTTGTGTGTGTCCAGCTGACAGTATAGACAACAGTGATCATGTTTAAGGAGAAAGAAAGAGAAGCCAAGGGATTGCAAAATGCTAACGCAATTCTTGGAAACTGCAACGTGACTCAGGAATTGCAGATTGAGAGGAAGGATGGTCTTGTGGTTAAAGCACTGTATGCATCCCTAGAAGACAAAGGGTCTGTTGTATACCGATCCCTCTGTGTCCAAATTCCCCATCTGTAAAGTTAGGATAATAATATTTCCCCACCATACTTATGAGTATAAATTCATTAATAATGTTTGTGGGGCTCGCAGATATTTCTCTGATAGACACAACATTAATTCAGGCAAGGAACAGGGGGTTGTTAGTTTATTTTTGGTATATAGTTGGTGGGTACAATGTTCCTATATGTATATCTGTATATGTATATACACACACACTCTCTCTCTCGCTATTCTGTGAGTTATTCTTTTTCTCCCTAAAATCCGAAATCAGTGCTACTCCTACTTATCTACTACCATACAAAAGGGAATGAATGAGAAGACAATCACATTTAAAACAGATACAAGAAAATATTTTCCTAAACACAAGGTATAATTAACCTGTGGAATTTTCAGCCACAGGATATTGTAAACTAAAAGTAGCTTTCTAAACTAGGCTCCTTGACTTAGTTATAAGCCTGAGTAAATGTAAATTGTTGTTATTCCCTTCATCCTCCCTCCCTAATTCCTTCTGATTTTACATCCCATTTTAACATCTTGCCACAAATTAGACTGTTCGCTCTTTGGGGAAGAGACTGTCCTTTATTCTGTGTACAAACAGCACTTGGTGGGGTTGCCATCCTGAACAGGGTCTCTGGGTGCTACATGGTACAAATCAATAACAACAAAGAAAAGCACAATAGAGGAAGAAAAGTCACATTAAACACAAACTTTGGCACGATGTAGTTAAGTTCTGTAGGAACACAGTGGGAAAGGTCAGACAACATGATCTGGACAGTTGAAACTAAAAGAGGAGAAACAAATGCAAGAATAATGTGTTTACAAGAGCCAAACTAGGAGCTGTACAGTCTCCTCTAAGCAGAACTTTTGCTTATTTCAAATGGACGTTTCAATGGAACTACTACAACATTGTACTAATCAAGCACTACATTCATTTTGTTTTCATATTACTTAAATGAGTGGTTCTCTTCCCATCTGCTAATTTATACATCATTCCAAAGTAAATATGTTCAACTCTGCAACAGGATTGTCACTTCAAAATAGCATCACATCACTCTTTCTTCTGTTTTTAGTGGCACAACATAAGGGGAGGTGGTTTGAAAACTAATAATAAGCAGTAAAAGGCCAGAGCAAAGGAAAACAAAGGAACACTGTGATGTGACCTTAAAACCCCTTCCCTTCCGTTGGTTTATCCTTGCACAAATATATTCCATCGTTCAAAACACTGAACATCTTCAAAGAGTTTTCCTACTTTTGATAACGGAGCTTGCTAACAGAATACTTTCCACTGACATTGAATTTTAAAGCCACCATGCCAAATTGTCATGAAAGTTCAGCAGTCCAGCACAGTGAAAATATATATATAATAAGTATGTTCATTCTCCTTTTTATTTTCCAGCCACATACTCATCAGGCCCAAACCTACTTACAAGGAATGATGAGCACAGTCTGAGATGGTAGTTGTAGGCCTGTGAAAAGCATTACAGATATGTGCTCCATCAGATATGTGCATTACAGATGTGCATCAGATATGTCCATTACAGATATGTGCTTGATACAGAAAGCTAAACCTGCAAACAAAAGGTTAATTATCTTTCACTCAGTTACATATGGGTTAATTAGACTACCTAGTGCCTGCCTTGTTCCTACCGGCTACTAAGTTTTCATTCTGTACTGATATTTAATAATTTGTCTGGATTTAGGGCCAGAGAGAGCTATGTTGATTTACATCAGCCAACGATCTGGCCCATAGAGTTTTGCCAGACCTGTTAGACTTGCATTGATCTTTACTGCTACTTGTAATACTCACAATGTGCTCCCTTAGAGTAGCATTTTATTAAAGAAATCCAAATGGGTGCTTTGTGAACTGCAACTCTTCCATGCACAATGTCCCTCGAGTCGTATTTTTAATTGGGAATCTGAGTTAACCGAATGTATGAGGTCATATGTAAGCAGACAACTGCCTGTTTTAGGAGTCTTGTGTGCATTGTTTACTCCAGTAAATAAACAGAATGTGCCCCAACGCTAGTAGAGTCAGAAAGGAGTACTTTAACTACTAGTCAGTAGTTAAAATAGATCAAGCTATGAATTTTGATATAATGTGGTGATGTGACAATGCATCACCGTGTGGTGTCATGACACAGCAAAGGGAAAGGGGGAACAGGAGAAAATCTTTTTCCCAAAGGTGAAATCTCCCAGCAGGACCATAGCTAGCCAAACAAAAATGTGGGGGAATGTCTGTGCAGAGCTGGATAGAGGCACAACAACACTGGTGCTCTCCACCTCAATTTCCACATGCTGGAACTTCTTTATGGATTAAAAAAAAAAAAAAAAAAAAAAAAAAACCCCACAAACCAGAGGGTTCTCCCTGGAAAGTTTCAAAAAACATGGGGCAATTTCCTGCATTAGAAGATTTTAAGATGTTTCACAAGAGAAATTTTGTGCAGTCTATGTATGAGGTGTGATTTCCCTCAGAAAGAAGAGGGAGCGGGTAGAGGTGGGAAGATTCTACTTCTTCCCTTATCCTCCTGGAAGAGGACAGCTAATGGGTGGGACAGTTCTTCCTTTAAGAGAGATGAGATCACCAGTGGACTTGCAGCTGGGATGCCCCTTCTTGCCATAGTAGGTGATGTTGCTTCTCTAGCTACTAATGAGAAAAAGGTGAAAGCCCAGGAAAACTTCTTAGCTAGACAACATGCTTCAGATTCCCCTGCCTAATTCATAAGTGAGAAAGGGAGAGCAGTGGTTCCCAAGCCAGGGAGAGGAAGGAGAATCTCCATCTTCTTTTAGAAGAGTTAGGGGACCTATGCTCTCCCTTTCTCAATCTCCTGCCAATAGCTAGTATGACGGGTGAAGGCCTTCTGCCTCTTGTCGAACTACATCCTTTTCAAGCCCAATTGTGTTAAGCATCTATGTCCTGAAGGATGGCCTTGGTACACTAGCAAAGCTACAGTTTTTAGAGGTGCTCGTAGATAAAATTCCTCAGCTGTGTATGTTATTCCATTTTTTGAAGCTACACACTACATAGATCTGAAAGCAGAAGTTTTCCTTGGGGCATTTCAGTAGTGATCAAACAATGTCAGGACTTTTCTGTACAAGTGTTAATAAAAGGATTCATGTGCAAATATCCAGAGCTGACTGTACCCTCACCATCTCCACTCTTTGGACAGTGGGTTTGCAGATTGGATGGGATTTTTTGCTTTGTTTAAAAAAAACCAAACAAACAACTTATGTAATTCTTGGACCCTTGCTGCACTGTTCTTATTTAGCAGTGGAAACGCTTTTCTTGTTCTTGACATTTGTCATTATTTTATTTAATCATCCAAAACCTTTCCACTTAATTAAGCTCACTTTTCACATTTTAATGCTGCAGTTAGCAAAACTGAAGATGGCTTGTAGAATTACATCAATAACAAACTGTTCTGCCTTCAAGGTATGAAGGCACAGGCACAATTTCAGAAATACAATCAAAATCTCCAGCCTTTTCTGTCCTTTAGAACTCCTTATGGCTCATTTATGTCTCTCAGCAGGCCGGGCTGTTCTGGGGAGAGGAAGGAGTGGCACTGGTGGAGTAGTGGTGCCTGGAAGCAATGTATCTTTAAAAAGCATAGCGGGTGATATTCTGGCCCCATTGAAGCCAATGGCAAAGCCCCCATTGACTTCACTGGGACCAGGATTTTACCCTAGGTCTCCACTGGTGCTGAGGGAGTATAGTGACCACACTCATAAAGCATCTATTATGGTACATGGAGGGACAGGACCATGGTTTTAGTCTTACCTCACTCAGAAAAGCAAGTCCGCTCGCCCGAAACTACTTCATCAGGGTCCAGTTCTGTAATAGGCACAGCAGTCTGCAGAGGCAGGTTTTGCAACCAGGAGAGGCAAGGAGTCATTGCTAGTGTTATCTTCAATTATACCCATTGGATTCCTAATTTCACATGTTATCATGCCTGTGTATTCTGACCACTAAAATTAACCCAGAATTGCTAAGCAGTAGTCGATGCTGCCTCTCTATTCAATGGGTGCAATCTTCCTCCTCCGCTGCCACCACCATTTCCTTCTCCTCATCCTGATGACAGGATGATCACTAAGAACAACACCCTCCACCCCAGCACCACAATCCTAATTGTAGCCTGATTCAGTCGGGAAGCTCGGGGGGACGGGTGGAGAGCAAACCTGCCCCACTCTCCCAGCAGCAATGACTCTTGTTCCACGAGGCTGTTTTTTCCACGAGGCTTTTCCAGCTGTTGCGACCTGGTGCATGGCGTTGCAGAGCCATTCAGCTTTTGCCCCTCTCCAGCATGGTGGAGTGGCAGTCAGACCAAATTTGAATGCCATTGCAACATACCCCTCAGGTCACAGGGCCATGCAGCCCTGTGTGCCATGTCACAATGCCTACAGCGGGGAGCTAGGCCCAGCCTCGCAGGACAGGAGCCACCAAAGTCAGGTGAGTGTAAGGCAGGCTTGCTCTATCTCCACCCCTAGGGCCTTCCCTCTGCACCAGGCTGCAGCATCGGGCCAGAAAACATTGCCGTGGGTGGTTGCCCCCCCCCCGGTCAACACCAGAGCATGTGAAAATGTGTGTCGTAAACCTCCTTTTGTCTGTTGCATAACGTACTTGAAAAGGCACCGCACATACATCTAAAGGCTGCCAGGGGTGGGAGGATCAAATCCCTGTCCCCTTCCTTTAGCTCCAGCCCTGGCCGTTTGTGTGAGCTGTGGGTGCTCAAAACACTGCAGGAACTGCTCAGCCCATATGAGCAAGCTCCGAACAAATGCAGATACTCCACTGCAAATCTAAACACCTACAGCCTTTCTTTTCATTATAGGCAGCACTGTTTGGTAGGGGTCTGTGCTGTGGAGCTAAAGGCCTTACTAGAGCTGACCAGGAAACAAAATCTCCAGCCCACTAAAAATTTTGAGTGAGGTTCTGGGGAGAAAAAATGGCCCGAATTGGGACAAAAATTGAAAACCCCAACATTTTTAATGGGACTAATGCTGCCTGGGCTTGTTGGCTCTCCAATTGCCCTCCTGGCAGGTGGGTGCGGCTGCCCCATTCACCAGCTGTCTGGGCTTGCCAGGCACCACCTGGCTGCCTGGGAGACAGGCAGGCATGGCCTGGTTCTCCACCTGGTAGGCAGGCTGCCAGCTCCCTGCCAACTGGCCAGGCAGCCAGCCAAGCAGGCAACTGAACACCCTATGCAGCTCATCAGCCCAGGGAGCTTGTGAGCCAGGCATCCTAGGAAGCTGGGCATGCAGGTATCCCAGGTACCTGGGCAGCCAGCCAGATGTGGAGCTAGGCAGCCTGGGAGTCAAGCAACCCATCAGGCAGGGAACCAGACAAACTGGCTGACCAGCCTTCCTGTGATCTGTCAAAAGTTTCGATGGAATAGATACGTCCGCATGGAATATGTAGCTTTCACAACAGTTTGACCAGCTGTAGCTGCAACCTTGTTGGCACCCAATTGAGGAGCAATATGGCTCCATATAATAGACTTTTTAAAAATTAGAAGTTACACGTTGTTAATAATCATTGCATTAAAAGAATGTTCAGATTGCAAAATTAAGCACTCGGAAGTTAGGAAATACCAGAATTAAGGTTGACCTTGCAGCTCTTATTCAGGCTCTTAATTAAGAGCGTGCAGTCTTTAAATGCATGACAACATACTATTCTTTCCACATGATCCCTGCCTCACTCAGTGAACAGGATGGATTGTGCCCAGAGAATCAGTGTTGTGTTGTGAAGGAGGCAGCTGTCCACAGGACTCCTGTCTCCTTAGTTACAGGAGCTGGAAGATATACAACTGAGATAAGGGATTGGAAAAAAAAAAAAAAAAAGGATATTCTCCTGATTAAGGCAGTTGAATGCTGGATTGGATTCTGCCACAGACTTCCTAGCGCACAATCTTTTTCCAGGAACTTGGATTCACAAAGTACTTGGATAAAACACAATTACAAATATGGGATGCTAGGAAAGTCAACATAATTGAATTGACAGTTTTTTGCATTTAATTTCCTAGAGTTTCTTAAAAGGAAAAAAATCCCCAGTTCTACAATGAACAGACATCAATTAACCGAGGCCAACTAGAGCTAATCAATGTCATTAGCGGCCTGCACATTTGCAGATTTATCAAGCACCGGACAGTCAATGAAGAACTACTGCCTCTTATTACTGTCAATTACATGCCTCACCTGTGCATGCACAGCAGCTAACCTTATCAGTTCAAGCATAAGCATGGCCAACCCTCTGGCCAACACTTCAGGACCCTAGCTCTACTCCCAAATCATGTAGTTTGGAATATTATTTGCATTATAAACAAATCTAAAATTTTAGATCTTCTTAAAACTATTTACGGTAAACTCAGCTAAGGCCATAAGCCCTGTTAAGCCTTATATTGTCATTGTCAACTGCACAAATCATTCCAAGTAGAAGGATTTGAGGGAGCACCTAGAGCCTGGAGGGCTGGCTGCAGGTGGGAAAGTGCAGGTTAAGAGACAGAAGTCAGGAAAGTGTATTCTTACGTGTTTTCATAATTCAGAAAACCATTGAAAAGGTTTTGCTTTAACTTTACTGAAGAATTCACCTTTGGGCAGAGAACCACGCCAGGAAAATGTCAGCCCAAAAAAGAATGCTTCAGAAACCTAAAACCAGGAATTAATAATAGAAAGTGCTGTGATCTCAACTACAGCTGTCATTACCTGCTAGACTGATATAACAATTAAAGCTGCAGCTGTGTTACTTAGACATTACACCTTTTCAGAAAGAAACATTTTGCTCAACACTAGGAAATTCTAACTTACAGCTTGAACTGTTGGACTGTGGAATAGTCAGTCTCCCATAAGATGATGTCAAACATCCATTGCTTGAAACATTTAGATTTAGATGGCGGGAAAGAATCCTGCTTTGGCAAGCAAACGGAGTGGATGATCTTTTCCATCTGTAACTTTTTACAACTCTAATTTTTTTTTTTTTTTTTTGTAAGTGCCTTTTCATGAGATCATGGAGATAGATTTTAGACTGAGTCACATATTTACATGCAGGAAAAATAGAAGAAAAAGGGTCACCATTCTGAGATCATCTCTGGATAATTGTTGGAGCAGTTACAGATCGTCATCAATTTTGAAAATATCAGCTAAGAAGTTTTTCCAATTGCCAGTTAAAATTAAAATAGCGAAGTATATTTAAACAAGTTAGAAAGAAATACAAAAAATTTGACACACACAGGCTGAAACTATAGATTTGGTCATAATTTTCAGCTTCAATTTTTAATGAAATCTTTATGTCGATACTGAAAATTTCAATAAAAAATTCACAAAAATATTTGGACAAAATTTTCACAACTTTTTCTCCCCTCATGTTTTCAACTAATTCTGATTTATTAAACAGAAAGCTTTTGCTGAAAAACTAAGATGATGAGAAATCAAAAAAGTAACTTTTTAGTGGTTACGCTAGGGAATTCACAAATAAAGTACCAAAAAAAAAAAAATCTGAAACAAAAAATGCAATGCAGTGCTCTGTTCAAGCTGTATGAGTCCGGCTCATGGCCATGCTGCAGTACAAAAGAGATGGTGGATCCAGTAAGTGAAGGCACTCAGTGCAAGCTTCGGCAAAAAGGAGGCATGGCTGAAACTTCCCTCCATCCACAACCATCAGCACAGGTCCCATGTGGCTGCTAGGAGGTAGGCTAAGACAGAGCAGCCTTGAAATTGTGCTCATGACTGACTTGACGTATGCTGGTCCTTGGTATCAGGGAGTTTGCAAGCCCAGAGAATCTGAGCCAAAATATTAACAAGAAAAATAATCTCCATTGGCATATGCTGTAAATCTGACTGAATACTGACTGAAAATAAGTGAAATCAATCTCTCTCAGTCTTCAGGATTGACTTCTTCATGTGAAAGACAGAGATAGTGAACCGGGGGGTATCCATCCCTTGAACCAGAGGGATGAGAATACAGATATATATGATACACACACTGTTCATTGCAAGGCCTACAAAGGAAAACAAAGATTTTTTGTAACATGCAATCATAATCTAAATTCTCCCATATTTAATTTTGCCAGCCGGTCAGATGTGTGTTATTAGTCAAAATATGCAATAACCAGACTTTTAAAAAAATCTACTATAGCTATGAAAAGAAAGGGTAAGACTGGTAACATTTAGAGAAACTTAGGCCAAACTTTTCAAAGCTGGATGCCTAAAGTTAGGGTCCTAAATGAAAGTGTTGGAGTATCTGGAAGAACTGATCGTCCAACACATCTTATCCAAGATACAGGTGTTCTGCACTCTGGAAAATCAGGCTGCTTTTACTTACATGCCTAATAGAGATTTATAGGAGCCTAAGCTGTTGATCATCTTTTCTTAGGAGTTTGACTTTTTCATGGATTCGTATCCTTTTATAATCTGAGGAGGTGATACAATGTTGTAGCAGGAGATAGACAGAATTTTTAAAAATATTTTTCAGTATTTCCATAGGACTTGGCAGTTCTGACCAAAATTGAATTAAAAAAAGCACTTTTGTCTATTTCTTAGGCACCTTGTTGGAAAATATAGTTCTTCATGAACACCAGAATTAAGGATGAATTTAAACATTTTCTCCTCAATAAGGCAGACAAGAGTCTCAACACTACAAGTCAATCCTGAAAGTTATGAAAAAAGTGGCTTCTCTTGAGACAAGCTTGGCACAGCTGTGGCATCTTGAAGTATCCTTTTATCTCACCTGGTCAAGTGACTGTCTACAGACAACTAATTTCCTTGTTCAAGTAACGTGCAGAGTGCATACATGCTTCCACCACCAAATGGAAAATTCTGATAACTGGTTAAGTCTACTATAGTATCTGGTCATCATTTTTTCTTTTAAATACTGTAGACTATTTGCAAAAATTTTCAATAAACCATCAACAAATTTCATGATGTGAATGTGCATGTTTTCCTACCATCTTCTATAACCTGAAGAGGGCCAGAGACTTTTTTCAAACTGAAACGTTCTTCTTACAGTTTCACGTTAGAGCCCGGAAAGTTTATCTCTATGAATCACATGGGTACATGGAAAGTTGCATCATAACAACATAAGTGTTATAACCGATGCAAGCAATGGAATGCTAATTGTCCTCCTGCTGCCATCTGATGTCCTCTGAGCATGCATTACGGCAAATACTGCATTTGTGTGATTGGTCGGTATTTCTACATTGCAGATCATCCCTTCACAGCAAGAAACACATTCCTGTTAATAAAAAGAAGATTGGTAGATAGGAGTGACTGCAGCAGAAGTATATATGCTTTCAATTGCAAGGGTTATTACTTAAAAAAACAAACGACACATTACCATTGGTGGGCAGGAAACAGTTTTCCTGTCCCAAAAGGTTTAAGATTTTGAAAAAAAAAGTCCACCCTGAATCCTGACAAAATTAAAAAAGTTTTGTGACCATAACTGAGGAAGCAACAATTCCCTCTATAAACATGGGGTAGCATAACTGAGCTAGGTTTGACTCAAGAATTTGATCCTTCCTTGCAACTATAGCTTAGCTTCTTCATAGAAAAATAGGAAGATGTGCTACCCTGGCTCCCGTTCTAGAACTTTGACGTCTAAAATACTAAAATATTGTCATGACCCACAGGCCTCAAACCCAGGTCCACAGAGTTTACAGGAGCAGCCATGCTTCAACCTTCCGCCTGGCAGCTTGACACCTGCTGACCCAGGACCCATGAAGCCCAGCCCCAGTTTGAAGCTCCGCCCATTGGTGGAGCCCCAGAGCAGCCACCTGGCCTGCTGGCTCTACTTAAGCCAGCAACAGGAAACTGTCCAAACAACTGAGATCCACCTTGCTCTGGACCGCATATGTTGCACCTCCTGCTCCCCCGGCTTAACTTCCTGGAGCCCTGACCTGGCTTGGCTCATGGCATCTGACTTGTGGTTCTGATCTCTCATTTGTCTCCTGCCTCTGATCTCCTGGTATCCTGATGCAGCTGATTCTTGTATCCTGACCGTGGACCCTGGCTCTAACCACTAGGTCTAGCTGCCCAAGACCCAGCCCTGGCAAACATTAAATAGTCTCATTTGGCAGATGTCATTCACTCCAGCAGTAGTTATCTGAGTAACAAATGTTGAACAGGACCCTTATTTAGAAAGCCTTAAAACAAACATTTGCCATTGCAAAAACTGATGCTTACTTTCTGACCAGTCTCTCTGTGGGGATGACAGCCAACGTAACGGCATTCATCCCTGGTAGCACATTTTTTGGTGACAGATGTACTCCTTCCATGGCTTGTGAAATGATGAACTGTCAAACAGTACTGTGTATCTAAGAAATAAACCAAAACCGGGTTTATTTTCATGCAATGTGAGTTCTATCACATACTTTGAAAGCTTTCGCTAAATGATAGGTTACAATAAAATGCTTGCACTGAGAAAAGTTAGAGGTTGGGTGGGGTTTAGAGCAGTAAGATGGCATTCTATTAAAAAAAACATTTGTCATTTAACAGTCACAATGTCTTTGCTAGGCCATTTGGCCCCTACGCCACAACTTATAAGAAAGGCCACTGAGGTTGTTCTACCTAGTGCTTTGGCTCTAGCTAGCTAATTTTAGCAGCTGCTATCCTTTCCCGATTGCACTCCCTTCTCATTCCCTCTCCCCGCCATTCAGACTTGTTTTCCTTTTTCCTTTCACTCTTCCACCCTATTTCTCCCTCAGCCGCCAACTCTCCTCCTTCAAACATTTCCCCCCCTTCTCCCTCTCTTTAGGGTACATTCCCTTTCCTAATTTCAGTGTGCTTGCTATTCTCTCTTCTAAGTGTGATCTTCAGGCCTTATTGCTTATTGTCAAATGTTTTTGCACTACCAATGGATGCACCAACATGACACTTTCCATTTTGAGAGTTCACATATAAGACATCTGAAACCACATACAGCAATGGTTTATGTCTACAGCTTAGCATAAACCTTCTATTAGTCCTTTTATAGAGCTCTATTTTATAAAGTCATCCCTAAATAACAAATCTGCACTAAATATTAGAAGTAATTGTTTGAGATCCCATGTTAACTTTGCAAAAGACACTACGCTTGATGGTAGATTTGGTAGCACATTTATCTTTGACTCCAGGTTGAATTAAGAAATTATACTCTTGGAGACAGTACTAAGGCAACAGCTGGCTTTGGAGAGGGGAATATCATTTGAGAGGGCAAAATGTTTTCCAGCCATGTACCAATGCTGGGTAAGTTAATGGCTAAGGTAAGAGAAAATGCAAACAAGACCAACATTACATGAAAAAGTTTAGAAACAACATAATAAAACTGTTTGTTTCTTCACAAGCACAAGTAAAACAGAAAAGAAGAATTGGAAAAGAGGAACCCAAAGTATGTTTATAGACATTTATGATACATATTAATCTGGCATAAAACTACAAAGAGGGAGTACAAAAATAAGAACATAAGAAAGGCCACACTGGGTCAGACCAATTGCCCATTTAGCCTAGTATCCTATCTTCCGACAGTGGCCAGTGCCAGACACTTCAGAGAGAATAAACAGAACAGAGCAATTTTCAAGTGATCCATCCCAACGTCCAGCTGCAGCTCCTGGCAGTCAGAGGTTTAGGGACACCCAAAGCATGTGATTATGTCCCTGACCATCTTGGCTAATAGCCATTGATGGACCTATCTTCCATGAACTCATGTAATTCTTTTTTGAGCCCAGTTATACTTTTGCCTTTCACAACATCCCCTGGCAACAAGTTCCACAAGTTGACTGTGTGTTGTGCAAAGAAGTACGTCCTTATATTTGTTTCAAACCTACTGCCTACTAATTTCATTGGACAATTTCTGGTTCTTGTGTTATATGAAAGGATAAATAACACTTCCCTATTCAATTTCTCCACACCATTCAGGATTTTGTAGACATCTCTCATACTTCCCCTCTTAGTCATCTCTTTTCCAAGATGAACAGTCCCAGTCTTTATAATCTCTCCTTGTATAGAAGCTGTTCCATACTCCTAATCATTTTGTTGCCCTTCTCTGTACCTTCTGCAATTCAAATATATCTTTTTTTGAGATGCAACAACAGAACTGCACACAGTATTCAAAGTGTGGGCATACTATGGATTTATATAGTGGCATAATGATATTTTCTGTTTTAGGAACCATTACAAAAGGGATAGATACTGTTGCTGTATATAGAGTGAATATTTTCAGAGAACTATCCATGATGACTCCAAGATCTTTTTCTTGAATGACAACAGATAATTTAGACCCCATCACTTTATATGTATAGTTGGGATTATTTTCTAGTGTGTATTTACTTTGCACTTATTGATTGAAATTCATCTGCCATTGTGTTGTCACCCAATTTAGTGACATCTGTTTGTAACTCTTCACAGACAGCTTTGGACTAACTATCTTGAGTAATTAAATGGAAGTGTCAGCTAGGACTGTGCTTTGATCATTCATTTTGAATCTAGAATGTATAAAGGGCTGAATTCAGCTATATACATAATCTCAAATCCTATATTCTCCACTCAGTGCACACACATCACTACAAGACCTCCATCTATCCAAAAATGTGATTGTGCTTTAAGAGTACAGTACTCTAAAATTCCTCTAAAATCCTTACTACAATCCAGCCAACCCATCAAAATGGTCAAGTCATATTAGCAAATTTCTAATTATACATACTCTAGCGAGCAGCTTCCTTATTCTATAAAAAGATACTTTACACAGGACTCATTCAAATACAAATTAAACCTAAAAATACAAGGCCTTCAATACGCTTTGAAGCATTGCTTAGCATATTCAAATGGCTGGAATATTCATCTCAAGAGAAATCATAAGACTCACTGTTACTAATGATATCCCCAAGGCATCAGTGTGATGGTATGTTAATCCTACATAACTAGCTGTCCATGAGATGGTTGAGTCAGGAGAAAAACAAAATTAAATACCTTAAAGAATCTCCCTAAGACAGGCACACTTACTTTCAGGACACCATTTATCTTCAGCCCATCTGTTGCAGTTGTAATTGTCGACTGCATTTGCACACGTGAAACACTTAAAACTGTTTGGAAATGGAGTGGCTTTAAAAATATTAAAAGTATGTTAAGTTTGCAAATATCAAAAATGAAAATGTCAAACAAACAGTGCTTGCTTTTACATTTATTAGACAAAAATATTTATATATAAACATTTGAATACATATATACACATATGCACACATTTATACACATATGTGTATAATCACCGCATATACAGTTCATGTCAATCTACTGGGCAATAAGAACTATTTTAAACCTTACCATAGAAGCTTTTACTTCTTGTACTAACATCATCAAGTCTTAACTTTAAAACATTTTCTGGTCTTTTCATTCTCTCTCACAATCAAAACACTGTTTAAATGGAGAAAGAGTGTATCACTGTACATTACAGATAACATACAAGATACATGTCGTCCATATGTATGCACACATGTACACAGTCACCCAATCTACATTTAATCAGTTTTTGCTTCCTAGATGTGGCAGATTCTGCTTCGAAACCTGCTCCAAATCACTGCCCCCAACTCTGAGCAAGTGGTTGCCAAAAAGGGATTAATGAGATTGGTTTCAAATTCTGTTTTTATAGTATTTTACACAGACACATATACGAGTTTTAAAGCAGCTTGGCATCAAACGCCACCTGCTAAACATAACTACTTTAATCCTTTATATCACAGAGAATCTTACCCATTTGGATACATAGGGAGAGAGTAATCTGAGTGCAAATGAAGAAGCAGACATGTGATGCTATTACTGACAGCTGATTCCACAGCTACTACAGGGGTTTTAATTTCTTTCATTAAGGACTAACTTTAAAAGCGTTCAATTCATCCACCTCCCTACAAAAAAGCAGTACAAAAACCAGAAAGAGCTAGTCCATTGTATACGTTTACACTGTACAAAATGAAGTCATTCTTGAGACATAAAAGCATCCAAAATCTGAAAATGTTTTCTTTATTATCCAAGTACAAATCAAACACTTCTCTCCCTCTCTGTTCCAACTTCATTCAGACTGTATCTCAAATGTTAGGAATAATACCGAGCAGCCAGATGAGGCACCCAAATGAATGTTTTGTTTTAAACTCTGGAGGAGACCCCCAAACATCTAAGAGACAGCCACTGTATTTTAAGAGACAGTCCTGAAAACAAGGGATAACAATGGAAAGCTGATAGCTGAAATATTAACCTATGTTCTCAAATACAAAAAAAAGCCACAACTGGCTACTTACGGTCTAGTGGAGGTCTCACATTATAGAAGTTGATGTTCTTGGCTATAGCCCAATTCCCTGAATGGATGAAGATCTGAAGAAAAGCTACAGCCAATATGTGATAGAATAATAGCATGCTGACTACAATTGAACAGGGAAATCTGAAATACTGGTGCCTAGAAAAGAAGAACATGCATTATGACGGAGGAACCATAAAAGATTGAGAATGTGGAGCGCTGGACTTCATGTAAACTTTATTTCAAACCTTGACAATTCAATGGACTGCTAGTGCCTGTAAGCATACCTCACTAACAATGCTGAGCCACTCATAGCTGAGCACCTACTGCCTTCTACTGGTTAGGATTTTGTACAGTACAGCTAAATTTCTACAGTCAGTATTGTAGTGATTTTCGTTATGCTATGTTACTCAGCTACATGGTGAGTTCACCCAGGCAACATCAGTCTTGGAAACTGCTTATAAGGGTATGTCTACACTGAGATACCAAACCTATGGCACTGAGTCTCAATGCCCAAGTCAGTGGACTCAGGGTCGTGGGGCACGAGCTGCAGGGCTAAAAATAACAGTGAAGACGTTCTGGCTCAGGCTGGAACCCAGGCTGCAAGGGTATGTCTACATGGGGATAAAAGTCCCATGGCATGGCTTCAGTTGGCCCAGGTCAGCTGACTCAGTCTTGTGGGGCTAAAAATTGCTGTGTAGATGTTTAGCAATTTTTCAACCCCAGCGCCCGAGCCCCATGAGCCGGTACCAGCTGATCCACGCCAGCCGTGTGTATTTTATTCCTGGGTAGACATACACTGAGACCCTCCTCCTCACGGGGTCTCAGAGCCTGGGCTCCAGCCTGAACCTGAACATCTACACTGCTATTTCATAACCCCGCAGGCCAAGCCCCAGGAGCCCAATTCCACTGATCTGGGCCAGCCATGGCTGTGCCACAGGTCTTTTATTGCAGCGCAGCAATACAGAGTGTTCTTGAAAAAAATACTTCTTGTAACTTGCTTATAACATGGGTTTGACATAATTAAAACCTTTGTAGACCAAGCAGGATGCAATCTCAGATATAATTTTTACATCAGCAATGTAAAATCTCAATTCAGAGGGCCAGATCCCAGCACTCCTGACATCAATGGAGTTATGCCAACATATACCAGGACAGGACCTGGGCTAAAATTTTGGAGCTTGTTTTCCATAAGTACACTTATGACTGGCCTGGTATTTAAATTCTTGTTTTTACATTGTAATATATCCTTAAAAATGCATTCCTCAAAGAAAAGCCAAAGCAAGCCATCATCATAAACACAAATTAGAGGGAGAACCATCAATAGGATTTCTGCCATTCCTTTACCCTGGTGCACTTAAACTCGGCCTCTTGCAGTACTGTACACCTAATGGGTCCAATTGTCATATCAGTCCCACCAAAACTCTCTTTTGTACATATTCAGCTCTGTGTTCAAACTTTTTAAGCAACTGCTTGCACAGGTGATAGGACTTCAGTGTGAAACTCTGTCTCCTGGGCTTGTGCACATAAATCCTAGTGTTGGTCAAAATAATTTCACAACTCAACATTTTTCTGTGAAAAACAGGGACACATTTTTTGCAGACATTTTCACAAACAGCTCATGCTACTTTTGTTATTTTAGCCAGTTCCAATAAATTCTACCCCATGCATGCACAGGAATGAAGTCCTTTCCCTTGCATGTGCTAGTGCTAGTGCTGGGGAAGTACAAGTGCAAGATTTATGTGTGCATTATGGAGCAAATCCTGTTCCCCCTCTGCATGGATATGGAGGACTCCAGATTCAATGGAACAGTGACATTCTGCATGGAGAAGGGTAGGACTAGGATGGACATCAGGTAGCCCTTAGGGGCCCCTGCACAAAAGTGTGTAGCAGACCTTCAAAGACAGAGCAGGGATGGGCAAGCAGATCTGATTCGTGAATTTTCCAGTCAAATCCACTCCACATGGTGGGGGAGTCAAAGTGCCATTAAGTCAACTCCAGGCTGGAAGCTGCAGAAACAGCACCTGTGACACATGAAAACTCTGGGAGAAGAGGGAGGGGCCTGACACTTTCACTTACAAGACTTTCTTCCTGCTCCTATGCTTCAGGTGGGACAGCAAGCAGGAAAGAACTACTTCAAACAGGTTCTTGGCCTGCAAGCAGTCAGTGGCAGAAGGTTTGGTTTTGTGTATTAGGCCTTACTGACTTTGGTGAATGCAGTTTTTTTCATTTATGTTTATTTTTCGGGATATTTTAGCAGATATTTGAGAAACAGTTTTTGTACCACACTTACAGTGTATCTCCAGAACTGTTTCCTGTGGACACCCCAGGTCTTCTTTGGACTGGAGCCCAAGGAGTTCACAAACAGGTCAAGAAAAGCATCTGAAAGCACCAAACAGTGCCTTTGTGATCATCATTATTCTATACACAGGGAAAGAGTCAGCTCAGACCTAATATGCCTTTAATACTATTGGTAATAAAAGAAAAGAACATATGTATCTATGATAACGCTGATAACGCATGTGCCATAACACATTTACATTACATAACCCTACTATTCACTAGTGAGTGCCAAGCTAATACAGATGTACAGATTTCCTACTTTCCATTATACCCTAATCTCCGGGGAAGATTGACTCAGTGAAAGCAAAAGAGAAGAAGCAAAGGTTTAGATAATGATATAACACCAGGACAAAAGGTTTCCTTCTTTAGCAAGAGACGAGAACTGGCACAATAATTTCTCCATCTGTTCTATCTGATCAAAATCCCAGTAAAGACTTAGAGCCGGGTCATAGTGCGATGACCGTTTACTCCAGATAATATATTTGGCTCTTAATCTCTAGTTTTATTTCTCAAAGCTATCAACAGTCCCTGTGATTCAAAATGGAGGAACTGATCTCTAGCAAGAGAATCCTTTGAGAAAAAGAAAATGAATTCCAGTTTCCAAGACAGAGGTTAATAATGAGCCTTGAGCTAAACAGCTCCCCAACAGTTCACCATTCAGTGAAACAGGAAGACAATTGCATTGATCTAAGCCAGAGCCCAACAAATCTAGGAGATGATCAGAAATTTTTTAAAAGATGAGTGTGTGCGCTCATATTGCATTATTATGAGACCACTACTTTAGAAGACATAATGCATAACAACACCCTATCTAATACATGCAATAAGAGATCTATTACATATTTTAAACACAAGCATGGTTTTGGCAGTTTTGAACGTTTAACAGATGGGACAAGTATGTGTGTCACGAATGATACTTTTCTGCTGGCAGGGCATAAATCAACATCACGTTGCATCACAATATTGTAAACTGATTTCATGATGCAGTAATGTTCTATAGCTGCTGAAGTTTTTTTAATAATCTACAAACTAGATTTGTGGAACATGGGATTATACCATAGAAATCAGAACTAACAATGGAGAAAACGGGATGGTGACCCTATCACATCTCACCAATGTCCCAGTACTTTATCGGGCTTATTTTGTCCTCATTTAATCCTTCTTAGAACGAATGGTTTGCACCAACACTTGTTGAGCGAGCAACAGTCCCACCAAAGCTCTCTGTGTGTTCTACATTATTTGCTTTTATTTTAAGCCCGTGCTTGAAGAATGTCCCCTGGCAGAAACACCAGTTATATTCCCTTTCCACCCTATACATTACAAATCACTTGGCTGATTTCTCTGTGTCAGTTTTTGCTCCTGGATTAACATTTTATCCTTGTGTTGAGAGAGGGAAGCTTTTCAGTTCCTTTCCTCTGAGAGACCCATTGAGAAATGTGATGAGTTCCTCCTTTGCTTCATCCACAAAGATTAAAAACCCCTCAACCTACATTAAACTTAAAGTTTTCTGCTCAGATTTCAATGCACTGCACAAGAGAAGAAATCAAACACACAGCCATGCACTCATTCATTAATTGAGGCACACCACCATCCCAGGATAAATGAAAAATTGCGGGTGTATTAAAGGTCTTGGAAGTAAATTCCTGTTTAACTACATTTCCTATAAAGATATGCTTCCCCTAAAAACATCCACATTAAAAGACGTTGGATCTAAAACTTGGTTCTCTCTCTTAGCCCACAAATGAGAGCTCCAGTGTGTGGGTTTAAAACACCTATGAGGGGGGATTAAGTTAATCCCAATTATGATCCATTTAAATAGCCAGCTCTTTTCCATTGTGCTTATTTTTACAAATATAGAGGCCAGATCCCCACTCACATGATATTCCATATGTGCCATTTGGTTGCTCGGAGGGACTAAGAAGCTGCCCTAAATGGGAGGCGGGGGGTTGGATTCTGCTGCAGTAAAAGGATTCTTGGCTATCATTCACATATAGCACCCCCTTCACCCTCTTCGCCACACATACCCCAGTGTGCCAGGGACATGTAAGTGGTAAGGACATGGCCATTGGTGTACCCCTAAAATTACATCTGCCCTAAGGCTGCTCTAACTTTTGCCAGGACAAACTGGCCCCACTACAGGGGTGACACAACGTTACCTTTATGCCGCCACCTGAATCTCTGCAGCCCTTATATAGGCAGCATGACATGTTTACTCTCAGATCAATTTTGAATGTTTGCTTCAAATCCATAAGGGCTAAATACTTAATTAGGCCCTGAAGGCTTTGAAAACTTTGGTGGCATTGCAACAGCTCAGTTGTTTTTTGTTTTGTTTTTTTTGCCCCAAATGCAAACTTTCCTTCCTTTCTTTCATTAAATAGCTCCTGCTATGCTCTTCAAATACCACAAATTGTTGCTTTTCCCTAGTCAGGCCAATTTTTATCACACAATCTTGACTTTAAATATACTTCTGACACCTGGGCTATTGTTTTATGCTTACTCTGTGAAGGTGAAGCAGTTGTGAGGTTGGTCTTCCTCATATACATTTCCCTCAGTTTGTATTGACAAATTGGGAAACATTTGCCTTTATATAAAGAAAGATCTATAAACTGGTTAACTTTATCAAATGGATATGCTAGTAAACAGAAGCACAATGACACCTGTGCCAGCTTTCTACAAATTCAAGACTCCCCCAACCTATCTCAATTCCCATTGTTCAAACCAGATAATCTGTGGTAAATGGAAAATTTTAGGGAATAAAAATACAGAAGGGCAGATTCTCATCTGTGTGCCAGCAGGGTCTTCTTCCCAGGACACCCAGACACAGGGCCTCAGGATCTCCCTCCTTCCCCTGGGACTCTTCTCTCCCTTTCCCCAGGACTCCCATTCTCCTTCCACCGGGACTCACTCTCTGTGCAGCGAACCTTCTTGAGAAACACTGCTCAAGAGCCAGCATCTCCTGCTGGGACTGAGGAATCTAGCTCCACATACCAGGAATCCAGAACACAAGCGGGGCGCCCTCTCCCCACGACATCCTGTCCCCCTTCTGGCCTTGGCACCATGAGAAGTGGAGCTTTTTAGGCCAAGGTGGAGAGGCATGCAGGCAGCAGAGTGGCTCAGAAAATACTATGGTCCCACTCCTGTAGACACCTATGGATGTGAGTGATATTAGAAATGGGAATAATCTCACTAAAGTTGCTCATATTCATAAGCATTTGCAGGATTGAGGACTATATTTGTATACACATGTACCCCATGAGTAGGATTGCCAACACTCCAGGATTGTCCTAGAACATCCAGGAATTAAGGATTATGTCACGTGATGAAACCTCCAGGAATACATCCAACCAAAACTGGCAACCCATGAGAAAAAGTGATATCCATGTAATGTGATGATTTATCATGCACCTTTTACTGCCTAACCTGCTCACTGCCCATTGATCTGAAACTTATTCTTAAACTGCAAACCACCGTTGAAAAGCTGCCTTTTCCCTCCTTCCTTCCCTCACTCCCTCTTTTAAAAATAGAACCTACCATGGGAATGTTTCCTCCTCCGCTCTACAAATGTTGAATTTCCTCAAAGAATTACACCTGCCCAAGGGCATGGATGGGCAAGCAATTCAGTCCCGGGCCAGTAATAGCTTTTATGTACAACAACTGTCATGACTTTAAAACCTGCATCTCCCAACACTAAAGAGCTGAAAATGGGAACTTATACCAATCAGGAAGAGAAGATTACTTACCTGTAACTGGAGGTCCTACAAGGTGTGTGGTCACTATCTGTATTCCACTGAGGGTTTATGCGGTGGAACTGTACACACCATAAGGGAATGGATGGAGGCATGACTCAACTGAGGTAAGTCCTGGGTTGGAGATTGTATCTCCCTACATGCAGACAGCAGAAGAAGCATTCACAAGTCAGTTCTCCAATGACAAAGAGTTCATGTGGCCCTGGAGCTGTCTCCAACCTCCCCGGTGTCAGCAGCACATGCTCCATAATTGTATCCAGAATTGGAGCTGGAGGACTGTCTCAAAACCGATGGTTCCCTTGACTTAAGAGGGGCCAACTTAGAAAGCATGCACGACTCGGTGCTCAGTACCAGCAGATCCGCTGGTCTACGCAATATCTCATCCTGCTTGTGAGCCTTGGAATGCGCCGCTTCTCCGTGGCTGGAACTCATGGAAGACGCATCATCCGTCTTAGGCCTGGAAGGCTTACTGCCATGCATATGCACATGCTTCCTTGCCTCCCGAATAAGCCCTGGCCTGGGTTCTGTAGCATTGGTATCTCTGGAACCAGATCAATCTCTGCGGTTGGGGGCACGCTCCCAAGCAGTAGAGGCAGCGTTGTTGCTCATCACTTTCTGAGAAGAAACGCAGGCAGGAGACATAGATCTTGAACCCAGGCATCTTCAGCATAATCCAGTAACCAGGCATAGGTGCTGGATTGGGTTTGGGGTGGGGAAGGGGGCACCAGTAAACAGATTCTCCAAAGTCTCTTTTTTCCTAAAAACTACTACTATACACTAAAATACAATCAAAACAGCAAAAACTAGAAGAAAATAAACTATATACAATTCTAAAACTATGTGGGTTTTGTTTGTGTTTTTTTTAAAGTGCATCAGAGACGAGAGAACACTAACAACTCGGATCATGCAGTGGTGAGAAGGAACTGGAAGCACAGCTGGTCCCACCCTACTCTTTATCACTTCAGTCAAAACTATGAGGCAAAGCAAGTGCACGTGTGCAGAACAACGGACACTACCACTTTCAAATTCTCTGGCTCTGGACACATGGCGCACATGCATTAATCCCTCAGTGGAATACAATAGGGACCATCACTTGAAAAAGAATGAGATGTTTCCCATATAGCAAGAAGCTTTCACTTTCCTTGTGGAAAATCAGAAGAAAAGGATTTATCCAGTCTTGCTTCAAATTGAGATATATAGACACACACATCTTTCCTGCTACCTCTGAAAATATTTGAATGCTTCTGCATTTCTCTACTTCCTTGCCTAAATTGCTGTATTTTTTAGCTTAAGCTTCTTTCAATATCTCATCTAACTATTTTAACACAAGGGTACTATAAAAGTGAAAATTATATTTATATATTAAAGCTGACTTAGCACTTTAAACTGTTAATGACTGATTATTGCTTCTTTCCTAAAAGCACTCATAAATTAGACTTTTAGTTTTACTATTTTACACTTTTATGGAACTTTTCATTGAAGAAACTCAAAGCGCTAGATCATTGTTAACTAATTGAACCTCAATACCTTTGTGAGGCAGGTAAAAATTAATATACTCCTTTAATATATGAATAAACTGAGGCACAGACAGCTTAAGTGATTTAAATAAGGATCATATAAAGCATCATCTAACAAGCTGGGAATACAGCAAGGACTCCTGACTCACAGTCTCCTGCTGCAGATATTAGACCTGGCTCCCTTGTTTTACATTATAATGTTCTACACTATTACATACATAGTTTATATTTCTCTTTATTCTCTCTATCCTCCTATTTGTTTCTGTCAAATAGTTGCTCAGTCATTAGGTAAAATTATTATTATAATGATGACCATTGGTACCATAAAACAACAGCTTTGTTCCAATGAGCTGAGATTAAATCATTCCTATCCAGTGTAATTCATGTACTGATACAGTTTAATGTTGCATGTTCCACAAACAGCAAACCAGACTTGTCCAGTATTATGGGGGAAAAGAGAAGGGAAGGCAACTAGTGGTTCAAAGTACAATGGACCGTATCCTAAATCTGCATTGCTCCACTGATGTCAATGGATTCATGCTGATTTACACCAAATGAGGATCTGACTCATCATGTGTAATACTGAATGAAAAATGGAAGTGCGGAATTGCTGTTGATTTTTAAGTATAGAATAAAAACCTAGAGTACACTTCCTTCGTTTTTGATGCTTTTTATGTTTCAGGAGGAATCCTGTTTCTGATTCAAATTAGGCCCCAATAACATAGATCTAGATGCAGTGCAAAGATTATGCGCCTACAACCCATCTTGTAAAGAAAGTCATCTAGGCAATAAAAACAGAGAACTTGCCTAACGTATTCTTATTTGTCATGAGTCAAAATGCTATCATAAGCTTCGCTCTAAAGAATTACAGCAACAAAACTATCTGCAGCCTCATCAATGCAAAATAAATAACCTTTTTTGTAGAACAGCTAACATTAAATTTTAAGGCAAAGTAGCGAAATTGTGATTAAGCAGGTTAGAAGATATGGCCTGACAGCTTTGTGTCATTATTCATAAACAGTATTTCTTACAAGCTTCACTCTCAATTGCATCTCTCAAGCAAGATTTCAATAATTTACCACCTTGATTTCAGAACTGAAGAAAATGCTTCTCTCACTCTGGTAACCCAACTTGACCGATATGTAGGGCAAACCCCAATATCAGTCTCCACTTATCTACACCTAGTCATTGATCTCATTTCATGACACTTTGTTTTTTTTTCCCACCAGCAGAAAGCTGATGACAATCACGCACACCAAAAAAACTGGTTCTCTCTACCTAGCCTTTTCTATTCTTCCCTATTACAGCTAACATCTTCCAAGTCAAAAAAAGTTCAGAGCAGCATACATGTTAATGCAAACTAGTGATGCCAACTTCTGCTTTGAATAAGTGATAAACTCAAATTTTGAAGGAGGGAGCTTTTCTTGCCAGAACCTTTCAATGAAAGCATTAGATGTTCCAAGCTAAAAACTAAGTCACATAATAATAGCTCCACTTTTACAAGGTGTCAGTGTGCATTTCTTTCATGTGTTTCATGCTGCAAACTGGAACAGCCACATTCCTAACCCTACAATCCTCTTTTTTCCCCACTACTAATTCATTAACAGGAACTTTGGTCTCTTATCACCTACTTCTCCAAAGGTCAATTTTAGCAACACACTGGTTAGGTCACTTTCAACAGAACAGGCAAGATATAACAGTCCAGATGGAAATAATCAGTGCCTGGCTCCAGCACAAAGCAAACATGCAAGATCAACTTTCAAAATGTTTCTGCCTTTAGTTTATTTTGTAATCTTTGAACAAAGAACTAGTCAGGAAAGAGTTAACTTCCATTTTCTATTTGAAAAATGAGGTGAAAAAAAACAAACGCAGCATGCTACAGAGAAATATATTTGTTCTAATGGCATGAATGACCCTAAATGGACAGAATAATAAATAATACATTACATTTAAATAGAGTCAGAGACTATGGAAGCAATTTACCAACATTCACGAATTTAGCCAACAGCTTGCGAGGCAGGGAAACAATCACATCTCAGTTTTACAAGTGGAGAAACTTAAGTAAGAAGATTGGCTGACTTGCCTCGCGTCACACATGAAGCCTGTGGCAGAGCTGGGAATAGACCTCAGATCTCTCCAGGCCCCAACTCGTGCTTTAATCTCGACACAATCACTGACTTCAGTGAAATGTCTGCATCTAGTCAACACAACTGTACATTCTGCAGGGTCCCAGGTCCCTAAGTTATGCTCCTTTGTATATTTCCTAGCACATTAAATCTATAGTTTGCATGAAGTCAGTTTGTTGTACTGTTATTCATTTAAGTTCTGACCATTTCTCAGTGTGTCATTGGAGATGCTGATGGGGTGGGCAGAGCCTGACAATATATATTCATATAGAGATCAAGGGCTCAATTCTTCCCTGCATACAAGCTCTACTCAGCATGGAGGGGAGCAGCAAGGAGGCAGTTAAGGGTACCTGTTTCTGCAGTGACAGAGTCCCTAGCTCTGCCATGCCCCCACCAACCTTCTCCCTGTCTCAGTACATCCACTCAGTCCCCCAACACATACCCTCTTTCATAAAGCCCAGTCGCCTCTCCCACCCTCATCGTGGGGTATCTCCAGGCTGCCAGTATTAGCCTCAACTGGGCAGAATCCGGCCACTTTGCTCTATCTGAGCATCCCAAAGTAGCTAGAGCAGAACTCCAACTCTAACTCCCCGGGGTTGCCAAGAAATGTAGTGAAGTTGTTCAGTCAACCACACTGAGCCTAAAATTCCATGCAGAGATGAACAAAGTCAGTTGAGAATTTTATTCACATCGGTTTCATCAGCCATCTTAAGCTGGGCTGTTTTGTTTGTTGTTGCTCATGAGCTTCTTCCCTTCCACCCCAGGCTTGTAAGTGAAGCATTGAAGAACAACAGAAATTACCTACAGTTCAACAACGGACTTTGTGATACGGAATGTGGCATGGCTGGAGTTCCTCAAGATTTTTAAAAGGCCATTTGTTATAGGACCAATGCTAAGTCATTTTTAAGGGTATTTTAAAATTTAGGTTATGAAAGTGAAATGACCGAAAACCCAGCCTATGCTAAGTAAGCATTTAACAGGATTATGTTCTAGGAAAAAATCTGTGAAAACCTGGCGAATGTCAGCAGCAGTTGCAGAATGATTACACGTTAACAAATGTAGTCCATACACAAGACTTGATATGCTCTTGTTTGGTTAATTGCACTCAGTGTCAGAGTAAGAGCATCATGTTTTGGCAAATGTGGTCTATCCCCATTTACCTCTAGAGCTCTTCCTGTTTGGCAAAGCATTGATCCAAACACAGAAACAAACAGGTGAAAGTAAAACTAGACAATTTTATCCCTGGAAAGCTAAATTTTGTCCTGAAGCATTTGTGTATGCAAAGATGCATTCAGGTAAGTCTTCTGCTGCAGGAGACTTGCCAACACAGGACCATGGCATGCACTCTGCTATTCTAACCCTCAGGAGCAAGATGTCCACTACTACCAGGTAGTTTACACTGCTCATCGTGTTAAGCTGGGAGAGGGGACACGGCATATACCAAAGACCAAACCCACCTAGGAGATTCAATGGCCAGGCCAGTATACTATCAAAATATACGTTATAGCACTCAAATGCTACAGAGAAATTCTGCAAAGCAGCTGAAATCCCATGCAGAGTTGTTCCTAGGGGATTCTATAGTTGCCTATAACCTCCTCTCCTGTGAAGAAACAGGACAGGACATAGCCCTATGTTTGCTGTTCTTCAGCTGTTTAGAATTTAAAGTCTAAATGGCTATTATTAAACATTTTTATTGCATCTACCCAACCAAGCCAGAGCCCTTTTGTACTAGACACAATATAAACATGTTGTTATGGCAGGCACCATAAGATGGTGCTGTTACATACAGTCTTACAAGTTCTCTTCTTTAGTTTGCGAGCAAGTTTTTAGTCTCTGAAGGAATGCTGTACTGTTAGTTTTGTTATATAGCAGTCCTTGGAAATAAGTTGTAGCAGACAAAGTTTGCTCTCCACTTTATTTTCTATATTTGGATGCAATTCGAGGGACAGCGTAGCTTCCTGAGAACCAGACATTATATATGGACTGAGATTTCTGGAAGAGACAATGACTCTGTGTCTGTGTCTGTTGCAGGAATGGTGAATGTGTGTCAATAAGGCAAATTATTCCTGGAATCATCTACATCATTGATTTCTCTTCCAATAATTACTCATTGGGATTTCTATTTATCACTGTACAGGGATGATAGATAAACTGTAATCAGATCCATTTATCCATACTTTCTTGGGGGTCCTATTCCTGAATTCCAGAGGACAAAATGAAACCCAGATATGCCAGATCCAAGACCATCCCTAATTTGCCCATGTCTAAATCACAGATTAAAGGTTAGATCCTGCAACTCTTATGCACACAATGGAAATCAATATGCCTATTTGCATGAATAAGGGTTGCAAATCCAACCTGCACTCTCTTTGCTCAGTATTTAATTATGTTTCATTTGTCTTCAAATATGAGCTACAAGGACTTGGAAAACAGAATATAAATGTCCAGTTTTAAATTATTTTGTAACTTCCTACCCCAACACACTTCTTTGAAACACAATAGATATCCTCGAGACTTCTGCAACAACAGAACACTAGAGGGACTATTTCTCCACTTTTTCTCCAGTAGTAAAGCACAGGAACATCAAAAAAGTGCCAAATCAAGATTCTGGCACTAACTGACCCAGCATTTCAATTTATACCAAAAAATTAATCCTTGGATATTGTTAACAGGGATATACTGAGTGGGATTTTCATCAATTCCAAGGCCAGAAGGGACCATTGTGCTCATCTAGTCTGACCTTCTTTATAAGACAGGCCACAGAAGTGCCTCAAAATAATTCCTAGCACATATCTTTTAGAATTGCCAGTGATAGGGAATCCACCAAGATCCTTGGGAAATTATGATTAATTATCCTCTCTGTATACTTTATTTCTCATCTGAATTTGTCTAGCTTCAACTTCCAGCCATTAGATTGTATTATACATTTCTCTGACTGACTGAAGAGCCATCATCAAATATTTGTTCTCCATGTAAATACGTACAGATTGTAATCAAATCACCCCTTACCTTTCTCTTTGTTAAGCTAAATAAATTGAGTTCCGTGAGTCTATCGCTAAAAAGCATGTTTCCTTATCCTTTAATTGTTCTTGTGGCTCTTCTTCGAACCTCTCCAATGTGTCAACCTCCTTCTCGACTTGTAGACACAGGACTGGAAACAGTATTCCAGCAGTGGTTGCACCAGTGCAAATACAGAAGTAAAATAACCTCTCTGCTCCTACTCGAGATTCCCATGTTTATGCATCCAAGGATTACATTAGCCTTTTGGCCACAGAGTAGCACTGGAGCTCATGTTCAGCTAGTCATCCACCGCTCTCCCAAATCTCTCTCAGAATCATTACTTCCCCGGATAAAGACCCCCATCTTGTAAGCATGGCCTACATTCTTTGTTCCTAGAAGCATACATTTATATTTGGCTGCATTAAAATATGTTGTTTACCTGCATCCAGCTTTCCAAGTCAAATTGCTCTCTCTCAATGACTTATCCCCTTCATGATTTACCACTTCCCCAATCTCTGTATCAGCAGCAACCTTGATCAGTGATGATTTTATGTTTTCTTTCAGTCCATTAACATATTAAAAATGTAAGGCTAAGAACTAATCCCTGCTGGACTCCTCTAGAAACACCCTTTTGATGATTCCCCAGTTACAGTTACATTTGGAGACCTTTCAGCATGCCATTAACACTTGTCTGTTACTGTATATGTTCTATGATTTTAGATTTTGTAGTCCCCTCTAATGCACTGGGACTGACCACAAGGGCCATTTAGAGGTGCCTGTCAGCCCCTGCTCTGTAATTCGGTATCCAGAGAATCAAAACTCCATTGCAGTAACCATAAACAAACTGCTCATGATCCAGCTAATTTATATTACCTTTATAGAACCTGTCACTAACTTATCTCCAGAAAGTTAGTTACGAAGAAATGTTGCCCCTATGCACTACAGCAGTCACATGGCACTAGGCAACTGAAACAGAGCCTGTATTGGCTTTCTGTCTAGGACAATGTTTTTGCTTAGGGCTGGAATGAGACTGTCTCTCACCTTGTATATGAATAGTACACAGACGAGCCCAACAGCAGCCCAGGGTGACTCAGAGTCACACTTTCTACCGTGTGTCCAACCTGGATATCCAAGGAGACATCACTTATCTCACCCCTTAGCAGATACAGATAACTTCCCCACCCCCAATGCCAGGTCAGATCTGCAGACTGGCATGTCGGGAACATGGCAGAAACAAGACCACTCCCTGAACAGGAAGGGCTGGGGGAAGTAGTGGCCCCACGGAACCTGGTTTCCTCCTCCAACACACAGAGCAGTGTAAGCAGTGCAGCTACACAGGCAAAACAAGCACCCCCACAAACATCTCCAGTGCACGGCAAGCTGAAGCTCTGCCTGGGCTCTAGCAAGCCCAGCTTTTATGAAATAACCACAAAAGTGTATTTTTGTAAAACTTAAGTGACTGGAAATTTTCAGGTCTGCAAATTATGTTTCATGGCTCACACGTTCTTATGTTTATCAAGTGAATTGATTTTAATCAGAAATATGTTGGAGGCCAGCGGTGAAAAATCCTGGTGTATTAAAATAATTGGAGAAACTCCCAATAATGCTAGGATTTCACCTATGGTGTTTGTGTTTTCTGAGAGATTTGCTAAAAGCAGCAGCTAGCTAATTCATATAAAAGCTTGTCACTGAAATTTGTGGACCCTGCATGGATATGTATAATTATGACACAGCATAACATGTCACATTTAATGCTGTAGTGACACTGTGTAGCACAACTAATTTCAAACAGAAAATTACGCACAGTACCACCCATTACACCTATCAGATAATGCAAACCTTATTGTACAAGTTTGAACTCTTCCAGATTTCTCATATAGACACAGGTTCTGGCAGCTGACTGAAAAATACTCTCTCTCCCCACTCACATTCATCATGAGCTCAAGAGATTGCCTCAGCTCTCTTCTCTGCTGTCTCAGAAATTCCCCTTTCCCCTACAATAATCTCCTAAATGTCTCTGCCCTTGAGATGTCTTCACTGGACAGCGTGCAGACCTCTTTTTCTCAGATAAGCCTGGGCCACCTGACACATTCATATCATGCATTGTTCTATGGTTTTTCTCTCAGAAGCACTTTGCATAAATAGATCAATCTGGAGTGATGGGTACTCCAATTAAAACTTCTTAAAATGTAGTAGTAAGCAGCCTATTAAAAGTTATAGAAAGAAAGAAATGTGATCCAATTTCCACTATGAAGCTTTCTGTATACAGTATGCACTGGGGACTCTTTCCACTTGAACCTTTTCACTCTCAGTACTTGCAATCAAAGGGAGATGACTGGCTGGAGCTGATGAGAGTTACTCTTCTTCATTCCTCCTAAATATATTTGATATACGTGGCAGTGTCCATGACAGCATTTGCTTTTTAATTAGAGGCTTGCAAAGAAGGTTCAGATCCCATCCACCTCACAATAAACGCAAGCGATGGGGAAAGGAGAAGCAGTATTTGTTTGTTTTTATAATGTTTGACAAGTGCTAAATGTTTCCCATGAATATTAGTGGACAGATGAAAAGTCAATTTTAATTCCTTATATGATAACGTTATTGTATCGAGCACTGTGTTAGATTTGCAAGCTATAACATTAAGAGTATGGTGTGTGGGGGGGGAGAGGATTCTTGTTTTTGCTTGCAAAGTAGGAGGCAGCCTCTGCTTTGTGTGTTCAGCAATCAGTTCTGCTGAAAGTCAACTTACAGTAAGGTGGGGCAAGTTGTGTGTGTGCGTGCGCGCGCGTGCATGCGCACGTCTACCCTAGGGAGCAACCTGTTTTCTCTGTGTTTTGGGGGTCATGCAAGGTTTCATTCTGAATTCTCTGAAATAAAGTAGATAATGTTGCAACCTTCCAACAAAGGTAATTATATTTCTCTAATTTCTCTGTGTGTATGATGTGAACATAAACACTAAAACTTAAAAGAATACAGAGTTCATTTTTCAAAAAAAACTTTGCTGTATCTCTGGGCCTGGTTTCACAGATTTCCTGCCCAGAAGGAACCGTTAGATCATGTAGTCTGACTTCCTGTATAACACAACTCTTGTTTCACACTATCCAACCATACAATCCAAAAAGCGGAACATAACAAATGTCAGATCACGCTGCTTGGTTTTCAGGCTTGCTAAGTCACAGCTATTTCAGTGAAGCATTGTTCAGCACAATTTACCTTTCCAATATAATATATTACTTTTTGCAGTGTAGGAGCAAGATGAATTGCTTATACTGCTGAAGTGTGTGTGAACATAAATATCTCCTATTTGGAAGCGTCCAAACGTTTTGCTGACAGGTATGCCATAACTGCAACTAGAAAATACAAATATTGCTCTGCTCCATTCCACTCTTAGAGTCAAATCTTCTAGCCAGGCGTGAGCACACAATTTCTACTCACAAAATTCCATGGGGACAATCTGGTGCTAAGCATTAGGTTTTGTACAATTTCTTATGCTCCTCCCTCACCATGAATATCCTACCTCCAGCCTACTGAGCTGAAGTTGTAGTTTATTCCAGAAAATACAAGAAACTTAATTAAACACTGCATATGCCAGCTGAAAGTGAGACCTGGCTTCCATCCTCTCTTGGTTTCTAGGCTCATTTGCTAGAGCGAATCATCCAAACACACATTCCCAGGGTTCACAAAGAATCAGAACATCCATCAAAGATACAGGGCACTTGAAGGTGCTCATTGTCAAAGCCAAACTAATATTTATTCTATTAGAGACACAAGAGGGGTGAAGAAATAGCTTTTATTGGACCAAATTCGGTTGGAGAGAGACAAGCTTTTGAGCTTATACAGAGCTCTTCTTACCCTCACCCACCTTGCCTCTCTATTATCTTGGGACCAAAACAGCTACACCACCACCGCAAACAACATTTATTTTACAGTATAGCTTTCACCCGTGATTCTCTTTTCTTTTAAAATCTGATGTGAAAGGCAGAACAGGCTGCACACGGCTGGGAGTCCGGAGCACCTGATTTCCAACCCCAGCTGTGCCAGTAATTCACATGTGAACTGCAGCAAGTCACTTCACTGCTTAGTCTCAGGTTCCTTTCCATGCCCCTGCCTGTGTTTGAAGAATACAAATCACCACACCTGGCACCCTTCCATTTTCCAGATATTAGAAACAGTCCCAGCCTTAATTTAGTACTTTGCATCATAGAAGGCTGCAGTAGAGTAGTGCTATCTAGCCTTTTGCCTGCACAGAACTGAGGTCAAATCCTGTTTTGATTACAAATCAAAGCGAGTTTGGGGGCTTTTTTCCTAATTTATCCATGTGCATGGCAAAATACATTGTACTGAGCATGACTGACATTTTCTGCTCAAACAGAGATCCACCAAATGGACTGCTTTTCTCAGTGCTATGTACACTCCTCTCCACGCTCAGAGGCTGTTTTTCTTTTTACAAAGTGGTCCCAATCAGGCAGAGAGGATTTCCCACCAGCAGTTCTCTGCATGCTTGCTCTGCTCAACCGTCACACATGTATCAGGAATGGTTGAGCCAAGTTCTCCTCTCAACCTCATGGACAGAGGCCCTGTCAGAGTTCCAGATCCCCTGTTGCATTCCTGGCCTAATGACAGGCAGAGGTTGAGAGGCCTAGCCATAGGTACAGAAGGAGCTGTACATATTACATTGCTTAGGGGCCTGCCAAAACTGGGTTTGGCACAGTCGAGAACAGACCCTCGTGCTAATGAGGATGCTATAAAATCATTGGAGGTTCCCTGAACATTTGTTCCACTGATAGAAATTTTTTCCATTATACAAAAAAAACCTCTCTCCTTTCCTACAAAGTGTATGCACCCTGAGAAATAGCTTGATTTTTGGAATTGTCTCCTCAATGGTAAGATGGAAAAATTCATTGCCTCTGCTTAAATTGGAATTCTTGAGTGAATTGGGAATACCAGCAATTTGAAGAGCAGTAGCCCTTTTCTTGTGAATAAATGCAGCCTCTACAAACCCTGCTGACAATGGCTAGATTTGTCTGCCAAGATATAGTAACAGTAACTTTAAGGCTTGTGCAAGTTAGAGCTGTGAACATTTGGCAGTATCAGTCTTTAAGGACTTCTCTTCATCCCAATTAACACATGTTCACAGCCTCTGAATTTAAGTTTGGGATTTAAATAAATAATGAGCTGAAAACCACTAAATTTTACATACTTCTGAGATGAAATCATTGAGTTTTCATCATTTCAACTACAGATGGTCTGAATTGAAATATCAGCTCCAAACATACATCAAATTTGGGGGAAGGTGGGGTTTACAGATGAACCTAGAACCAAATTTCACTGTTTGACCATGTCTCTAGTTTTACAACAAAACCATATATTAGTCCAGCCTTGAAAGTTAAGCAAAGATATTACCACCTTTACACTATCCTGGGCCTTGTTTCTTGTTAGTAATGGAACCCAAACCAGGCATGCTCTTCAAGGATGGAACCTTTGGTTCTAGTGAGGTCTCACCTCCTATAATACTTGTCTTCTCTCCCACCCTGCCTTCATTCCAGATTAAACATTAAAAAGCAGCTGAGATAATCCTTGTTATTACACTGAACTAAAAAGTCTCTTGAAAAATGGGCTGCCTGTTTAAACTGCAGAAAACAAAAAATAACTTCTTTGAATACTTCTAAAGAATTATTGCCTACCACCAGTGACTTCATTAATCAAGTTGGTTTCACAAGTGTAATGGTGTGTAACCAGAATCTGCTACTATAGAGCTTCCTGAATCAAAGTGCAGGAACAACTAGTGAAGTTTAGCAAAATCTGGCATTTCTTATACTCAGAAACTAAAGAGAATGCAATACCTCCACTAGTTTTTAACTTCCTA
Source organism: Emydura macquarii macquarii (assembly GCF_026122565.2). Taxonomy (NCBI): domain Eukaryota; kingdom Metazoa; phylum Chordata; order Testudines; family Chelidae; genus Emydura; species Emydura macquarii. The sequence goes on from NW_027131390.1 coordinate 87,568,483, forward strand.
TTTTTTTATTAAAAGGTAAATATAACTACTTACAGTACAAGGCACTCTTTTACATAAGGCATAAGCGCATTAGGTGTACAAAAGAATACACTGTGTTGCTGGTTATGGGTTACTTTGAATTCAGACCATCATAAAAGCTATAAGAGTTATTTGTTTTTAATCAATTCTTTCCTCTTGCTCCAACTTTCCTTAGATAGTTGTGTTCAGTTACTGCAATACAGGCAGTAAATCTTTCAGTTTCTCTTAATTATTTGCTTTTATTCTTGAACAACATTTTCATCTCAATTCACAGAAGTTGATTTAATGTATATTAATGTTTTTGTCAAACACAGGTTCTCTAGAGATTTGCACTATACATTTTCTATTTATCCGCAAATATCCGTCAAATCCTCCAAGACCAAGAGTGACCCTAGCACTCAAACAATGCAAGACTCCTAAACACCCACTTTCTAAAAATAAAAGGCAGACGCACTCCAGGACTGTTAGTTTTTGACAGTTCCGAACCATTTTACCAATCCATTGTACTGCAGCTAAATTACAGAAGGTTTTCCTCACCACCATTGCTTTTCTTTTGTTCCATAGGGCGAGGATACTCAGCACAGCTTGGAATTCCTGTATTCAAACCACCTAGGATGATCGTTGTTAAGAGATTGCTCTACATTTGTATCTCTCTCTATATATATAGTTAATAAATAAAATGCCAGTAGATGATGCTCAGGAATATTTAGCATAGCTCCTGGGTTTTGTAGGACCACTAAAACTACTTGTTCTTCTGCACTGTTAAAGGCTTCCTCTGTGAAGCGTTCTACATCAGCAGATAACTTAAATTTATAGTGTCAATCAATATACAGAGAGCGACATTAACAAACAGCATTTACTGCATGATATTTGACTCAGCTAGTTAACATAGCAAATACTGCAGATACATTGCTAAATTTACCAACCACAGATATTAAATGCTAACTGCTTTTTAATGTAAGCTCTTTGGGTTAGGAATCACTTTTCCTGTGAGTGCATGTATTAGTTCCTAGCACAATGAGGCCCCATCTGATGGGGGCTTTGAGTTGCTGAAGCAGTACAAATGATAAATTACAATAATGCCACCCACTGCATGGTAGATTACCACACATCGTATAACAAAGAGCATATACACACATTGTATAGCTATTTCTTATTAGGGGGTCACGTTAGACTGAGGCCTTAGATCATGGGTATTTTTTGGTAACTTAAACCACCAAGTTTCTCTTTCTAAAAGGCATGGTCATGAGGGGGACAGGCTCACAGTAGTTAACCCTTAATCAGCTCAACTAGACAGCTATAGCAGAGTTTTAAAATCCATGGCTGACTGTTTTAAAATCATCATTTCATATGATGTGGCTGGGAAGGGTCATGTTGGAAAATGCTTGTTGTCTGTGCCAAACTATTCTGGGAATATTGCTACACCTCATTCTACAGCTGGGTTAGATTTCATAGCTGTAAAATTCCAGACTTGAGACTTGTAAAAGGAAATATTTCAATTTAGCAAAGCTTACAGAGATGGAAATCGCAGCCTCCTTTGGAAGGATAAGAGCAAGGGCCATGAAAATGTGAAGACAGGCCCAGCACTCGGAAGATTTGTTGCCACCCACAAGCCCGTAATTGAGTGCTATATAATGCCTTTTACTAGACTAGCTTTCAGGATTTCAAAACTTTCCATCCTTGTAGGGTACAGCTGCAACACAATCACCACGTCCTAATGTGTCAAGGACCATGCTCAAAAGAAAAGCTACTGCTTGTCAAATGGCCAAATTAAGAACCTGTCCATGCAGTAGCCTTCATACTCTCCATATTGTCATTTCTATACCCAGAACATTACCTATGTGCTGTACATATCTGTGTATTGAGATGATCCCCTTTCAGCTTTAGTCTACATGAATTTTTCACTCTTTAGGATATAATAAATTTGTGTCCTGGGAGCTTTCTTCCTCTCAGTGTTATGTCATGTCTTCAAGTTGGAAAGCAAAACTTCTAGTGTTCAAATATATAGTGTAGCCCATAGGACTATCCTGCTTGCTTGCATATATATCTTAATGAATTTAATTGCTTGTTTTATTATAATAGGTTTATAGATTTGTGTAAGAGTATTGGCTGTAACACAAGAAACCTACAGGCCACACCCTGTATGATAAGCTAAGACAAGTTAGCATATATATGTTCAGGACCTTTAGCCTAAACAAGTGATGATGAACTAAAGCATAAAGTATATGTTTATAACCTTTATCCAAGATAAGGCAGGATGAATTAAGATGGGGGCTACCTCAGTATGTCCTGGGTAGACTTAACAGGTACATCACGAAGAACATGGCTAGGCCAGAAATAACAGAGGTGAGAATGAGCTAATTGTCATTAATACGCACGAACATGTCAGCCTATAGAATAAATGAACCCTGATATTGTGGGTGAGGAAGTTAAGTTTGGACATGGAAGGAGGGCACATAGTGCTCAGCCTATAAGAGGGGCAATCCACCATGTTAAGTTGGTCCTAGCTACAGAATTCTTTTTAGTTCTAGTTCGATCTACAGTCCATGTCTTCTATAGTCTTATAGCTCCTATATTCTTAGTCTTAGTTTTATAGTTCTCAGTTCTTAAATTAGTTAGATGAGTCAAACTCTAAGTTAGACCTTATAGTCTTTCTATAGCTCTTAGACCTCTAGCATCTCTTAAGCTCTCCGCCTTCCACTCGAGAATTGAGGAACCTGGACATCAGCATACAAGAGGCGAGGCTGGTCCTTTTTTCTTACCAGCAGGTTATCAAGGAAGGGTGTGAATATATTAATCTAAAAAGCTTTAGTATATAATACCACATGTATCTCTAGAACAAGATTATTGCCTTTGTAATCCTGATTGATTATTATCCATTTGATTATTATTCTATTTTATCTCAATACAATTCTTTAAGGCTATATTTTGTTTTCAGTGTGAGTGTCCTTATACATCCTGAGGGTCCTTGAGAAACTCCTTGCAAAAGCCTGATTCTGGGATAAGAACTTTATGATCTTCCTATCAGATTAATTGGTGAGCCTATGACCCCTATTCTATAAACAATAATATTGAGCACCTAAAATCAGGCAACAAAAGATTTTAACTCTCTCTCTCTGTTAAAAAACAAAACAAAAAAAACAAAAAAACAAAACAAATTGGCAGCTGAACTGATGAATTCAGGGACCCAGCACTTTTTCAGCTCTTGCTTTTTGGGGCCTCACTGAGTTTTATGAAGCTTGTATCACAAACACCTTTACTCCTATAAGAATAGAGAAATTGGGGCATACTTTGCAGAGCATGTAACAGAGAATATGAAATATACATGAGCAATAAGCATCACAGACAGTGCAAATTGGTATAGAGGATGACACTCTGCTTCTCTGAGAGGCTGATAAACACATTAGCACAAAGAGATTGAGTGCATGACCTAACCCCTAAGTAAAGCAATGGACATGTGAATTAGCATTTAATCACTAACTTTTGCAGAAGGAAGCATGTATTCTACCTTCAGTAAACTAATTTGTTAATGTGATGCAGGCCATCACAAAAACAGAACAATCTTTAAACTTCTTAAGAAGAGATAGCGAAAGGTGAAGGATGTCTGGATCTCAATCAGAAGCTTCAGTCAAAAGGACACAGGCAAAGATGTCCTTTTCCCAGAAGGTATGTTGCAAAGGGCTGCGGCCAGGCAAACACTCTACCCACTCACCCTGGAAGAGATGAAAGATTCTAAACATCAGTTCTATCAGCTGTAGAAATCATATCCATGCACTAGTGAAGGGAGTTTCCTTCTTCAAATCAGTGTAGTGCTGTTCACCAGAGGATCACTTCTTTGGGACTTTAGTTAGGATAAACGTCTGGAAGCTGTAGTTGCCCCTTGTCTGCCAGTGTTCTAACACCACTCGTTATGTTAAACAGGAGACACAGAATTGATTGTTAAGTACCTGATGAGCACTTTATGTTTTTGTGTGATCACACATGAATGGTATCAAGTTATGGTTTTTTAAGATCCAGTGAGTTTTAGAATTAAGTGTCAGAACAACCCCTGATTTTATTCAATATTTCTCCAGCTTTGACATTCTCCCAGCACAATGTTATTTAAAAATTTAAAAACTGCTGTATTTCCTCCAGAAGTCCTGCCAGCTGCTCCTTAGGCATAAATTATCTCTAACATTTGAATATTCCTGACAGAGCAGAGACAGACTTGCAATTCTGAAACAGCCAAATGCCTGGAATAGCAAGAGAAATTCATGTCATTGGTTGAGATGATAACAAACTAAACAATAAGATGAATAGCTTATTATAACCTGACTCAGAAAAAGACACTGATAGAATATCTGCCCAAAAGGCAATAAAGTGTTTCTTTTATTTTGTGTGTGAAAATTGCAGAAAATACAGTAAGGATGCCTCGGAGTGGTGGGAATTGCTTAATATACAGTTTACTTGTGATGCACAGGATTAAAGAGCTGGCAGGATTCCTTTCCTTTTAACCCCCACATACCTCACCCCTCACCTATAAATCAAGAGCAACTCTTGATTTAGTCCTAAATGGAGCACAGAATCTGGTCCAAAAGGTGAATATAGCTCAATCTCTCAGTAACAGCGACCAGAATATAATTAATTTTAACATAATTGTAGGGGGGGAAATGCCGAAGAAACTCACCATAGTAGCATTTAACTTCAAAAAGGAGAGTGAGCGAAAGTAGGGAGCTAGTTAAATGGAAATTGAAAGGAACAATCACAAGAGTGAAATGCCTATAAACTGCATGGAAATTATTTAAAAACACCATAATAGTCACTAAATATGTATCCCAAATAAAAAAACAACATTAAGAGGACCAAAAAACAACACCATGGATAAACAGAAGAGTAAAAGAGGTAATTAGAGGGAAAAGGGCATCTGTTAAAAACTGGAAGTCAAATGCTAGTGAGGAAATTCTGGACAGTCAAGTGTAAATCAGGCATGCCAATAAAAAAAAATTGAAGAGCAACCAGCTGAGGACACAAAAACTAATATCAAATTTGCTTTAAGTACATCAGAAGCAGGAAACCTGACTAGCAGTCCAGTGGGGCCACTGGATAATCAGATGCTATAGCATCACTAATAGAAGACAAGGCCATGGCGGAGAACCTAAATTAATTCTTTGCACTGATCTTCACAGCACAGGATATTGGGGAGATCCCCACACCTAAGCCATTCTTTTTAGGTGACAAATCTGACGAACTGTCCCAGACTGCAGTGTCAATAGAGATTATTTTGGAACAAACTGATAAATTTAACAGGAATAAATCACCAGGACCCAATAGTATTCACTCAAGAGTTCTGAAGGAACTCAAATACGAAATTGCAGAACTGCTAACTGTGTATATAACCTACTGCTTAAATCAGCCTCTGTATTAGATGACTGGAGGGCAGCTAATGTGATGCCTATTTTTAAAAAGGACTCCTGAGGCAATCCTGGCAATTACAGGCCAGTAAGCCTAATTTCAGTATCAGGCAAATTGGTTGAAAGTTAATAAAGAACAAAATTATCAGACACATAAATAAATACAAGAGGGTGGAGAAAAGTGAACATGGCTTTTGTAAAGGGAAATCATGCCTCATCAATTATTAGAATTCTTTGAGGGTGTCATCAAGCATGTAGACAAGGGCAATCCAGTTGATAAAGTGTACTTGGACTTTCAGGGTCCCTCACTAAAGGCTCTTAAGCAATTAAGCAGTCATGGGATAAGAGGGAAGGTCCTCTTATGCATCAATAACTGGTTAAAAGATAGGAAATGAAGGATAGGAGTAAATGGTTGGTTTTCATAAGGGAGAGAGGTAAATAACAGGGTCCTCCAAGGATCTGTACTTGGATGTACTTGGATCTGTAAATGATCTAGAAAACGGGGTGAACAGTGAGGTAGCAAAATTTGCAGATGATAATTATCTTGAGTAGTTTTGTAAGTCCAAAACTGACTGCAAAGCGTTATAGAGGGATCTCACTAAACTGGATGACAGGGCAATGACATAGCAGATGATATTCAGTGTTGATAAATGCAAAGTGATGCACATTGAAAAACATAGTCCCAACTATATATACAAAGTTACAGGTCTAAATTAGCTGTTACCAGTCAAGAAAGATACTGAAGCCACCACGGACATTTCTCTGAAAACATTCACTCAATGTGCAGCGGCAGCCAAAAAAGCTAACAATGTTAGGAACCATTAGGAAAGGAATAGATAATAAGAACAGAAAATACCATAATGCCAGTATATAAATCATGCCCAAACCCTGAATATTCATGCAGTTCTGGTTGCCCCATTTAAAAAAAGAGACATTTGAATTGGAAAAGGTACAGAGAAGGGTAACAAAAAAGGATTAGGGGTATGGAACAGCTTCTATATAAGGAGAGATTAAAAAGACGGACTGTTCATTTTAGAAAAGAGATAGTTAAGGGGGAATATGATAAGGGTTCATAAAAACATGAATGGTTGGAAAAAGTGAATAAGTATTATTTACCCCTTCACATAACACAAGAACTGATGAACATAATAGGCAGCAGATTTAAAACAAACAAAAGGAAGTACTTCACACAACGGACAGTCAACCTGTGGGGCCTGCTGCTATGGGATGCTGTGAAGGCCAAAAGTCTAACTGGATTAAACAAAGAATTAGGTAAATTCATGATAGGTTCATTAGTGGTTATTAGCCAAGACTGGTCAGGGATGCAACAACATTCTTCATGTGTCCCTAAACCTCTGACTGCCAGAAGCTGGGACTGAACAACAGGGGGTGGATCACTTGAAACTGCCCTGTTCCATTCATTCTCTCTGAAGCATCTGGCACTGCCCTCTGTCAGGACAGGACACTGGGCTAGACGGACCATTGGTCTGATCCAGTATGACTGTTCTGATGTTCTTACTCAAAAGAAAACCACCACCAATAAAAAAAAAATCTTCTCTTAAAGCGATGGGAAATAATTAGATCTCTGTCACCTTCGGGTAATTTTGAACGGACTACTTAAAAGCTGCTGTTTTATTTTAAGATGTGATACTGGTTACTGCTTTTGAAATCCCGTATTTTCAGATTAATGATGAATTTCTGATGTAATATCAAAATTTATGAACTGGTTGGGGTCAATGAAAATACAATGGTTGCAAAGTTAAGACACAGAAGCTCAAACTATCCCTTTTACCTAACTCAGAACCTCCCCACTAAACCGTGACATCACAACCCCACCCCTCGGACACACATGCACAGCATCACATACCCATTGGAACAAACAAATCGTTTCACTACCCAAAGTGAAAGTTTACCTGCAAGTTCAGAAACAATTTCATATGTACTCCATGCACACAGATACTTACACATTGTGTGTGTTTCAAAATAGGTGCACAATTCAGTATAAAAGAGTGAATAAATGTTTATTCCCGCTGTTCCTCCTTACTCTCTTCATGATCAGCATGTACACCAATTCCAAACTCTATAAGACACCATTTGAAAATGCTATCTTCCTACATGAACACAGATGAAAACTTACCTTACTGCTATTCCACTCTAAACAGGAGGTAATTCATTAGGGGAAAAAAGAAATCCTATTCCTTTTGTGTGTAAAAGCTCTCATTCAAACTATTCACAATCAAAGCTACCGCGTGCTTTTCATAACGATACCCAAAACTTTGCACAAATTCTTTGTATGACCTTGGATGTATTTTAGGAAGATATGGTACTATCAAATTAGCAATAGAATAAATGGGACATAAAGGCAAAAGAAAAACATTGGTAAGCAATATACTAGGATCTCTGAATGCAAGAGCTATCCCTTGTACATGGAGACTTTGGTGATACTCCCACATCAAGAGAGTTTTACAACCTCTAAAACACAAGGCATACAGATTCTCTTCATTGTTCACAAGCAATTATACAGTACATGCAAAGAGAGGAACTGTCAGGAAACAAGGAAGTGAAACTATTTCATCAACAAAAGACTGCATTCAGATTAATTTATATAGAGGAAAATTAGACTATAAAAGACAGATCTCCTCAATGGTCTTTAAGTTTGGAAATCAGTATTCCACGGCATTAAAGCCAGTTTTCATTTGAAAAAATAAACTTAAGGACTTTATCTGTAGGGATTTTACACTTCATTTAAAAAAAATGTGTAGCTTGGGGAACTGGAAATGAAACAGGTCATTTTACCTCTAGGACACCAATTCAAATCCACACATTAATTACTTGCTGAAGGCAGCATCAAAAGCCAGGGTACTGCCTAATGGATTTTTACACCATAATCAATATCTTATGTTTAAAATCTAGACTCCAGCCTCAGATCATTGAAAGGGACATAGGTGGGTGATCGAATGAGAATGAATAGATCTACTCACCTGACTAGAGGAAGAGATGTACATGCTTATCTACAAAAACTCCATAAGAGCAGATAAGATAAAATATTTGTGGAAATAGTGTAGAGAACAATCATGCACTGTAGCAAGTGGGCTTATTGGGGGGGTGGGGGGGGGGGGGAATAGACTAGATGACCCTATACGTCATTTACAGAATTAATCACCTATGATCTATGTTGTTTTAACCACCACATGAAAAAAAAAAAAAAACATGTAAGTCCATAATCTGCATTCAAAGCAATTAATGTTAAGAGTATTCAACTTCTGTGTTGGGGAATTTTTCAAAGAGAAGCAGGTCTCCTTACACCTTTCCTGAAGAGGCCTTCAAGCTTAGAAGGGCCATCACATTTACATGTAGACCCTAAAATGTAATGCCAGGCATTCCTATAAATGTATTTGGACAACTTTTGTTACCAAGTCTCATGACTGTATTGCGAGTCTTGAGAGATTTGGCATTTCTTTTCAGGTTTCTAGGGCCCATGGTCATGAAGAAAAGCTGAATAAACATGAAGCGGAAAAGCTCAAAAATCAGAAGGCAAATAAAAAGACACTACACAGTTTTTAAATCCTATGAATCTCCTGATTTTGTGGACCTGACTCAATTTTTGAGCCCTTGGGATTGGCAATACTGCTATATATCTTCCAGAACTATTTTCTTCAAGTATATTTCAAGACATCTTCAATTTATTTTTCATTGGGTGAAATAATAATAAAAGTTCTTAGGAAGTTTTTCTATCTTACTTTTTATGTGAAAATAAGAACAGCTATTTTCAAGTATCCAAGAGGTCTCCACTGTTCTGCTCTTGACTGTTCCCATAAGGAGATAACGATTCACACTGTGCTGCAGGGTAGCAGTTTTGAAATTCTCTTCTTTCTTTGCAAACAAATTCCGGTATACACACTGTGCTCAACATCATGGACGTGCTAGCTACTGGCCCTATAATTGGAAACAATTATTAAAAATGTTAGGCGACTATTTGGCCTCCACTTCTACTCAGCTGCTGCTTTATCTAATTTCTGCTAATGATATTCCCAATTTCCATGTTTTAACATATGCATTTCCTAATGGGCTCCTAAAGAAAACACATATTAGAGCCTGGAAATGGACTCTCCAAACAGAGGATAACCATATATGTTGTATGAGCTGCACTATATCGTGCAAAATGTGAAAATGAATGTTAATCAGTCCTTCCTCATATGGACAATCCTGCCAACATCAAAAGATTGCTCACATGAGCAAGAGTAGCTGAATCATAGTTTGCTATTACCTGTTATTTTAAAGTGGATTATCTAAAAAGTGACAACAGAACTTTACCATCTACTGTATGACTTTGTAACTGTGTGTAAATATATAGTAAAATTGTTCACAAAACATTCAGAGTTTCTAAGCCAAGTGTCAGCCAGGAGAAAATGTTTATGGTTATGCTGCAATATTCATTCTTGAACACAGGGAGCAGTACATATAGGATATATTGACAGATTCTTAATTATTAGTGTCCTGAAAAAATATAGCTTAACAAAAGAGTCAGGGGAAAACCCAATATGGACTGAATCAGTAAAATAATTAGACAATAAAATTCATAAGCAGAAGGTCTAGGACTTTGCTCAGAATGTGAAAAAATGTGCTGAATCAGCAAATATCTTTGATTATTTTTAAGCATAAACTGACAAATTCTGTGGCATAAATTTACACAGCAGATGCAGATAACTGTCTTCATATCACCATGCAAATGCATAGGAAGCAATTATGTTTATTACAGGAGAAAAGAAGCTCAGCAGCCTTTTGAAATAATCTCCACTTATCTGTCATGTATGGACTTGAGCGATTCAAAAGCAACAGAAAAAGCATTAGCACCACCCTTAAAACCTGGAACATGCTTATCCTAAACCAAATACTCTGCTGCATTGAATGCTATGGTATAGGGTTGGTCCATTCCATAAACTAAGTTAACATATGAACTGAAGAACATGTACAATGTCATGACATAATTAACAGGCTAAGTAGCTTTTAAGATATATGTATATTCTAATGCAGTTTCTATAATAATTGTATTTGGGTAGAGTAAAGACATCCACTGGACAGCTGATTATTGATAACTGACATGGTAGCCTATGCAAAGAAAAGGAAGGAACAAGGTCGATGGTACACCACGAGATGGACCGATGAGAGACGGTCCAAGTTTTTAGAATAGTGTTCTATCGATTGCAAATGAAGTAGAGCATTGCTGCAAGATGATGAAAAGAAAAGCAGACAATGTGTGCAGCAGTTGCTTCGATGGGAATAGGGCAGAATCAAAATGATGCTTAATGGGGCAGACCTTTGCCCAGCAGTGGTCTGAAAATAGGAGGTTCCTTACAAGTAACTGGAGGTTCTTCAAGATGTATGGCCCCGATCTGTATTCCACTGAAGGTTTATGCATGTGCCACATGTGCCCAGAGTCGGAGAATTTGAAAGTAGTGTCCATTGGTACGTGCATGCACCCTGGCTCAGATCGTGCTTCCATCTGTTCCGACAGGTAAATGATCCCCCAGAGTCAATAATGAATCGATTGGAAATAAATGAGTTTAATTATAAACACAGGAGTAATATAGGTTTAACTAGTTATAAAAGGACATAAAAACAATTAAGCACAAAACATAAACTGATATAAGAAAGTATTAAACAGGACTAGTTATAAAAGGACATAAAAACAATTAAGCACAAAACAAACTGATATAAGAAAGTATTAAACAGGCAACTAACTATAAAGACCTAAACTAATATTAAGCAGACAGTGGTTCCCTGACCAGGAATCAAACCCCAGTCTCCCACATGGCAGACAGGACACTTACCACTATGCTACACAGACAGCTAGCTGCTGGTAGGAAACAGAAAGGGGTTACACTTGGTTGTAGGAAACAGAAAGGGGTTACACAAACTGTTAACTGAAAAGCACCGAGGCAGAAGCAGTTAACTACACGAGGGAATGCTTTCACATAGAGATTTCACAGACAATGAGTTAATCACAGGGCACAGAAAGGGGGGTCACACGGGCAGTTAACTGCAGTTAACTGCAAGGGGCAAACGGGGTTTAAAACAGAGACTAAAAGAGAGAGAGGGTTAGCAATGGGGGGGGGCGGCTGCTTTCAGGGCAGGTTTAGAGGGTTAGCAATGGGGGGGGGGCAGCTTCTGCTTTCAGAGCAGGTTTAAAACAGAAACTAAAAGAGAGAGAGGGTTAGGATCTCACCAGTCCCAGCAGGAAGAGTTGCAACATGACACCCTGAAGCAAAAACTGCAACACAGAGCAGGCTTACACGTTCAGGCTCGGAGTCCAGAGTGGGAGAGGGAAAAAACAGGGCAGCTGGTGGGTCTAGCAGACTGAGAGTTCTCTCTCTGGAGCCTGGGGCGTGCCCCGGCTTTATACTAATCGCTTCAGGTGGCCAAGGTTACTCCTGATTGGAGGGGAGACATTTGAATCAGGGCAAACCTTTGGCTGGGAGGTGAGCCGACCGTTAGGGTGGCTGTGCTTTTAGTCAGGTAGACAGCTGCTCCCAGTCACCTGGTCAGTTTCAGGAGGAGCGAGGAAATTGCCTAATAAGGTCAGTTTCAGCAGGAGTGAGCTAATGGCCTAATAAGGTCAGGTCGAGGTTTTACTGATGCACCAGGTGGGTAGGTGGGGGCGAGAGGTGGACATATCAGGTACTGCGTTGCAACACCATCCAAGGCGATAAAGGGCAGGGCAGACTGATTGCGTCTCCAGTTCTTCTGCACCATGAATCAGGCAGATGCGTAATAGAGGGGAACGAGAGTGGGAAGAGGAATACAGATGGGGATCTTCAAAATGTATGGTCTCTCAGTTACAGGTAACCAATCTCCTCTTCTTCGAGTGATGGTCTCTAGTATATTCCACTGAGGATGATTAACAAGCAGTATATAAGTCGGAGAAAGGTACAAGGATGAAGATGGAATTGTCATGCGGAAATCTGCCACACCGAAGGAGGCATCCACCTCCAAGTCCTGTACTAAGGTGTAGTGCATTGCAAAGGTGTGTACAGGACACCACATGGAGGAAAGCCATGATAGAAGTCTGGGTTCTCTTGGAACGAGCGCACATCCCATTGAGGAGAGGCAGGACAGATAGTTGATAGCAAAGTTTAACACAACTCAAAATCCATTTAGAGATTCTCTGGGTGGAGATGGCCTGTCCCCTGAGTCTTTCTGCTACTGCAACAAACAATCTGGGGGACTTGCTGATGAGTTGCATTCTCTGTAGGTAGAAGGCTAAAGCTCGTCAAATGTCTAAGGAGTGGAGTCGGCGTTCCTCTGCATATGCATGTGGTTTCAGGAAGAAAACGGGTAAGGGAACAGATTGATTGATGTGAAACTGGGAGATTATCTTTGGTAAAAATTTGGGTTGCAGGCACAGAGAGACTATCTGTGGAAAATTGTGAAAGACAGGTCCTCCATCATAGCTCTGAGTTTGCCGACCCTTCTTGCAGAAGGGATTTCAACAAGGAAGTTGACTTTCAAGGAAAGGAGGGACATAAAGCATGATGGCAGCGATTCAAAGGGTGGTTTTGTTAGCATGGATAGAACTAGGTTCAGGTCCCATTGCGGAGCAATGGGTTGGACGGGTGTGAAGGTTCTGATGATGCCCTTCCAAAACCTAGCAGTAGCAAGTGTATAAAGACAGAATGATTTTCCATAGGGCAGGTAGAATGTGCTAACTGCCACCAGGTAGACTTTCAGAGAGTTGATGGCAAGATCCGAGGCCCTCAAGGATAGAAGGTAGTCCAAGAGGAGGGGGATGCCTCCTGATTCTGATGAAACTCCATTTGGTTTGGCTCAGGAGGTGACACATTTCCACTTGGCCTGATAACAGTGTCTAGTGGATTCTTTCCTGCAGCTGGAGAGGATATCTTGCATGGATGAAAAACAGGTCCATTCTAAAGCAGATGCCCATCCAAATCCCACACTTAGAGATGGAGCACCAATGGATTGAGATGTCTGATGTCATTGTTGCACTGTGTCAGCAGATTGGGGAAGGTGGGGATAGGAATTAGTGGACAGATTGACACACGAAGCAGATTGGAAAAACAGAATTGTCTGGGCCAGCAGGGGACTATCTCTCTGTCTCATCAGAACTGGTGGAGTACCGGAGGCAGGAGCAATAGGAAAGGGAAGGCATAGTTGATTTGGTCTGACCAAGACCTCCCCTGGAGCAGTACGTGGTGCATCTGCTGCTTATATGGGAGGTGAAGAAGTCTCTGGTCAGAATCCTCCACTGAGTGAAGCTGTTGTGAACTAATGAATCATGGAGTTCCCACTCATGGTCGATCACAAAATGTCTGCTGAGCAAGTCCATGAGCACATTCTATGTCTCCAGAAGATAGGGGACAAGAGGATCTGGTGAGTGATGCACCAATTCCAGAGACTGACTGCTTCTGTGCATAAAGCAGTCGATCTTGTGCCTGATTGTTGATGTAAAAGACAATGATGGTATCATTTGACACAATGAGAACATGATGGGAACGGATGAAGGGGAGAAAAGATTGATAATTTCCTTACAGCTTGAAGTTCCAAGATATTGATGTGCATCCTGGTTTCTCGAGGAAACCATGTCCCCCATGTCATGTAATCATCCATATGTGCTCCGCAGCCAAGGAGGGATGCATCAGTGATGATCATCTTGTCTGGGGAGGAGGGGAGGAAGAAAACCCTTATGCATACATGACATAGGTCTACCTACCACTTCTGGGTGACAATATGCTGGCGGGGACTGTCAGCATGAGGACCACGGTGCGATGTCTTGGTGAGTAAACTGTGTTGAGCCACATCCGGAAGCAGCGAAAGTTGAATTGAGTGAAGGTGTTCACATATGTACATGGAGCCATGTGGCCAAGGAGGGACAGGCAAGTCCTGGCTGGTACATGAGGATTGTTAACAATGTGAGTTATGATTTCTCACACTGTCTGGAACCTGCCCCTCAGTGGGTAGGCCCATGCTGTGACTGAATTGATAGTGGCCCCTATAAAGTCCAGGGATTATGTATGATCTACGATTGATTTCTTGACATTGATGCTGACTCCCATGGACAAAATAAGGTTGAGTAACATGCAGATTGAAACTCAGGTTTTGTGCCTGGACAGTGCAGCTAGGAGCCAGTCACAAAGATATGGAAACATCAGGACCCCATAAAATCTAATATAGGCTGCTGCAATAGAGAAAATCTTGGTGAAGACTGTAAGGGTGATGGTTATTTCAAAGGGGAACACCCTGTACTGGAAATGATGGGTGTCGACTGTGAATCTCAGGAAGTGTCTGTGGGCCGGGTGGATATCCATGTGAAAATAAGTGTCCTGCATATCAAGAGCTGTAAACCACATGCCCCATTCTAGGGATGAAATAATAGCTGCCAACGTCACCATATGAAACTTGGGTTTGTGGATGAAGCGATTGAGATGATGGAGGTCCAGAATTGGCCTCCATCCGCCTTTCTTCTTGGGTATCAGGAAGTAAGTCAAATAGAACCCCATTCCCTGATATTGCAGGTGAACATGTTCTACCACTCCTCACAGTAGTTAGGAATTCACCTCCTTGGTGAGAATGCTGTCAAGAGAGTGGTTCCTGAGGAAAGATTGGGAGGGGATTTTTGGAGAAGGCAGTGTGATGAATTTGATCATATAGCCATGGTAGGTGACGTTCTGCATCCATTAGTACATTGTTATTGCATTCCAAGCTTGGGAAACGAGTGTTAAACAATTCCCAAAGGGGGTAGGGTGGCCTTCAGGTGGCAGGCAAGGTGGTTGGCATCTGCTGAGGTTGTCTCAGAAATATCTATTGGTCAGAGGTTGAAGCTGTGAAGTGGAAGCCTTTGAAGGGGGTCCCAGGAGGTGGGATCTCTGTGTTTTCTGTCGCTTCATTGGTGGCTCATAATATCTCTGAGGATAGAACTGGGAGGACCTGTAGTGTGTGGGTCGCAGGCAGTGGAACTTACATTTTGGGGCAAGAGTGTAGATGTCAGCCAGCGAAGGATGACTCTAGAGTTCTTGAGCGTATGTAAGGAATCATCCATCTTTTGATTAAAAAGATGGGATTCATCAAAGGGAAAGTCTTTGATAGTGCTTTGCACTTCCCAAGGGAAACCAGAAAAGTGGAGCCAAGATTCTCTATACATAGCTATGCCATAACCATACCCTGGAAGAGGTATCTGCTGCGTCCATAGCTGATTAGAGTGCTCTGCTGGCTACCAGCTTCCCTTCCTCAACGGGCATCTGAAAATGAGACAGGTCCTGTTGTTGGAGTCTATCAGCAAATTCCTCAAATGTGCTATAATTCAAGAAGTCTTATTTGGCTAGTGACATCTGACTGTTTGAAATCCTGAATTGGAGACTGGCTGAAGAAAAGAGCTTACTCCCCAAACACTTGCAGTAACATACTAGAGATTTTCTGCCCCTTTGGAAGTAGGCGTGCATGTGGCTGGGATGTGCCATGCCTCCTGGCAGGCTCAAAAATGGCATTCATTAATAGACAGTGCCACTCTAATTAATACCAAGGAATGGAGGATATCCCCCAAGACTCTGCACAGTAGCTCTTGGAACTGCCTAAAATCATCCGGAGGTGAAGGGGATGATGTAATTACTACTTCATGTGGGGAAGAGAAGGGAAATCTCTCTTGTTCCAGCAGCACCGTCGGAACCAAGCTAAGGGGTTCCTCCTCCATCCATGGATCCAGCACCTGCTAGAAGGGGCCCTCGATGGGGAGGTAGATGAAGGTACCTTCATGGATCAGGCTGGCTCTGAGGGAGGGAATTGGGACCAGGGTCCCCAGTACAGCCATTAGTTAGGATCCAAAGGATGCTGAGGGGATCCCCACAGCATGGGGTGCCAGTGGCTCTGTGGCAGTTGGAGCAGAGGATGTTGCCAAGACCGGGACAGCCTTTGTGAGAGCATTTAGAGGTGTTATGACATAGATGTTCCCTCTCTGGCATCTGATTCATCAGATGATGAGAAAACGGACTCCGGTTTCATTAGCGGTACTGTTGGGTTGGTGGAAGGGTGTAGATCGTTGGAGCAGGAGGTGAGGGGTCCCACAGTGGTGGCATATCACAAGGGGGGAGAAATAGCCTCCCTAGAGGTAGAATGGCCTGACAGATGGGGTGATCCAGGTTCTGTTAAGGTGAATATGTCTGGGGGCTCAAACACAGTTCTTGATCTCCCTTGTGTCAGAGATACCCTCTCGTAGTCAATGCTGGTGGTGGTGCTGAGGACTTCCCCAGAGCAGGCAGATCCCTCGTCTTATGGGGCATCAATGTTGGTGGTACCAGGGGGCCAGAGTTCAGAACCATCAAATCCCCCTGCTTGTGAGATTTCTTGTCGTGTCTATGGGACTTGCACTCAGTCTCCATGGTTTGGAACACGTGGAAGAAGTGTCCACTTTCTTCACTTTTGAGGAAGACTTATTCCCATACTTATTGGTATGCTTCCTTACCTCCCGACTAGGCCCCAGTATGGGGTCCACAGTGGTGGTACCGCCAGTGCCAGATTCCGATTTTGTAGTAGGAGGCATTCTCCACACGGTTTCAGGCCAATGTGCAGGGGGAATCCCCTAGCCTGAGTCAAAGTGGCAACTTCCATAAGATGCTTCCAGAGGTGGACAGCCCAGCCTTCTCGGGTACAGCTGGGGAAAGACTGGCAAGATATTGCACCTGGTTGCAATATGAGCTTCTCCCAAGCAGTAGAGGCTGCGTTGGTGTTCGTTGCTGACTAAGAAGGAGCATAGGTAGGATGCACAGAGTTTAAAGCCTGGAGTCCTGGGCATAGTCCAGTACCTGCGTGTGGGTATGGAGAAGAAGAAGGGGCGGGGAGACAAACCCCCAATCTATCTACACTAATCACTAAAAACTATGATAAACTACAATACAATTGTTAAAATTACTATAAAACCTCTAAAATTCTAAAAACTATTTACAACTACATATTTAAAGGTGCATCAGAGACGAGGACACTGGAAGTTCCAACCTGGACCATGCAGCGGTGAGAAGGAAAGGACGACACCTAGAATCCCCTTAATATTCCCTACTTCAGGTCTCCACCACCAGTCTCAAACCCTCAGTATCTGAACTATTTTCTACCTGAAGGGTATCAGTGTAGAACCCAAAGACACATCCCCTGCATAGCCACATGTTTTGCTAAACTGTTCAAAATGACTGCATTTTCAAATATCTAACTCATAATTTCCTAAATTATCCTGCATAGCTTTATGCACTGATAGCTTGTGTCATTGGTACAAAAGGATCCCACATCATCAGAAACATCTCAGACATATGATAATGCTGTCAAAAAGTAGCTTAGCAGGCCAACAGATTAATAACAGAATACATGGAATATAGCATGTGCCAGAAGGAAGAATCCTAGATTCATCACATCTGGTATCTTGCCTTCAGCAGTTAACACTTACGAGACGGAAGAGAAAATCTCACAAAACACACCTGGTTCAACTATGCAGTGCTATACACTGGGTCTGGTGAAAGAACATATCTTTCTTCAAAATAAAAGTTAATTTCTATTTTATATACGTATTTTTATAAAAAAACCAACTTTTAAAATTAATCAGTGTTATGCTATACAACGTCATACTGAAGTTACTATGTCATATTGAAACTAGCAGCTAGGATGCAGGTCAATACATAGTAAGAGTTCAGAGTATCTGGTTGTATGGCAATTACAACAGAGCACTGACATAAAATTAGTAAGATTATATAAAAAACAGCAAACTGGGCTGGGCAGCAAGCTACTGGCATCTAAATGTGCCAGCACACAAAACATCCTAATGCTTATCCCTTGCTCCTCAAGCCAACAGAGGCTAGAATCACTGTAGTGGCAGCATTAAATTCCTGGGTGGAACAGCGGGAGAGGAGAAAATAGTTTACCTCCATCAGGTCTGCCCAGCCAATACTCCAAGTATCTCTGATGTGCTCTGTGGATAATGTGAGGCAGCTTTCTGTATTGCAATAGTCTCTTTGAGGGGATGAGGCAACAATGAGATGGACATGAGGAGATCCCAGGCTCTTGTAACCCAAAAATGATTCAATGTGCTGGAATTTTAAGTGCAAAATCATTTTAAAGCTTAGAAAAATAATCTGAAAACACTTCCATCATCAGTGACCCTTAAACAATTCAATTCTACAAGCCCCAGCCACACTGAAACCCTGCTGACACACACAAAAGGTGACAGAAGAGCAGCTAACACTTAAACATCTAAGAGCTCTGTTAGTATGTGCGTGTTACTTCCTATACTTCACACACTGATGTGGACTGACTCTTTGATGTTTCACAGGTTTACAGCTTGGAAAGGACCACCAGGGTCAGTCAGTCTTGTAATTCCACTACCAAAAATTGTGCCTGCCTGTCTGATCTTTGATTTGCACTGTTTCCTGCAGCACTGAAAGAAGGAAACCTTTGCCTGTATTTTAAATTTCACTCAAGTATACAACTAGCAAAACTTGTCATAACAAATCTGTGGCCAACCACACACCCCAGCCATCAGCTATTCCATGAACACACAGCATTTGGGAATAGAACATAGCATAGTTTCCTCCAACACATAAGCCTCTACTGCTTGTGCTAGGAAGAATATCTGGTAGCTACCAGTTCCATCACTGCCACCAGTAAGGCGCAAAACATTCACATTTGTTTAGGATTTGTTTATTTAATTTATTTGATTTACTATGTAAATTGCACCCAATTATCCATCCTAAGGATTAAAATACTCTGGATCTACCAGGTAAGCAAGGGAAGCAAATTCTTAAATCGAGAGCACCCAGCTCAGGAAACCACAGCCTATTTCCAAAGAGCCCTATCAAAATAGGACAGCCAGCGGAGTCACACCAATCAATACTATCACAAAAGCAAGGTAGATAGCATTTTTTACTGGGGGAAAGTGTGTTCAGTGAGAGGTAACAGGACCTTCTTAACTACCAACATATCTATACTGTGTAACTATGGCCTATGCATGTAGACTTTGCTCTATACAACAGATGATTTTCATATACAAATTAACTTGCATCAATATTGCAAATTCCGTATCCTTATATTCTGAGAAAGCAACTTCTGCTTGAATGCAATTAAGTATGCTACATGGGACCAAGGAATTCTCCTTCTCCAGATACAGTGTAAACACTAACAGCCATGGGAAGATAAGCTTCTCCATCCACTGATGGTTGCTACAGTTATCCGAGAATGGTGTCACAAGTTAACACACCCAAATTAAGCAGGCCCAGCTGAGGAACACGATGCTGTTTTATTACAGCTTAAACCCTTGCTTTAGGGAATGAAGCTGTAAAGCTGCTCAGCTGGAGAATGAAGATATTTGCTTGCAAGTAAAGCAGGTCAATCCATCCACAATAAGAGATAACAAGAGATAAAGTGAGGTTAAGGACCTGCTAATCTGCACTGAGAACAGCTCACATGAAGCAATCTAAACAATAAATAACTAGGGACAGGAAAATTAATGTGATAAAGGTGCTGGAACGAAAGAAGAGCAACACTTTTAAACTCACTCAAGAAAATTGACTGATGTACCAGTCTTTGCATAACATGCTCTGAAGACAGATCAGAGACAAATTATAAATTCAAGGGCTAAAGTGGCCTACAAGATAAATCACTGGCCATTTACCTGAAGATCTAGAAATGAAGGATGGTCCAATAATTAGGGCATTAACTAAAGAGTATATCTACACTTTGAGTTGGGGGCGTGATTGCCAGCTGGAAGGGACATACCCACACTATCTCAGATTGAGGTAGTGAGCTACAAATAGAGTGGGGATGTAGCAGCGCGAGTGGCAGGAGGGGCTAGCTACCCTACGTACACACCTGTCTGAGATGACATAAATTCAGCGTGGCCAGTCCCTCCTGCTACCACCATGCTCTTTTAGCTCACTATCTTAATCAGAACTAGCACAGGTATGTCTCCTCACGCTGGCAATCACATTGCCGGCTCGAAGTGTTGACATTCCCTAAGATTGTGAGCTGCTCAGATACTATGGTAATAGGGACTACGTAAGTATTTAAAATGGATACATATAGATATGAGTTCAAATCCAGCACTAAGTCGCAAATGAAATATGATTAGCGGATTCCCCCTAATTCACAGTAAACATTAATCCACATCACAGATCCCAACAACAGTTTAGCAAAAAATGTTCTACTCTTGAAAGGAAGGAAATGGGGTTTTACAGGCCAGGGCTGAAGTGCATTGAAATATTGCCAAATCTTCCTGTTTTATCATGAATCTTGCAATATTTAGGTGTTTTTCTTAAATGCCCAGTTCCTGGACTCATGTAAGTACTCAGAATCTTAGGGCAATGGGGGTATTTTTATTTTTTATTTTGTTTAAAATTTCTAGCCCTCCTGGTTGTGCAGATAAGCTTGAAATGTGACCCCTAAAGGGGGTCAAAGGCCAGAAGGTGAATGCAAAGAGCTCAACATTTATTTTCAAACTCTTGTGATTTTCAAACCAGTCTGATGATTTTCTGGGGCCTGCCTTGTGATTTTTGATTGTTTGTGGCTGTAACATTGCACTGGCAGAGGTCTGAATCGAAGCCTGCATGGCAACCTCCCTCCTGGAGGCGTGGCTTTACATTCCTGGGAAGGAGAGAGAGAGAAGCTGCTCATATTTTAGACTTGCAAAAATAAAACTGTGTTGTCTTCTACAGAAACAGTAGATGTGAGATGTAGCTGCCCGTTGATGAACTACAGGACTCATTCACATCCAGAGCTTGGTCTCCGGCTAGTAAGGATTGAGAGTGTTGCATTTACAGTTATGGGGCAACCCAGGGATGATACCAATGGGTAGCAGGCATCCCTCCAAAATATTTCCCGCTACCCCCTCCACTGTACCAGCTGACCAGAGAAGTAGAATAGCAACCAAGCCAGTTTGTTCCCTTACTATAGTGAGAGATGTGATGGTGGAAGTGATTCATGAAATACAAGCAGGTAGTTCCTTACCTCAGAGAGCAGGGAGATTGATGCTGAAATGCAAAGTCTACAGGGACACACACCAATGGAAGTGAGATTCAAACCGATGACCCTCCTGTGTCCCTGTTTGCTTGGGGAATATATCCCTGAAGGCTATGTATCTGCAAAGGAGTTTCTCTCTCTGTCTCACTCACACACACACACTCTGCCCAGGCAGGCCAGACCCCAGGCCAGGTGAGCCCAGGCGCTGAAGGGTGCAGTGCATGGATCCTTTCCTTTTCAGGCCATATCTCACAGTAGGCTTGTGCTGTGGGCTGGCACAGCACTCCCCATCCCCACATGGGCATACATTCGTTCCTGAGGCATGGACTCAGACAGGAAGAGGAAACTAGCCTGGGAGTTGCAGCCCGGACTAGTCCAAAACAGCTAACCTGCAAGAGGGCCTGGCCTGGGCCTCCGCTTTTAGGCCCCCCCATTTCTGAACACAAGTCACTAAAAAAAATATTTTCAGAAATGTCAAGCAAGAGATCATTGACAATTTCAGAACTTTTCATCAAACAAAATGCATAAAAGAAAAGCAAGTACAACAAAATTCAACATGACTTACCCTCAACTTCAGAAATGGGCCTAATTTAGGAAAAAAATCAGCAGTACTACCTCTGACTCTTAGATAATAACAAAAGAAGATTGTATTGTAGAAGAATCAAAATTGGAACATTCATCAGTATGTTACCATGAACAGAAAGTGGAAGAGAACCCACCTGGTAATAAAGTAAACCCAGGGAATAAGATTCCACTAGGACCAAGTGATACTGTGCAAATTGTATCTGATGGCCCAAAACAATCACAGCTAAGGTCTTATCCTCAAAACAAAATACAAGAATGAGTGGAGGAGTTTCAAAAGAGAATGGTTTGGTTTACCATCCATGGGTTGAATATAACAAAATAATAAATGCAGCCTGCTGATTCCCATGCAGATTTTTTTCAACATTCATTGCTATAGAAAAATGCGTGTTGATTAGTAATGGGTTCAGCAACTTGACAAAAAGTTATGGAAGAGGATGCAGGATTCTGACTATGAAAAGTCAGTGAGCTCAGGGAACCCTAGCCAGAATGTAGAACACATGCCCACATCTAGAGGTTTGCTGATCCTAGCAATCTCCACTCCCCTCTCCCAGTCTGAGGTTTTGCGGTACATCTTTTTTTGCGTTACTTGGTGGCATTGTTTGTATCATCACTTCCCCTTCCCACATTTGATACAGTTTTCAACCTATCACAGATCTCCTTGCTACAAATGCCTGCACTCCAGGAATAGAGGAGCAAGGTGCCTTAGGGCTGACCTCCTATCAGAAGACCTCACTGAAACAGTGAAAAAACAGCAATAGAAATAATCCCAGCCAGTTTAATTATAAATAGCTTTGGGTTCCCACCCTCATCAAGCCTCTCAATTTATACCAAGCATGGCTCCAGGAATGAAAAGCAGCCTTGAACTGGAAGCCTTTGGAACAAGCTTCTAGCATGTGGAGTTTATGCAGTTATTCATGTTGAGTGTTCATTCACCATACAGCATACACATGGAACCATGAGTTGTTTTGCTCTGAGACAAAACAGACTTGACATACCCATCACATGTGGTCTCCATGAATATTCTGCTGGCCACCACCATGTCCCACTGGCAGTCTCAGCAGAGGAAGAGGGTTGATTAGGCAGGATTGAGACACTGCTGGCAGAGCTCACAGTGATTTGAAATTAATCCTTGAGCCTCACCCCTCAGATTTGCTAATCTGAGTTTAAGCCACCTGTGCATTCTGTGGCTATCCCACTCTTCCCGTGCACTCTCTGTGCCTCACCATTACGTGGGGGAGAGGGGTTTCCTCATTTTAGTTTGCTAAAGGTGCTAGCTCCCTGGATCTTATATGCAACCCCCCAATTTGTTGACGCAACCATACCAACCCTCCTTGGTGCTTCCCAGAAGGAATTGCCTTGTGAACACATGTGGAACATAGCTCTGTTATTAAAGGTAAATCACCTTTGAGTACTCCAAGGTCTGCAAACAGGGGCTCTCTCAGTATCACCTGGGTTTCTGGTTTATCTTTGTGCAAACAGCAGAGGAATGTGAATCCCTGCAAATTTCCCCATGTGAAAATCAGAATCCTGTAATCATCAGGCAAAGGGGAATTTGTCAAACCTGGGCAGAGAGAAAGTATTTGAATTTATACATCTCAATTAGTCAGCCACTGTCGGCAGTTTCAGAAACATTCATCCATCGGCCTAGAATTGTAATAGGGGAAAACACTTCCCAATGATGCATGGTAAGTAACAGCTCCACTGTAGGGGTATGATATTAATGGGAAATTAATGCACGCACTTGATGGTCACAGAAAAAGAAGGGAAGAAATTAGTATCAGTTTTCTCTTCCTTCCACTACGGCAGGAGAGATGGGGCAAGGGGACCACATGGAGCAGCGCATTGTCAGCTTCCCCTTCCACCCCACCTCTCTACCCCCCTGAATTCATGACTGCTGAAGTGAAGGGAGAATATATAAGAGGTTGCAAATCAGACTTTCATACTCAAAGCTGCTGCTGCCGGGAGAAAATTCATCAGCCCAGCTCAAATTACATAGCCACAGAACCATGGAGTCCAAATGGCCTAACATTTACACTACAATATGCACAAAGTCCTTCTGAAGGATCAGTGAAGCCAGCTCACTGGACTTCACTACACAGGCAACATATGATGACCAGACAAGCAGTGACTGTGCATCCCAAGTATAAACAGAACAGATGAAACACACAGATCATCAAAGAAACCATTTAATTTCGCACTGTAAAACCTCCTCCCGCAACTGCTCTGGAAAGCCACCAGCCTCTCCTGGAAATCCCTTCAGAAGGCCCACTTCTGCTGTGACACCTACAAGAAATCTGCCACTAAATGCTGGTAGGGCTGTGGGACAGATGGATACAGCTGCTATCATTCTATAGATTTTTTTTTAAACTTCAAAAAATGTGGAGCCATCCAGTTGTGTATATAGCTAACCTAGGTCCCTATGTGATCTTACTGTTACTCTTGTCTTCCCTTCTGCTGTTCCTTACATGCACTTTACAAATTAGAGTGTGGGCTCCTAGGAGCAAGGTCTGTGTCTCTGTCTATATACTTACATAGCGCCCAGTAAAGCTGGTCAGGAATTTTTCGACAAAACAGTTTTTCATCAAAATCAAAACTTCTTGCAAAAACATATCAGTTCTGATAACAGTTATCAGGAAGGTTTCTTAGCTCCAGGATGGAATCTCAGCTAAAACCAGATCCAGAGCATACAACAAGAACAGACAACAGTCCAGTGGTTATGGCACTCACTTGGAATATGGGAGATGCAGGGACTGGCATGTCCCATCTGAGTGTCCCAACCACTGTGCTACAGAGTAGGCCTCTCTCTCTGGCCTAATGAATATTTAATAGTTTATACATAGTGAAAAAGCTCCAACAGGAGAGAGAGAGACACAACAGCCGAAAGTCCAATGGTTAGGACTCTCCTAGGATCAGAGAGAGCCAGGTTCAAGTCCTGACTGATTCACAGCAGGGACTTGAAACTGGGGTCTCCCACACCCCAGGTCAGTGTCCTAACCACTGGGCTATTGACTATTTGGGCAGAAGCGGGGAGAAATAGGCTTTCCCTCTTCCCCTCCCCAAAAATGCAAAAATGTTCTGGTTTTGTTCCAGTGCAGAGTGGGAACATTTTTTGAAATCTCAACAATTTTTGCAGGATAGGAAAACTGTTCCCTCTTTGCTGTACTGCCTAGCACAATGGGGCCCTGATCCTGACTGATGCCTTTAGTCATTACTGTTGCAGAAGTAATAATATCCTACTTTTGGAAGAGTCATTTTTTTTCCACACTCAAAAATACTTACTTTCTGTTCACTCACTATAGGAACATAAATAAAACCAGTATCATTCGCATTTATAGAACGTATCTCAGCTTTTATTTTAGGCTTACATGGAACCATTAAGCTCTACCCAGTAAAAATAAATAAATAATTTTTAACAAATGGCAAGTGAAAGTCACAGTAATGACCTGAATCAAATTAGAAAAAAGAGCATCACTGTTATTACCTATACAGGGCTGAATTTGCTAAGAAATGTATGGTACCTGCCCTAACTACATCAAGCACAAACAGTACTACTGATCTCATGCACAACCCAAATCACCAACAGCGTAGACAAAAATCTCATTAATAGGAGACTTATTTATGGAGAAATCTATAGTTAAGTGCAGGAAAAATTCTTGTTATGCTTACTTTTGTTTTTAAATTGAAGTCAAGAATAAATTAAGGCTTACTCTCGTGGAGGACTGGATGGCTAAGAGCAGGAATATTACAGTATGGAATCTTTCATGTCAAAGTCATTGGTTCAAATCCAATTCAAGTCAACAGTGAGTGCAAGCTATTAGCTTCTAATAACTATTTGATGGTCTGCATGGAATAAGTTGGAGGTCTTCCTCCAGTTGCTTGCAGATAAGTGCCTACGTCACATCATAAAAGGACCAAGTATCGTTGGCACATTCATTAGCATAGGCCAACGTCTGCACATGCATGGACACTGAACTACCATGTCATCCCACAAGGGGGACTCTAAGGTCAGGCTTGAGGAATGCAGGCAGAGGCATTGAAAAAATTTGAACAGCTGCCTGAGCTTCAGTAGTTAATGGCTGGGATCCTGCACTTCTCAGAAGAACAGCAAGAAGCTACAAACAAAACAAATGGGCTTTCATAACAAGAGATCATTCCCTTTATTGCAACTCCCAAAACAGCTTAGAGACATCTAGTGGTCAAAAATCACAACTGCAAGTAAAAGAGTTCCAGAGGGGTAGCCGTGTATACAGCAAAAACAACGAGAGTTCTGCAGCACTTTAAAGACTAACAAATTTAATTTCACTAGGCATAAGCTTTCATGGGTTGCACCCCACTTCCTCAGATGCAGTTGGTAGAAATAACATAGCAAATACAGGCAACATATATATAGTAGGTAACATATACATAGCCAAAGGCATAGAAAACAATGGGTTAGGTGGATGAAAGCTGGGTACTTGAGGTCTAATGACACCCATTGAGTAGGAGCAAATTACTTCCTGTAGTGAGATAGCCATTCCAAATCGCTGTTTAAACCCAGTTTGAATGTGTCAAGTTTGCAGATAATTTCTAACTCAGCAGTTTCTCTTTGAAGTCTGTTTTTGAAGTTTTTTTGTGATAGGATAGCAACTTTCAGGTCAGAGATAGTATGCCCTTGGAGATTGAAGTGTTCTCCAACTGGTTTATGGATGTTGTTATTTTTTATATCTGATTTGTGTCCATTTAGCTTTGTGCATAGTGATAGTCCAGTTTGGCAAATGTACATGGCAGAGGGGCATTGCTGGCACATGATGGCATATATAACATTAGTGGATGTGCAGGTGAATGAGCCCCTTATGGTGTGATTGATGTGGTTAGGACCAGTGATGCTGTCACCAGGGCATTATTGTACTTGTGCTATTTCACCATCTCTTAAAATGAGATCTTCAAGCCTCTTTTAAAAGAAATTGTGTGTGCATGTAGTTCTTGATCTGAATTAAGGACAAAGCTCCGGATTGGTCAACAATAGAAAATTAGGTTGGTTAACTACATTGGTCAGGTGTGTGAAGAATCCAAACATCTGAGCAGCGCTGTTAAACCAACATAAATCCATATGTAGACAGTGCTAGGTCAACAGAAGAATTCTCAAGCTCTCAGGGAGGTAGATTACCTACACCAATGGGAAAACCCCTCCCGTCAACATATGTAGTGTCTACACTGAACCAGTACAGTGGGGCAGCTGTGTTTTAAGTGTAGGCGTACCCTTGGTTTAAACTAACACTTACAGCGGGAGTGTCAAACTTGCTGATAGTGACGGGCCAAATTCTCATAAACTGCACTTCACAGGGGCCATGCAATACCCTCTGCCGAAAAATTTGGGCCATCTTCCCCTTTTCGGCGGCGCGGCATCAGCCCTTTTCGGCGGCGGGATTTCATGGGGGACTGTGTTGCCGGACTGAGTGTATTGCCGCTTTAAGGGATTTCTCTGCGTCTGGCATCGACGCTTTAAGACATTTCATGGACTCTTAAACCGGCAATGCCGTAGGCAGAGAAATCTCTTTAAGTGCCAATGCCCTCACTTTGGGCGGCAGTGCATCTCAAAAAATCTGGCCGGACATGGGCCGGATCAAAAAGGTTCGTGGGCTGGATGCGGCCCGCAGGCCGTATGTTTGACACCCCTGACTTACATGATAGATGCAATGCTTCAGAAGCATGGAATATTCCAAGACTATTGTGCAAACTTTATAAGTGTTACTTGTATCTTTGTGGGCTGGCCAGTGATGTATTTAGGGTGACCAGAGTTCCCAATATTATTGGGACTGTCCTGATATTAGGGGCTTTGTCTATGTAGGCAACGATTATGCTCCCCCATCCCCATTTTTCACACTTGCTGTCTGATCACGCTACATATATTCCTGGCTCAACAGGCAAACCAAACTATGCTTCCTACCAGAAACAAATCACTGAGGGTAATTATTGCAAATCCTTAAAGCTGATAAGTCTGGGGAAGTTCCTCCACTCCTGTCCCCTGGGAAATAGATACTCTGGTTTGACCTGATTCAAGAGGCTGAGCAAACAAAGAGCTGTATAAAGCCCCCTTGATCTGGAAAAGGGGTGCTCACCCTCAGTACAAGAATGGACATGAACCTGTGACCACTGACAGGTCCTGCTTAGAACCTGATGTACTCTGAAGCCTGTCAGGGTTTCCAATTAGGAGACGGGCAACCCCTGGTAAGATAGGCATGAATATAAGCTGTTCATTGTTTTCATTGTATGGTTTCTCTGTAATGCCTGTGTTTTGAATAAATAGTACTTTGCTTTGCGAAAGCTGGCTGGTCGCTGGTTAACCTTTCTTTGTCCCTGAGAGAACAGGTCTGCAGGTGATGAACTAGAGTGAGACCTGCTGAGATAATCACAGTGACTGTAGGAATTTGCAGCCTAAGTTTCTAGTCTGGAGGCAGCTCATTGTGGGATCCTCTCCTGAGAAAGGTGATATCTAGATGCTTCAGACTCAAGTAGGGGCCCTCAAGAAGGCTGTGGGGTCAGAGATGCAGTTACCTCAGAAACTGACAACTTACATTTTCATTTTTGTTAGTTCTATTTCCTCATCATTCTGTACCAGTTCCCATCTTCATTCAGGAAGTGAGAGGGAATTCCTTCTGTGATTAACATTACACATATTGGAAAGCCCGTTCGCAGGATTCTTAAACCTATGAGGAAAGATTTCCTAATATTCAACCTAAAATTCCCTTTGCTCAGATTAATACTCTGATTCCTATTTGAACCCTTATGGGTCACAAGCTATCTTCCTTATTGGCATTTATATCCTTCAAATACTTTTAGCAGTTCTCTCCCCCTCATTAGTCATGTAGAATATGGTTAAATAATATTTAGCTCTTTTACCCTTTCCTCATAAATCATTCCCTCAAGCCTCACTCAGTTTTGTTGCTTTTCTCTGAATTTCCTCCAATTCATCCAAAGCAGAGAGAAAGGAAACATGTTCCTCCTTCCCCTGGAAGATTTGACACAATATATTACTATTAAGGAGGGATACATTGTAAATATTACTGTTGCAATACATCTTGAACTAATTTTTCACGCTATTTCCAACAACTATTAACTCAGTTGAAAGTGAAATTTAGGCAGTTCAAGAAAGCAAACACATCCTAGAGTCAAACCTCACATCTTTTCCCATGTACTTGAAAGAGCAGTTGAATTTGGAACTGTAACATGTTTTTCCATTCAGTTGCCTCAGATTATATTTTGTATTCTTCCATTGGGATAAGTAATCTTAGATGCTTGAAAAACCTGACAAGGAAACTCCTTAGTCACACCACCACAGGTTGGCAAATTTTGCAAGCTAAATAGGGATGAGCCTGCACCACATTTGGATAACAGACCTCGAGAAAAGTCAATGTGTTGCAGGATATGGTACTGGGAGTGCATTAGGTGGTACTTTTCCTTCTGAAACTTCTCTGAATCAACAGTGGCATTAGGGGCTTTGTTGTGTTGGAAGTAATTTTTGAGCTGTTTTCCAGATGATCTGTAAATAAGGGATCCTGAATGCTTGTGAACATTAAACAGCCCATGATACATTTTGCAAGGGTAGCTTTTTATTCCTGCTGCCCTGTACAAATCCCAATTTAGAGAACTACGATCAGCCTAGCTAAATTCCCCATGCAGTTGGATACAGTTTCCTACATTTTGCCTAGAAGTGTAGAAGTGGTTGAATCTAGACAACGGGAGTAAATGGGTTTTTCCCATGCCATGAAAATTCAAGATTTCAAAAACTTTTCCCCCATCCTCAAATCAGAACAAAAAATTGAAATCTTAAATTTTCATGAATTACAACCAACAAAAATTCAGACTGAGTCAATCAAAATGTTTTATTTTGATATTTTCAATTTCAATTTTTATTTTAAGTTTAGATTTTTTTTTAAGACATTTTCAAAACTTTTTCCAAAATTGTTTAAAATGGGAAATTCGTCAAAACTGACCCTTTTCCAATGTTGTTTGCAGTGTTGTTGTAGCTGTGTTGGTCTCAGGATGTGAGGTAATATATTTTATTGGACCAAATTCTGATGGTGAAAGAGACAAGGTTTCGAGTTCCAAAGTTCTTCAGATCTGGGAAGAAACAGCTCTGAACTCCTCTGTGGAGCTTGAAAGCTTGTCGGTTTCACTAACAGAAGTTGGTCCCATCTTGTCTCTCCTTCTTCCCAATGTATAGTTTTGGTTTCAACAACTCAGAATATTTCTTTGAAAAATGCCTGTGCAACTCTGGTTGAATCCTTCTGGTGCATAAAGTGATTCATTTATATATGGGTGGGAAAGTGCTTTGGGATCCTTCAAGCTGAAAGTCACTATGTGAAAATGAAGGAGGCCTGGCTTACTCTCAAAAACTTATATCATGACAGTTACATCAGGGAGGGGTGTGATTTTTTTTTGGTTCATTTGGTTTTGTTTTACTGATGTAGCTGAAATTATAAAGGTCTGGTGTAGATACAGTTATACCAGCAGAAAAGTGTTTTCTCAGTGTAGCTTCTTTCTTCAGGGAATCTGTATAAGTTATATGAGCAAACCATTTATAACGTAGAGAAGGCTTTAAACAGACAGAATTCCAATGGACTTCAATAGAAAATGTTATCAGGAACATTTGCTGAAGACAATCGGGCTTTTGCTTGAGTAAGGACTGAGTGAAAACTGGTAAAGAGTTAAGGATTCAGGCTTTTAAGATGTACATTTTGAGTCACAGATATCATTTGTGACAAGTGAAGTTCTACATATGTATCCCCATGATTTAGAATAGACTAAGGACGTGGGTCTTGGAAACTACTTGCTCTGCCTCTTCACCTTCCTTTCAACACTTGTAGCTACTGAAGCACACTACTGATTTCACTCCCCACTTTTATTTAATTTGACAGGGGATGGCAAGGAATGTCTTAGTAGGAACACTGCCAGCCACAAAGGATCTATGAGTTGGCAAATTCATTATTTGCAGCTGATTACACAACTTTTCACTCTGCAGATTTTTAAATGATCTTTCATACATTTCCCTTCCTCGTGTTTTATCTCGGTAAGATGTTATAAATACAGCAGATATGTCATGCAAGCCTGCCACAGAACCAGAAAACAAATCGGGGAGAAGTACATAAGGGCAAAAGTTGACAGCAGGGGTCGATTAAACATATGCAGTAAATGCATGTCCTTTCTTATTTATCTCCTGAACTGCTATGTAACATTGCTGTGTATGGTTTAACAATTATTCTCTTTCACCCTAGAGATGACTGCATTTTATGGTGGACCCACAACTCCAATAAGGTAAGGGTAATATTACCATTGGCTACGCTGACTTTGCTGTGAGTAAAGAGAGCACTCCATTTTCCAGTACACAAATCATACTGCACACTTTAAAGCAAAACAAACAAAATACATATTTTATACCAAAATATTGTACAGATCATGGCTATATTCCTCTCATTACACTTCACTGAGATATTGCACAGCTAATTCTAATCTAATTTTTCTAAAAATCAAATCCAATAGTGACAAAGTTCTACCATACATTTATGATGATAAATGTCACGTGAGCTGGTTTTTTATTGCACCTTCTTTATATTTCTGTTTGCTCTAGGACAGAAATACATCCCATATATCCATAACTTTGAAAACTACCCAAAGCTTATTGTCAGACATGGAATGTAAGAAGTTCTATGGTTTAATCAATCTCAGTTTATTCAGGTTTGACAGGCAATATAAAATGATCAATGTCTCTGATTGCTTATATTTCACAATATCCTTATTTACAAAAGTAGGGCTGTTGGCAGGGTTGCTCACTTGAAGTACAGTACTTTGCTTCTAAAAATGCTGAACAGGATTTTGAAGGGTTTAGCTCTCTTGATAAATGTCACAGCTGCTAGGAAACTAATATGCAATGCTGTATGTGTTGTGCAACTGTAGCATAGTTCTCTATTATGTTGCTGACAGTCCCAACTCTTTTCTTCTCCAAACAACAGACATCAGCACAAATATTCTTTCATATGTAGCAGGACATTTTTTTTTTTTTAATTCTCTTAAAGGACATTGTAATTACAGTCAAAGATCTTTTAAAACCTGTATTTTAATACATATTCACTGAGCCTTGTGTTTTAGATCTAGCAACAACAACAACAAAAATCAATCAGAATCAAAGAGGGAAAACTTAAAATTCCTGAATTTTAATTCCAGCTCTCACACCATTTACCTCTGTGACCTTGGACAAGTCATTTAATTGCTCTGCCTTGGTTTACCCATATGTAAAATGGGGAAAACACACTTATCTGGGAAACCATTCACACACTCTGGGAGCATTAGGACCTGGTGGTGTACCCTGCATCTACCAACAGGGGCTTAGAGAAAGCTGCAAAGAAGAGCTATCCAGAGACTCCATCCAGTTAAGGGCAGAAGCAGCCAAAGTCCTTTCAAGAACTTTCTACAGTTTTCACTGGACTTTCTCTGCCATGTGCTGATTGGCTGTTTGCTCTAACCCTCCCACTCCTCATCCTTCACACTCACTTCACTTCAGTGTCACTCTTAGCTTCTTCTCCCCTTCCCCTTCCTTGTCCTCTGCACCCCATTTCCCTTCAGTATCCCTTCTTCCTTCCTTTTAGCTTATCCCCTCCTTAATAAACCTACCTAAGAAAAAAACCATGGAATTCACATGCCATTTGCTGCCATCCCATTGTTCACTCTGCTTGTGCATTCTACCCCTTCTCCTACCCTTGTGTCTGTCTTGTCTAATCAGACTGTAAGCTCTCTGGGGCAGAACCATCTCTCCTCTGTGTTTGTACAGTGCCTACCACAATGGAATCCTGATCCTTGACTGCAGATAAGTGCTATGGTCACACAAATCATCAATAAGAGTTGTGAGGATTGTTTAACGTTTGTATAGTGCTTTAAAGATGAAAATCATAAGAGACACAGACTATAAAGTCATTGGAATAGAGACTATTTTGTTCAGTGCTAAACACATTCTCAGAAACAAGTAATAGTACAATCAATATATCAGCATGAATCTGGTTTCTGGTATACAAATATTGAAAAGCCGCTATATATTTTCCCTGATATACTCTAGCAGCTAGAATCGAAGTACAGGAAAAATAAAAACTCAAAGACTTATCTTAAGTTTCTCAGTATCCTCTATGATCACTTGATCCTACTCTTGATGTTGGTGCTTGGGTAACAGATTTCTATTGCTTACGTGCTTTGGCAATAGATCGTTCAACTTACAGCAGGTATGTGCTTGCCTGTGCTCAGACATCTATGTGATATTAACACAAAGATAGGTGGGCCTGACCCTGCTCTCGTAAAAGCTCCGATTATTGCCAATAGGAGATGGATCAGGCCTACAGTGCTGAGTTTCCTTAGAGAGAGAGAGAGAGAGAGTTGGGTTCCTCTCTAAGGCCCAATACTGAAGACCTGATGCTCAAGAGCGATTCTACTTACTCCAAAGTCAAAACTACATCAACAATAAGAGCTGCAAGATTTGGCCTCATTCTGTTCTTACTATGGAACCGAGAGCCATTCCCAGATCAGAATGATTGACTTGGAGGCCAGCAGATAATGATTTCCAATGGTACTTACATTTCTAGTTCTGTCCTAGTAATACCCACCACACCAGGGAGCCGTGAACCTCTGAACAAGGCCCAGAAATTTGACTCTTTGTAGCATTTTCTCACTCAGTTACCTCCAAAACTAAAAATGTGTCTTCTTACTAATCACAGAAGTTAGTCTAGCTCTCTCTCATGTCTCTTTCACTGCCAGGTAGGGTTGTTGACTACTAATCCCTCAAAAAGAAAATCAAACATTCATGATGAAGTAATAGATTCAAGTAATTAATTAAAGCCTGCCCTGTCTATCTGTCCAAGTTATTTATAATGGACCCATCCCCAGGATATCTCAACACAAGCACTGATGGTCCTTCTCCATCATTGTACCTTGATAAGTGATTAAACTCAAATGACAATCATTCTCCCCTTCACAAACCCTTATAATTTCTACTTACCCAGTTTAAGACTAAACAGCTATTTGCTAATACATGCTACAGCACCTGTCACCACTTAACCTGAAGTTCTCTTGACCCAACACTTACAGTGTTTGCATAAAATTTCTAAGTACTCCTGTAACATTATTACAAGAAGAGGTAGAAATGGGGTCACCCTAATGAGATGTCAAATTACATCTCCTGGTCTCCCTCTGAAAATTTGTATAGTTGAGCAGCATAAAGTCACTATTTCTTACTTTGCTCTCTAACAGCAACATTCTTTGTGCACACCTGACACAAAATGAGATGCCTTCATTCTAGCGCTAATAGCTCTAACAGAAACAGCACAGATATCAGTGCCTGCATTCCATGAGAAAATCTGGGCTTTGTTAACCCACAGTGGCAATCATCCAGATACAAGGAAAATGATTTGCTACCAGTATATTGGTTTTTAGTATGTAGAAGACACAGACAGCTTCCCTTATATGGACACCATGAAATTACATCTTGAACACAGCCCAATCAAAATAATTAGAGTTTAAAAAAAAAAGGGGGGGGGGAGAGAGAAGGGCGGGGGGAAAGGGGAGGGGAATCAGAAGCGATTTTTGTTCAAGTTTCAAGACTGAGTTTTCATTTATTCCAAACTTTTAGTGAATTTTTAATAGAAACTTTCAGTTTTCATTCTCCAACCTCCTGCCCCATTGCCAATGCCATTGCCATTGAAAGATGAAAAAGTGTGGGGGAGAGAAAGTAATAAAACCAAAAGTAAGGCAAATATTTCCAGCTTAATTGGAAAAAAAAATATGTTTTACAGAAATTTCTGGTTTTGAAAAAAGGCCTTTTTTCAAACAAAAAAAGATTTTTCATTTTAAATTGTTTTGGACCAGCTCTATAAATAACACTAGCTCAAAAAACCCAGAAATGTCCAAAGTTCAGGAGGGAGTTAGTTGGTTGGTTGGTTGGTTTTGGGGAGGCATTTTTTAGTATAGCTGAAATCCTGACTACTGTAGTCCATGGCAAAACTCCCACTGACTTCAATAGGGCCAAGACATAACCCTATATTTTCAAAAAAGGTTTTCATTGATCAGTTTCCATGAACCAAAAAAAGAAAGCAGTGCAGAATACAGCTATATCTGATAACTGTGTTATAATGAACATCCAGAACTTAAGACAGAAGACGTCATTCCAGCCTAACCCTTTTATCTCACTCTTGCAACATTTGTAAGATGACGTTTCTCATGCTCAATGTCATAGATGACTGCCAAGTCTTCATAAAAGATGGCTTTCAGAGTAGATAGCAAGGCTTGCATATGAATGGATGAAATTATGAACAAAATTAACCGTTCAAGTAACTCAAAGGACTTGAAAAATTCAGGAACTCCAGAATCTATTTTTAACAGGCCTGATGTCTCAGGCAAGTAGAACTGAAAAAACAATGGGAACAGAACAGATTGTCAAGGCTTCTAGATGCCAGAGACCATCCTTCTGGTTAAGCAGAACTAGATGAGATTCTCTCTAGAGATTCCTTCCTTAACCTAGGGGTCCAAACTGAGGAAAAAGCAGCGGAACTCTGCTTATGCCCCACTTTAAACTGAATAAGGATAAAGCCATCAGAAACAAACGCCCTTGAAACCTGTGTTATAGAACCTTCTGATTAATGTTGAATCATAAACAGCTAATTTATAAGTAAAAGGGGGTGGGGGGAATGAACTGCAACTTAAAAAACCAAAGCAAGCAGTGACCATGAAAGCGCACACACAGAGAGCAAATCACCTATAATCTATATACAAGAGATGAGAAGAATGTTTGTGTTAGGATATGATGATGCTCATACAAGGCTGAATGAACCTAACCTGAACCTTCTTAAATGTGATTGCCCAATTGTTGTAATTAATCTTTTCACTGCTAGTCCCCTTACCACACCTTCTGTGCTGCTATCATCCATCTCATTGGTATCAAGGGCTTGCTGAGACATACCCAATACATTCAGCTGGTACATTTGATTCAGATGTACCTATTTGTTTCTTAGTAATTAAGATTACAAAATTTGTACACTCACAGTTGTAATCTAAATTGCTAATCCATGTGACAAGGGGACAGAGGGTGATAACAATGGAGACAGCCTCTAACACAAGATTATTCTGGGTATTTAGTAAAATTTATGCTGGCAAGCGACCTGATTGCGAGTTTCCCTTCAGTTAAATAAATAACTTGACTGCAAATACACAGTATCTGTGCAAGTCTGGCCCTTGATCCCATCAATCTCTGCTCCCAATCCTCAGTTATAACATTGCTTAAGAGAAGGGATAAGAGATGGCAACAACGAACAAGTCTACAGCAAAACTTACTGTTTAAAACTGATATAGATTAATTTTCTTTGCTCAGTGTCCATTAATTACAATTTGCACTGCAGCTCTCATTTAGGGAAACACTTTGATAAATGGGGAGAGGTCTGGTCTGGTTTCCCCACAGCTTCTGTAAGCCCCCTTGTGTTTTGTGGAAAAGCCATTTTTTAACATCTTGCAGTAAAACACATCAGTGAGTCCCAAAAGTTAGCCTGACACCTCTCAAAGGATACAACGGCAATCATTTGAGATTGACTAAGGGGTTTTTTGTTTTGCTTTTTTTTTAAGCCAGTTTTTGATAAAGCTTCCTTTTCATCCTAGCATTTTAAAAAATTATTTCAAAAAGTGATATGGTTTTCCCTCTTCCGCTGTTGAAGTGTTTAGGGGCATTTCAACAAGGAAAAAACTGACTATAAACCTGGTGCTGTCCAATTAACAAAGTAAAACTGGAAAAACAGATTTTTCTTCACTAATTTCTATAAAGTCTAACCATCTTGAAGATTATGAGTAAACTATAGGAAGCACACATTTTCATGGAGAAGTGTGATCTTCAAGTTGATGGCCCCTCTTTAAAGTAACAATACACTGAAAAAAAATCACCATTGTCACAAAGCTCAGTTACCAAAGTCTAATACTAGTAGGTCCTACACTTAAAGTGCAAGCCTGAAAAAAAGAGAACTAAACTGGTATGCAGTATACAGAACCAGAGAGAAAGGCACAAGAATTTTCTTGGCCACATGTGTAGCAGTTTGAGTTATTGCTTGCAGCAAAGATCTCCACCAGCATATACCTGTGTACCCACAGCTACACAGGAAGAAACAGAGCCAGCATTAGACTCTACAGCATCTTATTACTACTCCTATGCTTTAACCACTAGATCTATGGATATGGGCCAAAAAGACCATCACATTTTGATATGTGTTTGCATGGTGCCTAGTACAATAAGATGCTGTTCCATGACTGGCGCTCCTAGATAATAAAAAAAAAAATTAAGAAGTCAGTTTATAGAATTCCCAACTAGACACACAAACATTTGAATTAAGTCAAGTCCTGATGCTTTACCTGGGGATTTATTGCTTTAAAGGAAAGAAGATGTCTCTAAAAATAAAACCTCAACACCATATAGGTGGAAACTCACACCACAAACTAGACAAAAAAAAGCTTGACAGGCCCATTCCTGAGAAAATCCACTGTCAGTGCACTAACACAGAAAGCAGCAGCAGCCCACTTAACAAGTATCCCAAGTACACCTGAGCCGTACTGAACAACTATTCTTTTGTTCTGGATCAAAACCATGTGAAGGGAGCTGGAAACAAAATAAGCTTTTATCCTTCAAAGTGATTACTATTAAATGAAGATCAATAATTACTATCAGTTCCCCGACAGTACTGGCGCTTACCCTAAAAGAAAGAGCTTCATTACTCACAGGATCTGATAAGTTCTTGGCAGATTTTAATTATAAACAATGTGAGTCTGTCTTGAAATCCACTAGGAATCAGTGTCCTGCTAAACTCCTAACTGCCAAGGAGCCACTAGCAATGCATTTACAATTTTCTCAACAAGCTAAAGAAAGCAGGCAGACTAATTTAATGGGGGTAAGGCCAGGTACAATTAGTGTATATTCTACACCTGTAGGGCACACGCCTTGCTTTTAAGCAGCCTCAAATATACCCATCCTCTCCCCACCCCCAATCTGTTTTCAAGTTACAGAACATTTCATTTGAAGCACACCATCTTACTGGCCCTTGCTTTAAAAACAAAAACAAAACAACCCTTCCCTGCACATTTTCAAATAATTGTAGGAAATGAGAAAAAAGTAACGAGAATTCAAGACAACAGGGACACTGTGGTCAAGGAGACAGAGGCAAACCACTGATTTTATGCAAATCTTAATAGAATCTCATGTCCACATAGGGCAGACAGAACTTCACTTTTTTCAGATGTGAGCCAAAAAACCTTCACTTTGTAAAATATGTGGCTCTCAATTTCTGTGTATTGGTAAGATGAAGGACTGGATCAGTAACATAAACAGCACCACCACCATACAGTTTGTAATCATTTGTAATCCTTCACTAAGTTATATTAAAGAATTTAAGAATGTTTATGCAGTTCAAGTAACCCCACGGGAAATGTTTCTGCATTTGATCTTCTGCAGCAGCCTTCAGTTTTGAGAGAAGAAAATAAATAATTCAATGCTATGTTAGGCTTGTATCAGCTTGATATCTGGCGAAACGAACAAACAATTATACAGACTTATGGAAGCATGAACATCTACAAAATATTTAGAAATTAATATAGATACAAAAGCAACTTCCAGGACTAGGAAGTCCTTATAGCAGATGCAGGAAGGATGCAGTGAGCCAGCTAACTTTGAAGGCTAAATACTGTAAGTAGGTTTCAGGACAAATCTGTCTTTTCCCTCAGCAAACAGTCCTACTATTCATACCCCAGAACATCTATTAAGGATTCAACTGTGCATTTCAATAAAAGATGAATTATTCATTAAATAAAAGATGCACTTCACAAGGTGAAAGTGATCATTTACAAACAGAGCAGGCTTTACAGCAGATGGCTTGCATTAAAACTGTTTTCACACAACAGATCTTCTGCAGCAGTCATGCATAACCTTTGGATAAAGAACCAAATACAGAAATGAAGAGGTAACAATGTTCTCAAGTTAAATTTCATTTTACAGAACAAACAGGAACTATTTACTACACAGACAATATCTTTTAAAGACACAGGCAATTATGTGCATGTACGACGAGCCCTGCACGCAGCTTCCCAGCAATAACTTCTCCCCTCCCCTACTCCTTCTATTATCCTTTCGTAACTGGAAAGTCTCCTTCATTTTTATTCTTTCAGAGGCCAGCTTTCATACTTTCTCTCTGATTTTCAT
This sequence comes from Emydura macquarii macquarii, assembly GCF_026122565.2. Taxonomy (NCBI): domain Eukaryota; kingdom Metazoa; phylum Chordata; order Testudines; family Chelidae; genus Emydura; species Emydura macquarii. The sequence continues at coordinate 87,607,714 of NW_027131390.1, forward strand.
TTTAGCTCCTCCTATGTCATCCAACCCATCTCCAAGCGCAGAGTTTCCTGAGTCTTGCTCCCTCACACAAACATTAAGTATTTGGTAGCATCGCATGACGAGGGAAGAGAGATGATCAGAGGACTCTGAACTCCTGGTCCAATGGCAAGTGGCAGAGAGCATTAGTCTGATTAGCATTCAGTTCCCTGAAATCAGGGAAAGGAAGCTAAGCATTGGCCAGTGGTCAGCACAATCATGTGACACTGGCAAAACAGTACAGAAAGAGCCACTTTAACAATGAAAATGTTATTAGAATAAGGAAACAGCATTAGCCCAAGAAGCTACTCTTCTGCCATATCTTCTTCACTGTCCAGCTGCTACCTAAAACCTTCCTTAGCTTCCCTCCTACCTGACTTCCTGATGTAGATTTAAAGAAACAGTGAATGTATTCATGCAACAGTTCATGTCATTAGTTGCATGTATCATTAGTAGCTAGCTACAGTTCTAGCAATATAATTTGGTGGCACTACAAGAATTAGTTGAGAGCAGTGTAACTAGAATGTAGCTGTCCTAATACCTTAAGCATTAAAAGTTAATAGCACTAGTAACAACAGATGCTACAACTCTTCCTATAGTCCAATGTTAGTAGCAATCTCCAACTTGACACACGGAATCATAGCATGAATCCCAGCAGAAAAAAATGCGGCAAAATATGCAGTAAATGAGACGATGGATTTTTTTAAAATGACAAATGTGTATTATCTGCACAGCATTCTAAGCAATTCCCTTAAATAAGTAGTCATTTATCCCATATGAAGTCACACTAGAATTTGTCAACAGATCTACAGATAGAACTAGATCTTCCAACTTCCAGTGTTGAGCCATAACTCCAAACTCATTTCTTCCTTTGACTGAATCCCATTTATCACTTTCAAAAAAACTCCAAAGTCTTGCTCTGAATTATTAATTTTTAAAAAGAAGGTCTCAGTGTGTGTTTTACAAGCTTATTTTCTAATTTCTGAGTTTCCACCAAAATGCTATCTATTGTCTGTGGCTTGTTCATCCTTAGTAAACCTTTCTGTGCAACTGATTAGACTTTTTAGTTTGTAATAAAATGAATTTGATTGCAAATGGATTCCACAGCTCCAGATGTTACTCTCTAGTAGTAAAAGCAAATAATATGACAAGCATATAAAATACTTGCAAAGTTGTCCCTGTATGAGGCCTGTAAAAGTCATGGAGAACTTGGTAACAAGAGGCATCTCTCATCAACACAACAGTTTAGCAGCAGGCAGCATACCGACTGTTCAGAACATTATTCAGTTACAGAAATCAAGCTACAAAGGGCAGTAACAAAAAGGTATTGAGATGTCTTCCAGGAAGAAAATGGATGTTAGGAACATGCAGTAGAAAATGAACACAAATAATGTCATGGAGAGCAACATTCTTTTCTTTTCCAAGGGACATAAATAGTTCTGAAGCAATGTTTACACAGGAAATAAGAGCTCAAACTTATCCCCATATGCAGTCTGTGCATACATGAAACGTTATTGCTATCACAAGTGCCTTATAAACATAGGCTAGTGGTGCACCTAGTCCGGTCTCTTGTCTCCGACAAAGGCTAATCCCAAATGCTTTAAAGAAAGATGCAAGAAACACCACAGTACAATACCTTGCCCAATAAGGGAATTTATTCCTAGCCCATATCCATTAGTGATTTGATTGTAGATAGATTCATAGGTTCCAAAGCCAGATGGACCTGAGGCATGAGGGCTCACATTTTTGATAACTTTATCCTATAAAAAAGTAATTGGGGATTCACTGTGAGTGTGGATCATCTAATTATTTATATAAGGTCTTATAATATGTGGTGGCAAGGAGTGTTGCAGACTAATTATATATGGTGTAAAAATTTTCTTTTATCAGCTTTAAATATATTGCCTTTCAGTTGTATTCTGTTGCCCTATTTTTGTTTTATGAGAAAAGGTAAACAGGAGCATCTGATTTACCTCTTCCATACCATTCCATATTTTGTGTCCTCCTCTCAACTGAACTATCTCAGTCTTTTCAATCTCTTGTCATACAGAAGTCTCTCCATGTCTCTAATCATTTTTGTCACCCTTCTCTGGACATTTTCTACAGCCTCCATATCTAATTTTGAGATGGAACCATGGCAGTGAACATAATATTCAGGTGAGGGTGATCCATCAATTTATATAATAGCATTATAAAGTTTTCAGTGGAGAGTGTCAGAAATAAGGGATGGGGGAAGAGTGAAAATATTCAGAACATTTGATTTCCATTAAAACTTTGTTCCTGCCAATTTTTTTCTGACCATCTCTAATTTTCAGTCTGATTTTCTATCCCATTCTAGAGATAACCTAACCAATCTGATTTTTGAACGATACTGTGCATTGAGCTAGACACAATGCTATAGGGCTATTTCCTGAGAGACATTACAGTTAACTAGCTAAAAGTTAGGCTATTTGCAGTGCTAGACAACTATGAAAGCAGCCTTCTATTTTAAATTATGCTGGGGCTACTTGAAGTGTTGTATTTCAAAGGGATGAGACACATATAAGAAAAATCAAATCTCTTGAGTGGCAGCTCTTCAAGTAGGGAAAGCAATATTTTCATGGGTACAGTACCAACAGCTTCCTAGAGTGTATATGACTAAAGTTAAATCAAGATCCTGCAATATACTGTAGCGCTCGGCCTTTTCAAATCAGTTTTCACATTTGGTGCTTTGTTGATTCCATTACAGAAACTTAAACAGAAAGCTTGAATGCTTTCATCAAAAATCTCCTAGGATGACCTACCTCATTCAGCAATTTCCCTTCCATATATTTTAGTTTTTGAGAGTTGTGTGCCTCCTTGAGAAAACTGATGACAGATTGATGGTTATGACCCTAAAATTCTTCAAACTTTTTTTTTAATGAAATGAAGGTGGTGGTTGTTAGTTTCTGTGGGCTGAGCGCCAAAACCTTGTAATAAGGTCTACACTTCTCCCATCCTTCTGAAGGTCAAAGTTAATGTGCAAAGTCCAGAAACAAAAAACATATGGCATGATTAAAAGAACATTCCAAACAGAAGACTTTTTCCCCCCAAGGGCTTGAAGCCAACGGTGTCAGGGAAATACTCCCCTAATGTCAGAGATAGATATGAAATTGTGCTCAACCACGCAGCAGCTCTTATTCATCAAATGAATTTCAGGCATTCATAAAGTACTCCAGTCGGAGAGACTCCGTAATGTAAATTGGAGTCCAGAACATGATCATTCTTGAAACAGATCTAATCGCATTACATCATAAGAGTTGGGCAGCTTCCTTGAAATGGATCATAATATTTAAAAAGATACATGCAGTCCCTTTTCTTTGGTGTGTATTTGTTTTTTTAGGTAGGGAATGAAGTGCTGACTTGTGATTAGAGGAGGGGACTGGGAACCAGAACTCCTGGACTCCATTCCCAGCTCTACCACTGACATTCTGTGTGACCTCAGACAAATCACTTATCCTGGTCTGTGGCTGTCTCTACTCTTCTGCAAAAAGCTTACCTACCCCAGAGGGTTGGTGTGGATAGTATGTCAACTCACTGAACTCAGCTATAACAGAAATAATTTCACATAATGTTTAAACTTCCAAGCCAGTTATGTTGTATCCCACCAAGTTTCTGTATTGAACTAGACATCACACAGATCTCAAGGTTGAAGTCTCTGTGTCAGGTTCAGCTCTCAGTTACACAAGTGAAAACCCAGCAGAGCACCTAGACTGACTTCAGTAGTCATCCCACATACACATTGAAGTAAATGAGAAAAATCTGGCCATTTATATTTAAATTACATAGACCCCAATTCAGCAAAATACTTAAGCATGTGATTACATCCCACTGACTGCAGCGGAACGTACCCACATGTGTACACACTGTGCTGAATCAGGGTCACCTTCTCCTCAAAGCCTAGGTTAGATTTAGTTCAGCAATGCAGAAGCCTACCTTCTAGGTCCCCGGGGCCTTGTGCCAGCTTCCCTCTGTGGCCACTGACACTCTGAATCAAGTTCTTAGTGTGAAACAGGGTATTGTAGGCTTCCAAAAGCCTCATACAAATCCTAGTGAAAGCTATAAGGACTATGATTCCTGCTGATTCAGGGTAATAGACTGTAGAATTTCCCTTCCTCCTTTACAGTAAAACACCGTTAGAAGCATTATCCCAAAAAGTCAGTCAGCATTTGGTACTGGCCACGCTTGGAGACCGGATATTGAGAAGAGAGACAATTTGTCAATGCTAATATGGCAGCTGCTATGTTCAGGAAATATCTATAAGTTGAGACTGGAAAAAATAGGAGCCAGGACTAGTAGAAAGGTTTTGGATTTCTGACCTACAGTATACAACCACTCTCTCATCTTGTATCTGTCATTACAGATTAGCACTCTAAGCTGCCCTGTATGAACCTCTGTGTGGTGAAAAAAACGAGCTTTTAAAGTTTTCATCATTCCCAAAAGTTTCATTTGAGGCCTGCTGACAGTCCCATCTTAGAATAAAGCTGACTTTTTCAGTCTTTTCTGTTAAGACTTACAAAGCAATTTCTCCTCTCAAGGATGTAGTGGGTGGGAAGGGGCAAAGGATACAACACTTTTATTTCTAGTATCTCATCATTCTGCTGTCTGTGACTGATATTTTTTTAAAGCTATACTCTGTTTATTTTGGGTTCAGTTTTCCTTCCTTTTCAAGCACAAAATATAACGGCATCACTGACCTCTCTTTCTGCACTAGCATCTTGCATTGTCTTGATACCATCTTTAAAGGCTACCTCAAGAATTTCTAGAATAAGCCCAATATATTAAAGTTGAAATAGACAAGGAAGAAAAATGCCAACTATCTTATTAGTACCTTATTTTCACACTAAAAAGAAGATTACAATGGCACTGTATGCTCCATGTCCAGGGTGAATGCTCAGCCCAGATGTGGCACAAGGCATTATTCATAGTTCTCACAAACTATAGAAAAGTGCTGAATGTTCATATTTGAAAAAAGACAGTAACACTGGACTCCAGTGTATACTGACGGGCAAAATACCTTTAACAGTTTTCTTTCAAGCATGTTTCTCCTGTAACATCCCTAAAAACCATACTTGGAAAAACAACCAGTGGAGCTCACTTGTTGAACTATGTGTTTTTTTTAAAAGAGAAATAAATTAAATAAATAAATAACATACAATTGCTTTCTAAAAAAACTAAATATTTTCCATAACTGATGTTTTAGAAAGGGTTGAACTCTGTGAGAAATTGTGCTCCCTTAGCACCCATGGAAGCGAAATTGATTGTACTCTCTCTTAGGGTTTTATATGGCCACACATCATCATAGTCTCCTATGTAAAATCAATAACGAAGCGAAGTCCCTAAGAATTTCATAGAGTCATTGACCCTCCTCTCTTTTCAGGGTCAAAGCTTTGCTTGCAGGTAGGGCTTTTTGTTTTTGTTTCTTGTGGGGTAGTTGGTAGGGGGTTGGGAATAAAAGGAGTATTTAAATTGGGAGGGTCACTTACAGTAGAAATTTCTTCTCAAAGAGGAAGACTTTCCAATACTTCCCAATGATAGTCAGACTCTTGATTTGCTTGGCCTCCTGTGGAAGATTGTTCCATTGCAGGATGTCCTCAACAGAAATGGTTTGATCCCAGCTCTCGGATGCTTTGTCCTGGATATGAAATATACATTGTTCTAAAGGAATGCAACCATCACGGTGGTCCATAAATCAAAATTCAGTCTTTGATGTAGCTGGGGCTTGATCCACCAACTGCTCTAAACATTAGGACCAAGGTATTAAATTGGCTTTGGGAGGTGGTCTGGAAGTCAGTGGAAAGACTTGAGCACAAGCCTGATGCGCTTACCATGACCTGAGCCATAACTTCAGTCTCACCTGGATTCAGCTTCAGATACTTACTATTTATCCAAGAGCCAATATCTTGTAGGCATTTTGACATTTTAGTACTATCAGTGGTTGCATCAGCTGAGAATAACAATGATTTGAACATCATTGACATAATGCTGGCATCTCACTAACTTTCCCACTGGTTTCATGGAGCTATTGAAGAGAAGCAGTAATCGTATGATCCCTCTGGGACCTCACAGGTGAGGGCATTTTGAGAGGAAAACCCGTTACCTACCACCACACATGGAGTTCTGCTGGAGAGGAACAATTCTGACTAGGGAGGAGTAAAAATACTGCTCAAGCATGCATGAATAAAATCAGGAAGGCCAAAGTACAACTGGAGTTGCAGCTAGCAAGGTATGTGAAGGGTAACAAGAAGGGTTTCTACAGGTATGTTATCAATAAGAAAATGGTCAGGGAAAGTGTGGGCCACTTATTGAATGGGGGAGGCAACTTAGTGACAGATGATGTAGAAAAAGCTGAAGTACTGAATGCTTTTTTTGCCTCTTTCTTCACAGATAAGGTCAGCTCCCAGACCACTGCATTGGGCAGCACAGAATGGGGAGTAGGTGAGCAGCCCTCAGTGGTGAAAGAACAGGTTCAGGACTATTTAGAAAGGCTCGACATATACAAGTCCATGGGGCCGGATGCAATGCATCCAAGGGTGCTGAGGGAGTTGGTTGATGTGATTGCTGAGCCATTGGTCATTATCTTTGAAAACTCGCAGTGATTGGGGGAGGTCCCGGATGATTTGAAAAAGTCATATATATTGCCCATCTTCAAAAAAGGGAAGGAGGAGGAACAGGGGAATTACCAATCAGTCAGCCTCACCTCTGTCCCCAGAAAAATCATGGAGCAGGTCCTCAGGGAATCCATGTTGAGGCACTTGGAAGAAAGGAAGGTGATCAGGAACAGTCCGCATGGATTCACCAAGGGCAAGTCATGCCTGACCAACCTAATTGCCTTCTATGATGAGATGACTGGCTCTGTGAATGTGGGGAAAGTGGTGGACATGATATACCTTGACTTTAGGAAAGCTTTTGGTATGGTCTCCCACAATATTCTTATCAACATGTTAAAGAAATATGGGATGGATGAATGGACTAGAAGATGGATAGAAAGCTGGCTAGATCATCAGGCTCAATGGGTAGTGATCAACAGCTCGATGTCTAGCTGGCAGCCGGTAACAAGTGGAGTGCCCCAGCGGTCACTGTTGGGGCTGGTTTTGTTCAATATCTTCAATAATGATCTAGAGGATAAGGTGGATTGCACTCTCAGCAGGTTTGCAGATGACACTAAGCTGTGGGGAGTGACAGATATGCTGGAGGGTAGGGACAGGATACAGAGTGACCTAGACAATTTGGAGGATTGGGCCAAAAAAAAAATCTGCTGAGATTCAACAAGGATACCTGCAGAGTCCTGCACCTAGGACAGATGAAACCTATGTACTGCTACAGATGGGGGACCGACTGGGTAGGCAGAAGTTCTGCAGAAAAGGACCTGGGAGTTACAGTGGACAAGAAGCTGGATATCAGTCAACAGTGTGCCCTTATTGCCAAGAAGGCTAATGGCATATTGGGTTGCATTAGCAGGAGCACTGCCAGCAGATGGAGGCAAGTGATTATTCCCCTCTATTTGGCACTGGTGAAGCCACATTTGTAGTGTTTCCAGTTTTGGGCCCCCCACTACAGAAAGGATGTGGACAAATTGGAGAGTCCAGCAGAGGGCAACTAAAATGATTAGGGGGATGGAGCACATGACCTATGAAGAGAGGCTGAGGGAACTAGGCTTGTTTAGTCTGCAGAAGAGAAGAACAAGGGGAGATTTGATAGCAGCCTTTAACTACCTGAAAGGGAGTTCCAGGGAAGATGGAGTTAGGCTGTTCTCAGAGCCAGTAGATGACAGAACTAGGAACAATGGTTTCAAGTTGCAGTGGGGGAGGTCTAGGTTGGATATTGGAAAACATTTTTCACTAGAAGGGTGGTGAAGCAATGGAATGGGTTACCTAGGGAGATGGTGCAATCTTCATCTTTAGAAGTTTTTAAGATGTGGCTTGACATAGCCCCGGCTGGGATGATTTAGTCGGCATTGGTCCTGCTTTGAGCTAGATGACCTCCTGAGGTCCCTTCCAACCCCAATCTTCTATGATTCTTCTATGATTCTGTGAATTCGAGCCTCTATAGTCCTTCATCAACTATTCCTGATAGGTCATGTAGGCGTTTGACAACACGGGACTATAAGGTGGTACTAAGGCTGCAGAGAAGTCCAGCAGTACTTGTCAGCCACCTGTTCAGGAAACACTTAGAAATGCACAGACCTGGGACCTTAGACCGGTGTGCACGCATTTACATGGAAAGCATGGACTTCGGGACTTTTCTATTGCACATTCTTACATTTATAAACAATTAGAGCTTTGTTAAACCAAAACCAAAATTATTCTATCCTAGCAAAGGCATTACATCTCAGTTAGATCTTTAAAATATTGCCAAGATCATACTCTGATGGGACAACATCATTGTCTTTGTACAAAGTATCTTTGGAATTGCACAATAGATGCTTTTACTGAAATACACAAATTGCAGATAATTCAGGCTTCTGTACCACTACGTGGGACAATCTGGAACCAAACCCAATAGAGAGCATTATAAATGCTAGGGTTATGTCCAGTTATTGTTAGGCCAACAGAGAAGGCAACAGAAATCAATTGTGCCTGGAGGGCTCCTACCATTAAAGTTTCAATAGATTTCCATATATTGCCTGTACTCCATGAACAGTGTTCTCAATGTATAGATTCCACTGCAGATTTAAGCTAAAACATGAGCCTCAGACAAGAACTAAGTGTATTACAAGATTGAACTTGGTTCTCCGAGGGGCCTCTATGTTCATCATCAGCCTGAATCAGACCCAAAATGTTTTGGATGATATGTACATATAACTACTTATATCCATACATACAGAGAGAGAAAAAGCAGCCAGAAGCAAGTAAAGCTGTAAAAATCTGAAAGTAACAATAATTTGTAATTTTGACATGCTAGCAATTACTCAAGACCCCCAAGTCATGCTCTGAAATGTGATCTTAAGCTTTACTATTTCTTGAATTGTTGCATGCTGGTGAGATCAAAATGTAGAAAAACCACATGAATAGGTGTTATGGCACATATTTCTGAGGTGAAGATTTATGTGCTTTTTATTAAGTGTTTAGCATACCATTATAACTGCAGCCTCCAGGAACTGCCCTTGCATATCGGATACATTATTAGCTATTATACTGCAGGAAACACATGCAGCCAAAGCCACTTCTGTTAAAACTTGGGTTAAAAATTCAGGAAGTTTTCTGAACCACTGATCATTGCAATGACAGGTCAATATGTCCAGCAGAGAGAAAGATATTTGGGTAATTTGTTCACATTCAGGATGTGAAAGTGCATCCATGCGCAACCTGCTACTAAATCATTATTAACCCTTTCATGGCAGATGTATCCAGACTGGGACAGAGTTACAACAAAATTATTTATTTGAGCCTTCCCATTGTAAAGCCGATTACATCAGCCACAGATTTCAGGGGAGATTTAAGTACATGTGCATCATCACCAAAAAGGGCCATCAGTCCTGAAATTTGCAGAGTAGCTAGGATGGAGGTACATAAAACCCCTGAATATTTTTTGTTCCGTGGGACAAAAAAAGATAGCAACCTCATCTGAGTACTCTGTGTCCAAAGCAGAATTGTAATAGGTCACAGTTATAGCAGATTGTCAAAAAAACACGTGGTACTCTTTGTGGCTGGAAAAATCCCTAAACAACTATGAAGAGTTTAATGTAATACATTTTATCCAATTTAAACCAGATACTGTTAAAAGCCAACAATATTTTATTGAGATTAATGATTGAACTCAGTCCTAAAGTGGGTTTGGAAGAAGTTGTTTAACAACTGCATCCTTGGTACAGGAAAAACAAGCTTTATTGGTGAATGTTGGTTCAACTATATTAAGAGGATTTTGCTAGATGACAATGACCACTTGACAAGGATTATAGCTATTACCTGCGCCTGTCAAAGCATTCCCATGTCTCTTAGCTAACACTTCAAAGGACATTAACTATATTTACATGCAAAACACATCTATTTACATTGTGAGTATATTACACATTTTCTTGCAGTAGTAAAATGAGTAAAGTAAACATGAAGCTTTCCATGTAATTTTATTGCTCATTTTATGGTTTTTTTCCTAGTCCTCCGATGAGCTGCCATTGTAGAAGGCAATTTTAGCATCACACCTTTATTGTCACTACTTCTGATGTCTACTACACAAATTTCCAGGCTGTCTAAGGGATCCCCATTCAGAAGGATTTGGCTGGGTGTCTCCCGTCAACAGTTTTGGTAGTAGCATGCCAAAACTCCACTTGGAAATTTTCCTTGGCATGTCAATTCTGGCACAAAACATGGTACGTTAAAGAAGGGGTTCCCAGACTTTTTTCCCTGAGGGCCACCTGTGCAGCTGCAATAGGCACTGCAGCCCCCCATTAACACTTCTTGAGGGAAATTATTTATTTTAATTATTACATACGTATAAACGTCACTGTAAACAAATAATGTACGTTTCCTTTTCATTTTAATGTCAACAATTGTAATGATAGAAATCCCTAGAAACGTTCATTCAAAGAAATGCTTCAAGATCTTTTAAACCAAACAGTTTTCATAAAACTACTCTTTAAAAAATGTTGAGAGAAAAATGTGGTGTTCAACAGAGAAAATACAATTTTGCATAAAACTGAATAAAATAACTCACAGACCAGAAGTCCAGCTGGGGACATACGTTAGCGAGGCTCAACCTGATCTCATCTTCAATTTTCAGCCCCCTGTTGACTCCAGCTCTTGAGAGCAGCCCCTATTGTTTTCCCTGTGCAGGCTCTGTCAGGCAGCGCAAGTGGATGGAGCTGTGTGCCCTGGAGTTGGCTGAAGGACCAGGCTCGGGAGGAGAGTGGAAAGATGCCTTTGGAGGACGGGGAGGGGGGGAGGGGAGCAGGCAATGCCCCTACACCTCCCCAGTCTCCATCCTTGGCTTGACTGGAGAATGCAGTTGCACTGGCGGACCACCTGGGACTGTGTTGCAGACCACTTTGGGGTGCAGCCCACAGGCAGGGGACCCCTGTGTTAGGGAAATAAAATGCAATCCGAGCGAGACTCACCAACAGATACCACAAAGGAAACCGCATTCCAGAGGTGTCCAAGCTTAGCCCAAATAAAAGTGACACTATTACAGGAGCTTCAAGCCTGGGATAGAGTTGTTTTATCTCAGACCAGAGAAATTAAATAAAACTTGCCAGAGCAGAAGGGCTGTACTGAAGGCCCAATACTGCAAGGTGACGAGCACTCCCTTCTCCCAGTGAAGTCCATAGTTGTGGATGCTCAAACCACTCGCAGGATCAGTCCCTTAAATATCATTAAACAACCCAGATTCCAGCTGACATCTTTAAAACAGAAATGAGGGGATAATTGCTATTAGTCCCATTGCAGCATGCTCCTTTCTGATCACAATGGAAACTGCCTGGATCAAGATTAGGCATCATAGGAAGGTAGGAAAATTATCTTTACGTATGTCCAGCACAGATCTCACCACACTGTTGATGCTTAAGCAGTAATTAATAAGTGCTCTTTTAATCATAATTATGGGGCAAATCCAGCCCCTCACCTCCATACCCAGGGTGCTTGCTGGCAGTAGAATCAGTGCACGTCACTGTACAAGAGAAAGTGACAATGTGGTGGCACACAGGGAAAGTGCAACTCCTCCATAGAGTCCTACCCAGTGAAAGAACCCTGTACAGAAGGTGCAGGGGAGGAGGGGCCAGGACACAGATGTGCAAAGAGAGGGGTGAAAATGGAGGATGTACTACTGCACTGATCTTCTCATTCTCCCCACAGGTATGGTCTGGGTAAAGGCTGAAGGAGGCTATTTCAGCTAAAGTAGACTCTGCAGAACAGCTCTGCAGTCATGGCATAGTCTGAGGGAAGATAACCTGTGCATCTGTCCAGTGCCTGATCAGGCTTCTTTGGCTGAGTGCTGAGAGTACATTTGCCCTTCTGGTTGAAAATATGTATGTAATGCAATCTCTGTACCATAAATGTGACTAATCGCAAACAAGGGGACCCAATTACCATAACCCCAAAAGCTCTAGTTCAACCATCACTTAACTTGATAAGCCAATAACAAACATCTTCAATTGTAACCACTAACAGCTGTGCAAAGATCCAGGTCACTATTGTACTTAAGTACATTCCATAAACTTCATCCATGATAGCAAAGGAACAAAAATTCAGGCTTCATTATGCACAGCTATAACCAAGGCAACCAATAGGCTGTAGCCATTTTCAGTCATATTTGTTTAAAAGGATTTCTGTGAGGCTTCACGTCATATCTTGCCTATGTCCAGACATGTGATTTACCATATTAGAAAAACTACTAACACTCCAGCTACAGTAAAAGCCTCTGAAACAGAGAAGCAGCAGGACAAACAAGCATATATTGTAGGATGACTGAAAGCCAACTATTAAGTATCTCTTCCTATTATTGTTCAACCACAACAGATTACAACCATTTAATATGCTGATTAAATTCACTGCAACAAAAAACCACTCTCAAAGCCAGGAACAGTCATAAAAATAAACAAAACAAAACAGTAAATTTAATTGTGAATTTTATTATTGCTCCATTGCATTTTAACAGCCCAGTAAAAGAAGGCCCATGACATCATCTAGACGTGGTTAACCACAGAGGTTACAAACATGGATTTAACTAGTTAAAAGAGCATTCTGTCAGTTAGACCAGATTTCTTTTCTTATTTCTACTCTTAGAACTGTACAGTGAACTGGCAGTGAACTGTACAGATGGTAATTTATCAAGCCCTCTGGTCAGCTTTACAATAAACATAGCCCCATCGCCTGAGTTTTGGAAGACTGTGGCTGGGAGCAGCTCTGAAGCAATGTGTAGCTGCACAAGGAGGTGAGAGGAAAGCAATGATTCCAGCCCCTCTTCCAAACTGCCAAAACCCTCCATGATATACCTCCCAATTACTGATTTTGCACCATGTACTCACCCAGCCCCCAAACCCCATGAGATAACGCCTTAACTCTTTTGCTTTGAAAATCTGGTCACTCTACCAGAAAGGCACCAACAATATTTCTAGTGTAGTTCTGAAAGAAGTTGCCTCTTCCAAATTAGACCACAAGGAGGGTCCCTTAAATATGTATAAATTCCCCATGTGTAACCAAATGTTCAGGTGTTCAGCACCCCCAGCTGGGGCCAGATTCTTCAAAAGAGCCCAGCTCCTACTTAGGGACATAAAAACAGTCCAAATTTTCAAAAGTTCTCAGCTCCTGGCAGTTCCCACTGGGATATTTTTAGGCAGATTGTCAAAAGACATTTGCACCCAACGTGCTAAGTTCCATTAAAAAATCTGGCCCATACTATAGGAATGCAAGTGTTTTCTACTGGTCTAAGGATTTTGTTGAGTTGCTGTTTTGCTCTTATGTTATTTTGAAATCTACAAGTGAAATCCTGGCCTCTTTCAAGTCAATCAGAGTTTTATCATCAACTTCAGGAGGAGGAGGATTAATTTCAGTAAATGCAGACCTAAAAATGAAAATCTTCTTGGGCAGGGTGGGTGACATTTTAATACTTTGGAATTCAAACACAGCAGCTACAGACAAATAAAGGTTCAGCAGGACCGATTAATCCATTATTACTATTATATACGTAGCATTAAAAATGTATTAGTCATTTTATCAAGCTGCTTTATTGTTAAATGCAAAAGAACTGAGACAGATTTTTAAAATAATGACTTGCTTCCTTTGCTGAAGGTAAAGGTGAGTTGTGGAAGGTTTACTCTCATTTTCCAGCCAATGACTCCTTTATGGCTGTCATTCTATAATAGTTACTTTGTTTGCTTTGCTTTTTCCCAGGTGGGCCACCCCAATGCAAAGTAAAATGGAGAGTTGATAAGAGTTGACAGGCTGTTTACACTGGCGCAGGTGCTATCACATGAAGTTTTGGCTGCTTTACACTGGTTGGATGGTCCTTGAATTCATTCCTTGCCAGGTAATTAGTTGTTCAGGGCAACATGAAGTTTAGGTTTTATGGAGACCCCTGGCCTTCCTTTCCTCCAGGAGCTGCTGTAAAGATGTCAACATGTAAGTGGCTTGTTTCCGTCACAACTCAAAAATGACACAAACCTGGCTGGAAAACTGAGTCTCAGTTTTATTTTAAATGTGTTATGTACTAATACGCACTATGCAAAGCATTAAAAGGGACTTTAATACTAGTCTTTTGCGCCGTAAGTCAGCACTGATGAAAGGTAAGAAAGCTCTGTCTCTACAAAAAAATACAGCAACCCGACTATTGCAAAGCTTATCCCTGCAAGACTGGCCGATCAATGAAATCACTTCTGGCTTTGAAGCCAGTGTAAATAGAATATGCCAGCTAGAAGTTTCCCTTCTTCCCCTATTTATTCTTTCTGAGCTACTCCACTGTGCCTGCTGCATCTGACTTTGTTTGGACTGCTGCAAACAATGCCTTCCCGCAAAACCACCTCTTATTTGTCAAATCACTGTGGTGTTACTAGAGCCAATGTTGGACAGAAGAGGATGGAAAATGTACTCTGGCATTTACCTGTGACTATCTCAGGACAGACACATGAGTTGACAAAGACGTTCAGAATTTCAGATCCCGGCGACCAAGTGGCACCCACAAATCTTGTTTACAGAACTTGCAATTGTACAAACAACATTTGCACCAAAACCAGAAGTCAATTCTACAGAACCCACCTACCATGTGTGAATGCCAATTTGGCATACATGCAAAACTTGCATGTGTGTGATTCAGTCTGAAAACATACCTTAGAACATTTTCCACCTGTCTAATATCAATACAGATTTCACCATCTGATTCTCTTCACCCAGCTGGTGGGTAAATCCTAACCTAGCTGTTGTCCCCTGGAATTGTCTCTAGCAACACACTGCATGTCCCTTGGGAGTCAGGTTTCAGAGCGCTGGGGGTGAAAAAGTAATTACAAATGGAAGGTGTCAATGAAGATGGATACTTTTTGTCTAAGCAGATAAAACTTGATTCATAACTTAAAATGACACCTAAACCAACATCCAAAGACCTCAGGCCACCATCCACTTGCCCTGCATTTCCGTACTTAAAACCAGAGCATGTTAACAGTCAAGATCTAACCCCAAGGTCCTCATAGTTCCAAGCCTGTGGGCCTCACACAAGCAACTGTATGACCTCACAAGAGCTAAGGTGTTCATGTTGATCTAATTTACATCAGCACAGAAAAAGGTCTGTGGCAGGGCATCTGCCCCGCACTGGCTAGGAAGGGTTTAAGAGGGCCCTTGGAGCGGCAGCCAATGGTAAGGGGCTGCGGGATAACCAATCAGGGCCCAGGAGCCCGATATAAAAGGGAGCTGCAAGCAGAGCAGAGGCAGTCAATCCCAGGCGCTCAGGGAGGGAAGGCTGGCTGTCCTGCAGGCTAAAGGAAAGCAGCACCCTGCAAAAGAGCAGTGGCTGATTGATGGGGCTCTGCGTGAACCAGAGGCCCTGACACAAAGGGCAGAAGAGGCACTGGGACTGCAGGGAAGTGGCCCAAGGAAATCAGTTAAGGAGTTGGGGGAAGAGGCGAAGCAAGGTCGCTGCACACAGGGTCCCTGGGCTGGGCCTGGAGAAATGGGCTGGCCTGGGTCCCTCCCCGCCTCCCCCAGACCATCAGTGGAGTGGTGGAGGACTGCAGCGGCCACTGAAGTAGGTGACAGAGCCAGGACTGTTGAATACCCCGGAAGGGGAGGGAACATGGGTTGTGGCTTGGCCAGAGGACTGAGTCCAGAAGAAGACACTGTGCATCCTGACAGCGGTGAGGAGGACTACTAGGGAACCCCGGGGAAGAGTGACTGAGCACACCAGCGGATGCGGGCGTCTATTTGAGCTAATTCCCAGCAGGAGGCACCAGTCCAGTGGGTACTGCTGCAAGTTTGTCACAAGGTCTAACATAGAAAAGGGCATTTACCTTATTTCCCAACCCCTAATGGGTAGGGACCCAACCATCACACCTTAATAATTTTAACCCCACTATCAGGGGTCTGATCCCTGCTGCTAGTGTAACCTAAAGGTGAATATGTGTTACAAGTCCCCCCTATGAATGATCTGCAGAGAATATGAATCTGTCACAGCCCTAGTAAGTGATCTTTAACTCAGGCTATAGTAGCTCTTGTTTTGAGAGGGTTTTTTGGCTCTGGAGGTATCCAGTTCAATTCCCAGTGTGCCAGACAAAATGGCAGCCATCACCCTAAGACAAATTGTTTCTGTTGTAATTCTATAAAAAAAACATATTGGTAAATTAGTCTCCAACATCCATGCTCATATCTTGGGTATTTTGTAACCATTCAACATAACCTGTGCAATTGCTTCAAAGTCCAAAAAGTACCCACTGAATCGGATGAACAAAAACTCCACAGTCACCCAGAGCATGATAAAAAAATAAGAAGCAACACTTTAGCTTGGCTCAAAACCAGTGAGCTATGTAGGAAGGAGGACACCTGGGATAGCACAGAAAGAGGCTTGTTTCGAAACTGCCTTTTAAGGCTGTTGTCCCACCAGCCAATTTTAGTAGCCTTTAAAGACACAAAGAATGACCAATGGCAACAACCCTCCCCCAACAAGAAAGTTCTGGGGTTGGTCAATAGGTGCTACAGCAACACCCAGAGATGGGACTGCCCCTCCGGCCTCACAAAATGGCTCCATCTTAAAGGGACAGTGCCCGTATATTTATGTCTGTGTTGCAAGCTATTTGTAGAGCTGGGGGAGGCGTAGCAGGGAAGCTATTGTGAACCTGAATGCTGAAAGCCAACATTAAAATTCAGTTTATCCTAGAGCATACACAACTGGGAAAGTTCATTTTATTTTAACAATTCACCCTGCAATCTTCCAAACTAGCATAGTGACAATTGCCCTTCATTTTCGAATGACTAAGTTTCTAAAGAAGGTTCAGATCTGTGTTAAATTAACAGCATACTTGATCGAGTATAAATTGGGGCTCACGCCTATACTTCAGAGCTTCAAGAGTACTCAAAGTGTTATCTACCATCTATGCACATAGCCAGTTCAAATTTCTCTCTCAACCCTACACCTAATTTCTGTCAAGCAGTTATGTATCTGTTCCACACACTGAATGCCTTATTTCCTATAACTAATGAAGTAGAAAGCCGGGCTCGTTTGTCACGTCTTTCTGGTTGTTTGATTAAATAGTGATTATTAACCACCTCACCAGATTCCTCACAGGAAATTGTAAGGGGCTTGCATGCAATGCTGTTTTGTTTAACTTCCAGTGCTCTGTAGTTCTAAACCTGCTTATTTTATTTAAGGAAAGGTTTTGAGGACATTCTTATTCTCTGTATTTGTAAATTTCTCAGTAAAATGTATACATAATCCAAATGAGTTTTATTCTTGAAATCTTTTTACATCTTGAAATCCTCTGAACTGTGTGATTCACTGTAAAACTGCACTAGATATAGGGATGTAATATGAAGCATAAAAGTCGTTAAATGTTACTGGGAGGAAAACACATTATAGCTACTCCAAAACCCCCATGTTTATCACTAGGAGAGCCCCTAGAATAAGAGTCATTTGTCATATCAGAGGATGTACCAAAATAAAATCACATCTTATAAAATCCTTTGCTCTGTGATCTTCATAACGGGACCACTCAATACATGCATATGAAATGCTGGTCTTAGATGCCTATCACACAGAGCACGACAAAGTTTAGCTTGGCTATTATTCCCCGCTCAGGAGAGCATCACAATAGGAATTGTTGGATGATGCCGGGCAGGGACAGAAGTACCCTGTATGTTGGGACTGAAGATGCTACAGAAGCAACCTTTAATAATACAGGATTTCCATTAGCCAGTTTTATAAAATTATCCTCCACCATAACTTTTAGATTGGAAAATCACTGAAGCAAAAACTGTATGTATTTGTGTCTTAATGTGATGAGCATATTGTTGATGCTTAATAGAACAACAAGCTGGGTATTGGCTGATTTTGATATTTAAAAAGAAAATGTAAAAGCAATACAGATTCCAGACCAGCCAGTGCCAAAGCTCACAACTCAGCCTTCTGTTAACCTACCTGTATTAAATCACAGCCCGTCACTTAGGGAAAATAGGAAACTCCTGGCCCAATTATAACAAACCCCTAACCAGTCAAACTGTCTGATTAACATCAATGGGTCTGCACATGAGGCAGGGTTTACAGGATCAGGCCCTTGATCATGTGTTCTGCTCTAAAGCATCCAGCATTTGCCAGAATAGCTTGATTATCCAGCAAAACAATAATTAAGTTAAATATGTTTAGTGTGGTAATTGCATAGCTATACAGACTTAAGTCTCCTGGGTGGAGATGGGATGGGACACTAACTTGTGCCAGCAGAACCACCAGTCAGCCACGTGCTTTCAATAGAACAGAGGTGTTTAAGCTGCACAGGTTTTTTCAGGCAGGTTATTATGAATCATGAATGGCATTCACCTGCAGGTAGATTGTGCTGTAATCCTGATCTGTCTTACTGTCTCTTTCCATAGTCAAAAGGATTTCTTGGGAGTAGAAAATAAGTGAGAAGGTTTGAGGGGGAATGTCGGGAATTCAGAGTTCTCAGATGGTATCAGTTTCTTGCTTCTCACATAAATGCAGATTAAAACACAGACAAAGGAATATTTGGTGTTTGAACAACTTCCCTCAGTCATTTTGTACTTCAGACATGAACTTATGTTCTGAATTATGTTCTGAATAGGCTTCCAAGGGAGCTTGTGGAATCCCCCTCATTGCAGGGTTTTAAGAACAGGTTGGATAAACATCTGTCAGGGATGGTCTAGGTTTACTTGGACCTGCCTTAACACAGGGGGCTGGAAAAGATGATCTCTTGGGGTGCTTCCAGCCCTACATTTCTATGATTCTATAGACTAAAAATTTGTAAATTTATTGGATACCTACAGGTGCATAACATGGAGCATTGTCCATACATTAGTAGGTTCAAAAAGGTTGTTATGCACTGCCAATGGCTTCCTGATTAAGCTCCTCATATGGCAAGTTTTTGCACTTTTGTTACAGTTTCTCTTGAACCTGGGGCTGAGGGGGAAGCTGGGAGGCAGCAGCCTGCTCCTTGTACGGACACAATGCTTTCCAATTCTGCATGCAGTGCTAGGATAGACATTTTTATGATCAAAGTAGATTGCTTAATCATCACAACACACCTGTGAGGAAGCTGGGTAACTATTGTTAGCCCCATTTTAATTATGAACAAAGCAAGTCACAGAGAAGTTAAATGATTTGCCTAAGGCCACACAGCCTGTCAGTGGCAAAGTTGGAACAAACCTCAGCTTTCCCAACTTCCGCTCCATTGCCTCAGATGTAAAACAACAAGAGACCTGAGTTTAGCAAAAAACCAAAACAAACCAATAGCCCCCTAGAGCAACATGCTTCATCTCTGACCTGAAGGCAACACAGTCAGGGTGAGAAAAGTTCCACTTCCATGCTCACTCAGTCCTGGGTCTTTCTGCATGAACTTCCAACAACAGTGCCTGCTGGGATGTGTACATCTAAGAATTGAACTCAGACCACTCGACGGTTTTCTGACAGGAACAGCTTTTAGATTCTCATCTCTATTGCACAAGGACTGTCACTGTGGGTAATAATAGCCACCCCAATTAAGGGGGCCGGACAACTCCTATTATAAGATTCCATTTTCATTTATAATTTTGTGAAATTTTAACCATTTGGCTGAAATTGTGTTTTGTGTTAGCTTTGTTTTTGTTTCAGCTAAAACATTCCAGCCATTTTTTTAAGGTGAGGCTAAAGAAAAATAAGTTGTTTTGCCTATCTTAAAAAAATTGAGTTTGTTTTTTTGAACAGCGGTAGCACCTCCATGTTTTGGAGCAGGGACTTGGTATTTGGCATGGAGTGGCCTTTGTGTCATGGATGTGCCATTTGCCATCCACATGAAAATCCACCCACATTTGGCCAAGTTATAAGCCATTGAAAGACTGCAGATTCAAAATGCTCAGTAGAGATTTCATAAATTGGAGCAGCTAAAATGTCTGAGGAGTGTGTCCCCACTAAGCATTCTTGAGCCTCTCGCTGCTCCTAGTGCTAACCAAACTACACATGCTCCAGCCTTGGGTTACCAGGGCTCTAAAAGGCTTTCCCTTAATAGGTGCTTCCAGCTGCTCCAGTCAGGTCAGAGTGGGGCCAGGCACTGCAACTGACAGCAGGCATCCCATTTCTCCCGTGCTCTCAGGGACCCCGCGGTTGGCACCCAGGCAACATTGAGACTGAAGTCATCTGATTCAAATGCAAAGAGGGGACAAAAGCTGGACTGAGGGGAGGGAAAAGAGAAATTGGGACAGAGCCTAGTGGCAGACTGGAGGGCAAGGGAGAGAAAGTGGAAATTGGAAGGGGGAGATTGGGACTGAGTGAGGGATGAGGCTGGGTGCCCCGATGGGAAGGACAGGCTAAGACTGGTTGTGTGGGGAGGCTGGGAATAGGAGCCAGTGAGAGTTATGTAGAGAGGGGAGAACGCTGAGATAAAACAAGGAGCTGGAGGGATGACTGGGAATTTCTTAACAAGGACACTAGGATTAGCAACCAGTATGGGGGGAAACTGAGGTACAGGGAAGGGAGAAAGACCTGGCACAGAGGTGTGGTGCAGGGGAAGAATGGGGACTGGCTGATCAAAGAGACTGTGACAAGAAGCAGGGTGGGGTGAGGAAGACTGAAAAGGAACAAGGAGCTTGGAAGAGCGAACAGGAACGAGCTGGGTAAGGAGACTGGGACTGGGATGAAAAGCCTGGGTAGTGAAGACAGAGACTGGGTGGGCAAGTAGCAGAGAATCAGGGTAGGGAAGAGACAGGACTGGGACCAGTTAGAAAGGACTGGAATGGAAGGGGTCAAGCTTGGCTGGAAACAGAAGAGTTTGTGCCCCCTAGAGAACGCTCCCCTGTACAGCATGGAATGGAGTTCAAGATTCCCGAGTCTCACCATTCCTCTGCTGTCAGTAAATATCTGTGAAACCACTGGCAAAGCATGTGTCTCATTCTCCACAAGTGCTGGCCTGTGTAAGAGATGGCAACCTACTATTGCTATTAGTTATTCTGTTATATTGAGTGGCAGAGGTCTCTGCAGTGGATTTAAAGGTTCCAATCCTGATGACGAACTGCATGGATGTCAATATAATGCCACATAATGGATTTTTTTTCAGTTTGCTTTTTTAAAAACCTAGGAAGTTATACACACAAAAACTGCGCCAAAATAACATTACAATTGCAGAGCTGAGCACTCAAAATCAAGGAAATGCCAGAATTAAGGTTGCCTGTACAACCTTAACTCAGCCCCTTTCATCATGCATATGCACAGAGTCTTTAATTATAGGTTCACACATTTTTTTCTACACGACCCCACCTTATTCAGTTCCCAGGATAGACCTGCTCTGGACATGAATCAGGGTTGGGTAGTGAAAAAGGCTGTTGTCTGTAGCACCCCCGTGTCATTTGTTGCAGAAGTTGGATAACTTGTGGTGAATGAGGCAGGAAGAGAAATGATGGTCTCATGATTAAGGCAGCTGAATGCTGTCCTGGGGAACTGGATTCTATCCCTGCCGCTGCTAGAGAGTCCCTATATGATGCTGGCAAGCCACTTAAACCAAATTTTTCACAGTTGGCCACTAATTGAATGTTGCTCATTTTCAGGATGTCTGACTGGAGACTATGGGGTCTGATCTGCAGAAGTGCTGAACACTCACAGCTGCAGTTGAAATCATTGGTAGCTGTGCTTTGAACATGCAAGTGCTATAGAATGCTAAGTGCTCTGAAAAACAGGTTCTATTCTAGTCATCTCAGATTGGGCACCAAAATTAGTGGAAATTTAACCTTGCCTCTGTGCTTCTTCTCCCCCTCTGTAAAATGAGGCTAATACTTCTCAGCGGTGTTGTGAAGATAAATTAATGCTTGTGAAGCACTCAGATACTGTTGTGAGGAACTCCATAGAAAAGCCCATGAGGAAATTAATAATTCTGTCTTCGGAGCTGGGTTTGTACGATGTGCAGCAGATAAGGCCACACAGTTATATGTTTGTATGGTGCCTGACATAATAGGGCCCTGACCTGACTTGAAGCCTCTAGACCAGGGGTGTCAAACTCGCTGATGGTGATGGGTCAAATTCTCAGAAACTGCATTTCACAGGGGCCATGCAATACCCTCCGCCGAAAAATTCGGGCCATCTTTCCCCTTTTTGTCAGCATGGCATCAGCCCTTTTCGGCGGCGGGATTTCGCGGGGGACCGTGTTGCCGGACTGAGTGTATTGCCGCTTTAAGGGATCAAAAGCCGGATCAAAAAGGTTCGGCCTACGGGCCATTTGTTTGACACCCCTGCTCTAGAC
Source organism: Emydura macquarii macquarii (assembly GCF_026122565.2). Taxonomy (NCBI): domain Eukaryota; kingdom Metazoa; phylum Chordata; order Testudines; family Chelidae; genus Emydura; species Emydura macquarii. Next base: position 87,630,089 of record NW_027131390.1, read on the forward strand.
ATTATCATGATTTGAATGTTCAACAACAGCAACTACTGCTTTTGGATTAGATTCACCTAAAGGTTAAAGACACTGCAACCCATTACCAACTCCAAGAGCCATCTGGTCCCACTGTTATGTCATCTGAATGTATTATCCCCATATAGTGGAAGCTATTAAAGAGCCAACATTCCTTACAAGTTACCACAAATCTGTCCTATTCTAAATACAGTGTATGTATTGAAGTGGGAGAGAGGAGTGGAATGTGGTAGTCTAACTGCTGTGATAGCAATTGCTAACTTAAGTACATTTAATTGCTCATTTGTAATTGTGCTATGTCACGGCATTAACAAATATCCTCAGTCTCTTGTTCCTGAGAGAAAAACAAAAACTAAAGCTCATCACACTATCCGTAGCTTTTTTCAGTTAAAGTCCTTGTAAAAAAATAACCTGCTTGTCCAATTAATATCCAAAGCCTGAAAAGCTGCCACCCCTGTTTGGAAGGATGTGTTCTACTTTGCAGAAGGCTGATCTCTTTTACTATTGAGTCCATCAATCCAATTCTGAAAATTCTGAAGTCTGAGAGTTAGTGTAACATGATTTGCCCAACAAGCTGGGGAAGTTAGGTCGAGACAAAACTCATGTGCAGACATTCCCATGACACTTAATCTACACATCACATCCTAAAACTAAGGAGATGGAGGGCTTTTGATTTCGCTGAAACTATAGAATCTGGGGGAGAGGAGGGAAAATAGTCCAAGAAGTAATCTAGGAAGCCTCTTCAGTTCAACCATTACATGAGATGAACTAATAATCTGAACAAAGCTATTTTGCTCTTTGGCTCTTCAAAAAGACTTTGGCTCACCAGTTGGGCAGATCTGCTTTAACATTTGTCCTGACTAAAGATATGTCTACAGTGACGACGGCAAAGTCACCGCCATCAGATCGACTTATCTGGATCAACTGAGCGGTCAGTGAAGACCCGCTCAGTCGATCCAGAAGTTGACGTACTAAAACCACCTCCTCAAGTGGCGTAGTGCTGCGTCGACGGGAACGGCGCAGTGCAGTGAAGACGGTGCACAGAAGAGAAGCACAGAAGTCGATGGGAGTTACTCAAGTTCTTTGCGTACTTTGCGTAACTCCGGTCGACTGCCGCCGAATCGCCGAGGTAAGTGTAGACCAGTGTTTCTCAATTATATTTTGCCGCGGCACCCTTGCACGGCCATGCGGTACCCTCCGCTGACAAGTCCAGGAAATCTTCCCCTTTTCGGCGGCGCGGTGTAGGCTGGTTTCGGCGGCACGCTCTGTAAGCAGTTTTCGGCGGCGCGATCAGCTGTTCAGCGGCGCGTTCACATCAGTTCGACGGCGCCATCAGCTGTTCGGCGATTTGTGTTGATTTCAGTGGCGCGGTTCCGCTTTTTCGTGGAACCCTTCAACTCAGCCCGCGGAACACTATTTGAGAAACACTGGTGTAGACCAAACCTCAGACATCTTCAAGTGCCATTATACTCTGAAAATTGACTATGTACAACATTTTTGTTCTTCTAAATGACTCCGTATCAAATTTGCTCAGTTTATAAATACAGATTTTTTTACCTGTCTGTCTTGTAAACTAAAGTCTAAGTTGTACTCTCTCTCCCACACTCATCCATCATTACACCACATTTGAATGGGATGTTCGTATGATTAAAGTTAGACATGTTTTTAAGTATCAGAATCATAGCCTAGTAATTTAGGGCTCAATTCTGAGAGGTTCTGAGCACACTCAAATTCCACTGAAATTAATGGATATTGATACAAGTGCCTTATAAAGTTCTGTGCATCTAGTTCCTACGTTAACAATTCTGTTCATGTAAGACCCAAAATAGAATCCAGCCCATTCACCCTTATCTGCATTGTCTAGGAAGTACTAACATGCAAAACACAGTAAAAACCTACTTTATTCAGGAAAATAAACAGACATGATAGTGAATACACAGAGACAATCCTCTGAATAAGAATGGATCCATTTTACCGTCACTTTTCTGAGCATACTGCAACTTTAAACTGCTAAACTTTATACAATATATTTAACACTTCCTTGGTGCAAATAAAATCAGACTGATTTATAGAGGAATATTATATGCACCACTCCTGAGCCAAATCTTGAATGATAAATTTCAGTACTCAGCAAATTTTGTATGACTGAGCTATAGATAAATCCCTGTAATATGGCACTTAGAATGACAACCGTGTTGTGCCCTGAATGGTGCCTCCAGAATGTCGCACAAAAGCATTACTCAGAAAAAACCAATACTAACTCAGAAAGAAACTTTCTGGAAGCAACAATTTTAATCTCATCTTCAGTAAAGTATTTGCACAGTTAATGACAGATTGCCGTTAGCTCAAGAAATGTGCGTGCCAACTCTACAAAGTAACTGACTTGAATTTTCTTGTGTGCTATTATTTCATGTCAAGTACATTCACCGAACAAAATATCGGCCCAATTTATCAAACACTTAACTGAGAGCACTTTGCAGCTTCAAAGTGATGTACAAATATTAACCAATTAATCTTCACAACACTTTAAGCTAAGCAAATATAATTAGCACCACTTTACAACCAGGAGAGGAAGGATGGTCCAGCAGTTGGGACACTAGCCTAGGATCTGGGAAAACTGGGTTCAAGTCCCTGTTCTGCTAAAGACTTCCTGTGTGACGTTGGACAAGTCAATTAACCTCTCTGTGCCTCAATTCCCCATCTGTAAAATTGGTCTAAACCTAAGCTGGCTGGTGATCTAGGTACTTACATAAGCCAAAAAACAAACAGAAGACATCTTTACCCAATCTTAGCATTGGGCACAGTAAATGAATGGTGATGACCTAATCTGTTTCCCTAGATGTAAAATCAAGTCACAGCAAGTCAGACAGAGCCAGGACCAGAACCCAGGATAGTTCTGGTTTTCAGTCCTCTCAGACACAGTTTATCAGATTCTTATATTAACCTGCTGTATTAATGCCGCTTGAGGAGTCAAGTCATAAGGGCTACAAAAAAGACATGGGTTTATATGCTAAATGTTATACTTGGGTTGATCTTGAATTTTAAGTTCGTATGGACTTCAATGAGAGTTACAGGTGCAGATACAATGCAAAATTTAAGCTGTTAGTCTAGTTCAAAAATTGATATTCAGTTTCTTATTATAAAAGTCAAATAGGCAGCTCCTGGAGTGAAGTGTTTGTGTCTCAGTAGTATATGAAAAGAAGTACTTAAAGAGAGGAATTCATGGCTGCAAGGTTCATGTTTAATCATAAAAATTAAGTGTGAACTCTCCTAAACCTATCAAGTTAACTCTGTCAGGAGCACAGCAATGCGTGCAATCCTCTAAAATCGCATAGCATGCTCCAACACGTTCACTTATGTGCATCTGTGCCTATAATGAATGCAGCTAAAGTCTCGCTTCAGTAAGAACGGAGTCAGTTAACTTTACATGGGTCCAACTTGAATAGGCAAAGTGCTTATTGAGAGTTCACATAAGCACCCATGTCACTACAGACCTTCTACAGAGCTTATAAAACTGGCAACTGTTGTATTAATTTAGATGGTTATATGAACCCAAAGAGTTAAAGGTGTTAAGATAACCCAGTCACTGTCCAACATCAAACAATTTTAAACAAGGTTCAAGGTTTGGGATACAGAGACCTCATCTTGCCTGGTAACATGGCAAATACATCATTAAACGTCTTTTTAAACTTAAAATAAGACTTTCATTTTAACAACATCCCTTATTCCCTTTTCCTTTAGCTAGAGAGTGTTAAGAAAGAAAGTAAAAACCTTGTCTGAGTCTTTTAGATGGAATTAAAGATGGTAATAGCTGTCCATTTTGAGGAAAAGAGAAGAAGTTAGCTGAGATGTTTTGGAGCTGTTGTTATTGCTATTATTGTTAAAGGCGGATCCTGTTTCCTAAGACGACAAAACAAGATACACACACACAAGAATAGCTAACAGAAAACACAGCTTTTGTCTCTGGTATTGACTTTCACTTGCAACCTCACTGCTGGGGGTGGGGACGGACGGACGGACGCACGCACGCACGCACGCACGCACACAGTCTTTTCAGACACTCAGACCTGTCAAACTTAATCCAGCACCAGACTGCTTAAAACCCTGCTTAAAACCTCTGGTTACACGTTCACAGCTGTATTGCAAATTATGGTGTCTTAGCTGGCTAAGCCAGGCTTAAACAGAAGACAAAAGGAGGGATATTGGAAAGAAATATACCAAGCATGATCTTAACACACTCCTTGAGTTTTATCAAGAGGTCTTTTTGTTTGGACTAATTCAGTCAGTCTGTCTTGCTTCTGCATATTTTCCCATCAGCATTTCTTATTACAGGTTATTGTGAACTTTCACTCCCTTTTTACAGTGGAGCTCATAATTTAGGCCTACCGATTTACCCTGTTATCACAACACAACTAAACTTGCACATTCATGCTGATCTTTACACAATATGGATAACATGCACCTCACATAGCCAACATCACAATCTGATTTGGGGAAGCGAGTGACATTTTTGTTCCAGACTGTGCAAGTTGAGGCTCTCTGAAGATGGAGAGGCCATACTGACATGTGAAGGTGCTGTTTAAAGCTAGCGCGGCTCAAAGCAGAGTATGCTTTATTTAAATATTTCATACTTTAAGTAAAGAGCAGTACTATGGTTAGCTCTTTTTACTCGTCTAAGTGACAATATTGTGAAAGGAATTTTCCAACTTTTAAATCTAAATGAATAGGGAAAGGAAAAAATTGTCTAGCAAAGTCAGCATACACTGAATGGGGAGACCAGGGACTTTGCTCCTACCATTGCCACATTTAATTAGAAGGGATATGATACCAGATGTATAAAACAGCCTGATTTTCAGAGGATGGGTGCTCAACATTTTGAAACTCAGTTGCTTTTAAAGTCTCTCAAGTCAGGCACCCAGAAATGAAGGCATCCAAAAATCACTAACTCCTGGAAACCTTGGCCTCTACCTTTACTGCCAGCCTTATAAAAACACAAGCAGCAGCTAATTTGAAATTAACTACTCTAATCAGTTTCTTTCTTCATGCTATGTATGGCTTTGAGAGCCTGATTTCTAGGGTCAATAGTTATTCATATTTTAATTTTGTGTTTCTTTGCTTAACCTGTGTACAGCAGTTATTACTCCACTCCTTTTAACCATAGGAATGTTACCATCCTTCCTTATAATAAAGGGAGAAAGGAAACATAAGGAGAATAATAATTGATTAGCTATTTTGTTCATATAAATAGTTCTACCATATGGATTTGCTTTTTCAATATCATAAGTACCAAAATCTGACTATTGATCCTTTCAATCAGATATACTGCCTGCTATAACATCCAATACTTGGTACATTAGAGGAAAGTGAAAATAAAAAGGGACACAGCTGGTTCTGAAATGCAATATACAAGAAGATATATAGTCCTTCCTGGACCTTGCAGTGATCATTTTACACCCTTATGCATGACATTTCATTACAACTTTTCTTTGTTCACATAGATACAAATTATATTATCTTAAAAGAAGTGTCAGCTTCAGTATTCAATTCAATAGCACTTTATAAGAATGCTGTACGTTTAGCATTATATTAAGTTTGGTTTAAGAGCAACTGATTTGGATTGTGATTTAAAAATAAATAAATAAATAAATAAATAATAAAGGAATCTTTCAGTATGTGGATTCAAACAAACCACTGTTAATGGATTTTGCATTGTTCCCAATTCTTGCGATTTTATCATGAGTCTTGCAATATTTGGGTTTTTCTTAAAGCCTGGTCTTCTGCACTCATCTGATTAGGTGAGAATCTCAGCTTTCATTTTTAAAAAATTTAGTTTCTAGTCCTTGTATTTACAGAGAAAAGTTTGAAAATGTGATGACTAAGATAAGACATTGTCACAGAGGTCATGGATTCCGTGACTTCCAGAGACCTTCATGAAATTATTCTTTTCAGCTTCTGCCCCAGACCTGGGGCAGAAGATGTCAGCTGCTGAGGGCTGCAGAGCTCTCAGGTGGTCCCAGAGCTCTCAGAAGGCAGCGTCTCAGCGGTTGCAGGAACTCCCAGCTTAGAGCTGCTGCCAGCAGGCAGGGGGAACCCAGTGCTCCTACCTGGGACCTCACATCTTGCTGCCAGCGCAGGGGGGAACCTGGAGCTCTTAGCCGCTGCTCGTGGTGAAGGGAGTTCAGAGTTCTTAGCTGCCATGGGGGGAGCCCAGAGCTCTGGGCTGGGACCCCACAGCTCCCAGTCACCCCGGGTGGCAGGGGACCTCACAGCTCAAGGCCACGGAGGCGGGGGGATTCCTGGGCTCCGAGCAACCTGCAGGCAGTGGGAGACCCTGGGGCTCCAAGCCACCCAGCTCCCTGTCGGTGGAGAGAGACTGGAGCTCAGACAGTCCCCGCTGATCCCAGGCAGGGGCCCCGCAGCTCCAAACTGCCGTGAGGGCAGGTGACCTGAATGGTGGAGCTCTGAGCCTATAGGACAGGGGCGTTGGAACCAACCCTCCTCTACTCCTCTCCTGTAGCAGGGCTTGGGCTCTCATCCCCGTTAGCCCCATTTTGTCAGGGTTATTTTTAGTAAAAGACAGGGACGTGAATTTTCCTGAATTTTTGTTTACCATCCATGACCTGTCCATGGCTTTTACTAAAAATAACCATGACAAAGTCTTAACCTTAGTGATGACCCAAAATGAAGCCAGAAGGCAAATAAAAAGTACACACACACACACACACACACACACACCCAAAAAAAAAAAGAATCGTCATTTTTAAACCAGTGTCATGACTGTTTGGTGGAATGACTTGTCATTTTTGAACATTTGGGGTGTATCTGGAATGAATCAGACACATGGGTACCTACTAAAACCAAGACTTAGGATAGTTATGTTTAAAAGTTTCCCCATTACAGATCTCATCACAAGTCTATCAGTCTTAGATACTTATGTAGCCCTCCATTACTGTAGTACCTCAGTATCTTATTGTCTTTCAATTTGTCTATCTTCACAACAACCCTCTGAGGCTTGGTCTACACTTACCTCCGCGATTTGGCGGCAGTCGACGGGAGTTACACAAAGTACGCAAATAACTTGTGTAATTCCTGTCGACTGCTGTGCTTCTCTTCTGCGCGCCGTCTTCACTGCACTGCACCGATGGGAACGGCATTCCCATTGACGCAGCACTACGCCACTTGTGAAGGTGGTTTTAGTACATCAAATTCTGGATCGACTGAGCAGGTTTTCACTGATCCAGATAAGTCGATCTGATGGCGGTGACTTTGCCACCATTAGTATAGACATAGCCTGAAGCAGAGAAGTGCTATTATCCTCATTTTACTGATGGGGAACTGAGGCAGGAGTAGCAGGGAACTAAAGCCACATCTCAAGTCCCAGGTGAGAGACCAAACCATGGGGTCATCCTGCCTCTCTTCCCATCTGCTGGATTTCAGGTTTCTTTCCTTCCATGAAAGCAGGACTCTCCCATAGGAGAGAGATCTCCAAAGCTCTGATTCAGCAAGGTAATTAAGATTAAGAGTAGCCCTGTTGGTTTCAGTTGGGCTACTTACATGCTTAAATGTCTTGAACCAGGGCCTAAGAGATGTCCTTGACTAGCTGTATTTCTTGACTTTTTTTGTGTGTGTAACTCTTTAGTGATCCTCTAATATTCCCCACTGCTAAGAAACAAAAAAAAAAAAAAAAGATAGGAGCCCCAGCTTATTCTTTTTTGTATCCCTTTAAATTGCAGGGGGACTAACCCAGAGAAAAGTTATAACACAGGCTGGATAGTGAGCTTAATTCCCAAGATACTAGGTGTGTAAACCTTTCAGGACCTGTCCCCAAAGCCTCTCATTAATTAAATAATCCTGTGACCCAAAGAAGCTAATTGTGACCCTGGGAAACAGGGAGATGTAGATCATATTTTTCTTAGCCAGTAAATAAATCTGAGGTAGTAAATTCTCCTGCTTTATTTGTACACCAAAATAGTTTTTCTTAATATGAGGCACAATCATTATTAGGGGACAGAAAAGGATTGTATGGAACAGGAACAAGCACAATGCCTTGGTATTAAGCCAAAAAGAATGAATGACAGGACTAGATTAAATCTGACGTCCACATGAACAACCACCCCTTAGACCTATAGAAGTGATGTTATCAGAATGTATCTGCCAACTGACAGGCAGTTATTACCTTAACCTCAGTGATGTGCTATTAGATGTTCACTATTCACAGAGCTATTAACAAGTACGTGCTTGAACACTGGGTATCATCTGTCAGAAAGGGCAATCAAGTGGGGCTGTCAACAGGATGACAGGCTGGGATTCGAACTGGTTAAAAAAATGCCCTTGGTAAAAGTTCCCTAGGGAAAAGAGGCATAATGAAAAATTGCAAAGGAATGTAAGGGCTCATAGACTGCATGCAAGCAAGCTGTAATGGCATTTCCCTTCCCCATTTTGAGTTTTATCATTTTTTTTAAAAAAGGCTTAAAGTTGTTAGCATCCTGGTGGCCTTTAAGTTTTGCACAGGTTGGTGAGATGCCCTGAAACACACAACCACATGGTGTTTCCACACAAGGTACATCCTAATAGTTGTGCATGCTATGCAAGGCCTGAGATGAAGCCCAGTGTCTAAGCAGGCTAGCCATGTTACACAATATCCACCTCACCTCTCACTTGTTTGGAACACTTTGTTGCTTGACTTTCGTTTTTTTCAGAGGACAATTTTGACCTCTTTTTAGACATTTAAATGAATTTAGCCTGAATTGGAGCAGTTAGCCATGCAGGTGTAGGAAGTTATCATTAACACATATTTACATTCCACAAGTGGAATATCAAATTGGCATTTACCAGCAAGGTACTGTCAAGGTGTGAGGTTGCAACATATAATCCACCATTCACTCAATCAGTTACCAAAGCACACAGATGCTAACAATTGGAATGGCTTCCAAACAGTCCCAGGATCAGAGAGAGTAAAGGTGGCTTAAAGCCACTTTGTGCCCCAGCTAAGCACAGTTCAAGTGAATTGGAGGATCTGGGCCCATGTGTCAGTTTGCTGTTGGATTATTTTTTTAAACTGACATGATGAGGGTTTTTTGAATTTTTGTATTTTTAATTATTTTACTGTTTAACACAATTCTTCCTTTTTAGAAAACATTTTTTTTTTAAATAAACTCGGCTTGTTTACATCCAATTCATGGGTACAGATTCGTAGAAAGCAGACACAGGACTTGTCCTGTGGGCAAAGTCAGATTTTGGAGTAATTTGAAACTTTCCTGGGTAGCTCAGATTCCAGCTGATAATCTTCCCTCCCCTGTCAATTTTGTGTAACAACCATCAGGCAGAAGACAACGCCATGCAGTCCTGCAACCGTGAGGACCTGAAAACTGTATACAAATAGTGGAATGATGAGTGCGAGTGAGGTGCTGAGCCAGACAGATAGTCAATGGGCTTCTAGGAAGAAAGCAGATTCCAACCCAGAGTACAATGCTGAGATCTGCATGCCCACGTGACGACATTACGGTCGTGAAGCTATAAGCTGTGGGGAATCTGGCCAGAAGGAGCAATGGCCAAATTTATTTTCCTAACTAGCCTTCACTTTTGACAGAAGAAACATCAGCACTAAGTGAAGCTTCATCTACGGTGGAAGGAAGGTCTGTGCCAGTAGACCAAAGGGATATGCACAGTGCTTGCCAAGTTACCACGGCTCTGTGATACCAGGTGCCCTATGTTTTCCCTATTCTTCCAGAAACTTCTAATCATAACTCTGTATGTTTAAATGAGCTTTCAGTTTTAGTGCCACTTTGTTACAACAGAATCGTTGCAGTCATCAAGACAAGTATTGTGGCTGCATTTTTTTTAAAGCACTAGATGACTGTATAACTATTAACATCTGCAGTTATGCAAGTTTCAACTATGTTAAAAGTAATCTTCATCATATCTCAGGGCATAATCTGTGAGGGTCAGAGAGGCATTCTTATTTCCACCCTCACATTCATGACATTGCACAATAGGTTGTGTGTATAAATAGACAGATTTTAGTCTTCCTCTGGAACAGCTGTTGGGCACTGCCCGAGGCAGGTGACTGGTCTAAGATCTATGACTTAATCTAGAGTGTCGACTTGTGTGTTCAAATATTCAAAAAATCTCTGCATTCTACAGTTTGAAGAACAAGTCTTATTTTAGACTGCAGTTATTTTGCTCCTTTAGCTATTTAAGGATACCTGACAGCAACACAACAAATATCACAGAAGGAAGTTCAGAATGGCAATATGATACCTGTCAATGACCTATAATTCACTACAAAGAAGTGGACACTCTTTTATACAAGCTTGACATTTAAACCAGCAGGCAAAAAAAAAAAAAAATATCACAGCACTTTACATTTAAACCTAGGATAAACCAAGTAAAATAAAGTGAAGCACTGCTCCTGCCACTGGTGTCAATTTTTAATCCTACCTAATCCAGGGTGGAACTAAATATTTCAGGTTCATCTTCTCTATCACTTGTATCTACAAGTACAATTTTATTAGGCTGTAAGAAAAATATTCCTAGAAAATTCACCAAACTAATTTGTCTGAAAGCTCTCATCGCCAAAGAGGCATTCTTGACAGACAAAAATTTAGCCATGAGCAAAACACAAATAAATGTTTGTAAAAACAGCTATATTTTGCCATAAATATTTACTTCCAACCAGTTCATTTCATTTCATATCAAAACCTCCTCTTTCATCTGTTCTTCACAAGCATTTAAAACCCAGATCAAAAGAATTTGTTCCCACTTGAAAGGTTGAAGGATGAAATCACCCCTGTGCAAAAAGCCGGCAGAAGATCTATGCATCTCTTACAGCTTCAAAACAAATCTTAAGGCTTTGAGGCATAGGCCCTAGACTGACACTTTGCACAGAGGCAAATTGACAATTAATAATACTTTACTTATATGGTGTGTTTTTAATCTTAGGATCTCAAATATGGATGGCTTTTCTCTCATCACCTCTCTGTGAGGCTGGTAAGTATTACCATCCCTATTTCACGGATGAGGAACCAGAGGTAGAGAGAGCTTACCCATGGAGCCACACACAAAGTCTGTTGTAAAGCAAGGAATAAATCCCAGATCTTCGGACTCCTTGGATTGTGCCTTAACCATATCCTTCTGCTATCATTAGGACAGATGCTTCTGAAGTACCTATTGCCATAGTATCGACATACCGGACTGATGTGTTTAACCTATACCAGGTTAGCCCACATCAATTTTCACCTGGTTTGTAATTCCTGATTTACAGGCCATAGGTTAATTTAGCTTAAATCTCGGCAGGCTGAACTGTTTGTGCTGTAACTGATTTAATTTAGATAAGGCACCAAATTCTGCCCTTGACACAAATGCACAGTTTTCACCAGTGTAAATGTAAATGAAGGCAAAACTTGACCCGGTACATTCTCAAGTCAAATAACTTTTTTTCCAATACTTTGATTCTTTCAATATTTGGCTCAAGTTTATCTTTTAAAAAGCTTCATTTTCAATCAAACAACTGTTTAGCAGAGATCAGTTTTTATGGCCCATCTATACTATGGGCAAAATGGTGTTGAGATACCTAGTTACATCACAACTGTCCTCAAGTAATACACAGTTCTGAATACTACCCAGATAAGTAGCCATAACTGGAAATAGGCCAACCAGCATGCAAATAGTGGAGCCGGATTTGAAAGAAAACCTAACAGCCCATGTCATGCTATACCCTCCTGGGTGCAGATCCATCCACCCATTAGTGGGAGAGGAAGGTGGTAGTTAACAGGGAGACATTCGTTGCATGGAGAGATGCTGCGGCTGCTAAGACTATAGATAAGCCCCAGGCTATGAAACGTCATCAAATGCTCCCAGGGTGGGAAATCTGGCTTTAAGCTCTTGGTGCAAAAGCCTTCACTCTGCCTACAGCACAGATGTCTATCCAGACCTAGGAAGGACCAGGGGTGCTAGTATAGGCCTATTGTCTGATATCCCACAGGCTTTCCTTTTGGTGAATGATATTATGGCTTTAAAAGAAGAAGGGATCAATCAGAACCCCACAGAGAGTTCCAGACATGAAAGTGACCATATCAGCCAAAATGCAAATGGAGTAGCCAACAGCGAGAGAGAGGTCTGTCTAGTATCCAAGAGAAATCAGGTTACCTCCCTGGGGTAAGCAAACAAATACCTGGTGGGGAGGGGTGAGAGAACCTCCTCCTTCAGGGAATTAAGCTGTCTGCCTACCCTGAAAAGGGAATCAGAGGCAGAACTGTTAAAAGCAGCACAGGGTTGAGAGCCAAGCGGCCCTAACATGTTTCTCCCTATGAAGTAGATAGCTAAGCATTATTATTCCCACTTACCAGACAGAAAAACAGAAAGTAAGTGGCTTGTCCAGGGCTATTTAGTGAGTTAGAGTCACAATTAGAACCAAGGTCTCCTGACTACAAGTCCCATGATCTAATCACATCACTGCACTGCTCAGAGTTATCACAATAGCTGTGTAAAGCACAGAACAAACATTTGTTTCACTGCCCACACACACACAAACGGCAAATCTACACTACAAAATTAAGTTGACTGAGTTACATCGATGTACAGCCACCACAGTAATTACATTGTTTTTGCATGTCCACACTATGGTCTTTGTGTCGGCAGTGCATGTCCTCACCACCCGCGCTTGCAACGATGCAAAGAACAGTTCACCGTAGGTAGCTACCCCACTGTGCAATTTACCACCATCTAGTGCACGGTGTTTTAGGAAGGGTTTGCAATGCCTCATGGGGGCAAACGAACCGCAAAGGGGTGACTGGGAACATGGTTTCAACACCTCATGATGCAGTTTTCTCCATCCCATAATTTTATCTGCATCCCATAATGTTTCATGCCTCTTTTCAAAAGCCCCGCAAACACATGTCCGCCATCTCTGTGAGAAGCATGGATCCTATACAGCTCTGCACTATTGTGATGAGTGTTGCGAGCACAACACGCCCGATCTTGCAGTATTTGCAGAACCTCCAGAGGAGCTGGGCGGCAGAACAAGGCAATTCCTTGGAGGCTGCCTTGCTATTAGACATCGAAAGAAACAATTCAAGGCTGTTGTTGGCATTCAGGGAGCAGCTGCAGACAGTGAAGCACTGGTTCTGGGCCCATGAAACAAGCACTGACTGGTGGGATTGCATTGTGATGCAGGTATGGGATGACAAGCAATGGCCGCAGAACTTTCGAATGCACAAGGCCACATTCCTGGAAGTGTGTGCGGAGCTTGCCCCAGCCCTCTGGGGCAGCCAGGCTAACATGAGAGCTGCAGACAGTGGAGAAGCGAGTGGTAATCACTGTGTGGCAGTTTGGAACGCCAAATTGATAGCAATCAGTTGGGAATCAATTTGGAGTTTGGAAATCCACCCTGGGGGATGCCATGATGCATATGTGCAAGGCCATTAAACACGTCCTGCTATGAAGGACTGTGACTCTGAGCAATGTGCTGAATATAGTGGATGGTTTTGCAGCAATGAGGTTCCTGAACTGAGGTGGGGCGATAGATGGCACATGTATCCCCATTCTGGCACAAGACCACCTTGCCACAGAGTACATCAACAGAAAGGGCTACTTTTCTATGGCAGCACAAGCACTGGTGGATCACTGGAGACATTTTACCAACATCAACACAGGATGGTCAGGGAAGGTGCAAGATGCACACATCTTTAAGAACACAGGTCTGTTCAGAAAACTGCAAGCAGGGATTTTCTTTCCAGACCAGATGATCACCATTGGGGATGTTGAAATGCCAATAGTGATCCTGGGAGACCCAGCCTAACCCTTGCCCCCGTGGCTCATGAAGCCATACACCAGCCACTTTGACAGCAGCAAGGAGCGATTCAACTACAGGCCGAGCCTGTGCAGAATGATAGTTGAATGTGCCTTTGGCCATTTGAAAGGCTGCTAGCACAGTCTCCTCACGAGACTAGACCTCAGTGAAAAAAATATACCAATGGTTACAGTTGCCTGCTGTGTGCTTCGTAATATCTGTGAAGCAAAGGGGGAAAAGTTTCTGCCGGGGTGGAAGGCGGAGGTGGATCAGTGTCTGCTGAATTTGAGCAGCCAGATACCAAGGCTATAAGAAGAACTCAGCAGGGAGCTATATGGTTCAGGGAGGCATTGAAAGACCATTTTAATAGTGAACCACAGTAATATGTGTTGCTGTAATGTGCTCTGCCTGGCATTGTTTTTTGCACCCCAGTATGAACCTTGTAATAAGTGCTGTGTGTATAGTAATATAACATTGCACATGCACCGATTGCTATTATCTCTGAATGATGTGACACCCACCCAGCCACATATGTTGGGAACTAATAAAGATGAATTCAGTTTCCATAACTAGACTTTTATTCCAAACCCATGCAAACAGACATTTATAACTGAATGAAACTTTATAAATACAGGGAAAAGAACTTTTGAAGGGGAAAGAACAGTCATGTTCATTTCACAAACACATACACCATCTCGCGCAGGTCAGTGTATGTGTGGCTGGGATTGTCTGTATTGTCCTCCGGGGTGGTAGGGTTAGAGCAGCGGTGCCATGTGGAAGAGGGTTGGGTGATGTAGGGAGGTCCTGGAATGCAGATCTCTATGGACAACAGAGGGAGAGGAGCATGGGTCTATTGAATCTGAAGGTCAAAAAGAGCCTCCAACATGTCTATGTGTATCTTGGGAAGGGTTAGCATGCCTTGCTGCATGTCTCTCTCCTTGTCCTGTGCTTTTGTCCTCTCAGCTCTATCCTGTCCATGAGGACGATCCTCCAAGCCCTGTGCTTAGTATCTGAAGCACCAGAGGCTTACAGCATCTCTTGGACCATATCATCCCGCATCCTTTTCCTTCTCCTCCTTATCTGGCTGAGCCACTCTGCCAACGTGGATAGAGAAACCCTCCAGGCCACGTTTCCTGCTGCAAAGGATACAAATGAACAGAGGTACTATTGTGAGCGTATTCGCGAGATAAATGGAAACTTGGTATACTTAACTCACTCCCTTTGATGCACACAAGTTGCAAGCACTACATTCTCACTTCTCCTTGGGATTCACAGAGCACAGTGGCAGTCTCAGCCATGGTGAGTACAGCCCAGGGGGCGTGGGGGAGTTGGGACAATAAGGGGATGTGAGGTAGCTCAAGGGCATTGAACTGAATACTGGCACAGGTTTCCACAGGTGGTGGTGATTTTAGCTGGTATTACACTCCTGAGGGTAACAGAGGCTGAAAGGGAACAGCTCCTGCACACGTCTGGCTGCAGACCAGGCCCGTATGGTGCAATGGTGCCTGCTATAGTAATTGCTTAGTAGCATGGGAAAGTGTCCTACTGCAGTGGAAGAAATAAGGCAGCCCTCCCCAGAGTATTGCAGATTACCTTTAGGAAACTTTTCTTGAGATCTCTGTGGAGGATTCACAGGACATCCGAGTGCACACAAACAAACTGTTCTGCAGGACTCCTTCTGCCTAACTATACAGGGGAATGCGAAGCAGATAAAGACTACCTCCCCCTTGGTTATTTCACTACCTGTTCCTGATTTAAAAGATTAAATGGTTAAAAAAAGAGTAAAAGAACACGTGTCCCTGAAATATCAAAGCAAACTGCACATTTACCAGAGGTTCCTTCCCCTGCATCAGGCTCGCCTGGGCTGGACTGTAGGGACTGGCTTGACTGCTCTGGAGTCAGAAACAGGTCCTGGCTCATTGCACCACTGGCTCCCCGGTCGCCTGTCCCCCATACTCCTCCTCCTCTTCCTCATCCAACACCTGCTCCTCACTGTTCAATTCAGGAGTTTGTGACCCCAGCTCCCCCGAAGTATCCACGGGACACTTGGCAGCAGTGGTGGGGTCTCCGCCAAGGATGACATGCAGCTCTTTATAAAAGCAGCATGTCTGCGACTCCACACCAGAGTGACTGTTAGCCTCCTTTGCCTTCTGGTATGCCTGCTGCAGCTTCTTGACTTTCACGCAGGCAGCACTGCTGCATGTCCCTCTTGTAACCCTTCTCTGCCATGCGCCGAGCAATCTGCTTGTAGATCTCTACGTTTCTACAGCTGGATCGGAGCTGTGCCTGCACAGACCCAGGAGATCCACCACCTCCTGTGGAGTACATCCGCAGCAGGGAGCTGAGCAGTTGTTAGGTGAGCTCTCCACGCTGAGCAAACTGGAAATGGAATTTCAAAAACTTGCGGGGCTTTAAAAGGGGAGGGGTGTGTACCTGTGTACTTCACTGCTGGGCCGCAGAGCTCAAAATGGTGACCAGAGCGGGCATTGTGGGACACCTCCTGCAGGCCACTAAAGTCGATATAAGTAATGCAGTGACGTGACACTGTCGCCTTAACTCGGTCATGTCTACACTATAGGGTTAAGTCCATTTAAGTTATGTCATAAGTTGCTTTAATATTGGTTGAGCACGTCCACACAATGCTCCTTGTGCCAGCTAAGCGTGTCCACACTCATTGTTCTTGTACTGTCAGAGAACATTGCATCATGGGTCGCTAGCCCACTGTGCAACTTGCCACCCTCCGTCACCCATTGGAAGCTCTGGAAACGAATCACAGTGCATCACGGGGATGTGCTTGCTGTCCTGTGATGCAGTTCTTTCCATCCCATCATTCCATGCTCTTCCTCCTTTGTTTCACGCTATTTTTGAACAGCCCTTGTAAACTGCACCCACCATGCCTGAGTTACTGAGCAGTCTGACCATGAGCCTTATGAACACAACACAGCTGGTCCTGCAGTATTTCATGACCTGCAAAACAGAGTGAATTGGTGATGCCTGCACTGCTGACTGCCATGGAAACCAATCATTCAAGATCGCTGCTGGCATTCACGCAACAACTCGCCACAGTGAACTGTCGGTATGGGGCTCGGGAAACAAACACTGAATGGTGGGATAGCATTGTGATGCCTGTATGGGATGATGAGCCGTGGCTGCAGAACTTTCAGATGAGCAAATCCACCTTCCTGGAACTATGTGCAGAACTCGCCCCAGCACTGCGGTGCAAGGACACCACAATGAGAGCTGCCCTCACTGTGCAAAAGCAAATGGTGATCTCGTGCCACTAGCAATCAGCCCATATTGAAATTCCTATGGCTGGAGTGAAACTGTGATTGCACAGCCTCTTCTCCCCCTAGACTCAGCAAATCCAAAAGCTCCAGTGTGCTCCATGCGTGAGAGTTTCTGTTGCGTAAAGTCAGCATGGTCATCTAGCTGGGAAGATGCTATGTGAACTGTGCACAGTAAGTGAATGGGAAGAGGAATTTTAAAAATTCGCAGGCCTTTAAATGGAGGACGGGCACATACCTATGTACCTTCAGGGCAGCGGAGTTCAAACTGCTGACCAGAGAGGTCAGGATGGGCATTGTGGGATACCTCCTGGAGGCTAATTAGGGCGGCATAGCCAAGTGCGGTGTCTATACTGATGTTGCATTGCTCTATGTCGCAAAAAGCTCTATGCCGCTCATCGAGGTGATTTTATTTTGTCGGTGTAGCAGGGGAGTTATATCAGTGGGAGGAGCATTTTAGTGTGTACACCTCCACCATTTTGTCAACAAAAGCTGACTTTTGTCGACAAAACTGTGTAGTGTAGACAATGTCTACATCGACCTAAGCTATGCCTCTCACGGAGGTGGAGTTATTAAGTTGGCGCAGCAGGTGAGTTACATCGGCGAGAGCAAATTTTTGGTATGGATGCTTGCATCGACCTAGCTCTGTAGTATAGGCCAGGCCTAACATACACTGAGTTTTGGGTTTAAACCCAAACTACAAAGTAAAACTCAGATAAAACCACCAACTTGACCTGGCTTTAAGCAAAAAATCATATAAACCCAAAATATCCCACCTGTTTCCTTCAAAATCTGTAGCTCAACCCAAGTTCATCAGAAAGCCCACAAACTTTGGGGAACTGAAACCAGAACCTAGCTTTGTTCCAAATCTCAGGCACAGTTTCAGTGTCAGCATTTCCGTACAGAACAATGCCCATTATGTTGTTCAATGTATGATCACTCAGGAGAAAAGAGTAATTGGATTTTTTAAAAGGCATTTCAATTACAAATATTCACAGCTATTTGGAATTTATATAGCTATATGGTATGTCCTAACAAATTAAAGCTTTACCTCCTTAACTATAGCAATCATTCTGAGAAGGCAAACAGATTTTTTCCTCCTAGCTACATCTGCTTACTATGTTAGAAGAAGAATATATTTCCATACACTGAAGTGTAAATCCTGCAGTCCTTACTGCAAGAATTTAAAGTGGATTACAAGGAACACAGTTACACTTATTGTAAGGACTGCAGGTCTGGGCCCCAAGTGGGACCCCTCCCTCTCCCCAACAAACAAGTATTCCTAAATAAACCAACAAATTGGCATCAACAGTAACTAGAGAAAGAGAAAAGCCTCTCAACATATGTTGCCATAATACATTAAGTGAAAACAAAAACAGCAACGCTTTGGATTTTAACATACGTCTTGTGTCCTGGTTCTGAGGTGCACTTTGAAGATGGAGCAAGAAAAGAGCATAGATAAGGGTAGAATTGAACTCTACTTTGGTTTCATTCAAGTATTCTGGACATAGAATAAAGAGCACTGTGATCAGCAATCTCTTGTAAGCAAATACAAAGCCTAGAAGATTTTTACCTATTACGTAGATTGAATGGCTCATTTAACAAGTAATAGTAGAATAAAATGGAATCACTCCTGCTGTACACAACACAAGACCAGGACTCAATCTCTGAGTAAACTTACTGGAAGTTTTACCCATGAAAACGTTAATCTTCAAAACTGTACCTTTTAGTAACAAAGGGTTTTGTTCTCTAACTGTTAACGCTAGTTTGGCTCTGCTGAGTTGGAAGTTTATGAACGACGCTGCCTCGGCTGTCATACACACACTTCCACCTGCTCCAAACTGTCAAACACACACTTAATCTCAAACCTAGAAGTCATTAAACTTTGACTCACTTTACATCCATGTAACAACGTAACTGTAAGTGTTCTTTGAATCAACAGGATCCCAGTTACAGGGTGTGAGTGTGACATAAAGGTAAACAACATTCCACAAAAAAAAGCTTAATAAACTGTCAGGTGGGTCTTATTTTAACTTCTCATTTTCCATGTAAACCTTATTTCTGTTCATTGGAAGAGGGGATTTTCCCGAAAATCTTCAGAAGAGTAAAATGGATTAGAGGCATGATTTTATTTATAGCTGTTGTCCCTTCAGTGTTCTCACAACCTTCTGGATTGATGAGTGAGGGACAATCACAAAAGTCAGATGTCCACTAAACAGCCAGACCAGCTCCTCATCCTACGGGGTGTCTCCCTTTCTCCTAGAGAGACCAGCTATCTTGTATTTTAAGAGACATCTCTTATTACGTTGAAGAACATTAGGCACCCACCTCTAATAAGAAGATAAGAAGTAGGACTAAAACATCAATTGTCTCTGGAAACTAACTGTATAGCAAAAGGCCCTTGATTTGTAAAGGCCCATCCACCACCAGAATGACAAGCACAACACTGACACCTCCCCTCTATCCTTAAATCCCTACCAACAGCAAGAAGGAAAATGAATAAATTCTAAATCAGAAAACACCCTTCCCCTTTAGTAACTAAAACTAAAGGTTTACTGTAAAAAGAAAGAAATAAGCCATAAAAGAAATGTTAAAGGGTTAGAGCAATCAGATACATACAAATGATTGAGAGTCCATCCAGTTTCTGGGAGAATTGTGGAGTTGCAGACTTGTAAGTTCCTCTGGTATACATCCAGTACCTGGATGGGCCTTAGTCCTTCGGTTCAGTTGCAAGTGAATTGATCCAGAGGCAGGTATTTGTTTGTAGCTGAACAGGAAAAAGACAAAATGATTTCTGTGGCTTGGCCTTATATACCCCCTGGCTTTGGCCATGCTGTCTTGTGGAATGTTACAAGAACTAAAATGGAGTCCAGAGTCACATGGGCCAATCCTGGTAACTCTTCAGGTATGCCTTTAGTTTCTTCCTGGGCCCCTTGCATCCCTGTGTATCTTGATGGGCCATTAAGCAGGCTATTATCCTGCCGCCATCCTATCTGGGGTGTTGCCCAGGCAGCACAATTTGAAATACAAATATCTCAAATATATCTATAACTTCCATTTCACATATTACACATGAACGTAAGTATTATCATCTGACTTAACATATTCTAACAGTACCTGACATGGCATATCTCACATGAATTATTATGATTTTGACACACTGATGTCAAACAATATAACAAATGCTCTCCCCAGTCTACCCAGCATGACTGCACCCACGTAACTGACACGATGCCACCTTCTGCCTGCGTGAAAGGGAGCATTCCCTATCCCCTGCCTCACATCTGCAGCTGGGCAGCAGGGGGCAAAGTCCTAAGTGGATAAATCCACTGGGTGGAGAGGCTCACACTGCCACTAACAGGAGGTGGCATTCTCTCTCCTGCAAAGCCCCCAAAGGTGCAGGAGTTGTCATTTCATCTCCTGCAATTCCTGCATCTTCTGAAGCAGCTTGTAAGGGCTTCACTAGCCAATCCCCTGTACCCCACACCATCCACACCTCAGAGACTCTCTCTCCTCTCATCTCTGTTGCATCACTCAGGAGAGAACGAGGGAGGGACAAAGTATGCACCATCTAGTGCCTACAGGGGGGTGGATTTCCTCAGATGTGCTCCAAGGATCAACATCCCGGATCCATCCCATATAAGCTGATCATGGGATTTACTGGATTCCCTACATGTAACATCACATGGATATAACACCAGATGTGAAGTGTGGGGGAGACACAGCTCTGACAGGGCACTCTACGTTAGCCTGGCTTTATCACTGCCTGCTTTGGGAAGGCTGTCGTTAAAGGGATGGAACTGGCTGCAAAACACAACACAGTGATGGTGGTGCTCAGAAATCTAACCCGCTTACCGTGACCAAAGGGTGAGGAGGAGAGGGAATGGCTCCCGTGTGACAGAACTGGTAGCTAAGCTAATTGTGCTGATAAACTGGAAGAGCAAATGGACAACTCACAGATTCTCTTCAACATGGCCACATGGGACAACTCCCTTCATCCATACTATAAAACCAACATCTACAATTACATCTGGGTGCCATTACTAGAACTACACAGGAAGTAGATGACCTTGTGCTGCCAACTTGTTGCACAAAGAGGCTGGATTATTAGGCTAAAGAGACAAGTCAGAGTTGGGGCATCCTCCATCTAACTTTGCATGCTTGGTTTTCTGGTCTGAACGTCTGTTTTCATACACGTTCAAGGGCTTTCTTCACCTGCTGGCATGATTTGTTAATCACAAGTTTTACAATTTGTGATATTTTCCTTAAAGCCTCAGCACGTGCAATCATGTGAGATTTTCAACTTTCATTTAAGAACAAAATAAAGTCTCAGGCCCTCATGGTTGCGGATAAAAGCTTGAAAATATGAATCCTAGAGACATAGAAGCTATAAGGGCAAATAAAAAGATCCCAACACTGAAAAAAAGAATCTGGGTATTTAAACTCAATTCAGACTTTCTGGGGGCCTGTCATGTTTGAACATCTGGGATTGGCAACACTTATGAAACGGAATGTAGCATGTGCCTTCTTATGGGAATTTATTTTCACAGCTGGAGCTCTGCTTCCCCAGGTCCCCCGCCACATACCCAGCAGAAGCCATGACCCGTTCACCTGGGGGTTCCAGAGTCTACTTGTACAACCTAACAACAGACAGGATGCAACATGAACACAATCCTATTAGAGATCAACCAGGTAATTCCTGTAAAACAGTTCTATTCATGATAGCTGTACATGCTCATTGAGCCCTAGATGAGTTGTTATTACCTGTATTACAACAGTCAACAACCCCAAAACAGAATCAGTTCCCTAGTGTACTAGGAGCTATCCAAACAGTAAAAGACAGTCATGCTCACTGCCCCAAAAACCTTACAGGTGAATTCAATACAAGATGTAACGAGTGGGTATAACAGTCAGGCAGAAGAGACTGGGACTAAAGGCATCTGGCTTCAATTCCAGACTCAGTCACAGACTTCCTTGGGCAAGCCATTTAAACTCTCTTGCCTCACTTACCCAGCTGCAAAACAGGGATACTACTACTTCCTTTCTCCCACCCATAGCTGTCTTGTCTATTTAAACTGTAAGCTCTTTAGGGAAGAGACTGTCTTTTACTTTGTTTGTACAGTGTTTAGCATAAAGGGGGCCCTGATCTCAGTTTCAGCCTCTGGGTGTTACTGTAATACCAACAATAATAAACAAGGTACAGCTGAGGGGATCTGCAGAGAGAACTTGTGCTTATACAGGCTAGTTAGCTTCAAGTCTTTTTAAAACATTTAAGTAAACAAAATAGCTATCAGAATTGTGTGTCTATTTTTGCATGAAATAAAGCAGAGGTGAATATACATATTTCTATAACATGTAAACGTAGGTCAGACACTCTATGTTTGTATTTTGACAGAAGTAAAAATCCCCAACAGTTTGAAATGGGACACTAGATGGGGAAGGCTGAGTTCCTACAGAGAATTCTTTCCCCTGTATCTGCTTGGTGGGTCTTGCCCACACGCTCACAGTCTAACTGATCACCATATTTGGGACCGGGAAGGAATTTTCCCCCAGGTCAAACTGGCAGACATCCTGGGGGGGTTTCGCCTTCCTCTCCAGTGTGAGGCATGGGTCACTTGCAGGTTTAAACTAGTGTAAATGGTGAATTTTATGTAGCTTGAAGTCTTTAAACCATGATTTGACTGAGCCAGAGGTTATGAGTCTATTACAGGAGTGGGTGGGTGAGGTTCTGTGGTCTGCAATGTGCAGGAGGTCACACTAGATAATCATGATGGTCCCTTCTGACCTTAAAGTCTATGAGTCTAATTACCTGCTGACTGTTCTCTCTGTGTGGCTGTTTTATGCTGCAATTATTTGAATGTTTGTTTTCCTTTATTTTAAAATCTAATGCATTTATTATAAAAACCAATGAATCAGTTAATCTGCTCACATTACTATGACAAGGTTAAGCACTAGCAGATCCAGAGGATTAGTCAATGAAATAATATATACAAGCTTCTCATAAAAAGGCAACACCTGGTTTATACTTTGAATTTAAAGCATTTAATAATGAACACCTGATGCCCTTCAGATTTTCACTCTGTCTCTTGTTTCTTGAACGTTAATGTTTCTGCCTCATTAATCCAACAGATTTAGATCTGATCCCTCTCTTTGAAGTCAGTGCTGCCTTCTTTTCCATGTACTATATGCTATAAAAAGTGGCTATAAAAAGAATGATAAGCTGTACATGGGAGACAAGTGGATAGATCTGTTAGTAATGGGGTGCAAGGTTATACTGAATGCCCACATGCTCTGAATGCACTGAGAAGCAGAAGGTCAAAGACCGAGGGATTTCAACGATCCCAGAAGCAAAGGGACCCTGCAAAACTGCACTTTGACACAGTACATCTTCTGGGACTTACTGTGTTAGTGTTTGCAACAGCCTGTGCATGGGAGAGGCACAGAGTGATCTAATTGTTAAAAGCAGAGATCCCTATGCACGTATTGCCAGAGGACAATAATTCACTCCGCCCTTGACAAATCACTGCGCCCGTGCCTCAGTTTACACACCTACAAAACAGAAAATACTTCCATATTCCACCTGACCCAGGAGGCTGAGTATGGGATGGGCTGTGAGGTTGAGCTGAACTTTACACCGCACTGTGCACCCCCAGGCTGAGAGCTGGTACAGGGCTCAGACACCAAGTATTAGTTTAAAAAGAAACCACACACAGCGCTGCTGCTGCTGCTTTCTGCAAACCGCGCCCGGCCAGTCAGCCCGCTCCTGCCCACAACATCCGTGTGAAACACAAACCACACGACGGCCGTGCGGCTGTTGAACCGGAGCGATTGGCTGCCCGCTGCTCGCACGGCCCGGGCCGGGGCAGAGTCACTTTCACCATTGTTACTGCTCCGGCCGAGCGACACACGGGGAGGAACACACACACACACACCACACACACACCGCAGCAGGCCAGCGAGTGACAGCGCGCAGCGCAGCCTCCTTCCCCCGGCTCCCAAAGGGCGAGGGCGCCGCGGGCCAGCGGAGCCGGAGAAGAGCAGCAGGACGGACCCGGCTGCAGGCTCGGAACCCAGCCCGAAGCCCCGCCAGCGGCAGGGCAGCGCAGCGCTCTCCGGCCTCGTACGACCTGCGGCGGGCGGACCCGCCTTGCAACGCCATCGCAGCCGGACATCCACGGCGCCCCCCGCCCCGGGACAGGGAGCCCGAGCGGCTGGGACGGGACCTGGGCAAAACCTGCCTCCTCCAGAGCCAGGAGCCGCCGGGATGGGATCGCCTCGCCGCCGCCGCCCGGCCCCGGGCACGCACTCACCCGTTAGCTGCGCGGAGCCTGCCGGCCTCCCAAGCCCCTTCCCAGCCAGCCCCCGGTGGGGTGGGGACCGTCTGCGGCTCGGCGGGAGGCAGAGGGGCGGGCCCCGGGCCCAGCAGGGAGCGTCCCCCTAGCGCCGCCCAGGTGGCGGCATCAGCCGCGCCCCTCGGCTGGGCTAGGGGCGGGCTGCAGGTAAGAGCGCCTGGGGCCGAGTCCCTCCCCGCCTTCTCCTCCCGGCTCCGGGAGCTGCTGGGCAGCGGGCAGCACCCCACGAGCTCCCCTAGCACCGGCCGGGTGCCCACAGCGTGCCCCTTGCAGCGGATCAGGCAGGGTTTGCCGACGCTGCCGTTCCGGTGGGCACTCGGCCCGGCCTGGCTGGCCCCTAGCGTCAGGGTCCCAGCCTCGCCGGGCCAGGCTTCCCGCGGGAGAATGAGCCGAGCCAGCCCCCTGTCAGCCTGCTAGTGCCTGGCTGGGCTGGGCAGCAGCTCAGGGATAGCGGGGGCTGAGGACAGCTCCCGAGGACTCAGGGCAGCAGCCAGCATGCTCAGGAAGCTGCTAGGGCAGGTCTGGGCTGATCAAACTCTTTTTCCTGGGACCTCCTTTGAAAATATTTCAGGCTGTGACAACCCCTCCCCCGCTGCCATGCCACCCACCCCCCACACACACACATAGTATCCTGATGTCTGCACTGCTGCTAGGGGTGGCACTAGCTGCAGAGCACCTCGCCAGCAGCTGCTGCTGCTGCTCTCTGGTCACCTCTATCTAAAGGGCTCTGCTCTCAGCCATGCACAGGCCTGACAGCTGCAGCCTCACCCTGCACAGGGGCTGACAGCTGGCAACTCCCTCTCCATAATAATCTCATGACCCCCCCTTTTGAGAACCCCTGTCCTAGGGAAAGGGATTGGGTGGGGGGGGAGGGGGAGTGGGTCAGCCAGCGCCCTGGCGACGTTCTCTGAAAGGGAAGAGGTTGTGACAAGGGAAAGCTACAAGTGCCAAGCCCCACAGGAGAGAGCTGGGCCCAGAAAAATGGAGCTTCCCATGCAGCGCTAGGTAGTCCAGCTTGTGGAGGAACTACATGCCATACCAGAGAAGAGTTGCAGTGGTTTGCCCTCTGCAGGGGCCATAAGTGCTGAGTGGGAAATACTTCCCAGAATGGTGACAAGAGGCCTGACTGCACAAGGGAAGCTGGAGTCAAGAGCATTTTATTGCTAAGAAACCAGGAGGGAGGAGACAGATAGTCTAAGATTAACTCTCCCTGGTAGCTATAACTCTATGACGAAGGCTTCCTTGTGCCCTATATTTTGGCCTTTTGTTAAATAAATTATATCACTAAAAGCCTCACTGCACTAACTGAAAGCCCAGTAGGGGAGACCGAGGCAAGGATCCAACTGCATTCTGGAACAGGCTTTTAGGGTACATACTAGCATGAGTATCTACCATAACTATTTCAGAGCTGATAGGAGCATTGTTAACCCATTTACCGTCCTTAGGCTTCAGAGTCAACATCCCATTGCAAAAGAGAAGGGACAGTTTGCGCTTCTCTGAATTATGTTTTAAGCTGTCCAAAGATTCAGGCAAAAACTACACCATTAGTTTACACGTAGTTCACATCTTTAAGATTATTTTCAGAACCATCTAGGCTAGAACCTTTTTTGCTTTAAATGAAAATTCAGATTATGGGTGGAGTTTGGCTTGTAACTCACAAACCAAAACCAATGTACTTGTCCACTGTGAACCACATAAGCAACAAGGATTGAATTGGGCTATCTATTAGTTCTATCTGCATCACAATCCCAGCACTACAAGTCAGCTAGTAATTATTTCATTACCCCTACCCTGAATGGGAATCTTGAACCTATGTGTTGAGGTAGCTTGCTTGAAAAACCTCTTGGTTTGCTGATCATGTTTTAATTTAACTTGAGCTGGATGCCCCTGCCAAATCCATTTAAAACAAAATAAAGTAGAGTGACCAGACTTGATCTACCACTTGCCCAGTTTAAAGATCCCAATCCCCATCCATGGATGCCTACAGGGAATCCAGTTGAGTTGGAGAGAGGACAGGCTAAAGAAGAGGATCTGATCATGCAGAAAAAATTGCAGGAACAGGCCTGAAAGGCTCAAGCCTGATTTCCAATTAATTCTACAAACAGTAGCTGAGAAAATACATAAAGACATTTCATTTTATTAGCCTGATAAGCTTTTAGTCACATAATTAGAGTGAAAAAAGAATGGAGTCTTGAAACAAAAAAAACCCAACTTTTTTTAGCCAGTGTGTAAGATAGGTTAGTGAAGTAAATATATAGTAGAGGATTTGGTTATTTTTATTACATGGGGAGTTAGCGTCCACACTAGGTGGGTGGCATGTTACAAAAGTGATTTACAATGTAAGTGTGTTATATACCAAGCTCCTTGAACTTTAAGATCTGTTCAGTTAATTGGGAATCTGCATGGACTTCAAGTGCAGAATGAAAGAATAAATGTAAATTGGAGCCAGTAGTTTAAAGTGAATGTAGTACTCATGAAAGAAGGTGGTTTACAACAGAAGAGACTGAAGATATAGGAGATCCAGTCTGGGCTGTAGGAGTGCACATTTAACCCACCAATGTACCTGTTCATCATTCAACTGTCATCAACTGATGTTTACAGACACCACCTGTTTGACATTAAGGACTCCATTATCTACTAACGTTTCTGTTTCAGGACTGAAGAGATGCTCTTTGCAAAATTGCTAAACCAAATATTTTGCAGTCCCCATTTACCAACAATAAAATGACACTCACCTACAATTTAAGTACCAAAGTTTGGTATGGTTAGAAGAGAAATTTGTTATAGCATTCCCCCGATCTTGCCAAGAATACATTCTCATCTAAAGTGGTAGCTTTACATGGAATTAACTTTTAGTAGTTGAACTAATCTCTTTTAGAGATATAAAATCTGATCCTTTGCTCCTTATTATACTTTGGCAAACTGAATTTTGAAAAGGAAGTGGAAAGGGAGAAAGGTAATTAACTGATGCAATCCAACCCTTTGAAAAGGAAACCACAGGGATACTCCCGCATGCCTTTTGCTCTGTTATTGAACTTGTCTTCCAGGCAACTGTGGCAGCTTAAGTGTGGCACTGTGTGGGCGCGTGCATATGCGTGTTTGGTTGGTTGGTTTTTTGTGCCTCGTGGGAAAATATATTCTCTCTCTTCCCCCCACTAGGGAGGCAATTCACAATATCTGCCTTTGCTTGCAAGACAGGGGAAAAAATGCCCAGGACTGAGTTTCCTGATATACTTTCTCTAGTTCCCTAAAATGGGGGAAATTCCTCATGTTGCTGACGTTGAAGCTGTTTGTTCTGTATACATAGCTTCTGAGTTAGCATACAGAAATTATTTGCCATACACTGAAAAATAATTTAAAAAGTTTACATTTAAGGACCAAAATAATCAATTGTTAATTCCCAGATTTAATGGCGGAATATCCCCCCTTCCCACAGCAGTGATCAGCAGAGAAAGACTGGAAAATACAAAAGAAATCTATCCAAGAACAGGATTATATACATATACTATGTAAATTATATATACTAATACTTTAGCTGGTCAGTGACATAGTAGTCAGCAATCTGAAGGCTAGCAGCTGAAATTTGCAATGCCTACTGTGAAATGAGAAGCTTTCATCTGGCACAGAGCATCCATCAGTGAACATGGAGCTGCCTGACTAATGCTGACAGAAGAGCCCACTGCCTACGAATGCTATTTTTAGTGTTTAAAAGTTCGTGTGGATCTCAACTGAAGCAACACAATGGAACATGTGGTGAAGATGCAAATGATGATGAATATCAGCTCACGCACTTTTTAAATAGAGGGTATGGCTACACAGAAAAAAAGACCTACAGGGCAAGTCTCAGGTTATGTATACCCTGACGGTGGCAAATTCGCTGTCATCAGATCAATTTTTCTGTTTGCCTGAGTGGCAGTAAAGACACTCAATCCATCTGGAAGTCGATTTAATAAAACTACCTCCCCAAAAAGCGTAGCGCTGCGTTGACGGGTACGCATTTCCCATCGGCGAAGCACAGTGGGGATGGCATGCTAAACAGAAGTTATGAAGTCAATGGGAGTTACGCAAGCTACTCTGTGTAGCTTGCGTGACTCCCATCGACTGCCACCGAATTTCACTGGCAGTGTAGACCAGGCCTCAGACCACGAATGTCTGCACTGCTATTTTTAGTCTAGTCGCATGAGCCCTTTGAACACACCAGTTGATCTAGGCTCAGACTTGTTGACATGGAATTTTTTTTTGGTGTGTAGGCGTATCCAGAGAAATAATCAGCTTTTATATCAAGTCTAAACTCCCTCACACAGTTTGATTCTCACATAAGGGTTTTAGACAGAATTGTCCCTATATTTCTAGTGCATCAATTAAAAGACAAATTTAACAATAAATACCAAACATTAGATGGCTCAAAAGGAAGTAGTAAGGACACAGGAGCCTTCCCACATTGCACTGTGTGGGTAGAGGCTTGCTATAATGAGAGCACAGAAAGCAGACAGTGTCACTATGGTTAAGCTCCCTATAAGGGATAAGGATGAGAGCAGGACCATGCCTTACCATCTCTCCCTCACATATGCCAGCCAACGAAGTGTCGGTGGATAGAAGATCTGAGTGGGAAGGTGGAAGGGAAGAAGCACTTATAAAAGGGGGGTGGGAGGGTAGAGTCCCCACTCCAGCACATGCTCCCCTAGAGCACATGAAAAAAATCTTACTACCTCCCATACCTTCAGGGGAGGATTAAAATGCAGACAGACATTTTCAAATGCTCCAGTACGTTCATACAGCTTGCCACAAAAATAATTAACTTCCATAATGCCAGGAGCTGAGATTTCTTGATGGAAAAAGCCAAAGACACGTCGGCACCAAAGGCATTGTTAATACATGCCACAAACGCAACATACAAGAAAGTTTAATTCAATTTTATTTTCCACTTCAACAGTTTTGAAATGATACATCATGCAGTCTGCTAGTGTACCCATACATCTTTAATAGATAGCATTTTAGAAACCAAGATTAAAAGATTTATCCATGGAAGGGAGGGGGAGAAGGGTTCAGATCTGCTGTTAAAAGTTTAATACATTACAGCATCATTTGCTGTAGTGGCAATTTATTCCCCTTGTTACCACCAAAGCGTGTCCACAATTTAATTATTTCTAAAATGAACACTACTGTACAGATACACAGAGCCCAGAGAATACAGAATATCTGCAGAACACATTACACATTTTACAATCTAGACACTTAGAATCCTATAGAATGCCTCAGTCCCCATAGTTCTTCTGCAATGAAATGTGTATCAAATTGACAGACAAAGTTGTTTAAGACAGACTCTGAAGTGGTGTTCCTTTGTGTATTTGTTTAGCAGATATTTTTGTCCAATGCAATTTTCAGTTCATAGTCATTAAAGCTAAAAATATCACAGCAAAGGTCAATTAAGATTATCCTGCTAGTGTGATTTAATGATTCCCTTGCTTGTCATAGGTATCTGCTTTATATTATAAAAAGTTATTTTCCCCCTCCTTGCTGTCTCTCACCCCCTGACGTAAAATTACATTCACATTATTGTATGAAGCCACAATCCTCAAACACTTATTCTTTTCAGATATGTGGAATCCAAAGACTGATTTGGTTTAGTTTGAGATTTGTTCATATTTAATGACCTGATGAGGATAGCACTCTTTATTTCACATTTTCTACACCATTACCCTTATAGTTTTCAGGTAGATTTGTATGTTAATTCCTTGTTCTTCATAAACTGAAGTTTAAAAAAATCACTCAGAAGTCTGCTGTAGACAGACATTAATGTAGTTAAGAATCTTTTTTTAAAAGTTTCCCCAATACATTCAGGATAATCTATTCTCACCCTTATATGGTGAAATACACACTTAGATGCACATATCAACCAGGATCTTTCCAGCTTTTAAAGCATTCCTTACTTTCAGCAAAACCAACACACATTTCAATAAATAAAATATGAATTTGAGGATAAAATACAAGCTAGTAGAACTCATTAGTAAAAAACTAAGTGTGTTCCTGCTCAGTTTAATCAGTAGCAAAAAAAGTGCATTTTAACTCCATATTGCATGAACAGTATCTCCATTATCTTAAATAAAACTTGTCCTGTGTGTGACGTTTTAGATAATGAAATTTAATCTAAATTATTTAAATTACAGTTTCCTTGCAAACTATTATCTAGAATAAATATGAAACGTCACATTTGAAGAGGAAAGGAAAGGAGCACAATATAGTGAAATAGCGAAATACAGACTTTTGAGCTCTGAGGAGCAGCGGTGTGGTTTCCATTTGTGTATAAAATATGTAAGAAACTGTAAAAGTGGTACAAAAATGTTGAATGCAAATTATGTAGGATTAAATTAAATCCTTAACTAAAATAGTCTTACAGAATGGAAGATACTAGTAGCAGTACAAAGTATAGCAACACAGTCATGAGTTCAAATTACGTAAATTTTCAGTCTTCCATTTTGAGGACAGTATAATATACTTCAGCATTTCAGTGATAAAGTTATCATAGGCAGGATCTAAAAGTTAACTCTGAGGTGCTTAAGTGATCTTAGCTAGATGGACTGACTGGCTGATCAGCACTAGCATGATTATCTAAGAGACATCAGAGCTAACTCATCAATGAAGCTCAAGATAACCATCTAAACTGTTATGCATAACATGATGATTTTATTTTTTGTTCTGATGTATGTGGAACCTGGGCTTTTTTTAAGCTAAAGCTTAACATTCTTATTTTAAAATTGCTTCTGTGACAGATTTCAAATCAAGGATACAGGAAAAAATATTCTACAGTACCAGTTATATAACTTCAGTGTATGAAGAAATAATACAGAAT
Organism: Emydura macquarii macquarii; assembly: GCF_026122565.2. Taxonomy (NCBI): domain Eukaryota; kingdom Metazoa; phylum Chordata; order Testudines; family Chelidae; genus Emydura; species Emydura macquarii. The sequence continues at coordinate 87,661,382 of NW_027131390.1, forward strand.
TTTTGATATACAATAAAATTATAATAATTAATAGTTGGCATTCCTCTTTAAGACAACTGCTTTAGAAACAAAAGAAGAGAGTTGATACTTTGTTAATAATATAAATTTCATCTATACATAGATGATAGGATAGCACAGGGTATCTTTGAACTAGTCCCATTACTAGAGATTGCATATAGCAAGTTCACAGTTAGTTTTCCTGGAAGTGCCTATGCACATATTTTAAGAAAAATTTTAAAAAAAATATATGAAACCTAAGAAAATACAAAATAAATTAAACAAATGCAAATTTGCAGTCTTTATTAAATACTTTTAACAAAAGGCTCCCCAAAATAGTGCAACATTTAAAAAAATAAATTAAATCCAACTTACTCTGCTACAATTGAGAACTTTCTAAATAATTTCTGTAGAAAAAGTCTAAAGGAAATTCAGAATCTTTAGATATTTTCTGTAGCAGGCTAAATATTTTTAAATAGGTCTACCAACACAGGACACATTCAGAACCCAAAAACTAATACCAAAATTAAATAAGAGCAAACAGCAGCAACCAAGACTAAAGGGGCATACTCTTGCTTTAGTCATCTTGAAATCTATACTGCTTTAAAGAGACGTAGTTTGATATGTACATGTGAAACAAAAGCAGTAGATATCCATCATAAGAGCTTTGACTTTTGCCTGCCAACTTAACTTTTCCATGGTGATTACAGTGCCCCCTGCTGAGAAGATGGAAACTTCATATCTGGAACTAAGAAAGAATCCAAAAAAAAGGCAAGTAATCTCATCATTGGTTGAATGAGCTAAAGTTATCCATAGGCAGACTTGCATATTATCAAGTTCCAGTATGAATTTATCATTTACATTCTTTGCCCTTGCACAGTGCTGTCTTAACACGTTCATCTTCCTATTGCACAGCACAATTGAAGTATGTGACCCCATCCTCCCTTAGGAGCCCTTAACAGAATTTTCTTTAGGTACCCAAACTATTAGCTCCCATTTCTGAATTCCAATATGATCAGGGCTTGCCAGAAGCATGAGCAGAGGGGAAAGCATCTTGCTTTTTTCAAGACAAGATTTCTGCAACATTTTGAAAGCTTTCAGAATTTCATGATGAACAATGCTTACAAACACATGGGTAGCTATCAAATTCAGGGAATACCCATCATCATAGGCAGAATTACAAGCAGATCAGATGTTAATTTTAAGATAGTTTGTGTGACCACTGAACTTCAAAATGTAGTGCTATACTAACAGATTTCCTGCATTCCATAATTTGATCTTTAACAGATATGATAGTAAAGTATATTTTATACAGGTCCAAAGATTTTATCAGGATATTAAAAATGCTTCTTTGGGGAAATTTACCTCAGAAAATGTGTTTACATTATTTTAATCATATAGCAGCACATTTTCATCCCCTAAAAATATAAAATAATATGTATGTTATACAATATATCAGTTGTGACAGAACACAATCACCTGCCTTCGATGGCACTTGTCGTTGAATGATTAACTCTGATGCCAGAAGTCAGATTTACTGATGCCACAGAGAACTTCAAACAACATCAGCACCAGCAGAGAAGCCCCAACCTAACCAGCGTCAAGGAGTACAACGCAGTTAATGGAAGAGATTTTGAATGGCAGACTTGTCATTACTTAGATGGATATGTTACATACATTGTACATGTTCCAAAGAAGAGCTGAGCAGAACACACTTCTGTACACGTGGAGATTCTATGAAGCTCAAAGTATTTGAAAATAGTGCACTGCAGATGGCTGTAGAAAGCACAAGATGAACGGAATGTAGAGCAGGTTGAAGAAAGAAAAAAATAATCAGTGAATTAATGACAGTCTTTAACATGCTAAGTGGAGCCTGACCTGTCAAAAGAGAACAAGATAAAAAAAAAGTTAGTGAACATTCAGGTCAGAAAGGGAACATTTATTAGGCTCCGTGAACACATTACTTTCACAAAGAACTTCAAGCACAGAAGTAGTCCAGTTATCATAAATGGGTTTACTCATATGCTGAAAGGTAAGCATGTTTCTAAGCATTTGCAGAACGGGGCCTTATATAATAAACTCCAAGGGCAGGGAATTCTGTCTTACCTATTTTTAAAGCCCCCAGTACATAATTGGCACAATATGAATACATAAAGGTATCAGTACTCATGGTGAAAATTATTCTTTTCCATCTGAAATATCATAAGGTTTCCTTATTTAAATATGGACTATTTAAAATCGCAGAGTACTTAATTGTTTTTTCCTCCCTTCCCTTCAACCTTTTAATAGGGCTTTCTCTCTATGGCTATCATAACAATAGAGATATGTACAATTTCAGAATGGGATATATTTTAAGGTTGATTTAAGTAGCTAAACACTTTTCATATCAAGCCCCTTAGTCTAAATATTATTTAGTAAGGAACATACAAGTAGAACCTCATAGGTACAAACACCTCAGGAATGGAGGTTGTTCATAACTCTGATCAAAACGTTATGGTTGTTCTTTCAAAAGTTTACAACTGAACTTTAATTTAACACAGCTTTGAAACACTACTATGCAGAAGAAAAATGCTGCTTTCCCTTTATTTTTTTAGTAGTTTACGTTTAACACAGTACTGTACTGTATTTGCTTTCTTTTCCTCTCTCTCTCTCTGCGGTTGCCTGATTGCGTACTTCTGGTTCCAAATGAGGTGTGTGGTTGACTAGTCGGCTCGTAACTCTGGTGTTCGTAACTCTGAGGTTCTACTGTATCTGTATTTGAGTTTGTAACCACAGCAGGATGTGGCTAAAGAAAAACAAATCACATCCAAAGGTCTTAACATGGAGATGCTCATCTGCTTTTACATGTCGACATACAGTCTACATCCTTCTTATCCACCACAAATAAACAATTTTAGGAACAAAGTTCAAGGTATATGCAATAGCCAAGCACAAGAGGGAGCTATTTAAAGTACATTAAAATAATTTCATAAAGTCAGCAGCTTGGAAAAACTGACTTCCAAGAAAAATATTTGATTTGATATCAAAGGACTGGAAGGGACCTCAAGAGGTCTTCTAGTTCAGTCCCCTGCACTCAAGGCAGGACTAAGTATTATCTAGACCATTCTTATAGGTGTTTGTCTATCCTGCTCTTAAAAATCTTCAATGATGGAGATTCCACAACCTCCCTAGGCAATTTATTCCCATGCTTAACTACCATAACAGTTAGGAAATTTTTTCTAATGTCAAACCTAAACCACCCTTGCTGCAATTTAAGCCCATTGCTTGTTGTCCTATCCTCAGAGGTTAAAAAGAACAATTTTTCTCCCTCCTCCTTGTAACAACCTTTTTATGTACTTGAAAAAGTATGTCCTCCTTCAGTCTTCTCTTCTCCACACTAAACAAACCCAATTTTTTCAATCTTCCCTCATAGGTCATGTTTTCTAGACCTTAAATAATTTTTGTTGCTCTTCTCTGGACTTTCTCCAATTTGTCCACATCTTTCCTGAAATGTGGCACCCAGAACTGGACACAACACTCCAGTTAAGGTCTAATCGGCATGGAGTAGATGGAAGAATTACTTCTTGTGTGTTGCTTACAACACAGAATACAATACAGCCCAGAATGATGATTGCTAAATTTGCAACAGTGTTACACTGTTGACTCATATATAGCTTGTGATCCACTATTACCCCCAGCTTGCTCTCCGCAGTACTCCTTCCTAAGCAGTCATTTCCCATTTTGTATGTGTGCAACTGATTGTTCCTTCCTAAGTGGAGTTCTTTGTATTAGGTCTTATTGAATTTCATCCTATTTACTTCAGACCATTTCTCCAGATCATTTTGAATTGTAATCCTATCCTCCCAAAGCACTCGCAACTCCTCCCAGCTTGGTATCGTCCGAAAACTTTATAAATGTACTCTCTCTACCATTATCCACTATCAATGAAGATATTGAACAGAACCAGACCCAGAACTGATCCCTGCAGGAACCCACCTGATATGCCTTTCCTGCTTGAATGTGAACCACTGATTACTCTCTCGGAATGGTTTTCCAACCAGTTATACACCCACCTTATATAGTAGCTCTATCTAGGTTGTATTTCCCTAGTTTGTATATGAGAAGGCCATGCAAGACAGAATCAAAAGCTTTACTAACATCAATATATATCACATCTACCACTTCCCCTCTATCCACAAGGCTTGTTACCCTGTCAAAGGAAGCTATTAGGTTGGTTTACATGATTTGTTTTCAACAAATCCACGTTGACTGTTATTTATCAGCTTATTATCTTCTAGATGTTTGCAAATTATTGTTTAATTATTTGCTCCATTATCTTTCTTGGTACTGAAGTGAAACTAACTGGTCTATAATTCCCCGGGTTGTCCTTAATCCCCTTTTTATAGATTGGCACTATATTTGTCCTTTTCCTGTCCTCTGGAATCTCTCCTGTCTGCCATGACTTTTCAAAGATAATTGCTCAAGACTCAGAGATACCTCCTCAGTCAGCTCCTTAAATATTCTAGGATGTATTTCATTAGGCCCTTGATGATATCGAACTCCTCTAAGTAATTTTAACTTGTTCTTTCCCTATTTTAGCTTCTGATCTTATCTCATTTTCACTGGCATTGCCTATGTTATATGTCCAGTGGCTACTAAACTTTTTGGTGAAAACAAAACAAAAAAAAAAGTCATTTAGCACATGTCAGAAGGTTTCCAATTGTATAGAAAACAGTACATCAACATTCCCTGTATTATTTTGCATTTGCCTATCAATAAACAAATTAATATATTTAGTTCTTTTCTATGTGCCTGGCTAAAACAATAATTGGAGATTAGAGGAAGCTCAAAGTCTTGCTGCCAGTTATTCACTTTTTCTTGTAAGTTTGTCATTGTAAATAAAAAAGAATAAATGCTGTTATCAAACATGAAGTTAACTAAAAAGTCAGTGGAGCCAACATTTCTTTTTTAACTTGTGCTTTCACTACTAAAACACTTAAAATTTTTCTTTACATTTACTTTGAAACAAATGCAGAGGCAGTATTTCAGCTTCTACTCAGCGTGCTTGTAAATTCTTCCAACTAACCAGAGTAGTTTTTAATATGTTTTTTATTGGTTAGATTAAATAGTTTTCTAGCTTGTGTAAGGATGGGGAGGTGCTGGAAATATACCACAGATTTTAGGATTAGGGCAAAGCACAGGGATACATGAATAGCCTATGTTTACACAGTATTTCATGCATACAGATCCCAACACAGATTGCTTTAATAATTTCAGTAGACCATGGAATGGCATTATTTCTATTGTAAAAGTATTTCTATTTGAATTTCCCCACTTCTTATTAAATAAGGCATCATGCAAGTTTCAGCAAATATCAAGTAAAGGTGGGAGGAAGCAGGGAACAAGCCTCCTTGAAGCCTAACAACTGGCCAGTTAGTGGGCTGCCTCCAAGCACACCAGCTTACTTATTTCTATATCAGTATCTGGATGATTTCTAGGTTGCAGGTCAGCATTTCAGAGTAGAGTTGCTTGAGTGCTGGGAGCAAATCTAAAGGTTTGGGGAATATTTTTGTGGTCACTAAGCTTCTCACTATCATTGTTTTGTGAGAGAGAGAGAGTTGTGAAAGGCTTTCCACACTTTGCCCTCCATGGATCAGATCCTCAGCTGTACCAGAGCTCTGCTCAGTGTCACTTTTCTGTTCCCCTGATTCCTGGAACTGTAGAGGCAGGTCCAGCCCCAGTATAACTAGAACATTACTGATTCTGCTCTAAACTATACCTGAATGTCTCAGCTTCCCCAAAAGCCACTGAGCAGCCATGAAAGGCCGTAGTGCCACACTACTCTGGGTATGACCCCAAAATACAAACTGCTATATATTTATTTTCTCTTCTTCAGCACCCAACTCAAAGTCAACAACGTGACAATTACTACGGTCATACTTCAAGGGCCTGTCAAGATAGTTTAGACTCTGAATTTGTTTTATTTATTTGCTTTTTTAAAAAAGCTGCTATTAATACAAATTATTTTTATAACTTTAAAAAAAAAACATTAAAACATCTTATTTAGGTTTGAGCATTCCCTGCAGTGTTTGCAACCTAGACATTTGTGTGACAGCATGAAAAGCAGAAAGTGAAAACTGCCGACTATCTGCCTTGTCCAAACTGAGCAAAATGCAACAACATCCTTACCACCCACTGAACCATCCCTTCTCCCCCTTGCCAAAATAATGGTGAAAAGTAACTGAGCCTTTTGAAATTTGTAGTTTTAAAAATGTAAGTTGCATTTAGTAACACAAGTAAAGATTTCTGTTTTAAATGTAGTTTTTAACCTGACCACGTATCTTTAAATTCCCTGGCTGAGCATCACAGAAACTAGAATGCTCAGCCAAGTTCTGGTATTTGGGTTTGATTTGCAGCTAGTCAAGGGGAGATGGGTGTGTATGTGCAGAGGAGGGGGATGTTTATAGACACAACAAAAATCTTCCATCACACACTTTTCCCCCAAAAAATATTTAACAATTCTAAACATTTCTTTGAAACTCAAAACATTTTGAACAGCTTTAGTTTAATCTACTCTAAGTTTGTAATGATAAGAATGGTTCAGAAGTAATTGTGGAACAAAAGTAGAAATTTCAAATTCCCTGATGCTCTATCTCCATTAGACACTGGCACCAGTGTAACTACATTGGTGTACTTACATCATGGCCAACTTCTGATGCAGACACAGTGCACTTATGTGAAGTGGAGCTGACACTGGTAAGACTTATCTGATAAATAAATAGAGTTGCTATACCAGCGCTTTATATCAGTGCAATGCATCTACATTTGAGGTTGGCACATTTTGCAAATTTCTCTAATGTGGGCAGGGCCTAACACCTCTGACACGATGTTTACAAAACACTTGACAATTGGGTAAGCAACTGGTCTGCTGCGACTACTACTTGTGCTAATTATTTCCTTATTCCCTTATTCTCCTCATTCCCCATGTTTCTTTCTCCTCCACCTGCTGTCTCTTGTCACATGCTATGCTCCCTGAGTTACAGACTGTCTTTTTACTTCATGTGTACAGCTCCTAGCACAATGCAACCCTGATGGGGCAATGACAGTCTTGATTGAGTGATCTGATTTCTTTGTCTAGATCTAGCTTTATATGCTTGCACAGATTTGGATAAGCAATTGTACCACTGGAGCTAGTAGAAATGGCAAAAATAGCACTGACATACTGACAAACACTTGACCATGCTGTGATAAGTAAATTTATTGCTGTTGGTCTGATCTCTAGTGTGAAATGATCAATGAACTATTAAGATAATTCCCATCATCAGCTCATAAAATTTCCATTCCAGAGACAGGGCAGGCTACGCCACATGACAATAAACATTCCCGTTTTGTTGCTGTTAAGAGATTATAAAGGAAGTTCAGCAGGGCACAATTTTATTTCAGGAGTTGTAAAATGATACAATTCAAATGACAGGGTGTGATGTTAATGACTTATCCACTATGCTGTGAAAAATAATCTGTGTGAATATTCATGCAAGACACTCCATTTTAATAACACACTGACAATGATGCAGTGGCTTTTATCCAAAGATCTCAAAGCATTTGGACTACTGTATCTAGCCAGGAATCACTTGCTCAGCCTGGTTGCAGAGTACTGGCACTTAGCTGAAGGCCCCATGTAATCTTAGAGAGTAAACAATGTGGTAAATTGACCAAGGCATAGTAATGGATTGGAGAATGAAGTTGCCCTCCTAGATTTTTGCAATGTAATTGAGTTAAAATAAAAAAATTTAAAGCATAAAGTATGATTACATTCTGAAGTAGCAACTCTAAAAATGGCAACATGAAATTCCATATTCGTTTTGTCAATGACTTCCAGATCAAAATTACTCAGCTGCCAGATGGTCAGCTGCCATATCCTAGGATCTGAAATACAAGCTTTATCTTTTATGGCCCAAGCACAGTGACCAGTAAAAAATATTCTCCAGATCAAAAATACCTTTTGTTACACTTGTACCATTTTCTTTAATAGGGTTGCATAGATGTAACAGAGTGAATCTGATACTGCAACTGGAAGTTAGATAAGAATTCTATTGATGATTCACATGCCAAAACAGAATCCAGCTCATAGCTGTGCTGGTTTGCTATGTTCACAGGATTAAAAACTTGAAAAAAAAATTAAAATATATATGACAGAGTCTTGCCAATAATGCCGATTAGTTGAACCCAAAATGTTTTGTAAAGACATCTCAGGTGAGACCAGTGGTTCTCAACTTGCAGTCCAATCAGCACACAGCTACGGCCCATGTGACATCCTCAGGGCCATGCAGGTAGGTGGATGCACCCACGATGGTAAATAGGTTGAGAACCACTGGGTTAGGCAGACTTTCAAGGATCACATTAATTTCATTTACAGCTGCTGATCCAGAAGGCATTTTTCATTTCAGAAACATCATGTGTCAGCAGGCCCACTGACAATTCCAGGCCACAGGGCAGAACAGTCAATGTCTCCCACCAGAAAGGGAGGGCTGAGGTTTATGACCATGGGCGGAGGGTGAAGCTTCCCCCTGGGTAGGCTAGCTCCCCATTCCGCTTCTTCCACCCAATGCCCCGCCCACGCTCCACCCTCACTCCGTCCCAGGCACCACCCTCTCTCGTGCTCAGCCTGCTTTCTTTTACACCACCCCTTTCCCCAGGTGGTGAGTGATGGCAGGGACTGGGGTGGCTGAGCAGGGACGCAGCAAGCAGTGGGGCTGGGTGGGGCCTGGAGCGGAATAGGGATGGAGTGTGGGCAGGGCCTTAGGCAGAAGAGGCAAGACACGGAGATAGCCTCTCCCACTACCCATGGCCCAGGCCCTTTTAAATCGCCAGGCCCCTGGACAATTGCCCCTTTTGCCCTCTGCTGTCCCGGGACAGGCCTGTGTGTCAGCGTTTCCAAAATGAAAAATGTTTGGAATCTCTGGTTTGCAGGAAATTTCAAGTTTCAGCCAGCTTTAGTTCCAAGGTCTGTTCATACAGGGTGTTCAGCAACAGTGGGCTGCTGGAACATGGAAGCAGTGAACAGGGTATCTCTGAGAAGATGACAGGTTCTGCACTTTTGTTTGTTTGAGGGCTTCCTGCACCTGCTTTGTACCAGATGTGATTTTGTCATTTATTATTGTACTTTTGTGTAAATGATTTCCTAAAGGCACACCCAGTATATGCTGATAGAGGTTTTTTTCCCCAGTATAGTTCTTGTTGTAAAACTTCTTACATGCCTCTTATTGTATACTTTCCCCTTTGTACTTATGTGTAGATGACAATACAATAAAGCAAAGAATTTTAGGTTATGTTGCTGGCAAGACCAAAAAGCAAACCTCAATTAAGAATGAGCTAATACATGAAAAACCCCAGCAAAGGCTTGCCCAATTCATCTACAGCAAAATACATGCTGCCTGTAGCCACAGGGCTCAAGGAAAACACAAGCAGCAAAAACAACTCACACAGGATATTAAATAGACTGAATGTGATGCGACAGATGGTTTGCATGCATGTATGACAGGAAACATTCTCCACAAAAACCACACTGTGTCTAAGAATGCCTACTGCCTAAAGGAAACAGCAAACTTTCCAAAAAGAAACAAGAGAAGAGTCACAAAGTGGCAGAATAAGAGCTGTTCTCAACAGAGGAAGAAGTCATAATCACTGGAAAGAACGTAACCATCCCCCAGCCCCTTTTGCAGTAGATAGGCACCTGGCTGGAGTCCAAGTCATTTTAGTTAGCGTGATGGAACAGCACAGCTAAGTAAAGCTACTAACTAGCAGAATTAGAATTTTTAAAATAGCAAAGAAATGAAGCACTTTTAGGAGATAGTGAGTTACAAAGTAAATAATACTCTAGAGGGAATATGTTGCTGATCCTATCAGTAGAAGCCCCTTTGCTTATTTGAAGTCCTTGTGATTAGTTTCAACAGTTAGCTAATCGTTTTTCAATTGAAACTGTCAGGAAAGTATAGAAAAATATAAAAAAAGCCAACAATATGTTTAGAGATCATCATCAACATCAGCATGGAGTTAACAATGTGAAGTCAGCACACTGTTCCCGTGGCAATCCTGGTCACATTTACTACAGTTTAAAGATGATGACTCTGCTGAGAAAGGGAGATAATTAGATGGCTAGGCATTTCCAACCTTTATAGGAAACAAATTTGTGAAGCATTCACACACACACATGCACACAGAAGAGCTGGGGGAGCGGGCAGGGGTTCTAACCAACCATATTTCCTCCCTACATGAGGAATTCCTTTAAAAAACTTTTTCAGGAACATCACACTGGCTCCACCTGGTGCACAAATACAGAAGAACATTGATGGTTCTAATTGCTTGACAAATATTTTTAACTAATTTATATTCTAGGTGCTAACAAAAACAATAAAGAATGTATGAAGTCTACAAACTATAACTGAGTTGGCATATTTAGACAATCTAAATATGCAAAGACTAATTCCTAGATCGGGAAAAGCCACATGAACATATCAAAGTTGTACACGGAGATAAATGATTAGGAAAAGCATAGACAACAAAGAAGAGCGGGAACATTTAAAGCCATCAAATTGATTTCCCATTTACTACAGCATGGAGACCTATCGATTAGCCAGATTTTAATCCATTTGACATGTGCCATGTCGATTTTGTATTGTTCTAATTTCTTAATGAAAATATTTTGTATGTGTTACAAATAAATCTGTATATAGATAAATAGTGATACCAACACACACACACACACAAATGAGAAGGGAACACATCGGTGAAAATCACATGAAAGATGCTCTCATTCTGCAGATAGTGTATTAAAACTGCAGTGATGCTTAATGTTGTGTAATTGCCTCTATTGTATATCCTGTATGTTGTTTGTATTATATGATCCTACAGAAAACCAATCTTCCTGAAAGCCAGCTTTGCTATTCATGTCTTTGTTTAGAGTATAGTAAAATCTTCATCACCACTTAAAGTCATAACATATGAACTGGAGCTGATCGGAACTTAATACCTAAGTTTTGTAAACATTTTTTCATCAGAACATGCCAATTCATGAAAACACATTTTTCACAGGAAAGAGTCAGCTTTGATGAAAATTTTTCAACATGAGAAGATTTGGAAAATTTTTTTGAAGTTATCACAATGTTTCATTTTGACATTTTCAAAACGAAAATTATGGATTTCTGGTTCAAAACAACTTTTTATTTAGAAATTTATGCTAATTATAGTAACAAATAAAAATGGTCAAACTTCATATTTTGAATGGCGTCTAATAGACATTCTCACCACCCAATTATCTAGAGTCACTGCACAGCCCGCTTCTGCGTGCGTGTCCACACAAAATGGTCGCTCTTAAACTTTTCAACCACATAACATTACCTCTGGATACACTGTCCTAAACATAGGGAATTCTGCAAACAATGAGGGCACATTATGTTATCCAAGGCAAAAAAATGGAAATTAGTTCTGTTTACATTAAAAATGTCCACAACAAGAAGGTTGTTTGAAGTGTTGTTTTAACTGTGTTGGTCCCAGAGAGACAAGGTGGGTGAGGTAATATTTTTATTGGTCCAAATTCTGTTGGTGAGAGACACAAGCTTTTAAGCTCCACAGAGCTCTTCTTCAGGTCTGGGCATAATGAGAAAGGACAGAATCTAAACCAGCAATTTGCAAAGTGTTTTTCCTGGTAGTGCATTCCTTCCCACTACAATGATTATTAATGTTCTTCATGACTAAACCACCAGAAAAACACACTCCTGACAAAAGCCCCCACAGGTTTTATAATAAAAAAAATGGGATGTAGAGAGTGAATGATTGTTGAACAGCAACAGATTTAAAAGTCATCTTGAACTCACTTACTGTTTATTTCATGTTCTGGTAGTAGCTAGAGTTTGACATTCCTCCTCCTCCTCGGATGGCATGAACAGCTGTTGGAGAAGATGCTGGGTAATGGCCGGGGCGAATAGGCTTGGCTGTAGTGAGAAAATCAAAACAACAGAATTTAGCACTCATAGCAGCACTTGCACATCACTTTCTGCTCTACCACAGCATTGCACTGTTCTAAAAGTAACTTTTCTAGGTATTTCCTGATACCTATATTAATCTGGGCCAATTATGGCTGTGGGGAAAGTGACAACTTCCCTCACCCTGCCCACGGATACATGCTCCAAAGATGATCACTCGCACCTGTTTTCTGCCTGCAACCATCCCTCTATACAACCACCTCAGACATTCTGCTTCTGGAAAAAGGAGGGATTCTCAGTGCAGTTGAGTGGGGAAGATTGTACATGGTGACCATTGGTTGGGTTGGCCAGCCACGTACTTGCATATGCCCACTTTACTCCCACTACTACACTCCTGGAGGAGATGAGAAGCTGTCTGAGGACTTTCTGGAGGAGGCAGAATGAAAGCCTTTAAGTATGTGTGCTCCCTGCTGCCCCTTCATGGTGTGAGTATGCAAGTTTCACCTTTCACTGGCATTGCTGTACCACAACATTTTAAAAGAGTTTCACAATGAATTCCACTTTAAACACTACATGGCTGTGTGCGCAGTCTATCCAGTGTCCTTGTAGCACCAGGCACCCCCAAGCTTCACAGCAATTTTGTTACATTTTAAAATAAAGTGTATACAGAAGTGAGGGTATGAGAAAGAGGATAGAAGAGGGAGGAAGAGCAACAAAGGGGATGGGATAGAAGAGAAGTGTAAACTTAGAGAGTCAATCCAACTTAAGAAAGGTCATTAGAAGTACACAAGACACATTAAGCAATTTAACTCAGTAAACAAATATATGAGGAGATTTATCTTTCAGATGGGGTATGTTCTATAAAAGTGAGGTCTCTGAAGTGTCCTTCCTGTAAGGAAAGATTGGTGAAACACAGCTGGGGAAATCAATAGTGAGCCCTGGATGCCTTCTGCTATCACGGCACTTTAAAAATGTACACAATCTTTGTGAGCGACCCAATAGCCTGTTTGCTTCACATCCTTACCAATCTGAGCAGAGTGTGCTCTTCTTGCCATGTTCTTGGCTCTGACAGCCTCTTTAATGCGATCTACCTCCTGCTGATAGCGTTTGCGGTCTCGCATGGCATTCTCCTTGGCTTCCTTCAGTGCACTCTCCAGGGTCTTAACTCTCTCTGCTGTAGCTCGAAGTCGTTTTTCCAGTTTAGGAAGTTCACAACGAAGATCTGCATTATCACGTACCAACTGTGGTAGGAATAAGAAGAAATGGTATTACCCACTTCACAAAGCCATGTGGTCTAGTGGATAAGCCATTATTTTTGTGCAGGGATAGAAGATTTCACTGTTATCCTTATAGAAATGTACTAGGGATTAAACAAATAGGGTTCTGTAAAATCCATTCTAAAGTCCACAGGGAAAAGGAGGCTTTTTTCAACTATAACAATTTAGGACCTGGTATTCCTTTGTTCTTCCACTGAAAACCATGAAAGTTTTGTATGCAGTGTTGTAGTAGCCATGTTAGTCCCAAGATATTAGAGAGATGAGGTGTGTGAGGTAATTTCTTCTATTGGACCAACTTCTGTTGGTGAGAGAAACAAGCTTTCGAGCTACACAGAGCTGTTCAAAGAGAAGTCCAATAATGAAAGTTTTGGGCATACAAGGAAAGCAGAAGTCAAACCCCTTCATTTCAGTGACAGCTGTATTTAATTTGTACACCTGTGACTGTCTTTAGGGAATAAACCTGTCTAAACTTAATTTCAAAAATAACAAATTCCATAGCTTGTTGCCAGATTCGTACAAGATCAAATTGGGGATATTCTTTGTGTTCCATATGCTTAAACTTCATGCTATTAACAAGACTATTTCATGTATTAGCTTGCCTTCAGCACTGCCCTCTTGAACTGTACCACGAGTGGCTAAATGCATGTGAAATAGCCTAATCTCTAATTTCCTGTCAGCTCTCTCTTTCCTACCTCAGTAACGATTTATAGCTTGTTGAATCAGTCTGCTGCTGCTGAAACCTCACAAAGGGAAAAAAAATTAAATGATCAAGCAATAATGAATTCATTAATCCTCAGAACACAGACTACATGCAGATATTTAACATATTGGGGGAACAGCTAGTTTTCTATGGTTTCAGATGAACTGCTGGAAGTGAGTGGGCATTCTATGACAGAGTGAGGGTGGGTTTCTGGCTGCCAGCAGCTGGGTCAGCATCAGGACTCTTGGGAGGAACCAGTCATTAACCTGCATGGAGAACCCTACATCAACTTTTCCATACTGCACTCCCACTTCCCCCTGCTGTCAATTCCTGGCTTCTCCCTCAAGCCAGGAACCAGTGTTGACAAGATAGATATCATACATACAAACCAGTCTAGAGACAGGAAAGAACAGTCACAGAGCCAGCAAGAGTAGAGCAGGGTAGAAATCAAAGGTCAGGCCAAATGAGGGATGTGTGTGTGCACAAAAAGGGGCTTTATTCATCTCCAGTCCCTATGTAAGAGGGCACTAAAGATAACTCAGATAAAGAGAATTCAGTTCACATCACTGAATCTAGAGAAAAGTTTGGGTTTTTTTTTTTGTTTGTTTAACACGTCTACAGACAGACAAAGTCTTGCCCAAACAATTACCAAAGCACATTTGACTGGAATAAATATACATTTTGTCTAGCATCACATATTCATGACAGATGCATTCGTTACAAACATTGGAAGTATGGGTGACCAACTCAGACACTGATTTACTTCTGATGCAATGAATTTTAACTGAATACCATAGGTATTTTGGCAAATTAAATGTTATTTAAATCAACCCGACAATACATAGGGCAATTTACCTTCAAAAACACTATCCTGCAGGTAATTATATAGATAATTATTCTCAATTAATTATGAAATCATCCATCAAAAACAGGTCAATTAAAATTTTGATTTGCAATAGTATAAAATAGTAACAAGTGAACAGGATTCCTCTATGACTAGAATTTCAGAGGCAGCAATGGTTAAAAACTAACTGAAGAAAAATAACTAGACTTCCCCACTTTCTAAAGAGAGACTGGTAAAAGAGAAGCTGAAGGTATTAGTCCCACCTGTTTGTGAACCTTTGTAAGCTGCTCCAGGTTGTTCTCAAGAAAGGAAATTTTCTGCTTCTGAGCAGCACTTCCTCCTCCATCGTCGCTGTCCAGTTCAACACTCTGCACAGAGAGCAAATTATAGAATTAGAGCCAAGCATCTGAACCCAGGGAGGGAGGAAAGCTAGGGTTTTGTTAGTGTCTTTTAAGCTCCCCAAAGGGAGAACATTTCTCAACAAACGCAGGTCAAAGAGATTGCTTTTCTGGTTCATATTGTGTTCTCAACAACCACATTCCACCCATATGGAAATTAAACAAATAAAAACCTTCACAAAAAAAACCTTTGACTAGCTTTCATGTAAATAAAAATGTCAGTTTGTCAGTGGTAAAAATACCTGAAGTTCTGTTAAAAATCATACCTCAGAGGCTTTTCAAATTTATTTTGCCTGGGGAAACGATGAGGAGTTTTGAACCATAAAAAAGAACCACAACACACATTATGGTTCAGGTCAGCACAAATTTTAGGTGTGGGTGTGACACTGTGTCTGAAAGCAAAACCCCCCTATTCACCAGTCATATAATGAGGATACGTTCTCTGCAAAATATGCCTTGTGAGGTATCACTTTAAACATCTTGTTCTGTTAAACATTAATATCCTGGCGGATTGTATGCAAAGTTAGGAACTATTGTTGTATATGCTACTAGAACATGATGTGAGGTGGGAAACACCCACAAACCAGCTTTTCAGGTAGAACAATGGAGTGGCCAGACAGCGTTAACGGCTCTCCATCACCATTTGAGGAAAGAATCCACTACCAGGGATTGTTTACAGTGAAGGCTTCACTGAGGAAGCACCTAGGCAATGGACCCTGATTGACCACTGAGGGTGACGCACCAGGTCAAAAGCATTGATTGTTCCAGCAAAATGGAAGAAGCTATAAAATGGGGGAAGTGACACCATCACTGGGCTTCTCTCCCCCACAACGGAACACCTGAAGGAACGTCTGGCAGACAAATGGACTTTAAAGAGGAAAAGGGTATTCCCAGGCAGGGAAGACAGTCCTGCATTTAAGGAACTGCTTGTACCAGCTAACAAGAATAAACATCGCTAATTCCAATGCTGTTCAGTAATATAGAATTTAGACTGCGAACTTATTTTTATTTCTTCAGTAACTATCTCTGGTCTCTTTATGCTTACCACTTAAAATCTATACTTCTGTGGTTAATAAATTTGTTTTATAATTTTATATAAAACAGCGTGTCTTGAATTGAAATGTTTAGACCAGCGATTCTCAACCTTTTTTTCCCCGAGTACCACTCGGGGGAAAAAAAGGGGGGACTTTCGGTGGCGGCGGGCCGGGGCTTGCGGCAGGGTTTGGCGGAGGCGGGGTTTCGCGGCGGCGGCAGACCAGGGCTTGCGGCGGGGTTTCGCAGCAGGCTCCATGGCGGGAACAATGCCCTCTGCCGAAACCCTTCCGCCGCTTCCACTTTTCGACAGCAGATTTTCACGAGGGTGGGTGGGAGGGCCCTTCAGGCGGCGGCACGGTACGGCTCGCGTACCACCCAGCCTTCTTCGGCATACCACCGGTTGAGAACCGCTGGTTTAGACTATCCAGCTTAGTTACAAAGACTGGTGTATTTCCTCTTCACATTGAGGGGAGCTGATTGATTAATGAGCTTGCACTGTACAGACCTCTGTTCAGTGCAAGACGGTATACTCCTGTAGGGTAAGGCTTGGAAAGCTGGGGGGGAATTGGCTGGTGCCTGTATCTATGGTTGGTTCGAGATTGGCTCAGGGAGAGCATTCCTGGTAACTCTGGTCCAGAGGGGCTGGCTATATGTCACCGGCAAGACAGTGAGAGCCAACTCCAACTCAATAGTTAAGGGGACACAGCAATTCCACAGCTTCCAGGCTGCATTCGGGGGTTGCACGGTGACAGTACATTTAGGTCAGTTCTGGTTCACCAAACTCTGAGTCAGTAACTGAACTGAAAAGTGAGATCAGATCATTTCACTGAATAACTAGTTAGAAAAAAAAGCCTCAAAACAGGAACTGAAGCAGAATTCAGATAGAGCTGACAGCACTCCAGATCTCACTACTCCCACCCAGAAGGAAAGGTATACAACACCCATGGGAACAGCAAGCTCTCCAGCTCCCAGAAACTAAGGTAAATGGGCATGATATAAGAATATTGATAAATAAATGACAAGTGTGCTGGGTTTACTTCAGGAATTATATACACTAAGCAATATAATAGCCTGGCAAGGATTTTACTGGGTGGAGGGGGCAAATTGTGATAAAAATCCAAGTAAGATTTGAGCTTACTTTTTTGACTCGAGTGGTGAGGTCCTGAACAAAGAGTTTTCGTAGGTTGTGGAGAGTCTGAAGTTCTCTTGCCTGGAAATAGAATTTAAAAACCAACAACAAAAAAGTCAGTAAAATTTAGCAGACACTGTTGCAAAATTTCTCCTCACATAAGAGCATGTAAGGTACATTATAACCTAAGATTATATATACAGGTAAGCTTGAACACATACATATATTGTTACTGCTTAAGTAACTTTAAAGTAATGAATTGCATCAGTTGACAGTTGGATTAGATGACTCTTGAGGTCCCTTCCAACCCTAATCTTCTATGATTCTATGACAGAAGGGATGTGAATTTGGCACATAATTGGTGTGTGGGAATCTTGTGGGTATCGCAAATGTGATTATCTAGTGTGAAATAGTATCCCTACCACACCTCACTTTACTGTCCATAATCATTTCACACCAACTGAAATTGAACTGATTATAAAAGGAGCAAAAACCCTGCACAATGTGTTAAGGCTTAGTTCATGTGACTAAAAGAAAGCAATTGTAAGCTAGCAAAAAGTCAAATCCTGTTTGTGCACGCTCTGTCTCACTCAGTCTCACCCCCACAGATCATTGTTTTGGGCTACGTTTCTGTAGCCAAGTTCTCTCTGAAAACATATCTAACACAATGAAGAAAAAAACAAATCAATCAGAAAGACAGTCTCAAAAGATGACCATAGTAACATGTCCCCAGTTATTAAACGACACTGAAATCATTGAGGCTTGGATTCATTCTATGACAATTTTGCTGACCAAACCTATGCACTGAAAGATGGTGACACTATACAGGTACTTAGACACCAAGTGATAGGTGCCTTATAAATACCACGGGTTCATTTCCCAGGTTTCAACACTGTTTTATTTTGCTAAATTTCAGCATAATAGCCACCTTATCCCAAGACAAATGAGAGAGGTATGGTACAAAAAGTCTTAATCCTTTGCCCATTCTGTGAAGGGCAGAGAAATCCTGAACCAGTTACAGGAAGGAAATGTGCATAACCATTTGGCTAAACAATGAATTCCAACCCATTCTTTACTTTTTATATGTGGAACTAGTTTGAAGGATATGCCCCACATTGATAAGCACAACCTTTGCTTTTCTATCTTATTTTCTCACACACTGGAATTTAAACTGGCCACTCAGGAAGTCAGGAGTGATAAGACTATAAGCTTTTGGACAGTCGTTTCTTATCTTTCTCACTTACTGGGAAAAGGTAAAAAGTGATTCTGAACCCAAAAAGGAGACGCTACTGCAACAGGATGGATAGAAGTGCTTACTTTCAATTATCCATAGACATACACACACGCGCGCGCACAAAAAAACCCCCCAAAAAGTCAGTAGAAAATGTTATTTGCATTTATCCACAGTGTTATATTCACAACACATACCTTACACTGTTCTAATACAAACACAGAAATACCCATTACTATTCTCAGAAGGAGAAATGTAATTTAAAGCTAGACAGTTTATTTTTACCCCACAGCTCTTACTCAAAGCAAGGAGCAGCCTATAGATCTACTGCCCCACAGGGGGACTCAGTCACAATTCCCTCCCTGCTTCCATTCTGAAACCAAGCAATCTGCTACTGATTATTTCCCTCACCACACTGGCTCAGCTGTGTTGGCTGACACTGGGGGGCCAAGTCAAGGCTATGCCCATTCCCCAGCCCATATCACCTACCTGTACAGGATAGGGAAAGAGCAACCCCAAGGAGACTACTCTCCCCCCGCATGGTGACCCAGGAGGCACACAATATTGCAGGGGTTTACACTCCCTTACTACTTTGTGCACATGGGAGAGCCATGATCTTGGCCTAAAACAGCATGTGTAGCATGTAATTTGTTTTATTTGAGTTTTCTTCCTGCTTCAGTAATTAATTATTGATTGGAATTTTTGATCATTGCGAATATTTTAAAATAAAATAAAATAGCTGCTGCAACACCCTCTGAGGTGTCAAGGGAATGAAGAAAAGTGTGTAAAAGTGTACAACAGTGTAAGTAGTTCCTGAAATTTAAACAAACACCATCTGATATATCAGTGCATAATGTCCATGTTCTTCTGCTTAAACCTGAGTTCCAGCTGTATTCGCTTACTCAATGAACAGGACAATATTGTCACAGGTCACTATTACAATTCATAAGCAGTATAAGCTGCAAAAGAACTCATCTGAAATCAGGAGGGTAGTTTCTAAAACAGGAAATATTTTTTATCAAATATATATTTTATATATAAAAATCATGAAATCTGAGTGCCTAAAGTTCAACTCCAAAATAAAAATAACCTGATTTTCAAGAGTGCTCCCAAGGTCAATACAGCCTGAATTTAAAATTATGTTCCATAGGAAGAAAAATAAATTAGCAAAATATGTAAGTAATTATGCTTCTTGAATTCAAAACATAATATTTTGTACAGAGTTAAGAACACAGCTTATACAACTATTGGGATAATAACTAAAAAGGAAGTGCTATAAAAATGTAAAAGTTCATGTTTGAATGTTTTTCTCAAGAAGGTAAAGAAAAAACAAAACTGATTAGAGCCAAATAAATTGTTGGCAAAGGCAGAACAAATTCCACCATTCATCTCTGAATATACACATCTTTCCTGAACTACCTCTAATATTCCAATCTTGAGCAGAAAAAACTGCCTATTACATGGTAGTTTTGTGGCACGCACAGATGTCCGCCTGCAATTAGGAAAATAAACAACAAATTTATTTCCCCTTCAGATTCAGTTTTAAGAAGTAAAAAGCTAGCACATTATCCTACCCTACAGTCTACTCCTTCTTCATAGTATGATAGAAATGTAGGGCAGGAAGGCACCTCAGGAACCCCCTGTCCTGAGGCATGACCAAATATATCTAGGCCATCCCTGAGAGGTGTTTGTCCTACTGGTTCTCAAAAACCTCCAGTGACAGGGATTCCACAACCTCCCTTGGAAGCCTACTCTAGAGCTTAACTGAACGTATAGTTAGAAAGCTTTCCTAATATAAAACCTAGGTTTTCCTTGCTGCAGATTAAGCCCCATTACTTCTTGTCCTACCTCCAGAGGACATGGAGCACAATTGATCACTTTCTTTTTTATCACAGCCCTTAACATATTTGAAGAATTATCAGATCACCCATTAGTTTTCTGTTCTCAAGACTAAAGATACCCAGATTATTTATTTATTTTAACATTTCCTCATACATCTGTTTTTCTAAACCTTTTATCATTTTTGCTGCTCTCCTCTGGACTCTCTGCAATTTGTCCATATCTTCTTAAAGTGCAACACCCAGAACTCAACACAGTACTCTATATGAGGCCTCACCAGTGTCAAGTAGAGTGGAACAATTAATTCGCTTGTATTGTAATCAAGAAGAAAACCACTACTGTCTTAGCCAGCTGTTTAACTCTTCCAGAAGTCTTGTATATTGCACAAAGTAAAAGTTTCACAAGAAGATTTCATAGCACTGATCTCAAGACAGAACTAGTTCTTCAAAAGTGCCCTTCCAGTACTGTGTGCAGAGCATGATGCATTTTATCTACAATTATACTGATTGCATAGAGACAACAAAGTACTAACATCTCAGAGAAATGCAATTTAAATGTATTAATTTAACACATTTGCTTATGACATAGTAAATAAAAAATACCAAGTATTGAAAGACTTGTAGAGTGAGCCATGAGATACGTGTATGTAGAATGGTAACCAAACAGATTAATAAAAAATAGCTTTAGGAAATTAGAAATAAGGTCTAACTTACAGATGGGGTGAAAGTGGGGAGGTTCAGATCCTAATTATATTCAAATCAAGTTCAAGATAAAGGACAGTTTGGAAATATAAGTTGGTCATTTTCTTGCAAAAGCATTGTAGGCAACAAGCACACACAAAAAGGCTGGCAACAAATCACTACTTAAAGCCTCAGCAAAAAAGCTGATGATTTAGTAATAACATACCACAGTTTCCTCCAGCCCTTTAAGATCTTCTCTTGCTTGTTCCCTTTTATCGTTAAGCAGGCTAAAAAGAAAGACCATTAGGTAAGCCAAACAACAAACTGAAATCATGAAATAAAAGAACATAAAACACAATAGCATCAGTCAAAGCTTTCAAATGTGGGTGGAACAAGTGTGCCCACATTTGCACATCTGAGTAAATTGCACATCTACCTTTTCCATGTGCAATTACTCAAACTGCACACACACATGCAGATTTTTTCAGAAGTATTGACTGGGCCACCATTTGGGGCCTCCATTTTGGCAGACATCTCTTGTACCTGAATTTGATCTTCTATGTTTTCAGGAAAGTCTGAGAAAAAGCCCAAATAAGCAAGTAGGTGGTTCTATTAGTGGTGGATTGTTTGTTTTTACAGTACAATAAGCAAATCTTGCAATAAGCAAGACATTTTCAGTTTATCTCCTGGCACAAGGTAACAAAACTGGAGCTCTGAAAAGCTTAATTTTGGCACATACTAAAACAATAAAAAACATGACAGCAAATATGGTGTGCCCCGTAATTTGTATGTTGGCCTGGTTATTGAGATGGTGTCATCTGTATGAATATGCTAGTGTAGGTGCTTCTCACCAGGAGACAATCTGGGACAGATGGTCAGCTTCCACCTAAGAGTCGTTAAGGGACACCACATAAATATTAGCTCTGATGACTTTGGCTTGGTCCTGGACAACCTACAGCACTGGTTTAACCAGGACAGTTCAAAGATGGCCAAGACTTGAAGTAGCCTCCTAAAGAACAAAGAATCCTTGTAGAATTTAAAAAGGACACTCTTGAGGATGTAAAGGGGGAACCAAACAGACACACCCAGGCTGTACAGGTGTTTGAAGAAGCTAGGCCTGCTATTACAGGATGGTAGTACTTAGGTAACATAGACATGTTTACAGGCTGTTTTAAAATCCACTTTTCTCTAATGCTTTGATCCAACTGTTAAATGAAAATGCTTTAAGAAGGCTATTGGTCACTATAACACATCCCTGAAGGGAGGAAAAAGGTGCCTGAAACCCAACTGGACCTGCCAAGTGATATTCCATCTTCTTAGGTATATATAGGGCCTACCCCATTCCCACTCTATCTGAGCACCTCACAGTCTTTAGTGTATTTATTCTCACAACACCCCTGTGAAGTAGGTAAATGCTATTATCCCCATTTTACAGATGGGCAAATGAGGCAAGACAGGAAGTCTGTTGGCAGAACAGGGAACTGAACCCAGGCTCCCCAAATCCTAGGCCAGTATCCTAAACACTGTACCATCCTTCTCCTCCAAGGTGCCAGCCTAAGAATGGAAAAATTGTGTCATTTCACCCTGAGACAGGTAAGGGCAAGAGCCCTATCACCAGAGCAGATGCACTCAGAAATCAGAAAGGGACCCGAGGTGCAGCTAAATGCGACAACATATAAGAGACAAAGCTTAAAGAGATCAGAGAAGGAGACTGCAAACTTACATGAGCTTTTCCAGTTTCATTTCTCTTTCCTGATCCTCTATTTTCAATTTATCATAATCGGAGCTCAATTTCTCTTGTTCCAATTGCAGCTTCTGATTCATGCTGAAATGAGAAGGGGAGAAACCCATCCAGATTGATATAGACGATGGTAGCCAAAACACTTAGAGAAACCTTCACAACTAGACCAGAGAGTTAGCCACAGAGAATGAACCTGCAATTCCACTGAGAGATTCTGGTATTTTTGCTAACTATGAAAGGTCCTTAACTGGAATAATAACCTTCATTTAAATATTTTGGGGAAACAGAACACATTCAAGCATCTCTGTTCTCTCCCCGCCCCCTCCCCCCCCCCCCCATTCCCTTTTTATACCTCCAGGGCACAACCTGTACTTCCAGTAACTCTTTTCTGTTTTCATGTTTCTCATTCTCCTGTTATCACCCCCATCCCCTTTATAAATGCAGTGGAAAATAAGAACAGTACATTGGGATGAGCCAGATTTAATGAACGATTTACAGAACCAAAGGTATAACAATAAGGAGCACAGTGTCCCACACTGTACTTTACACCATAATTCTATTGAGAGAATTTTAGTGCAGAATCATAAATTAGAAACATAGACTTGGCTTCACTACGTTTTCGGGGTACTTCATTAACGGATATTTATTGAAACGTGATGCCAAGAAAAAACACTGGAAGTGCTGGAACAGGAAGCAACTGGCGTTGACAGGCTAGTAGTTGCTTGAAGACCCAGAAAGGCTGTGACAGGACCAGTCACCACCATAAGTTCTCAAAGCCTTTATTTTTCAAATTTGTTCTCATCCACTATTTCTATTATCTATAAGCCTTTAGGCATAACATTATTCTGTCCTTCTTCCTCCCCGCTACAATTCTTTTTATTAAAGTAGATACAAGATAAAGAAAAGGACACACGTGATCCATAATATTTTATACTTTTCTGTCCTTTACCTTCAAGTCTGTACAGAATAGTTAGATAGGGTACACGCACAAGATGGTATCTAAGACCAACTAGGGCTAGAAGAACTCTGAGATACATAGGTACTGATGGAAGAACAACCTTACAACATTATTAGAACAGTATGGAAAAGGGGTAAATGACAAGGAAACAATGAGCAAGCATACTCTCTGATTTCATCAATGATTTTCTGCTTCTCTTCAATCTCATCTCGTAGCCTGGACAGCTGTTTCTGGTGGGCTTCTCTGTGACTCTCCATCTGCTGCTCCAGTGCTTTCTGCAGTTTAAAAAACAGAAACAGTGTATTTCAATAGTTTATCTGCTGTTGCTAACACCAAATTGTTCATTTTCTTTATATACAAGCTAAGTCAAACCTATAGTCTTAGATTTAAAAACCATATCACAGCAGAACTTTGCTCAATGCATTGATTTATATAGACCACAGCACCATCTATTGCACCTATTGCTTTATTCATGAATATACATCAGGCTTCTGTAGGGAAGCCCTGATTTCTCTTCCTATGGCTTTGCAAGGAACATGTATATGCAGATGTCAGGTGTGTATTAGTAAGCATACCCCAAGAATTACAGCTGCTCCTGCCACCTCCAATACCATTGTAACTATTTGTTTACCAGGAAAAACAAAAAACAAAAAAAACTTACTGCTTTATTTGTTCAGATGAAGAATACCCAAGGAAAAAAAGCAGCTATGACACTACTCCCAAACTCCTAGAGCTAGAGATATTTTAAGTACTTGGAAAAGCAGAATTTTTATTCTCTCTCTTTTTGGCTTGATATTACATAGGACATTTTTCCTCTCAACACACATGGAATACTTCTGCATGGCTATTTAATTTAATGGTTAATTTATGTTTTTGAATCAGAGATCAAATTCTGGAAGATCAGTCACTATTCCTGTTAAATACAGGATCTCCCCACCCTCTTTACACAAACTGTAATCCTCATAAAAAATATACCATTTCTCTACATTATTGCCTAATATCCTTCTTGCATTCTACTTGTAAACAGGAAGAATCAGTATCGGAAAATGTGTTTTCGCTTTGTATTTTATTAGGTCGTTTCTAGGAGGAGGTATTCAAAGTTCTTTCCAGATGACTGGGCAATTGTTAAATATGATCTGGCTTTCCTTATTAAATTCCAGTATAAAAATCACATTGACCCATGAAGCCTGATTCACCCCTTAACTAATTTACTTCAATAGACTTCTACTGGCATGAAACTGAGGTAATGTAGTGGTGAATCAGGCTCATTTTTCAATTACGAGTGCTATATTAGGCCTTGAATTTCTCTTCTGTGTTCAAAAGAAGAAGAGGATTTACTAAAACCTTTTTGATTTAATTTGTACAAAGCTTTCCACTGCATATTTTCACCTTTTGAAGTTAGCGCAACTTTCAAACCATCCACTTCCAAAGTTTTGATTAGATTTTACCTTCTTACCACAGCTTTGCTCACATGGCTTAACATTACCAAGCTCTTCTCTTTCAAATCAGGAAAGTCACTCCTACGTGGAACGTAGGTTTCCTAATGGAAGTTTATGGCTCTGATAAATTATAAAAGTTTATTAAAAAATTAATGGGCATCACATGTGCATCTGAAGGCCCTGTTAGTTTGACAAGTGTTCTTGGTAAGAAACAATTATAATTGTGGCATGCAATACTACCTTCATTTCCTCTGCATCCTGAAGCAGGGTCAGATGCTCCTTCTCTTTATCCTTGAAACTGACTTCATGCATTTTTTCTATTTATGGTTAAAAAAAAAGTTAAGAATTAACCAGAGACTTACTCAACACTGAATCTGAGACCATTAAAAAAAAAAAGAATCATAACAACTTTTTTTTTCTTTCTAGAAGCAGACAGAGAACTTCAGAGCTCACTTCAGGAATATCACATATTACCCATCTCAGATATGTTTTAGCGGTAACAAAAATGAAAGGGAATCCATTCTACACACTAACAGTCATTTGTTGAAAAAGACTCAGATATGCAGGGCTCTATGGGAAGTGACATGCAGATAACCCTTCCATCGCCTTCTCCACTTATTACCAAATCATACCCCCACACGACCCCCATGTGCCTACAACTCCTCCCTATTCCCAGCCTCCTCATGTCTACTTGTGATCTTATCCACTCTCCTTAGGCCATGGTGACTCCCATTCTCTTCTTCCACCTTTCCAGGGGATCCAAAGCATCTGATGCCATACCCATCCCTAGGGAATAGACGGGGAAGCCAGAAGGTGGGAGCCAAAACACAACTTGCCAGAATGTTAAAGAATGATTTCTCCAACAAACCTGTTTTTCCTGGAGTCTGAGAGGACCTCCGACAAGTGATCTGGGGCAATGTTCTGGCTGGCAGGTGTATGGTGGATATCAGGGCCCACTGTGACAGTGTGTGCTTAAGGACACCAGAGAAAACTGCTCTTTTAATATATTTTCCATTGGTTGTCACTAAAACCTAATTTGCAATCCATAAAACGAAGCCTATGTATTTGCTCTAATTTGGATGTTATATAGCAGCTAGGAGAGGATCAAATAGGGAGCAGTCCCCTCACTTGTAGTGCTTCTACTGCAATCATTCGGTATTTCCACTTGCACTTCAGCATTAGGAAGATTGGCCCATTCTTTTGAAAAATCAAGAACCACAGACCCATAAATCCAGAGCATGAACTAGGCTGCTGTGGCTTAACTCCGAGTTTCATAACAAGCCTGGTGTGTACTGCAAATCACTGAAATGTGTTGATATTTATTCAATTGTACTGTTCTACTACTGAATACTGAACATGCAGGACAATTTTATAGGAGGATAGGGGAAATCATTAGTTGTCAAGTTTGCAAATTCAGGTTTCCCATTAGCTACATCCATGCAGCCTCTTCAGATTTTGATTTTGCTTGAAAAAGACCCTGAGCAATGCCTATGACTAAAACAAGTGAATTAAAATCCCAACCATCCAGTCTGGTTCAGACTTTCTGGTAATGGAAGGAATGAATGGCGGGTGGGCAAGGGCAACCATTATTTGGAAGGAAAGCCACAAGAAAATGCAGGATCCTCTGAAGAACTGTCCATGGGCCAGTTAGATAAAACTCAATTTTTTATCCTGCAGTGGCAAAAAGCCTATGACTACAGGCCCACCAAAACAAACGACTGTGTTAAATACAGTACCTTGAGCACGCAACTTGGCCAGCTCTTCATTAAGCGAATCTTGTGACTCTTCCAGATGCCTTCTCTTCTGTTCCATATTTTGCATGTAGTCTGTAAGCGACTTAATCTTTGCTTCATGCTTTAAAAAAGTGAACAATAAGCAGATATAACTGGTAAAGCTTGTTATTTAGAAATTCAGGTGCTCTCTTCCTATAAGGGTTAGGGACCTGGGAAAGCCCTCTGCATCTAGAGCTTCCTATTAGGAAGAAATGCTGTACAGGATTTAAGACAGATGTAAGACCAACACAATCTTAATTCTTTGTGGCCTGTGGTTCATACTATACAGCCTGATAGATATTTCCACAATACCATACAGAATGAAGGACCGGCTTGTAATCAAATAACAGCAACATTTGAAAGTCAAATTCACTTAATACTAGGCTGGAATACATAATTCAGTAGCTTTCAGGGCATCCTAAGAAGCCAGATGTATTAGTCAACAGCAACACTGATCATTTGCTGCTACCTTTGTTAGCGTATCTTTCAACAAGAAATGTCATTTTAAATTAATAAAAATAGCGGCTGACAAATTTAAATGTAAAAAGAACAAAATATATTTTATGTGTAAACATAAATTATATTCCTCATTTCTAAGTTAAGAGGGGCCTGTGTGGGAGCTATTACATTTCTACTGATGAGATCATTTAAGTTTTAAGGAGACCTGCCTCAACATGGAGAAGAGTGCCAAGTAGCTCCTAACCTTAATGGGAGTTGCAAGAGTTCAGTACCTCTGAGGACTGAATTCTCAATGAAAAATAGGTGTCTAAATTCCACATCTATCACAGTGACAGTCTACTAGATTTCTAAATTTGACAAGAAATGTTTGGGATGCTCAGTCCCTAAAGTGGGGAACTAGAGCAGCACATGGCAGAGATTCTCAACTTTAAGTTTAACTTAACAGTACAAACCTCTGTTAACTCAGTTATTAAGCTTCCTTCTAGACTTAAATACAGACCGCCTTAACATGGTCTTATTCACAGCGCTCCCAGAATGACAAGAAAAAAAAGATCACATGTATGAAAGAATTAATCTGCTTGGTTTCCACACAGCACTAAAAGCAAGCAAATGGCCAAACAAATAGAGATGTGGACTACTGGTCTCAGCACAGTACTGAGTTCCATTCTCACTTCGGATCCTGCCTCATTCTATGCCCTTGGGCAAGTCACTTAACCTTTTTGCCTCAGATTCCCTATCTCTACAGGGGTGTTTAGGGGAAGAGAAGGTTACTCACCTTGTGCTGTAACTGAGGTTCTTCGAGATTGCTGTCCCTGTGGGTGCTCCACTTTAGGTGTCTGAGCATCCTACGTGTGAGATCGGAGATATACAGTAGCAGTGCCCCGCTGGGTTGCATATGCGCTGTTGTTATCACGCGCTGTTTTCAGTGGTTACATAGCGCTGTGCGACCAACTGTCCCTCCATTCCTTCTCTACCGTGGAGCACATTTTATATTTACATACTTTGAAGTAGAGGAAGGAGGGTAGTAGAGTACCCACAAGGACAACCATCTCGAAGAACCTCAGTTATTTCACAAGGTGAGTAACCTTCTCTTCTTCTTTGAGGAATGTCCCCGTGGGTGCTCCACTTTAGGTGACTGTTGATCAGTGCCCCTCAATGGAAGGGGCTTCGGAACGGTGTTATGTACAGTTGATAAGACCATCAGCCTGAATAGGGCATATGAGGTTGATGGTTATTCTATTGCATAATGTTTTGAAAAAAGTATGTATTGATGCCCAAGTAGCTGCTTTGCAAATGTCTATAATAGATACATTATTAAGGAAGGCAAACGATGTTGAGAGTGCTCTTGTAGAATGTTTGCAAATCCCAGCTGAGGCCTGTTGGTGCATTTTCTGGTAACAGAGGTGAATACACCCCGCTATCCACTTGCGTAATCTTTGTTTGGAGACTGTCTGTCCTTTTGATCACTCTGTTATAGAAATGAATGGTCTCAGTCATTTTCTAAAGCTTTTTGTCCTATCTAGGTAGAAGGCCAGTGCTCTTCTGATGTCAAGAGTATGGAATGCTGCCTCCCTTTCGTCCGCATGTGGTTTTAGAAAGAATGCAGGTAAGTAAATAGGTTCATTTAGGTGAAAATAGGAAATGACTTTAGGTAAGAATTTTGGATGTGGTCTCAATGTGACCTTGTCTTTAAAGACAACCAAATATGGAAGATTGGCCATTACTGCACCTAGCTCGCCTACCCAACATGATGGCAATAAGAAAGGCGACCTTCATGGAGAGGTGTAATAGGGAGCAAGTGGTTCAAAAGGTGGTTCCATAAGTCTGTGTAGAACCAGGTTGAGGTCATAGGTAGGGACTGGGATTCTGGTCTCTGGGTAAGTATTTTTAATACCCTTGAGGAATCGTTTAGTTGTTGAATGGGTGAACAGGGTAGTGCCATCTACTTTGTCGTGAAACACTGTGATGGCTGCCAGCTGTACATTAATAGAGCTTATGGCAAGACCACTTTTCTTCAATTCCAGTATGTAATCTAGTACTCGTGGTAGCTGAGAGGAAGTCGGGTTGGGTCGTTCATTGTTGCACCATGCACAGAATCTTCTCCATTTGTAGATGTATATCTTCTTCGTATTCAGTCTTCTACTGTTTAGTAGACTGTCCTATACCTCATCTGAAGAGGTTAATTCACCTTCCGTGAACCATGGAGTAGCCATGCTTTGAGGTGTAGGATCATCAGGTTGGGATGATGGGTATGTCCCAAGTCCTGAGAGAGGAGATGAGGTATTTGTGGGAGGTGCTGTGGTGGGCACATTGCCATCTGGAGAAGGTAGGGAAACCAGGTTTGTCTAGACCTTGTAGGTGCTATGAGGATGACCTTGGCACTGTCCTCCTTGATTTTGTGGATGACCCTGGCTAGTAGTGGTATGGGTGGGAATGCGTACATTAGGGGCACATCCCACTTGATGAGCGCATCACCTAGTGAGTTTGGACCTAGTCCTGCTCTGGAGCAGAACTGTGGGCATTTGGAGTTTTGTGCCATTGCAAATAAGTCTATTGAAGGGAAGCCCCATTGACTGAATATCATGTTTAGGATTCCTGGGTCCATTTCCCATTCATGGTTCTGTACAAAGTCTCTGCTCAGTGTATTCGCTGTGGTGTTCAGGGAGCCTGGAAGTTATAATGCCATTAGGTTGACGTTGTGGCTAATGCACCAGTTCCAGAGATGAACTGCCTCCATATATAGGGAGTGCGATCTTGCACCGCCCTGGCGGTTTATATAAAACATGCATGTCATATTGTCCATTAGAATCCTGATTGATTTGTTCTTGATAAGTGGGAGGAAATATTTGCATGCATTTCGTACCGCTCTTAGCTCTAGCAGATTTATATGGAGGTTGGTCTCTGATTTGGGCCACCAGCATTGGAGATTGTTGTCGAGTAGGTGTGCTCCCCAAACTATTAGGGAGGTATCTGCGGTGATTGTTAGTGTCGGGGTCCTTTGGAAGAAAGGGACTCTTGCGCAGACATTTTTGGAAAAAGTCCACCATTTTAGAGATTCTTTTATTTTGGATGGTATTGCAAGGAGTCTGTTGAGACTGTGCTTCTGAGGAATATAAACTGTTCTAATCCATGCTTGTAAGCTTCTTGTATGAAGTCTGGCATGTTTGACCACGAAAGTTGTTGCGGACATGTGGCCTAACAGTTGTAGGCACATTCTGGTAGATATCTGCAAGCTGTCTATCACTGTTATTATGAGATTGGTTAGAGTGGTAAATCGTTGTTGAGGAAGTATGGCTCTGCCCTCCAGGGTATTGAGGCAGGCTCCAATAAATTCTAGTTTTTGAACAGGTACCATTGTCAACTTCTGTTCGTTTATTTGTAACCCTAATTTCATTAACAGAGTTATCGTGCCTTGAGTAGCCTTTATTGCTTCTTTTAGTGTGGTTGTCTTTATCAGACAGTCGTCGAGATATGGAAATATCATGATTCCATATTTTCATAGGTGTGCTGTCACCACCAATAAAACCTTTGAAGAGACCCTCGGAGCAGTCGATAGACCAAATGGGAGTACCTTGTACTGAAACTGTTGGTTTTCACATCCAAAATCTCAGGAATCTCCTGTGAGATGGATGTATCGTAATATGAAAATATGCATCCTGGAGGTCGAGAGCAGAGAGCCAATCGCCCATTTCTAGCGTTGGGATTATTGTTGCTAGTGTCATCATCTCTAAATGTTGGATTCTGATGAATTTCTTGAGTTTTCATAGATCTAAGATAGCTCTCCATCCGCCTATCTTCTTCAGTGTCAGAAAATAGTACGAATGAAAGCCCTTCCCTCTGAACCATGGTGATACAGGTTCTACTGCACCCAATTGTATAAGGCATTGTACTTGCTGTTGTAACAGGTTCTTGTGAGAGGGGTCACTGAAGATGGATGGGAAAGGAGAGGTGAGTGGATGGGATAGACAAAGGGGATGGAATAACCATTCTCTATAATTTCTAGAACCCATCTGTCTGATGTGAAGTTTCTTCAGATGTTCTGAAATGGTGACAGCTGGTCTCCGAATCGTGTGGAGATGGTAAGTACTTCCTGGTAAATATCTTGGGGGGTCTCATGCTCTCGACCGGACCTTCAAAACTGTTGTCTGGATGTGGGTTCCTGACTTGTTGAAGATTGATTTGATGTTGGTCGTCTTCTGGTCTGACGTTGTTTACACCTCTAGTTGTATTGCCTACAAGTTTGGGCATAAGGTGGACGGAATCTTTGCGTGTAAAACCTGACCTGTTTCTTTTTGTCTGCAGGTGTGTAGATTCCCAAGGATTTGAGAATTGCACGTGAGTCTTTGTGAGAGTGAAGAGACTCATCTGTTTTCTCTGCAAATAACTTCAGGCCTTTGAATGGCAGGTCCTCCGCTGTGGACTATATTTCTTTCAGGAAACCTGAAAGATGAAGCCACGACACCTGGCACATGACTACTGATGTGGCCATGGAGCGAGCCTCTATGTCAGCTGAGTCAAATGAGGCCTGTAGTGCTGTGCGTGCAATGAGCTAGCCCTCAGTTATACTGGCTCTGAACTGTTCTTTCTTTTCCTCTGGTAAATTATCAGTAAAAGTTGCCAGTTTGGAAATAATTGTGTGGGTGTATTTTGACAATAACTCCTCATAATTGGCTTTTTGGAATTGGAGTGTAGTGGAAAAGTACGCTTTGCATCTGAAGAGGTCTAGTCTCTTCCAGTCCTTATCGTAAGATGTTGCTCTGCTGTGGTGTTGTTTACCTCTCTGATTCACAGCCTGTACTACCAAATAATTTGGTACAGGGTGGGAAAACAAGAACTCGTTGTCTTTGGACGGGACATATTTTTATGCGAACATTTACATGAAGGTGGTGCCATGGCGGGTGACTGCCATACAGTTTTTGCAGGTTCCATGATTGCCTCATTAATGGGTAATGCAACCTTAGAGGATGCAGCAGTCTGTAATATGTCACACAATTTGTGATGTGCTTCAGGTACCTCTTCCAGGGATATTTCAAGAGCCTCTGACACCCTTTTGAAGAGATCCTGGAATTGTCTGAAATCATCTCCAGTAGTGGGTGATGGAGGCATTATAATTTCATTTGGAGAAGATGACGATAATTCTGGAGGAGAAGCGTCTTCATGATCAGGTGCTTCATCAGAGTCATCACTTATTTCCTCAAGTGGTTCATGGGAGAGTGTAGTACTCTTGATCTTGGAGGACTTAGGGTCCTTGAGTGTTGGGTCCTGTACGTGGCCCAAGGGTCCCAATATTGACACTGAGGTGGAAATGGCATAGGAGATAGTACCCACAGGTGTCCGTGTCAACTGAGTGCTTGAGATGTTGGTTGTTGAGACTGTCCTGCTTTGGGCGAATGGACGGGGGAGGAATGGTGAGGTGAATGTATTTGACCATCTTCCTCCTCCTCGTCATTACTGGATAGTAGTGGGCCTGACCTCGGTGTTGTAATGTGAGACTCACTACTGAACGTGCTGGTGTAACGTCGGTACCGAAAAGAGGGGGATTCTGGAGTTTCTGAGACTACCAGATCTCCCTGCCTGAGAAACTGTTGAGGTGCTTGGAAGATCGGTACTGGCACTGGTGCAGCTGGTGTAGGTATTGTTGCTGTCTATGCCAAGGGTTTCACTGGTACCATAGACGGCGGCATAGGGTGGCATGCCATTGAAGTGGTTGGTGCCAGCTGTCTTTTCGGCTCCGTTGGTATCGGGGCTGTGCACTTTTCCTTCCCCTTAATACCTTTGTCCGAGGTTGCCCTCTTAGGGTC
Source organism: Emydura macquarii macquarii (assembly GCF_026122565.2). Classification (NCBI taxonomy): domain Eukaryota; kingdom Metazoa; phylum Chordata; order Testudines; family Chelidae; genus Emydura; species Emydura macquarii. The sequence goes on from NW_027131390.1 coordinate 87,694,642, forward strand.
TGTAGCTCTATGGGTACTTGCAGTACCTGACAGTACCAAAGTCTCAGAGTCTGAAGCGTTCAGTGCTGTCAGTACTGAAGTTGTTTCTATGGCTGAGGAATGCTTTTTCTTTGTTGGTTCCCTCTCAGGTAAGCTTGTGGAGTGCTTTTTGGTGGTCTTTTTCAGACCAGACTCCTTGGTAGTTGTTTTTGTGGCTAGCCCTGTGTCAGAGGCTGCCGAGGATGACCGTTGGCTTGGATAAGAGCCAGGTTCAGGCTCCAATGTGGGTTGCAGTAACTTCTCCATTAGAAGGAGTTCCAATTGAAGGTCTCTAGCCTTCCTTGCTCTCGCCTTCAAATTGTGGCAATGAGAGCACTTTTGAGGGATGTGCGATTCCCCCAGGTAACGGACACACAGAGTGACAGTCTGAAAGAAGAATGGAAAGCCTGCAGGTTAGGCACTGCTTGAACTGTGGGGATTGCCTGGGTTTTTGTTTGTAGGGTAAAATTCCTAGTAGTATATTTCCTAACTATAGTAAGAAATGGGAAAAACTCCGGGGAAATAGGATGCAAATAATTTTTTTAAACGAGTTTAAGGAGAAACAAGGAAAGAAAAAATAAAAATTTACTAGATTTCCAATAAGGACGACTAATTATTAACTATCTAACTATCTACTGCTGTGGGCGGTAGAGAAGAAACTGAGGAACAGTTAGTCGCACAGTGCTGTGTAACCGCTGAAAACTGCATGAGACAGCAGCACTGTTGCAACCCAACCGGGCACTACTATAATAAATCTCCGATCTCACATGCAGGGCACTCAGACACCTAAAGTGGAGCACCCACAGGGACATTCCTCAAAGAAGAGTAATTAGGTAATGTTTGTAAAATGCTTTGAACATGAAAAGTGCTATGTAACTGCTAAGTATTACTAGAGCTCAGCATATGATTTCAGTGATAAAACCCTGGGATAAGATCATTCACATGCATGATTCACTTTACATTTCTGGACAAATGATCTATCCAATCACAGATTGGTCTCCTGTCTTTCTAGAACATTTAGAAATGTACTACAACTTCTGCCTTTCTTTATCAAGATCTACAGCAAGTTTGGAAAGCCATTGTAACTGCAAAACATGGCCTGTCCCTACTTATATTTCAATAATAAACTCCAGTTTTTTCAGACTAAATGCCAGCAAATTAATTGTGGTGGACTCACAATCCCTCCCTCCAATCAGGGAACACAGAGATGACCATGTGGAATCAACAAAACTACATCATTTTAGCAATTGCTGGCATTCGGCACATTTACTTACCTTTGCTTCCTTTAGGATCACAAAAAGTCTGACCCAGAGGGGCATCCAGCCAGCTATTCTGCTGGGATGCTGCAGCATGCACCATTTCTGGTAACACTACAGCCACCAGGAAACCCTGCTGCTCAGAATTATATGGTATCATTCTCCGTAGTTTTAACAGTATTGTTTTATATACCATATTGTATATCTGCTAATGGGATGAATGCCTCTCCGAGCCTGATTACTGGGAGCTGTCAGCATGTTTTACAAATGAGCTGGATATTTGTTAATTCCATTTGCAGGTCATTTTTAAAGTTAAAGGCACAATGTTAAAAATGTAGAGCTGCAGAAATAAAGTTGTTTCTTCAGTGTGTGAGGATAAACTGTACTGTACAGTACAATATGAGGTAGACAGAAATCTACAGCCAAATAGCCATGCTCTCATCACTGAGAAGTAGCATGTTTAAGAAGGTTTGGAGGTGGGGGAAGGGGAAGAGATTTCAAGGAAGAAGAGGATAAATCAGTGAGACTTCTGCCGCAGAGGAGGAAGAAGAAAGAGGCATACTTGTGAAATGAGAAGCTGGCAGGCTGCGAGTTCCCGCTCACTGGCATTCATCTTCCTGTTGGAGTCTATCTGGGCACTCTCCAGCTGCTTGCTGCGGTTCACCAGAGATTTCACCTCAGACTTCATTTTACTGATGTAGAGCCGTGCCATGGTGAACTCCTCCTCGATTACCCCGTTCACATCTGCTAACTAAACACACAAAGGGTTGCGATGCTTAATACAGGCTTATAAAAGAAAATAGCCAGTGTAGAAAACCTTCTAATAATGAACCAGTTGTCTAGAGCTAGGGGCTTTCAGTAATACACACAGAACTCACAAGTCACGGGTATACCAGCTTGGATTTTTCCCCATTTACATTCTAAGATGTCGTATCACTCAGCCTCTCAGAATCTTCATGGATAAAAGTCAGACAAAGGCCAAAAGTGAAGACTCCTGTTCAGGTTATAACCACTGATCCAATGATTCAACTTTTAAAATGGGAATAAGATAGAACACCTGCCTTAATTGCAGTGACACCTTGTAAAAGAGCTTTCCTATGCTGCTGGAGAGGCCATGAATCTCCCCTTTAAAGTAACATTATAAAGCTCCCTCAATTGTGACTTTTTGCATTGAAAACTGTCCTTTAAAGCCCTGGCTTCTTAATTAGTACAAAACCTCCACTAAACGGTAGTAGGCCTCTATTTTCAAGTACTGTACCCTTTCTAATACAATTTCATACGGAATGACTTGGCCACCAGGGGTTGCTGTAACATCTCAAAGCAAGATTCACTCTTGAGGTACTAGAAAAAATGATGGTTAAAAAACTTCCAGATCAGATCATATTAATTTGGACACAGCAATCTGTAGTCTTAGATCAACCTTCAGAATACTAGGTTTACTGGTTACTTGTATCAGTACAAATCTGGAATGCCAACACAGTTTATTTAAATATTGCGCATTTTGAGATTGCTACAGCTAAATTTCCAGAATTATCAAATAATTTAATATCAACTAATAGGCTAAAGAAAACAAGGTTACTTACCAGTAACTGATGTTCTTTGAGATGTGCGGCTCATGTCCATTTCACTGTAGGTGAGCGCATGCCACCGTGCACAGTTCCTGGAACTTTTTTCCCCTTAGCAGACCACGTAGGTCTGGCTCTGGTGCCCCCTGGAGTCCCACGCACATGCCGTGGTATATGAGGCGCTGCCGGCCCTATGCCCCCTCAGTCCCTTCTTTCTGCCAACTCCGGCAGTAGGGGCAGGGGGTGGGTTGTGGAATGGACATGAGCAACACATCTCGAAGAACATCAGTTACTGGTAAGTAACCATGTTTTCTTCTTCGAGTGATTGCTCATGTCCATTCCACTATAGGTGACTAACAAGCAATGCCTTTGGAGGTGGGTAGGAGTTACCGGTGAGCTGCCCTCAGCACGGCTCTACCAAATCCCGCGTCCTCTCTCGCCTGCTGGACAATGCAATAGTGGGACGTGAAGGTGTGCACCGACGGCCAGGTGGCAGCTTTGCAGATGTCCTGCAAGGGCACTCTCTCCAGGAAGGCTGTGGACGAGGCTTGAGCTCTGGTTGAGTGCGCTGTGATGGTTCCCGGAAGCGGCACCCTTGCCTGCTCATAGCAGAACTTGATGCACGATGTAATCCATGAGGAGACACGCTGGGTGGAAAGAGGAGAGCCTTTCATCCGGTCAACCACTGCAATGAAGAGCTGCGTTGATTTCCAGAATGGCTTTGTACGCTCAATGTAGAAGGCCAGGGCTCGTCTCATGTCCAGCGAATGCCATCTCCTCTCCTCCGCCGAACCATGCGGTTTGAGAAAAAAAAACACGGGGAGAAAAATATCTTGGTTACAATGAAATTGGGAAACCACTTTGGGCAGGAAGGCTGGATGCAGCCTTAACTGCACCTTATCCTTATAAAATACTGTATAAGGGGACTCTCAGATCCAGGCCCTAATTTCGGAGACTCTCCTAGCTGAAGAGTAATGGCTATCAGGAAGGCTACCTTCCATGAAAGCATAAGCAGGGGGCATGAAGCCATAGGTTCAAAGGGGGACCCCGTGAGTCTCGAGAGGACCAGGTTGAAATCCCAGGGAGGCACCGGGTCACGGCCCTGTGGATAAAGCCTCTCTACCCCCTTGAGGAACCTGACCGACATGGGATAGGAGAACAGGGATCTCTCCCCTCTAGCGGCTGATAGAAGGCCGAAATGGCTGCCACGTGAACCCTCAATGAGGCCAGTGCCAGACCCAGGAGCTTTAGCTGTAGCAGGTACTCCAGGATCTCCTGCACAGGCGAGAGGCTGGGTGGAATGCCCTGGGACTCCGCCCAAGAGGTAAACCGTTTCCACTTAGCCCGATACAAGACTTGTGTAGAAGGTTTCCTGCTGCCCAGCAGGACTTCTTGGACCTGCACCGAGCAGGCTCTCTCTCCCTCTGTCAGCCACAGAGCCTCCAGGCCGTGAGGTGCAGGGAGTCCAGGTCCGGGTGTAACAGGCGACTGTGGTCATGGGAGAGAAGGTCGTGCCGTCTCGGGAGCTCCAGGGGCGGGGCGATCAAAATGTCCAGCAGCATGCTGAACCACTGCTGCCTCAGCCAGGCCGGAGTGATGATAATGTCCGCCCTGTCCCTCTTTATTTTCAGGAGGACGTTGGGCAGTAGTGGAATGGGCGGGAACGCGTACATGAGGGTCCCCGTCCAGTCGATGGGGAATGCGTTGGAAATCGACCCAGTCTCGCGACCCCGGAGTGAGCAGAACCTCAGGCACTTCACGTTCCAGGCCGACACAAATAGGTCCAGTTGGGGAACACCCCACTTCTGGAAGATTGTAGTCACTACCTCCAGGTGCAACGACCAGTCATGGTGGGGTAGAAACGACCTGCTGAAGCGATCCAGCTCGTCGTTCCTCACTCCCAGGAGGTGAGAGGCAGTCAAGAGGAAATCGTGTCTCATGGCAAAGTTCCACAGACAGGTAGCTTCCTCGCAGAGAGCCGAGGAGCTTGCTCCCCCCTGCCTGTTTATATAAAACATAGCTGTGGTGTTGTCCATCAGCACCTGCACCATTCTGCTTGTCAGAAATCGGAGGAACACCCTGCACGCTAGGCGAATGGCCCTCAGCTCCTTCACATTGATGTGCAGGAGCCTCTCCTCCCCCAACCAGAGTCCCTGAGTGCTCAGATTGGGGCTGATGTGGGCTCCCCATCCCACATCTGAGGCGTTGGAGATTAGGGTAACTGACTGTACCAGTTCCCTGAATGGAACACCCTTCAACACCGCTCTGGGAGACCTCCACCAGTTTAGGGAGGCTAGGACGGGCAGGGGAACTGTGACCACCCGATCCAGTGGGTGTCTGCTCGGCACGTATACTGAGGCCAACCATGCCTGAAACGGTCTGAGCCTCAGGCGAGCTAGTCTCACTATGTACGTGCAGGCCGCCACGTGGCCCAACAGCTGTAGGCAGTGCCTGACTGTTGTAGTGGGGCATCGGTGCAGATGGGAGATAAGAGACCATCATCTCGAAACGTAGCTGAGGCAGGAAGGCTCTGGCCTGGGAAGCATCCAGGGTGGCCCCAATGAACTCTATACGCTGCACTGGGATTAGTGTAGACTTCTGCTCGTTTATAAGCAGTCTCAGTCTGCTGCACGTGGAGCAAGTGAAAGTCATGCTCTCCTGCACTTGGAACCTGGACTTGCCCCTGATCGGCCAATCGGCCAGGTAAGGAAAAATTTGCACACCTTTTCATCTCAAGTGGGCTGCCACTACTGCCATGCATTTGGTGAACACCCTTGGAGCAGAAGAGAGGCCAACGGGTAGGGCTGTAAATTGGTAGTGGGAGCCAGCCACCGTGAAATGGAGAAAAAGCCTGTGGCTGGGGAGGATAGACACATTAAAGTATGCATCCTTGAGGTCGAGGGCGGCATACCAGTCTCCTGGATCCAGGGAAGGGACTATGGAGGCTAGGGAAACCATGCAAAACTTGAGTCGTTTGACATACTTGTTTAGACAATGCAGGTCTAATATGGGTCTCAGACCCCTCTTCGCCTTGGGGATGAGGAAGTACCTTGAATAGAACCCCTTCCCCCTTCTGTTTTGAGGGACCATTTCCACTGCTCTTTTGTTGAGGAGGATGTCCACGTCCTGCAAGAGAAGTTGCTCGTGAGAGGGGTCCCTGAAGAGGGATGGAAGGGGAGGGTTGTTGGGGGATTTAGAAGTAAACTGTAGGGCACAGGCCCCTGAGACTATCCCAAGGACCCAACGGTCCGACGTGATCTTTGCCCATTCAGGATAGAAGGGCCTTAACCTGTTTAGGAAGGGGCGGGGCGGATCCAGGAGAGCAAAAGGGGTGCCACTCTCGGGCACACCATCAAAACTGCCTCCTATGATTGCCCAACCCCTTGGGGGGGCCCTGCTGGGGGGCTGAGGATGAGCTGGGGGCTGATTCCATCTCCTAAACCCTCTATTTCTGTCCCTATTTCAACAGGGCTGAAAAGGTCTAGGCAGAGGCCTTGATTGCTGCTGCGCCTGGGGCCATGACTGCCGCCTGGAAACCTGGGGCATGTACAGGCCCAGGGAGCGAAGCGTGGCCCTGGAGTCCTTCAGACCGTGCAGCTTCACATCTGTCTGATCAGAGAATAGGGCCGACCCATCAAAGGGGAGGTCCTGAATTGATTGTTGCACCTCCTGGGACAGGCCCGATTATTGCAGCCACGAGCACCTTCTCATAGCAATGGCGGAGGCTACGGCCCTACCCGCCGAGTCAGCAGCGTCACTGGATGTTTGGAGTGCTACCCTAGCCACCTTGATTCCTTCATCCAGGATGGTGGTGAAGTCTGTGGCCTGGTCCAGGGGCAGGGCCTTAGCAAACCGCCTGAGGGAGTCCCACAAATTAAAATTATATCTCCCCAGGAGGGCCTGATGGTTGGCAATCCTGAACTGCAGGGCTGCCGTGGAATAAATTTGTCTCCCAAACAAATCCAGCTTTTTGTTGTCTTTGTTCTTGGGAGTGGAACCAGGATGACCTTGCCTGTTCCACTGGTTGGCTGCGTCTACCACCAGGGTTCCCGGGGCCAGGTGAGTGAACAAATACTCGAACCCTTCGGCCAGGACATAATACTTCTTCTCAGTCACCTTCGACGTAGGGGCAACCGAGGAAGGGGTTTGCCACAGGGCCTTAACAATTTTGAGGACCCTATTGTGGACTGGTAGTGCCACTCTCGCTCGGGCAGCCGCCGCCAGCACATTGAAGAGGGTATCATCAGCCTCCTCTAACTCCTTGACCCAGCCCCAAGTTAGAGGCCACCCTCTTGAGCAGCTCCTGGTGCGCTCTGAAATCCGCCACGTGGTCCCAGGAGACTGCCTCGTCTGGGGAGGAGGAAGAGGACTGCCGAGGCACATCCTGCAGGTGCCCCCCCATCTGATAAAGGGTTGCACCTGTAGAGGGTCTCCCCATGGGGTCCGACCTCTCATCCAAGGAGTGGTATCTATGGGCCTTCTCCTGTGCCGGAGACATGGACTGAACCCCCTCTCATGGGTAGATTCGGGCCCCGGTCCGATCTGGATGCCCCATGGGGCCCAATAAGGCCATTGTTGCGATCATTGTCCCTGGGGTCAAACTGGGGCTGACTGCGCCACCTGCTGCGATGCCTTGTGGGGGCATCAGCTTTTCCGATGACTGTCCCGCCTGTGGGACCCCAAGCCACTAGACTGGCGGTGCCGTGCCCGTCCTTGGTCCCGGGTGCTGTGGCGTGCCGGGGACCATCCTCTCAACCCCTCCGACGTGGAGGACGACAAGGACCGCCTCTGTCACCGTGAGCGGTGCCGACGGACAGAGGCGCACTCTGAAGAGCTCTTGGTACTGGAGTGCTGTCGCAGTACCGATGACTTGTGGCACCACTTGCCCTTCAGTGACTGAGACCGGCGCCACTCCAGACTCCGATGAACGGGTTCCGCGTCAGAGACTGCATGGTGCGGGGTCCTCAGATGGCGACCAGGTTCTGCGCTGCCTCGGCGCAGGCGAACCCCTCGGTGCCGGCAATCTGGAACAGGAGCTGTCCAAGCGCCACCTGGCGGACCTCAACCGGTGCCGCTCTTGGCCTCCGGTGCCGGGGACCAATGTTGGCACCGAGAGGGAGACTGCATCCTGAGTCGAAGCAGGCAGGTTCGATGACGCCAACCAGGAGCGACTGGTAGGGGAGCGTCCTCGCTCTACCCCCAGTGGCCGTCTGGCAGGAGATCTTCCTCCCCATACCGGGGATCTCCACCGCCTTTCGGGGGCGGACCCAACACAGGCTTGCCCCGAGACACCGGCCCCTTCTCCCTCAGCGGAAGGAGATGGTGTAGGCAAGGCCAACAAGGCTCTTGCCACCTGAAAAGACTTTGATGTCGGCAGGGGCATTCTCCCACTCCCAGGAGCTGGGGGAGGTTCCCTGCTCAGAGATGCAGGCACCAGAGAAGACTCAATGGGTCATGGCCAGTGCATCTCCACACTTAACCCTGCCCGTACCAACGGTGCAAGGGACTGTCCGCACGCCGCACACTGTTTCTTCTTCTTCGGCACCAGGGATGTTGCTCGGTGCAGAGTTGAGGTCGGTGCCAGCGGTGCACTCTGCACCGAGGTTACACTCGATGCCGAGGTGGAGTGGATCTTTTGAGTCCGTGGTTTAAAAGCCCTGCAGATCTTGCATTTATTTTTCCTGTGCTCTTCCCCCAGGCACTTAAGGCACCGATCATGGGGGTGGTTGAGCAGGAAGGCCTTCCCGCAGGAGGCACACGGCTTAAATCCAGGTGACCAGGGCATGGCCCCGCCGCTCTAAGTCCCTCAGGGACTTCTTATCTAACTACTCTTAACACTACTTAACAACTACTGAAAACTAACTAAAGTACTTTGAATAACAAAGAGTTCAAAGAAGGGGAATAGTACTTGCAGAGAGCAAGGCTAGTTCCAGCAACCATCACAGGCGTAAGGAAGGAACTGTGGGGGCGTAGGGCCGGCAGTGCCTCATATACCATGGCATGTGCACGGGACTCCAGGGGACACCAGAGCCGGCCCTACGGTGTCTGCTAAGGGGAAAAAAGTTCCGGGAACCGTGCACGGTGGCGTGCTCTCATCTATAGTGGAATGGACATGAGCAATCACTCGAAGAACAATCAGACTCCAATAACAGCAGAATTCCAGGAGTCCAATTTTCTCACAGTTCACTGAGCAAGGAATTCCTCAAGAATCATGGATTTCCTTTCCCTCCCATACCCAAACACGCCTTCTAGCAACTCTTAAATGGACAGTTCATACTCTGGGAAATAACGATGCATGTGTGGTAAGAAACACATTGCCAGACAGACAAGGATCATGTCCTTTGTAATCAGAGAGATACCAAGCACTTGCAAAACCCATTGATTTGAGTGTGAAAGAGGCAGGTGCACAACACCTCTCAAGATCAGATCCAAGGGGTACATCATGGACAAGTTATCCAGCTGCCCATACTTGTTTTTAACTCTGAAGTATGGAAAAAGGAGTTTAAAAAGTAAGATGCCGGCTCCAATATTCAAAGTGAAGCAAAGAGGAGAAAGTTAGTACACTACAAACAAAAGATAAAATGAATTACTGCTTGGAAACAGATTTGGCTCATGCAAACTTGCCAGGATGGTCTAGCAAGTAGACATAAGAACAAAACAATGGCCATACTGGGTCAGACAAAGGGTCCATTTAACCCACTATCCTGTCTTCTGACAGTGGCCAATGCCAGATGCTTCAGAAGGAATGAACAAAACAGGTAATCATCAAGTGATCCATCCCATCACTCATTTCCAGCTTCTGGCAAACAGCATAAAACATAACATTTCATTTCAAAAGAAAAGCGTCAACAGTGTCAAGAGAATTTGTATAGCCATATATCACCTACAGTGAATAATTTCTTTGCTTACCTGATGCACAGTTTTAACCAATGACCATTACAATACTGTTTCCAATGGCTGGAATTTTTTTTTTTTTTTGTCTCCAGTGGGAGCAGTGAGAACCTTGGAGAACTTGGCCAGTTGTCCATATTCAGAGGAGCCAGTCAGCATGCAAATTTCAAAGCACTAAGTAGCTGAAGATTTCAGGTATCTCCAGAAAGATTCTGACACCCAGGGTTCTACTGTGTCTAATAGCATTTGTTCATTTTCCATTTTGTTACTCCACAGAAGAAGAAACCATCAGTAAGTTTCATCTCCAACATAGGCTATAGATAGGGATACAGTCAGTCCTATGCTACAGCAGTGCTAACATTTATGGGGTAATCTGCAAAATTCACCAATGCTGGAAGTTGACAAATTCAAGTTTGACACTATCAAACACATATACACAATTTCCCTGAAAATTTGTGAAATTTTTTTAATTCAGTGAAGTGTTTAAGGGGTAAGCTATGAACATTTCCCCTCACATGACTCTGTCCTGATCTGCTGAATAGGTGCTAATACAAATCCTTGACTTGTCAAAAACAGAGATCACAGATTGTACAAGCTGCATGGTGGCTTTATGCCCTAACACAATATCCATTAAGACCGAAACAAAATTATTTTAATTTGTGATCCAAGGAGGATGTAAATATCAGATTCCAGAGGTGAAAAATTGGGGCTATAACCCCTCCATACCATCCACCCTCAAAACTAAACCTTTATATTCTTTTGGGAAAAAAAAGCAATATAAGACCTGGTTTACCGTTTTAACATCATTGGTACCAATGATTCCTCCAATCTCTCCAAGATCTTTAAGCAGTAAGTTCAAGATCTCTGTAGCTCTCTTTTTCTGATGATTACTGAGTTCCTGCAACTGACACAGCTCTCTTTGGGTGGCTGTCAAAGCAGTCTGGAAAAGATTTAAGAGACAAGTTTACAAACCTGTCCACTGATTCCCTTTATATAGAATAGCAACTATGGCTCAGAAAGCTGACAATTCATATTCTAGAGCAACAAACCCACACAAGTCAATTTTCCTATTTCAACATCCAAAAGGTTGTCTTTAGATGGTTGCTTTTGTGTCTCTCCTTTGATAGAGATACAATTGTGACCTCACATTTCATTTTCCCTTGTTTCAGTGCCATTCCATGGGTACAGACTGTTCAGTTATGGCTTTCAGGTTACAGGATTATTTATTTTATTAATCCTTTTGTAGAATTCACTTAGAGTCTGATATCCAAGGTACATATTAAACACACCAACATCTACATCTTTCTAGTTTTTGTACAATTATGCCTTCTATCTAACTGCCCATCTTTTTACCAGTGTCCTCAGCAGACAGCCAATATGCTTTTTAGCAAATAGCACCATAAAGTGAAAATTGTTAATCTAACGTTAAAGACGTTACCAACATGAAATCAATATTGTTGGTATCAGTTACAAAGTAATGGAAATCAGAACCGGACAATGACCCAAATATACATGGCTCACGTATGCTCCAGAGTCTATCCTGCCTAACCCTTTGGGTATTTAAACCAAATCTAAATTTGAAGCTCTTGTAGACTGTGCCTAGGTGATAGTAGTAGTAGATAGATAGTAGATGATATAGTTTGATCACAGCCCAGAAGCTAAGGTGTGTGTCATGGGAGAAGAGAATAAGAAATGAATGATTACAAAATGTAATGTAAATGTACAAAATGTAATCTACAAAAGAGATTACAAAACGTAATGATTACAAAATGTAAAACATTTGCACTCTTATATCAGTCCCCAGTGCCTATGTTATCTCTACCTCAGTCAGAAATCAGGGAAAAGAAACATTTATGTTACATTCTGGTGGGGATTTTCAAGATGCAAATTATTCCAACCTCCTTGCAGGGCAAGGGGTGAAGGAGGGAGATTTTCACCAACCTACACTTCTAATTGGAAGAACTGCAGCTTCAGGCAACATACCCATGCTAGCTCTGATCAAGATAGAGCCCTAAAAATAGAGTATAGCTGTGGTGACATGAGTGGTGGGAAGGGTTAGATGCCTTGAGTACATGCCTTGCATCTTGGAAAGGATTGAACTCTGGCAGCTAACCTCTCCCACCACTCCCAACGCTGTAGCTATTCGTAGGACTCAGGTAACTCAATCAGAGCTAGTGTGGGTATGTCTCCTTGAGCTGGAATTTGCATTGCCAGCTTGAAGCTTAAATGTACTGTTAATGAGTGAGGCTGAGATATTGGAAGAACAAAAAGAGGAGATAACTAACAGCTGCTGAGAAGAAAGTCCAGTCATTGAAAAGAATATTGCTAGCATGATTTGCACCTATAAATTACCATTTTTAAAGTGTTGTATGGAAGGAGAGACACCGTCAAAAGTCAGCATCTGCCAACAGTTACCACACAGTAGTATCTGAGTCTACCACAACTGTATTCTTTAAGATAGGAGACACCAGAGGTAACTGTTGGCCTTCTTATGGTTTCTCTACTCCAGTTTTTAGCAAAAAAAGGTAGTCCTACACTTGACTATGATATTAATAAAAGATTTATAAATCGGTGCAGACTGGCAGGTATCTGGGATGCCCTCAAAACGTTTACATCTTCCTAAAATCAGTCCATGTAAAAAACAGACAACCGATAGAGGAATAACTAGCAATGTTCCTACTGTTTTCTGTGCCAGTTCATCAGCCAACTGTTCATTGGCTCGGGTCTTGTCCTCTACTTCTTGCGATTTCTGGTCATAATTAACAGCTAATTCCTCCAGGGCCTGAAGAACCTCTTTCACCTCATCTTTTGCAGCTTCATTTTCAATCTGAAGACGAGTCAATTCCTCTTGGATCTTCTCATAATCTCTCCTAGTGGAAGCCAAAAGCTGAAACAGCAGATATCACAAGTAGGTAACTGTATCCCCAAGAATAAGCACAAAAGATTTACAACATTGACTACAGGAGACAAGAGATCTTCCCACTCTACCTGAAACAATATCAGCAGCAGATATAACATGCAAATGTATTTTTGAAGAAAGTAAGCAAAAAATCCTCTGGACCTCATAGAAGAGAGAGCTTAGTTATATCCTATTGTGCCACAAGATTCAGACAGAAAGAAATTTATTTTGAGCAATTTCATAGCTCCAAATGCTTTTTCAACCCTGAATTCAATGCTGTCCAGGCGAAGAACCACAATGAAAAACACTTCAAGCCAAAGTGTCATAACTTTGTAGTAACCCTGTCTAAAGTAGGTTGGGCTGTCTTGTGGCATTTTGTCATAGGGAATATTTTAACAGGAAAAATTGTGATAATGGTTTTCAGTTGAAAGAAACTGTAGACAGACTTGTTTTTAAAAAATTGATCCTATTTGCAGAGATCATCTTAAAGAAAGAAATTTTAGGAGCAAACTATTGATTAATAGACGAGCACAGGCTTGGCACAGACTGATAGCCGTCCAACCTACCTGTTATAGCCATCTAATGTATTTCATTCACAAATAAGGGACATAATTACATTTATAGGATGGTGAAGATTGTGCAGAGGTCAATTTCATATTCTGCTCCCACATCATCCTATTCCATCTTAATAAAAAAATTAAACCATGGAAAATTCTTCAAAATTCACATTGCACACTCTTAACAGGAAACCCTCTCAAGTAAAGTATCTCCCAACATTTACAGCTAATGATACACTTTTGAAAAGTCACAAGTTAAAAAAATCATTGTTTAAAAAAAAAATAAGGCAGAAAACAGCACCAAAGAAAGACTAAGAATTCCATGCATCAGCTAAAAGAAGGGGTTATTGATCAGGGATGATCCTGATGGCAACATTCTGGACATTCATTCAGGAGATGCTTTTGTTTCTAAGTCTCTCACTTTATGGGTCAGTTGAAGCTTGGACTGCTGTAAATGTAGTTCTCCAAGGCTACTCACAACCCTTAGAGTGCCAAATTAGTAGTCCTGGTGGGTGCTGAAGAGTTAAATTCTGTCCTGCTTAGTCAGAAGGATAATGAATATGCCATGGGAGTGGAGGATTAAAACAACGAAGAAGAAACAAAAAATGGAGCTCTGGCAAATGGTGTGGTAGGCTCTTCCTTCCACTGCCACACTTTGTATGATTGACAAAAAGTTAGGTAAATATGTGGCTATCAGCCTGAACCACCACCGTCCACTACCTCTTTACCCCCAAGACTTGAGGAAGTTCAGCTCTAGATCCAGACCAGAACTGAGATAGACATCTCTTGATGCTGAATATATAGAAAGAGAAGATGAAGAATTTTAAAGAACTCCAAAGACTTTGTGCAAGGGATACTAGAGGAAAGCTGGAAAACAGAAAGTAAGCAGGTTAGTTTCAGGACACACGCTCCTACCATAAGAGTGTGGAACAGATTATTCAACATTAGGGAAATGCACCCAGCTGGTAATACTGCATCCTCAAAGTGAAGTGTATGCTATAAAAATGACAACATTTTATCAAGACCATGAGATATGAGATGATTTAAACAATAACAACCAAACATCTTAAAACAATTTCTCTGCTAACCTGACATGGGCTACTCCCTACAATTTCTTTAAGGTATTTTGATGTGCCTTTCACAACACCAAAAATCTACTGGTGCAATATACTATCTAGTGTGTAAGTGGCAACACTGCCCTTTACTTGATTGCCAGGGAAGGGGGATGGGAAATCAGGACTTCAACTCTTTAGTTATCCAATTCTCTACTAACTGGTTCACAAAGAAGAGATAAGCCTTAATACTACTGACAGATGGGTGCACGGAGGAGTTCTCAATCTTAAGGGGTGCATATCTGTGTTTTCTGAGTTCTATTCCCTACGCTTCCCACCTTTGAGATGTAAGCTTCACTATGGGGGCTATTAGAAGCGACATATTTACTACAGAGACCAAAGAGAGAGAATCAAGAATATATATTAGTGAACAAATTATTGGACATCCATCCAAAGGAAGAGTGACTGAAAACTTAAGGGAGTTGGAACATTGTGAAAGGTCAATTTATGAGCACATACATACAAAGAAAACAGACCAGTACAATGTATTTAACAATTAAGCTTAATTTAGTACATGGAGTTCTATCCCTCATGTTCTAGTAAAGTTTAGGCATGGTCTTCCTTAGAAGATTCAGAACCTCATCTGAAAATACCATATAGCAGTATGTAGCTCAAGTGTATGTACATTCACCTGAGAAAGAACTAGTTAACCCATGGCAAAGGAGTACATAGGATACTTTAACAGCATGTGTCCTATCTGTAACATGGTTTATATGAGCATCTGCTAGTTTAATCAACCGGAAATAAGTGCTCTGGCTAATTAGGAAGAGCAGCCAACTTGCATCATACATCAGTCAGCTAATCACAAGTAGTAGTAGACAGCAGGTGGATCATTTCAGTGAGAGCAGTGAGAAGCTGGTGAAGTTTACAGTCAAATTCTCAAAAATCTTGGTCTGATTTCCTTGACGAGGAAATTAACAAAAATTTTACTGGACTCCAGAGATGACAGCCAGCCATCCCCAGCAGATGAGCCATTAAAGTTTCTGAGTCAGTGGTACAACACTAGCCTCAGGGATTTTGATAATAAAGGTGGTGAAGCAGGAATGAATGCAAACAAGAAAGAAAATGATCACCAGTGCAGGGATTAGAGGCCACTGAAACAAACTAATATTAAGTAAGGATCCAGAGAGAGGGCAGGAGTTGAGCTAAAATACAGAAGACTCCCAAGTAATTAAACATCCACAAGGTGAGTGATGCAAATAGCCCAAAATATAAAGATAAGAACACAGACCAGAATCCAGGACTACAAGACTATATAATGGGGAACTGGTGAAAAGGAATGAGGTTTGAACTCTAAATCAGACTTACAGACATTAGCTCCATAAGGGACTACATTCTTTTATGAAACAGAAAAGTAGATGGCTTAAAACCTTACAAGGTTACAAACACACATCAGCAAGTTGTAGAATGCACTTTGAGGTGTTATTGTTGGCAATATGTGAAATGCAACACTAATCAAGGCACTCATCAGAATGGCCATACCAGGCCAAACCAATGGTCCATCTAGCACGGTATCCAGTCTTCCAAGGTGCTTCAGAGGGAGTGCTTCAGAGGGAATGAACAGAACAGGGCAATTTATCAAGTGATCATCCCCTATCATCCAGTCTCAACTTCTGGTAGTCAGAGGTTTAGGGACACCCATGGGTTTGCATCCCTGACTATCTTGGCTAATAGCCATTGATGGCTCTGTCTTCCATGAACTCATCTAATTCTTTTTTGAACTCAGTTATACTTTTGCCCTTCACAACATCCCCTGGCAACCAATTCCACAGGTTGACTGTGTGTTGTGCGAAGAAGTACTTCCTTATGTTTGTTTCAAACCTGCTGCCTATTAATTTCATTAGGCAATTTCTGGTTCTTGTGTTATGTGAAGGGGTAAATAATATTTCCCTATTCAGTTACTCCACACCATTCAGGATTTTATAGACCCCTCTCATAACCCACCCTCAGTTGTCTCTTTGCTAAGATGAACAGTCCCAATCTTCTTAATCTGTCCTTGTATGGAAGCTGTTCCATACTCAATCATTTTTGTTGCCTTTGTCTGCACCTTTTCCAATTTTAGCATATCTTTTTTGAAAATGGGCAACCAGAACTGCATGCAGTATTCAAACTGTGGATGTACCACAGATTTATATAGTGGCATAACGATATTTTCTGTCTTATTATCTATCCCTTTCCTAATAGTTCCTAACATTGTTAGCTTTTTTGACTGCTGCTGCACATTGAGCAGATGTTTTCAGAGAACTATCCACAGTGACTCCAAGATCTCTTTCTTGAGTGGTAACACCTACTTTCGATCCCATAACTTTGTATATGTAGTTAGGATTATGTTCTCCAATGTGCATAACTTTGCGTTGATCACCAAGGAATTTCATCTGCCATTTTGTCACCCAATCACCCACTTTTGTGAGATCCCTTTATAACTCTTCTTGGTCAGCTTTGGTCTTAACTACCTTGAGTAGTTTTCTATCATCTGCAAGCTTTGCCACCATACTATGTACCCATTTTTGCAAATCATTTATAAATATGTTGAACAGCACTAGTCCAAGTACAGATCCTTAAGTTGGGGAACCCCGCTACTTACCTCTCCACACAGTGAAAATTGACCATTTACTCCTACCCTTTGTTTCCTATCTTTTAACCAGTTACTGATCTATGAGAGGACCTTCTTTCTTATCCTACAACTGCTTACTTTGCTTAAGAACCTTTGGTGAGGGACCTTGTCAAAGACTTTCTGAAACTCCAACTACACTATATCCACTGGATCACCCCTGTCCGCATGTTTGTTGACCCCCTCAAAGAATTCTAATGGATTGGTGAATCATGATGTCCCTTCACAAAAGTTGTGATGAATCTTCCCCAACATATTGTGTTCATCTGTGTGTCTGATAATTCTTTAATATGGTTTTAACTAATTTGCCCGTTACTGAAGTTAGGCTTATGGGCTCTAATTACCAGGATGGCCCCTGGAGCCTCTTTTTAAAAACTGTCATTACATTAGCTCAGTAGTTACTTACCACAATGAATAATTCTGCAATTTCATATTTGAGTTCCTTCAGAACTCTTGGGTGAATACCATCTGGTCCTGATGACTTACTACTGTTAAATTTATCAATTTGTTCCAAAACCTCCTCTATTGATACCTCAATTTGGGACAGTTCCTCAGATTTGTCTCCTAAAAAGAATGGGGATCTCCCTCACATCCTCTACAGTGAAGACCAATGCAAAGAATTTATTTAGCTTCTCTGCAATGGCTTTGTCTTCCTTGAATATTCCTATAGCAGAAGAACCAGAGTTTTGTTCCTTTCTATTTTTTTCAGTAGGATTTAACTTGCAATTTTTAAAAGATGTCATCTTGTCTCTATCCACCTCTTTTACTCTGCTGTTTAGCCATCGTGGCATTTTTTGGTCCTTTTATTTATTTTTTTTTAAATTTGAGGCATACATATAATTTGAGCCTCTATTATGATGTTGTTGTTTTTTTAAAGTTTCCATGCAGCTTGCAGGCTTTGCATTCTTGTGACTGTTCCTTTTCGTTTTGGATTAAACAGCCTTTTCATTTTTGTGTAGTTCCCCTTTTTGAAGTGAAATACTACTGTGGTGGGTTTCTTTGGTATTTTCCCCCTACAAGGATGTTAAATTTAGTTACTTTATGGTTACTGAGTGGTTCAGCTATATTCACCTCTTGGACCAGATCCTGTGCGGCACTTTGGACTAAATCTAGAATTGCCTCTCCCCTTGTGGATTCCAGGACTAGCTGCTCCAAGAAGCAGTCATTATTCATGTCTAGAACTTTTACCTCTGCATCCTGTCTGGAGGGAACATGTCCCAAGTCAATATGTTTAAATAGGATATGTTTAAATCCCCTATTTGGTTTTCTGTTTACTCTCTTTACTCTCCCTAAGCATTTCACCATCCTGCTCAGTTGGTTGGTATATATCCCTACAGCAATACTCTTTATTATTCAAGTGTGGAATTTTTATCCATAGAAATTTTATGGTACTGTTTGATTCATTTAAGGTTTTTAATATATTTGACTCTATACTTTCTTTCACATACAGTGCTACTCCCCCACCAACACGACCTACTCTGTCATTCCTATATATTTTGTACTCAGGTATTACTGTGATCCCATTGATCATCATCATTCTACCAAGCTTCTGTGCTGCCTATTGCATCAATAACCTCATTTAATACTAGGCACTGAAGTTCACCCATCTTAGCATTTAAACTTCTTGAATTTGTATACAAGCACTTACAAAATTTGTCAGTATTTAGTTATCTGCCTTCAGATGATGTTACACAATGGGAGCAGAATGCTGTTCACAGTGGAAATATCAAATATCAAGTTTGCTATATAGTTTTTGAGAATTTGACTAAACTTCACCAGCTTCTCACTGCTCTCACTGAAATATCAAGTTTGCTAACCAAAATGAAACTTGAGGTCAGGTGATGTTTAATGATTGAGTGAAAGGTAACATCTTACAGAGGGGAGAAGGTCTTGAACACACAAAATAGTTAATTCTACTAAAAGCCAACATTGTATAAAGGAAAAATGTTTGGAAACCCTTGCATGGAGGAGAGGTGGACAGAGTAATATTTTAGAACATTCTTCTAATATATTAGCAGCTTTCCATTTCCTCATGTCTAAAAGACAGGAAGACAAGGCTTCATGTTGGCTATGGGGGGCAGACATCATTTTAAAGAGACGTACACTAGCTTTTAGAGCATGAATTAGAAGCCAGGACTGGAAGTGAAGACTGAACTCTAATTCCAGTACTGTATTCTGACCTTTACTCCTTCAGTTTCCCCTGTCTTTAAAAATGAGACTACCAGCTTGTAGGTTCCTACCTCACAGGAGGTGTTAGGAGGCTTAAAGTTTTGTAAATAACTTTGAAGGTGAAGCATTATCAAGTACAGCTGGACAAAGATAAAAATCAATATAGCCATTCTGCAGTTAAATGAGATTAGTAATTGCTAACACTGGAGTAATTTAAGTAGAAGCAATCAGCACCATTTGAATTTATTCATCAAGAGTTAGGATGTTTAATGTAATTTGTAGAGAGGAATTTCAACAAGATGAACAGTTACATTTTAAAAACAGACCTGCACAATACAAAAAAGTTTGAATACCCAAAATAAGTGGAACCCATCCACCTGTAAGTATCTGATTATCCTAATCTGCCTTCCAAACTAGGTGCAGTGATATCCAGCAATTTAGAATCAACTACATTAAATGTCAAATTAAACAAAGATGGCCCACCCCAGAAATACTTCCTTTTGGCAGGTTTATTGAGTATTTTCTAAAGGTGAAGGATGAAAAGTCACCAGCTCTCCTCAGAGTACAGAAAAACCTACAGGCTACTCTCAAAAGAGGTGGCCAGGAGGGTATGGGGAGGGCAAATTTTGCTCCATTTAACCGATTTCAGTTCACTTGCTGCAGTGGTGTTTTAGAGTTACTCTATATTTACACTGCTGTATCAGCAGAATTTGACCGAGGAAAAGCTTAAAATATAATAAAAGATTGGTTAAACTGCAAAAGAAAGAAAGCACTGCAAAAAAATGGAGAATTTAAGTTGCTATAGAACATTTCACCTCCTCCTCCAAATGTGCTGAAAAATATCACAGCTACATTTGGGGAGCTCGGTAACATTAATTTAGCATTTACACAGTACTTTACATCTTCAGTCCACTTCACCTGCAATTAAGGTATTCTCTTAATATCTCTGTGAGGTAGGTAAGGATCAAGCTCATTTAAACATACACATTCCTTTTCCAGACACAACCACTGATATAAAGAGATATTAACTGGTTCATTTAAGACGTCAGAGCAAATCAGTGGCAGTGTCAGGATGAAAACTCAAGAAAAAACAATTTCCAGTCCCATGTACACTCCACTAGACTATGCAGCCTATTAATTAGCAATGACCCATCCTAGGCACTACTAATTCACCAGTAGTAATAATTTTTAAAGGATCAGCATTCCCAAGGAAATCTGATAATTGGCTAATATCCACCCTGAGTAGACTCTTACAAGATATAGAATCATAGAATATTAGAGTTGGAAGGGACCTCAGGAAGTCATCTAGTCCAACCCTCTGCTCAAAGCAAGACCAACCTCAGCTAAATCATCCCTGCCAGGACTTTGTCAAGCCGCAGCTTAAAAACCTCTAAAGATGGAGATTCCACCACTTACCTAGGTAGCCCATATCCAGTGTTTCACCACCCTCCTAGTGAAAAACGTTTTCCTAATATCCAACCTAGACCTCTCCCACTGCAACTTGAGACCATTGTTCCTTGAACATGAACATACTGAAAAATGTTTTACCAACGTTTTTCACTTTTAAAACCTCTGACACCTTATTTCTTCTACCTTACTGCCCAACAATATGGTGTACTCAAATGTGTGCCCATTTAGACTTTAAACTCCTGAGATAACCAGAGTAACAAACTTAAAGTTAAACCCTTCCATCTGTCACATTGGCAACTCTTCACCAACGGATTTTAGTTAGTTATGACACATCTAGCAGCACAGCTAATAGTCATGTTAAAAAATGAAAACTCCGAGTGCAACCAAAAATTTGTGTATAAAAATTCTTGGGTTTTTTTTTTTACCTCATCTTGATCCAACATTTGTTGTTTTAGTTTCTCAGCCAACTGGCTCTGCTGGTTGATTTCATCATCCTGCAATAAAAAGTTTATTTCTGTAATTTGGGTTTGAACACTTGGCTCTTCCTTTGCAGAACCTCAACAGCAGCAATGCCCCAAGAGAGGAAATAAAATGAGTATAAATATGGATGGGCAGAAGAGAAGGAATTATAAAGAACAGCTACATGGTAAAGAAATACCTAAGTGATTAGAATATCAATAAAATCATAACACATAGCTAAGCAGGCTTGCCTCAGATCATGACACTGGAATGGCAGTAGCTGCATCCAGCAAACAAGTCATATTCAATTTGTAATTGAACATATCTTCAGTGCTAAGGTTGCAGACACACATTTATATCCAGTCATTACCTGCTTACACTGAAAGAGTTCCAAAATCTTGACAGCCATGGTGCCCCAAAAATGGATGCACTTTTAATAGAGAAAGATTAGTCAGCAGTTTCACTGTAAATGTTTGACTTTCCAAAGTTTAATTTAGCTGTGATAATATAGAATTTATTTGATAAAAATCTCTGCCATCCTATTCTGAATTGAGAGATATATTAGAGATAAGTTTATTAATCAAAAGATCTAGAGACAGCCCTGGACTACATTAACAAAAAATACATCTTAAAACATGGAGTGTGGACACTTTGTTACATTTATATCTCTCCTTCCATATCAAAGACCTTGAGGGAAACATTATCCACCTGTGTGTGTCTACTGTAACTCCAGGTTTCAATTTTATTGACATTTCAGGTCCTTAGTTAAGACAACATCCTCAGGGTTAGGAACTGTTGTTGAATGCAGAAGTAGAACAGAGATGTCTGATTCCTTTGAATATATTATCTGAAAGCATGGATTCAGACAGACATGTCAATCCTGGCAGCTGGCAAAGTCAATCTCATCCATTCTGGTGAAAAAGGATCTCTCTCTAAATCAACTCAGCATTTAAGTGGCTGCTTTTGTGTCTCATCAGAGTCAATCGGAATTCTCTGAGTTTTACTGGCAGCCATCCTAAACAATAGACTGATTTCTGATGGTAAGGCTAGCTATCAAGTACAGTATATAGGACAGTTCACTCCCAACACTTAAAATGGTCTTTCAGATTTACTGTAAACATAAGATTTGGATTTTTGTGAGTTGTAAATGGGAAAGTCATGTTTTTATATTAGGGAAAATCACCACCCTTCACATTCCCTACAATAGTGTAATAATGGATTGAACTGTGCATTCCTATACTTCCTGGAGAAATAAATCGAAAAAATGTACAAGTGACTTGAACAACCTACAGTTAAGTCTTTTGAAAATGAAGAATATAGACTGTGTGGCTTTAGAAGGGACAGGGGGAGAGTAAATAGTTCAGTACTTTACAACTGAAATTTTTACCTCTTGATAAGCTATGTGGAATATATGTGCAATTTCCAAAGCTGCTATTTTACCAAGGGGCCATAAAACACTGCTTGATATTTCTGGGGTCAGACTGTGCATGGTCCTTGTCCAAGAGCACAATGGAAAGCCCTCAAGTTTAAGTAGCCCCAACACTCTCTCACTGCATTCAGGAGCCAGAGACAAATGCAGTCTCTGTACTCTCGAGAGCTAAAAGGTGTTGGACTCACAGCAGAGAGTGCACCAATGCAGCTTCTTCCCCATGATCTTCCATTTGTATTGGACAATCATGATGGAAAAAAAATACATGAGTTAAAATGAAATTTTGGTTCAGGAATATTTAAAAGCAATTACCAGCTTTTGCCAAATATCTTCATCTTTTGGCACTCTTAACATACGTGCTTATAGTCAAAATCTCCAGAACATGTTCAGTATTGGCTGAATCCACTTTCTGAACCCCCATCCCTGAAGACTTTACAGAGGAAGCATGTACATAATGAACCTTGCTTGACCAACGGGAAACGGCCCCCCACATCACATGCCTAAATCTTTCCCAAACTGGAAGAAGCTATAAAAGAAGGGGAGTGACATCACTTCTGGAGATGGACCAAAGACAAAGCAGAGGAGAGGGGAGGACCCAGGCTGCAAGGCAGACATAGCCTATGTAACAAGGAACTGTAGGTCTGCTTGTATCAGACAGGATGAGATATTGTTAATACAAATCCTGTTCAGTATTATAGAATTTAGACTGCAAACTTATTTTTATTTCTTCGGTAACTATTTCTGGTCTCTTTACAGAGAGTGAACTAATGAATGAGCTTGTACTGTACAGACCTCTGTTCAGTGCAAGATGGTATACTTCTGGAAAGTAAGGCTTGGAGAGCTGGGGCAAACTGGCTGGTGCCTGGATCCATGGTTGTTCAGGAGTGACTCAGGAAGAGCATTCCTGTAACCTACATGGGTGTGTTCCTGCATGTAAGTATCTGTGTAAGCACAATACCTGTTAGAGGTTTGTGGCTTAATATCAGCATCACAGGGTAAGAGGGAGCCTAGGAGGCTCAGCGGTACTCCGGTCTGAACCCTGGGAGGACCTTGTGACACCCACCCAGAAGGAAAATTCATGGGGCTCAAAATGAAAACATAGAAAATCTGTGACCTCCACAGAGACACTGAGTAATCGTGTAAAATGGTGAATTGGTACAGGTTTAGTGAGTTTCAATTGTATAGCTCTCATGCAAAAATTCACTCAATGTAAAAATCGGACATAGGCTGGAAGGCTTTTGCCAGTTCTGATACATCGTCATACCAGCTAGTGAGCATTAAATACGAAGTTGTAGATATCAGACGAGTCTACTGGTTTTAGGATGATTCACCAGTAACAGAAAAGTCAAAGTCTATTTACTGTGGTGTGTAGTTATAGTCACACTAGCACTGCACTGGGGGGGGGGGGGAGGAGGGAAATAATCTATAGGACCAGTATTTACCATAAACTGAGGCACTTGAGAGTAACAGCAGTGAGAACATGAAGTTCCAATACACAACACAGAGCAATCCCTTGAGCGGTTCAAGCAGTTCCACACTTACGGTTAGACTGAAAATGAGCTACTTTGAGAAAGAAAACTGACGGCAATTAGAATATGCCTACAAGCCAAACACGCACACAGAAACTAGTTTTAAAAAAAGTATATAATAGAGAAAACATTTCTAAAACTATATAAAAAACTGGAGTATGCCAACAGCCCCCCTTTCACCTGTGGGGAGGTGCAGCCTTCTAGGTGCTTCTCACCCCTGTGAGGGAAGGCAGAGTTGTGCACCCCTCCCAAGCTGTGAATACGGAGGCTGGGCCTATTCTAAATAGTCAGTAGAAGGGAATGCTGCTTGAAGTTTGGAAAGGATACAACACTGATAATGAAACACCTGGGTACATGCACCCATTGACTGTTGGGATGCAGTTTATGAACATTGAGCAGACTCAAAGGAACAATTTCCAGACCTTATCGTCCAGCTGTCTGTACAGACTGGCAATCTCTTCATCGTATTTCTGCTTCTCCTCAGTTGAGATGCTGGCAACAACAGGTGCAATGTTGTCAATGATGGGTGTGTTATCACATGGCTCCAGATTTTTCTGGTCCTTACCGCTGATCTGCTCGTCCTCAGGCACCGCTTCTCCTGCAGTTGTAGAGAGGAAACAGTTATAGGAAGCATGTCAATCCATGGGAAATACAGGCAATTCTGAAATTAAGGGTTAGACAAGAGGCCAGGTTCTCAGCGGTCATGCTGGTCCCTAGCACAAGTCAGAGGAGCCTGAAGGAAGAGGTGTTCAGCCAGGTTCAGGGACGGGATGGCCACACCCCCACACTAGCAATCAGGAGGAAGAGTGACATAAATAAGAGGAAAATCAGACCTCATTTTAAAGTGTATTAGGCACTGCATGCAGATACTTAAGTATCCATTTTCCTGCTTTCTTCTCCTTCCCACCCCCACATATTGCTATAGGAATACAAAGATAAAACAGCTACATGAAAATAGTAAGCTTCCAACACAGTCTCAGAGATTGAAACAGGAAAAAGCAACATGTAATTGTAACTCTGGGCAACTAACATGAAATAATTTAAATTAGTATACACTGGCAGAATCAAATTAGATATGATATTCTTCCTAACCTTTTTCCTTCAGAAGAATTTTCTCTGAAAAATATTTTCTTAACATAATATATGTGCATTACAATTACTAGTCTGTTGCAATCCAGTGAAAAGGAACGGGCACATAGTTCATGCCAAAAATTGAATTTATGTTCATTATCATCTGGTAAGAACACTCCTCTAGATGCGAAATACTGTGCGTATTGTTTGGGGTATGAGAATTAAATTCCACTATTCTGCATGAAGATTTTTTTAAATCTAGAGAATAGCTGAAGTTTGAGTGACAGCCTACCAAAATTATTGTTCCATACATGAAAAAGTTAACCTGCAGTCACTTCTGCCAATGGTGTAGACAATATCTATGACGCTGCTAGGTAAATAAGTAAATAAAGCAAATGTAACAAAACAAAAAGGATCCATGGTAACTCAGCCCTGGGAGAAAGAACAGGGCCTGGGAGCATAAAAATCAATGTTTCCCAGATGTAATCAGACAAAGTTAGTGAGAAAATAAAAGCTTAAAAAAAAAAAGTTACAAAATTATTAAACGTACAACATGAAATCAAGCACCATGGAAATCCTACATTAAAAATATTCCTTGCCTATGTTGCTGATACCATTTGATAGGATTAATACTGGAAAAAAAAATTTTTAAACCATTTATGCTATTTTCACTCTTCTGCATTTCACTCAGCTTGAACAATGAAAGCAGGCACTTTCTGGCCCTTGGAAACTAGAACAGTGCTGCTGTTTGGGTTCCCAAGATGTGCAAGTAATCTCTACAAAAAAAAAGTACAAACAACATTTTCTCTTTTGTTTTGTATCTATTGTCAAACTTCTCCATTCATATTGCTTTGTGTGGAAAAACAAGCACCACCTAAATTTGGGTCCTAAAACTCCATGACAGTGTCCTAACTGGAACACACAGGTCAAATTCTGCTCTTGGGTATGTGCACACTTAATTCAGTGACTTCAATGGGACTTGTGCACACATCTTGTTTCTACTACAGCTTCATTTGGAGACAAAGTCACCTTTTATAGAGCCTTCCATCAAACAATGCTATTCAGAAGGTCAGAAGGCAGTCAATACTATATTTCTGAATGCAGTTAATCTGCTTCTACGCCAGACCAGTGAGAGAGGATTGGGGGTGGGAAGGAGCATACATTTAAAAAAAGAAAAACAGTTTATTGTAAGAGCTGGTTATTCTGCATAAAGCCATGCATTTGTGTTTCCTTTTCTAAAATGCTACTGTCCTTCTAGGATGGAAAGGAGATTTCGAAAGTAACATTTAATAAAGGTACAATCAAACATACAAACATAATAGGAGATTATAAATTCCCAGCACTACACAAGATCCAACACCAGGCAAACTGTCTCCATGGCAATTCCTCTGAACTAATGGAGAAATATTCCCTGCACTGAAGTGTCCTGAGTCTCCAGAGATGGCCCCAGAAAGCTATCATTACAGTCAGCTGACTGTAATAATGAAGACAATCATAAACACATGGGGAAGAGAGCAGTTATAAAAATGGAAAAAAGGTTTGATTTCTCCTGCTTTCATAAAAAGCAAAAGCAGTTTCCTCTTCCCACTGAAGATTTTACATATGATGTTCAAAATGAGCGTAATCAATCTGTTTTGTGACCACAAATTCAAAGGTTTTCATATCCCTGCATGCCAAATCACTGGTGTTCATTTACTTCAGATATTCAGCATTTGTGTGTGTTGCATACAATTAACCTTTCGATTATTAGCTGCATAAACACACAGGATTTGGCTGATGTAAAAACATTTTTTTGTAATGATCCCATTCAAGTAGTTTTCCCATCATTACACTTTATTTGATTCTTGATTGCAGTTTTTTTCTTATTAAAAATAGTCACAGTAACTATTTGTCAAAACACTGGAGTAGAAAAAAACCTATAAATCGGCGTTCACATGTTGAAATTTGAAATACAAAAACTACATACTAAATTATCTCCTCTCCCCCCTTCATGAATTGAACCCTATGCAGAGAATGGAACAGCAATTCCACTCTGTGCTCTCAGAACAACACATTTGCTGATCTCCACAGAAATTCGTTCTGAAAGCCACAGGAGGGCAGGCAGGTGGTGATCAAATGACTGTCTCTAATTCAGTTGTAATGGATTGCTTATATTCTAATGCCACACTCACACCTAGGAGATATCCAGCTATACGAGAGGCATCAGAAAGTAGAATTCCATGCCAAAAATAGTGATTAAAAAAAAATAAAGTGAGAAATTAATAAGATCCCTTTATAAATGTTTGTATCTCCTCTACCCTACCTTCCCCTGACTATGTGAATTTTAGTAATTATGAAAGATACTGTAAACTGCTTGAAGTCTGACCAACTGAAATAATTGACCTAGAACCAAAATTTGCTGTGCAGCTTTTTACTTCCAAAAGCTGCTGGTACACTGGAAGAGAACAGAGCTCTATGCAATTAGTAATAGCAGTTCCAGAAGCCAACTTCTGCTTTCAGTTGCACCAGTGTAAATCCAGAGCAACTCACTGACTTCAGTGCCATTACTCCAGATTTACATTGGTTTATTTAAAAAAAGAATTTGGAGCTAGATTCCTTATGATAGTTTTAAGTATTGATATTATGCGAGTTTTAATTATTTTGTAACAAACCACAGTGAAAACCAAATTAGAGAAGACATCTTAAAGGAAAAAAAAATCTCTTAAAATTACATGTTCTGTTAATAAAATTTCATATTTTTATTTACCAAATAACTGCTCTAGAATTTCACGACTACAACAGCCCAGTTACTCCAGATGTACCTATTGAATACTGTAGTAACAAATAATTACAATATAATTTTCCATTAATTATGTAGTTAGACAAGCAACTATATAATAGCAGCTATCATGATCATTTATGCTCTAGAAAAATTATCTGAAATTGTGTTCATTTGCAGTAAATGAATTCAATTAAGTGGTTAGTAGAGACAAAATAATTCAATCACAAATTCCTTCATTTCTCTCAAGCATCAAAGCCATTCAGTGCACCAAATTTGCAGATTACAAGTAAACAGAAGATTTTGTTTTATTCAGATCTTGCGTCAAGAAAAAAAAATCAATACCAATATTTTACCCCTTCTGGGTCTTTTTTATCAATTCCAAATGCAGAAAAGGATCTTGCCCTGAAAGTTATGACAAGTCTGAGCATGACAGGGATGACCAATCTGTCCAATTCTAACATAACCAGTATCTACATATAGGATTTTTTATGCTTTGTTGAAAACTAGGATCTTCCTTGCATCTATGAGATTTCCAGCGTGAACATATCATTTGAGTGTTAAAGAGTCAGGAGATTTCTATCAGACTGGAAAATGAACTAAACTGGTGGAGGCTAGACTAAGATGAACTAACCTATAGCAGGTGTTAGTTGGCTTGGCCACAAGTGGTTACAGGCAGGTGGTCAGGTCAGCAGCTCCAGCTGCTGTGAAGTGGAAAGTGCCATTAATTAGATGTTTGTGAAGTATTATAAATTTAAAGCAATATTGATTATTAAGGCTTGTGGTTATTTTTTATGTTTTAAGTTTTAGTTCTCTATTACATAAGGTTCCTAAAGTGTGCAGTAGAGACCTGAAACTTTTTTTTTTTTAAATATAAACCCTAATAATCAATATTGCTTATATAGGTTCCCAAATTGTTGTTCATGAAGCAATTGCTGATGGCCTGCAGGAACCTGCCTGTGCACATGATGCACATAATTTTCCCAACTGCTAAACTGCATTAAGATATACTAAACCATACTTCCTTAATATTACTTAATACTACTACAATGTAGACACATGCTCTGCAAACTTCCTTAGACAAGTGTCACTCCAACTCACTCCTGATTTATTACTTCCTATTCCAGTGCCAACAATCCTATGAGCAAAGACTGCTAATTATGGCAAATTCCATAGCAGGTCAATAAGTCTGTGGTCTAATGTGATGTAGCTAATTTTCAGTTATGACAACTCCAACCCAGTCCTCCAGAGGTGAAACTAGTGAACTAACTCACTAGGCCACCTTAGTACCCCAATGTTTCATTTTTTTTTCTGGTACTGTAATATACATAGACCTAGTAGACTGAATAACCATTTATTATCATGGAAGTGTATTTTACCAATTCATTACAGTTAACTATCACTTGGAATTATAGATGGAAATTTTGTATTTGTGCGTGTTGAAAACTTGTATGCATGTTTTGTGATTCAAAGAAAGATTTAAACATCTAGAATTAAAAATAAATATGTATTTTGTTTCATTGTTTCTTACCATTTCTCCACCTATTCAATTCCATTTCCAGATGCTGGATAACATTCTTCAAACTCTTGTTTTTGTCTTTTTCCTTCTCATATTTTTTCTTCCATTCTTCTGCAGTCAGCTCTAGATTCACAGAGACTGTGTTCTTAATAGTCTTGGCTCTGTGTAGCAGAAGGCATGAAAATATAAGTGATGATTAAATTGTTTTCATCACAATATTTCTCTTAATGCAACACAGCAATGATTCAGATTTAAAGAAACAGAACCAAAACACTGAATGCCTGCACCTTAGAAAATTAAGTACAATACCACAGTTCACTCTGCTCTTAAACACCATGCCGCATTGGCCCCTTGGAGCGTAAATATATTTTTAAAAAAACAAAAACAAAAAACTTTTTCTGTATAGCAAATCGAGCAACTGATTAATAAAAGAAAGAATCAAGTCTCAAAAAGCAGATCCACTCTTAAATACAGAAGTTAAAAATGTCCCTTTAAAATTAAAAACAAAAACACAGAAATCAAGCTGTATGAGGCATTCAATACAGGAAAGTTTGGCCTTAATTTTCTTTTAAGTTAGTTAAAACTTATGTCTGTCAATAATCCTCTCCCACAGCTTGGTTAGAAGAAGGATCCTGAATGGAGAGTTGGGAACAGATTTTGTGAGTCACCTTGGACAGTATAAAGTAACACTGTATACCACTTTAGCACAAAGAATACTAGATCCAGCTGAATTTGCAGAGGGAGTTTAAGTAGTCAGAATGTAATTACCCAAATTGTAATGTTATTGGGATGTTATGGCTAACCCTGTTCTCTCAAAGGAGAGGGAAAACACTTTAGTGACCACAGCTAGTAAAGATAGACAAATAACTTTACTTCTCCTCTAAAGATGGCTCCTTCAAAGGCATACTGCTCCCTAAAACTACAACACGGCACTCTCTCAGAACTGATTAAGAGTATCTCCTACTAAAATCACCAGCACAACTGCATGAACAACACTGGCTTTTCCTAGGATGTCTCTCATCCAGATACTGACCAGGACCAAAACTGCTGAGTTTGAGAGTTTTTGCCCGATGTGGTCCAGGATGGATACAAGCCAATAACTAATGTTTAAATTGTTGGTACTCAAGATCCAAAGGCCTTTGTGTGCCTTCAAAGAGCATACACAATTATAAACAAAACTACAAGCCTTATTATAGTGCTAGAGTAGGAAGTAAGCAAAACACTAATAGATATATCAATAGTAACAATGAATGAAGTTGATTCAATTGCAATTATTTTATCCCAATAGTGATCGCAGTTTTGCACAAAAAAATCCCCACCCAACCCACCACCTAAAACATACAGGAGAATTTCCTGGGATTCTGCTTTTGAATATATATTTTCTAAAAATAATATGAGTTAGGAAAGTGAATATAATTGATTTTTTTGGATTGGGAGGCCAAAATGAAAAATTATAAAAGAAAAATTGGTTTGAACCTAAAACTATATTTTTGGTGTTCTCTCACCAAAAGGAAAAAAAATGTTTTGAGTCAAACAAAATGTTTTGTTTGAACAGACACCTATTTCATTTGGTTTTTTGGTTTTATTTTGGGTTATTTTTGGGAGAGGAGGCAGTGGTGTGTGTGTTTTTTTAACTTTTTAAAATCTACATTTAGAAACAAAATGTCATTTTGAAATGAGAAGTCAAAACGTTTTGTTTTGCAATTTTGAAATGAAGAGTTTAGATTAAAAAATTCCCCCAATTTTTTTCAGCTGAAACTATTTCCTGAATTCAACTCAAAATAGCAAATAGTTTCAGTGACCTGAAAAAAAAATAGTTTTCAGTGAATTTATTATTCACCACACAAATATCACCAACTCTAGTTAGAAAATCTTCAGTGTTGACGGTCACTGGATTGCTCAACTAGTGAACCAATCAGAGTAAAAGCAACACTATCAGGTTAAACAGAAACTTCACAGAAAGGAACATTATGTACATCTGGGATAAGCAAATTAACATTCAAAAGAAAGCACATATGCAGAAAAGCTGATAAACTACTTTTCTAAATAGATTACTTCAATGACTAGCCAAGAGAGACAGGCTAATTATTATCTGAAAAGACAGATTATCTTAATTAACATACTTCCTTCATGACTCCATTAAGTAATTCTAAAAACTTGGTTGACAACAAAAAACCCTGAAGCCCTATTTCACATTATGTCAGCCTTCCACCTTCCACCGCACTGCCACATCCCAGTCACTCCACAATCAATGGATCAGTCATTCTCACTGCAGTTTTTACTGCATGTGGGATGCAGTAATTTTATTAGTTGTATCTTTGTCACAAAGAACTAGCCTCTGCCCTTTTTAGTATGGTATCCACTGTGAATACTCAAGGGCTAGCTCTCTGAGCACTGTCTCATCACTCTTTCAAGCCTGTTTCAAATTTCCATTCCTATGGGTTGTACTTCACCTATTTGTAGTGTCACACTGTCAATACAACGTTATGAAAGACACAAGATGGTGGCGAGATAGTATCTTTTATTGGACCAACTTCTGTTGGTGAAAGACTTCACAGATTGTCTCCTATCTTGCTACAGGTATGTTAGCAATAAGGTGGCGGTGAGGGAAAGTGTAGACCCCTTACTGAAAGGGGGAGGCAACTTAGTGACAGATGATGTGGAAAAAGCTGAAATGCTCACGTACCCAAAAAGCATTTTTTGCCCATCTTCACAGACAAGGTCAGCTCCCAGACTACTGCACTGAGCAGCACATAATGGGGAGAAGGTGAGCAGCCCTCAGGGGTGAAAACAAGTTCAAGACTATTTACAAAAGCTGGACATGCACAATCCACAGGGCCAGATGCAATGCATCTGAGGGTGCTGAGGGAGTTGGCTGATGTGATTGCAGAGCCATTGGTCTTTATCTCTGAAAGCTTGTGGGAATCGGGAGAGGACCCGGATAATTGGAAAAAGGCAAATATAGGGCCCATATTCAAAAACAGGAAGGACGAGGATTCAGGGAACTACAGACCAGTCAGCCTCACCTCCGTCCCCAGAAAAATCATGGGGCAGGTCCTCAGGGAATCCATTTTGAAGCACTTGGAGGAGAGGAAGGTGATCAGGAACAGTCAACATGGATTCATCAAGAGCAAGTCACATCTGACCAACCTGATTGCCTTCTATGATGAGAGGACTGGCTCTGTAGATGTGGGGAAAGCAGTGGACATGATATACCTTGACTCTAGCAAAGCTTTTGATGCCGTCTCCCACAGTATTCTTGATAGCAAATTAAAGTAGTATGGGTTGCACAAATGGACTATAAGGTGGATAGAAAGATGTCTAGATCATTGGGCTCCAACGGGTAATGATCAATGGCTCAATGTCTAGCTGGCAGCCGGGATCAAGTGGAGTGCCCCAGGGAGCCGGTTGTGTTCAACATTTGTATTAATGATCTGAAAGATGGGGTGGATTGCACCCTCAGCAAGTTTGCAGATGACACTAAGCTGGGGAGAGTGATAGATACCCTGGAGGGTAGGGATAGGATACAGAGTGACTTAGACAAATTGGAGGACGGGATCAAAAGAAATCTGATGAGGTTCAACAAGGACAAGTGCACAGTCCTGCACTTAGGTCAGAAGAATCCCATGCACAGCTACAGACTGGGGACTGACAGGCTAAGCAGCAGTTCTGCAGAAAAGGACCTGGAGGTTATACTGGACAAGAAGCTGGATATAAGTCAACAGCATGCCCTTGGTGCCAAGGCGGCTAATGGCATATTAGGCTGCATTAGTAGAAGCATTGCCAGCAGATCGAGGGAAGTGATTATTCCCCTCTATTCAGCATTGTTGAGGCCATATTTGGAGTATTGTGTCCAGTTTTTGGGTCCCCACCACAGAAAGGATGTGGACAAGTTGGAGAGAGTCCAGCAGAGGTTAACGAAAATGATTAGGAGGCTGGGACACATGACTTACGAGGAGAGGCTGAGGAAACTGGGTTTATTTATAGTCTGTAGAAGAGAAGAGTGAGGGGGGATTTGATAGCAGCCTTCAACTACCTGAAGGGGGGGTGCAGGGAGGATAGAGCTAGGCTGTTCTCAGTGGTGGAAATGACAGACCAAGGAGCAATGATCTCAAGTTGCAGTGGTGGAGATCTAGGCTGGATATTAGGAAAATCTTTTTCACTAGGATGGTGGTGAAGCACTGGAATAGGTGCTGGAATCTCCATCTTTAGAGGTTTTTAAGGCCTGGCTTGACAAAGCCCTGGCTGGGATGATTTAGTTGGGGTTGGTCCTGCTTTGAGCAGGGGGTTGGACTAGTTTACCTCCTGAGATCCCTTCCATCCCTAATCTTCTATGATTCCTTCACCAATAGAAGTTGGCCCAATAAAATACTACCACACTCACCTACGTCTCTCATATCCTGGAATCAACACAGCTACAACAACATGGCAAAAAACAAATTTTATGATTTCTCTCTATATAGTGGAGACTGCTTTATTTAAAACAATAGTGGTTCAAAGGTTTGGGGAGAAGAAACAGTCACATGACTTCCAATGAAGCATATGCACCCTCCTCAATATTGTAAAATGGGTCTAAGCAGATGACCTTTAAACCTGGAAAATTTAACCATTTAATGTAAATGCTTTAAAGGTAGGAAAACACAGCTTCATCAAGGATCTAAGCAGGGCCAGGAGGATCTCCAGAAGGAAAAATATGAAAATGATGATCATCCATAAGCCTCAAAATATTCAGTAACTTTCCCTTAGTATTAAAATCTTAATCCATGACCCAATCTGCAAATAGCCCCACTGGAGGAAAAAGATGCACAAAAGCATGCTCTTTCTGGTTTCCTTGGTGGCATAAGGATAGAAAATGTTCACTGTAAATATCAACATTCATTTTCTTTCTAGAAAAGCCTTACAGAATAGCACTACAGGGTGCGTACAGATCCTTCTGTTCAGTCGATCTTAATGCAACACAGCAGCAAGCATCATATTTGTATTTAGTTGTTCACCGTGAACTGCTCTGCATTATGGGCACTATAGCTCCTGTTTTAGGACAATTATGAATGATTGGGGTGGGGGCAGTTAGCTGCCATTGTGTATTTAGAGACAAGGCAGACGAGGTAATATCTTCTATTGGACCAACTCCTGTTGATGAGAGAGAAATTTTTGAGCTACACAAAGCTCGGCTTCAGGTCTGGGAAAGGTACTTATAACAGCTAAATATAAGATGGAACAGATAAAAGCATAAATAGTTAGCATATATTCTAAGGGACCATTCAAGATGAAGTGCCTATTAACACCCATTATCACAGAACAAAAAAGGGGAGATTGTTGTAATAAGTCATAAATACCATGTTTTTATTAAGATCATAATTTTTAGTGTCTAGCAAAGCTTAGGAATTTAAATGTCCAGCCTCATCTTTTGAAAGTGTTGTGCAGGTTTCCTTTGGAGGAGGACTGACAGTCAGATATAGAGTGATCACTTTGCAAAAAGCGTTCATCCATGGGAGATAGGGTGTTTTGGTCTTTTATATCATTTTGTCAGTAACGGGTTGGTTCAGTAAAAGATATTACCTCACCCACCTCGTCTCTCTAATATCCTGGGACCGAAATGGCTACAAGATGGCATACAACAGGGGCAGTCCATTATTTTTGACAAGGTCTGAATTTCTTGGTCAAGGTATAGTCAAGGTCCAGACTCCAAAGAATAAAAATAAAAAATGATAACAAAAAAAATGATCATAAAAAGTAAATAAAAATATTTCAGGATCCATTCAAAAGCATCTAGCAGTCTGGATTTGGCCCACAGTCCGCCGATTGACTACCCCAGGCATACAACATATTTCAAGGGACAATTCAAGCTGAAGTGGCCCATTAACACCTCTCCAGTCAAAAGGGGGAGGGGGGGGAGACCAAAAAAATCCTGAGATCAACACAGCTATACCACCACTGATTATAACAATGGAGTACCCAGCTATTCTTCCAACACCCACAGGTGGGCTGGCAAAGAAACATTATCCACCCTTAAAAAATGTATCGAGATAAAATTGCTTTCCCCTTTGTAAAAAAAATATTTAGTATTTTTAGCATGATACTTCGTTATTTCTAGTTTTACAGATAACATGCACAGGTGAAACAAATTCACAGCACTGCATCCATTATTCATGTAACAGCAATCATGACTCACGTTAGCCAAGTTGTGCTGAGTCAGACAGTTTCTAAAAACCGATTTGCCTT
Source organism: Emydura macquarii macquarii (assembly GCF_026122565.2). Taxonomy (NCBI): domain Eukaryota; kingdom Metazoa; phylum Chordata; order Testudines; family Chelidae; genus Emydura; species Emydura macquarii. Next base: position 87,730,117 of record NW_027131390.1, read on the forward strand.
CTGAACAGAAGGTCTATTTTTTAATCCAAGAGAGATGAAAATCCAAACACAGAAACTGGACTTCCCATGTTAAATGCACTTCGCTATGTATGTATAAAATGAGGCATAGATACATATATGGCAATATCTACACACAATGAATGTGCATATCACCTTCAGTAATGTTAGAGGGGATTAATACATGCTTATGAAGGGAAAGTGAACCTTTCATGTCAATATCGCTTTAAAAGTACGCTAATCTATATTCACTTAAACTGAACTGTAAAATTATATTGTATCAACTTGGTGTATTCTGACCTTTACCTGTACAAACTGGCAGCTCAGTGTTAACCTCATCTTGGCCCCAATCCAATGAAGCATTTATTCACATGCTAAATCTTAAAAGCTTCAAAAGCAGCCTCAAGTTAAAGCTCACCAGATGAAGCAAAACCAGATGTGAGCTACAGGGTTAGATTGGGGATGAAAACACACAGTGCTGTTACCATTTCCACAAACATTTTGAAGTGATGCTACTGTGCTTAGCACTTTCCATGAGAAAAGGCTTGGTCTGCACTTCCGAGTTAGGTTGACATAAGGCAGCTTACGTCAACCTAATCATATCAGTGTCTACACGACAACGCTGCTTCCGTCAAAGTATGTGGCCCACTATACCGATATAGTAACCCACCTCCACGAGAGGCGTAGCACTTATGTCAACGTAGTTAGGGTGATGCAGTGTCTGTATAAACACTGCGTTACTTACATTGGCTTTTGGCTGTCAGTTCCAAATAGGACTGACGGTGGGAGCCTCTACCCCCCACCCCAGCACCAACAGCTCAAGCTGTCAGCCAGGCGCTGTGCTCAAAGCTGTGAGCTGCCCCCTGCAGCACTCACAATTCACACCCATAGCTTGGGCTGTAAGCACTGGGACAGGGGGCGGGTCATACCTCTGAGCCCAGCACTCGAATGACAGATTGGGGGGAGGGGGCTAGCTGTGAGGCCTGCACCTACAGCTGAGGCTGTCAGCTCCAGGGCTGCTGGGCCCCAGCCGTCAGTGTCCCACAATGCCCCACTTCAGTCAGTGGAAGCACTCCTGGTGAGGACACGCACCACTGACAGAAGGAGCAAGTGTAGACATGAACCACTGCTTTAATTACTGCAGTGGCTGTATGTTGACAATTTTGCAACGTAGACAAGGCCTAAGTGTCTTTGAACTCTTGACTAGTGTAGTTGCCCGCCATCACAACATTTATTTTTTCTTATAATCTACAGAGTAACGATACATTTTATTTCTCTGTAGAGTCCTTCTGTACAGACACCTTTTTTTTTACTGCAGTTTGTACAGAAACTGAAGCCTCCATTTAAAAAATTATGTCCATCTAACATAGTTCTCTTCTACACACACTGCAGCTCATTTGGTTCAGAACATGCTACCAGGGCAGACAGAAGAAACACTGTCCAGGCCAATATTGAGTAGACTCACCTTTGTCCAAACATTAGGGTAGATTTGGTTTCTGCTTCATTGAAGATGGAGGGAGAACAGCAGATAACAATGGTTGTTCTGCAGTTTCCACCTAGGGAGTCCTGAAGAATTCGGGTCATTTTGCTGTCTCGGTATGGAACATGGGTTTTCTAATTGAAAGACAGACAAGATATTTTTCAAACAATATTTTTTAAATAGGCACATGAGAAAATGCATGAGGTACCAACAATTTAGACTGTACAGAGTTTGAAACATGCGACATAGGTATACTTGTTTTGATTCTATTAAGATGTGTTACGCCTGCTAACAGTTCAACTGGTAGTCATTAGGAGTTAGTTTTCATTATACTTTCTAGATTAAATAGAAAAGGACAGTGTTACATTAGTTTACAATTCAAAGCTAATACTCCCCTTTCTAAGTGGAGATGTCAGCTTATTTCATGTATGCATGCTAAAGAAAGCAGACTGACATATATAGCTTTTATTATTATTTAGTAGCACAAAAGAAAGGATTACTTACAGTTCCCTCTGCCAAGGCTGAGATCACATTGCCCAGAGCAGACAAAGACTTATTGATATTTTTAGCTTCATCAAGAACAGAGCCCTCTGCTCCAGTTTTGCTGACCTACCAGATAGCAGAAATCAGTCAGACTAAACTGTCAGCCAGAGCTTGTGCAAATAATGTTATAATACAGGAAGAGACAATGGAAAAATTACAGAACCTTGAAAGAAAAAAAAATTTACCATCAAAGTAAACAAGTTATTTAAAATTGTACCTAATACTTTTAAAGTCTCTTAGAAAAAGTCTATTTAATGGCATTTTCCATCTCTTTCTTGGTTCTCTTCCCATTAGCTCAAAGTAGGAATATAGTCTACAGGTCCTAACTTGGTCACAGAAACCACTGAGTTTAATGGGAATTTAAGAAGTGTAGAATCAGGCCATATACTTCTTTTCTAATTCTAACTCTGAAGGTACAGTATGTGCCTGATATTGCTTCTGCATCCATCCATGGGAAATGGATGCTACATCATGGACAAGTGAAAATTTTTCCCATCAATGAACAGGCTAGCCTACGAAAAGGCTGCATAATTTCAGGTTTTCTACTGAATGCTCTGAAACCAGTTGAACAAGTCACAAACCTGTGAATTTAAGGCAGAAGGGAAGTTAATGGGAACTCATTTTTCAAAATTTTCTAATGGGCATAAAATAAGTTCATGTATACATTTCTTCAAGTGAAAGAGCTTTTTGCTTCCACAACGTAAAGGAGTCTCCAATGAGTTAATAACCAATGTGTGAAGGCGGCTATTTTACCAACTATGCAAAATATTGCAACATAACAACATTTTACTTTTCCCATTTTCCTCTAAAGACAAAAAATAAAAAGTCTATTACCATTATGAAAGAGTCATCTGTACTACTTAAGTTCCATCATTTCTCAAATACTTCTTAGTGCCAAATGTGTGGGTGAGGAGCAGGGAGAAATGCACTGGAGAGTCCTAAATTAGACCTGAAGTGATCCTTCTAACCTAGAAATTTTGTATTATTAATTTATAGCCAGGCATTCTGTTCTACTGCATGTTAAGAACTTTTCTTTCATGTTCAGATCAATATTGGGCAACAAAATGGAGTTTTGTTCCACTGTAATTCTGTTCAGGCCCATTATTCTTCTGAGTAAACAGACACAAATTTCATTCTGCTTAACATTTTTTCTCTATCCAAATGAAAGCAAAAATAGTTTATGCCATCAGTCTATCATGAAATGTATCATGCAGGAAGCCTCAAAACATACATGTAGCCTTCAGCTATATCTATGTCTCATCACTAACATGCTAAATAAACTGAAATACTGGAAATGACATATGTCTGAATGAAAAATACAGTAACGGCCCAATCTAACACTTTACAGAAAAGTTATGTGACACCCCTCCCAAAACAAACACTGGTGGAATGTCTATTATCATGCCCATAACAACATTCTCTAGACACTAGTGAACAAAAACACAGCTTTCCATAATCCCCATTATAGCAAACATGAAGATCAATGCTCAAATACAGAATGAAAGTTATATGAAAATTATGTTGTTGCAATTCACTCCATTACAAATTCAAGACAGACTATGGATGCTGTGTTTTGCATTTCATTCCAGTTAGTACTTTTGACATGCAGCTTTTCTCCACCTTGAACTCCAAATGTCACAGATTAAGTTTGAGCCAATATTTTTATCTATGTACTAGACTTTTAATAACATAAAAGATATGCTAGGTTTAGTTTCAGAAGTTGCATAAGCTACATCCAAAGATTTAAATAGCACTGAAACACACTCAATTTAGGAGTTACAATAATACTTCTAAGCATGGCAAAAATTATTGATAAAAAAAATGTACTCATTACCTTCTCACTCCCAGCCAAGTCCACCAGATAAAGCTTTCCACTGAGTTTCTTTTCAGTTTCTACATTCTCTTGTTTAATATTAATCAGGAAAATACTGTGGCTTCTAGAGCTGTGTTCATTCATATCTTTAAAGAAATAATACTTTTAATGGTTTTGTTTAAGACTCCCATTCACAGAGATTTAAAAAATCTGCCAAGATACATGCTTATTTTATTTGATCATAGTTGGCCTATGACTAGTCAATAACCATGGAAGTTCCACACAATGGTCTACTCAGAAGTATAAATTTCAGACAACTTCTTGAAGCCTTCTGAAAGCAGTTGCCCGTCAAGAGTAGTGACCAACATTTATGCTGTTTAGAATGAGCTTTTATTTTCAATCCACATGGCTGCAAAATTAGCCAGATTCGTGACAAATGACATGATCTTGGGGGACAGGGAGGGAGAGGAAGAAATGATAAACAGCATACATTTTGGGCCTAAATTAAGAACCCTAATGTGTTTTCATTAAAATAAAGCCAATGAAAACTCGAGAGACTTAGGAAAAGAAAGCAGAAATACAGATGATATTCCTGGGACTAAAAGCACCACTGTAGTCATACCCTACACATTATTGTAATAATCTTTATGCAAAATATGCCTCGTGAGGTATCATTTAAAAACTAACAGCATACTGACCATCAATATTCTTATGTAACGTATGTATGACATACATATTGAGTTATGAACATAAAATGAAATTATGACTACTGTGTGTTTATCAGATAAGTCTGGGGAGGGCAAGCTGATGCCTCTAGCCAAGTGTCATCAAAGCTTATTGGCAATCACCTGTCAAGTAGCCATTCTTGGGCAATTAAGGGTGGGTGGGGAGGCAGGAACAGATCTACCTGTATTTTAGCAAACACAAAACCTTTTTCACCACATGCCTTCACATTTCTTTTCTCACAGCTGGAATGAACCTTATCTAGGGATAACTCCCAGGAAAACTGATTTCAAAGGGTAAATGGACTATAAGAGTGAGGGGCAAAAACATCCCAAGCTCTCTCTCTTTTCACCTAAGACAACAAAGGAACTAGCCCTTTGATTTTGAGACTGATCCTGACATAAGAATTTGGTCACCCCTGTTGCTGGGAACATGTGGTAAGGATTTTACCTTGAACCAAGTCTAGTTTGTTAAGTTTTAGGTACTAGAAGGCATTATATCTTTATTTTCCTTGTACCCATTTCTGACTTTAATACCTTATACTTGCACTCAATTAGAACCTCTCTCTTTGTAATTAAATAAATGTGTCTTATTTTTAGTCTAAAGTAATCCAGTGTCGTGTTTAATCTGAAGTGTTCGGTAACTCCAGTTAGAGCAGCAAACTGCTGAATATTGACCCTTTACAGGGCAACAGACCTTTAATATCTGAACTGTCCAGGAAAGGGCTGGACAGTGCAGAATACACCTTTTTGGACAATCTGCGAGTGGGAGTGTGTTGGAGTAATCAAGGCTGCTGGAAGACAGTGTGACTGGGTGTTGCTGACAGGCTGCTAGGGTCAGAGTTGCTGAACCAGAGATGTAACGGTACACAGACACATAGAGTAACCTGCCTGATGTCAGCCTGTTTGGGAACTACAACAGCAAAGCCTTGTGAGGTACCCACGGTTGGGGGGCAGGTGATGACACCCTCATGGTTCTGGACTGTACCCCGGAACATGACAATTTCCTACTGTGTTTGGTAACAAGTGCAGTGTGTGCACATGCACAAAATGGCTAGAAAATACATTATTAAAAAAAATAGTCCTGTAACAAGAGAATGACAACATTGGAAAGGGAACGGTTGTTAAGATGTGGAGTGAGAGTGTTTCAGAATCATGATGCAAGTCATACGGCAACTGGATGTAATTGTTACCTTAACTGGAGATTTCCTTGATTTGTAGCAGTGGTATTAATCAGAAATGCACCTGAGGATTTGTATGAGAAGAGCTCTGGGGCCAAAATCCTCTATTAGCCACACAATAGGTACAACATGGTCAGGTGCAGTGCAAATTTCCATATAACATAAGCTTGGATCTAACCACATTGTGGTGGAGGTTGTAGTGAGACATCCAAGAGATGATATCAGAGACAGTTAGCCACCTCCTTTCTCCCCTCCCCACCTTCTCTATCACTACTGACCTCACTACTGTCTTTCCTCTCTCCCAAACTTGCAATGTGTATGTTCACTTTAGTTCCAGTCTTTCTCCCCAACATTCCCAAAGATTTCTCCTTCCTCTCCCTCCCTTCAACCCAAGCACTAGTTCATTCTCTGGTAGATTTCTGTCTGGCCTTCTACACCTTGATGTGGAAATGGACGTGAGGTCAAGAGTAGATTTGGGTGCCTAGTCTAAAAAAAGTAATGGAAACATGGGCGCATACACTACCCACAGAAAACCAAGAATGGGTAAGGAGAGAGATAGAGGAGGAGGCAATTTAATACAAGATCTCCAGGTGCTGTAAGAAAGGCAAAAGAAAACCAGAAGAGCACAATACTTTAGAAATGAAAGGAAGTGTGAATGTAGAGGAGAATGCTGTTACACAGTGGATAATACCAAACAACAAGGATTCAAAAAGGACTGCCAGAATTGGCTAGGAGGTAGTCATTTGCATTTTTAGTGGGAACTCAAATATACTTGAGTTATGAGATTTGTCTGTGCCAAACTCACTAGTAGCATCAAAGACAGCCTAAGGTATAGTCTGGGGACTGGTTCAAAGATATCTATCCTTTCCATCAGCAGGCCCAGCATGATTTAATGCACTATGAAAATAGTTACAGATCTAGTGTACGGTGCAATAAAAATACAAAATAATAAATAAATGCATTTTTTAAAAAGGTTTATTTGCTTTGCAGCTATTGCAATTCAGTCCAGGCCACTGCTTCACTGGGATAAGAAAACAAAACAAGAAACAAGCAGGCAGGGAACAATAAAAAGAGCAGAATAAGAGCTTATTCCAAAGGTCTGTTTAAACAACATTCTGACATCTTCATGTGCCATTGTGACCAGCTGATTCCTCAGTAATTTGGAATTATAATACAGAAAAGGATAAACAATTCCACTTTTTAAAAAATCTTATTTGTTATATTCAAGTGTGAAAAAGCTGGTATGTAGCCAATGAAAAGTATGCATGCAAAGAAACCCCAAATCAGTAGGATTCCATCAAATGCATTCATCTGTAACAGCAGTAATGACAATAAACAATTACATTAATACAGCACCATTCAATTAATATCTCAAAGCTCTTTGTGAATGTCAAGAATCTCATAATACTTTACTACTTAGCTGGTTATCTCCATTTTACAGATGAGTAAACTGAGGCAGAGAGAAGTCATTAACACCTAGAGCAAATCACACAGTGAGGGGAGGGGCATAGTGGGAATATGGAACAAAACCTAGAATTCCCAAAACAAAACCCTCACTCTGGAACCTGGAACAAAGAGATGCCTACATTTACATTTTCAAGATATTCGAGGTTTACTAAACAGCAGCAAATTGTGGACAAGCTAAAGCATTTTACAGCCGAGGTTATGAAAGCTAGCGTTATAATCTAGACCAATTTAAAATTACAATTGAATAGAAATCCCTCACTCAAAAGTAAAATTACTTCTTTTCCCCCCAGTAAAAGCTTAGAAATTATTTTCCAGGTAATTTGTTACATTTCATTCACTAATGATCCATCCATTGCTCATTTTCTTAATGAAACACACATCATAACTAAAGTCAACACTAACAGACTGTCTACACAACAGTCACCCATAATATAAAACAGAAATTAACAGTGATTTTTAAAAAACTCCACTAGCTTGACAGCATTTTATCACTCTTCATTCTATAACTTTTGGCTGCTAAAAGAAATATTGCAAAATAGTATTCTAAAAAGATTTTAAAATATGTTTTAAGACAGTCTTAAAAATAGATGTCATTTTGAAAACAGTATCACAAAACTATTCTTTAAAAAGTGATACTTTTCATGACAGTTATACAATAGTATATATCGCTGTTAAAAACGTAAGGAATTCCACAAAGCCTAAGTTGAGAAATTGCTGTATTTATGCAATGCAAGTTAATCTAAGGTCCCAATTCAGCTCCCACTGAAGTCAATAGGAGTTTTCAAATTGTTATCAGTGGGAGTTGGATTCAGTCTAAATGTGTATTTGCACCTTGTTTTCCCATTTGCTTTTTAATGGTCTCCAAGAGTCATTTACTGGGCCAAAGTTAAAAAAAATCTTCTCACACCACCGGTCATCATTAAAAAGTCAATATTCATCAATTGTTCTAGCACAATTGAAGTACTAGTGTACCTGAGAGTGAGGTAGGATGCAATCCAATAAAATACTTAAGCACATGATTAATTGTAAGGTCATGAGTAGTCCCACTGACTTCAATAGAACTATCCTTATGCTTTGATGGATTGGGGTGTTATTTCCTAATCTAAACAAGAGACAAAATATAGGTACTAAGTGCCACTGTTTCTTTATATAAATCCTTGAGATCACTTACTTGTAACAGCTACATGGCGGTTTGCTTTCCCTTCATCAATGACATCCATAACTTCCTCAGGACTAGAGACAAACCTCTCTGTACAGCCCTAGAAACACACAAGTTCGGAATTTATAAATGTAGAAAATGTGACATGAAAAGATACTATGTAAAATGTTCATCTTTCACGGGCAAAAAATAAATAAATATCCAACATGAACATTCAAAAGAAATTGGGCCAAAATCTCAATCTGCCTTTAAATTGACTTCAGTAAGATTTATGGGGGTAACTTAAGAGAAAATTTTTCATTCTTTAATACTATATGAGAGTATCAAATCAAACACTCCAAATAAGAGGATTATATACAGTCAGAAAATGCTGAAATATCGAATAACTTCTATTAGAACATCTAAATTCTTTTAGACTCCAGTGCCACAATTACTTTTTCTTTCTCAATTCAAGAGCAGGGGGAAACTGCTCTCCCTTTCTCTGGTAATATAGAATTCCTTATGGAATGATTTTGCCTTCTTTGTTCCACCATCTCAAGATAAGAAGTCAGGGAAAATAGTATATTTCCCTTTTTCGTCAGAAATGTACAATTTCTTTGTCTATGGAATTTAAGTAGAGGAACAAGAAGCTGTAAAACAACAATCTGCATTAGATTTATCGGAAGATTATAAATCAACCAAACATAGCATCCATACTAGTGAATATTAACAAAAAATTATGCTCTTCAATTTTTCTCTTTCATGTTCCATTTTAAATATTAATATAAATGTTTAACTTTACATCGTTATACATGCAATTAATCATTTTAACACACGGGAAATGAAAAAAAGAAAAACAAGAGAAATGATTCAATCCCATCAATGTTTCACAAAACTGTTAAATGCAAGGATTATTACAGCTAAAATTCAGATCTGATTAAGCAACAACCACCTACATACAAAACCGAATAAAACCCACCAAATTCACTAGTGAGAATGACCTGGTTTGACACATTTGTTGGTGCGCACATGCACACACCCTGTATTTTCCTCACAAATTCTTACACGTTCAGTGTTTTTATTATGTAAAATCTATTGCCTCCACACACGCAACATGCATGTTAAGGAAAGCGCAAATGCAAATCCACACAAAAGTAAAAGCTGGCTTAAGGTCCCATGGGGTGGAGAGAAGGGGAAAATGAACCAAATAAAACATCTGAAAATCTTCCTTATACCTTTACATACGGAACTCTGTTTTTATCTTCGTGTACTGCAAGGTTCGTCTTTGACACTAGAAGAAAGATTACATATATTAGAGTATTTCACTTAAAAATTCTGTCAATTGTAGGAATGACAGAAGAATATGAACATACTATAATTCTCATTACAAAACTCAGATTCAGAATGGAGTTGTTGTTTTTTCTTTGTTCCTTACTTTAAAAAAAATTATCCTTAATTTCAGGGGAGCTTTTTTCCAAAAATTATTTTTATGGCTGAGCGCTTTTGTTACATGCTTCAATCAATATAAATATGTATTGAAGAAACTTGAAAGCAACTTGGATTTCCTCAATACAGCGAAGATTTGAAAGACTCAGTAGAGTTCAAAATAGTCTAATCAGGTTCCAGACAACTTTATTGCTCTTGTGTTAATATTAGAGTGCACCCCTATCTCTCCAGATTAATTAAATAAGGTGCAGGCTGGAACAAAAGTTAAAACAATCTATTACTGTTTTAATGTTCCCAAGTTGTTCTAGCCAATAGAAACAGTAAAACACACTGACCACAGCTTGGTCTGTTCTCATACTCTGGGCTAAATTTTAACTATGCAAATCTAACTGAACTTCTGACAAATACTGTGTAAAGTCTGCATTTCAATTGCAAACCAGCTGTAAAACTTACAGTCACAAGATTTACATGTACTGCATGCACGAAAATCATGTGTTAGTTTTCAGGACTCAGAAGTAGTTTGGTTGGCAAGAAAAAGTACAAAATAGTCCATAGTTTATAAGTAAGCTGTGTACATCTACACTACTCACACACACTCCACAGGTACTTTGACTTTGTACATCTCTGAAGCATCCTCATTTATGCAGAAAAGCTGTGGCACAGAGTGCCTCAACAATTTAAATGCTTCTTCTAACACCATAAAGTAAGAATCAGATACTCAGATAACCTAATTCCGCTATAATTGAATTTAGAAATTCAGTCATTTACCTGTAAATTTAATTCTAGCTTTTAAATATGATGGCTTTGAATTAATTATAAACAGGAAGTAAACATTCCCAAGCATCCTACAATCCAGCCACAGTGGGGAATGCTGTTACTTACCATCAAGTAAGTCCCTTATTTTGTCCAAGTAAATTTCAAAGTAAGAAACCTGGTGCAAAACAAATATTATTTGTTAAAGATTTGTAGCACCGACTCAAAAAAATGTTGTTCATTACCTGCATTGTCATATCTGTGAAAGTAAGAGGAGGCAAATGACTCAACTGGTCCACTACCCAGCTCCCACGGATTTTTCACTTTCCAGTGGAAGGTAATTCACACAAGTCCATCAACAAAGTAAGGTGAATAAATCTATCTTTGTTCTTTTTCTTTCACAAAGTCTCTTGAGACATAGAATGGAAAATGCAAATTGAGATAGTAGAAACTTACGCTAACGTAATATTTGAGTTTATTAATATTTTGTAAAGTACCACTTTGACATTTGTAAAAGCTACACTGACACTTTTAGCAGGCTTAGTACAACATCTGTAGTAAACTAGTTAATGCAAGTTAAGCCCATCCTTAAAGTTAAGCATATGCATAAGTGCTTTCTGAAGCAGGATCAAAAGGAAGAGTGAGCTGAAGAGAAACTATGCTTTGTTTAAAAAAAAAAAAAAAAATTAGGGAGAGACAAACAAAAACCTCAAGATAAAGGGTTAATTCAGCACTGACAAACAAGCAGAACCCCATTTAACTTAATAGAGTTGTGCCTACTAGTATCCAGATTAAGTTTTGTCCAGTGAGTATTGGTATAATTAGGCTCCATTTTAACTACATCATTTTATTTTAGGGAAAAGTAAGCCACACTCATAACTTTGCTGCCAATTTGTTTTGGAGTGACAAAAGATTCTTCATCATTTACTTTAGCACTGCTAGTGTATGCAGTTAAGGGATAACTTTATATCGTCAACTGATTTTGACATATAATTATATCTATTGTAGGTCAGCTCCATTACATTTGTAATGGAACAAATTTGTTTTCCGAATGTTCATACCAAAGGCTAAAATGTTTAAGTAGATGGCACTACTAGTACAGGAGATTTAATAAGGCAATGACGGGCAAGAAAGAAGTCTAAGATAAGTCATCTATTCACTTTGGGAGAAGATATGAACAAAGCTTATAGGTCTCAATTACAGTCTCCTCCTGGACACCAAAAAAGTGTCAGACTTACACATTCAAATCAAAAAGTGAAAGAGTGGAAAAAGTAGATTTTGTCATAGGCAGAGGAGCTGGTTGAAGTTTTTTTGTTTGAAGAAATTTATCAAAAAGCCCAAGAAAATATCTACATAAACATTTCCTGTTTATTTTGTCAGCAGCTGCACACTAAACTCAGTGTTCTATGGTTGATAAGCCATTAAACCAAACGCAAAGCTCTCAGACTGTGCCTCCTTATTTACTCTGTTTGACTGGATAATCAACTACAATCCATTTTGTTAGGGTTTTTTATTGCAGATCTCATTAAATTTTAAAATTAAATCTCTTTCAAGAAATTTGCTATTCAGGCAGAACAGTCAGGGTAGTTTTGTTATTGCGGAAAAGATTATTTTAATTGAATAATTCTTACTATTTAATGAAACCAGCCTACTGCATTCATTTTAAAACAAATTTCTGATATTAACAGCCATTGGAAAATCTCCTTCGAGGTCACCGGAAATCCTTCCCAACTTCACTTTCTCTAAGGCTTTGCCTACACTAGCAATACTCAAACCCATAAGTGACGACTGCTGCAACTCCACTGCCTAGCCTACTCCGTGCTAGGATTTTTCATCATTGCTACCATTGATGGAGATACACCAATGTTCAACTACATGTCTACATTTCGTTAATGCAGTTGCACCCAAAGCTGCAGAGATCCTACCCATATTTTTATACTATGCTATCACCATGGCATGTAAACAACTATAATCCAGCTGTAATTGGCCCAGTATTTAAATTGAACTTCTAGACATATATCAAAAAGAGATTGTTGTGGCTTAAACAAATGGGTCTGAAAATTGAAATTAGTGGCATGGCTTTAAGTGTCTGGAGTGTAACAAGACCTGTATATATACACACACCTTAGTCACTACTGGCTCTGTCACTGAGCTCTCCCTCCTGCAGCCTGCAATCAAGGGGAGTTTTGCCTGAGTAAGGAGAGATGACCGTGCTTTCCAAAGACTGTGGATTCTCATGCCTCAAAGCATTCGCATATCCCACATTTAAATAAATAATGCTGATAATTTGTTACTGTATAACACCTATAATCAGAGGATTTCAAAGCACTTGGCAAACAAACATTAATGTTAATAAATTAATCCTTGTAACTGCACGGTGAGGAGTAAGTATCCCTGTTTTAGAGAAAGGGAAATGGAGCCATGCAAAGCTTAAATTACTTGCTCAAGTCACACAGCAAGTTAGTGGCAGAGATGGGAGTAAACTTTAGGTTGCTCGAGCCCCAGTCTCCTAATTTTTCAGGCTGGTACTCTAATTGACACTGTCAACCTGTTTAATACATTTTTACATGCGGTTACTGACATCACTGACCAACTTAAATCACAAATTTAGGCTTTGTACAATAAAGTAAACTAAAAAACGAAAGTGTTTTTTTTTAAACTTAACAGATATATTTTCCCAACAGTTAAAAACCATTATTTCCCCTATACCTCAACTACTAGAACAATGCTGAAAGAAACAAAATGTCTGACAACTAAATTTCTCAGGCAAAGTTTACTTATCACATTCATCTCAGTAGTAATAGTAAAACCAAGCTCTTTTGTTACAATTTTCATCAGTAGAACTCAAAGCACTTTATAAGGGAGGTCAGAATCCTTATCCCCATTTTACAGATGGGGAATTTGAGGCACAGAGGTGAACAGACTTTGTCCAAGATCATCCAGCAGCCCAGGGGTAAAGCTAGGAATAGAAAAACAGGTCTTCTGAGTTTGTCCATTTCTCTATCTGCTAGGCCACACTGCCTCCCTTTACAGGCAACACACTCTTACTTTGAAAGTCCAAGTGAGAAGAAGTACAGTGGCTTCCTCTCCTTAGCCCGATCCAGTGGCACATTTCAATTAAATACCTCTTAAATACCACCTATTCTCTAGAAATCATCAATAAGTACAGTGCAGACTGCCTGTGGCTGATATAAGGCAACAAAAGCAACATAGGACAGATTTAAAAAAAAAAATAAAAAGGCATATTACGGATAATTTGACTTTAAAAAAAGTCTGAAACAGCAAGGATTGGCTTCCTTATCTAAAAGCAACTGAGACACAAAAGGTTCATGAATAACCTCATGAAGGATGCTCTGTGGTAATAGTCACAGTTACACTGTAAAACTAGTTGTGTTTAAGAAAACTGTTTTACTCATTTACATATCTTGTCCAGTGGCATCTTTTACCCAGAGCCATTTTAAGAGGTTGATCATATCCTGTTAACATATTATTAGGTGACCCATACATGCAGCGAAGAAAATATTCTATTGCTTTCCAATGATAGTTAAGTATCTCTATTTAATAAATTAAATAAATAAATAAATAAAATAAAATACAAATAAAACTGTCACACTTCAGCAAACTTTCTAAGTAAATATTTTATCAATAAAGTGCATGACAGTTTGATGGAATTCCTTGTCTCAGTGCCAGCATCTCTCTCTAAATGACCGCTCTCTTGTACAAATCATTCTCATCATTCTTGTCCAGCTCACTCATTCATTCAATGGCTTTTACGCAGATCACCTTCCACTGTAATATGCAGGGGTGTCAACTACTGTGATATCACAGAAAAAAGTTATAATTTGTTTACTGACACTATACTTAAGTAACAATTTTCTGCAGAGTCAAGGACAGGCACGTACTATGTGCAGTGCCTAGGCACAATCAGGTCCTGGCCTGGCTGGCATTTAAGTTTTGCTAAAATATAAATGTTAAACAGCAGCAAATAGGTGATGAAGATGTTCAAATACTCTTAACTCCTCTGCAAAAGCAATTTATATGTGACATTTACACTTTCAAAAGTTTTTATTCAAATCCAAGGTCTATTAAAATATTCAGTTGATCATTTTAAAGGCATAAAGCTACTTCTTCTATCAGCATTTTGCTACTTACATGCAACTTAAGACTGCATTGCTAATGAAGAAAATTATTCTGTTACAAAACTGATGTAATCCTTCCATTAGAGCAGTAATTGGTTCAGTGACTCGTTCCAGGATTATCAATTAAATACCCAGTAGCGCATTAAAGTATTTAAAAATGAGTGTTAAAGATGCACTAAGATCCTAAATCTTGACCATACTAAGCAAAGTAATAAAGAAGTGTCTGGAAAAGAAATGAACCACATTCAAAAGAAGAAAATCATCTGGCCATTGCAGCTGAAGGAGAACGTCTTGCTGTAGTATAGGCTATAATGAGCAAATAATAGATCTAGATAATCCCAACAGCCACATACTATTTTGTAAATCTGCCTCTCCTCCCACCCTCTCCACATTTGCCTGAGGTCACCTTTCCCTGAGTCAAGTCATACCTAATCTGGATGGTTACTTCCTCAAGGCAGGCACAGTGACTCTATACTCTCTCAGTAAAGTGTCATGCATACCAAAGTGTTAATATTAACTATTAACAAGGGCTGACCTGAAACTCCCAGTATTTGAGTTAAGGAAGCAATATAGAAAACAGTGCATTATACTATTACAGAGATATGAAAGAAATTCAAAAAGGAAACATCCTAGCAAGGATATTTTATTTAGCATAATTACAGTGGACACAACTATACTGGATTCCTGTACAAAAATCTCCTTTAAATTAATGGGTCTTTGAATCACCTAAGGAAAATGAAAAATGTTATAGTAAAATGTTACGTTTTATAACATGATTAAGTTTTACCATCCAGCTCATTTTCTTTCATCTGACCCATTACATAACATGCCATTCTGCATTTACCTTTATGTGAAACTCCAGATTTTCATCCATGGAATAGATGTGATCAAAGATGTCATGTGCAATTCTCGGAATTATTCCCATTAGCTGAGGGTCGTGCAGCTTCCCCTAAAGACACAATGGCAAACTGTAACTTGGAAAGGGCTGTTTGTGTGCCAATATAGAGAGGGCCTTCCTCAAACAAATCTTAACCCAGTGGGCACCTACGAGTATGTCCTTTGCTCTCTAGGGGTTTGCTTGATGTAAATACACAAAAAAGCAGCAGAGTGACTCAGCGTGTTAACATTCTTCACCCTACAAAGTACCCACTAGTTTTGTCAGTTCCTGGCATTCTGTGCAGAATGCTCTCCTACTGCCAGTCACACTGTCACACTCCCATTTAACACAGAGAAAATAGACAAATAAAACCCACTCAGAAAACTTGGAATGGTCTTCCTGGTTAAATTCAGATAATGAAATCTTGTAAGAAAGAAAAACTCCTGAAGCTGTATTCATCAGACTCTGTTCTACCACTTCATTGGTGCAAGCAACTAAAAGGGAAACCTGGGGGGTATTTTGATTATACACTATGGTTTAATTTTGTTGGGCCTGTTACCATAAAGCACAGTCTAGCAAACATGACCATTCTCTGTATTAGTGGGCACAGCTAGCTTCCTGTGTCCTATAAAGCCGATCTGAATATTAAGTAAAAACAGTTTTCCTAACTACGTGACAACTTTCAGTTGTTTTCCTTTACACAGATGAGTCAACCTTAAAGTGAATTGTGATGCAGCTTGAAACAAAATCTTTCTATGAAAAGAGAAAAAGATCTCACACCTTGTTCAGTCATTTACATTCACACACAGTTAAAGAAAGGGCCTGACGATATAATAAAAAAAAGTTTCCAGTGATTATAATTGAAACATGGACTCAAGAAAGTTGTGGATTTTTGGAGACGTAAGTATTAACATCACTAATAAAAATGGTTAACATCAGAGAAGATGTTGATTTCAGAATCATACCTCTACTTTTAAAAATTGGGTAGATACCCATGTTACATGAATCATGGGAAATCATTTTTAAAATGTCAGTAGTCATTTAAATGAGTAAAGCCCATTTCAACTGTAAAAGCAACATAAAAAAAATCATAGAAAGTTAGGAAGAAAAGCATCTATGTTTTTAAAGTTAAGTTTTATAGGTTTGTATAATAATGTACACATTTTTGGATATGACTGGTTTGCTGTATACAACTGTCCTACCAATTAGGCATCTTTTATTACTGTTCTCAGATACAATCCCTGTAGACCACAACTTGCTGCATTTAAATATACTGGAACTGGTGGAGTTACAATCATCTTATAAACATTAAGCCAGTATGATGGAAATTAAACATGAAAACTGGAACATTCTATAGTTAAGCTGTCTATCTCAAGGGTTTTGTTCAAAGCAGCTATCGTTTTTTGCTCTTGAATTACAGATCCCGGGGGAAAATAGAATCAATTATATTGCTAAATGTCCCTTCCTAAAAAAGCAGGAGCTCAGCTATATTTAGACCCCAAATATTCAATTAATGTTAACATGTGTATATGTTTGGTATTTATACAAAATTAATGTAACTATATAGTTTTGCTTGGAAGAATTAGATTTTTATCGGTAAATGTCGATAAACACTGATTTCACCGTACACACACAAAGCAATAATTAAAATTTATACATCAGCAAAGTAAGAAAGATGCTGCTTGACAACTTAGAATTTGATTTAAGAATATATACTCTGTATATATTGACGTGATATAATGGTCAAAGTTTAACTTTTTGAATCTCAATGTCTTGTCATTCATAGTTTACTACAACTTGGAACATTTAAATCAATAAAAAAATTTCAAATTCTTAAACTCCATATTGTCACACAACTGAAAATTTAAGATCAATGCAAAGAAAAATACCCACAACAAACATTGACATTATCTATTGAGGGGGGAAACATTCTGCCAAACCTATAGTATATAGTGTATGGCAACCCATTCAGCTCCATACAGTAGTTCACTGCAGTCAGTCAGTGAGAAGGGAAATGGAGGTGATAATTAAATTAAACTAAAAATAAATTGTTTCACAATCCCTGATTATTTGAGAGGGCGGAGGGAGAGATTAACCTTGCCACCAAAGGGCTCATGCCTCAATACCTATGTTTGAGCCATTTAAAGGTGCTATTACTGAATTGACACTGTAGTATAAACTTTAATTCCATTAATTCCTGCCCTTTGGATCAGCCTGCAACCAGCTTCGCCAGCACATCTGCCCTACAGTACTGCTTGGAGTGTGCATTCTTTAATGGGAAGAGAATCTCTCACCCCCTCCATTCCCCCTCACCCAAATAAATGACAATTTAAAAACATAAAACAAATTTTCTCCTTTCCTTAATGAGCTCTCATGCTTAGTCTACCCTCTCCTTACATACATAGCCCAATCCCAGAAAACAAAGTGTCTATGTGAAAGAGGATAAATGAAGTGTGCTTGCAAATTCAACATCCAGGATACACTTTGTAATCCTCTTCGAGGGCCAAACCTTGTTACCTTTTGAAGTCAGTAAGAACTTTCTATCCAAGAAGCAAGATCATGCTCACCAGGGCAACGTTTTCCCCCTGTCCCACAGAAAGATTTTTTTCCAAGAGGCTCAGTGTAGTGGGAATTATTAATATTTGCACATCATGATGCACCGAAACAAGAGGGAATTTTATTCTATTTCACTATGAAATCGAGTTGCACTAAAGTCAGGAGTTCACTGAAGCAAGTTCCAACTGTATTTTAATAAAAAAAGATAATAAAAAAAACAACCTTTTACATCAATGTTGAAAGGCTGGAAAAATCAAGGTGGGCTAGTCACCCAGGAGTTAAAGCTACAAAGAACTCTCGTTGTTCCAGCTGTGACCTCAAGAATGGTTTGGAGGAAAATTCTACAGCTGCCATCCTGACAGTGCTGTCAGTGAACACAACCAAACACCAATCCTTGGTTCAGTAAAACCCTTCATTTCAATAAGAACATTAATTCCCACATTTTAACATGGGAGACAAGCAGCAGCTAGTGAAGTGTAACATTTGGAGACAGTGATCTTATTTCAGGACGTTGGTACAATAACGAGGACCTATGGGAGACTTGCTAGTGAAGTGTATAGAGTGAGTTCAAAGCCCATCTGAATCAATTTAATGTAAGGTCATGTGAAGTAATTGTACAAAAGAAACAGTGCCTTCCTACACATGCAGATTGATCAGTCTCATCCAGTTCAATGTGGCTTTCTCAGGCTTTGCCTATACAAGTTACAAATGCAAGACAGCAGAGCTCCATTGTACTACTTTGTCCTGTTAAGCTTAACACTAAAATGTGAAATGCTTCACTTATATTACAGAAAAATCCACTGTAAAAGCTTCGCCTTCAGGATTTAATATTTCTTCAATTTTAGATGGGCTTATTTTTCCTCCCTTTAAAGTACTGTAATGGCATTACAAGAGGATGGTGGGTTAAAAAGAGGGATTAAAGCTGAGAGCAGACTTGATTCCTCTTTAAATGTGACAGGTAGCTGCTTTTTTTTTTTTTTTTTTTTTTTTAAATAAAAAAGGAATAAAATGCCCTTTTTCCACAGCAGTTTTTCTTATCAGAGTCTGTAATTCTGAACATAAATTGACTTTAAGAGATCTTTCCCCACAGTATGTGGAAGCACCAGCTCAAGCCCTGCAGACATTTTGATTTAATTACATTCTGAGCTGGTGGATTACTCCATCATCCCACCATCTGCATGGATTGAGCTGACAATTCTTCTCCCCTCACACCCCAGCCTTCAATTTCCAAAGGAAGCAAGGGCGAATTTAATTAGACATGAGGCATCAGTTATTAAAGGCGCAACAGTGGCAATCAAATAGCAATTCTACAAGTGCCCTAAAAAATTTTTTTAAAGCTAAAGAAAATATTACTGGCTTTCTCCCTACACCTTTAGGTTAGTTCGGTCACTTGTATTAATCATGCAGCAAATATGCTTGATGCTGCTAACCAAGTTTGAATAGAATTTCCTGGTTGGAGCTGCTTTTTCCAGGCCTGACATATGTTATAGGCAGCCTATTTATGGTTTGTAGCTTGAACTGAAAATAGTCTGGGGAAAAATGTTATCTAGCTTCTTATATACTGACTTAAGGTTTCTGCTGTGAGATGGATCTCAGACTGCATCCATGTACAGTAAACCCATCACACAATTAAATGTTTGCAGAGAATCAGAGGATTACATCAAGAAATCAAAATATCATCTAACTGCCTCTGCTTGTAGAGTACCTTCCCCTTGGTAAGGGTAAGATGGCCTGGAGCTGCAGACCACAATATACTTCTCTGTGCTCAAAACATGAATACACTCAGGAGTTCAGCCTTTGGGATTGCATTCCTATCTTCAAGAGCAATGATTCACACTCTCAGCTTTTTATGCTGCAGCATGCATGAGTAGAATTCCCAAGAGAGAATTGCAAATGAGAAAAACAAAAATTGAGGGATGAATTTTCACAATGCTGCATGCAAGGTGAGTGCACAAACCCTCACTGCTTTTGTTTTGTTATGAACAGATCCCACTAAAAACCTCTAAAGACACAAATACATAAACCTAACCTGGTATGAAAAATCTGGAGCAGCTGTAGTTTGCCCTTATCATTCACTGTTCCTTATTTCAGCTACTTATCTATAAAAACCCTTGAGAAAATTGCACACTGAACAAATTTCTGCAAGCATTATAAATAAAATGTATGTATGTCTTATTATATGCCACTTGTATGCCACAGAAGTACAATTCATTTCTCTAGGCATCTAAATTGTCTGAAGCAACTGATGCCATTTAATTCTCAAATTCCTACTAAATACTATAAAATATTGCTACTTTACCTCCATAGTATGTGTTTTGCCTGAAGATGTCTGTCCATAAGCAAAAATTGTTCCATTGTAGCCTTCAAGAACATCTGCAGGAAAGAAGAAAATAATCAAAGTCCACATTATCTTAAATACTGCATTTTCAGAAAAGTGTGTTTAGCAAATCACCATTTACATTATTCAAAATTCAATAAGAAAATGAAGAGATTTGCAGAAAGAAATAGAAAAGTATATAGGTGCACTGAGTCGCCATGTTAATGTAAAAAGTGGCATTTCTTTACAAGATCTAATTTAGATAATTAGAAAATCATTTGTACCCCCTAAATTTATCAAGTAATGAAGAAAAAAATGAAAAAAACCTCAGATTTACATTTGATAGCTATCATTTCCTATACTCATGGTATTGGCAACATTCACAGCTTCATTAATTTTCCCCAGACTATTGGGGAAGGGGGGGGCAGCCTGAGAGCTGGAGAATTTGGGGTTTATTTTATTCTGATTATATTTGCTGGTGAACATTTATCTGTCAGGGCAGGATAAAAAATCCTTTTCATTGTGTTATTAGTACTCTTTTTTATTTATGGAATAGATTCCTATAGAAGCTTTTATAAAAATCTAAAAATAAATAAAACGGAGTAACCAGAAAGTTCTAAGCAATGAGTTGTCGCAGAAAAGATAAGCACTGTGTAAAGCAAAACAAACAGGAAAAAACCAAACATACCACCAACTATTAGTTTCTACAAGTATAAATACAGGCATCTGCAGAGATTGTCAGCAAAGTGAAAGTTCACTTACCCAATGAGAATAGCAAGCTTTCCTGGGCAATGGCCATCTACTTAAGCAGCTTTTAACACTAAAACATACAGACCACTTAAATATGGTTGCCAGTAAACAAGCAAATCAAATCACTGCATATAAATCAAGTATAACCAATGCAGTGCTGTCTTCCTAGGTCTCTGCAGAGAGACAGCTCCAGAGCCTCTGTAACTGCTCACAGTTTCCCTATACTGCCACAAAGTGAAAAAATGAACATCTCAATTGCTATTGCTGTAGTTTCACTCCACGGTTACTGAGGTAGGCATTGGAGCCAACATAGCCCACACCCACTCTGGATAGCACAAGCCTGGCATTGAGGCTGGGTATGTACTCTGCTAGCTAGCCTGCTCTGAAGCTCCCACCGAGCTGTCTTCACTGCGATAGGATTCAAGCTAGCCTGGGTCGGCTCACCTGGGCCCAGTTTTTGCTGTGTAGACATACTCTCGGTGTGGCATTCTGTCCCATTCTGATACACCTCTTGCCAGGAGATGGAGGGGAGATATGAAGTACCAGAGATGTGCCGCTGCCTTTGTAGCAGCCAGAAGGAGAGACGGAAGAGAGAGAGAGAGTGCGCACACAAAGAAAAAATGCTCTCCTGCACCTTTCCAGCATGCAAAGAAGGCTGAATGGAGACTTCAAATTGGTCAACCACCTATGAGCTGGAGGCTACTTTAAAAAAATAAAATCAAACAAAGTCCCAAGCAGGGTCGGGGACAATAACTTGGTAGGAACCCCAGCACTCTGTCCTTTCTCTGGTACGTACAGAATGAGGGAAGATGAATCCGCACCTCAGTACTGCCCTTTGACAATGGGCCCTCCCCATCTTCCCTAGCAGTCTTTGGCTTTTTGGTTTAGTCCTCTCTGACTATTAAGTATTTGATAAGATTTCCAACCTCTGTATCTGTGCAGGTAGATGGGTATGAGGAGGGTATGTGCATGGATGGGCACAGAGGGAAGGAAGGAGTGATTAACGGGATACATTAGGAGGGAAAGAGATGAGGAGGGGAAAGTGGACAAGAAAGAGAAAATATAGGGAGACAGTTGAAAATATAAATGAACAGGAAAGCTAAAAAAGAAAAAGAAGAGAGTAGAGACTGAAGACAACTCCAGTGAAGAGACACCATGATCTGATAAACAAGGACTGAAACAGGAAAAAAAGATTGAAGTTATATATATTTTTAAAATATATTAAAAAGGAGGTTGACTGTTACAATGTTACACTTCAATACAGCACACAACACTACACATTTGTTTATTTACATTGTAAGCCAATGGCTTTAAAGAGATCTTCAGACAGGGGATGGGGGAAACCATGCACAAGTGTTCTGAACACTCAGGTATTTTTAAGAACTCAGGCTAGTAGTACGGGGTAAATTTTTCAGGCCCTGAAATCAAGTAATCAGATAACATTGCAGAGCACCAGAAAAATCTATTCATCAAGGTAATCAAAATACATTTACACTCAGATCATCTTATCTCTTCTTTCTATACGGTATATAAAAATATCACATAAATAAAATGTAGTTTACCCTTTCTCTAGCGAGAAGGCCTGTAATAAATTCACAAATGGAAAAAGTGTATTAAGAAAAGTCTAATCACAGAAGTGGTATAAACAAACTAGCCCATGAATTCAGCAGCCCATTACATTTACCAACGGGCCCCTAAACAGGTCCGAGTTTCTCTTTAGTATTTCACAACATTCATTCAGAATTGCTTTTTGGAAAAAGCAACTTATTGATTTGCAGTTCAATGAAGTGTGAGCTTGGGCAAACAGAAATGCCTATGGCAGTCTTAGCCTGAATATTATTGAGACAAACAGCCTCTCCAGAGGTCTGGCTGCAGCTAGCTAGCCTTCAATTATTTATAGGCCCTGATTCTGACCCCCGTTATGCCTACCTACACCACAACTAAACAAGTGCACTTGAAATGTCATGGATCTGATTTTAATGCCATTTTTCTAGAAAGCTGGAGGCACATCAGACAAGCTGTTTGGAAGATATTACAGGTGGGGGGAGGGGGAAGAGATTCTCTCATTTAACGTTTTCTTAAGTTTTGTGAATAATCAAAACTTTAAAATGGACTTGCCCTAGAAACCCAAATGTTGAGTTTCTATCTGTTTGCCTAGGCAAGGGGCGATGCCTGGGGCAGCCTGGGAGGGCTATTGTGGGCAGGAGGATTGGGAGGAATGCCTGCAGCAATGCAAATCTGGGAAATAGCTGTGGTGGTAGTGAAAGCTGAAGGGGAGAATCTGGGGCAGCTTTCCTCATCCTACCCCTTTCCCCACTGGGAAAGTTGTTCATAGTCCTCCATGAAGGCACCATCATGGCTCTGAAGGTTCCACACTAGTGCCAGCCAAGGGAGGCAGGGAAGCTGCCTGAAAATGGGCACCACGATATTCCTGGGTGCCTGGGAGGAACAAATGCAGCTGGCCGCCCACAGTCCTGGTAAACATGTGCTCTCTTGAACAGCCACAGATTGGGAGCACTCAGCATACCACACAAAAAAGAGGACAGGAATTTTGGGCAGGCAGAGCCATTTGGAGGCCAGGAAAGAGGAAGTCATGTACAGGAACAGGGAAAAGCAGAGGGTCTATGACCAATTTGCAAGCACCATCACAGCCAGTCACTGACAATTCTTACACCTTTTTAGAAAGGCATATGGAAATTCTCACACAAACCACATTAAGCTGAAGTGAAGGTTGTAATTATTTTTTACTTAAATGAAACCTGTTAGTGACTGTGACAGAATATACCCCTGTTCACACTCTACACACGATTGTAATAATGTTTGCACCAGGTATGGCTTGTGAGGTATTTAAAAAACTCAGCTTGCTGATCAATAATATCAGGGCAAGATGCACATAGCAACATTATATGTAAAATTATGAACAATCTGAAATCATGACTGAAGTATGTTTCCCAGATAACTCTAGGAGGATGCTAAGACAGTTGCTCAGAGAAAAAGGGCAAGTGGACGCCTCAGCCAGAGTCAACAAGGCTGATGGACCATGATGTGCTAAGCAGCCATTCTTTGGCAAGGAAGGGGGCAGGGACAAAAATTCACATCTTAGCAAAGAAACAGCATGAAGTTTCCTCTCTTCATGAGACTGCCTGTTGCCTTGCTCCCAGCTAGAAATGCTTCTTAAAGGGAGGATGGGACTATAAAAAGGGGCAGACACCTCACCACACCCCTCTCTCCACCTGCCCACCTCATTCTCTGCACCTGAGAAGACAAAAGGAAGCAGACATTGGACTCAGGGGGACGAGGGTCCTGACCTGAGAGTTTGGTCAGTAATCTGCTGGAACATGCGGTGAGAAACTTTGCTTGAAACTAATAGTTTGTCAACTTAGACATGTTATCTGTATTTTTCTTGTAATCATTTCTGACTTTTAGGCCTCATTACCTATACCTACTTAAAACCTATCTTGTACTTAACAAAACTTGTTTTACTGTTTTATCTAACCAAGTGTGTTGGAGTGTCTGGGTACTCTATTTAAAATCATAAATAGCATATTATTCCCTTAAAGGAGTAATGGACTTAATATATTTGTGCTGTCCAGGAGAGGGCAGGGAAATACAGGACATACATGTCCGGGGAAGATATGGGACTAGGTGTATGTTGGGGTCAATCTGCTGCATAACCAAGGTGGGTAAGAGTCAAGGTGTGGCTGGCTGGCTACAGCACACACAGAAATGCTGCGAGGCTGTTTGTGCGCAGTCCAGGTTCGAGGCTACAACAGCAAGGCAGTCTAAGGGCACTCCCAGTAACAAGGCAGGGATGGCACAGATACTCATGAGTCTGGGTTGTGCCCCGGTATGTCACAGTGGCATATTACACCATTGCTACTGCAACCTTCACTGGCTCCAGAATTAAATATGGCATTTGCTTCATGAGGCTGGTCTTTGGCACTAAAGCCTAGGTTCTAAGTTCTAGGTTCAGGTTCTCTCACAGGTGACATTTGGAGGGGTATGTGCGCATATGCGGACACACACACGCACACATTTTATCCTTATCACTGTGTATTTTTCTCCCTCTCTCTCAGTCTTTGTTTTCTGCCCTTTCAGCTTGTAATCTTTGTGACATGAACTGTCTTCCTCTGCATTTAGACAAAGCCTAGAATGTTGGGAGTTCTACTACAATATATAAACGAAGAGGGCTCCGCAGTGGAAAGCCTTCCACATAAAATGTTCTCTTTCTTCATGAGATTTTTGCTCTGGCCTTTGTCAGTTCGACTGCCCTCATTGACTGCAGCTCTTGCAAAGAGTCAGTTCCACGCGTGCGCGCACACACTCTTCCCAAGTGCCCCTCTTCTGAGTCATTCTTAATTCCTCCTCTACATACACATTTTTAAGAGTTATCCTTTCCTTCAAACTCTCTAAAATCCAGACTAAACTAATCCTTAATCCATTATATGCCCTGTGTCTGCCCACCCCTTTCTCTCTATCAACACAGTGAGCTCAACCATTCAGCTACTTCTGTGTGGTAAATATTAGCAAATGCTGACCACTGATGGTCACGTCATATGGGGCCAGATTCTCTGGCCCACTCCATTCCTCTCATTTTTTTCCCTTAGTTATCATTCCTCTCCTTGCTGCTTAGCTCTCAGGCTTATACCCTCTCACAGAGTCTGTTTACTCCTCACCTTTCCTCAGTTTCTCTTCCTTTTTACAGGCCATCCTTTAGCACTGCTAAAACCCTGAAACTTGAAAATAAGGCCACTCATGTCCATAAATCTGTTCGTAGACTCTGTCTAATAAAAGTTTTCTTGCAACTGTTTTTAATTTAAAATAGTTTCCATGCTCCTATTTTCTATGGAAAATTAAATGCCTTCCTTCCAGAATTCATGAGCAGAGCAAGCCCCCCCCCCCTTTTTTTTTTTATTTAAATGAAAAGTAAGTTTCATTCTGTTTAACAGACTGCTGGTATTTGTATCTGGTACAAGATCCCAAGACAACAAACTTTCAAACATTAAAAGCAATCTAAAACAATATACAGTTTTAAAAACATTGCTGAATCAATTATTCCACAGCTAGGCAATATAATTCAGTATTTCTCTTTCACCTATAATTCTGTCATTAAATATTCAAAAGAGTCAAGTATAGAAGTAATTGAAATAGACAGTCAATAGCTATTCAATGAGAACTGCCCAGAAAGCAATTACCACAAAGAAATCATTAAAACAATTCATTGTCTTTTCTTCCAAGGCTGCATATACACAGTGCAAATTGCTACAACTAAAAAGCAAAGCTCACTGAATAGCTTGTGTTGGTCATTACATATTGACCACCCATTTAACAACGTCTAGTAACCATGGTATTTAATTCCTTTCAGCCAGCATTATTTTTCCTATAGGACAGTGCATGAAAGACAAAGACCTCAGACATAATCATCTCTCTGAATAGAGAAAGAGCAGAAGTCTTTTTTCTGATGATAAAAAACCAGATCAGGGTGGAAAGCAATAAGAAGTGGGAAATACAGCAAAAGAGAGAAGAATGATTATAAGATTCACCACTGCGTATTATAATCTTTCAAAAAATGATTGTACAAAAATCACCAAAGTGGAGATATTAACGAATACCTCTAAAATCTAGATTACTATATTACATAGATTGTGTCTGTACAAAAGTGTATGGTTTCATATGTTCCATACCTATAGAGATATGAAAATAATTTGGTTTAGCTATTTGATTTATTGCTATTTATTAAAAAAGACTGTTTTTCTGCCCTTCTGCTAAAAATCCTCATTTAGAAAATTCTACTGTCAAAGCAATCATTATAACCATTATTTTAGAAACCAGTGGTCAGTTATTAAGCCAACTGGCATTCTCTATAATGATATTAATCACAATGAAACCACTGAGTACTGTGTGGGTATATTTTGAATAAAGGATACAAGATAAATATCAGAAGACTATTTAAAAAGTAAAAACAATGATTCTGGCACTCATGACGCCAGCAAGACAACATTAGTACATATCCTCAATGGAATGCATTAAATCAGTGTTTCTAATCTTTTGAAAGCTGAGCGCTACTTCAGGGGGAAAAAAATCATTCCCCCACTCCCCCAATCCAATTCCCACTGTGTTGTTAAAGGCACAGTCCCTACAATTGGGCTCCCTCTTTGGAAAACACTGAGCGTAGTTCTTCATAATAGGATACTATATTTTAACATATCTCGAGCCATGAAATAATTAAGAATGTTGACATTTAAAACAACATCATTGGATCTGAGTTAAAGCTGACTGAAAATAATGAGGTAGTTCATTCCTCAGAGCTGTTGTTTCAGGCTCTCTGTAAATTCAGGTAGATGAATATCTGTCTGTTGCACTCACTTCATGTTTTGAAGATTTCCTTTACAAACCATAAGAGCTAAAGACACAGCTTTCATTTGGGGAAAAAAAGTGAGACTAGAAAATAAAAGAGAGGTCTGTCCACACTTCCCCAGCCAGTCCGTCACATCCCCCAGGGAGCAAACCTCACACTGTGAGTAACACTGCACTGAACAACAAGCTGATGCACATATGGACAGTTTATAACACCTAAAGGAACATTAGAAAGCTTCGAGCAAGGCCGTCAAGTGATGTTGACATCCAGAAAATGCAATAATCACCCTGAGTGTCTCATTTTCCCTTATGAAACAGATCCTGAAAGGCACTGAACAACGACAAGGCCAGCTGCTATTGCTCAGCACCTCTCAGGATCACATCCTTACCGGGTGCCAAAGGAGAACCCTGAACTTAAGTCATTTCAGTTTTATGATTTATAGTGATTTTTTTTTCCTGTATGCAAATGTCGGGGCACAATCCAACGGTCACTAGGAGTATGTCTACACTGCAGCTTGGAGCATTGCCTCCCTGCTGTGGATGACAGATACATGTGACTCTACCTGAGCTAGTGTGTTAAAAATCGCAATGTGGCCATTGCAGCATGGGCGATGGCATGAGCTAGCCAACCGAGCTCAGAGAGACCCATTCTTTGGAGGCTAGCCCATGCCCTTCCCGCAAAGTCCACACTGCCATTTTTAGCACACTAGCTGGAGCAGAGCTAATGCATATCTACCTACCTGGGCTGGGAGGCACATGTGTTTTGTGTGTGTTTACCTCTCATTAAAAAGGAGCTATTTGTGCATAAAAGCAGCTGCAGGATCAAGCCTTCATGTCCTCTTCTTAGACAAGGAACATCTTTGTGACCAACAGTTCTAGTAAAGCACCTCATCGCACGCTGATATACATCCTTTTCACGAAGCTGAATTTTTCATCTTTCTTGAAGTCCCTATCATCTTCAGGTGGATAGGTGGCCAGCCAGCCTCTGCCCGATGGTCCTACCCTCATTTAGGAAAGTTTTTAGAAAGCAATCTCTAATACTGTTTTGTGGAGTTTTTTTTAAATCAGTTCCTGCTAGCATAAGTTTAAACACAGTTTCCTTAGTCACAGCAGAACAAACAAAAACAGGTCAAAACAATCTTAGAAAGCTATTTTCTAGACAAGGTGCTTTCTTGATCTAGACATGGTTTTACCCAGTGGAGGAAATAGTTTCTAACAGTGTTTTAAAATGGTTCCGCACTCACTAAGCAAACGGTGTTTAACCCAGGTTAGTAGAAACTGCTTTTAAAACTCACGTAAAAGCTGGTTCCTACAAGGGGCTGAATTCCAATATAAATGGGGCAATACAGCTTTTATCGTTAAAGCCAACAAGCCTGAAAAAAAACTAACATTTATATTTGGTAAATATGTAAGAGAGAGCAACTGTGACATCACTTACCTTTAACGATCTGCTTGGCACAAGCATTATAAACTTGTTCCTGGGTCGTGTTTGGCGGTAACACTCTATCAAAGACATAAGGCTTTGCCTGCTGAAATAATAAAACACAAAGTACTGTTTTAGAAAATGATAAACACTAAAAACAAAAGCAGTTAAGAAGGCAGAACCTATGTAGTAGGCACCCTGATAAAAGCTTAGATTAGGAAAGATGTCCAATGCAACTGAAATAATGGTGTATTTCAGTGAACAAACCATGGATAAATGACACACCTGGTATGGTCTGAAAGTTTGTTCCCAGTCATGAGAAATATGGTGTGGCATATATTTCCTTCAAATTTCCTATGTATTTAGCAAATTGAATCAGATAAAATTAAAGAAAGTTGTAGGCAACATTGGGCTAAAATGTGACTTATGTAACCCTGAGCTCTTCCCTGTCTTCCAGGATTTCAGAGCATCCATATTTCTAACCCAAATCTACAGTTGCGAAGGAGCTCATGTCAGAGCTCATCACAACTTTCTACCATTCTAACTATAGAGGTAAAAATAACTGAAGACAGAACAAATGAATTCAAAATGTCAATTTAAAAAGCCCTGCACTGCTGTCTAATCAGCCCCATATAAATCTTGAGTGTTGTTGGCACATTTTGATTATTTTGGCCATAATAGCAAGGCTTCAGCTAGGTGCTGAAAAAAGCAAATAAGTTGAAGCATAGCAGTAACCAAAAAAAATAAATCAAGGAGTGGAAGGCCTAACCAGTTAGTAGACTATGAGCCCAGTTATTGTGGACTGGTCTTTTACTCAAAGAATTGCACTGTTATTTCAGCTTCAACAACAGGAATGCTTTTTTTGTGCACTAGAAACAAATACTATTACAAAGTGAAGCGCATGTTTCTGAAACAAAAACCTTTGGCTTTAAGGGTTTTATCATTGGGATTTTACCATTTTGTAGATGATAATCCTGCCACAGAAATTAAGTTATCCATGGCTCCTAAATACTATGGCAACTGGTGAACTAAAAATACATGAGTAAAATAAGAAAAAAAACTGATGCATGCACTAACAAAGTGGCATCTAGTTTTCTTCCTTCTGGCAGCAACATGGGATTTTTTACAAAAAAATACGTGCCAGCAATCTTGAAAATAAACCTTCAATATGGAAGCCATTAAAAGGTAGGTCTTTTTTTTTTTTAAAAAGACAAAGCTAAATAATGTCCTTTTAGATCAATAAACACTAAGCAATCTTCATTTAAAGTAAGATTTATTCAGCTAATGGCATGAAGAACAGAAGTCAATTCTTCTCTCTCTCTATTTTTCCATCAAAGCATGCAATATTTCCAATCCAAGATTTGAATACTTGTTCTGGAACAGCATTACAGGGATTTCAAGGCTAACTGATGAATGGCTAAATCTGACACACTCTTGTCAATCAGCCAATCACATCTGCCATCTGTAGCCAGCTGTTCAAATATTTGTGCTTGATTCACTATTTTCTTGTTGCACCCCAATTTATTTTAAGCTAACCATATACCAGACACTTGCATAACTTTGAACATTCACTTCTTAAACGGCAATAACACATACAAGCACGATTGATCAAATATATTAGAAAAAAGTTTATCCATGAGATATCAAATACTGAAGAGAATACATTTCCAACCATTTTTAAAAAGATTGGAGGTACATAAAATTATGTACTGTCCTGTTGTAATAAAGCACGTATGGTATAGTCTCAAAGCACGTATTTCTAGTGGCCTGTGTGAAATGAATTTAGTTGTCTTCCTCCAGTTCCTAGTTAACAGGATTCCATCTCTCTCTCTCTCTCTCTCTCTCTCTCACACACACACACACACACACACACACACACACACTCTCTCTCTCTCTCTCTCTCTCTCTCTCTCTCCCCCCCCCCCTTTTTTTGATAGCCTATGGGCTTGTCTACACGGGGAAGTTATTCTGAAATAACTCCGAGTAGAATAAAACCATCTTTTCTCATGTCAGTTTAATCCACAATAGCTATCCTGGTTAATTTCCCCATGTAAGACAAGTCATGAGCAGAAAGTCTAGAGAAGGACTGAATGTACATGGATCCTGAACTACCCTCTCACCCACAGAGACATTTGCTCCAGGTTAGGGTTGAAGCCCATTAGCCAAACAATATGGGAGACCTTGCACCATGTTGTTACCATGTACACAGAGAACTCCAATCACCAGGGCAATCAATCCAACTCTTTCATGAGCTCTCAACAACTAAAATGCGAGAGATCTTCAAGAACTCAGGTAGGCAATCCACCATAATTTTTCTGTACACAGCTGAAAGGGTAAATTTCACCCCAGCACTCTCTGCAACTTACAAACATTAAATGTTTTTATTTATCAAACTAAAAAGTAAAGAGTATGAGTAAACAGGTCAAAAAATGCCATGTAGGTCCATCTTACAGTTTTGCTTTGTTTTTAAAAGTGCCAGCTCATTTATTTTACATCACTTCTAGTAGCCTCACCACATTAATTTTCAATCCAGATGATCACCTGCACTTTAGAAAGCAGAGCTTAAAAAATGACATACTAACAGCAACAATAAATAAAGGAAAATTAGATTGCAACATTCATCACATCTGTCTAGAATCCAGATATTAAACTTCTGACCTTATGCCCCTGAAATCACACACTAAAATTAGAGATGAACCCCAAGGCAAAAAGTTTGGGCAAGTATTCCAACTCCTCAAATGGGGACCTGTTTAGATACACGCTTTTGGTATAGGAATAACTGCTAACAAGAGACAGTTACTCACCTTGTGCAATAACTGAGGTTCTTCAAGATGTGTGTCCCTGTGCATGCTCCACTCCAGATGTTGGCACGTCCTCACATCCTTGATTGGAGATTTTGCCACCAGTACCTGTCCGGGTTGCACATACGCCCACCCCCGTCTCACGGCGCCGTTGGCGCCCTTTTTTTGGTACACACGACCAGGACCCCTTTATTCCTTCTCTACCATAAAGCTGTATGTTTGACTCCGAAGTAGAGGGGAAGGAGGGTGGGTAGTGGAGCATCCCCAGGGACACACACATCTTGAAGAACCTCAGTTACTGCACAAGGTGAGTAACCATCTCTTCTTCTTCAAGTAGTCTCCCTGTGGGTGCTCCACTCCAGGTGATTCTCGAGCAATGCCCTCAGTTGGAGGAGGGAGTTTCGAAGTTGTTAGGTTGAATAAAAGATAGTCCGATTGCTGCATCATATCTTGATGCTTCATCGAGAACATAGTGTTTTATGAAAGTGTGGGCTGAGGCCCAAGTCACTGCTTTGCATATTTCAGCAATCAGTACGTTATGCAAGAAGGCTGTAGATGTAGCAATTGGTCTGGTTGAATGTGTCCTGATGCCCTTGGGTGGCGCTACCCCTGACTGTGTGTAGCATGCATGGATGCAGGTGGAAATCCACTTTGAAAGTCTTTGGTGGATATGGCGTTGCCTTTGGAACATTCTGTAATTGATACAAAAAGTTTGGGAGATTTCCTGAAAGGCTTTGTTCTTTCTAGGTAAAACGCAATGGCTCGTCTGAAGTCCAGCGTATGGAGGGCTGCATCCTGTGTGCTAAAGTGTGGTTTTGAGTAAAAGGTAGGTAAAATGAATGTTTCAGTTAAGATGGAATGATGATGTTACTTTGGGGAGGAACTTTGGATGAGATCATAGCATCACCTTATCTTTGTGAAATACTGTATACAGTGGGTGGTCCATAAGTGCTCCCGAGTTCACACACACGGTGTGATGATGTCATCGCAACTAGAAATGCTACCTTCATGGACCTTCATTTTCTGCTATTTAGTAAAATATTCCTTATTGGTTCCAAACATTGTAGTTCAGCTTGTTGGAACCAGTTAGGAACCATGCTGTGAGATGTAAATTCCTCAGGTGAAGATGCATATGGTTCTGTTGCCCTGGGAGAGGAGATTGTCGACTAGTGGGAGAGCAATTGATGCGGAGATCGACATTTGTGTGAGGTAAGTGAACCAAGGTTGCCTGGGCCAAGTTGGAGCTATCATTATCACCTTCGCATTGTGTATGGTCTTGGCTATCATGGGGATAGGTGTGAAAGCGTACAGGAGACCTGTGTTCCAGTTGATGAGGAATGCATCCCCCAATGAATGTGTATCTAGACCTGTTCTTGAGCAGAAATAATGGCATTTGCGATTCTTCGTTGCTGCAAATAGATCAATTGTGGGGTATCCTCATGGACGAAAGATGTTTTCTAGGACTGTGTTGTGTAATTTCCACTCGTGATTGTTCCCGAATTTTCTGCTCAGGTTGTCTGCAGTGGTATTCTGGGTACCGGGTAGATATGTTGCTGAAATGTGGATGTTGTGGGATATGCACCGATTCCAGAGTCTCACTGCCTCTGAGCATAGAAAGCCAGATCCTGTGCCTCGACGACTGATGTAGAACATACACGGGATGTTGTCTGTCATTATCTTTATCGTTTTCCCTGATATCAGAGGTAAAATGTATACATGCGTTGTGGACAGCTCATAACTCCAGTAGGTTTATGTGTAATTTCATTTCATGTGGTGACCATTTGCCTTGAATGGTATGCTCTTGTAGGTGCATTCCCCATCCAGTCAGTGATGCGTCTGTTGTGATCATGATTGAAGGCATTTTGCTTATGAATGGAGTTCTTGTTTCAAGGTTGTTGGGCTGTGTCCACCATTTTAATGATTGTTTGAGCTTTTCTGGCATTGATACCGTTTTGTATAGAGATTGTCTGGGTGGTTTGTAAACTGTCGTGAGTCACATTTGAAGTGGTCTCGTGCAATCATGCATTTTGCACTACGAAAGTAGCAGCTGCCATATGACAGATTCCATATGACAGATTGGTCTTTGCCAATCTCATGGTATCACATTTTCTTAAAGGACCAGAAAGGCTTTACCCTATGGTTCATCACCCATCCCAGCTTAGGACCTGAATTTGGTTCTTAATAAGCTAATGGGGCTTCCATTTGAGCCTCTGGCTACTTGCTCCCTTCTGTACTTGTCCTGGAAGGTGGTCTTCCTTGTGGCAATCACCTCAGAACTTAAGGCATTGACCTCAGACCCATCATATATGGTGTTCCACAAGGACAACGTGCAACTATGCCTTCACCCAACTTTCCTCCCCAAAGTGGTTTCCCACTTCCATACAAGTCAGAAAACCTTTTTGCCGGTGTTCTGCCCTAAGCCACATGCTAGCAGCAGGGAGCATGCCCTCCATTCGCTTGATGTTAGGCTGGCTTTAGCATTCTACTTGGAGCGTACCA